>NC_080187.1:83335720-84804053 GCF_030028045.1 Hippopotamus amphibius kiboko | reverse complement strand
TTTCAATTTGGATCTAGTCAGCCCCACCACGCTCTGTCCACACCAACCAAACAAAAGGATTCGTGGAGCTAACATCTCAACAGCATATGGCACCTTTTCCTCCTTAAAGCAGATGTGATAGGAAGACATATATTTGTCTGTTTCACTAAGCCTGAAAAGCTGTACTTGTTTCAAACTTCACCTTTGAAATCATGCTATTTGCCTAAACAAAGGTACAGCTTTCCTGCCTTTTTTTAGAAAATGAAATCCACTCCAGACGTTTGGGACTGGAGGGGGTGGGTGCTTCTGGTCCCTGGAGGTCCCCAGTGGACCAATTTCTATACACCTCTCCCCAAGGCCATTCACACACCCATTTCATAACAGGAGTACAGTGACACCGCCATGGACCTCACAGCATATAGATGCGTAGATGCTACCAGAGGCATGTGGGGAGCCTGCTCCTCTGGAGTACCTGAGTGAGAAGATCCAGGTCAGGAGAGAGCTGGGTCAGTATGCAGGTAGAAACTCTACCCTACTGGAAGCCTTGGATCCATGGGCCAAGGAGATCTGGAAGCTCCTACTCCCTAAATGTATCAGTTAGCTACTGTAGCAGGAATCAGCAGCAGCAGACAGGACACTGAGGCTATAAGCAGGAAGTAATGTTTATTGTACCGGTACAGGCCCA
Organism: Hippopotamus amphibius kiboko; assembly: GCF_030028045.1. Taxonomy (NCBI): domain Eukaryota; kingdom Metazoa; phylum Chordata; class Mammalia; order Artiodactyla; family Hippopotamidae; genus Hippopotamus; species Hippopotamus amphibius. The sequence continues at coordinate 84,803,389 of NC_080187.1, read as the reverse complement.
GCAGATTTATATCCAAAGGCTGAGCCCTGAACACAGTAGGCCACCCCCTTATGTACTTTCGTTAAACTCCTATACATTGGGATTTTTTTGTCTCCCAAATAAGGTAACAAGCAAAGGAGCGTATAACCTGATTGGGTACTTCCCCTTCTATGGCCTCTGGGCCGTTGCTTAGTTACAGAGTTAGGCAGGAGTTACATAGCAACAGATTTATGTAGGAATCATGTGAGAGAGGGGCTTCAGCATTAATGGGCACATAAAGATAACGGCAGGATCCAACTGCATTCCTTTCTAGTTGAGTTATGGCCTCCAGGCCCTAGTGTTACTTTGTTCTGGGGGAGCTCCCACCACATTCCCTTTGATGCTCAGACCCTCCCTTCTAGGGTCCAAGAGCATTTTGGCTCAGGGGTTTATATTTCTATAGCATCATTGCGTGTGTGGCCATTTTTATTTTAACCATGACCTCAATGAAACTTGAGACAAGTCTTATAACCAGGGGAGCCAGGCAGGGCAAGATTAGGCAAGCTCCCAAGATTAAGAGCACACTAATTATGAGGGTCTTGAAGCCCCCGAAGGTTGAAAACCATCCTCTAAATAAGTCTCCCGGGTCCCAGCCTTTTCTTTCTAAGTGGCCCATAAAACACAGCTCTAATAAGGACAATAGAAATAGTCCTCGGCAGCACATGACAAAAGGCCTATGGACCCTTCACACATACATTTATCAGCAGGTCCATACTTTTGTTCTCAATGTAGACCTCCACATGGTTTACTATAGGTCAACCAGGTACAACCGATGGCTTCACATATATCAAAAGTACCGACACTGGCAGCTAGGGATTAGTAATCTGGATCCGATTAATTAAACACCTTCTTTCCTGAGAGTGCCGAACTTTTAGCCATTTCTCATAAGGGGAAAGGCTGTGGGTCAAAACATGTATGTTGGTCTCTGTTCTGGCAGATGGAGTAAGTGGTCTTATTGTGGGTGCAAGTCACATGTACTTGTCCCTGGCATGAGAAGTGGGTGCAGTAAAGCAAGGTCCAAGTAACTCCCTGACCTGACCGGGTTATGCGGATGCATGGGTCACAAGATAGGGAGTCTAAGTCTACTAGAGGGGTCCAGGTTAGAAACATCCAACAGTAATAAAACACCCTGCCCGTAGGAAAAAGAGGAGTGCTAGTAAAATCTTTTGGCTTCATTTCCAGTTGGCTGGAGCAGTCGCTGTCAGCCCTAAAGCAAAAACCAAGGTAAGAATTACAGCAACAGCTAGGGATAAAGGGTGACAATTTTATAGGAAACAAGAACAGTTTGTTTTGCCCGATGGTTAATTCTTCAAGCTTCTGCCGTGCGTAGATCAGTCAGCTTCCGGAGTGACTGAAGCAGGGCTGTTGTCCTCCAGGTCCCCAGATGCCACAACTTGCTTCTTCTAGATGGTCAGCTTACACTGTGTGGATGGATCAGGGATGTACTCCCAGTCTTGAGAGGCCCGCTTCACTCTGCTGTGGTGAATCCAAGGAGTCACCTCAGCTGCCTTTACTGCAGTGGGAGTGGACAGAATGACAGTGAATGGTCGGTCCCCTCCAGAGGGGCTTTAGGGGTTGGACATTCCATTCTTTTACCCATACAGCATCTCCGGGTCTAAGGGGATGGACGTCGGTGGTTAGGCTTACAGGTAGTCGTTCCCTAACCCAATGACATATGTTGGCTAGGGTCGAGCGGAGAGCCTGCATTTGCTGCCTTAGGGTTATACTGCCCAATTCTTTTAAGTCTCTCCGTATACCTCTAATGATGGGAGGTGGACACCCCTAAAGAATTTCATAAGGGGAAAATCCCATCTGTCTAGTGGGGTTAGATCTAATCCTCAACAAAGCAATCGGTAGCAGCTGGTCCCAGTGTAGGTGAGTTTCTTGGCACAGTTTACTCAGTTGTAACTTTAAAGTTTGGTTCATTCACTCTACCTTCCCAGAGCTCTGGGGACAATATGCTGTGTGCAACTTCCAGGTGATCCATAACCCCTTTGCCACCAACTGCACCACCTCAGCTACAAACACCAGCCCATTATCTGAACCTATGGTGATTGGAATTCTGAATCGGGGAATGATTTCTTTCAAAAGAAATCAGGCCACTTCATGTGCCTTTTCTGAGCGGGTGGGAAAAGCTTCTACCCAACCTGAGAATGTGCACACAAAAACTAGTAGATACTTACAGCCTCGGACTCGGGGAAGTTTAGTGGAGTCCACCACAGCATTTTCAAATGGGGCTCCCCCCAGTGCTGTGTACCCCAGGGCTGGTCTTGGGTCCCTGGTGTGGATTATTTCGAGCACACGTCTCACACTCTTTGCATACCACTCGGGCTATGCTAGAAAGTTGGGGGACATAGAAGTGCTGGCTCACTGTGGCTTCTGAGGCCGTTTGGCCATTGTGGGTTCCCTGGTGGAACTGTTTAACAAAAGTTGGGGCTAGGGCCTCAGAAATTACTATTCGGCCGTCTTTAAATTTCTACCATCTACCTGGGAGATAGCTCCCCTTTGCAGTCTTAAACCAAGTATTTTCATGCTGTGAGTAGTCGGGGTCCCATCCTGCCAGGGGATCAGGAAACAGCGCAGCAGTCAGAGCCACTGTTTCCAGTGTTCCCTTGGAAGCCGCAAGCTTTGCCTCTCAGTCTGCTTTACGGTTTCCCCGGGTGACCATAGTATCTCCCTTTTGATGTCCCCAACAATGTATAACTGCCACCCTTTTAGGGCCCATATTGCGTCTAAGAGTTCAAGGATTTCTTTGCCATATTTTATGTCCTTCCTCCCTAAGTTAATTAGCCCCTTTTCTTTATATAGAGTCCCGCGCACATGGAGGGTGGTGAAGGCATATTTAGAATCAGTGTATATATTGACCCGTACTCCCACTGCCAATAGGAGGGCCCAAATTAGCACGATGAGCTCTGTCTTTTGTGTAGAGGTTCCTTTTGACAGAAGTTTTGCCTCGATAGTGGAATTTAGTGTCACTACTGAGTATCCGACAAGGTGTTCTCCCTCTCTCACAAAATTGCTGCCATCAGTGAAATATTGAACATCTGGGTCCTCGAGAGGCTGGTCTATTAGGTCTGGTCGGCTGGAGAACACCTCATCCATGACCTCGATGCAGTCATGGTCCAGCTGACCCGGCCTGACTGGTAGTAAGTTTGCTGGGTTTAGAGTCCTCACTACTTACAGGTGAATGCGTGGGTTTTCACCTAGCATTCCTGGGTATTTAACCATTCAGGCGTTAGTCAGCCACTATTGTCCCTTATACTCCATCAAGGTTAACACTGAGTGGGGCACTCGGACGGTTAGGTCTTGTCCCATTGTAAGTTTGTTAGCCTCAGACACCAGGAGCGCTGTGGCCGCGAGTGCCTGCAGGCAAGGTGGCCACCCTTGGGCAACAGAATCCAGCTGTTTGGAGAGGTATGCCACTGGGCCGTGCCATGACCCCAACATTTGTGTCAGGACCCCTACCGCAACGCCAGTACGCTCATGCACGTACAAGAAGAAGGGCTTAGAAATGTCCAGGAGTCCTAAGCCAGGTGTGTTGGTAAGGGCCCGCTTGATCTCATCAAATGCCTTTTGTTGTGCTCTTTCCCACAACAGTGGTTCCTGTTCTCCCCACTTTGTAGCCTCATATAGGGGTTTTGCTAGAATAGAGAAGTTGGGTACCCAGATTCTATAGAAGCTGGTGGCTCCAAGGAACTCCCGAACTTGGTACCGGGTTGATGGAACCAGAATCGAGCAGTCTGCTTCCTTTCTGGGCCAAGTTGCCGTTGCCCTTGGGAGAGGTGAAAGCCAAGGTATTTGACCTTTTCTTGACAGATCTGGGCCTTTTTTCTTGAAACCTTGTAGCCAGCCTCCCATAGGAGAGTGAGGAGGTGCTGTGTCCCATCCATACAGTCCTCCCGAGTCTGTCCAGCTAGCAATAAATCATCTACATACTGGAGTAGTGTGCAGCCCAGCTGGTCGGCTGGAAAGGCTTTTAAATCAGAGGCTAACGCCATGCCGAAGATGGTTGGAGAATTTTTGAAACCTTGAGGCAGTCTAGTCCAGGTCAGCTGGACTTTGTTACCGTTTTCAAATTTTTCCCACTGGAAGGCAAAGATTGGTTGTCTCGGAGGGGCCAGGCAAATACAGAACAAGGCATCTTTGAGGTCCAGACATGTGAAGAAGGCAGCTTCAGCGGGGATAAGCCCCAAGAGTGTATAGGGATTGGGGACGACTGGGTGAAGGGTGACAGTGGCTTGGTTTACTGCTCCTAGGTCCTGAACTGGCCAGTAGTCATCTGTTCCCAGTTTCTGGACTGGCAGGAGAGGCATGTTCCAAGCCGACTGGCAGGGTCAGAGGATCCCGTACTTTAGAAGTCTCTCCAGATGCTTCTGGATTCTAATCTGTGCCTTGTGAGGGATGAAATACTGCTTCTGGGGAGCAGGCTCTGCCCCGGGTTTCAGTTCCACTATTATTGGGGGTATATTCCTGGCCAGCCCAGGGGGCTTGTCTTCAGCCCATACTCCAGGCACCTTAAAAGGGGGCTCAGGACCTTGTTGTGGCTTTTCTATGAAACTGTAGAGGTGCCACTCTTCTTCTCTGGGAACCATAAGGGCCATGGCTTTTGCTCCTGGTTTCCCCAGGGTCAGAGTTGCTAGGCCAGGGGAGTTGAAAGTTATCTGGGCTCGTAGCTTTCCCAATAAGTCTCGTCCCATCAAAGCTACAGGACAGTCAGGAATGTAGAGGAATTCATGAACGACCTCATGGCCGCCTAGGTTACATTGTCAAGGCAGCAAAAAGGGGCGATGTGCTTGGCTACTCATGGCTCCCACAATCGTGGCCTGTCTCAGTGAGAGGGGGCCCATGGATTGAGTCACTACAGAATGTCCTGCCCTGGTATCTACTGTGAAGTCAGTGAGTTGGCTCTACAGTCATTCGGACTATGGGCTCCTGGGGGCCTAGCAGAATGGAGCCCAGTCTGTCCTAATCTTTTTCATAGCCTCCCATGGCAGCTAGACCCACAAAATTACTTGTAGGGGTCTCACTCGTCCACCGTGTGGATTGGTACCATCCTTGAATCACTAGGCCTTTTTTTCTCTTTCCAGGGCCGGGATAAGAGTTCTCCGATCGGTAGGGACACTCATTCTTCCAGTGACCTTGGAGGCAATGGGCGCACTGGTTTCATCCTAATCATCCCTCTGGGCAAGGCAATCCTCCCCGCCGACTTCCCTGGCCTCGGCCCCGACCTAACGTGACACCTTTCCGGGAGTGTCCTGACCACTCCGTCAGAGCAGCTGCAAGCAGATTCATTTTTCTTTAATTTTTGATCTGCCTCTCGTTTAGCTTCCAGGTCCCAGTTGACAAATACCTTGGTGGCGCCCTCCAGCAACTGGCTAGCATTCATTCTGGCAAAGCCCTCTAGCTTTTGTAATTTGCGCCAAATGTCTCCCTGAGCCTGGCTGACAAAGGCTGCATTGATCATCCTCTGATTCTCGGCTGCCTCTGGGTCAAAGGGGGTGTAGAGGCAGAATGCTTCACATAGTCTCTCATAGAATTGGCTTGGGCTCTCTCCAGGTTCCGGAGCACCTCTGTGGTTTTGCTCATGTTTATAGCCTTCTTCGCTCCCTCTTTCACACCATGTAAAAGAGCCTCTTGATAGCATTCCAGCATTTGGAGTTCCCGGGCCTCATTAGGGTCCCATTGGGGGTCTTCCTCAGGGAAGTGGTGTTGGGTAGGGGCCTCTGTATTCAGTGTCCCTTCCAGGACATACCCTTCCAACCATTTTAAAGCGGCCTGAGTAACTCGGTGGCACACTTCAGTGTTAGTGTCAGGAGAAGCAGGTGGCAGTCCACCCAAGTGGGCTTGTGGGTCTGGACGATGGACTGCATCAAATCAATCATAGCCTGAAGCTTCTTGGTGAATGAGGGGGTATGATTTTTCCAGTTTAGGAGATCAATAGTGGTAAAAGTCTGATATATGAAAGTACGATGCCCCCCTTGTATTTGCCCATCTTGGTCATAATAGAGAGGTCCCCAGATCTTCCTCAGTGGCATCTGTAAGGCACCTTGGGTTCTACGAAGAGGAGGGTTGCCTGACGTGTTTTGGCTGGGGTGTAAAGGGTTAAGGTCAGCGGCTCCAGAGTAGCCGTAGGCAAAGGCATCTCAGGTTGCTTGGGAGGAGGGGAGGGCTCCGGAATGCAAATGGCCTTCGAGGGGGTTTCAGCTGCTGCAGGTGCAGCATGTGCCAGTGGCAGTGGGGGGATACAGTGGGCATAAGGCAGGGGAATCTCTGCTGACTCCCCAGACAAAACGGGCTTTTCTGGTTCTGGTCAGTGTTTTGAAGACGCCATGATCTGAGCCATTATGATTTTACAGTTTTCTTCTAGACAGGCTTTTAGCCAAAGTGGCCGCGAAAGGACTGTGTCTTGCCATGAGTCAATGTAAGGGAATTGGTCAGGGTGGCCTGGGTCCCCTGTGACAACTCTGAACACCTTGCTGACTAGCTCTTTGTCTAGTGACCCCTCAGGGGGCCATCCCACCCCAAACAAAGGCCAATCTAACTCACAAAATGCACGGAGCTTTTTGGGGGTCAGTTTAACACCATAATCATTAAAATATCCCTTCTTGAAATTCTTTACCATACACTCTAAAGGGGTAGGTTTACTCTGTTTGCCACCCATTTCCTCCCGTCATAACAGATGATAGGCACACACACGAGGAAGGTAGTGGGGGAAATACGAGGTTTAGGAATTTCGCTTCATCCTCCTCCTTCTGTCCTCCTCTCAGAGATATTTCAGGCACCTCTTGGTGTTGGTGGGATGGTATAAACCCTATGTCAGGACTTCTCTGGAGAGAACCACCCTAAGCCGTATGAGGATTGCCACAGAATCACAGATCAGGACTCAACACTCACTTCAGCCCTTGGCCGAGTCGGAACTCTCCTATTGTCCATCTCATTCACTCACACTCATACAACAAACTCCAACCCTCCACCCAAACCTTAACCTTAGAGTCATGGTTTTGCCTCCTCCTCTCCCCGCAAGAGGGCCTTCGAGGCTACTCGGGCGACTCTTGGGAGGTGATTAGGCTCCCCTTCCGTCACTTAGGGATGGGCCTATTAACCAAAACGAACCCAGGTTCTTACCAGTCCATCAGGCGGTGCTCCCTGCACTGGTTCCTGCACCTCTCCAGGTTCCGTTGTGCTTCTCGAGGTCTCACCCCAACATGCTGGGAGGGCTAGTCCCCTACAGATCAACTGGTCCACTGGTGCCAGGTGATGTCACCACTCCCAGCATCCCAGGGGTCATACCCCGGAGACAAGGGAGGTGAAAACACTGTCTCTGTGTACCTTCTCCCAATCCCGGACGAGCCCCCAAGAAACCTAGCAGGAATCGGCAGCGGCAGACAGGACACCGAGACTATAAGCAGGAAGCAATGTTTATTGTACCAGTACAGGCCCAGCGGATTCATATCCAAAGGCTGAGCCCCGAACACAGTGGGACACCCCCTTATATACTTTCATTAAACTCCTACACATAGGAATTTTTTTGTCTCCCAAATAAGGTAACAAGCAAAGGAGCGTATAACCTGATTGGGTACTTCCCCTTCTATGGCCTCTGGGCCGTTGCTAAGTTACAGAGTTAGGCGGAAGTTACATAGCAACAGATTTATACAGAAATCATGTGAGAAAGGGGCTTCAGAGTTAATGGGCACATAAAGATAACGGCAGGATCCAACTGCATTCCTTTCTAGTTGAGTTATGGCCCCCAGGCCCTAGTGTTACTTTGTTCTGGGAGAGCTCCCACCACACTACCTCACCCCACTGCTAGGGGGAGAAAAAGAAAAGAGGGCTGCATTAAAATAAACCCAAGAATTTAAGTGGCTTAAAATAACAATTATTTATTCTTACTGATCTTACTTAGTTCAGCTGGTCTACACTGTGTTTGGCTGGGGTGACATGGCTGTTCTCCACATTTCTCTCATCCTCCCCTTGGGATCATCAGGCCAGTCCAGGCATGTTCCTCTACAGTGATGGCAAAGGAACAAGAGCACAAGCAAAAACTCACCAGGTCTCTTGAAGTCTAGGATTTTTTTTAATATTTATTGATGGATTTTATTATTTATTTATTTTATTTTTTGGCTGTGCCAGGTCTTAGTTGCAGCATGCAGGATCTTCGTTGTGGCATGAGGACTTAGTTGTGGCATGCGGACTTAGTTGTAGCATGTGAACTCTTAGTTGCCACATGCATGCAGGATCTAGTTTCCTGACCAGGGATGGAACCTGGGCCCCTGGACCACCAGGGAAGTCCTGAGGTCTAGGATTGAAACTGGTACCCAGTGCATCTGTCACCTCATTTCTTTTATTATGGCAAAATATACATAACATGAAATTTACTATTTTAACCATTTTTAGGAGTATAGTTCTGTGGCATTAATTACATTCTCATTGTTGTACAACCTAACACTGTCCATCTCCAGAACTACTTCATCATCCCAAACTGAAACTCCTACCATTAAATAATAATAATATTCCATTCTCTCCTTCCCGCAGCCCCTGATAATTACTATTCCATATTCTGTTTCTGCAAATTTGACTACTCTAGGTATCTCATATAAGGAGAATCATACAATATTTGTCCTTTTGTGTCTGGCTTCCTTCACTTAAATTAATGTTTTCAATTTTAATCCATGTTGTCACATGTATCAGAACTTTATTCCCTTTATTCCCTTTTAAGGCTGAATAATACTCACCATATATATTTATCACACTTTGTTTATCCATCCATCTATTGATGGACCTCTGGTTTGTTTCCACCTTTTGGCTATCATGAATAATGCTGCCACGAACACTGGTGTACAAATATCTATTCAAGTCCTGCTTTCAAATCTTTTGGGTATGTAGCCAGAAGTGGAATTACTGGATCATATGGTAATTCCAATGTTCAGGGGTTTTTTTTAGGAACCTCACTGTTTTCCACAGTGGCTGTACCATTTCATATTTCCACCAACAATACGCAAGTGTCCTGATTTTCTCACATCTTCACCAACTCTAGTTAATTTCTTTTTTCTTTTTTTTTAAGTAATAGCCATCCTCATGGATGTTAAGTGGTATCTCACTGTGGTTCTTTCTGTGTTTCAATAACAATTGGTGATGGTGAGCATCTTTTCATGTGCCTGTTAATCATTTGTATATCTTTGAGAGATGTTTATTCAAGTGTTTTGCTCATTTTTTAATTTGGTTGGTGGTTTTTGTTGTTGAGTTGTAGGAATTCTTTAAATATTCTGGATATTCATCTCTTATCAGATCTATGATTTGTAAGTATTTTCTCCCATTGTGTGGGTTGTCTTTTCACTCTGTTGTTAGTGTCCTTTGATACACAAAAGCTTTTAATTTTGATGTCCAGTTTATCTAATTTTTTTGTTGTTGTCTGTGCTTTTAGTATCATATCCAAGAAATCACTGCCAAATCAATATTATGAAGTTTTCCCCTATGTTTTCTTCTGAGAGTTTTATACTTTACTTTTAACTCTTATGTTTAGGTCCTCAATCCATTTTGGGTTAATTTTTGTATATGGTTTAATGTAAGGATCCAACATCATTCTTTGCATGTAGAAATCCAGTTTTCCCAGTACTATCTGTTGAAAAGACTATCCTTTCCCCATTGAATGGTCTTGGCACCCATGTTGAAAATTGACCATATACATAACAGCTTATTTCTGGGTTCTCTATTCCATTGGTCTATATGTCTGTCTGTATTCCAGTTCCACACTGTTCTGATTACTGTAACTTCGTAATAAGTTTTGAAATCAGGAAGTATGAAACCTCTAACTTTGTTGTTCTTTTTCAAGATTGTTTTGGCTATTCAGGGTCCCTTGAGATTCCATACCAATTTTAAGATGAATTCTTCTACTTATGCAAAAACAATTTCTTTAAGTCATTAGGATTTTGAGATGGATTGAATTGGGTTTGCTTTGGGGAGTATTGAGTATCTTAAGAAAACTGTCTTCCAGCCCATGAATGTGAGATATTTTTTCATTCATTTTGTAGTTTTCAATATACAAGTCTTTTGCCTCCTTAGTTTAGTTTATTCTTAAATATTTTATTCTTTTTGATACTCATGTAAATGGAATTGTTTTCTTAATTTCCTTTTCAGATTACTCATTGTTAAGTGTTGGTTAGTGGCCAGAGTAGTCACATGGCCAAACCTGCAGTCAGGAAGTGGGGAAGTACAGCCCACCCATTGTGGGAGGGCCTTGCAAAGTTACATGGCAGAGTGAGTCCACACAGGGAGGAGTGAAAAATTGGGTCCTGTAACATGGTATTTATTCCATACTGAACTTTTGAGGGTCAACTTTAGCACTGTTTTTTCAGAGCCCTTCTTCAAAGTAGTCTGTTCCCATCTCTTCAACTTACAAAACCACAGTGAAAATGTAAAAAGGCAAGGGAATGAAGGGAGTAAGCAAAGGAAGGAGGTATCAAGGCGCCTAAGTAAATGGTTGGTGCCCAGCCAGACAAGTAATAGGTATGGGGGAAAGAACACAGACAGTGAGTCAGGTAGCAGATCTGCCCCTTGATCTTGGGACAGTCACAACATCTCTGGGCCTCAGTTTAGTCCTCTGGCAGTAAGCTAGATCATCTCTTAAAGACCTTTCCTGTGTTAATGCTGCCATCCTATAAAAATCCTAACAGTGCTTCCCCCAGAACACAGAACAAGTCAACATTAGAAAATCCATTCTCTGAACAAATCCATGAGCACCCACATCCATGCAGGTGACCATCTGTGTGTCTCACTAACCTCATCTTCTGCCTTACAGTTCAGTTTTATTAGTATGCTTTTTTTGCATCCCATAGCAGCTGGGACCTCCTTGTAAGAGAGAAGACAGTCTTAACTAACTTAACTGTCCCCAGAACACTAGCACCAAATATTAGGTTGGCCAAAAAGTTTTTTCAGGTTTTTCCACAAGATTTTATGGAAAAAAACAAACTTTTTGGACAACCCTATAGACACTTTTTAACTGAACTGAGGGAAGATCTCCAGTATCTTTAATTTTGAATGATTTATCTTGCACTTTAAACTTCCAAATAAATTTTCTCTGGAAGCTAAGTTTCTGGGATCACAACAGCAAATTCAGCAAGCACAAATTTAGAGATAATGAGTTTTCCCTCACAATTGCAATCTGTTTCTTTTACTAATTCTACACTACAAAAGCTTGAGTAGGCACCATATCTCAGTGTAATATTTTGGAATTTTGATGTATCAAAACAGGCTCCATGACCATGTCATAAGTATAACATTGTACATGTCCAATGCAGGCTTGGTTCAGTAGAGCTGTCAGAAGGCCAATGTTCTTGACTTATAGAGAAATGAGATCAGTGTTTAAAATTGTTTTCCTAGTCTCTGTTGAAAATTTTTGGCTTGAAAATCACATAAAGAGTAAGATGGAGGCAGACATTAGACATTTACCAATTAAAGTTTAATTCTTAACTATTACTATATAGTACGTGGGTTTTTTCCCAACTCACTGTATTGGAAGAAGTGATTTCTTTCCGTGTAAAACTGGCATAGGAACTAATTAACTTGAGAAAATGTTCAATGAGTCAATCTTAATTGATTCATTTTTTTAAGTTATTACAGAGACATAGATAAAAACAGTCACTTTGTGTTACCCAGGATTTTTTACTTTAATTGAATGAAAAACAGTCACCCTCCCAGTATCCCAGAGAATAAAAACATCTCCTGTTTGCTTGGCAATGGGAAGCATAAGAAAAATGCCATGGGGAAGCCACACTGAATGTATGGCCTTAAAATCCATGGAAACAAACAGCTCATCAGGAATGTGTCCTTTTTGACTTTATCAACAGCTTGCTTCTCCTCTCCTCCTTCTAGGCTGCCCCATCAAAGGCCACCCTACTCCCAACATCACCTGGTTCCACGGTGACCAGCCAGTTACCAATGTCACAGGACTGATGCATCATATCTTGGCAGCTGGACAGATTCTCCAGGTTACAAATGTTAGTGGCAGGTCTCAAGGGGAATTCAGCTGCCTTGCTCAGAATGAGGCAGGAATGCTCGTGCAGAAGGCCTCTTTAGTGATCCAAGGTAAGAAACCTTTCAGGCATTGGGTGCCAGGCTTGTTTCTTGAATGAGAGAATCTACTTGGAACCTAATTCTCTAGCTGAACAACGTGATTTCTGATCTCCAGTGGTTCCTAGAGCGTGAAAACAGAAGCTGAACCGTGTTGCCATACTGTGAGGCTCTTCAGAAGAGCCACCTGCCCCCATCTCAGCAGAACCTGGAAAAGTCAGTGCTGCTTTCATAGATGGGCCCTTCTACTCATCATGTTACTACTGCTCGGGACCAAGGAGAAACCACCATATAGCAAAGCAAATGTGTTTCCTTTATGCTGGTGTAACTAGTAAAGCTCGTGCACACACACACACAGTTGCCTGTTAAGAAAATACAATCTTTCTCTGTTGGGTTGATTTAAAGTTACTGCCCCTGCCTTGGAGCCGAGGCTGGTGTCAGGACCTGGTGATCATCTGGGAGAGTCTTCAGCCGCAGTCACATGCCGAGTGCTCTCCCGGCACCTTCGCTGTGGCCTGTCCACCAGCAGACTGGGGAGCCTGTGTGGCTCACGCATTCACCTTCCAGGCACACAGGCAGGTCAGAGAGCCCTTGGGTGGGGCCTGGCATTGGCTGCCCCAAGAAAGGGTCGCAAATGAGCCAAAAACAGTGGGAAAGGAGTCCAAACTGGCCTTGTTATGGAAACTAGCGAGGCTTCTGAGTTTTCCATAGGCTGGTTCTACCTGTGGCCTACGTGTGATACTTATAGGGAAAGCAAAATTCTACTGCACATGTGCTAAAATGGAGGTTTCCATGGGAAGGAACAGAGTTCATCCCAGAATAGCACATAAGGAGGGAGATTTTTCTAAGCAGGTAGGTTTTCATATTTAAACATCCTCCCCTGCCATTGCACTGTCCAGACAGGAACGTCAGTGTTGCATTTCCTTGCCAGCCAGCCTTCTGAAAACCAGAAGGCAGTGCCTAGCTGCAAGATTTGTAACACTCGACTTTGCAAATAAGCACTCAAAATTTACCAGCCCACAGTTATTTTTAACAGCTTTCCTACCAGTGACTCCCAGACCCCCAAATAGAAAATCCAAAGAAATGGCTTTTCTGACAGACATTATCATCTCCGTAAAGGAGCCTCTCTGGATAGGCTGTTTTTCTGTAACATATACAAAGTCCAACTCCAATAGACTTTTAAATATGATTGTTAAGTACCCCTGATATTTTTATATCTCTTTGTTGAAAAAATAAAATTACTTTCTGGTAAACCAATAGAGGGGAGAAAAAGTACTTTAGGAAGTAGGTTAGAAAATATGAGAGCTAAACCACTAACGAAGTTCTGTGTGCCAGGCGCTGGGCTAGGCCCTGTACTTTCTTTATATCCAGTCCTCACAGCAGCATGATGAGATAAGGGCTACTGTAGCCACTTTATGGATGAGCCAGCTGAGGCCCTTGGAGGCCACGTGACTTGCCTAGGTGGGTTGGGAGTGGAGCCCACCATGGGGCACAGCCTCATTCATGACAGCATCCCATGCCCACCCTGCCCCGCCCCACTCGGAAGGAATAACATAGGCATTGATGGTATTTTCTTTTCACCTCTGATCCTTCTGTGACAGATTACTGGTGGTCTGTGGATAGACTGGCGACCTGCTCGGCCTCCTGTGGTAACAGGGGGGTTCAGCAGCCCCGCCTGAGGTGTCTCCTGAATAGCACGGAGGTCAACCCCACTCACTGCGCAGGGAAGGTGCGCCCTGCTGTGCAGCCCATTGCCTGCAACCGGAGAGACTGCCCTTCCCGGTGAGTGCGACAGATGCTGGCTTAGGCCGCCCACTCCCCAGGTTGGGCCTGGACTTTTAGCCAAGTTCATGGCCAGCCCTCGTCTAGCACTGTGAGAGTAAGAGACGCTGAGTGCAGGTGAGGGAGCCTGATGTCCAAGGAGTTGCCCTTTCCTGTAGATCCAGGCGTGCCAACCTCTCCACCTCACAGAAAACATCCCTCAGGATGAGCCTCCTTTCTCAGCTCTTTGTTCCCTCACCATTCAGCCAGCTACAGGCTGCCTGGGCTTCCCAAGGGCCTGAAAGGGTCTGTTCAGGGGCCAGGAACATCCCAGGCCCTGACAAGAGAGAATTCCCATCCTGCAGTAAGAAGCTGGCTCTTTGGTTGGTTTGTAAGAAAAGAAACATGTTTGCAGTTAAAGTGTTTAGGGGATAGTGATTACTGGCCTATACCCCAACCCCTCCGTCTAGCTACAAATACCTGTGCTCATCAGGACTCCAGTTTAGTTAAGGAAATATTATCCTCTCTCCTACAAAGGGTTGCATCCTGCTAAAGTTAAAATCAATTTCCATTTCCCATAGCTGCTTCAACTTTGGGTTTACAGTTGACCCTTGAACTATACAGAGGTTAGGAGCACTGACCCCAAGCAGTCAAAACTCCACCTCTAACGTTATAGTCGGTGCTCCCTATCTGCAGTTTCACAACCACAGATGGTGTAGTACTGTAGTAGTATTAGTGTAGTGTATTTAGAGAAAGAAATCTGAGTATAAATGGACCTGTGCAGTTCATACCTATGTTGTTCAAGGCCTGCTGTACATTCTCTGCATTTGGGTCCCTTATATAGCCCAGAATGACACCCACAATCTCTGCCTCCTCCATCTTCCTTGAGCTTTGAGCAGCTGTGAGTTTCACCAAGCAGTGTCCCCCCTCCTCAGTGTGAGGCAGCAGCGAAAGGGATAATGGCTGGGCTTGGAGTTGGCACCAGCACGGCGCCTGGAGCCTGGGGAGACTTGGCTGGGTCCTGAAACGCCCCTTTACTACCTATCTGTGGGACGTTCACCCACTACGTCGGCAACTGCTTTGTGTTTTGCCAGCTGAGTCATAAGGAGCAGCTGAAACCAGGAGAGCCTCAATGAAATATGAAACACACTCATTAATATCAGCAGTTTGACTTGCTGACGGGAAGGTTTCCACGGGAATGATTAATGTCCTTTTATACCCTTCCTGAACTGTAACATAGCCTGTACCTCTCCTTTCTCTAAGCCCCCACCCCAGCTCCTGAAAAACTGCTGAAATGTATATTTGGAAATAAAAGTTGATGGAAAGGTAGGCCTGACATTCACCAGGGATACGGGAGGCTGGAAGACTGCCCTTGCCAAGCTGTGTGAAATGAAGAAGAGGCCTTGGACAGGCCAGGGACTTTTTGATTTGCTGTGGTGATGGTCAGAGTCAATCAGCCTCATTTACTTCTGCAGATGAAATAATGGCTGGGTCAGCTTGGGTTTCAGTGACCCCCAAGGGCTTTAAAGCACCTTCTGCCTGCTTCCTAAGTGGCTCTGCTCCGACGGGTTGGAAATCTGTACGCAGTCATCTCTCTCCAGGCCGAATGGAGCAGGGTAGTTCTACCAAACTAAATAAGTCACAGATGCAGATTCAGGAGGAATTTGTTCCCTGTCCCTGCTACTTGCCTTTCCTGAAAGCCAGATGTGGCGCCACCAGCCTAGGAAGTGGCCACAGGCTCACCTTTGACTGGTTTCCCCACCAGGCTTCCTGGGCACATCAGCCCCTTCCTCTGCACTCATACAAAGTGTGGCCCCGGTCGGCTTTTTGAATAGCACAGCGAAGTCCCACTTTGACCCAGGTTTCAGCCACTTCATTTACATAAATATTTTTCTCAGGCAATAAACCTAAAAAAATGCTTTCTCTAGATTGACTGAAATAGCTGGAAAGCACCAAATCTTTTCTCACTCTTTTCCCCAAAGTGCACCTCCTTCCTCTCCTTTTTGAGAATTAGCCCAGGGTGCAAACATCCAAAGAGAACTCCTCCACATCTGTATACAGACCAAGGATTTCAAAGTGTTTCCCAGCTCTTACAGCCTGGCTTTATGAGGAAAGCCGCTCGTCACAGTCCTGGTCAGTCTGACTTCTGAGGACCTGAATTGCACTTAGAACCTAACATCCTGAGAACTACTGTCACCACTTATACAGCCCTCTAAGAGGTGTAAGACCTATGGACTGTGACTCATGGAGGTGGGAAATTGCTCCAAAAAGCTGGAAGAACTTCGTAGCTTTCTGAGGGATTAAACAAAATCAAATGAGACGTGGGTTAAGGCGAGGTAGAGAAAACAGTGAGTACTGGCAGACAAAACTTGGCTAAACTGAGACCCAGACTGCCTCCGGGGTCAGGAGGCGACCCAGGTTTGGATCTGACTTCCCTGGGAAACTGTCCCTTCTCTGCCCCACACTTGGATGCCTTTAGGAAGTACCAGAACTGCAGTGCAACGTAACCCGCTGAAGGACTGTCTCCCCAGAGTATTTCATCTGCAAGCTCACAGCTTTGGGAGCCAATGTTAAGATAAAGCAACTGATCTTCAGAAAACTCTTTCACAATGTGCCTTTTTGGTCAATTTCCAAAGGGTATTTGTTTCCTGTGGCTGCCATAGCAAATTACCATTACCACAAACGTGGCTGCTTAAAACAATAGAAGTTTATTCTCTTACAGTTGTGGAGGCCAGAAGTCGAAAATCAAGGTGGCAGCAGGGCTGCGTCCGCTCCAAAGGCTCTGGGCGAGAATCAGTTCCTCGGCCCTCGCAGCTTCTGGTGGCTCCAGGCGTCCCTTGACTTGTGGCCACATCACTCCAACCTCTGCCTCTGGTCACAATGTCTCCTCCTCTTCTATGTCAAATCTCCCTGTGCCTTTCTCTTATAAGGGCATGGGATGGTATTTAATGCCTACCCAGATAATGCAGGACAGTCTCATCTCAGAATCTTTATATGTGTAAACACTCTTTGTACAAATAAGGTAACATTCACAAGTTCCAGGGAAGATTTCATATAGATGTCTTGGGGCCAGGGCGGGGGGCGTGCATTTTCAGCCTACCACTCCAAGCATATACTGTGAAAAGAGACAGGGTCCTGCAATTAGCTACTATGCGGTGAGAACAGGAGGATGCAAGGGGCTCCTTTTCTGAGAGTATATGTCATCGTTCTGCTCCTCAAGTCTTGACCCTTTGCACTGACTCTTCTTCTTCTTCCCAGGTGGATGGTGACCTCCTGGTCCGCCTGTACCCGCAGCTGTGGGGGAGGCGTCCAGACCCGCCGAGTGACCTGCCAGAAGCTGAAAGCCTCTGGGATCTCCACTCCTGTGTCCAATGACATGTGCACACAGCTTGCCAAACGGCCAGTCGACACCCAGGCCTGTAACCAACAGCTGTGTGTGGAGTGGGCCTTCTCCAGCTGGGGCCAGGTGAGAGGGCTTTTTTTTTAATTTTTATTTTTTACTGAAGTATAGTTGACGTACAGTGTTTCAGGTGTACAGCAAAGTGATTCAGTTATGCATATATATCTGTTCTTTCTCAGATTCTTTTATAAGTTATTACAAGATACTGAGTATAGTTCCCTGTGCTATACAGTAGGTCCTTGTTGTTTATCTATCATATACATAATAGTCTGTATCTGTTAATTCCAAATTTATACCTTCCCCCCTTTCCCCTTTGGTAACCATAAGTTTGTTTTTTTTGAAGTCTGTGAGTCTGTTTCTGTTTGCAAATAATTTCATTTTGTATCATTTTTTTTAGATTCCACATATAAGTGATATCAAATGGTATTTCTTTTTCTGACTTACTTCACTTAGTATGATAATATCTAGTTGCATCCACGTTGCTGCAAATGGCATTATTTCATTCTTTTTTACAGCTGAGTAATATGCCAGTGTATATATGTACCACATCTTATTTATGTATTCATCTGTCAATGGACATTTAGGTTGTTTCCGTGTCTTGGCTATTGCAAATAGTGCTACTATGAACATAGGGGTACATCTATCTTTTTGGGTTTTTTTAATTAATTTTTATTGGAGTATAGTTGATTTACACTGCTGTGTCAGTCTCTGCTATACAGCAAAACGAACCAGCTACACATATACATATATCCATTCTTTTTTAGATTCTTTTCCCATATAGGTCATTACATAGTACTGAGTAGAGTTCCCTATGCTATACAGTAGGTTCTTATTAATTATTTGTTTTATATATAGTAGTGTGTATATGTCAATCCCAATCTCCCAATCTATCCCTCCCCCCTTCTCCCCGAGTAACCACAAGTTTGTTCTCCACATCTGTGAGTCCATTTCTGTTCTCAAACAAGTTCATACCATTCTTTTAGATTCCACAAATAGGCAATATCATATGATATTTGTCTTTCTCTGTCTTACTTCAGTCAGTATGACAATCTCTAGGTCCATCCATGTCACTGCAAATGGCAATATTTCATTCTTTTTTTATGGCTGAGTAATATTCCACTGTATATATGTACCACATCTTTTTTATGTGTTCATCCATTGATGGACAATTAGGTTGCTTCCATGTCCTGGCTAGTGTAAATAGTGCTGCATTGAACACTGGGGTGCATGTATCTTTTCAAATTACGGTTTTCTCCAGATATGTGCCCAGGAATGGGATTGCTAGATTATATGGTAATTCTATTTTTAGTTTTCTGAGGAACCTCCATGCTATTTTCCATAGTGGCTGGACCAAATTACATTCCCACCAATAGAGTAGGAGGATTCCCTTTTCTCCACACCCTCTCCAGCACTTGTTACTTATAGAATTTTAATGATGACCATTCTGACTGGTGTGAGGTGGTACCACATCGTAGTTTTTATTTGCACTTTAATATGTAGCAATGTTGAGCATCTTTTCATGTGCCTCTTAGCCATCTGTATTTCTTCTCTGGAGAAATGTCTATTTAGGTCTTCTGCCCATTTTTGGACTGGGTCATTTGGTTTTTGTTGTTGAGTTGTATGAGTTGTTTGTATATTTTGGAAATTAAGCCTTGCTAGTCACATCATTTGCAAATATTTTCTCCCATTCTGCATGTTTTTTCATTTTATTTATGGTTTCCTTTGCTGTGTAAATGCTTGTAAGTTTAAGTAGGCCCCATTTGTTTATTTTTGTTTTTATTTCTATTGCCTTGAGAGACTGAGCTTAGAAAACATTGGTGTGATTTATGTAAGAGAATGTTTTGCCTAAGTTCTCTTCTAGGAGTTTTATAGTATCGTGTCTTATGTTTAAGTCTTTAAGGCATTTTGAGTTTGTTTTTGTGTATGGTGAAAGGGCATGTTCTGACTTCACTGATTTATATGCAGCTGTCCAACTTTCCCAACACCACTTGCTGAAGAGATTTTTTCCCATTGTATATTCTTGGCTCCTTTGTCGAAGATTAATTGACCATAGGTGTTTGGATTTATTTCTGGGCTCTCTATTCTGTTCCATTGATCAATATGTCTGTTTGTGTACCAATACCATGCTGTTTTGATTACTGTAGCTTTTGTAGTATTGTCTGAAGTCTGGAAGGGTTATGCCTCCTGCTTTGTTCTTTTTCTTCAAGACTGCTTTGGCAATTTGGGGTCTTTTATGGTTCCTTATAAATTTTAGGGTTATTTGCTCTAGTTCTGTGAAAAATGTCATGAGTAATTTGATACAGATCTCATTAAATCTGTAGATTGCTTTGGGTAGTATGGCCATTTTAACAATATTTTTCCAATCCAAGAGCGTAGGGTATCTTTCCATTTCTTTGAATCACCTTCACTCTCCTTTATTAATGTTTTATAGGTCTCAGCATATAAATCTTTCACCTCCTTGGTGAAGTTTATTCCTAAGTATTTTATTTTGGAGTTTGTGATTTTAAAAGATATTGTTTTTTTTTATATTTCCTTTCTGATATTTTGTTGGTGGTGTAAAGAAATGCATCAGATTTCTGTATGTTAATCTTGTATCTTGCTACCTAGCTGAATTCGTTTTTCAGTTCTAATAGTTTTTGTGTAGACTCTTCAGGGTTTTCTATATATAGTATCATATCATTTGCATATAATAACAATTTTACCAATTTGGATACCTTTTCTTTTTCTTCTGTGATTGCTGTGGCTAGGACTTCCAATACTCTGTTGAATAGAAGAGGTGAGAGTGGGCATCCTTGTCTTGTTCCAGATTTTAGCAGGAAGGCTTTCAGCTTTTCACCACTGAGTATTATATTGCCTGTGGCTTTGTCATAGCTTTTATTATCTTCAGATATATTCCCTCTATACCCACTTTGGTAAGAGTTTTTATCATGAATGGATGTTGAATTTTGTCATGCTTTTTCTGCATCTATTGAGATGATCATGTGTTTTTCGTCTTTTGTTTATATGGTGTATCACACTGATTTTCATATGCTGGACCATCCTTGTGAACTTGGGATGAATCCAACTTGGTCACAGTGTATGATATTTTTTATGTGTTGTATTTGGTTCAATAATAGTTTGTTGAGAATTTTTGCATCTATATTCATCAAAGATATTGGCCTGTCATTTTCTTTTCTGGTGGTGTCTTTGCTGGACATTGGTCTTTTAAAGAAATTTCTCCAGTGAGTCTAAGTCAATTGCTCAGGAGTGGGATCTAAACATGGGCACATTTTAGAAGCTGCCCAAGTGATTCTGATGTGCAGTCAGGGTAGAGAACTATTTTCCAAGCCAAGAAGAGTTGAAGCCTAGCTGGTACCAGCTTGCTGAATTTGTTTATCAGTTCTAGTAGTTCTTGTGTGGAGTCTTTAGGGTTTTCTATATATAGTATCATATCATCTTCACATAATGACAGTTTTACCTCTACACTTCCAATCTGGATACCTTTTATTTCTTTTTCTTCTCTGATTGTTGTGGCAATACTGTGCTGAGTAGAAGAGGTAAGAGTGGGCATCCTTGTCTTGTTCCAGATTTTAGCAGGAAGGCTTTAGCTTTTCACCATTGAGTGAACGCCTTTCTCGATTTCCTGCTAGAGGTTAACCAAAATGTCCCAGGTTAGCTCAACAGAGAATAGACATGGGGGCTCAGCTGGATGTAGGGAGGAACCACAGTGACTCTCCAACTGGAAAGGAAATTTTATGTTTAGTTATAACTTAGAAGAAAAACCAACACAAACTGAAGATTCTTCATGAAGAAGAGCAAACCTGAGCAGTGACACACACCAGGCCATGACAGAAGCAGCCCAAGGCTGTGGGGTGCTGAGAGTGGCCTCACCACTGTCATCATTTCTGGGCCAGCTGGGACTGATCACAAGCCAGGAACTCCCACTTGTAATTAGAGGCCTAGGTTTTCCCCAGTGTAGGTAGATAGAGCCTCTATTTAGACAAAGCATAATTGTCCTACTCATCTGACCCCTTCCCTGTTTTAGAATGTTGTTGGCACCAAAAAAAAAAAAATCTGGTGTGCTGCTTGAGGGAAATGATATAATTGCATATACTCTGTTTCTCCCAAAGTCTGTTTTCAAAACCTACTGGAGATCTACTGAGCATCCAAGAGCTGCCTGCCACGACTGATAAGCAGCTGGTACCTACCAACTATGTGAGAACAACACAGTTGTGCAGTTTGTCAGAGGCCAGTGCTAATTGGTGGGACGACCATCTGATTCGTCAGGAATAGTTTGATTGCTCAGTGTCTGAAAACACACCATTAAGCTTGGCCTGCGAGGATAAAGCAACCACACAGCTCCTAATTCTTTGTGTAGCTGTATGAACTAGTGTGACCAAATGTTTGGGGGCAGTTAGCAACTTGAACTTATTGGAACTGTCATCTACATATCACTGCATTTGTGTTCCTTCATCCCCACCTGAGGTGTGTTGTTTGGAAAACAAGCACTTGGAACTTCCTATTAAGTTAATACACTGTGGCCATCTCTAATGAAGATGAAATGTTATTTGGGGGAAATGTGGCCACAGAATTCATCTGCAACTTATAAGCCATTTCTGTCCCAGGTAAACCTGGGGATAATGCTCAGCACTGGCAAATCAACACGCTCAGGCAGAGGTATCTTTTGGGGCCTCTACCAAGCCCCCCCCCCCCGTTTCCAGTGACCTAATATATGTGCTTCATAATCGAAGAGGCATGAGCTCCCCCTTGCTCCCACGCCTGGGGGATATCATATTTCTCCTACCTGGAAAAGCCCAAGTCTGATAACTCTCATTCTGCCCAAGGCAGCTCTGCTTCTAGGCCCTCAAGGCTTATTGGCAGTTTGTGAAATTACAGTTGGGAACAGATCTGGCTACACATGGGAGATGTTTCTGCATTGTATCACTGAGGTCACTCAAGGGCATATATGTTCACATGGATGATGCTCAGTGATTATTTTTCCTAAAAGACAAAAAAATAGGTCTTTCCCCTTCCCTACTCTTAAATACTTTCACCACCTTCTTTCTTCTGAAACCCTCTAGGCAAGCTTTAATGTGAATCACCTGTGAATCTTGTTAAAAATACAAATTCTCCTCTAGGAGTGCTAAAATTTTTTTTAATGAAAGTATACTTGATTTACAATGCTGTGTTAGTGTCAGGTATACAGCAAAGTGATTCAGTTATACATTTTTTTCACATTATTTTCCTTTATAGATTATTACAAAATATTGAGTATGGTTGCCTGTGCTATAGTAGGTCCTTGTTGGTTATTTTATATATAGTATGTGTTTATGTTAATCCCAAACTTCCAGTCTATCCCTCCCCCCCACCCCTCCCCACTGGTAATCATAAGTTCGTTCTCTAAATCTCTGAGTCTGTTTCTGTTTTGTAAATAAGTTAATTTCTATCTTTTTTTTAGATTCCACATATAAACAATATCATATATTTGTCATCCTCTGTCTGGCTTACTTCACTTAGTATGATAATCTCTAGGTCCATCTATATTGCTACAAATGGCATTATTTCATTCTTTTTATGGCTGAGTAGTATTCCATCATATAAATATACCACAATTTCTTTATCCATTCCTCTGTCAATAGACATTTAGGTTGCTTCCATGTCCTGGCTATTGTAAATGATGCTGCAATAAACATTGGGGTGCATGTATCTTTCCAACTACTGTTTTCTCTGGATATATGCACAAGAGTGGGATTGCTAGATCATATGGTAGCTCTATTTTTAGTTTCTTAAGGAACCTCCATACTGTTCTCCATAGTGGTTGTACCAATTTACATTCCCACCAATGCTTTAGGAGGATTCCTTTTTCTCTACCTTCTCCAGCAATTATTATTTCTAGACTTTTTGATGATGGCCATTTTGACCAGTGTGAAGTGATACCTCACTGTACTTTTGATTTCCATTTCTCTAATAATTGATGATGTTCAGCATCCTTTCATGGGCCTTTTGGCCACCTGTATATCTTCTTTGGAGAAATATCTGTTTAGATCTTCTGTTTTTTGATTGGGTTGTTCAGGGTTTTTTTTTTTTTATATATATATATTGAGCTGTCTGAACTGTTTGTATATTTTAGAGATTAATCCCTTGTCAGTTGCAACATTTGCAAATATTTTCTCCCATTCCGTGGGGTGTTTTTTTGTTTCGTTTATGGTTTCCTTTGCTGGGGAAAAGCTTTCAAGTTTAATTAGGTCCCATTTGTTTCTGTTTTTGTTTGCATTATTCTAGGAGATGAATCCAAAAAGATATTGCTGCGATTTATGTCAGAAAGCGTTCTGCCTATGTTTTCCTCTAGGAGTTTTATGGTTGTACATTTAGGTCTTTAATCCATTTTGAGTTTATTTTGTGTGTGTGGTATTAGAAAATGTCCTGATTTCATTCTTTTACATGTGGCTGTGCAGTTTGCCCAGAAAAACTTATTGAAGAGATCTGTCCTTTCTCCATTGTATATTCTTGCCTCCTATGTCATACATTAATTGACCATAGGTGCATAGGTTTATTTCTGGGCTTTCTATCCTGTTCCACTGACCTATATTTCTGTTTGTGTGCCAGTACCATACAGGTTTGATGACTGTAGCTTTGTAGTATAGTCTGAAGTCATAGAGCCTGATTGGATGCTGAATTTTTAATTGAGGTATAGTTCACATAACATTATATTAGTTTCAGGAGTACAACATAATCAATTTATGTTTGTGTATGTTTCAAAATGATCACAATAATTCTAATTAATATGCTTCACTGTATATAGTTACCAAAAACAATTTCTTCTGATGAGAACTTTTTTATAAAGCTCTTTATTGGAATATAATTGCTTTACACTGTCTGCCAGTTTTTGAGGTACACCAAAGTGAATCCGCTGTATTTATACATATATCCCCATATCACCTCCCTCCCAGCCTCCTTGTCCTGGCCCTCTAAGTCATCACCCATCATCAAGTTTATCTCCCTATGTTATGTAGCAGCTTCCCACTAGCTATCTATTTCACACTTTGTAGTGTATATATGTCAGTGCTACTCTCTCACTTCGTCCCAGCTTCCTCTTTGTGCCCCCCACCCCCTGTCCTCCAGCCTGCTCTCAACATCGGCATCTCTATTCATACCCTGTCACTGGGTTCATCAGTACCATTTTTTTAGATTCCATATATATGAGTCAGCATACAGCATTTGGTTTTCTCTTTCTGGCTTACTTCACTCTGTATGACAGACTCTAGCTCTATCAACCTCATTACAAATAACTCAATTTCATTCTTTTTTATGTCTGAGTAATATCCCATTGTATATATGTGCCACATCTTCTTTATCCATTCATCTGTTGATGGGCATTTAGGTTGCTTCCATGTCCTGGCTATTGTAAATAGTGCTGCAGTGAACACTGTGATACATGTTTCTTTTTGGATTATGGTTTTCTCTGGGTATATGCCCAGGAGTGGGATTACTGGATCATATGGTAATTCCATTTTTAGTTTTTTAAGGAACCTCCAAACTGTTTTCCATAGTAGCTGTACCAACTTACATGCCCACCAACAGTGCGGGAGAGTTCCCTTTTCTCCACACCCTCTCCAACATTTGTGGTTTCCAGACTTTGTGATGATGGCCATTCTGATTGGTGTGAGGTGATACCTCATAGTGGCATTGACTTGCATTTCTCTAATGATTAGTGATGTTGAGCATCTTTTCATGAGTTTGTTAGCCATCTGCATGTCTTCTTTGGAGAAATGTCTATATAGGTCTTCTGCCCATTTGTGGATTGGGTTGTTTGCTTCTTTGGTAGTAAGCTGCATGAGCTGCTTGTATATTTTGGAGATTAATCCTTTGTCTGTTGCTTCTTTAGCAAGTATTTTCTACCATTTTGAGGGTTGTCTTCTTGTCTTGTTTATGGTTTCTTTTGCTGTGCAAAAGCTTTTCAGTTTCATTAGGTCCCACTTATTTATTTTTGTTTTTATTTCCATTATTCTAGGAGGTGGGTCAAAAAGGATCTTCTTTTGATGTATGTCATAGAGTGTTCTGCCTATGTTTTCCTCTAGGAGTTTTATAGTGTCTGGCCTTACATGTAGGTCTTTAATCCATTTTGAGTTGATTTTTGTGTATGGTGTTAGGAAGTGTTCTAATTTCATTCTTTTACATGTAGCTGTCCAATTTTCCCAGCACCACTTATTGAAGAGGCTTTTTTCCATTGTACATTCTTGCCTCCTTTGTCAAAGATAAGGTGCCCATATGTGCCTGGGTTTACCTCTGGGTTCTCAATTCTGTTCCACTGATCTGTATTTCTATTTTTGTGCCAGTACCATACTGTTTTGATCACTGTGGCTTTGTAGTGTAGTTTGAAGTCAAGAAGCCTAATTCCACCAACTCCGTCTTTCCTTCTCAAGATTGCTTTGGCTATTCAGGGTCTTTTGCGTTTCCATACAAATCGTAAGATTTCTTGTTCTCGTTCTGTGAAAAATGCCATTGGTCATTTGATAGGGATTGCACTGAATCTGTAAATTGCTTTGGGTAGTACAGTCATTTTCACAATGTTGATTCTTCCAATCCAAGAACATGGTATGTCTCTAGATCTGTTTGTATCGTCTTTGATTTCTTTCATCAGTGTCTTATAGTTTTCTGCATACAGGTCTTTTGCCTCCTTAGGCAGGTTTATTCCTAGGTATTTTATTCTTTTTGTTGCAATGGTAAATGGGAGAGTTTCCTTACTTTCTCTTTCTGCTTTATTGTTGTTAGTATATAGGAATGCAAGAGATTTCTGTGCATTAATTTTGTATCCTGCTACTTTACTAAACTCATCAATTAGTGCTAGCAGTTTTCTAGTAGAGTCTCCAGGGTTTTCTATGTATAATATCATGCGATCTGCAAAGAGTGACAATTTTACTTCTTTTTCAATTTGGATTCCTTTTATTTGATTTTCTTCTCTGTTAGCTGTGGCTAAAACTTCCAAAACTATGTTGAATAATAATGGTGAGAGTGGGCACCCCTTGTCTTGTTCCTGTGCTTAGAGGGAATGCTTTCAGTTTTTCCCCATTTAGAACGATGTTGGCTTTTGGTTTGTCATATATGGCTTTTATTATGTTGAGGTAATTTCCTTCTATGCACATTTTCTGGAGAGCTTATATCATAAATGGATGTTGAACTTTGTCTAAAGCTTTTTCTGCATCTATTGAGATGATCACATGGTTTTTATCCTTCAATTTGTTGATATGATGTATCATGTTGATTGATTTGTGTATATTGAAGAATCCTTGCATTCCAGGGATAAACCCCACTTGATCATGGTGTATGATCTTTTTAATGTACTGTTGGATTCTGTGAGCCAGTATTTTGTTGAGGAGTTTTGCATCTATATTCATCAGTGATATTGGTCTGTAATTTTCTTTTCTTTTGTGACATCTTTGCTTGGTTTTGGTATCAGGGTGATGGTGGCCTCGTAGAATGAGTTTGGGAGTGTTCCTCCTTCTGCAATATTTTGGAAGAGTTTGAGAAGGATAGGTGTTAGCTCTTCTCTAAATGTTAGATAGAATTTGCCCGTGAATCCACCTGGCCCAGGGCTTTTGTTTGTTGGGAGATTTTTAATCACTGCCTCAATTTCCATATTTGTGATTGGTCTGTTCATAGTTTCTATTTCTTCCTGGTTCAGTCGTGGAAGCTTGTACCTTTCTAAGAATTTATCCGTTTCTCCCAGATTATCCAATTTATTGCCATATAGTTGCTTGTAGTAGTCTCTCATGATCTTTTGTATTTCTGTGGTGTCCATTGTTATTTCTCCATTTTCATTTCTAATTCTGTTGATTTGTGTCTTCTCCCTTTTTTTTCCTGATGAGTTTGGCTAATGGTTTATCAATTTTGTTTATCTTCTCAAAGAACCGGCTTTTAGTTTTATTGATTTTTCTATTGTTTCCTTCATTTACTTGCCATTTATTTCTGATCTGATCTCTATGATTTCTTTCCTTCTGTTCACTTTG
Source organism: Hippopotamus amphibius kiboko (assembly GCF_030028045.1). Classification (NCBI taxonomy): domain Eukaryota; kingdom Metazoa; phylum Chordata; class Mammalia; order Artiodactyla; family Hippopotamidae; genus Hippopotamus; species Hippopotamus amphibius. The sequence goes on along the minus strand of NC_080187.1, from coordinate 84,776,158 downwards.
GGGTTTTTTTTCTTCTTTCTCTAATTGTTTTAGGTGTAAGATTAGGTTGTTTATTCAAAATTTTTCTTGTTTCTTGAGGTAGGACTGTATTGCTATAAACTTCCCTCTTAGAACTGCTTTTGCTGTGTCCCGTAGGTTTTGGGTCATCATATTTTCATTGTCATTTGTTTCTAGGTATTTTTTTATTTCCTCTTTGATTTCCTCAGTGATTTTTTTGGATGTTTAATAGCGTATTGTTTAGCCTCCATGTGTTTGTATTTTTTACAGTGTTTTTCAGGTAATTGATATATAGTCTCAGGGCATTGTGGGCAGAGAAGATGCTTGATATGATTTCAATTTTCTTGAATTTACTGAGGCTTGATTTGTGACCCAAGATGTGATCTATCCTGGAGAATGTTCCATGTGCACTTGAGAAGAAAGTGTATTCTGTAGGTTTTGGATGGAATGTCCTATAAATATCAATTAAGTTGAGATGGTCTAATGTGTCATTTAAAGCTTGTGTGTCTTTATTTTCTGTTTGGATGATCTGTCCATTGATGTAAGGGGGGTGTTCAAGTCTCCTACTATTATTGTGTTCCTGTCGATGTCCCCTTTTATGGCTGTTAGCCTTTGCCTTATGTATTGAGGTGCTTCTATGTTGGGGGCATAGATATTTACAATTGTTATATCTTCTTGGATTGATCCCTTGATCTTTATGTAGTGTCCTTCCTTGTCTCTTGTAATAGTCTTTAAAGTCTAATTTGTCTAATATGAGTATTGCTACACCAGCTTTCTTTGACTTCCATTTGCATGGAATATCTTTTTCCATCCCCTTACTTTGTCTATATGTGTCCCTTGGTCTGAAGTGGGTTTCTTGTAGACAGCATATAGAAGGGTCTTGTTTTTGTATCCATTCTGCCAGTCTGTGTCTTTTGGTTGGGGCATTTAATCCATTCACATTTAAAGTGATTATTGCCATGTATGTTCCTATTACCATTTTCTTAATTGTTCTGGGTTTGTTTTTGTAGGTCTTTTCCTTCTCTTGTGTTTCCTACTTAGAAAAGTTCCTTTAGCAATTGCTGTAAGGCTGGTTTGGTGTTGCTGAATTCTCTTAACTTTTGCTTGTCTGTAAAGCTTTTGATTTCTCCATCAAATCTGAATGAGATTCTTGCTGGGTAGAGTTTTCTTGACTGTAGGTTTTTCTCTTTCAGGACTTTCAGTATACACTGCCACTCCCTTCTGGCGTGGAGTTTCTGCAGAAAGATCAGCTGTTATCCTTATGGGTTTTCCCTTATATGTTGTTGCTTTTCTCTTGCTGCTTTTAATATTTTTTCTTTGTGTTTAATTTTTGTTAGTTTGATTAATATGTGCCTTGGTTGATTTCTCCTTGGGTTTATTCTGTATGGGACTCTCTGCGCTTCTTGGACTTGATTATTTCTTTTCCCATGTTGGGGAAGTTTTCCACTCTAACCTCTTCAAATATTTTCTCAGACCTTTCTTTTTCTCCTCTGCTTCTGGGATGCCTGTGATTCGAATGTTGGTGCACTTAATGTTGTCACCAAGGTCTCTGAGACTGTCTTCCATTCTTTTTATTCCTTTTTCTTTTCCCTGCTCTGTGGCAGTTATTTCCCCCATTCTGTCTTCCAACTCACTTACTCCTTCTTCTGCCTCAGTTATTCTGCTGTTTATACCATTTAGAGTATTTTTAATTTCAGTTATTTTGTTCCTTATTATTGTTTGTTTGCTCTTTAATTCTTCTGAATCCTTATTAACTGTTTCTTGTATTTTCTCTATTTTGTTATCGAGATTTTTGGATCATCTTTACTATCATTATTCTGAATTCTTTTTCAGGCATTTTTCCTATTTCCTCTTCATTTATTTGGTTTTGTGGGATTTTTTCTTGCTCCTTTGCCTGCAAGGTGTTTCTTTGTTTTCTCATTTTGTCTAATTTATCATATTTGCTGTCTCCTTTCCCTATGCTGCCTAGTAGTAATTCCTCTTGTTTCTGCTCTCTGCCCCCTGTGGTGGGGTTGGTCCAATGTCTTGGGTAGGCTTCCTGGTGGGAGCATCTGGTGCCTGCTTTCTGGTATGTGGCTGTGAGTCTTTTCTCTCTGATGAGCAGGGCCATGTCAGGTGGTGTGTTTTAGGGTATCTGTGAGCTTAATATGGCTTTAGGTAGTCTGTGTGCTGATGGGTGGGTTTGTGTTCCTGTCCTGTTTGTAGTTTGGTGTGAGGTATTCAGCACTGGCAATTGGACGAAACTGGGTCTTAGACTCTGATACAGGGCTCTGTGAGAATTCTCTGCAGTTAATCTTCCCTCTGGCTGAGGACTCCCTAGTGGTCCAGCATCCTGGATTCAGTGCTCCCTCCCCAGAGCCTTCTACCTGAGTTCTGATTGAGTAGTCCAGACTTCAGAGGTTGCTTGTCCTGGCAATAAAGGGGTTTGAAAAAGACTGTCCAAGGCCCAGACTAATGGCAGAGTGTTGAGTCAAACAAATACTAAATCAAGGAAACACATACATGCACAAGACACACAAATACTGAATCTAATAGAACATAAGGCACTAGAAAGACCTGACTGAAGAACCCCAGTATGCAGTCAGACAATCGAAAAGTAGCAAAAATTCAAAACCAAAATTAAAAAAAAAAAAAAGCTAGAACTGACCCCAGAATGGACCAGATCAGTAGGATTAATAATAACATTTCTGTTTCCTTGGGGTCTCAGCTGTAAGTGTACTTCTACCTGCCTTGGGCTTTTTGTATTACTCTGTGGCCAGCAGAGCTTCCTTTATTGTTCATCTGTAAGCACCAATGTGTGGGGTGAGAGAGGGTACAATAGTGGCTCCTTCCCCTGGGAGTGAGTGAGCAATAGCACCCTGCCTGGGTCACGGTGGCCTGGGTGGCAGTGCCTATTGCAGAGAGATGCCAGCAACTCAGGCTGAGAGAGTGACTACAACCATGGTTCCTCCCCACTGCATATGACTCCGTGGTAGCACCCTGCCTGGGTTGTGGCAGCTCAGGCGGCAGTGGCGGTGCCTGTTGCAGAGGGGATGCCGGCGGCTCAGGTGTAAACAGAATGTCTCCAGAGCTAGGCCACTCTGTGGACTTTTGGCTCTTGGCTACAGGCACTCTAGGCCAGCCCTGCCCAGGGGCCTTTGTTATCCCTGACTGCACTCGCCCAGCCCAGAGGGGTGGTCTTCCTTTGTCCGTCGCAGGTGTTGAGAGAGAGACTACAACTGCAGCTCCTCCCCCCTGCTTGTGAGTCAGCATGGCCCCCCAGCTTTATGCAGTAGGCATTCTCCACTGCAGATTTCTTCCCTCCTGTCCCCTCAGTCTGTCTCCCCACCACCAACAATGTTTCTCACCCTGAACTAATTCTCTGGTTCCCAAGTTCCAGCTCCCAGACCCCCCCATTCAGCTGTGAACCCTCGTCTCAGTCCGGACACGCTGAGCTGTGGTGCAGACTCTCCGTGTGTTTCTCCCTCTTTCCTGTCTGCCACAGATCAGCTGCTTCACCCTCTTTCAATAGTCCCAAATGCCTCCCTTCTGACCCAGGGAAATTTCCCATTGCAGAAGGGGTTTCCCTGTCAGATAAGGGATGTTTCCCCGAATTCGACAATCTCCCCTCTGTTTCAGCTCCCCCCACCCCAGGGTGTGGGACCCGTTGCTTTCCTTTCTTCTCCTCCTATTTCTCCTTTTCTTTTCCCTCTGTCCTACCCAGTTATGTCTGGATCTTTGCAGTCCTTTCTGGTGTCCGAGGTCTTCTGCTGGTGTTCAGCTGATTCTCTGTGGGAATTATTGCATCTTTTGATGTATTCCTGATGCATCTGTGGAGAGGGATGCATTCCACGTCCTTCTACTTTGCCTCCATCTTTCTTCCTCCCAGTCCCACATCTTTATTTTTGCTTTAAAAATGATCACCCCCAAAATCAATGTCAAGGAGTTTATCACCTATGTTTTCTTCTAGGAGTTTTCAGGTTTTCTGTCAAGTTTTTAATCCACTGAGTTAATTTTTGCATATAGTAAACGTAATGGTCCAGTTTCATTCTTTTGCATATGACTAAGTTTTCCCAACATTTATTGAAGAGATTATCCTTTCCCCACTGTATATTCTTAGCAAATTAACTGACCATATATGCGTGGGTTTATTTCTGTGCTATTCTATTCCACTGATCTGTGTGTCTGTTTTTATGCAAAACTATACTGTGTTGATTACTATAATTTTGAAATATACTTTGAAATCAGTGATGCCTCCAGCTTCTTTGTTCTTTCTAAAGATTGCTTTGGCTCTTTAGGGTCTTTTGTGATTCCATACAAATTTTAGGATTGTTTGTTCTATTTCTTTGAAAAACGCCATTGGAATTTTGATAGAGATTGTAGTGAATGTGTAGATTGCTTTGAGTACTATGGACATTTTAACAATACTGATTCTTTCAATCCATGAGCATGGAATATCTTTTCATTTATTTTTGTTATTTTTAATTTCTTTCATTAATGTCATAGCTTTCAGTGTATAGATATTTCATCTCCTTTATTAAATTTATTTCTGAGTATTTTATTCTTTTTGGCACAATTGTTTTCTTAATTTCCCTGACAGTTTGTTATTAATGAATAGAAATGCAGTAGATTTTTGTATATTGATTTAGTATTCTGCAACTTGACTGAATTTATTAGTTCTAACAGTTTTTTGGTGGAGTCTTTAGGATTCTCTATAAATAGTACGTCATCTGCAAATAGTGACAGTTTTACTTATTCCCTTCTAATCTGGATGCCTTTTATTTCTTTTTCTTACCTGACTGCTCCTGAAAAGACTTACAATACTATGTTGAATAAAAGTGGCAAGAGTGGGCATCCTTGTCTTGTTCCTGGTCTTAGAGGAAAAGCTTTCAGCTTTCTGCCTTTGAGTATGATGTTAGTTGTGGACTTGTCATGTGTGACCTTTATTATGTTAAGGTACATTCCATCTACACACATTTTGTTGAGAGTTTTATCATAAACAGATGTTGAGTTCTGTCAAATGCTTTTTCTCCATTTACTGAGATGATCATATGATTTTTATCCTTCATTTTGTTAATGCAGTGTATCACATTGATTGCTTTGTGGATATTGAACCATCATTGCATCCCTAGACTAAATCTCACTTGATAATGGTCTTTGACCCTTTTAGTGTATTGTTAAATTGGTTTGCTAATATTGTGTTGAGGATTTTGCATCTATGTTCATCAAGGATATTGGCCTGTAAGTTTCTTTTTTGTGTCATCCTTGTCTGGTTTTTAGTTTCAGGGTAATGCTGACCTCATGAGTTTGGAAGAGCTCCCTCCTCTTGTATTTTTTGGAAGAGTTTGAGAAGAATTGATATTAATTCTTTGAATACTTGGTAGAATTCACAAGTGAAGCTGTCTGGTCCTGAACTTTTGCTTGTTGGGTGGTTTTTGATTACTGACTCAATCTCCTTACTTGTATTGGTCTGTTCATATTTTCTATTTCATTGTTATTCAGTCTGGGTAGGTTGTATGTTTCTAGGAATTTACCCATTTCCTCTAGGTTGTCCAATTTGTTGGCAACAAATTAATTGTTTGGAGTAGTCTCTATGATCCTTTGTATTTCTGTGGTATCAGTTGTAATAACTCCTCTTTCATTTCTGATTTTATTTAAGCCCTCTCCCTTTTTCTTGATGAGTCTGGCTAAAGGTTTATCAATTTTGTTTGTCTTTTCAGAGAACCAGCTTTTAGTTTTTTAGTTTGTATTGCTATATACTTCCCTCTTAGAACTGCTTTTGCTACATCCCATAGGTTTTGAATTGTTTTTATCTCTAAGTATTTTTTTATTTCCTGTTTTATATTCTTCAGTGATCCATTGGTTGTTTAGTAGCATACTGTTTAGCCTCCACTTGTCTGTGGTCAATTTAAGAAATTTGAAATCATATCAAACATCTTTTTTTGACCATAATGCTATGAGATTAGAAATCAACTACAAGGAAAAACTCTGTAAAAAAAAAAAAAAATACAAACACACAGTACAGTCTTACCTCAGGAAACAAGAAAAATCTCATACAACCTAACCTCACACCTAAAGCAACTAGAGAAGGAAGAACAAACAAAACCCAAAGTTAGTTGAAGGAAAGAATCATAAACATCAGAGCAGAAATAAATGAAATAGAGGTGAAGAAAATAATAGCAAAGAGCAATGAGAGTAAAACCAGGTTCTTTGAAAAGATAAACAAAATTGATAAACCTTTAGCCAGACTCAAAACCTTTAGCCAGACTCATCAAGAAAAAAGGGAGAGGACACAAATCAATAAAATCAGAAATGAAAAAGGAGAAGTTACAACAGACACCACAGAAATACAATGTATCATAAGAGACTACTACAAACTACTATAGGCCAATAAAATGGACAACCGAAAAGAAATGCACAAATTCTTAGAAAGATACAACATTCCAAGACTGAACCAGGAAGAAATAGAAAATATGAACAGACCAATCACAAGTACGGAAATCGAAATGGTGATTTAAAAACTCAACAAACAAAAGTCCAGGGCGAGATGGCTTCACAGGCAAATTCTATCAGTCATTTAAAGAGTTAACACCTATCCTTTTGAAACTATCCCAAAAATATCACAGAGGAAGGAACACTCCCAAGCTCATTCTACAAGGCCACCATCACCCTGACACCAAAACCAAAGATATTATTTTTAAAAAAAAAGAAAGAAAATTACAGGCCAATATCACTGATGAACACAGATGCAAAAATACTCAGTAGTAGCCAACCAAATCCAACAATATGTTAAAGAATCATACACCATGATCAAGTGTGATTTATCCCAAGGATGCAAAGATTCTTCAATATCTGCAAAGCAATCACTGTGGTATACCACATTAAAAAACTGAGTAGAGCTTCCTAGGTGGCACAGTGGTTGGTAATTCGCCTGCCAATGCAGGGGACATGAGTTCAATCCCTGCTCCAGGAAGATCCCACATGCCGCGGAGCAACTAAGCCCGTGCGCCAAAAAAAAAAAAAAACAACTGAGCAATAAGAACCATATCTCAATAGATGCAGAAAAAGCTTTTGACAAAATTCAACACCAATTTATGATAAAAGCTCTCCAGAAAGTGGGAATAGAGGGAATGTACCTCTTCATTACTGCCTTCTTTTGTGTTTAGATGATGTTTTGGGTTGTTTGGGTTTTTTGTTTGTTTTAATATAGTCTATAGATGTTTAATTTGTGGTTGCTCTTGGAATTACATATACATTCTAAAGTTATAACAATATAATTTTATTTTATAGCAACTTAGCTTCAACTGCACACAAAATCTCTATTCTTATAGAGCTCTGTCCCCTTTCCTTGATGTTAATAATATAAAAGTTACATCTTTATACACTGCATATCCAAAAATAATTGTTTCTAATGCATTTTGTCGTTTAAATCCTATCATAAATAACAAGTGGAGTTACATACCCATAGCATAATACCAATTTTTATATTTGCCCATGTATTTGCATTTGCTGGTGATCTTTAGACCTTCATATGGTTTGGAGTTACTGTCTTGCATCCTTTCATTTTAACCTGAGGGTCTTAGAATCAGATATAGTGGTGGTGAACTCCCTCTGATCTTATCTGGGAATATCTTAAGTTCACCCTCATTTTTGAATGACAGTTTTGCTGGATATAGAATTCTAGGTACATAGTTTCTTTTTTTTTTTTTTTTTCTTTCAGCACTTTAAAGATATAATTCTACTACCGTTTGGCCTGCAAGTTTTCTGCTAAGAAATCATCTGGTAATTTTATTGAGAATCCCTTGTACCTGATGATTCTATCTTCTTGATTTCAAGATTCTTTGTGTTTGTTTGTAAGACAATTTGAATTTACTCTGCATGGAGTTTGTTGAGCTTTTTGGATTTTCAGATGTGTATGTTTCACCAAATTTGGGGAGTTTTTGGCAATTATTTCCTCAGATGATCTCTCTGCCCCTTTCTCACTCTCTCCTTCTTCTGGGACTCCCACATGTATAAATGTTGGTCCTATTTTCTTCATTTTTTTTCTTTCAGCTCCTTAGAGTCAATAATTTCATTGTCCTGTTTTCAGGTTTGCTAACTGTTTCTTCTGTCTGCTCAAACCTGCTATTAAACTCTTCTAGTGAAATTTTCAATTCAGATATTGTATTTTTTAGCTCCAAAATTTCTCTTTAGTTTCTTTTTATAATTTCCCTTTGTTAATATCCTTATTTTGTTCACATAGCATTTTTCTGATTTCCTTTAGTTCTTTATTCATATTTTTATTTAGATCTTTGAACATGTTTATGACGGTTGTTTGTTTAATACATTTGATGTCCTGTTTCTTTAGGGCTGGTTCTGCCACTTTACTTTCTTCCTTGAATGGGCCATGATTTCCTGTTTCTCTGAGCACTTATGCTTTATTCTGGGAAATCGGGCATTGAAAAAACAGACATCTCTCCCAGTCTTTGAATATACTTTCTCTGTGCCTGTGCACACCTTTACTGATTAGCTGGGTGTTCTCTGAACCTAGAGATCAGCCTGAGATGAAAGCTTAAGGTCTTCTCAGGTCTTTTCTGAGCATGTGTCTTGCCTGCGCCTGCTTGTGACTTTCAAAATTCCCCTTTATAGATGGCTGCTTTTGAATGTTTTGATTTCCAACATGGTCGCACTCTAGGTTGTCCTCAGGGCCTTAAGTGGTGTATTGCATGTTTCCATCTGTAATCTCTTGCCCCCAAGTGTCTGTAATCCCCTTGCAGGTTTCACAATTAGTGGCTGCCACTTCATACCTGATTAGATGAGACAGAGACCAGTCCTTCAGGTAGCCCTCTGACAGGTTAGAACATTGCACATTGCAAATAGGATCTTCTCTGCTCCCTGCAGATGGTGGGAGGAAAATGGCCTGCTGCTGCCTCTAGATCAAAACTGCCATGCCGGGGAAGGATGAGTGGAAACGCCACAAATTTTCCTACTGTTTTGAAAGTGGATTTTTTTCTTTATTGGATGTTTGCTAGGTTGCTATAGACCTTAAACTTTTTCAAGATTCCTATAAGATTAGTTCAGCCAGTTTCCAGTTGCTTTTTGATGTTTCTATGTGCGAATGAGGACATAGAGCTATCTAGTCTGCCATTTTGCTGATATCCTTTGACCACAATTGAGAATTCTTAAAGGAGTGATATGTCTCCAGAAGCCCTATTTCTTCCACTCTCATTTGTATCTCTACTCATTGCTGGTTTGACTTAAGTGCCAGTTGGCACAGTGAAACTTCCCTTCACAGGGAAGCCTATAAGTCAAGTTCCACTGTGCCAATTCTTACTCTATCTTGTTTGTTCTTTTTGATGCATTTTGATACCATGGACCCTTTTTCCTTTCTGGAAACTCCTTTGTTGGTCTCTGTGAATACATTTCCTAAGTTCTTTTTTTTCTCCTCTTCCTACAGTTTAATTAGTGTCCCCCAGGGTTCTGCCCTCAGCCTTTTCATCATCTCATGCTCCTAGCCACCACTTGTCCACTGATAACTTTCAGATGGATAGTGTTTAGCACAGCTCTCTTGTCACAGATCTCTATATCCACCTGCTTAATGAACATAAATATTTGGATAGTTCACAAATATCTCCTACAACACATCTTCAAAACAAATTCTTACCTTTATGTTCAGTCCATGAACCTGAGACTCATCTTAGCTCCCTCCCTCTTATTCTTGACAGTCAAGGTACCACTGAAGCCATGTGAATCACACTTGTATAGAATAGCCTCTCCATATCTATTGCCCAATGTTTTTGTTTTTTTGTTTTTTGCCCAATGAGTTTTGATCAGCACAATTTGTTACCTAAATTAGACTTTTTTTCCTCAGTCTATTCACTTTCCGATTCCATTACTACACTGCTGACAGAATAACCTTTTTAAAGAGCTACTCTCATCATGACACCTACTTAAAAACCTTTCTGGGTGCCTCTCCTCCCCTCCCCCAACAAAGTGGCATTCATAAGAAAATCCAAACTCCTCAGACAGCATACAGTATTTCCCATGATCTGGCATGTTTTACAGCCACATTTATAATTCTACCTCTCATATAATTCTCCTGCAAACATTCCAGGGCTGTTTTTGCCATCATTCCCTCACACATGCTTTTATGGAACACATTCCCTGCCCAAGACAGGTGCCTCATAAATATATGTTGGATTAAAAGAAGAAAGTTGCATTATTACATGAAGCCAGGTGGTTAGAACTGAGAAGGTGGTCTTAGCTCTACTTAGACTAAAACCAGCATGGTTTTCATAGACTTCAAAGAGGTAGGAAGATGAAGGAACAGATCTTTGCATGACACTATTCCAAAAGGATTTTATTGTCAGAAACTATTACCATTTTCATTCTTATAGGAGTGGAATATGGAGGTTTGGCAGGCATCTATAGTTTGAATCACATCCCACTAATATCACCAATGCAAAAATATTAAAAGGATTTTGAGATCAAGCAGTTCCCTATAATTTGTAATGCCTCAAGCCTTGCTAGTCTCTAAAGTGTGGTCCATGGACCAATAACACTGGCATCACCTGAGAGCTTTTAGAAATGCAGCATGGATAAATTAAGATGGGTGAACAGAGTGAGAAATTCAACCAAGTGATAGAAAATATAAGAAAGTACCAATTAGAAGTCACAGAGCTGAAGAATACATTAACTGAAAATTACACTAGAGGTGTTCAACAACAGACTAGATGAAGCAAAGAAAGACTCAGTGAACTAGAAGTCAGGGCAGTAGAACTCACCCAATCAGGGAAGGGAGAAAAGGAAAGAAAGAAAAAAAGTGAAGCTCGATTAAAGGGCTTGCATTATATAGGTCCCAGGAGGAAAACAAAGAGAAAAGGGCAGAAATCCTGTGTGAAAAAATACTGAAAAATTCCCTAACCTGGGGAAGGAAGCAGACATCCAGCTTCAGGAAGCCCATAGGGTTCCAAATAAGATGAACACAGATCAGAAATAATCCCACATATATATTATCAATTAATTTATAACAAAGGAGCCAAGAACATACAATGGGGAAATGACAGTCTCTTCAATAAATGTAGTTGGGAAAACGGGACAGCTACATACAAAAGAATGAAACTGGACCCTTACCTTATACCATATTAAAAAATTAACTAAAAATTGATTAAAGACTTGAATGTAAGACCTGAAACCATAAAACGCCTAGAAGAAAACAGAAATGGTAAGCTCCTTGACATCAGTCTTGGTGATGATTTTTTTTAACCTGACACAAAAATCAAAAGCAACAAAAGCAAAAATTAAAAAGTGGAACTACATCATATTCAAAAGCTTCTGCATAGGAAAGGAAACCATCAACAAAATGAAAAGATAACCTACTGAATGGGAGAAAATATTTCCACATCATATATCTGACAAGGGTTTAATATCTATAGTATATAAAGAACTGATACAACTCAATAGCAAAAAAAGCAAATATTTCAATTTTAAAATGAGAAGATTTAAATAGACATTTTTTCCAGATATGCAAATGGCCAACAGGTACATGAAAAGATGCTCAACATGGTTAATCATCAGGGAAATACTAATCAAAACCACACTGAGATATCCCCTTACACCTGTCAGAATGAGTATTATCAAAAAGGGAAGAAACAGCAAGTGTTGGTGAGGATGTGCAGAGAAGGGAGCCCTCCTACACTGTTGGTGAGAATGTAGTTTGGCGCAGCCACTGTGGATAACAGTATGAAGATTCCTCAAAACATTAAAAATAGAACTACCATATCATCCAGCAATTCCACTTCTGGGTATTTACCTGAAGAAAATGAAAATACTAACTTGAAAAGGTATCTGCACCTTCATGTTTGTGGCAGCATTATTTACAATAGCCAACGTATGGAAACAACTTTAGTGTCCATTGTTGGCTGCATGGATAAAGAAGATGTAAATAAAAACACAGTGGAATTTTATTCAGTCATAAAAAAGAAATCTTGCCATTTGCGACAACATTGATGGACCTCTAAGGCATCATGCTAAGTGAAATAAGTTATACAGAGATGTGATCTCTCTTATATGTGGAATATATATTTTTTTTTTTTTTTAAAAAGCAAGCTCATAGATACAGAGAACAGATTGGTGTTGCCAGAGGCAGGGGGTGGAGTGTGGGAATAATGGGTGAAGGGGTCAAAGACTAAAAAGAAAAAATAAAATAAAACAGGATTTCTGCTTCTAATTTTAAGGGTTAACAGCTCCTCCGTGGACCCCCAGGAGTCCAGATACTTCCAAGTTAAGAGCCTTTGTTCTAAAGTGACCTCCAAGGGATGTCTATCCCCTTACCCTACTCAAATAGCAGATGTTGGCTAAGGGCCTGCTGCTTTTTGTATTTTACAGATACCGTTGTTGGTGGGGGTATTTACCATGATAGCCTGGCTCTGCCAACCCTGGGAAAAGCTTAACCATCTCCATGAGCATGGACTAACTGTACACACCTGTCTACTTTTGTTCAGCCACCCTTGGATTATCCTAGAGAAAATGAAACCAAAGAAAAAAATCATGGACTTGGTTACTTGGATGAATTTAGCAAGAAAACCAACCAAATTACCCTCTGGACTGAAGGAGGGAAGAGGGGCTTATTTAGAGGTCTTCAGCTCTAAAGCGTACCACCACATTCCTAGTACATTATGCTAAGTCACCTTCCCACCACATTCCTAGTACATTATGCTAAGTCACCTTCCATGTGGTTAATCTGGGAGGGAGCTGACATCTCTGACTGGGTCTACACTACCTTAGCCATTTGCTAGCAGAATACTCACAGATCACAGCAAAGCTAACCCTCCCATTGTGGCATTAAGAAAAAAATGTGCTGGTGGAGATCCTTTAAGTTGGCACAAAGAGGGCAGGATAAGTGATCAAAGGACCTCAAACAAGCCCCTGCACGAGGATCCTTTGCCCCACGCAACCTGCACATTGCAGCCTGTCCTGTGACTTGGCTAACGTGTATGTCACCTCTTTCTGCTTCTCAGTGCAATGGGCCTTGCATCGGGCCTCGGCTTGCCATGCAGCACAGACAAGTCTTCTGCCAGACACGGGACGGCATCACCTTACCGTCAGAGCAGTGCAGCGCCCTTCCGAGGTAAGAGAGAGCCATGGGCCACCTTTCCTCAGCCCCTCTGTCAATAGCACGGAAAGACAGTGGTGAGTGAGTGTTTCTCCTCCAACCTGCCACGGTCCCAGCAGTCAGATGCCCTTCCCTTTCACCTCCATTCTCTAGATCACTGGCCTCCTACAGGTAGACGGCGCAGTGGTGGCCTCATGCTTACTGAATAGGCAGGCTAACTACTGAAGCCCGTGCGCTCTAGGGCCTGTGTGCCACAACTTCTGAGCCTGCGTGCATCAGCTACTGAAGCCCGTGCATCTAGAGCCGGTGCTCCACAAGAGAGAAGCCACCGCACTGAGAAGCCCACGCACCACAACAAAGAGTAGCCCCCACTTGCCACAACTAGAGAAAAGCCTGCATGCGCAGTAATAAAGACCCACTCAGCCAAAAAATAATGATTTTAAAAATTAAATTAAACTGGCGGGCTTTCTGCTTTCAGAGATGGAGAGAGCACAGAGGGTGCTTTTCCTCTGAGGAGGCCTGGTAGCACAAGAGAACTGTAGCAGCCCCCGGGTAGGAGGTCAGGTCCACAATGTGGCCACCAGACGCCAAGGGCTCCACCAGCTTCTCTTGTCGACCTCCCCAGGTCTCAGCCTACCATTCCTATCCAGCCCCCATCCCCTGTCATCCTTCCTTCCCTTGGGGTAAGGGCTCATCACACCCCTCCCTAAGGTCCCAACCCCCACCCTGGTAGAGCTCATTCTCAGGTCATACAGTGACACAGACATTGTAGAGATGAGCAGGCGGAAGCCCAGCTAGAGGAAGGGGCCTTCTGAGACCCTGCAGCCATTCAGTAACAGAGCAGAGATCAGAGCCCAGGGCTGGCAGCGCTGGGAGTTCTAGAGGGATACCTGACACTTTTGGGTTTCCAGCATCCAGCCCCCAGAGAGGCAGACCCTAACCCTGCCACCCTCCTGCCACAGGCCCGTGAGCACCCAGAACTGCTGGTCAGAAGCCTGCAGCGTACACTGGAGGGTCAGCCTGTGGACCCTGTGCACGGCGACCTGCGGCAACTACGGCTTCCAGTCCCGGCGCGTGGAGTGCGTGCACGCCCGCACCAACAAGGCAGTGCCCGAGCACCTGTGCTCCTGGGGGCCCCGGCCCGCCAACTGGCAGCGTTGCAACATCACCCCGTGTGAAAACAGTACGTTCCAACCCCACAGAGCCTCCTGCAAATTCCCCACCAGGCATCGCGTGCAGCGGGCGGTCCCGGGGACCAAGCCTGAGCGTAGCGCAGTGGGCCAGCTTTCCCAAGAATCCTGAGCTGGGGCCGGAATTGGGTATTTTCAGAGGAGTACATGGATGCATGTAGGCAAGCAAAGGCGTGTGCAACGATGTGTGTGCACCTGTTCAGGCCACAAAAGGCGGCTGGGTGTGGCCCAAGGGCTCCCTCCTGGCCCCTGAGAGAGCTAGGTGCTTTTGGCCAAGTGCTGGATGAAATGGGCCTCCAGCTCACCTACAGTAGTTTGCCTGATACCCAGAGGGGACAGCTACACAATGGTTCCTGGGGAGAAAGCACCGTTTGTACCCAAGCAGCACAGAGTGCCTCCCGCTCGGCCAATCCCGCACCCAGCATGGCTCTGCTTCTCCCAGAACAACGACCTGCCGACCCCGCCCTCCTTCCCAGCCCCCTGTGCACCCAGCGGTCTGTGCAGGAGCCACACCTGGGATCTGATACTCATTCTCTCCCTCCTCCCTCAAGTCTAGATCCTCCTCCTCAGACCAACACCAGCATTTGTATCCCCATTTCTATTTTTTATTTCTTCCAGCCCCAAAACAAATTGGAGGTGCCTCTCCACAGGGAAGGAGACAAAGCATGCAGCAAAGAAAAAGACACTGTTAAGTGTTGCTGTGCAGCTCCCCTTCACCGATGCTCAAATTTCCCATGCCAAGCAGATACCCTGTAGGCAAACAGTCCCGATGCTTTTTCTACACGGGGAGGGATTGTCTATGCCCTCTTGTGTGGTGCTGACCCATCTCTGTCAGCTCCATGAGAGTAGTTCAGACTTACCATATTAACCACAGATGTCCACAGCCCAAATCTATGCCAGTATTAAGGAACCATCTAGTCTCTGCCAATACTGAACTAGGATGCCACAGTGCCCTGGTAGGCACGGTGCGGAGAGGGAGTAGAGAGTCTGGGAGAGATTATGAGCAAACGAAGCTTCAGGGGAAAGGAAGGCTCACGTTACAGGGGATGCAGCTACTAGGCAGAGTCTCACTTGCACACCACCCAGAAGTGGAGCAGAATTTAGTCCTTCTGGGAACTTTCTCAAGGAGGAAGAGCATCAGTCAGATACTCAAATGCCATGGGAAAAGGACACCTTGCCTAGGAGGTGAGATGGTCCTGAGCACCCTCAGGAAGGAAGGGGGCAATCAGACAGGCCGCTGAGCCCCAGCATCCGGCCTCCGGCTACAGCCTGGTACCGCCCCCACAGTTGGCAGCTTGGGGAGCAAACGGCCAAGCTCCGCCGGAGCAAGGCCAGCCCAGAGGTGCTGGACAATGGTGGCCCCTCCAGCATGGGTGCTAAGGCAGTCCGGTGCCCAAGGCAGACCCCAGGAGGCACCCAGTGGCCACGGCCATTACCAAGCCTCTGTTTCACGTCTCCTTTCTGTCCCCTTTCCCAGTGGAGTGCCGAGACACCACCAGGTACTGTGAGAAGGTCAAACAGCTGAAACTCTGCCAACTCAGCCAGTTCAAATCTCGCTGCTGTGGAACTTGTGGCAAAGCGTGAAGACAGGGCACGGGGAGAACGCCACCCTGGCTGCACAGAGGACTCACGCAACCACCTTGGACAGAACTTAAGCTTTCTTCGTTTTCTTTATTTATTTCCCCCTCCCCACCACGCACACCTTCATCCGCCTCCTCCCTTGCCCTTCCCCCCTCCCCAGACATGAGGACCCCAGCACAGCTTCTCTCTCAGTTAGCTGGAGGGCAGAATGAGGGGACAGGACAAGGACGGAGGTCAAAAGGAGGCTGCCGAGCAGACCAGGCCAGACGGCAGGAGCTCCCTGGCAGAACCAGCTCCCTCCCAAACCTGGGTCCCAGAGAGACCTAGGAAGAGGCCAGCGCAGCCCCTGGGGACAGCAGGGAGCTGGAGCCAACAGCAGACAGGAGAAAGAGGTGGAAGGGTAGGGTGCCAGAGGGTTTGTAAAGCATCTGGACAACCACGGCATCTCTCCTGGCAGGGGTGGGTTCAGGCAGGCGAGGAAGGGCAGCACCCATGCTGAGAACCCAGCGCAGACCTCAGCCCTTCCAGCTGGGGGCACGGAGCAACGAGAACTAAAAACACAGTAGGGGTAAAGGGGCGCCCATCTGAGCAGGCCTAAAGCACACGGCGATGCAGAAAATGAAGCAGGGAGGGAAGGGACAGAAGCACAAAGAAACAAACCACTGCGTGTTCCTGAGATGGGGAGTGAAGGGGACAGGGGGAGTGAGCAGGTGGCCGCAGGAGGCTCTGAACCGCGAGCCTGCGTGCCTGGAGGACTGCTGCAGGCTCAGGGGAGGTTGCAGGGCTCAGAGCTCTGCTGCCCCCAGGAGGGCACAGCCCTGGGGCCCACGCTGCTGCATGTAGGAGACATGCCCTCCCTGGGGTGGAGAGGAGTCCCCGAGCTGGTGCAATGAACTTTCTGCCCGTACCCCCATGGCAGAGCTGGTGAGACAGCAGGGCCTAGCTGTGCAGTCAGGCCACCCCTGGCATCTCCACATCAAGAGTCCCCCAGCCCAGAACTAACTGCTGACGTGAGCCGGGGTGTTTTGATCGTGAATGGGCTGGGTTTCCTACCTAGAAGGCTTTTACTGCTCCACTTAAGGGCCAGGGACTGGGGTCAACGTGTCAAAAACCAATCCATTATTCAATTTGCCAGAGACTCCATCAGATCGGAGCAGCCACTTCCTTCCAGAGCTGACCAGGGCACAGGTGGACTCCCAGGCTTGTGCGGGGCAGGGGCCCAGGGCACAGTGACAGCTGTCCCTAGGGGCCTGCGACAGCTGCCCCTGCATGCAGACAACAGGCTGGGGCGGGTCGAGGGGGCACAGCAGCAAAGCGAAAGGATACCTAAAGCTTCCCAGAAGGTCCTCCAAGGCGTTTCAACCCCTTCCCTCCACACCGTGAAATACTATCAACTCCACGGGAGTTCATACCCACTGGGTTTGCTAATTCAGTGAGCAAAGCAGCATACACACTCCAGTAACGCCCATCAGCGTTGGTAGAGTGGCTGCGGCAAGGTCAAGGGGCAAGACTGAAAACCTGGGACAATGGGGTGGACGGCTCATTCAGCAGAGTGGTTTGGCGCGAGTATTTTGGCCTGCCCCCCACCCCACCCCCGAGCCCAGTGGCCGCCATGTAGTAGCAGCTGGGGCAGAGCAGGGTGGCCAGAGCCACTCACCCTTCAGATAAGCCGCCCCCTCAAGTAGACTCGCAGAATGCCGCTCACACGCCGGGTCCACCACTGACACCAGGGCTGCATTTTCCAGCCAGCCTGGAACTGCAGGTTAGAGGGGGAGACATGATGCTCTGTGTCCTCCCCAGGTGAGCTGTGGACAGTGAAGGTAGGTCTTTCTTCCTCACCACAGTAATGGGCTCTAAGAAATCACGTTCCTAAAAATCCGTGTAATGTTTATTTAAAATAAAAGAGAATGTTTTCTATGTCTGTATATCTTTTGTGAATATTTATTAGGATTTCTTGTGTAAAAAAGTGCAATATTAATAAATTGTACATTGTCTTCCAGAAAAACCAAATATTTGGGGGACTTCTTATTAACTTCCTGCAGTTGTGTTCCTGTAAACTCGGTGGTGATTATTGTACTGTTCCTATTTTTAAGAGAACCTGACGTTTAACTCTGGATCCATTCACTGTGTACGAACACACGGTAAAAGCTCGCACGGGTTGACGGGGCAGTAGAAGGGGATTTGTTGGCGACACAATAGCTACGCCTGGAATTCGGAAGACAGGTTCCATACTACTACTAACGTGGCTGATTATGTCTAGTCAATAGCTGTGGAAAACCAGTGGCCGATATTTACACATCCTAAATAGCAGGGGTCCTCCAGCTCCGCCACATGTCGGGCTGTAGCAGGTGCAGGTGGGTTTCAGAGCCAGCCTGGAGGACCTAGGTTTGGGATGGGAAGCAGCGTGCTCCTTGCATGAGATGAATGTACATTTACTGGTTGTTCTGTGAATTGTGACTCAGCAGCGCCAGAAGATTATTAGGGCTGCTGAAGAATGTGGAAGGAGGCACGTCCTCCTCTAAAACACAAAACTGTATTTATATTTTTTGTACAGATAATATAGCTTATTTATTTAAATCCTGTCGTCCGAGTCTCTGTTAAGCTCAGCCTTCCTATCTTGTCTGGGGAAGGGGGGAGGGGTGAAGCTGGTTCTCAACCACTTCTGTGAGTTTGGCTAAAATGGAAGAACTGCACTTTTCACCTCTGCCCGGGAAGCTGGGGGCCCATGCCCGGAAGGGCCAGCTCTGTAAATGATCCCAAAGGAGCTAGACGCGCACAGATGGAGGCTTAGCGCTGCCTACGACAGTCATCTCGTTTACGACCCTATGTACAGGCGTACCTAGGAGACAGTGAGGATTTGGTTCCAGACCACCGCAATAGAGCAAATATCAGAATAAGGAATTCACATGAGTTTTTTGGTTTCCCAGTGCATATAAAAGTTATGCTTACACTATGCTGTAGCCTATTAAGTGTATAATAGCATTATGTCTTTAAAAACAATGTACGTACCGTAAGTAAAAATACTTTTTTTGCTAGGAAATACTCAAGATCACCTGAGCCTTCAGCAAGTCATAGTAGTAACATCAAAGACCACAGATCACCATAACAAATACAATAATGATGAAACTTTTGAAACATTGTGAGAATTACCAAAATGTGGCACAAAGACACAAAGTGAGCAAAGGTTTGTTTGAAAACTGGTGCCACGAGACCTGCTCAGGGTGGGGTTGCCACAAACCTTCAATTTGGAAAATACACAGTATCCGCGAACCACAATAGAGCAAAGCACCATAAAATGTGGTATGCCTGTAGTGAGAAGATGGGAGCCACAGTACCTTCAGGAAGAAGAGCAAGCACAGGCATCTCTGGGGGGGGGGGGTGTGCAGACTCGGGTGCAGGTGGAGCCTCACTCCCAGCAGGCTTCCCGCCTCCGGGGCGTGCACAGCATGCAGCGGCTGTGTGCTGAAGTCCTGGTTGTGCACCCTTGCAGGGCTCCCATCTACAGGCCATTACTACAGCAATCCTCACACGGACCCTGTGATTATCTCCACTGACATACGGGTAGACGGAGGCCCAGAGAAGCCCAAGGTCACCCAGGATTCAAATCTGACAGCCTGGCTTTTTAGCCAGAGCCTTGCGCTTCCCTGCTACACTGGCCCCAGCTCCGCTGTGCGTGAGCGGACCAGGTGTGGGCACCATTCTCTCCTACTGATCAGAAGCTGGCAGAAGACGACAGTGGGACTTTTAATGGAGTTGTTGCTTTCTCACCCCCTAAAATCATTTCTCGTGGCATTCTAGGGCTCCTAGTTCCCCCTCTTTTTAAAGCATTTTAATAAGGCTACTATAGAAAGTGCAGAAGAAAACAAAAGCATACTTGTAGAGTTCCTTATAAACAGGCTCTGGTGAAAGGGCAGCATGTCCCCAGACCTAGACGATGTCCACACAGGGACCTTTGTGAGAGACGCTCCAGGGGACCTCAGCCTGAAAGCCCAACTCCAGCCTGTTTCCAGCAACTCACCCCAGCACGTGACACTCTATTGAGCAGCATAAAAGTATGGTAGAAAGCTCTTCTTGAAATTCCCATTATTTTCTAAAGAGTTGTAGGTTTTGCTTTAAAGAAAAGACCAATGCTGGCACTATAAATACCACATAGCAGCAACCAAACAATGTCCCACAGAGACCCCTGGGGAGGGCTGGGGGGATGGAGTCAGAGATGCCAGAGCAAAAACCCAGGAAGCTCAAAGGGTGGGAAGGGCTCAGGCAGAACATATGGAAAATTTTCCAGCCAAAATCTCAAAGCTCAGCAGCGGAAAAAAGAGAGATTCTGACCAAGATGCCACCAACCACAGTGTAAAAGTTTGGAATCTTAACCACGGGCCAGTCCTGGGATTGTAACTCCTCATGCTAGATTCCCCTGCTGGGCCCCAGAAGTTTCCAGGACTTTGACAAGACAAACTCAGAAAATCTGTGGGCTCACTGAGACCAGAATGATCAACAATCACAAGAGCTCGTTCATGTGCCCTCTTCCTCACCTTTGAAGTGAGGATACCTCATGGGATAGGGTCGTTGTAAGGAACTGGTCAATTCCTATTGAGGAAATAGAAGAGGTCCTGGCCCATCACTGAAACATTCACTGAATGCTAACTGCTATTATCATGATCCAAGCTGCCATAGAGAGATGGGGAGAGGAAGGGCAGGGCTGCCACAATGTTTGCTGTTTCACGTTACTTCCCACTGTCAGCTTTCAAAGACTCTTGCCTATGTTTCCATTGTCGATTGAGAAAGACATCAGTCATTCCTCCAAAGTTCAACACCAGAGAAGAGTGCAAACAAGAGAGGTACTAGTGAATCAAGCTCCATATCTTGGAAAAAACAGGTCCTTCCACGCAGCGAACTCAAAGATGCACCAAAGAACTGACAAACTTCCAGAAATACTTCCTGAGACAGATATTATTTTATAATCCCAATGTACAACCTTGTCTCAATTCAAACTACCCAAATGTACACATAACTGCCATTTCCTTTGATTTAGTAAAAAACATGGAAACAGACATTTGTAAGCAAATATACAAGTTAAAGTAAAAGCTAAAATTAAGGATATCTCACTCACCAAGTGGCAGATTTTCTCATAAACAGTATGGTATTGTCCTCTCACCTCATCCTGCAAACAAGTCCGAAGGAAATAATTCAATTTTATTAATCGTTCTCAGCTAAAATGAGACAAGTTAGATCTCGATAATCTATCTGTGGGGCTTCCCAAAATAGGCAAATTCATCCGCAAAGGGTAAAGGAATGGTGGGGTAGAGAGAAGGATGAAGCTTTGGGGAAATAACCCAAGGAAAGCTGACCTTTTTTGGCAAATTAAACCATGGAAGAATAAATTAGGAAACAGAATAAGGTGACACCCCCTTGGTTTTTTTCTCTCTGTCCCTCATTTTGTTCAATGAACCAGCTGTGATTTAAGGACTTCAGGATTCAGACTCAGAATGTACTGAATGCGAGTTAAATCAGGGAAGGTTATCTACCCATGTCGTATACTACCAATTGGGAAGATACTGGTGTTGATGCAAGCCTTTAGTAAATAGTAAAGAACTGAATACCCAGTGAATTCTACCAATCGTCTAAGATTAAAATTACTGTCTGCCCCTCACTCACCCATCCTTTCCACTTGGAGATGTTTTCACAGGTCAAATGCGTGTGAGCTGATCAGAGATTGTTATCTTCAACCAAACCTTAGCTTCTTACTCATAGCACCCCAAGGTTTTCAACTGTTTGTTGCCACCCCTAAAATTGGAAGGCAGATATTGGTAATCAAGCCTCTGCTGATAAGAACTGAGCTGTCAACCTTCTCTGTGGACACGAGGTTTACAACTTCACTCAGCTGCATCCTGTGAAGCACCTGGTCCCCATCAAGCACATGTGTCATGCTTCTGATAACACAATATACAGATGTCACTCACCTCTGTGTTTTCCAAAGGCAAAAATCCATCTTCAACCAAGGATTTCCCAGGCTGCTCCTAAAAACATAGTTTATATATATGTAAACAGAAATTAAATGTGCAGTTTTATGTGAGTGAAGAGAAAGCAGACAGTAGGGAATGGTTCTCCTGCCGAACATAAATAATGTTTGCTTAAGCAGAATGCTCACGAGGGCCTGAGAGATTGCACGGTCAGCATCCAGGCCAGGAAGCGTGCCTGGGAAACCTGCCTCCCTCTCCAAGATGACATAAACAGCCTTCCTCCAGGCCTTTGTGATGGCCAGGGTTGATCTCGTTACAAATCCCACGAAGGATAGTAGACAAGCTGTGAACAACTTAGTTACCAGGTGAGCAACTCTGGGAAAGGTTTAATGGTCAAGGCAGGGAGTGTAGTGATGAAGTGTGTCATGGGCTTCCCACCACCATTTTTTAAATAAAAAATACACCAGGAAATGATGTAGCTGAGGTCAGCGGAAGGATGACAAAGTTGTTCATCAGTCATCCAAGTAGCTCTGCCCCACAGCTGGAGCTCAGCACGTCACAGTGCCAGCACACAGAGCAGGTGCCAGGTTCATGGACCAGTCACTCCTGAGCTGGATTTCTTCACCTGCACAGCACCACCCCTCCCCCACCCACTGGCACGGAGTCACTCAAGGTAACCACCTGAGAGCAAACCCCTGTGACCAGATTCCTCCACTCCTTTGGCACTGTGGAGGTCTAGCCTTTGCAACTGGGGCCCATCTGGGACGGAAAACCACCAAGCTCTCCATCTAGTCCCAGTGGACCTCACTCCACATACCCCACCATGTAGTCCTCTGTCTCTTCTCATCTCATCTCCTCCCTGATTTCTTTTCCCATCACATACCTTTCCTTTCCCTCAGAGTTTAACCAACTCTAGCTAAGCACCAACTCTGTGCCAGGCCCAGGCTGGACCCTGGGGACACAGGGTGAAGACCTTAGTCTCTGCTTTGAGTCCCAAGGAGCTCAGAGTCCAACCAAGAAAGCAGACACGTCCCTCCACAAATGCCAACGTGTCCTCCTCCTCCACATCTGGGGACTCTCCAGCCCAGTTTTCTTCCTCATTTAGTTCTTACCACAGTCAGCAAGCCAGGGATTGCTCCTTTTATTCCTAATTCTCTCTCACTGGGGCTTTTGCAAAGGCATCCTGACTGGACTCTGGTCTCCTCCAATCCACCTCACATATAGCAGCTAGAACTCTTGTTATATTGCCTGCAAATACATCAGTGCAAACGGATGCATATGTGTAAAATTAACTTAAACTTACACCCTAGGGGGCAGCTAGCTAACGTTTAATTACCTAATCATAAATCTGTCCTCCAAAAGTGACCACTGAGAGCATTTCAAATATTGCTATCTAAATCTACATTAGAAGGTTTGTTAATTACACAAAGTTCATTAATTACACACCCATGAAATGAGCTATAGTAGAGGACTGGAAAAGGTACACAAGCAGCACTGCCCTTGTACAAACAGTCTTAAGTATCCAGCAAACCCAGCAGCCTAGAGCTCCAAGTCCAGAGCTCTCCTTGGTTCTGCGTACCCCCACACCCCCACCCAACGCGTGCTTGCTCTCACCAGAGAAGTTTTTCACTGATCTTACCAAAGGAATGTTCACCTTGGAGTAACTGTCAGAGCATCTAGGGTTGTAACAAAAGGATTTATTCAAGAGCAGGTTATGTGGCGGCATTGGGCCAGTTTGCGAGCATTTATGCCTGTGCCAGGATTGGCCTGATATTGTTTCCATTGAAACACACCACCTTAGAGAGTGAGGCTGTGCGGGTGGAAACACAGAGCTCCAGCCTCTCGATGGAGCTCCCATTTTACCGAGATAACCTGGAAACTGTTGGTCAGCCAAAATGGCTTCAATTCATTCATGAAGAAATATTCCTAAAAGACGGCTTGGGTTATACCAGTCCTCTGTTTTACAGCCTTCTACACCTTCCCGCTGTTGTCAGGATAAGGAACAGACTCTTTAAAATGTCCTGAGGCACCCCCGCAACATCCCAGCCTTATCTCTGGCCACTTTCTCTGGGTGACTGGCCTCAGCTCCCTGAAGTCTCCATGTTCTATCCTCCTTCCCCTTCTCACCTTCCCATGAGCCATGGAATACTAACCACCACACCCACCACCATCTACTCTTCTCTTGTGAGTTTTCTTGGGACCCAGGGAAGGGTAAGTATGGAGGCTGTAAGATGTTTGTTACATGATGCTTCTTAAAGATTGCCTAATTTTACAACTCCTTCCCCCACTGCCTTGCAGCAAAGGTGAAAAGCTGGGCCTCTCGGCCCTTTGACAGCCCACAGAGACAGATGCAGCCTGAGGTGCAAAGTCAATGTCAAAGGCAGGGAATCCTCTGTTCACAAAGTATCTCCTCCCCCTCTGCCCCTCTTCTCTCTCTTCCCTTGCTGAACACATCCACCTACTTCAGGGCCAGGTTTGGGCTTGTGGCTGAAAAATAAAATAAAATTACAATTACTTACCATATCCCCTCTTGTAAATAGAGTGGATCCCCAAAATGACCTTTTGTTTTTCTGAAAAGATGATGACGGGTGGGAATAAAGAAGATGGTGACTGAGAGAAGACGACACTGCTTGACATGACAGAAGGATGAAGAAATCTTGAAGGACGAGATCTGGATAACTGTGGCTGGAGAGGCCGGGGGAGAGGAGAGAGAGCAGGGAAGCGGGAAAGGTGAGGCGAGTCCCATCTCAGCATCCCAGGCACAGTCTCGAGGAAGCCAGCGCCACCCTTCAAGCTGACTCCTACCCTCCCCCTCCCTCAAAGAACTCAGCACAATTACAGCTACCTGTCCAATCCCGGTGCTTGGTAACTCGGAAGATCTTTCATTCTGTACTTCAGGAAAGACCCCTTTCTCCCTAAAGGCTGTAGTGTAGAAAGGAGAGACAGAAAGAGGAAACCTTTTTAGATATTCGAGGATATTCCAGTCACCCCTTACCACGGGCCACACTGGGACCACAACTGCAAGTGTCAGGCCTGTCTGGCTGCAAAGGCTCTTCAAAGGCCCCACCACACCTCGCTTCCCGTTCGAATGGCAGAATCTCTCCTTCAGATGTCCCGCCCCAGCCCACCCCGACCTCGGTGGACAGCAACTCCATCCCTCCAGTCACTCAGACCGAAGGTTCTGGAGTCATGCTTGATTCCCTCTTAATCTCACTCCACCTCCCATCAGCACATCCTCGTGGCCTACCTTTAAAACATGCCCGGATGTGACACTTCTCTCATTGCCCCCCGTTCTACCAGCCAGGCGTGGGCCTGCACCATTCTCTATGTGATAAGCCTCCTACCAAGCTCTGTTTCTACCCTTGCCCGCTGCCGCCCCTCCCAGCAGTCGTCGGGGTGACCGCAGTGACAGCTGGAATAGTAACCTGATCTGGGCACGTCTCACTTGCAAGCTTAACGCTGGCTCCCCTTGGAGTCAAAGCCAAATTCCTGGCAGTGGTTTCTATAGCCCTCACTGGCCTCCTGACTGCTCCCTGGGCACACCCAGACTGAAATATGCCCGCCTCAGGGCCTTTGCTCTAGCTGTTCCCTGACGTCCTCATCTCTCCCTTT
Source organism: Hippopotamus amphibius kiboko (assembly GCF_030028045.1). Classification (NCBI taxonomy): domain Eukaryota; kingdom Metazoa; phylum Chordata; class Mammalia; order Artiodactyla; family Hippopotamidae; genus Hippopotamus; species Hippopotamus amphibius. The sequence continues at coordinate 84,750,746 of NC_080187.1, read as the reverse complement.
GAGACTCTCAAGTCTCCCCTTCTCAGTAAGACCCGCCCCGACCACCCCATTCAAGACTCCCTGTGCCTCCCAGAGCTCCTGGGTCCTCTTTGTCCCGATTACCTTTTCCTTTCTCCATGGCTCTTATCACCTTCTAACGTACAATGCATACCATGCTCTTTATTTCTCCTGTGTTGATCATTTTATTTACATAACTATTAGGTAGAGTTGTATGTTAGTGAATTGTATAGCATACTTATTTATTATTGAGTGTCTGTCTCCCCCACGGGACTGTAAACCCCACGAAGGGCAGGATCCGCGTCTGCTCTGTTTACTGATGTCGCCCAAAGCACCTAATACACATTTTCTGCAGGAATGAATACGTCTATGTATGTATGTGCATACAGATAGCGGGGAGGAGGAGGAGGAGGGGTGGTCAGTGCAATGACAGGTGGGCCATCCTGACCCTCCTGATGATGGAGCTGAGACACCAGTCGTGGGGGAGAGGGAGGCGTATCTAGGGGGAGGAGGCACATGTGATGGGACAGGTAGAGGGAGAAGGCAAGGTTTCTAAGTAACCACCCATCAAACAAGAAACTCACCGGATGGAGCAAAGGAGATGAAAACCTGCAGAGAAGCTGGAGAACAACTAAGGGCCCTCTGAATGGGTCCTCTGGGGGTGCCCCCAGGGCAAGGGCATGGTGAGAACCATGGCTGACCAAGGAGTCTGCAAAAAGAGCTGCACAGACACTGTGACAGCCTCAAGTCAGATGGACCCCTGGGGCAGATGGGCAAGCAGAGGTAGGAGGTACAGGGATCTTTGGAGCTCAGGAACACAGCCTCCCTTTGAGGGCTTATAATAAAACAAACACAGCAGGACTTCCCTGGTGGCGCAGTGGTTAAGAATCTGCCTGCCAATGCAGGGGACATGGGTTTGAGTCCTGGTCTGGGAAGATCCCACATGCCACAGAGCAACTAAGCCCAAGCACCACTACTGTGCCCGAGCTATGAGAACCCATGAGCCACAACCACTAAGCCCGCACACCACAACTACTGAAGCCCAAGCACCTAGAGCCCATGCTCCACAACAAGAGAAGCCACCACAATGAGAAACCTGTGCACCACAGTGAAGAGTGGCCCCCACTCCCTGCAACTAGAGAAAGCCCACATGCTGCAATGAAGACCCAATGCAGACAAAAATAAGTTTATTTAAAAACACACACACACACAATAGATGTGACTGTATGTTACGAAATCATAAGATAAAAATACACTTTTCCTTGGAAAATCCCAAGGAATCTTTTTCTAGAGTCTAAAGTGATTAACTATTTTAGACCAAAAGCTTAAAATGTAAAAATCTCTGCAGACAACCTTCATCTCTGGATGTAATCATTCCTTTTTATATATGAGACTTGTAGTAAGTGAGCATCATGGAAAGAAGCCCTACTGCAACTTAACATTTTTGTATCTATCTGTGTGTGTGTGTGTGTGTGTGTGTGTGTGTGTGTGTGTGTGTGTGTGTATGTGTCCAGAAGCGATTAGTGACTAGGTCTGAATGCTAACTCAGTACTAGGTATAGTGGAGAATCACTCACACATACAGTTACCATTCCCAAAGTTCTTTTAATCTGATTATTTCTGAAGCCCCACACCTGCAAACTGCATGGCCCTTTAAAAGCATCCCAAACTCCATTCTTTTCTCTCAACCTCAAGAGCCTCCTGCCTCTAGCTAGCACGCCCCCTCCTCCAAATCCGCGGCATCCGTCAAAAACATCTTCATGTTCACAAGGTTTGTTTTACAAACATCATTTCATCCAATGCCCTGAGCAAGACTGTGAGTAATTTGCCAAGTTGCTTAACCTCTCTGAGCCTCAGCTCCCCGCCTGGACAGAAGAATAACAAACACAGAGAGGGTTGTGTGTGGATAAAGTGAGGTGGTGTGTGCTGGTGCTGTGGGAACTTGACAGAGTACGACACAGGAGGTACGCATTTGCCTCCACCGTCCCGTACATGAACTTTCCCAGGCTCCCTGTGCCCTGCGCTCCGGCTGTGCCATAACCTCCCATTTATCAAGAAGCCAAACAATCTCAGTGGACGGTGAGCAGCATGTTTCAGCACTCAGAGTTGACCCCGAGGCACGGCAGGATCCACTGGGTTGCTGCACCATCAAAGAAAGGTCCAACCACATGTTTGCACGCGTGTGTGTTTTACTGCATTCTAAACTTCTTTGAAAAAAATGCACGACGAGCTCTTGGCAGTGTTTCTCCATGTGTGTTCCAACAGGTTTTGCACAATAAAAGGGCTCTGTTGTCAGAGTTGGAAACCATTGTTTCTGCCTGCTCAGCATTCATCCTTCCCTTCCCTGGAAACCATATCTCGGTTTTCTTTGGGGCATCCTCCTCACCCCTACCCCCCTACAATTCACATAGTTCGCATGGGATTGACCCCACACATACACACTGCTCAGTCCAGGGATGGACCCCATTCTGGCCTGGAATATTTTCCATCTCCCTGGCCATGGCCATCAGTTCAGGGGTCAGCATGAGACACAGCCAGGCAAGAGAGACTCAATTCAGGGATTTTTACTGGAACCACTGGAAAGGAGAAGCTAAAAGGATGCTGTAAGCTTAGAATTGCTGGAAACTACCACATGGAAAGAGCCTGCCTAAGAGGACAATGCAGAAGAAAAGAAAGCCAAAAGACGACGACCAAGCCCCCATTACAGCATTCAAGCCCCTGGATCCAGCTATGCCTAAAGGCCACATTTAAAGCCCTAGACTGTTCAACTGCCTGAACCAACAAATTCCCTTTTTGGTTTGGGCACTTGTAATTACAAGAGTGCTGATTCACAGCCTGGGTTATACAAAGTTAAACAAGGTACCTTTACTACAAGGTTTTACAGAGCCTTCAAAGGATTAACACACATCATGCATCTCCAACAGGAGGAACTAATGTGTAGCCTTTCCCAAACGTATATGTCCAATGAACATTTTTGAAGACCGTATCACAGGGCTGGTATTCCACAGAAAAGCCCTTGAGCTGATACATAGTACCTGTAGGTTAACCTCATATTAAAATACTCCAAATCCCCATTCCCTTGTTATTCTGGATAAATGAGACAAAAGGGAATTCATTTATCCAACCCTGTTGATGCATTTGTCCAGACTTTAAAAATGTGTATGATTTTTTATCTTTTTACTAAATTGGGGTCATAAGCACAAACTATGGTATATTTTCCAGACTTAATAAAATATGTACGCACATATGTACGTGTGTGTGTGTGTGTGTGTGTGTGTGTATTTTACTGGGATAATTCATGAACTGCCACACTTTTGAGTTCTGCATTTTTTAACTGGGTTTTGGTTTTGTTTTTTGCCTCTAGTCCCCCTGCCAAGCTATTAGCTGTCACTGCTTTCTGTTCTAAATGTGCCTGCTTCTAGCAGCAGCCTCTCTTACTCTTCTCTGCGTTAGTAAACCAGATAAGAGAAGCTCATTGGGAATTTTACGTGTTTAAAAAAAAAAAAAAAAGTGGAGGAGAGGGGCCAACATGCTGAGAGTGAGTGCCGCATAAAGTACCTGAGTTTCCATACATGAAACACATGTCAATGACTTTGGCAGCTTAAAAGCTGCTTATTTCCAGGTTCTTGCCTCAGTTTTGGACAGCTGAAGTTTCCAAATAACTGACCTCTGAATCTAAGAGGTGTTATATTGCTCAGCCAAGAAAAGAGCGCCTCCAAGTCAAGTTCCTGCGCCCTGCTTAGAAACTTTAAAATGAAAAGTTTTGTTGTTTTTTTTCAAGCCCAGGAGAGCCGATAGTCCAAAAAATTCCGTTTCTTAGTCTGTAAGTCATTCACTGGCATAGATGTCAAATTTCAGTCATTTTTCAGGCATTTTGTCTGCCTGTAACTCTCAAGTAGCTGCTTGCCTGTTTAAAGAGTATTTGTGGGCTCCCCTGTTTTATGCTCCTATAACATGAAATGGGTGGAGACTGGGGACATCAGAGAAGAAACCAGGCTTCACCCTTGTCATTGAAAGAACAGCCTCAGTCCTGATGAGGTAGGCAGGTCACAGGCGTGCAGGCAAGCTGCCTGGTCTGGGCAGTAAAAGCCCAAGAAAATCAGTGCTTTAGATTCAACCACAGGAATGGAAAGTTCCTGAAGCCTTTCAGTTAGCTTCTAGCCGGGTTTGCTGCCACACTTTGAGGTTTGACAAGGAAAAGCTATCAATATGTCTGTCTCATGTCGGCATCCAAGGATCTGGAGGCAGGGACCCCGGCACCTGTGGCCCAGAAGTATCGCTTAAAGAGGAGCCCAGCTTCGTATTGCCCTGATGCCTTTTCCAGAATCCAGAGCACGTGTTCTGAAAGGTTCACAGGCTCCTAGGCTCCCCCAGTGCACCCCCAAAGTGAGGAGGAGCCAAGCACCTGCTCAGCCAGCCACGTGGAAACTCTGAGCCTGCGTGGCCAAAGTAAACACCCCTACCTGCCCCCATCCCCAGCATTTATACTCAGAAGGACCTCTGTCCTTCGCTTCACTTCAAGGCCTGAGGACAAGATGTGGGCCTCAGTGATGGCCAGGCAGGCCTGAGGAGCCGGGGGCGGGGGGGGGCATTTAATCCACAATTAGGACCTGTGCACACCCCCACCTGCCCTGCCCACTTCCTCTTGACAACTGCACAGCTGAAGAGCACTTTTAGGGGCATTCCTGCTGGCGCAGTGGTTAAGAATCTGCCCGCCAATGCAGGGGACACAGGTTCGATCCCTGGGCCAGGAAGATTCCACATGCTATGGAGCAACTAAGCTAATGCGCCACAACTCTGAGCCTGTGCTCTTGAGCCCATGAGCCACAACTATTGAGCCCACATGCCACAACTACTGAAGCCCGTGCACCTAGATCCTGTGCTCCTCAACAAGAGAAGCCACCGCAGTGAGAAACCCAGGCACTGCAACAGAGAAGCCCCCACTCTGCAACTAGAGAAAGCCCACACACAGCAACGAAGACCCACAGCCAAAAATAAATTTATAAAATATATATATGTATATATGGTTTTTTAAAAAAAAGAGCACCTTTAGATAAAATGGATCACTCAGTCCATCTTCATGCCCTAAATGACCAGATCCCAGAAAGGTGCACCTCTATGGGAAGGTTGTGTTGTGCCCATCCCATTGCCTTGGAGCAGTCTGCCTCACTCCTGCGTTAGAGGCAGAAGCATGGAGTGGGGTGAGGAGGACAGCTACCCTAACCATGTTGCAAACACTTTTAGGGCCATGTGACTACAATGAAAAGGCATTTGGAGACACAGCAGGAAGTGCTTGCTCCCCACCCCCACCCCCAGCAAGGCCCTGGCCAGGACTGCTGCTCCTAATGTCAGAATTGGGCTGTGATTTCTGCTCGGTGGAGGGCTCTCTCCGAGCCCGCAGACCCTCTTCTGTGAAATCACTGGAGATGTCTGAAAGGGGTAGGGAGGAGGATGGCTGGGGCCGAGGATGGAGTGGGAAAGCACTGTCTGATGCTGTCTGCAAAGCCTTGGGGAATGGCCTGGGACTCAGAGGGTAGAGGCCCAAGATCCCAGGCTCCCTTCACTGCATACACTGGTTGGCCTGGTACTCATTCTACATGGAGTGCTGAGGTTTGCTTTTCAGTCCCATCAAGAGAAAATGTCACCTTCCAGGTGTGCTTTCCAGTGGAGAAGACCCCACAAAAGTCCATTAGTCCTGTATTCAGAAAACTATAAGACACTGATGAAAGAAATCAAACACGACACAGATGGAGAGATATACCATATTCTTGGACTGGAAGAATCAACATTGTGAAAATGACTATACTACCCAAAGCAATCTATAGATTCAGTGCAATCCCTATCAAATTACCAATGGCATTCTTTACAGAACCAGAACAAAAAATCCTAAAATTTGTATAGCGAAACAAAAGACCCCGAATACCCAAAGCGATCTTGAGGGGAAAAAAATGGAGCTGGAGGAATCAGACTCCCTGACTTCAGACTATACTACAAAGCTACAGTAATCAAGACAATATGGTACTGGCACAAAAACAGAAATATAGATCAATGGAACAGGATAGAAAGCCCAGAGATAAACAATGGTCAACTCATCTATGACAAAGGAGGCAAGGATGTACAATGGAGAAAAGACAGTCTCTTCAATAAGTGGTGCTGGGAAAACTGGACAGCTACATGTAAAAGAATGAAATTAGAACACTCCCTAACACCATACACAAAAATAAACTCAAAATGGATTCAAGACCTAAATGTAAGGCCAGACACTATAAAACTCCTAGAGGAAAACATAGGAAGAACACTCTTTGACATAAATCACAGCAAGATCTTTTTTGACCCACCTCCTAGAGTAATGGAAATAAAAAACAAAAATAAATAAGTGGGACCTAATGAAACTTCAAAGCTTTTGCACAGCAAAGGAAACTATAGGCAAGATGAAAAGACAATCCTCAGAAAGGGAGAAAATATTTGCAAATGGATCAACAGACAAAGGATTAATCTCTAAAATATATAAACAGTTCATACAGCTCAATATTTAAAAAACAAACCCAATCCAAAAATGGGCAGAAGACCTAAATAGGCATTTCTCCAAAGAAAACATGCAGATGGCCAAGAGGCACATGAAAAGATGCTCAACATCACTAATTATTAGAGAAATGCAAATCAAAACTACAATGAGGTATCACCCCACACCAGTTAGAATGGGCATCATCAGAAAATCTACAAATAGTAAATGCTGGAGAGGGTGTGGAGAAAAGGGAACACTCTTGCACTGTTGGTGGAAGTGTAAATTAATACAGCCACTATGGAGACCAGTATGGAGATTCCTTGAAAAACTAAAAATAGAATTACCATATAACCCAGCAATCCCACTGCTGGGCATATACTCAGAGAAAACCATGGTTTGAAAAGACACATGCACCCCAGTGTTCATTGCAGCACTATTTACCATATCCGGGTCATGGAAACAACCTAAATGTCCATCGACAGATGAATGGATACGGAAGATGTGGTCCAAATATACAATAAAATATTACTCAGCCGTAAAAAGGAACAAAATTGGGAAATTTGTAGAGACATGGATGGACCTAGAGACAGTCATACAGAGTGAAGTAAGAAAGAGAAAAACAAATATTGTATATTAACACATAAATGTGGAATCTAGATGTAGAGAACAAACATGTGGACACCAAGGGGGGGAAAGTGGGGGGGGGAGGAGATAAATTGGGAGATTGGGATTGCCATATATACATTACTAATAAGAAAAAAAATCAAATTCTATACTTTAAATATATGCAGTTTATTGTATGTCAAAAAAACAAAAAATAAATTTAAAAAAATATCAAATTGTACACTTTATATGATGTATGTTGATTATATCTCAATAAAAGTTCTTAAAAAAAAAAACCCAGTCCATTAGTCCTGCACCACCTTCCACGGGCCCTCTGCCTGGGCAAGCGGTGGCTGCTGACTTGAGCTCATCTCCCCTCCGCCCTTCACATATACCACTCAACTCTAATAAAGCCACAGTGAAGAAGATAGGAGGAGGATCATCAGTGAGCAAGGGTTTGAAGAAAATGGAAGAAGACAGGAGGTAGATGGTAGAATGATGACTGACAAGCGTAGAGCAGACAAGCCCAGAATAAAAATGCCACAGGAATGCTGGGGCTGGTAGGGAGCAGGTCTGCCAGGCAGAGCCTGACAGGGGCTCAGGATATGAAATAGTGGGTACCATAGAAAGCAGAGTGAAAAATGGTGCAAAAAATGGAGATTGCTTAAAGAATCACTGACAGTGGGCCCCTTCCCCAGCCTCTAGCCACTGCCTGGCATAAGATCTCAGAGCCAAATCAAAAAAGCGGGGCCCATCTTCAAAGACACTGGCCCCTGTGAAAATGCAACAAGCAGTAGAATGGAGATCCTTCAAGCTGTTCCTGGTTCTTAATTGGGAGGCCAAGTCAAAAGGGGGTTCCTGGTCTTCAAAAAATATGAGTGATTTACCAGAGTCTTTACCCACACAGGTGGTCCCCACTGTAAGGTAAACCAGCAGGTGAGGGGTTCCCTGGCCACCTACCTCGCTAACACAGGGCTGCCCCTGTGGACATCCCAGCGATGCCCTCGGGGCAGCATATCCTAAACCAGCAGACCACATCTACCCCACCCAGAGTCTCCACACCAGCTAATCCCACTATCTCCAGCCAATCAGCCTCACCCTGAGACCCCGCTCTCCTCAAGCAGAATAGAGTTTGCCATCTTTGGGCTTTAAAAGCCCTACCTGTTTTCTTCTCCAGAGCCTCATCCCCAGAGCAGTTGGATTCTGCACTGGAGCAGGTTCCCTGCTTGGCCATAACTTTTCTCTTTGTGCTCAATTTTTGGTCTCTAATAATTTTTCTTTTATAACACGCCAAAAGCCTTGAAAACCCTGTGCTGTGGTAGGTGATTAAGCTCCCACTTCATTCCCACAAGTGAAAAATACATGAAATAAATTATAAATGTGTGTTTATTTCAAGAGAAGGCAACGTGTTTGAAGTCTTCCATCTCGGAGTTTGTTGAATAGGATGCTATGGGGTATTAGAGCAGCATGTGCACACGTGTGCATGTGTTTTCACAGCTGTAAAAGAACATTTCTCCAACAAACTCTTATATGGGAGCCCAATACACAGAACTGATTATAAGAAGCTGCCGTGGCAGAGCAGGGGAGGGGAATCACGGCCCCATCTGCTCAGCTCCCCTTCTCTTTCCCTTCTCGGGGTTCACGTAACTTCCTAAAATGACATTTCCAGGGAGCACAGTTAGCAACCCCAACTCAGAACAACTAAAAAGTAACTCAACTGTATGAAAAAAACGAAGTATTTTAACTTTATAAATGATACAAAATTTAAAACATGAGCAGTTATCCTTACCTGCATACTCGTAAACACTGACCAATAAAATCACAGGTAGATTCAGCCGGGCAGAACTGAGCCATCATCTCCATCGTCATCACCACCACCATCGTCATCCTCACCTATGTTTAATACGGTAAAGGTGAGCCAGGCCCAAGTGACTGATATATATATACTCAATCATTCAACCCCAACCATAAAACCATGAGACCAGTATTGCTATTATCCACATTCTAAAGAATCTGACCAAGGTCCCACAGCTAGTGGGTGACAAGGGCCAAGATGCAAGCCCAGGTCTGCGGGACTCTCCTTGCACACTCTTAGCCACAGTGTTCCACTAGCACCCATAATAGCACCCATAGTGTCCTTCTTTATGTATTTGATGAATTTTTTTTTACTTTTAATAACCACCTTCATAATAAGAAGGACAGGTAGTAGGGGAGAGCCAACTCCTTAAGTCCTAAAGAGACAGGCAAGGCAGGGATGCCCTGGGGGGCTCATCCAGCCAAATGTCCCAAAGGAAGGGCTCAGAGGAAATTTCTTACCCCAAGGGGACTCAGTGCTCCTGAATCAGCCCGGTCTATACATCCTTCTTCGGCTTCTTCCCTTCCTACTCACCAGAAGCATTAGAAAAGCTTATTCATTTTGATATAACCACACACTACCATACAACTAACTAAGAAGAAGCGGGAGAGAAGGAAGGTAAGAATGAAAATTCCTAATCTACCAAAATAGATGATGTCTAAAATTGATGAGCCCACAGAGAGCAGTATATGTATATTATTTAGGAATTTGAAGGAAAATACTAGCAGAAACAGATCCAATAATTTACAATTGTTCTCTGGGAAGTCATAATAGAGGCCAAGGGGTGGCTGCTTAAGAGAATGATGCATTTTTATAAGCAAAAAGCACCATTTGGTTTTTCAAATCAAGTGCTAATATTTCTTTGATTTGTGAAAAATGATGAAGCAAAAATAATAAAACCTACCCTCCTAAGTGATCTCCTTTAGCTTAATGGACTCCAGAAAGAGGTCCAGAAACAGTGCAGTTTGATGTGGTTTGTGGAGCCATGAGATCTGAGCCACTGCAGATGGGAGGTGCCTGGTGTTGGGCAAAGAGCCCTGGATCTTGAAACAGAAGACCTGGGTTCCAATCTTGGCCTTGGTGCTCCAAGTTCTACGGCCTTAAGCAAGGTACATAATCTCCCTGAGCTTCTTTACCCCATAAGGGCAGGCATCCAGACCTGATATAACCAAGAGGATTAAATGATATAGATCCCAACCCAGTGAAGCAAACTAACCTTATGGTGAGGAGGCAAGGGGTTGGGGACCTGAATGTCTGGACCATGTAGGTGAGACCATGGAAAGAAAGACTTGGATAAGAGACACAGGTTTCTTGCCCATGAACCAGGCACTGAGCTGAAATTTCCTTTCCCCTCCATGCTGTTCCCCAGTTCTCTGAGACCATGGAGTATATTTTAGGGTTCTACAGACTCAAAAGAGAGGCAGGTATACCAAGTGTCAATCTGCATCCCTCTGTATGAGGCTCATCCAGACCTTGAACCCACCTGATCCTGGCCTGGGCCCTCTTGAACAAAGTCCCTCCTTGACTCTTCTTAATTTAAAAAAAAATCTCCAAATTACTTAGCCTTAGGATCAAACCTTAGACCAGAAAGAGGAACCTCCTTTCCCCAAGGAAGGATCCCCAGGGCATAGCTCATCACTATGTCAAGCCTTCTGAGAGGTCTGGTCACAGTTGTCATTTTAGGACAAGCAGGTCCAGGCTTCCCAGGAACCAGCCCAATGTGAGGTCATTTTTTCCAGGTTCCGAGCATTTAGAAGAGCTCAGAGCTCAAAGGCCAGCTGCCGACTGCCTGGTTGTCAGGGGTCCCTTTCACCTCCACTCTCCCTGGACTCAGAAACTGCACTGGTTCGGGAGTAAGAGATGTCTGCCAGCTCCATGCTTTCCTGGGACTGCCATAGAACCTCCTCCTCCCCTCCATCTCCCATGACCAGACCCACGCCCCATCAGACAACACTGCTCTTGCTGGTATGTCATGATGTAAATAGGTAGAAAGATGCCCTGTGCAGCAGCCCTGGGCAGAGAGAACCCAAAACAAGACTCTGGATCAGGCCCAAGGTACTCCCACCAGGATGGGGAGGCAATGAAAGTTAGGCTGAAATCTCCCCAAATGTCACAAGGAACGCAGCCTGCTCTCTGCATAGACAACGTGGGGTGAACACACAGACCTGCAGATTCAATCCCCCCAAAATAAAGTTTATTCTTTGGCACTTCATACTTGGCCAGGCTTAATCATAATGTCAATTAATACAATGATTGAATTAATAAAATACATCTGGATGGGAAAAACACCCTCAGAGACCAGCTTTGATTCCATGAGCACAAGGTAAAGGACCTAAGATGGGGAGACAGCAGCGGGAGGGTTAAGGGAACTAATTAGCCAGTGATTAAATGTCATTTTCCTTGACTCAAGTGATTCTCATTTTATTCAAGTGTCCTGGAAATGAAGAGGAAGATTTTTTTTTTTTTTTCATTTTGGGGAATTTTTTTTTTTTTGGTCCAACAAATAACTCAATCATCTGCTTTTAAAAGTAGTGTGCCATTTCTAAATTACAATCTTTAAAAATCAGGCTGACACTGTCAACTCCTGCTGGTTGGGATTTTCCAAATCACCGACAGAAAGACGGCTGCTCCGCCTAGAGCCTGTCTGGGAAACTGGTCTGTATATTCTGTGCCCCAAAGCATCTGTTTCCTCAAAGACGTAGCCAGGGGGCTCAGGGTATGAAGCCAGGCACCTGCTCATTTCCTTAGGAGTAAAGCTGATGGTATAAGTGGTCTGGCCCTCCACAGGGATATTTCCTCGGGGGCCAGACCAGGGGGGCTTACAGCTTTTGGTAGTGATGGGTGGGTGGGGCACATAGTGGGCTCGTGTGGTGGTCAGGCAGTCCAAGGGCTCGGTGGGCAGGTTCAGCTGGGGGATGGGCTTGACTGGCTCTGTCCGCATGCTGGCCCACTGCTTGTAGTCCTCTTTAGTGGTGGTGGAGCTTTCGAAGCGGCCACCCTTCTTGACCGAGAGCACTGGTCGGCAGGACTGAGCTGGGGCACCCTTGAGGTATGTGTAGTGGGCCTGCACTGTCGTCAGAAGGTCCATCTTTTCTTCAGGAGGGACATAGGTGGCGGGAGCTTTGGAGAACATCTGGGGCGTTGGCCAAGCTTGGTACTTATCTCGAAACTCGGTGGTGTTAGAGAAAGGTATGTCTAGCCCACAAGGCCTGGCTGGAGGTTTCAAGCTCTTGGCTGGCTCCCCCATCAGGCCCCGGTACGACTCTTTGTGGGTGGTGAGGCTTTCAAAGGGGATTTCACAGGGTCTGAACTTCTTTGGCTCATACACAAAGCGCTTCTCCATGGGGTGGGCCACGTAGCTCATCTTGTAGTTTGTCAGATCCTCCAGGGGGATGTTACAGAGCTTGGGTGCAGCCGGAGGCTTACAGCTCATGGTGTTTACCAAGCCCTTCGTGGAGTAGTCATCCTGGTGTGTGGTTCGACTATCAAACTTGGTTGATGCCGGCCGGTAGTTGCGTGGTGGACGAAGCAGTTCTCGTCTTGGTTGGTTCCAGGGTAAATAATCAGCTGAAAATAGAGCAGAAGTGGTAATCACTCATAAATCCAGTCACTCAACCTGCGTGTATTCCAGGAAGCCCCAAAGCCACAAGCCAGTCTCCAGTGAGGCATTCCCTGAGACAAAGGAAGAACAGAGTAGATGCCTGCCACCACCTCAACCAAGGGCTTGGTGTTTCAACTTTGTGGTATTTCAGGGCTACTGTGCAGAAGAGACACATTTAGAGGAGTCTCATCATACCCACAATGCCGCATGCAGGGATTTTAGAGGGTCCACCGCCATGGGAGGATTCAGGGAATCGATTCCAACAGAGGAGTCCAACCACCAGTTTACCCTGATCGGAGAATAGGTCCATTCCTCTGAGGGGAAGGTGCCCTCTGTGAATCAGCAAAGAGTGACCGGGAAGGTGCATGCAGTGAGACAGGGGATTCACAACCCACCACGGCCGGGCCACCAGGCAGACCTACCAGGCCTCCTAGTCATCCGTGGGGAAACCACCAGTAAGTCTCTACAATCCACATAAACCAAATACGGCACTCCAAGGGAAGAGCGGCACCGTGTTGGCTAGCCCACTCGGAATCCACAGGGAATTCTCTTGCCTACAACTTTACAAAGAGAACAAAAGCAGCTTCCCAGGAGTCTCCGAGGCATACAGCCAACACCAATGGAGTCCACGGGCCTGCTTTTTTTAAACAGCTTTATCAAGGCATAATTTGTGTAATATAAAATGTGCCATCTTATATATACAATTCAGGAACCTCTACAGAGTTGTGCAACTATCTATAATCAAAATCTAGTTATACTGAGTCACCATGCTATATAGCAAAAATTAACACAACATTGTAAATCAACTACACTTCAATTAAAAAAGAAATTTTAAAAATATATTTATAAGAAACTTCCATCACCCCCCAAAATATCAATCAAGCCCATCTGAAATCTTCATTCCCATTCCTGGGCAACCATTAATCAGTTCTTGGTCTTTATAAATGTGCCTTTTCTGGGCATTCCCTACAAACAGAATTGCACAATAGGTAGTGTTTTAGCCTCATTCACTAAGCATGATGTAATGGAGGTTTATCCCTGTCGTAGCATGTATCAGTTCACCCCTGTTTATTGTTGAATAGTACTAGAGTATATGGAGATACCAGATTTTCTTTACCCAGTCATCAACTGATGGGCATTTGAGTTGTTGTCACATTTTGGTTATTATGAAAATTTTTGCTATGAACATTGACAGACAAGTATTTATGTAAATATATCTTTTCATTTCTCTTATGTAGATACCAAGAAGCAGAATTGATAGGTTACATGTTAAATCTATGTCTAACTTTTCAGGATACTGAAAACTTTTCCAAAGTGGGTGTGCCACTTTACACTCCTAGCAGCAGTGTATGAAGGTTCTCATTTCTCCACATCTTCAACACTTGTTACTATGGTTTGTTTTTTAATTATAGACATTCTATAGTGGGTGCTTAGTAGTATCTCATTGTATTTTAATTTACATTTTCCTGACGACTAAAAATGTTGAGTATGTTGAGTAATATTAGCCATTCATGTGTCTTTTTTGGTAAAATATCTAGTCAAATCTTTTACCCATTTTTTTTCTATTTTCCCAAGATTAAATGATTATTTAAAAAGCATGCCACACTTATAGAAATCAACATTCGCTCCCATAATTCTGTGCACCTGGGACTATAAAAATGTCACTGTCCCTGCCCCACATCTTCAAATTAACATTCTCAGGTCACAACAATAAGTCCTCCCAAAGGGGATCTTCCGGAAAAACAAGCTATTTCCTCGGCTCATATTTCCCTCTTTTTGTAGCATGCACCAGCAATCTATCCAGGAAGAATATACTGGGGAGTAGGGAGGGCATCCGCCAGCAAGCCCACAGTTGTTGACAGCCATAAGATTAGAGACAAGCACAAAGGGATACGTCAACATACTGGCAAAAAATCCTGTGACAGCTTGGGAATAACTCTTCATTTCATTCATGGTGGAAACCCCACTGTCCAGTGCATAGGTGTTGACGAGGTAGGCCAGTGAGTTACAGAGCCACAAAGAAATGATGTCACCTAGGAGGCGAGGAATAAGACCCGCAAAAAAACCTAGGATGCCCTCTTCCCGATAGATAGTTGCTATGGAGTCACCAAGTCCACAGTACTTGGATTCTCTGCCAATAAATTGTACCATAGATCTAAGAGTGATCACATGGAAGGGATGTGTGATTAGGGTAGCAGCAGAACGAGCCATCATCTCCCAGGTTGTCTCCTTGATAACTCGGTCAAAGGAAGATGAAACTTCTTTCTGTACATTTCCAGATCCTGACTCCTCAGCCTTGTCACACTCCTGGTAATGCTGTAAAACTTTACCATGGACCACAGTTCCAAGGACCCCTGAACACAGTCTTGGAGTTAAGCCTGTGAACAACCCACGCTTCCCATCGATGCTCGCAATGTGCTGAGCATAACAGAAGAGACCAGAAGGCTGACAAACTTGCCGCCCCAAAATATTTCATCCTATTGTTGGAGGAACAGGCTCATATCCCACCTGGATGAGCACCTTCATGTACATGAGCGGCTGGGACAGGATGGTGAGACCCGAGCCCAGGAGCACCTGACTGGCCGCGTCCGCCATGATGGCACCCGCGGACGGACAGACAGACGCAGCCACGAATGGACCAAGCCGGTCGCAGATCACGTGCCAGGACCGCCGGCTTCACTCTCTTTTACCCATTTTTAATACAGTTGTTTGTCTTATTTTTGAGTTATGAGAGTTATCTGCATATTCTAGATACAAGTCCAATATCAGACATGTGATCTGTAAATATTTTTTCCCGATCTATCATTTATCTTTTCTTTTTCTTGCTGGTATCTTTTGAAGCACACAGAGGTTCTGAATTTTCATAAAGTTCCGGTTTTTTCTCCATGTCTTAGCCTAAAAGATTGAAAATTTTAGCTCTTACATTTAGGTCTCTAACCCTTTTTGAGTTAATTTTTTAGCATAGTGTGAAGTAAGGTCTAAGTTCACTTTTCTGCATGTGGATATCTATCTCAGCACCATTTGTCAAAAAGACAAATTTTCAGCTATTTTGGTTTGATTTTCATATGTAAAATTTAGGATCACTTTGCCAATTTCTGCAACAACAAGAACAACAACAACAAGCCTTCTGGAATTTTGATAAGAATAGCATTGAGGCTATAAATAAATTTGGGTGGAACTGCATTTCAACTGCATTAAATCTTCCAGTCTATGAATATAGACTCTCACTACCTGTTTCAATATTATTTCTCTCAGCACTATTTTGTACTTTTCAGTGTACAAGTCTTACATTTTTTTAAATTTATTACAAATATTTTATTCATTCTGAGGCTATTATGAAGAAAACTTTTCTTAATTTTGTTTTCAGATTTTCAATGCTAATGTATAGAACTACAATGTTTATATATTGCTCTTCAACACTAACACACTGATGAATTCATTCTACTAGTTTTTTGTGGATTCCTTAGGATTATTGTATCTGAGAATAAAGACAGCTTTACTTCTTCCTTTCTAATCTAGATGTATTTATTTATTTATTTTTCTTGCATTATTGCACTGTCTGGAACCTCCACTACAATGCTGAATAAAAGAGGTGAGCACTGATATCCTAGCCTTGTTCCCAATCTTAGAGGGAAAGCATTCAGTCTTTCCACATTAACTATGATGTTAGCTATAGGGGTTTTTGTGGAAGCACTCTATTAGGCTGAGGAAGTTTCCTTCTATTCCTAGTTTGTTGAGAGCTTTTATGGGTATTAGATCTGGTCAAATGCTTTATCTGTGGCTTTCAATCATGTAGGTTTGTCTTTCACTTTATTAATGTAGTATATTACATTAATTGATTTACTGATGTTAAACCATTCTTACACTCCTAGAATAAACCCCACAGTTTTATAATTATTGGTTCTGTAATTGCCTTTTAATTTAGAGAAAAGTATATAATTGCCTACATAAGCATTTTTATCAGTGCTCTTTATTTCTTTGCCTGGATTTGTGTTGCCATTCAGTGTTATTTTCTTTAGCCTGAAGGACTTCCTTTATTATATCTTGTAAGGCAAGTCAGTGAACTACAAATTCATCCAGTCTTTGTTTATCTGGGAATGTATTTTCCCATCATTTCTGAAGCATAATCTTTGACTAGTTATAGAATTCTTAGTTGACAGGTTTTTTTTTTTCCTTTCAGTACTCTGAATATGTCATACCACTGTTTCTGATGAGAAGTTAGTTATTACTGTCATTTCCCTGTATGTGATGAGTTGTTTCTGTTTTGCTTCTTTCCAAATCTTTGGCTTTCAACACTTTGACTATTACGTGAATGGGTGTGGATCTCTTTGTATTTATTCTCTTTGGATTGTGCTTCTTAGATGTGCAGATGAATATTTTTCATCAAATTTAACAGTTTTGACAATTAAATATTTTTCTGCCCCTTCTTCTTCTGGGCCTCCCATTATCTGTCTGTTGGTACACTTAATGGTATCTCACAAGTCTCTGAGTTTCTGTTCATTTTTCTCAATTTTTTCTCTTTCTTCAGATTGGATATTCTCTATTGAGATCTTCATTTTCATGCATTCTTTCTTCTGTCAGATCAAATCTGTTATTAAACACCTCTAATGAACTTTTTATTTTCATTATTGTCCTTTCAACTGCAGATATTTTTAGGATTTCCCTTTATAGTATTCTCTATTTGATTGGAAATTGTTATATTTTCCTTTATTTCTTTAAGCATGGTTTCCTGTTGTTTTTTGAACATATTTATAATAGCTACTTTGAAATATTTGTCTGCTAGGTCTAACATCTGGGCCTCTTCAGAGAGAGTTTCTATTAACTGCTTCTTTCCTATTCATGGATCACACTTCCCTGTTTCTTTTTCTGCCTCATCATTTTTTGTTAAAAATTCAACACTTTCGATAATATGTTGCAGCAACCCTGGATTCTGATCTTCCACTGGGAACTGTTTCTGCTGTTTGTTTAGTGACGTGCCTGCACTTATTCTGTAGAGTCTTATCTCCCCTGTAATGTGTGGCCACTGATGTTTTTTCTCAGTTTTTTCATTTTACTTGATTTTTTAAGCGCCTAGATTCCTAAGAGCCACCCTCTATGAGCATAGTTTAGTAATCAGCCTATGATTAACCAGAAGTTATACTTAATCACCTTAAGCCACTAAGGCTTTCCCCATTTGCTAATGGATCTGTGTGTGGGTTGGAGAATATAGTCAAAGACCGGGCAGTTTACAAGCCTTCCCTGGCTTTTATTTTCTGCCAGGCTTTCTCATGTCTCCTCTGCACATGTACCATGCATCATATTCAGCCAGGAAAGATGAGTAAATAACTAGACCCTTCCTCTGATCTCTTGAGCGTGCACACTGCCTTGCCCATATGTACAGTCTTCCACCACCAGGAATATGTATGAGCCTATCAAGGCCCACTCTGTGTCTGTCTCATTCACTGGATCTCTTTGGTAAATTTCTTACCGGTCTACTGGTCTGTTGCTTGCTTCAAGTAGTACTGCAACCTCACACTAACTGCAAAGTTGTCTTCCCTGATTTTTTTGCCATTGATATCACTATTGTTTTTATTGAAATGCCTGGGTATGCACTTTACTTCAATCAGCCCCCATTGGCAGCAGAGCTGCTGGTTTTCACAGCCTGGCCTACCCAAGCAGAACTACCACACAAACGGAACTTGGGGGAAGGGTGATGGAAGCAGCCCCAGGATAAAACACCACACACTCCCACTGTTCATAACAGGCTTAGTAGTTTTTCTTGAATAAATGGTTCTCAATTTGTTGTATGCCTTTGGTTGATTTCCAGAGTCCTAAAATGGTTGGTTTTTACTATTTTGTCTAGTTTTATTGTTGCTTTTTTGGGAAGAGAATTTGTCAAGCTCCTCACTCTACCACTCTATAAGTCCTGACATCCCCACCCCCAGGCACACTCTTAAGCTTATTTTAGGCTAATAATACTACCAACTATTTATTTTAAATTGGCTTCATTTTAATTGAAAATCTAATCTTTTTCCAAGAGCCATTAATGGCTCTATCAGCATCTTGAAAGCATTAGGGGGCCCTAGAGGGAACCATCTTGCTGAATATAAACCACATGTTTCCCCCTCAGACTTCAAGCCTCACTGAAATGGGGGCATCTACCTGTAGATGCCTACACACTGCCTCAAGGTGCATGGGGGTGGGTAGGACAGGGTTTTCTGGCCCTCTTCTGTGATGGATGAAGTGTTAAGAAAACAGGTTCCTAAACTGAAAGTTGCCTCATGTGATTTCTGATACCCAAAAATACAGTTGAAACCACATTATTATCCAACCTCCTAACTTCCTGCACCCAGCATACATTACAAAAAACCTCCACAGGACCCTGAAAGCCTCAGAATTCCACATGACAAACTATTCAAATGCCTGAAAAGCCATCAGGAAAAGCCCTTCAGGGCCAGAGTGTCATGTGGGTAATTGGCAAGAACCTCTTTAAAAGAGATTCCATTCAATAATGTGTCTTAAAAAAAAATTTAGCTAAACCTAAAACTGAGCATCAGGTAATTACACTCTCAATCTTTCCAATTGCACAGTGTTTTCAAAATCTCAAAATTACAACCAAATGCTGCTGGAGCATATTTTACTGGTGGTTTTCTGGAGCCCAGTAAAGGCGCTGGCCATAAGAGTAGTAAGAGAAGTTTGCATATTTTTCCTATGGAACCATAGTAAGCAGAGTATATAGACATAATATAGACGCACCCATTGAAATACATATATTTAATGACCTTGGTCTTTGGTTTCTTTTTTCCCCTCCTTTGGAAGGAGAATCAATGTACAGCCACAAAACTATGAAGGTTGCTACAGAAAAGACTTATGAAAGCAAATTTTCACAAGAGAAACAAGTCATCAAGTGAGTGATAAACCAAGAGATAAAGCAAGGATGTGGCCTCTCACACATGAATGAGGTTGTGCAGGACCAACCAAAGGGCAGAGTAAATGTTATGGGTCTTCTCTCAGCTTCACTCCTGCTCTTGGTCTGCACCCACAGAGTAACAGGCCTGGTGGGGTTTTGTGCAAATCTAATGCCAAACTGTGTCACTTGGAGCCCTTGTAAACAGTGATCCAGAACCGTTTGTTCATTTATTCCCTCACTAAACACATCTTTGTTGCAGCGTCCCCTGCACTAAAAACTGAGAATAAATATTTGGCATTCAAGACCAAGTTTTGGAAGTCACTATATCATAAAGGAATAATGGAAAAAATAAACCATTGAGATTATACAATATGGTATTACTCAAAAAACTAATAAGACACATAGGTTACAAACTGACACCTATAGGTCAATTCTATTCTGATGACAAATATGTTTTCTTTGACTATAAACTGATTTGTTTTTAAACCTGAATTTCAGAGGAGAACTATGAAATCCACCCTCAAGTACATATGTAGCCAGAATAAAACTAAAGGGTGTAAGCATGCCTGTTTCAGAAGAGTCCTATTGCTACTTCACCGGTCTATGTTCATTAAATATGTGTATGTAGATAGCAGTTAACAGGTGCCAGAAGTTTAAGAAAAATAAAAGAGAAGAAAATAGGAAGGGGAAGGCCAAGATGGCAGAGGAGTAGGAGGACGTGGAGTTCATCTCTCTCCACAAATGCAAGAATAAATCTACAGGGCGGGAATGAATTGGGAGATTGGGACTGCCATATATACACTACTACTAAGAAAAAAAATATCAAACTGTACAATTTAAATATATGCAGTTTATTGTATGTCAACTGTATCTCAATAAAAGTTCTTAAAGACAAAAAAAAAAATCTGCCTGCCAATGCAGGGGGCATGGGTTCGAGCCCTGGTCTGAGAAGATCCATGCAGCAGAGCAGCTAAGCCCATGCGCCACAACTACTGAGCCCAAGTGCCACAACTACTGAAGCCCAAGCGCCTAGACCCTGTGCTTCACAACAAGAGAAGCCACCGCAATGAGAAGCCCACACAGCACAATGAAGAGCAGCACCCACTCACCATAACTAGAGAAAGCCCTCGCACAGCAGTGAAGACCCAACACAGCCAATAAATAAATAAAGTAAAAAAAAGAGAGAGATTACCATATCTGCCAACTTCAATATAATTAGACACTGTCAAAAAGAAAGTTTTATGAATGTTTTAAAAAGTGAAATGTGTGAAATTAATGCAATTACTGATTCAAATGTTCAGTACGTGACATGGATAAATATTACCTTTTACATACAGTTGACAATGAAGTCCCAAAATGACTCATTTTGCCTAAACAAGATTTGAACTTGGTGTACCCCCCAAAAAATAATTAATAAATAAATAAAATTAAAAAAAATAAAATAAAATAAAAGGAAAGACCTAAAAAAAAAAACCAAAAAAAGAATACATCTACAGATGGAACTATTCTCACAGAACACCTGCTGAACAATAGCAGAAGACCTTGCACACCGGAAAGGAAAAGAAAGATCCCCACATGACCAGGCTGGATGAAAGAAAGAAGGTAAAAAGAAAAGGAGAGGAAGTGGGACAGGATCTGCACTCCTAGCGGGGAGCTGAAGCAGAGGAGAGGTTCCTGCATCCAGGGAAGCCCCTCACTAACAGTGAAATCAGCTGGAACAGAAGGGGAGCATGTGAGGCCGTTGGAGGAGGGTAAAATGGCCGTTCTGTGGCAGACAGGACAGAGTAAGACCTATACAGATGGTCTGTGCCACAGCCCTGCACATCCCAGACTGGGTTGTGTGTCCACCAGTGCACTGGGGGCTGAGAGCTGGAATGTGGGGATTAGGAAGAAAACCCAGAGGAAGACTGCCGTTGGCTGCAAGGAGACAGCTTGAGGGGATGGGAGGGAGAAAATACGCAACTGGGAATGCTTCTGGAGGGAACCCAGACTGCCACAGAAGCAAGGCACTACTATCGAGTGATACACAGTGGGTGGAGCCAACATTGCAGCCTCTCTCTCCACTCACCAGCCCCTGCCCCACCAGGCACTAAGAAAAGCCCCCTCCAGGGCTGACCTTCTTACACTGGCCACCAGGTGCTAAGAAAGGTTCCCACTATGGCCGGATCACTTGTGCCTATGGCTGCTGGCTTTCCTGCTCACTTATAGCTGCCAAGGCCCCCACGACCCAGGCAGTGGTGCCACCTCCATGCCCTATCCACACCAGGGCAGACCCACGTGCTCCAGGGCACCCATGGGAGTAGACGCCTGTGGGTGACCCATATGCAGAGGTAGGGCTAAAACCACAGCTGAGTCCCAGGGGTGGGACAACTAAGGAAGAGGAACAAAAACCTTTCCATGTAGCTGCACAAGCCATAGATTAAATCAGCTTAGTAAACCCTGCATCTATGGAGTATCTGAATGGACGAGTGTTCCCACAAATGAAACCAGTCTAGCTCTAGCAGCTGAGGACTTTGGGGACTACATGTGGAAGCTGGGCCAAATCAGAGTCTAAGCTGCCCCCACAGCGCCCACAGAGGGACTAGAGACCTAGCTAGAGGTTTTGGAGGGCCTACTGGGGAGGCAGAAGTTGGCTATGACTCAACGGTGGGGGCAAGGACACTGACAGCTAAGACCCCAGGAAAATATAATTATTATTATTTTTTAATGTTTTGTTCTGTTGCAGTTTTTTTATTATTTGTTTTTATTTTTATATAGTTTTTTATACATTTTTATCTATTTCTATTTCTACGTTACTTTGTTCTGTGTCTTTTTCCTTGTTTTTTTCCTTTTCTTCTATTTTGTTCTTATCTTTTTTGTTGTTCTACTTGTTCTTATCATTTTTATCTTATCATTTTTCTGTGTTTTTTTAAAATTTTATTTATTTATTTATTATTTTTTTGGGGGGTACACCAAGTTCAATCATCTGTTTTTATACATGTATCCCCGTATTCCCTCCCTCCCTCGACTCCCCCCCCACCCTCTGTTTGTTTATTTTTAATTGTTATTGTTGCTCTTCGTTTGCTTTTGTCTTTGCTATTTGTCTTGGGTTCTGTCTGTTTTCTTTCTGCCCATCCTTTTTTTTTCTTCCTGATCTGTGTGGTTTCAGGGCCTTGGTTCCCAGGCTGGGAGTCAGGCCTGAGCCTCTAGGGTGTTAGCAGCAAGTCCAGAACACTGGAACACCACACAATTCCAGTGCCCCCAGAAATATTAAATGGCAAGAGTTCTCCCAGAAGTCTCCATCTCAACTCCAAGACCTGGCTCCACCCAACTGCCTGCAGTCTCCAGTTGCTGAAGAACCCATGCCAAACAAGCAGGACAGGAACACAAAGCCACCCATCAGCAGATAGGCTGCCTAAAGTCATACTAAGCCCACAGACACCCCCAAATACACCATCTGACATGGCCCTGCCCATCAGAGGGACAAGATCCAGCTCTACCCAAAAGAATGCAGGCACCAATCCCTCCCACCAGGAAGGCTACACAAGCCACTGGACCAACCTCACCCACTGGGTGCAGACACCAGAAGCAAGAGGAGCTACAACCCTGCAGCCTGCGGAAAGGAGATTTCAAACACAGTAAGTTAGACAAAATGTGAAGACAGAGAAATACATTGCAGAGGAAGGAGCAAGATAAAAACCCACAAGACCAAATAAATGAAGAGGAAATAGGCAAGTTACCTGAAAAATAATTCAGAGTAATGATAGTAAAGATGATCCAAAATCTCAGAAACAGAATGAAGAAAATACAAGAAATTTTTAACAAGGATCTAGAAGAATTAAAGAACAGTGATGAACAATGCAATAACTGAAATTAAAAATACACTAGAAGGAATCAACAGCAGAATAACTGAGGCGTAAGAATGGATAAGTGAGCTAGAAGATAGAATGGTGGAAATAACTGCCATGGAGCAGAATACAGAAAAAAGAAGGAAAAGAATTGAGGACAGTCTCAGAGACCTCTGGGACAACATTAAATGCACCAACATTGAAATTATAGGGGTCCCAGAAGAAGAAGAGAAAGAGAAAGGGCCTGAGAAAATATTTGAATAGATTATAGTTGAAAACTTCCCTAACATGGGAAAGGAAACAGTCAGTCAAGTCCAGGAAGTGCAGAGAGTCCCATACAGGATAAACCCATGGAGAAACACACTGAGACACAAATTAATAAAACTAAAAAAAAAATTAAATACAAAGAAAAAAATATTAAAAACAGCAAGGGAAAAGCAACAAATAACATAGAAGGCAATCCCCATAAGGTTATCAACTGATCTTTCAACAGAAACTCTGCAAGCCAGAAGGGAGTAGCAGGATATATTTAAAGTGATGACAGGGAAAAATCCTGCAACCAAATTACTCTACCCATCAAGGCTCTCATTCAGATTTGACACAGAAATCAAAAGCTTTACAGACAAGCAAAAGTTAAGAGAATTCAGCACCACCAAACCAGCTTTGCAACAAATGCTAAAAGAACTTCTCTAGGCAGGAAACACAAGAGAAGAAAAAGACCTCCAAAAACAAACCCAAAACAATTCAAAACAAGGTAAGAGGAACATACATATTGATAATCACCTTAAGTATAAATGGATTAAATGCTCCAACCAAAAGACACATAATGGCTGAATGGGTATAGAAACAAGACCCATATGCATGTTGTCTGTCAGAGACCCACTTCAGACCTAAGAACACATAGAGAATGAAAGTGAGAGGATGGAAAAAAATATTCCATGCAAATGGAAATCAAAAGAAAGCTGGAGTAGCAATACTCATATCAGACATAAACTTTAAAATAAAAACTGTCACAAGAGACAAGGAAGGACACTACATAATGATCAAGGGATCAATCCAAGAAAAAGATATAACAGTTGTAAATATTTATGCACCTAACATAGGAGCACCTCAATACATAAGGCAAATGCTAACAGCTACAAAAAGGGAAATTGACAGTAACACAATAATAGTGGGGGACTTTAACACTCCACTTACACCAATGGATAGATCATCCAAACAGAAGATTAATAAGGAAACACAAGCCTTATATGACACATTAGACCAAATAGACAAAATTGGTATTTATGGACATTCCATCCAAAAGCGGCAGAATACACTTTCTTCTCAAGTGCACACAGAACATCCTCCAGGATAGATCACATCTTGGGTCACAAATGAAGCCTTGGTAAATTTAAATAAATTGAAATTGTATCAAGCGTCTTTTCCGACCACAATGTTATGAGATTAGAAATCAATTACAGGAAAAAAAAACTATAAAAAACACAAGCACATGGAGGCTAAACAATATGCTACTAAATAACCAAGAGATCACCGAAGAAATCAAAAAGGAAGTCAAAAAAAACCTAGAAAAAATTACAATGAAAACGCAATGACCCAAAACTTATGGGATGAAGCAAAAGCAGTTATAAGAGGGAAGTTTATAGCAATATAATCCTACTCAAGAAACAAGAAAAATCTCAAATAAACAACCTAACTTTACACTTAAAGCAACTAGAGGAAGAACAAACAAAACCCAAAATTAGTAGAAGGAAACAAATCATAAAGATCAGAGCAAAAATAAATGAAATAGAAACAAAAATACAATAGCAAAGATCAATAAAAATAAAAGCTGGTTCTCTGACAAAACAAAATTGATAGACCTTTAGCCAGACTCATCAAGAAAAAAAGGAAGAACTCAAATCAATAAAATTAGGAATGAAAAAGTAGTTACAGCTGACACCACAGAAATACAAAGGATCATAAGAGACTACTAAAAGAAACTATATGCCAATAAAATGAACAACCTGGAAGAAATGGACAAATTCTTAGAAAGGTACAACTTTCCAAGACCAAACCAAGAGGAAATAGGAAATGTGAGCAGACCTATCACAAGCAATCAAATTGAAACTGTGATTTTAAAACTTACAATAAACAAAAGTCCAGGACCAGATGGCTTGCAGGTGAACTCTATGAAACATTTAGAGAAGAGCTAACACCTATCCTTCTCAAACTCTTGCAGAGGGAGGAACACTCCTAAACTCATTCTACAAGGCCACCATCACCCTGGTACAAAAACCAGACAAGGATATCACAAAAAAGATGAAAATTACAGGCCAGTATCACTGATGAACATAGATGCAAAAATACTCAACAAAATACTAGCAAACAGAATCCAACAATACATTAAAAAGATCATACACCATGATCAAGTGGGATTTATCCCAGAAATGCAAGGATACTTCAATATATGCAAATCAGTCAGTGTAATACACCATATTAACAAACTGGAAGATAAAAACCATATGATAATCTCAATAGAAGCAGAAAAAGCCTTTGATAAAATTCAACACCCATTTATGATAAAAACTCTCCAGAAAGTGGGCATAGAGGAAACCTACCTCAACATAATAAAGGCCATATGTGACAAACACAGAGCAAACAGTATTCTCAATGGTGAAAAATTGAAAGCATTTCCTCTAAAATCAGGAACAAGACAAGGGTGCCCACTCTCCCCACTATTATTCAATATAGTTCCAGCTACAGCAATCAGAGAAGAAAAAGAAATAAAAGGAATCCAAATTGCAAAAGGAAAAGTAAAACTGTCACTGTTTGCAGATGACATGATACTATACATAGAAAATCTAAAGATGCCACCAGAAAACTACTAGAGCTAATCAGTGAATTTAGTAAAGTCACAGGATACAAAATGAATACCCAGAAATCTCTTGCATTCCTATACACTAACAACAAAAATCAGAGAAATTAAGGAAACAATCCCATTTACCATTGCAACAAAAAGAATAAAATACCTAAGAATAAACCTACCTAAGGAGGCAAAAGACCTGTACTCAGAAAACTATAAGATAATGATAAAAGAAATCAATGACGACATAAACAGATGGAGATATACCATGTTCTTGGATTGGAAGAACCAACATTGTGGAAATGACTATACTACTCAAAGCAATCTACAGATGCAATCCCTATCAAATTACCAATGGTATTTTTCACAGAACTAGAACAAGAAATTTTACAATTTGTATGGACCTCAAATAGCAAAAGCAATCTTTATTTATTTTTTTTTAATTCTTTTTTTTTTAATTTTTTGGGGGTACACCAGGTTCAATCATCTGTTTTTATACACATATCCCCGTATTCCCTCCCTTCCTTGACTCCCCCCGCCTCGAGTCCCCCTCACCCTCCCCACCCCAGTCCTCTAAGGCATCTTCCATCCTCGAGTTGGGCTCCCTTTGCTATACAACAACTTCCCACTGACTATTTTACAGTTGGTAGTATATATATGTCTGTGCTACTCTCTCGCTTCGTCTCAGTTTCCCTTTCACCCCCCGCCCCCTCCCATACCTCGAGTTCTCCAGTCCATTCTCTGTATCTGCATCCTTGTTCTTGTCACTGAGTTCATCAGTACCATTTTTAGATTCCGTATATGTGAGTTAGCATACAATATTTGTCCTTCTCTTTCTGACTTACTTCACTATGACAGATTGTAGTTCTATCCACCTCATTACATATAGCTCCAACTCATCCCTTTTTATAGATGAGTAATATTCCATTGTATATATATGCCACATCTTCTGTATCCATTCATTTGTTGATGGGCATTTAGGTTGCTTCCATGTCCTGGCTATTGTAAAGAGTGCTGCAATAAACATTATGGTACAAGTTTCTTTTGGGATTATGGTTTTCTTTGGGTATATATGCCCAGGAGTGGGATTACTGGATCATATGGAAGTTCTATTTGTAGTTTTTTAAGGAACCTCCAAATTGTTTTCCATAGTGGCTGTACCAACTTACATTCCCACCAACAGTGCAGGAGAGGTCCCTTTTCTCCACACCCTCTCCAACATTTGTGGTTTCCAGACTTTGTGATGATGGCCATTCTGATTGGTGTGAGGTGATACCTCATTGTGGCTTTGACTTGCATTTCTCTGATGAGTAGTGATGTTGAGCATCTTTTCATGTGTTTGTTGGCCATCTGTATGTCTTCTTTGGAGAAATGTCTATTTAGGTCTTCTGCCCATTTTTGGATTGGGTTATCTGCTTTTTTGGTATGAAGCTGCATGAGCTGCTTGTATATTTTGGAGGTTAATCCTTTGTCCGTTGTTTCATAGGCAATTATTTTTTCCCATTCTGAGGGTTGCCTTTTAGTCTTGTTTATGGTTTCTTTTGCTGTGCAAAAGCTTTTAAGTTTCATGAGGTCCCATTTGTTTATTCTTGATTTTATTTCCATGATTCTAGGAGGTGGGTCAAAAAGGATCTTGCTTTGATGTATGTCATAGAGTGTTCTGCCTATGTTTTCCTCTAGGAGTTTGATAGTGTCTGGCCTTACATGTAGGTCTTTAATCCATTTGGAGTTTATTTTTGTGTATGGTGTTAGGAAGTGTTCTAATTTCATTCTTTTACATGTCGCTGTCCAGTTTTCCCAGCACCACTTATTGAAGAGGCTGTCTTTTTTCCATTGTATACTTGTGCCTCCTTTGTCAAAGATAAGGTGTCCATATGTGTTTCGGCTTACTTCTGAGTTCTCTATTCTATTCCATTGATCTGCCTTTCTATTTTTGTGCCAGTACCATACTGTCTTGATCACTATGGCCTTGTAGTATAGTTTGAAGTCAGGAAGCCTGATTCCACCAACTCCACTTTTCCTTCTCAAGATTGCTTTGGCTATTCGGGGTCTTTTGCGTTTCCATACAAATCATAAGATTTCTTGCTCTAGTTCTGTGAAAAATGCCATTGGTAATTTGATCGGGATTGCGTTGAATCTGTAAATTGCTTTGGGTAGTACAGTCATTTTCGTGATGTTGATTCTTCCAATCCAGGAACATGGTATGTCTCTCCATCTGTTTGTGTCGTCTTTGATTTCTTTCATCAATGTCTTAAAGTTTTCTGCATACAGATCTTTTGCCTCCCTAGGCAGGTTTATTCCTAGGTATTTTATTCTCTTTGTTGCAATGGTGAATGGGAGAGTTTCCTTAATTTCTCTTTCTGCTCTTCCATTGTTCGTGTATAGGAATGCAAGAGATTTCTGTGCATTAATTTTGTATCCTGCTACTTTACTAAACTCATCAATGAGTGCTAGCAGTTTTCTGGTAGAGTCTTTAGGGTTTTCTGTATATAATATCATGTCATCTGCAAAGAGTGACAATTTTACTTCTTCTTTTCCAATTTGGATTCCTTTGATTTCTTTTTCTTCTCTGATTGCTGTGGCTAAAACTTCCAAAACTATGTTGAATAATAGTGGTGAGAGTGGACACCCTTGTCTTGTTTCTGTTCTTAGAGGGAATTCTTCCAGTTTTTCCCCATTGAGAACGATGTTGGCTTTTGGTTTTTCATATATGGCTTCTATTATGTTGAGGTAATTTCCTTCTATGCCCATTTTCTGGAGAGCTTTTATCATAAATGGATGTTGAACTTTGTCAAAAGCTTTTTCTGCATCTATTGAAATGATCATATGGTTTTTATCCTTCAATTTGTTGATATGATGTATCACGTTGATTGATTTGCGTATATTGAAGAATCCTTGCATCCCAGGGATAAACCCCACTTGATCATGGTGTATGATTTTTTTAATGTGCTGTTGGAGTCTGTTAGCTAGTATTTTGTTGAAGATTTTTGCATCTATATTCATCAGTGATATTGGTCTGTAGTTTTCTTTTTTTGTGACATCTTTGCCTAGTTTTGGTATCAGGGTGATGGTAGCCCCATAGAATGAGTTTGGGAGTGCTCCGACTTCTGCAATATTTTGGAAGAGTTTGAGAAGGATAGGTGTTAACTCTTCTCGAAATGTTTGATAGAATTCGCCTGTGAACCCATCTGGTCCTGGGCTTTTGTGTGTTGGGAGATTTTTAATCACTGCCTCAATTTCCGTACTTGTGATTGGTCTGTTCATGGTTTTTATTTCTTCCTGGTTCAGTCTTGGAAGATTGTATTTTTCTAAGAATGTATCCATTTCTTCCAGGTTATCCAATTGATTGGCATATAGTTGCTTGTAGTAGTCTCTCATGATGTTTTGTATTTCTGAGGTGTCCGTTGTGACTTCTCCTTTTTCATTTCTAATTCTGTTGATTTGCATCTTCTCCCTTTTTTTCTTGATGAGTCTGGCTAATGGTTTATCAATTTTGTTAATCTTCTCAAAGAACCAGCTTTTAGTTTTATTTATTTTTCTTATGGTTTCTTTCCTTTCTTTTTCATTTATTTCTGCTCTGATCTTTATGATTTCTTTCCTTCTGCTCACTGCAAAAGCAATCTTGAGGGGGGAAAAAAATGGAGCTGGAGGAATCAGGCTTGGCTCCCTGACTTCAGACTATATTACAAAGCTACAGTAATCAAAACCATATGGTTCTGGCACAAAAACAGAAATATAGATCTATGGAACAGGATAGAAATCCCAGAGATAAACCCACTTACCTATGGTTACCTAATCTATGACAAAGGAAGCCACAATATACAATAGAGCAAAGACTGCCTGTTCAGTAAGTGGTGCTGGAAAAATCAGACAGCTACAAGTAAAAGAATGAAATTTGAAAACTCCCTAACACCATACACAAAAATAAACTCAAAATGGATAAGAGCTAAATATAAGGCCTACACTATAAAACTCTTAGAGGAAAACATAGGCAGAACTCTCTTTGACATAAATCACAAGATCTTTTTTGACCCACGTCCTAGAGCAATGAGAATAAAAACAAAATAAATGGGACCTGATTAAATTTAAAAGCTTTTTCACAGCAAATGAAACCATAAACAAGATGAAAAGACAACCCTCACAATGGGAGAAAATATTTGCAAATGAAGCAACAGACAAAGGATTAATCTCCAAAATATACCAACAGCTCATGCAGCTTAATATCAAAAAAACAAACAACCTAATCAAAAAATGGGAAGACCTAAATAGGCATTTCTCAAAAGAAGACATGCAGATGGCCAAGAGGCACATGAAAAGATGCTCAACATCACTAATTATTAGAGAAATGCAAATCAAAACTACAATGAGCTACCACCTCACACTGGTCAGAATGGCCATCATCAAAAAATCTACAAACAACAAATGCTGGAGAGGATGTGGAGAAAAGGGAATGCTCATGCATTATTGGTGGGAACATAAATTGGTACAGCCACTATGGCAAACAGTATGGAGATTCCTTAAAAAACTAAAAATAGAACTACCATATAACCCAGCAATCCCACTACCGTGCATATACCCAGAGAAAACCATAACTCAAAAAGACACATGCACCCCAATGTTCACTGCAGCACTATTTACAACAGCCGGGAGGGACATGGAAGCAACCTAAATGTCCACCAACAGAGGAATGGATAAAGAAGATGTGGTACATACATGCAATGGAATATTATTCAGCCATAAAAAGGAACGAAACTTGGTCATTTGTAGACACGTGGATGAACCTAGAGACTGTCATTCAGAGTGAAATGATTCAGAAAAACAAATGTATATTAATGCATATATGTGGAATCTGAAAAAACTGGTATAGATGATCTTATTTACAAAGCAGAAATAGTCACAGATGTAGAGAACAAATGTATGGCTACTAAGGGGGAAAGGAGGGGTGGGATGAATTGGGAGATTGGGACTGACATATATACACTATTGATACTGTGTATAAAATAGATAACTAATGAGAACCTACTGCATAGCACAGGGAAATCTACTCAGTGCTCTGTGGTGATCTAAATGGGAAGGAAATCCAAAAAAAGAGGGGATATATATATACACACACAGATGATTCACCTTGCTGTACAGTAGAAACTAACACAGTATTGTAAAGCAACTATACTCCAATAAAAATTAAAAAAAAAAAAAACTTTGCTGATTTTTCAAATTTGCTTGGGGAATAAAAAAAAAAGAAAGAAAGAAAATAGAGTTTTCTCAACCTTAACTTTCTCAGTAGAGAAAAGTCAGCCATGATTCTATTTTAGCAGTGGAATACTAGTCTCTGGTTTGCAGAGGACAATTTGAGATGTAACTGGAGAAGGGGAGGAATACAAGAGCACTGGAGGTGGGAGAGATTAAAACTTAAGTATTAGATTTTTTTTCTGTGTGTTGATTTTGCGGGGTGAGCATTTTGTGGGAGGAAGTGGCTGGGTGGGGGACTTTCCTTTAAATAAGGCCACTGGCTTACTCCATCCTTGCCAACCCCTAAGGAAAGCAAGGAATATTTCTTACCCCTAGACCTCTCCTTGCACCTAGGGCAAGGCGGGGAGGGGAAACTGAGCTGGGCAGGCAGTTGCTCTGAAGAGCCTCTAACTATGCCAAGATTTGTAAATCCAGGCAGCCCACAGGGAGGATGTGGAAAGGAGAGGATGAAGGTGGAGCCCTACCAGAGTCCCTGCCCCCTCACCCGTCGAGGGTAAGTGCTTACTCCAGCTTTGTTTTTTCCTGCCTGCACAGCATCCATGTTTGCCCTCCTGTAAACACTGGATGAAAAGGGAGACAAATGAGCCCTGCAGAGGCCTGAGTGCCACCCCACCACACGCCTGGTTGTGCTGACTCCTTAGTAAAACATCTGCTATGGTGCTTGCTTTGTTGAGGGTAACAGGCAAAAAAAAAGACATCCCTGCCCTCTTGGAACTTGCAGTCTAGCCAAGGAGACAAATGTTAAGCAAAATTATGAAAGGAATTACAAAACAAGGGAGTACCAGTCACTCTTAGAGCACCTAACAGGGTGTGTTTGGTCTGGCAGGGGGAAAGGTCTGGGACACCCTCTTAAGGTGTGATACTTCTGCCCCTCGCCGGAGGATGAGTGCTGGACAGGGGAGGGGAGGACGGCTCTCTAAAGAGAGAAGAGCAGTGCAAAATGCCCTGAGACAGGAAAGAAACAGAGCAAAGGAACTGAAAGACGTTCCTGTGGCCGAAGCAGAAGGGCTCAGGGAGGAGGAGACCAATCTGCAAGGCAGCAGAGGAGTTGGTAAAGATATGGGATTTTACCCTAAGAACCATAATAATTATTTGAGGAGTTTTAGGCAAAGAAGCGGTCAGGTGAGATGGCCATTTTCAAAAGACCTCTCTGCTTCCTTTCTGTGGACAATGGAGAGAAGCTGACAAGGTGGAAGAGAGGCTCAGGTGCGTGTCCAGGTGTAGACATGGAGAAGGCAGGGTTCGGATGGTGCTAGGAGGACGCAACAGAAGGACAGAAGAGAGAAGGAGTAAGAGATGTGCCACGGTGACATAACAGGGGATAGACTGCGTGGAGACAGACACAGGAGGGGCTGATGCTGAGAAGGAAGGCTGAGGCATCAGTGGGCTGGAGGGGTCCCAGTGAGGCCAAGGATTGTTGTGGTGAGAGTAAACAAGAGAGCAATTCAGAAGGACCAGATGGTGGAGGGCACAAAGGTGGGGCCATTTGGGGGTTGACCATGTCCAGAAAGTAGTTTGGCAGAAGGTGGCTATGGACAACACTAAAGATAAGAAAGTAAAAGCACAAAAAAAAAAAAAAAAAAAAAAAAAGGAAAAAGCAGAGAAGCTCAGCCACATGCAGAATCTTCCAGCCTCCCCACCTCCCCTTGGCTAAGTGTTTGGTACAGGTAAATAAAAGCTATCACCATCACAGTCATGTAGACATCCACAGACATGTGACAAGAACAGTGTAGCACCTATTCTTAGGGCGACCACGCGCATTGCAAGCATCAAAGTTACTGACCACAAACCTGGCCTCCATCCCCCAGGCTCTCAGCCCGTGGCTCATGCTCCAAGAGTGAGTGACCGCCACCTGCTCGCACCACACACGCCCCTTGACACCCTCTCTTTCCTACTGGACTGTGAAGTCAAGGGCAGGTCATTATGCTGCCTTCACAGTCACTAATACCATACCTGGAATACAGCAGTTACTTAATAAAGAATGAACCCATCCCATTAAAATGAAGTTCAAAACCGGCAAAACTAATTTATGATGTTAAAAGCCAGCATAATGGCTCTGTTCTGGGTGGGGATGGTAACTGGAAGGGAGAATCAAGACTGTACGTCTCGATCCGCGTTGTCTTCACATGTATTCACTCAAAATTCACTCGTCTGCATGATTAGATGTTTGTACATTTTTCTGGATGTTTTATTTCCATGATTTTTTAATGAATGAATGAACCAATCAGTGGTGGAACCCAACTTAGCTTAAACTTGAAATGCTTCCCTAATATAGGACGGGAATGGCAAGCTGAGGCAGGTGTTGGCAAATGTTTTCTGCAAGAGGCCAGATATTAAATGTCTCAGGCCTCGCATGCCATATGGTCTCTGCCACAGCTACTCAACTTTGCTGCTGTAAGCACAAAAGTAGCCACAGATAATACAGAAACCACACAGGTGTGGGTATGTTCCAACAAAACGTACTTATGACACTGAACTTTGAATTTCACTTAATATTCACACGCCTTAAAATAATAGTTTTTTTCTCATTTTTTTAAAATCACTCAAAAATTTAAAAAATGTTCTTAGTTCTCCAGCTGCACAGAAACAGGCTGCAGGCCAGATCTGGCTGCAGAAATTACCTTGCCCAACCTCTGCACTGAGGGGGTGTGTGTGTAAAACCCACTTCCTGGCCTGCACTCAGGCTCAGCGCATCCTTCCCCCAGCCTGCCCCTCGAGTCCTCGCCCACCTTTATAAGTAGGCAGACACTCCATCTTGTCGCCACATGGGTATCTACTGTCCCGAGGTTTGACGGGGTCCACTCGACTGACGGGATAGGGGTTGTAATCTTGTTTATACATGGTGAGCAGGTCCATGTTCTCTTCACTTGGGACAAATGGGTTGGGCTGGTGAATCTTCACCGGTAACACCTTGTGAGGCCCAAAATCTCTCCTGTAAGGAAAATAAGCACATGCCTTGGGGGCTCTTGACTCAGAATAAGGCTCATGGTTTCCATTCAACCCAATTCTACTAATGCTTGCTGAGAAGTCATCTTCCTCTCTATCCCTTAACTGCTCTTCCTCTTGTTTCCTTCCCACTATCAAGAAAGACACCACGGTTCACTTCTCATTCAAGTCAGATGCCTTCACGGGTCCAGTCATTCACCAAGTGTGCCTGCCCCGCCCCCCTCAGCTCATCGGTTTGTCTTCCCCCCTCAGTTCAGACCCTGCCCATTTCTCATGTAGGTCATGTGACAACTCATCACCTGGGCTTCCTGCATCATTTCCACTGCTCCTACTTCCATCTTCATAGTGAGGCCAAAATCAACTCTCTAAAACCAAAATTGTACCCCTTTCACTCCCCAGCTTAAAAATCTTCCAGATAAAACCCAACTTTCTAGCATGGCATGTCAGCCTTCCTGGACCTGCCTGGGCTTCCTCCCCAGCCGCATCTGCCCCCTCTCCCCCCGCCCACTCCCCACCCACCGTCCACTGCAGCTGCCCTGGACCACTGAGAAGGTCTCTCCTGTACCTGCTGTCTCCACCTTCCTCCCCCAACCTGTTCACTGTGGAGCTAACTTCTATTTCTCAGGTCCCACCACCTCCTTCTCTGTGCTCCCAATAACTCCTGCTAAGATTTACCTCCTTCCTCTATTCGATCTCACAGAAAACCCAGAAGAAAAGGCTAATAAATGGAGACAATGAGCCTTTCATTTCTCAGCTCTCTGGCATCAGCACCCCCATTATTTCAGGATATGTGAAAACAATGGGATAGAAAAAGCATGACACTCTTTACTAAAGAGTTTAGGAAGCACATTCTTCCCAAAGAATCCCACAGTTCTAAAAAGGCCAAGAGGCTACTGCACCACCACCACAAAGCACTCTGTAGCACCAGGGCTTAGCTTGGGTGCCCTCTGCCCACCAGGGCAGTCTCAGCCTCCCAGAGCCTAGGGCAAATTCTCTTCAGCAAACATTCCCCCCACCCTCTGAGAACTTCTGCTTTACACAACAGCCTGTTTTTGCCTGAAACCCACTATCCAACTGGACAAGGGGAAGGTAGATTTTCCCTGATGGTGCTTGCCAAAACGACCTCGCCAAGGGAAGGGGAAGGCTTCCGGACAGGAAGACATCAGGCCCAAACACCAATAAAACCGACTTCCCGGCCGAAATCTGGAGCAGCATTCCTGAGCCATGCTTGACTAGCAGAGGTAACACGCTCCACCGTAACCTGTCTTGCATGAATTATACACATGGTTGTCAATAAACCCAAACCAGGGCCTGAAAATGCTTGATGGGATGGGAGGAGGGAGTTAGGAAGCCGGAGAACTAGTCTCTCTAGGGCTCAAAGGGGGAAACAGGAGATGCTTCAGTTGAACTCCCTGTAATACCCTCTGGGTAGGTTTAAAAATACATCTCAGCAGCAGTTGCCGGGCCCACAACCTGGGCTCCCTTCTCAGGGGCCCCATGTTGGCGAACAGCAAGAGGAAGCTGCGTGACCTGAGGCGGCTGGAAGCTGACTGTGTAGGTCAGGGTTTATGGAGGCAACAGGCTAAATAGGAACCCAAGAATCAGCTCCATGCTCCCACCCTGCTTAGTATGCAAGTACCTCGTGCTGGTGTCTGTTCAGTACTGAACCAGCTGCAGCAGGGAGCTGGGAGCAGCAGGCCCTAAGCTGCAGAGAGAAATGGGAATGCCCAGAAAACCCTGGCTAAAACCCAGCTACCTGCAAAGTGGCGTTCCTGAGCAAGTCTGGGTTCCCAGGGAGGGCTCCCAGGGGAAGGGGGCTCGCCTCACTCCCCAGAGAGGTGAGCTGGGGTTGGAAGCAGCCTGAGACCACACAGCTCCACACAAACCTGTCTTCACGGATGGCCACGCAAGGCTTCAGCCCTCTTTGCTTCCAACAAAGGAGATGCCGGGGGATACCGGGGCAGGCACTGGGGAACACAGCTGAACGCCCCAGCCGCCCCGGGGAGCTCTCCCAAGCCCAGAGCAGCCAGGAGCACCTTCCTGTCATGGGCCTGTCACACCGGAACCCTGAACACAGGCCACAACCTTCTCTTCTGCTGTTACTGCTACTGAAGGAACCTACTTCCCCTCGGAAACACTGCAAGAATCTTCCTACAAGGGCTGCCAAAATCTCTGGCAACTAAAATGTGCTTAATGCCCCCATTCTCTGCTGCTACAAGAACAGATAAATGCCTACAACCAAACTCATCAATTCACAGACTTTCCTGAAGGTAATTTCTCAAAAGCAAAATGTGATGCAGCAAAATCCTCATTTACCATGTTCAGGGAACGAAAGTGTTAACTGAATCTCCTTCTCCAACACAAAATTTAAGTTGTTTTAATGAAAGTACATCTGTGGGTTGAATTTACGGATCAGCTATAACGAAGGCAAATGACCTTGGGGGTGGGGGAGTGACCTACCTCTGTAGAGAGAAAAGAAGTTTAAGGTTTAATTCATTTATCCTCCACCCAAAAATATTTACTGGGCTTAAGAGTGAATTTAATCAGAATTTATGTGTTTTCTCATTACGTTTTTATGTTCAGAACATTCACTGAAACCCATCACTAACCACAACGTAACTGCAGGTCCCCAACCTCACATAATCTTACAGCCTTTAAGTTCACATAAAAGAAAAATATTTCATCCTTCCCAGAAATTGCTCAAATTTAGTAGCTTTTTTTTGTTTAAAAACACACCCTTCTCTTCCTGTGGTACATTTCCTAGTCCCTGTGCCCATTCTGACTATGAACCAAGAAAAAAATTGGCCAAAGATGTTATGTTTCTTTTAGGTGCATAGTCATAAAAATTATCTACTATGGAAAGCCCCAAGTTAAACTCTGAGTTAAGTAAAGGTTAAAGAGGACCTGCTGGGAAGCCATAACAATTTCACTTCCCAACATTAGGCAAAATTAAAGAAAGGCATTTGACAAGAGTCTGGCAAAAGGAAAGAAACTATAACGTAACAGCTAACTAGAGTCATGAGCCTAGAAGGGGGAAGAGGATATTTTCATCACGATAAAGGGGCTACACAGTACTTTTTTTTTAATCTATTTTTAATGTTTATCTATGCAAACTTCAGAATTTGTTAGTATGCTCAAATAGTTGATCATATTAAGTGCAACCCATTTTAAGAAGAGCTCCCGCCCAGAAATTAACCCACACATTTAAGTTCAATTAATCTACAACAAAGGAGGCCAGAATATACAATGAAGAAAAGACAGTCTCTTCAATAAGTGGTGCTGGGAAAACTGGACATCTACATGTAAAAAAATGAAGTTAGAACATTCTCTAACAACATATACAAAAATAAACTCAAAATGGATTAAAGATCTAAATATAAGACCAGAAACCCTAAAACTCCTAGGAGAAAACATAGGCAGAATACTCTTTGACATAAATCACAGCAATATTTTTTTCGATGTCTCCTAAAGCAAAGGAAATAAGAATAAAAATAAACAAATGGGACCTAATTAAACTTAAAAGCTCTTACACAGCAAAGGAAACCACCAGCAAAACAAAAATACAACCTATGAAATGGGAGAAAATATCTGCAAATGATATGAGCAGTAAGGGGTTAATATCCAACATATATAAGCAGCTCATGCTATGTGGTCTGTGGGATCTTAGTTCACCAACCAGGGATTGAACCCAGGCCCTCAGCAGTGCAAGTGTGGAGTTCTAACCACTGGATCACCAGGGAATTCCCTCTATCAGTATTTAAACATGCTCCAGTCTTTCCCATTTTTAAAAGAAAACAATAAACAACAACAACCC
Source organism: Hippopotamus amphibius kiboko (assembly GCF_030028045.1). NCBI lineage: Eukaryota > Metazoa > Chordata > Mammalia > Artiodactyla > Hippopotamidae > Hippopotamus > Hippopotamus amphibius. Next base: position 84,712,615 of record NC_080187.1, on the reverse strand, counting down.
TCATTGGCGTTCACTCTCTCCTCCCCTCCTCTCCTCTAGAAAGGGCTGTCTACAGACATGGGCTTGCCTTCCTCATGTGCCACCTATCAAATCTCGTTCTACCCCCTCCTCGCTTGAGCCAAGGCCTCCAAAGTACCACCTGATTTCCAAATCCACTCACCAGGCCTTTATCATCATGCACGTCTTCATGGCATCCATCCTCTCACTCATTTTTGTAATACTCTCTCCCTTGACTTCTTTGATACTCCTCCTCCTCATTTGTCCTCTTAATCTCTTCTATGGGGTTTTGCTCTGTCTGTCAATTAATTTGATTTCATTATTTCCACATGTAATTCTGAAACTCCTGGGGTACAGGAACCCTCTAAGGAAACCATTATGTCATTGCAGGCAGGTGGGGCAGGCCATTCCAGCACACTGAGAAAGAACCCTAGGCTGATTCACAGGGCTTGATCTGTGCCCTTGACCCTGGTAAGGATACACTGAGCCCTCCTTATTTTCACTGTGACAGACCAGATTCCAAGATTATGCCTCTAGTACGGATATCCCTCGGTATCCCGTATCCATGAAGGATTGGTCCAGGACTCCCCAAAGATACCAAAATCTGTGGTACTCAAGTCCCTTCTACGAAATGGCACAGTATTTGCATATAATCTATGCACATCCTCTTGTATACTTTAAATCATCTCTAAATTACTTATAATACCCAACACAATGTAAATAGTTGCTAGCGCATGGAAAATTCAGGCTTAGCTTTGGGGAACTTTCTAGAATTTTTAAAAATATTTTCAATGTACAGACATGGAACCCACAGATATGGAGGGATAGTTGTACCTGTCTACTCCTCTACGTTCTCATCTCCTCAAACCCTGCTAAAGCTGAGGATAACATCTGTCATTGATTCGTATAAACTCTGGACAAAATATGAAAAACAACTGCCTGTGAGCACTAAAGAGCAACCAAGGTAGGCGGATTCTGGAGTAGAACCAACGGGTGGAAGAAAGGAATGGTACTGGGTGAGTCACTGTGTTAAGTTTCCTTTTTTTTTTTGTCCCAGTGCTTCCAGTCTGAAGGCAGGCTCCAGTCTGTGCCAGGCAGGGCAGCTAAAATGTGAATAGAAAACCTTCCATCCTTCTTGATTGAAGAACGAGAGGATGAAGTTTGAGGCAACCACAGATGCTGGAAAGTGAGGAAGAAATCCTGAAAAGGAGAGACCAGAGACAGGAAGGCTCGCATTCTGTTTATTAATTGGGCCCAGATCTCTGGCTGACCTCACTTGCATGGGACAGACTTCAAGCAATTGTGCTAAAGATAAAGAACTGAAATGAGATTAGAACTGCCACCCAAAACACTGAGTTTGCATTTTGAGTCCTATCAAATTAATATCTGCTTTAAAAAGCACACTCTTCAGAGGAATGTAAAAAAAAAAAATCCCCAGTGTTCATCATAGCACTCTTTACAACAGTCAGGACATGGAAGCAACCTACACGTCCATCAACCCAGGAGTGGATAAAGAGGACGTGGTACATATATACAATGGAATATTACTCAGCCATAAAAAAGAATGAAATAATTCCATGTGCAGAAACATGGATGGACTTAGAGATTGTTATAGTGGAAAAAGTCAGACAGAGAAAGACAAATATCATATGATATCGCTTATATGTGGAATCTGAAAAAATGGTACAAATGCACTTATTTACAAAACAGAAATACAGTCACAAACATAGAAAACAATCTTATGGTTACCAAAGGGAAAGTGGAGGATAAATTGGGAGATTGGGGTTGACATATACACACTACCATATACAAAATAGAGAATAAGGACCTACTGTATAGCACAGGGAACTCTATTCAATACTCTGTAATCATCTCTATGGGAAAAGAATCTAAAAAAAAAGAGTGGATATATGAATGTGTATAACGGATTCACTTTGCTGTACAGTGGAAACAAAACTGTAAATCAACTGTACTCCAATTAAAAAAATTTTTTTAATCCACAGTCTCCACAACGTAACATTGACAACGCATAGGATCAATTCAGATTTGTTGACATAGATACAGAAAATGTGACCCACTCTCAAGGGAAAAAAAAAAGGTAATCATGAAAACCAACCCCAAGCAGAGCCAGATGTTGCAACTAGCAGACAAGGAATATACAGCAGCTATTTTAACTATGCTTAGTTACAAAATGGAAAATAAGGTCACAATGAATTAAAAAGCAGGAAATCACAGAAGAGAAAGAGAAACTATATATAAAATGAACCACATGTAAATTCTAAAACTGAAAAACACTATCTAAAACAAAACATTCACAGGATGGGCTTAGCAGAATGAAAGTAGAGGAAGAAAGACAGACTCAGTGAACTTGAAAATAGATGAATAGAAGCTCTCCAATCTGAAGGACAGAGAAAAGAAACTGGGAGAAAGAAATGAACAGAGCCTCAGGTACTGAAAAAATGCTTAAGGAATGGCCAAGATGTCCCCAAATTTAATCAAAGATGCACATCAAAGGCTCTTAAACTACCCAAGTAAGTCTAGTGCCGAGACTTTTTACTGCATGTCTTCATTAAGTCTCAGATCCAGTCTACAGAGGTGAGAAAGTATATCCCCACAGGGATAGCTGTGAGGAGAGAAATATGTATTTGAACAGGAAATGTGTAATATTCAGTAGGTAGAAAAAGACTCAGGCCTGTTACCAACTTTCTTGCTTCCTTCCTGGCTTTTCTAAAAGCCCTTTCCCTTTTAGCTCTTCCTCCTTACTCTCCTGTTTACCAAGGAGTCTTCTCAATAAACGAAAGAATCTGTGCCACCAACCTTCTGCCCTCTTCCCTGCAGCCAAACCCATCAATGTGAACCCAATTCTATTCTCCCCCCTGCACTTTCACCCTACCCTTGGCCCCAGTCCCTTTAGAAGAAAGGTCTGACACCTTCTTGAAAACTCACCTCTTTTTTATGAGGCTATCCACTTTGCCCATCCACGTTGCCCATCTTTAGGGATCTTGCTTATTAGCTAACAAAATAATGTCCCCAAATGGGGCCCAAGTGTCTTACATGGTGACATGCCTAAGGGGAAATGAGGCCTGAAGTGCAAACCTCTTATTCATAAATTGATCTCAGGTCTATCCAAACTAAAGGCAAATCCTCTGTGAGAGAATTACCAAGGGCTGCAAGAAACAGTTCAATATTAAGAAGGGCTGAAAAGCACAAGCATTCGCCTCATGGCACCTGCTGTAAATCCCCAAGATTTACAGTCAGTACGAGTTGTGTGCAGCTGTAATCACGCCTCACGCTGGGATGATAACCTTTCCAGAAACCAGGTGTTTTTTGTGTCTGGGCTTAATCACCAAACCTAGCCAAGTCACAAGCCACGTGACTTTTTCATGCAACAGGTGGCAACCCCAATCTCAGAAACTAAGCCAGGTCAGCCTTTAGACAGGGAAGTGGGTCGGACATTCTGATAATCAGAGTTCCAAGGGCAGAGGGATGACAATCCACACAGACACAGACGTGTGCAGACACAGGGCTGACCCATCCCTTCTCCAGCATCCTCTGGCGGAGAACCTAGATGACAGCATCTCTACATTTCCCAATGGGAAATAGTTTTGTGGTATGTATTCAGATATGGACCAGAGTCTGTGCTGAGTTTATAAGGTTCAGAAAAGATGGTTAGTAAAATCTTCACTTTTAAGAAGGCATCCTGATAGGGGTATAATTTTTTTTTTCTGTCTATGAAAACGTGCCCAGCAGGGCAGGCTCAGGGCTGAGAAATAATGAAATTGAGGGACAGGGGAGAGAAGAGATGCCTTCTGCTCATCTCCCCCCTAGTCCTCTTTCTGGGGAGGGAAAAAAAGGAGAGGAGAGAAGTATTTCTGTTCTTTTTACTTCCTGTGGGTAACCATGATTCTGCCACTTCTTTCATTTTAAGGCCCTTACGAGCATTAAGTTGTTTTGGAAATTCTTTCAGTATCTGCATTCTTCCACTTTGGCCACATCTTAACATGAATGATTTTGTTATTCTGGCTTTGGCAGGGACAGAGAGACTTTCTGGGTGATATGTTTATTGTTGTAAGTGACACAAGGCAAGGATAATTTAGGACAGGTCAAAGGGCAAGTTTGTGTTTTGCAAGCACCATCGGGAAGAGGGAGGGCACGTGGGACTCCATCGGGGGCCTCAGAGCTGGGGGATGGGATAGGACTCCTGCCCCAGAGAGAGAATCTGTCCTCATTCTCCTGAGCTTGTGGACAACAAACAGAAAGCATCCCTCAACATCTAACCCTCCAAGTATCCAAACATTTCCAGGACAGTATCTGACACTGTCCTGTACTCCACATTCCGCAAGGCACGCTTGAATTCCTGCAAATTGGGTATAAAGAGAAGACCAGCATCTAGAAACTGAACGCAATATTTGTAAGGCATTCCTCAACACTACTTCTTATCCTTTTCTACCAACTACATGTCTCTTATACATAAGCCTAGTTCTTTTCATAAGCACTGACCATGGTTTCTTAAAATAAAAAGCTATGCTCCCAGAATGATCCACTTCTCTTGTTGTGATCTTTAGACTCTTAGAAACAAAAAAAAATGCTGTTTTCTTGGTAAAATGAAGCCCAAACTTTAAGATCTATACTGTTTAGTAAGTAATAGGTTGAAAAACAGGTTGCATAGATTACATTTTTTTTTCATGAATCAGAACCCAGAAACCTTGTGCTGACATCAAAACACTTAATATCACTACTCAGCATAAAGGTGACCTGATTCAAGTCAAGAGTATGATAAGACCCTCGACTCCCTCCCATTCTCAAGCTGCCCCTGTCCAGGAGTTCCCACAAAGTCCACAAATCCCTCGCTTCACTCCCCGCATTGTGGGTCTTCTCTGCCCCATAACCCAGACGTGGATTTCTTCCTTTGGATCTAAAAGATAGCATCTTTCGGTAGGAATACTACATGCCTCCAAACCACGTTCTCAACAGAGGACGTTTCTAGGCCTATCCTGGGGGAAACCTGGCGGCAGAATGAATAGTGTTCTGCTTTGTCTGGGCCATCTGGGACCTTTACTAGAAAAGCACAAAATTGCAAGGCAAAGGGGAGGAGCAACAGGAAGAAAATTTACCACGTCTTGAAAACCTGTAATGTGCAGGAGTCGAACTAGAACGATTTCATCTCCATCGCACAGCAATCTTCCCTATAGGGGTGAGGAACATTGGAGGCAGAGAGGGCATCCAGCTCTCAGGTTTCCCTTGCAGACTAAGCTGTACAACCTGAAACACTGCCCAACTAACTCAAAGCTGTTTCTGCTTCTCTGGGTCACCCGTCACAGGTCACCACCTGGAGGTCACTAACCGAGTTATCAATAGCAGACTCTGTTAGAGCCTTGCAACGTGCAGAACAACCTTGAGACTGATCACGTGCCCCCATCTCCTCAGTACAGATATCTCTGCAGCCCTGATGCAGCTGGATCTCAAGAATCAGGGTTTCTAAGTCAAGAGTACTTTTAAAGGAAATATTCTTTGTTCATATACTTGAAGAACTCTTGAAGAGAACCTCAATTCAAAATCTACAGTATAATTTCAAAAGAGCTCCAGTTCTCTTTCACCACTACCAGCATCACTGCCACCACCCAAGCTGACCTGGAGATTATGTGCAAAAGCCCCAAACTCCTTTTTCTGCAGCAGCCCCCCTCTTTCTAGTGATTATTTCCCTTTATTGCTTTACTTAAACTCCAACCCTTTTGATGTAGATCAGTTTAGTCTTCCCGCCCCCACCCCACCCCCGGCCCGAAGCAAGAATCCTTTCTCTTTAAGAGCGGGCTGGGGAAAACTAAACTGGCTAATAAATGCAGGATTTTCTTTCAGACACACAGTGAATTAACATGAAGGTATTAACAGCACGTATTGATAGTGCACATGAACGCGATACTGAACATTAGGTTAAGGTTGTACTTTACTCCGTTAGTGTTGTGCGTTCATACATTCACACTACTGCCCTCACCTCGATGTGCTCAGGCCTTCCATTGGTGTGCACCCTTTCTGGTACTCCAGCTTGGGCTTGAAGGACTCTCTGGGCAAGTAGGAGTGATAGAGAGGGTAGTTCTCGGTATATTCGGAGAGAAGACATGGTTTCTCTGTTTTATCATAAATCTTGGTAGGGAGGTGCGGACAGTGATGCCGCCTAAAAAAAATTAAAAAAAAAAAAAAAAAGGAATGTTAGGTTGGTTACCTTCTTGGGAAGAATACATTCGGTTTGTTACATCCTCAATGTGACCCAGAGTACAAAATCATGACTGCTGGCATTGAAAACAGGAGTTTAAGCCTTCCTTTTCTCTACTGAACTATATGAAGTGGCCAGAATTTTTTAAATGATCTGTAACTGCAATTGGTTGGTTGCCAAAATTCCTTGGACCATAAAATTAATGCACAAGCATGACTGATGACCAGCCATCACACATGCCATGCTGCTTGTTTAAACACTGAAATACTTCCACACCATAATAGGTAAATGGTTGTGGCCCCCAAGGCATCTGAGTGCCAACCTAGTCCCTCCCCTGAGACCTCCCTGCACCTCCCAATCACCCAGCAATTAAGGGCTCAACACCTAACCTAACATCCAAGGCTGTGCTTTAGGGCCACGCTACTGTCTTTCCTCACTGGTTCCTGGGTCAATTCAGAATACCACCCTCACACACACGTGGCATCACACAAAACAGAACCACCTCAGTTCTGAGTATACTAGACACCACTGACTACGTGAAGCCATTTTTACATGGAGTCTGGATCCTTTATTCTTTCAGGTCTCACGTCAATCGTTGCCTCCTTGGACTTCCTCCTTAGACTTCTGCTGACCTTTACCTAAAATATACCCTACCGGGTCCTCCCCTCTCACACAGAGTTTCTCATATCACATGTATGCCTTTCCCATCACATACTGCTATCTGTAATTGCCGCGTTTGTTGCTGAGTTTATTTCTATCTCATCTATCAAGCTCAGAACCTTTTTCTATCTTGTTCACTGCTACATCCCTAGTACCTCTCATATCCAGCCTGGCACAGAGTAAGCATTCAATAAAAATTATTAAATGAATACTGAACGTATGAATGAATGATTAAATAAACTTTATGCTTCACTATGCAGGTAGATGATAAGTAGATAATTTTTTTTATTATATACTTTATTCTTTTTTTTATTGGAATATAATTGCTTTACACTCTTGTACCAGTTTTTGGGGTACACCAAGGTCAATCATCTGTATTCATACACATATCCCCGTATTCCCTCCCTCCCTCGACTCCCCCCCACCCTCCCCGTCCCAGTCCTCTAAGGCATCATCCATCATCGAACTGAACTCCCTTTGTTATACAGCAACTTCCCACTGGCTATCTATTTTACAGTTGGTAGTATATATATGTCTATGCTACTCTCTCACTTCGCCTCAGCTTCCCCTTCACTCCCGCCCCCTCAAACCTTGATATCTCCAGTCCATTCTTTGCATCTGCGTCCTTATTCTTGTCTTGTCACTGACTTCATCAGTACCATTTTTAGATTCTGTATATATGAGTTAGCATACAATATTTGTCTTTCTCTTTCTGACTTACTTCACTCTGTATGACAGACTCTAGGTCTATCCACCTCATTACATATAGCTCCATTTCATTCCTTTTTATGGCTAACATCCCATTGTATATATATATGCCACATCTTCTTTATCCATTCATCTGTTGATGGGTATTTAGGTTGCTTCCATGTTCTGGCTATTGTAAATAGTGCTGCAATAAACATTATGGTACATGTTTCTTTGGGGATTATGGTTTTCTCTGGGTATATGCCCAGGAGTGGGATTACTGGGTCATATGGTAGTTCTATTTGTAGTTTTTTAAGGAACCTCCAAACTGTTTTCCATAGTGGCTGTACCAATTTACATTCCCACCAACAGTGCAGGAAAGTTCTCTTTTCTCCACACCCTCTCCAACATTTGTTGTTTCCAGATTTTGTGATGATGGCCATTCTGATCGGTGTGAGGTAATACCTCATTGTGGCTTTGACTTGCATTTCTCTGATAATTAGTGATGTTGAACATCTTTTCATGTGTTTGTTGGCCATCTGTATGTCTTCTTTGGAGAAGTAGATAATAATTTAGAGTTATAATTTATAGTGAGTTTTTCCATTTTACATGCATGGTAATAAATGACCTTATTCTACTTATAGGTGAATAAAGGGCAGCTGTTTGAGCTGTCAAAAATGAAGTAGTGTATCAATTATTTGTATGCCCACATACAATTCTTACAAACCATTTGGGGCACCTCTAATCATCAGACATCAGCACATCAACAAAACTCCATGTTGGTGCCCTTCAACTTAGTTATATCCAGAAATGGCATAGAATTTTTTTTTAATTATCTTACACTAAACTGACCCTAACTACAGAAACTAAAATATACAGTATTTATACATAGAAAATCCTAAAGATGCCACCAGAAAACTACTTGAGCTAATCAATGAATTTGGCAAAGTTGCAGGATACAAAATTGACACAAAGAAATCTCTTGCATTTCGATACACTAACAATGAAAGATCAGAAAGAGAAATTAAGGAAACAATCCCATTCACCATTGCAACAAAAAGAACAAAATACCTAGGAATAAACCTAACTAAGGAGGTAAAACACCTGTACACAGAAAACTATAAGACACTCATGAAAGAAATCAAAGACAACACAAACAGAAGGAGAGATATACCATGTTCTTGGACTAGAAGAATCAACTGTGAAAATGACTATACTACCCAAAGCAATCTACAGATTCAATGCAATTCCTATCAAATTATCAATGGCATTCTTTACAGAGCTAGAACAAAAAATCCTAAAATTTGTATGGAGACACAAAAGACCCTGAATAGCCAAAGCAATCTTCAGGGGAAAAAAAATGGAACTGGAGGAATCAGACTCCCTGACCTCAGACTATACTACAAAGCTACAGTAATCAAGACCGTATGGTACTGGCAAAAAATAGAAATACAGATCAATAGAACAGGATAGAAAGCCCAGAGATAAACTATGGTCAACTCATCTATGATAAAGGAGGCAAGGATATACAGTGGATAAGACAGCCTCTTCAATAAGTGGTGCTGGGAAAACTGGACAGCTACATGTAAAAGAATGAAATTAGAACACTCCTTAACACCGTACACAAAAATAAACTCCAAATGGATTCAAGACCTAAATGTAAGGCCAGACACTATAAAACTCCTAGAGGAAAACACAGGAAGAACACTCTGTGACATAAATCACAGCAAGATCTTTTTTGACCCACCTCCTAGAGTAACAGAAATAAAAACAAAATTAAATAAGTGGGACCTAATGAAACTTCAAAGCTTCTGCACAGCAAAGGTAACTATAGGCAAGATGAAAAGACAACCTTCAGAATGGGAGAAAATATTTGCAAACAAATCAACAAAGGATTAATCTCCAAAACATATATACAGTTCATGCAGCTCAATATCAAACAAACAAACAATACAATCAAAAAATGGGCAGAAGACTTAAATAGGCATTTCTCCAAAGAAGACATACAGATGGCCAAGAGGCACATGAAAAGATGCTCAACATCACTAATTATTAGAGAATGCAAATCAAAACTACAATGAGGTATCACCTCACACCGGTTAGAATGGGCATCATCAGAAAATCTACAAATAGTAAATGCTGGAGAGGGTGTGGAGAAAAGAGAATGCTCTTGCACTGTTGGTGGGGATGTAAACTGATACAGCCACTATGGAGACCAGTATGGAGGTTCCTTGAAAAACTAAAAATAGAGTTACCATATGATTCAGCAATCCCACTACTGGGCATATACCCAGAGAAAACCATGGTTTGAAAAGACACATGTACCCCAATGTTCACTGCAGCACTATTTACAATAGCCAGGACATGGAAGCAACCTAAATGTCCATCAACAGATGAATGGATAAAGAAGATGTGGTACATATATACAATGGAATATTACTCAGCTGTAAAAACGAATGAAATTGGGAAATTTGTAGAGACATGGATGGACCTAGAGACTCTCATACAGAGTGAAGTGAGTCAGAGAAAAACAAATATCATATATTAACACATATATGCAGAATATAGAAAAATGGTACAAATCAACCAGTTTGCAAGGCAGAAATAGAGACACAGATGTAGAGAACAAACATATGGACACCAAGTGGGGAAAGTGGGGTGGGGGTGTGAATTGGCGATTAGGATTGCCATATATACATTACTAAGATGAAAAAATATCAAATTGTACACTTTTAAATAGATGCAGTTTATTGTATGTCAATTGTATCTCAATAAAAGTTCTTAAAGAAAAAAATAAAATAAAATACACAGTATTCTAGGGGGCAACACATCACGGGAAAGAGAAAGAGAAACAGACTTACAGAGAACTCATCACTGCACCAGTCAAAAGCTGCTTTCTAGGCAACAATTAGCATGCTGTTCCCAGTGTTAATAAGTTCAACCCTCTACATAAATATTGCTGCCACCACTGTGATTACTGTGTGCCTTTCTTCAGCATCCAGGGAAAATGATCAACACCTGCATTGTTCATATGGCTAGAATAAGTACCTTTAGAAATAATCCTTATTTTCATTTCACATGTAGATTTGTGTATCATATTAGGATTCCTACAAACCTCAAATTAAAAGCCAAGAAGCGCTGGTTACTCAAAAATACCTCTGCAGATATATTTTACTCACCTACCCTCTGAAATAAAAATCAAGATTTTAAGGGTAACTTAAGATGGTACAAACCTGTTATATTTACTTTTCACCGTTATTATAAAAGTACTATTGGTTCATGGTGAATGTTTTAGATTTTCCTAATTTACAGGGAAGTCTTTCATAAAAATGCAGTCCTTACAGTATTAATATGTGAATTTAAGTGTTAAATAAACTCAAAAGCTTCCTTTTCCTTTTTTTTAAATGTACATTATTGGCATTTAATGCACAAAGATGCATATTTGTATTTTATATGTATTTATTTAATAAAGTATCTCCTAAGCATAGGTACACAAATGACTGCTTTATTTTGTTTATTATGAAATACATTTCCCACAGTATATATTAGGTATTATTACCATTTCTATGCTCAGAATCAGTCCAATTATCTGAGATTTCAATTTGAGCCACTTAGTATCCTATCATTTTAGGATTCCTTTAAACCTCAAATTAAAAGCCAAGAAGTGCTGGCTACCCAAAAATATCTCTGCAGATATATTTTATTCACCCACACCTGGAGAGAAAAATCAAGATTTTATTAAGGGTAACTTAGATTCACGCACTTGCAATAAAGTAAACTCCACAGACCTAACAGTATTTTCCCTCTCTAGGGCTCTTGTTTTTTAAACCAGTAAAACTTTGCTTTTATATAACCCCCTTTCCATATTGTTACTTTTTTAAAATGTAACATATTGTAAAGGCTCATTCCAAAAGAAAAATAAATTTAATGGCAAATATCTACATTGTAGCTAGTATCATCAGAGGGGATTTCAGTATAGCAACACACTTGCACCCAGACATTGATGTTCCATCAAATGGAATTACATCTAATCTATATTTATAGGGCAGATTTTATTTATTTGACATGTTACTAGTGAACTAAGACCATGTCTCACTTTAAAATATCAAAAACTCTCATCTGAAAGTCAGTGTTTCCTCGCCTGAGTGTGCTCATGGCCTCACCTTCTTTCCTCACCTGTACCCACCCCCACCCCCTTGCCTGAATATCCCTCTTAAGACACGAAGCACCATGTCTTCACCTCGTTAGTCTTTATCCAGGAGTTCCTCAAGGATGAAGATCAAGTCTTATACGTCTGTGTTCTGGAAACCAGCCCAATATCTGATATATTTTATTTACTAGAGGACAGACAGTGTATAGAAAGATGAACTGCTGAAAGAAAGATATTTACAAAGACATGACTAATTTGTTCTAACATTAGTAGAGCCAAAAGGGAAAATACAGATCAGATTCTCTGTTTTTATGGACCTAGACAGTGTCTAAATAAAGTGTGTGGGGTCACCATGCATGGGGTATTCAAAAATCTTAGCAGTCACTAACCAAAGAAAAGTGACTTCTTCTTCCAGCTCTCTGATACTGGTACCATTTTAGAAGCTTGTCAGCCACCTTGCTCAGGAGCACACCCAAACAAGCCAAGATGGGCCAACAGGCAGAGAAGAGAAAGAGAGTAAGAAGGTTTCTTTAATCTATCAGCACTCTGAAGTCTTTCCACTCCAAGAATTCCTAAAGGACCAGAAGTAAAAGGAAATAATCCTGACTTTTTCTGACATTTGGCAAAGGGAACAGTAGAGACCTTTCAATCAAACCCAGAGAAAGTTGACAATAGTTGACTTCAAGCTAGGATCATAGAATTTTTTTAACTGAAAGGGTCTATAGAAAATAGCTGTTCTAATATCCCCACTACACAGATGAAATAGCTGAAGCTCAGAGAACCATGTACGTAACCCAGCCAAAGAGAGAACCTAGATCTCCATCACATCTGAATGACCAAGTACGTTTCCTGATGTGCACCCAGCTCAAAGCCACCTAGGACTCAGATGACCCTAGAATGGATGATAGAACTTTAAGGATACAACAAGTACCTCCAGAATAGCACCATCCAATAGAAAGAGAAGGCGAGCCATGAGAATGAGAACCACACGTGACATTTTAAATTTTCTAGTAGCCATATTAAAAAGGTAAAAAGCAGATGAAATTAACTTTAACATTTTACTTTTAATCCAATATATTCAAAATATCAATTCAACATGTAATCAACACAAAAAAAATTGAGATATTTTACTTTCTTACTATGTCTTCAAAATCCAGATGCATCTCATTGACAGCACGTGTCAGGACCACCACATTTCATGTGCTCAACAGCCACATGTTGTGGTGGCTTCCCTACTGAGAAGCGCAGGTCCAGAATTTGAAGGTACAGGCAAAAGCACTGTAAGCACCCAGGTGCTGGAAGCTCTCCCAACATATGAAGGAAAGACAAAGACGCTTAGAAATATTTTTCTTGACAAACAGGGTAGTCACCTTTTAGATTCTCTGACCTGCCTTCATGTGACACAATCAAAGGCATTAAAAGACATGAAAAATTAGTTGGATTTTTTTCATTGTTTTCTCACTCCACAGAGCTGAGCTTCAGTTTTATGCACCTGGAATGCACCCTGTAGCTGCTCCTGCCACCTCCACTTTTCCAAAAAGTTTCCCTCCCTTTCAGGCCCATCTTGAATGCCACTTCCACCACCCCCACAAGAAGCAAGTGCTGAGCCCACTGCATCCTCTTACTGGCTCTCTCTCCTCTGACTGTGCACAGCTTTGTGTCCCTACCTCTTTAAGGATCCTTTACCTTCTGCTCTGCCTTGCATGGTTCCTCTACTTACAAATTTTCAGGTTAAGAATTTTCATGGTTGCAAAGCTGTTAAACAGGGGAAAAGCATGGCAATTCTTCCTGCCACCAAGAAGCAGCATGAATAGTAGCTACTATAATATAATTTTGGACTTTTCAAACAAATGAACTTCCAACAGTTCTGTAGAACCCAATCTCTTTGTAAGCAGAACAGAATTTGGTGGATATCGGTGACTCATTTTGCCTCTACCATGGTCTTTTAGAATCCCCTGCTGAGGCCAGCCTGCTGTGGGCAGGGAAGAGGGCTCTCTACTTTGGGGGAAGAGAACATGGTGAAGAGGGACTTTGGAGGCAGCAAGATCTGCTTTCCAATCCTATCTCCATCACTGATTGCTTGTGTAACGTGGAGAAAATTACTTAACTCTTCTGAACTTCAACTTCTTCCTCTGTAACATGCGGATAACAACTGCTTCTACTTAGTGTGATTGTGTGGATTAAATCAGTGGAGGAAAAAATGCCTAGACCAGTCTAAGGCGAGCACTCTGATTACTAGGCTATGTTTATTGAACAATTACTATACATCACAGGGGCTAGGAGTTCTATATCTCATCCCATCTAATCCTCACAGCAATGCTATGAGGGAAGCATTCTTATTTCCCCCATTTTACAAACATGAAAACAGGTTTAGGAGATGTTATTTCACTCAAGGTCACATGATCAGATGGTAATGAAGTCAGGACCAGAACCCCAGATCTTCTGCCTGGTTCCAAAGCCTGTGCTCTTAATCACAGCCATACACTGCATGGCTTAATGGGATGCCAGCCTGTACCAAACACCTCCGTTTCCTGGCTGCTCTGATAAACCTAAGGGCACTCAATTCACAGCCAGTTCTTAGACCTGTCCCTCCCCCATCCCCTTAGCTACACTCAGCCTTCCAAGAAAGAATGTGCTTCCCTTTCCTGAGGACCCCAAAACCTTTCGAATACAACCGAAACAACGGATGCAATTCCAAGTGCTTTTAAAACTCTGAGCTTTCTACAGAACATTTTTTACTGTCTAAACAAAACAGTCTCATGAGATAAAGTTATAACAATAACAACCAGGAAAACAAAGAACACAGAATACTGGGTCCAGAAGGACGCTCAAGATCAGCCAACCCTCTGGCCTCATCAGGCAGATGTGCGCACTGAGACCGAGAGACGCCGAGCTGCTGCCCAAGGTCACGCGGCTGGTCGGCAGCAGCATCCACCCCAGGCCCCATGTTACTTCCCCCACCACTGATTTCCATTCACAGCCCCATTTAAAACTCCAAGTGCAGCCTCTTAAAGGATTTGCAGCCCATTTTTCCTTTTGCCCAGTAGTTGGGAGCCTGTGACCTGTCACAGCTGCTGTGTGAGGGAGGAAAACAGAGCAGAAAACACATTCTTGGTCTAGGAGAGGGAAAGGTGCCAACCATCACCAAACCTCAAGTCAAAAAGTCATCATTCTATGCCGATGGTTTAGAGCTATTCCAGGGTGTCTGGAGTAACAAGAACTCTGAGATCCTAGAGGCAGCATCCTCTCAGAGGAGGACGTACATCTCAGGGATGGTCTTCAGCCTGAACAGCTCACAAAGCCAACCCAATTAGCCTCTGAGGCTGGACAAAGCCAGTGCTTTTACCAAAGTGCATGTGTATCTACCTGCAGTGGCTCATAAACTTTTAAAATATTTACTAAAGTTTGTTCTCTCATATTTATAGTATACCCAGGGGCAAAGGGATAAGTGAGAATGCTTTTATGAACTGCAAAATAAGAACAATGTTGAACATACGTAGATACACTTCATACCAATCTTGAGACAAGAAGAGTCACATCCCCCTACCTCCCTCTTCTACACAGATCTTTAAAGAAACATAGTGTGAGAACTCTGAATAATTCCAGCTTCTATCCTACCTTTGGTGCTAGGGAATTGAGCAGCGATTATAAACTGAACCTTTGGTGGTGATGAATCCTTCAGGAGACCAGATTCTGGGTAACAAAAAGCAGAGCCATCTGGACTTCCCTGTGGCGCAGTGGTTAAGAATCCACCCACGAATGCAAGGGACACGGGTTCCATCCCTGGTCCGGGAAGATCCCACATGCCGCAGAGCAACTAAGCCCGTGCGCCACAACTATTGAGCCTGCACTCTAGAGCCCGTGTGCCAAACTAGTGAGCCCACACGCCACAACTACTGACGCCCACGCGCCTAGAACCCGTTCTCCACAACAAGAGAAGCCACTGCAATGAGAAGCCCGCACACCACAATGAAAAGTAGTCCCCACTCACCACAACTAGAGAAAGCCCATGCGCAGTAACAAAGACCCAACACAGCTAAAGATAGATACATAAATAAATAAATAAATCTTAAAAAAAAAGTCAGCATGCTTCATAGATTATCATTAAAAATAAATAAATAAAAGCTGAGCCATCAGGTACAAACATGATAAATAGATGCAAGTGATGTACCAACTAGCAGTGGCTGCCTGGGAGCCACACTGAAAAATTCGTAGGTCACAGCCAAGTTTAGTGGGAATGACCATCTTGATTGATTAGCCGTGTCTGTAGGGTACTGGGTTAGGGAAGTGGGGATAGGTGATAAATATATGAACGAACCTATGAATGAAAGGGAAGGAGAGGGAGGGAGGGAATTCTGGTGGAAATGACCACAGGCTGTTGAAAGTGGTGACTTACAGGAATCACACGTTTGGAAGACATCTAGAAACAACAAAGCCATAAAAATATGAATGAAGTTGCCAAGACGAGAAAAAAGGAATAAAAACAAGGCCAAAATCTTGAAGAAAACCATATTTAGGAAGCAGGAAAAAGTTTCAGGAGGAAAAAACTGACAAAAAGAAGAAAATGTGGTGATAGGTCAAATAAAGGATTTTAAGTGTTCAACAGCTAAATACCACAGAAAAATCTCACATGGCGACTAGAAATCAGCTTCAGGAGAGTGGCTGGGCTGGAACCAAGGATGCTGCTGAGGAAGTGGAGGAGGGGAGAGAAACCATGCTGAAAAATCTGTTGACAAAACCAACAACAAAAGCCCAAGAGGAGCTCAAGAAATTACCCAGGCCACACACCAGAACTGTAAACTACGTGACTGTCATCACGGGGTGCTAGGTAACAGAAGTGAGATCAGGCCATCTCTGTAGGTAGAGGAACAGCGCAGCATCAGGGATTCTTCGATGAGCAAAAACAACTGATGGAATCCGGTCTCCTGGACTACAAAGCAGATGTGATTAAGAGGTGGGGGGCGCGGGGGGCGTGGGGTTCAAGAGGCAGTTTGAGAGGAGAGATGGGAATCCGAGCAGCACCAGTCTGGTGGCCTTGACCCTGGGCACAAAGCATCGAGAGAAAGAAAGCAGATGAGGTGGAGAGGTTCACAACATGCACAGGGCACTCTAGGGAGTGGGCTGAAGGGGCAACTAGAAAAGAGTGCAGGCTTGCTTCCAAGGAGTAGTGATGCCAAGGGAGAGGGGCCCAGCTAGGGTATTGTGCGACAATGCTGAGAAGCTCTGGGGAAAGATGCTCTGGTTCAGCAGAGTGCGAGGCAGAGGGCCTCGCAGGATGGCAGGCACCCGTGAGAGGAGCCCTCCTGGGATGTGCAGCCATGAGGCTGAGTGTGCAAGAGGGAAGTCAGCAAGAGGCAACGGTCCATGGAGAAGCTGAGAGCTTGGGGAGAGCAGCACGCAATATGTTCAGAGCCACGAAGAGACCCCAGCGGCGCGCCCCCTCCCTTCCTCCTCAGCAGTCAAAAGGAAGAAGAAACAATTCTGTGAAGAAAATAAAATAGACGAATTGAAGAAACCTCTTCAAAAAGGTGCAACTGGTCAAGGCATCCCAAGGAGGTGTAGGGCGGGCGTTTTGGCAATGGCCCCTGAGTCTGGGAGAGACACACAGAAAGAACCATGCCAGTCACCAAGGCACCTTCTCCTTCCACCTCTTAGACAACCAACCAACCCTCCGGGGGAAGGCAGGTGCCACATGGCTGTTCTAACTTGATATGTCTCCCCCCTGCCAGCCCTGGCAACAGTCTACCCAGGACCCTATTCTTATCCAGCACCCTTCACTTCCTTCAGATTTCAGCTCAAGAAACCTCCTGCCACAGGACTTTCCAGACCCCTGATCAGATCATGTTCACTCTGCTCGTCCCCCGCTCACACACATGTGGGCACCCTCTGCTCAGTCTGACATCCTGGCAGGTGGGTCTTGGGTATTGCCTCGGTGCCTGGCACATGGTGGGCATTCAAAACTTGATTGCTGAAAGCAGGCAAGAAGAACAGAGACACGTATCATATGCATCTAAGTCATGTCTGTTTTGGCCTGACCCAGCAGCACACTTACAAACTGTTTAAAAAGAAAACCCAGGGACTTTCCCTGGTGGTGCAGTGGTTAAAACTCTGAGCTCCCAATGCAGGGTTTGATCCTTGGTCAGGGAACTAGATCACACATGCATGTCGCAACTAAGGAGTCTGCATACCACAACTAAGACCCAATGCAACCTAATAAATAAATAAATATTAAAAAAAAGAAGAAGAAAGGAAGAAAGAAAACCCAGCAGCTAGACTCACATTTATCTACCCTTGTTGCATGGCACTTCCTAGGTAAACAAAGCCTAGAAATTGGTTTTAAAAAACAAATCTTTGAATCCAATCTCAAATCACACACATATATAAATTGAGCTGGATCACAACAAACCTTAATGTGAAAGCTAGAATTATAAAGTTTTTAGAGGAAAACACAGGCAAATACCTTTGTAAGAGATAGAAGGCAAAGATTTCTTAGGTCATAGAAAGTAATAACTTTAAAAGAAGGAATTGGTTAAGTTAGACAAAGTCAAAAACTTCTGCTCATCAAAAGATACAATTAAGAAAATAAGCAAGCCACACATTTGGAAATAATTTGCTAAACAGATATCTAGCAAAGGACTAGTATCCAGGATATATAAAGATCATCTGTAACTCAATAATAAAGATTAAAAAAACAGGCAAAAATAGGAACAGACAAAAAAAGATATACAAATGGACAATAAACATATACAAAAGTGCTTAACATCATGAGTCATCAAGGAAAGGCAAGTTTAACCCACAATGAGGTACCACTACACACACACCAGCAGTGAAAGGATAGACAAAGCGTGGTATCATCATTTAACAGAATACTCAGCAAGAGAAAGAAACTAACTACTTGCAGCCACAGAGCAGCAGGCACATAACACCATGGATGAATTCTCAACTTTGTCATATACTCAAAATTTTTCATCATAAAATGTTGGAGAGGAAAAAGAGCAAGAAAAAGTTTCTAAAAATCCTCTGTTTTTAGATGTGATCATAATAAAGCGTCCACACACTCAGAGAATCATAGAGAAGGACATGGGGTGAAATGACACAACGCCTGGAATTGATGGGTGACCCAAAGGTGACAAACTCTTGGTAATTATTGATGCTGTGAGATAATTATTGATGGGGGTTCATCAGTATTCTCTTCTTTGCAGATTTAAATTTTTTTCATTAAAGAAATATTAAAACAAATCCCTAAGAGGGAGGGCCTACATGAAACAAGAGTTCCCCCGAGGCTAACACGGCTTTAGTCCAACCACCTGGGACAAAACAGAATCTTGATTTAAGCTGATGATAAGTGCAGAGCCAGCAACCAAAGGAAGCTTTCCTTCTCACACTCTGAAGTTTCTGTCAGCTGCGCCGGGCTTGTTCCCACATGGCCTTTTAGTGTCCTCCAGCCAAAAAGCAGCAAGCTCACATACTTAACCGGAGTTTCACTCTCTGTTCAAGAAATTGAGTGAGTACCCCGTGCATTTCGGATGAAACCCCACAGCTGTGCTCAACAAATCTTCCCAAGGCTCTCTTCCAGGCATTGCAGAAAACAAAAAACAAACAAAAAAACCAAAGCCTCTTTAATCCCTATTTTAAAACAATAGCTATCTTGGACCTACCACCTAACCCCCAACCCAAGATTGCATTGCTGCTGTAACACTCTATAATTATTCTTATCACAGAATTTATCCCACGATATTAAAAAATGCTTGTTTGTTGCCCAGACTAGGTTCCTTGGTATGAGGAGAAAGGCGGGGAGGAGGAGGGGCGGGGGGTGGGCGAAGGGGGGGATATCTCATTCACAATTACATAACCAGCTAAGCCAATGCCCAGAACTCCTAAATGCTTCCCAAAACAGTTTTGGGTGGCTAGGTGAACAATTCACAGAACCCATACTGTTTACAGAGTTTTGCATATGGCCTCCTTCTTCCTGCAACCCTAAGAGCTAAGGAAGGCAGAAATTATTCACCTCCCCACAATATTCCAGATAAGGAAGCAAGGCCAAGGGGGTGATCTAGACATGCTGAATCTCACAGAACAAACAGTGGTAAAACCAGGACCAGCCAGTTTTGCTAACTCCTCGAGTTGCTCTCTTTATCATATCAAATTCCTTTCTGAGATACACTTTCTTCTAAAGTGCACACAGAACATTTTCCAGGGTAGATCACATCTTGGGTCACAAATCAAGCCTCGGTAAATTCAAGAAATTGAAATCAAATCAAGCATCTTCTCTGACCACAATACCATGAGACTAGATATTACAGGAAAATAACTGTAAAAAATACAAACACATGGAGGTTAAACAATACACTATTAAACAATCAAGAAATCACTAAAGAAATCAAAGAGGAAATCAAAAATACCTAGAAACAAATGACAATGAAAACACAACAACCCAAAACCTATGGGATGCAGCAAAAGCAGTTCTAAGAGGGAAGTTTATAGCAATACAGTCCTACCTTAAGAAACAAGAAAAATTTCGAATAAACAACCTAACCTTACACCTAAAACAACTAGAAAAAGAAGAACAAAGAAACCCCAAAGTGAGCAGAAGGAAAGAAATCATAAAGATCAGAGCAGAAATAAATGAAAAAGAAAGGAAGGAAACAATGGCAAAGATAAATAAAACTAAAAGCTGGTTCTTTGAGAAGATAAACAAAATTGATAAACCATTAGCCAGACTCATCAGGAAAAAAAGGGAGAAGATGCAAATCAACAGAATTAGAAATGAAAAACGAGAAGTAACAACTGACACCACAGAAATACAAAAGATCATGAGAGACTACTACAAGCAACTATATGCCAATAAATTGGATAACCTGGAAGAAATGGATACATTCTTAGAAAAATACAATCTTCCGAGAATGAAACAGGAAGAAATAGAAACCATGAACAGACCAATCACAAGTATGGAAATTGAGGCAGTGATTAAAAATCTCCCAACACACAAAAGCCCAGGGCCAGATGGCTTCACCGGAGAATTCTATCAAACATTTCGAGAAGAGCTAACACCTATCCTTCCCAAACGCTTCCAAAATATAGCAGAAGGAGGAACACTCCCAAACTCATTCTACGAGGCCACCATCACCCTGATACCAAAACCAGGCAAAGATGTCACAAAAAAAGAAAATTACAGGCCAATATCACTGATGAATATAGATGCAAATATCCTCAACAAAATACTAGCTAACAGAATCCAACAGCACATTAAAAAAATTATACACCATGATCAAGTGGGGTTTATCCCTGGGATGCAAGGATTCTTCAATATATGCAAATCAAACAATGGGATACATCATATCAACAAATTGAAGGATAAAAACCATACGATCATCTCAATAGATGCAGAAAAAGCTTTTGACAAAATTCAACATCCATTTATGATAAAAACTCTCCAGAAAATGGGCATAGAAGGAAGTTACCTCAACATAATAAAAGCCATATATGAGAAACCAAAACCCAACATCATTCTAAACGGTGAAAAACTGAAAGAATTCCCTCTAAGAACAGGAACAAGACAAGGGTGCCCACTCTCACCATTACATTCAACACAGTTTTGGAAGTTTTAGCCACCACAATCAGAGAAGAAAATGATATAAAAGGAATCCAAATTGGAAAAGAAGAAGTAAAATTGTCACTCTTTGCAGTTGACATGATATTATGCATAGAAAACCCAAAAGACGCTACCAGAAAACTGCTAGCACTAATCGATGAATTTACTAAAGTAGCAGCATACAAAATTAATGCACAGAAATCTCTTGCATTCCTATACACGAACAACGGAAGAGCAGAAAGAGAAATTAAGGAAACTCTCCCATTTACCACTGCAACAAAAAGAATAAAATACCTAGGAATAAACCTGCCTAAGGAGGCAAAAGACCTGTACACAGAAAACTATAAGACACTGATGAAAGAAATCAAAGACAATACAAACAGAGGGAGAGACATACCATGTTCTTAGATTGGAAGAATCAACATTGTGAAAAGGACTATCCTACCCAAAGCAATTTACAGATTCAATGCAATCTCTAACAAATTACCAACGGCATTTTTTCACAGAACTAGAACAAGACATCTTACGATTTGTATGGAAACACAAAAGACCCCAAATAGCCAAAGCAATCTTGAGAAGGAAAAATGGAGTGGGTGGAATTAGGCTTCCTGACTTCAAACTATACTACAAGGCCATAGTGATTAAGACAGTATGGTACTGGCACAAAAACAGAAAGGAAGATCAATGGAATAGAATAGAGAACTCAGAGGTAAACCCAAGCACATATGGGCACCTTATCTTTGACAAAGGAGGCACGAGTATACAGTGGAAAAAAGACAGCCTCTTCAATAAGTGGTGCTGGGAAAACTGGACAGCTCCATGTAAAAGAATAAGATTAGAACACTCATAACACCATACACAAAAATAAACTCCAAATGGATTAAAGACCTAAATGTAAGGCCAGACACTATCAAACTCCTAGAGGAAAACATAGGCAGAACACTCTATGACATACATCAAAGCAAGATCCTTTTGGACCCACCTCCTAGAATCATGGAAATAAAATCAAGAATAAACAAATGGGACCTAATGAAACTTAAAAGCTTTTGCACAGCAAAAGAAACCATAAACAAGACAAGAAGACAACCCTCAGAATGGGAGAAAGTACTTGCCAATGAAGCAACAAACAAAGGATTAATCTCCAAAATATACAAGCAGCTCATGCAGCTTAATACCAAAAAAGCAAATAACCCAATCCACAAATGGGCGGAAGACCTAAATAGACATTTCTCCAGAGAAGACATACAGATGGCCAACAAACACATGAAAAGATGCTCAACATCACTAATCATTAGAGAAATGCAAGTCAAAGCAACAATGAGGTATCACCTCACACCAGTCAGAATGGCCATCATCAAAACATCTAGAAACAATAAATGGTGGAGAGGGTGTGGAGAAAAGGGACCTCTCCTGCACTGTTGGTGGGAATGTGAGTTGGTACAGCCACTATGGAAAACTGTTTGGAGGTTCCTTAAAAAACTAAAAATGGAACTACCATATGCTCCAGTAATCCCACTCCTGGGCAAATACCCAGAGAAAACCATAATCCAAAGAGAAACATGTACCCCAATGTTTATTGCAGCACTATTTACAATAGCCAGGACATGGAAGCAACCTAAATGCCCATCAACAGATGAATGGATAAAGAAGACGTGGCACATATATACAATGGAATATTACTCAGCCATAAAAAGGAATGAAATTGAACTATATGTGATGAGATGGATAGACCTAGAGACTGTCATACAGAGTGAAGTAAGCCAGAAAGAGAAAAACAAATACCCTATGCTAAGTCATATATATGGAATCTGAAGAAATGGTACTGATGAACCCAGTGACAGGGCAAGAGCGGAGATGCAGATGTAGAGAATTGACTTGAGGACACAGGGCTGGGGTGGGGGGTGCGAAGGGGAAGCTGGGACGAAGTGAGAGAGTAGCATTGACATACATATACTACCAAATGTAAAATAGATAACTAGTGGGAAGTTGCTGTATCACAAAGGGAGATCAACTCGATGATGGATGATGCCTTAGAGGGCCAGGACAGGGAGGGAAGGAGGGAGTCGCGGGAGGGAGGGGAGGTGGGGATATATGTATAAATACAGCTGATTCACTTTGGTGTACCTCAAAAGCTGGTACAAGAGTGTAAAGCAATTATATTCCAGTAAAGAGCTTAAAAAAAATCCTTTCTGAGGAAAATTTAAGTTGATCACTCAGAGGACAACACCTCTCTACCCACGATCAAAGAGCTTGGACTTAGGGATAGTGTGGCCTCTCAACTCACTAAATTTAAGAGTGAACAGGACCCAACGATCGTGGATCTTCCTCGGAAAACAGGGAGAGTAAACAGCTGGATAAATGCCACTATCCATAAAACCCCAGATGTTCGGCTTGATGTTTCAACATGTTAAATGTCTCATATAATTAATTAAGGTAAAAAGACAACAGTTACACTATACC
This sequence comes from Hippopotamus amphibius kiboko, assembly GCF_030028045.1. NCBI lineage: Eukaryota > Metazoa > Chordata > Mammalia > Artiodactyla > Hippopotamidae > Hippopotamus > Hippopotamus amphibius. The sequence goes on along the minus strand of NC_080187.1, from coordinate 84,688,858 downwards.
CCATGTTAATTTCCACCAGCCAGCTGACATCAACTGCTTGACATGTATTAATTTGTTGTATAATTTCTCCCTCCAAACACACCCCTTCCCACACTTTGCATAAATAACAACCACGTGCTGTTTTCACAGCCCCTTTGGAAGGATCAGGGGCTGGCTAGGATTACCCTGAACTGTCATCTTTGAGGTCAAATTACCCCCAAGCAGCAGTTCACACAAGACTCACCCTTTCTCTTAGCTTCAAGTTGGGGGAAAGAACTGGAAGTTCTGGTGAATCTATAAATAAAACACTGGCCATCAGCTGAGGTCCATGCCCTCCCCAAACCCATCCATGCACACGCAATGCAGCCCAGGATTCCTGCTTTGAGTTTCAGCAGGTGAACTGATGACAACTTGCATGGACCCAAAGGTCCAAAAAGCAGGTCTCCAGGCACAGCTGCGCTTCATCTCCTTCAAAAAAGCAGCCCAACATCCTGTCTGCAGGATACAAGCATCCTTTTTATGTTCTATACGGAGTTACCGACAAGCCTGGGAGCTGTCAGAGGCCTTGTGAATCACTGTGGAATCACCAGGCACTTCACTGCATTTATTGATGTTCCATTGCCTTGGGCTCCAAAACTTGGTGTTGAGGTATCTTAGCCTCCATGCTAGATTTTCAATGCCAAGGTCTTGCTGTGTCAAGATTTCTGGGAACCTTTCCTTCTCTGAATGTGGACCTGTCTCCTGCTGTGGGTAATGAGGAGGAAATGGCTCCCATCACCTCTCCCAGCCCCAGCCCTCCTACCCAATACCATTTCGCACCTGAGCATCCACAGAAAGGAGTACTTTTGTTCTTCACAGCAGCAAGTGGCCAAGCGAGACACTCAGACAGAACACACCTGAATCTGGTAGCCAATGCCTAATTTCAGTGAGGATTTTCACCACTGCTTGCTCATAAGCAACTGACTTTACCATCATAAACTGAGTATTCCCCAGGCCCCACTGCTGCTTGCTTCAATTCTAGAAACCGTCAAGAATTTCAACTGATACCCAAATTTCAACAATTGTTATATCCTCTGTCAAAAAAAGATTTACCAATGCTAATTTACAATTTTTTTTTCCTCTGCCTCTAAGGAGCTTTTCAAAATTTGAGCCAAATCTCCTGTACTGTCATTAAAGTGAAAGAAAAATAATTTAAACAATGAGTGGAATTATTTTAGAAAAATAGCCTTATTGCGCTAAATTTATTCCTTCGAGTATCATAAGTATTTTTAAACAAGCATTTGATTCTTAGGGACTGAAGTCATTGTTACGAGACCCACACACACACACACACACACTCTCCAAAAAAGCAGAAGGCTGAATTTCTAGTTTAATTATGACCACAGCTGAGCAACTGGAATGAAATTACTTCACTGTGCTGTGTGTTCATAATTCATCCTGCCCCAGTGGTCTCTGATTTCATTAATGATTTTTCTCTACTTCTCCTCAGATGTTTAGCTTAAAGGGAAATTTTTTAAATTACCTCTTTCCAGCTATACGTTTTCAATATACTCTTTTCTCTGGAAATTGAAGTTTACCGATATTAACTTTATACTGATAGTATAAAACCCACTCCTTCAATAAAATACGACCTTATAAAATGTTGAAGGCAGGACTTCCCTGGTGGCGCAGTGGTTAAGAATCTGCCTGCCGATGCAGGGGACACGGGTTCGCTCCCTGGTCCAGGAAGATCCCACATGCCCATGTGCCACAACTACTGAGCCTACGTGCCTAGAGCCCACGCTGTACAACAAGAGAAGGCATGGCACTGAGAAGCCCGCATGCCACAATGAAGAGTAGCCTCCACTCACTGCATCTAGAGAAAGCCCCCACCCAGCAACAAAGACCCAAATGCAGCACCCCCCTCAAGAATAAAACAATGTTAAAGGCTACCCACTCTTATATCTGAACAAATATCCTGCTTTATATCAACTGCCCAATAACCAATAACGGAAGAGTCAGGTTTTACTTTTGTTACTTGACAAACACAAAGATTTCTGGCATAGAGAACCAAGTTACAGAAATTGCACTTTTTTCTTTTTTGGTTTATATGTTTTAGCTAAAATCAGAACTTGTTAAACCCCTTGGGCTTCTGGAAGAATGCAGAGGATTTAAAGAGCATTTCTTACTGGACCTCCCAGATGCTGGCAAAGTCCTAGGGAATGAGGAGGTGTTAGGAGAGAACAGGCAGAAATACACACACGAGGGGTGTTAATTCCGTTCCTGATTTCTGGTAGAAGACAGCCCTTTACCCAAAAAATGAGATTCACAAAAATAAAACTCTTGGCTCTCTATCATCTTTGTAAAGTGACCTCCTCCTTCCCTTCTCAAACCACTGAAGAAATAAACACCATACGTTTCTATTAGCCTAGATGAAAATTGTTCTCCATGGGGCCTTTGGCTTTTCATAAAGGCAGAAAATCTGTACGACAGTAGATCTGCACACCTTCAAAGGTAACAATATGAATACTCAACACTTACTAAGCACTGGCTACGTACAAGTCACAGCTCTTACCTCTTCATCTGTGATTATCTCTTTCTTCACAACCCAGCCTCAGAGCACAAGGCGTGCAAAAGACCCAAATCCTCAGGTTGTGAGTCACACTGCACAGAGCCCAGGCCTGCAAAGGGCAGTCAGAGGACCAGCTCCACGCAAAAGGCACACAAGGGCATGAACAAGGTAGTGGACCTGGGTGTCCATCTCTGAACCTCTAAAAAGCCTGAAGTGCCAAGGGTGGGCCTCCCTCGGCTTCCATCAGACTCCTTCCCCTTGCTCATCATCTCCCCTTTGCTCTTCCCCTGGCTGTTTTTCTCCTCTTGGTGCAAATACTACTGTAAACCTTGAGTCCTTCAGAATCAAAGGCAGAGACCATCCCCAGCCCAGAGGATACTCAGGGAGACAAAGTCCATTGAGAGAACACAGTGTCAGTGGCCCCAGGTACTCAGGAATCCAACCCTCTGCAACTGGACAAAGGAAAAGTGAAAGCCACTTCCCATAAACCCTTTCACTAACTGGAATCAGGTCATAAGCCACACCCAGCATCAAGGGGAGCTGCAAGGTCAGGGGTCAGGCTTCTTCACATTGGGCAACAGGCAAGAGAGATGGGGATACTGAGTGGCCATCCAACAGACTCTGCTGTCAAAGTGATTCTAACAAAATAAGGCATCTTTATGTATTGTCGTGTAGTGATGCAGGTACCATGTAAGGGCTAGTGAAAACGCTAATGGAATAGTACTGGGTTTTAAGTATTCACAAAACTAATATGATGTACGTTTGTTTACAGTTGAACACAGAGAGGATTCTAATGCACTAGCATCTTTACACTAGCAACTGTCTAGCAATTGTCAACACAGTTGCCATAAAGTTGCACATCCCAATAGAGTTGGACAAAAATGTCATGAAATACTGCAGGCCAAATAGAATTTCAGAATGCACATAAGTGGACAGGAACTATTCACTCTGGAGTGTTGCCTTGCATTAGCGCTCTCTCGTGCGCGCTCTCTCTCTCTCACTCACATACACAGACACACACGCACGCACACAAATTTCCAACAAAATGAAGCAGCCAAAGCTCAGACTGTGTCTTGCACTTGTTCCCATCATTATACCTCCTGGTTAAAGGGTCCCCTGGAGCCATGCCAGATACAAAGACAAGCTGGGGGCCTCATCTGTCAACTGACTCCAGGGTTTCATTCAGCTTCTCTGGCTGCTTCAGCAGGTATTCCCATATCTGCCCCTTTCCCCTGTGGCCTTCCAAAGCTGCTTGCGAGGGTGAAAAGAGACAAAAGTCTTCCTAGATAGAGGAGATGCTTTGGTCTTGCCTGTTCTATTCTTATCCTCTGATAATCCCAACATAACATTCACATGTTAAACAATGCACAATAGTAGTACAAGTTTGTCTACTCTTTCATTTATTCATTGGTCCATTTATTCACTCATTCCTACAGCATTCATAAAGCTCCTATTATGTCATGTACCACGCTGGGTGGGGAAAGAGAAAGGACATACTGCCTGCCTAAAAGCACATATCCATTACTTCCTATCTCCACTACTTGACACTGGTGCTCCGCATTCAAAAACGTGGGTAAACAAAAGAAGCCCTTATGCCTTATGAAGACATTGGTGGCAGCATCCCCAAGGGCCAAGAAAGCAGGCAGTAAGAGGGTGGGGACACGGAGGTGGCAGACAGAAGAGGCAGCCAGAACAGTCAGGAAGATTGGTTACACTGAACAAATAAGTAAATACAGTGAGAATAAAAGGAGTCAGGTTTCTCACTCTGAGAAGGGATATCTAAACATGGAAAGCAGGCTGGAAAGACCTCTGAGGGACTGGATTGGAATTAGAAGTATTGGTATGAAGTGACAGGTTTTTAAATAAAATATAAATACGTATTTATGTTCTCTGTATTTCTGTATTTGTGTATATATACGTACTTATACATATGAGGGTGTGTGTGCATACAGAAGCAATGAGATTTTGGTTTCTAAATATCATCCTCCACTAAAATGAATCAGAACAATTCGAAGAAAAGTTGACTTCAGAGTTGGAGCAGAGAAAATACAAGATGATCCTGGAATATCTTCTGTCAGAATGGAAGGAAATGCTTAATAAATGATGGGCATCTATCAAGAAGACATGGGAGTCAGCTTGATGAAACAAATCAGGAACAATTTGAGGGTTGAAATGATAGTTAACAGGTTATAATTCACTGGTTAAAATAGAACCGTGAGTCCATACTGAAGTAGAGGAGAAGGGAACCCTCTTTTTTACAGTAGAAAGCCAAGTAATAAACGTAGAAATGGTGGGAACAGATCATTGTCATTCAGCAACCATGGTGATGAGGGATGCAGGTGGGAGTCGACCATAGATGCTAAGATTGATGGGTGATATTTTGATGAGGAACAGGATATTAGTATAATACTATTGTGCATATACGTATGTATGTATGTTTGTGTATGTATACAATACTAACACATACCACAGTGATCAAATACAAAGGGAAAATGGCAACGTCACAGTGGAGACACTTGGCAGACCCCATCGTGACCAGACGATCAAGGTTAACATCACCAGTGATAAGATGGGTCATCATCACGTGTCTCTTGACATGATGCACCAGGAAGATTTCCGTGCACAGCCTGAGTTTAATCATGAGGAAACACTGGACAGACCAAAGTGAAAGGCTGTCCTACAGAATGAAAGGTCTTTCAAGGGCATGAGACACAGGAAAAAAATTAAGGAATGTTTCCACGTTAAAGGATACTGATGTGGTAAGATAACTAAATAGAATACATGTTCCTAGATAGAATCCTGGACTAGAAAGGAGAAAGGGACATTGTTGGAATGCTTGGAGGAGTCTGAATGGGGTCTGTGGACTGTTCAGTGAGTATTGTATTAATGCTGATCTCCTGACTGGGATCCTTGTACAAGATAATGCAGGAGGAGAGGTCCTTGTTTTGGGCAACATTAGTGGTAATAAGCATATCAGAAAAAAGATATGCATCGTATATGGTCACATGTATGTGTAGAGAGAAAGACAGGGTGACCAAAAACTGAGGTAAATATTAACAATTGGGAAATCTGAGTAAGGTGAAGGATATACAGAATTCTTCACACTGTTTTTACATTTTTTTTTTGCATGTTTGAGACCATGCCATTTTTTATAAAAACACATGATATAAGAAAGAGGATACTGGGACTTCCCTGATTACGCACTGGTTAAGAATCCACCTGCCAATGCAGGGGACACAGGTTCAATCCCTGGTCCAGGAAGATCCCACATGCCACAGATCAACTAAGCCTGTGCACGGCAACTACTGAGCCTGCGCGCTAGAGCCCTCAAGCCACAACTACTGAGGCCATGTGCCACAACTACTTAAGTCCACACACCTAGAGCCCGTGCTCCACGACAAGAGAAGCCACTGCACTGAGAAGCCCGAGCACTGCAACAAAGAGTAGCCCCTGCTCGCCACTAGAGAAAGCCTGCTCACAGCAACGAAGACCCAACACAGCCAATTAATTAATTAATTAAAAAATAGTGCTGCAGTGAATGTTGGGGTGCATGTGTGTTTTAAAAAAAAACAAAAAAGGACACTGGCCCTGACACCACTAGGACATGAGTTTAAATTCTAACTCAGTAATTTATTTGATCTATGACCCTAAGGAAATAATTTGAGGTTCAGCTGCAGCATTTAAAATTAATTTCTACTGTGCCTCACAAAATTGAGATTAAAATAGATAACCAATAATAGTCACCACTGACTGAGGACTTAGTATTATATGCTCACATTTTAGAAATCCTACGTGTAAACCTCTCAATAACCTGGTGACTCCCAATTTACAACATGAATAGCCTGAGACTCAGAGAAATGGCATGTCCTCTTTCTAGTAAAAAAAAAAAAAAAAAAGCTGGGCTCAAGCCAGGAAATCAGCTTCAAAATCCTACCCCCATTCTACTCCACTGGGCTTTTTGGATGGGCGTCTCTTCCCAGTGTGGTTAGAACACAGAAGGAGACCGATCAATATTGATTTTCTTGCCAAATAGCCTAGTAGAAAAGCAGAAACAGGATTAAATGATTATATACTATAATGTGTAATATTATGTACATGCAGAATGCAATGAGTAACTAAAGAAAGAACAAAGTGATTTTGTGGGGTCTGCCTATGTGGCAAAAAGGTGAGGAGGCTTCAAAGGCAGTAATACTCAAATTGGGTGTTCAAGGATGAGGAGGCAATGAAGAAACAAGAGGCAAAGGATTTCAGGCAGAAGTTCGGCAGATGTGAAGCCCTGTCAGCGTGGTGGCAGAGGTGTTGGGAAGCAGTGCATGGACGCAGGATGCAGGCTGGGGAGGGGTAAGTCATGGGTGGGCAGAAACCAGACCAGGAAGAGTGTGACACGCCATGTTTCGAAGTTGACATGTTGTCCTCTTGGCTAGGGAGGACGGCACATCTGCTCCCACTGCCTCTCCTCACAGACGTCAGACGTTACTACAAATCACAGCACTTTATGCCACTTCAGACAGCCTACACTTCAGACAGCGCCACCGAACAACTGGAATTAGCACCTGAAATAAAATCGTTTGCCGCCCCTGCTCTAGGCAATGGGGAGACTTACAGGGTTTTTAAAAGGTAGCTGGTAAGATTGGCTCTGTTCTTAACAGAGCACACCCAGCACAGCAGCAAGGATTGGTCAAGAAACAGACTGCAGGCACCGTGACCGGTGAGAAGGCGGCTACAATAGTCCTGTGTGACGTATAAAAGAAAGGTGCACATTCAAACAAAGGATTGAAGTCAAACTCCAAGCTTTCATCTAGCTATTGTCAGAAGGCATATTATGGTGGAGAAAGCACATAAAGTACTCTTCAAACAACAAAATCCAGGGCAAGCTAAAGGTTGTACTCAGGGAACAGTGAGACCCAGGAAAACAGATTACAGTAGGAGTGAAGCAGGCAGACCTACAGAGATGTTTCACTAACCTTGAAGGTCCACAGAAACATAGTTGCAAACTGATCACAGCAGTACTGTAACACCTATCAGGTATCAGGTGCTATGAGACTCTTGGTCATTCCCTACAACATCTAGGTGCTCAATAAATGGATATTACTGAAGGGCAATTAGTCAGTTTCCACATCTTGGGAAAACACATGATATTTAAGCACTTAACACACATACACACACACACATAGATAAACCCCTGTGTGCACAGTGACCCAGGACACAATGAGGAAGCACTCCAACCCAGGATGTGGGCAAGAAGCTGGTTTCTTGAGTAGTAGGCGCACTAGAGAGCTGGGTGTCATTAAGCTTATGGTGCAGAACTGGGTTTCATCTCTTCTCCGGACCTCAGCTTCCTTGACTGAAAAATGAGTGGACAAAAAAGATAATTTCTTCACACATAATAATGCTGACTCTGAACTCTCCTCTCAGAAAGAAAAGAGCAAGGAGGTTTGGGAGAGTGTTCTTGCTGTCAGGCTAAATCCTCCTGAGTATGAATCTGGTGAGGGTAGCAACTCCTATCGTATCCAGAAACTTGGTAATATGATTGAGAAAACTGGAAACACATTGCAAGGGAAAGCCTGGGGAGCATACTACATTCTGCTTTAAGATGCTGACTGTTTTTGAAATAAAACTTTAAAACATGCCGTAAAAAGCAACTATTCCTCTGGGAAAAGAGTGGCCTAAAGTGTCTTTGATTGTAACTATGGGAAAGGCTTTCATCTACGCTCTTTACGAGGTTAATTGTAACTCTCCCCCAAGCTCAGAAACCCAGTTCTGAATCTTGTGGTTGTAATCTTACACTCTGCATGATAAACCTTCCTTTTCAACAGGCACATTCCAAAACGTTCAAACTCGTGGCTCAGAAAGCAGTCAAATGAGTGAAGGCTGATAACAAGAAGCTCTGTTTTTGCTAGCCTGCACGCCTATGTATGCTCAGCCTATGTATGCTCAACCACGCGCGCTCGGACACACACACACACACAGCTTGCTGACCTCCAACTGCACCCAGTGAAAGTGCTTTATCTTTGACTACAGCTCTTCCAAGTAATCAAGCTTTACCAGAAAGGATGCCCCAACCCACACAAATGTGAGGCACTTAGCACAATGCCTGGCTCACGGTAACCGCTCAGTAGCTCATAACTGTTATAATTTATCCTTCTGTTTCTTTATTACTGCTGATGGATTATAACACTGTTAGCATTCAGCAGTCATTGAGAGATTTATTCCCTCCAATGAGGTCATCTTCATGTAGCACATAACCACAGAAACACCCCTATGGAATGCTGCTGTGGTTACCTTCTTTTACCAACAGGCAGAAGACGGTTACCATAAATGTGCTGTTTATACAGAAGAAAAACCCCAGCATGTTGTTTTTCACATTCTTTTATATACAAGGACCTCAACTGAAAACTGTGGTTCATACGTTCCTCCCAGATGCTAGTAGGAATTAATCTTCTATACTTTCATGGCGTTCTTATAAGAGGTTCACTAGTAATAATTATATGTTAACATTTATTGAACATCTGCCACATGCCAGGCATTGTGCTAATTGTTTTGTTCATGATTGCATCTTCACTACAACCCCATGAGATGCTGCTGTTATTCTCACCTACTTGAGATGCCTGAGACTTAGAAAGGTTAAGTTATCCAAGATCATTCATTCAGTGAGACTCATAGCTGGCAAGGGGGTGGAACCAAACTCGAACCAGGTGTTTCTGAATCCAATGTCCGTGTTAATGTTTTTCACTGGATTGTAATTACTAAATAAAGGGTTCTTAACTTAGGATCCTTAAGTGAATTTCAAGGGATCTATGAGCCCCCTGGAATTGTATGTAAAATGGTATGTGTATGTACACATTTTCCTTGGAGAAAGTGCAAAACTTATCATATTTTCAAGAGAGTCCAGGACTCAAAAAATACATATATTTTTTAAAAAGCCCAGACTCAGGTGGGACTCTATCTTACCATCCTTATATTCTGCACCACCATTCCCCTCACTGTCCCCAGCACCCGAAAGCAGTGCCTAGTACATGATAGGTAGTCAACTACCAGTTATCCAATTGACCTCATTCTCTCCTCTGGTCCTTTCTTAGTCTTTCCCCCCCATGGAGATGCAATCAGTGATGAATTTTTTACAGCTCTGTTTTTAAGCCATGCACATGTGAGAACTCCGTTAGCACAGTTCCAGGACCCAGCCTTTCACACTTGCCTTTCACAGTCGCATGCTAAGAAAGAGTAAACAGGACCCCATCCTGCCTTCTCATCCCAGAACCAAACATCTGCTTATTTGGCCTGAATAGCTCGCCTGCTGAGGAGGAAATGCCCAGCATGGCGTAGCAGCACACCTGGCCCTTCTGCGTGAGCTCAAGCCCCATTTTCAGGGTCAGCTGTCAAGTAATCCTCTACTTTATAAACAATCTCACATTTTAATAAAAGCCATTGTGCAAGGTGAGCTTTTGAAATATGTAAAGTTGGTTTTCAGTCTGCAGCTGCACTTAACAGATGCCCCAATTTGCAACTGAACTGTGTGTAATGGCTAGGAAAATCATGACCCATTACTGCACTACAGACATGCCTGGGTGCCAGGCACTGTTCTAGATACTTCCATCCATCATCCTGCAGTCCTCACAATAGCTTAGGCAGATATTATCAACATTTTGCAGATGGAGAACCTCAAGTCCCATCAGAAAGGTTCAATAACTTCTCAAGAGCCAAGATCTGATCCCATGTTGGGCCAATGCTAAAACCCTCACACATCTCTATCCCTCCGTGTTCTCATATTTCCATGGAACCAAAATAACTTTTTTTTTTTTAAAGAAAGTTTACTCAAGTTGAAAAGTAGTAAAGATGTCCAAGCCTCAACATCCTTTTTAAGAACTTTTATTGAGATATAATTGACATACAATAAACTGCATATATTTAAAGTGCACAATTTGATATTTTTTTCTTATTAGTAATGTATATATGGCAATCCCAATCTCTCAATTCATCCCACCTCAACCACCCCTGCTTTCCCCACTTGGTGTCCATATGTTTGTTCTCTACATCTGTGTCTCTATTTTGTCTTGCAAACCGGTTGATCTGCACCATTTTTCTAGATTCCACATTTATGCGTTAATATACGATATTTGTCTTTCTCTTTCTGACTCACTTCACTCTGTATGACAGTCTCTAGGTCCATCCATGTCTCTACAAATGTCCCAATTTCATTCCTTTTTATGGCTGAGTAATATTCCATTGTATATATGGACCACATCTTCCTCATCCATTCATCTGTTGATGGACATTTAGGTTGCTTCCATGACCTGGCTATCGTAAATAGTGCTGCAATGAACACTGGGGTGCATGTCTTTTCAAACCATGGTTTTCTCTGGGTATATGCCCAGTAGTGGGATTGCTGCGTTATATGGTAATTCTATTTTTAGTTTTTCAAGGAACCTTCAAACTGGTCTCCATAGTGGCTGTATCAATTTACATCCCCACCAACAGTGCAAGAGGGTTCCCTTTCCGCCACACCCTCTCCAGCATTTACTATTTGTAGATTTTCTGATGACGCCCATTCTAATCAGTGTGAGGTGATACCTCATTGTAGTTTTGATTTGCATTTCTCTAATAATTAGTGATGTTGAGCATCTTTTCATGTGCCTCTTGGCCATCCATGTGTCTTCTTTGGAGAAATGCCTATTTAGGTCTTCTGCCCATTTCTTTCTTTTTTTTTTTTTTAATAAATTTATTTATTTATTTATTTATTTGTTGGCTGTGTTGGGTCTTCGTTGCTGCACATAGGCTTTCTCTAGTTGCTGTGAGCGGGGGCTACTCTTCATTGTGGTGCGTGGGCTCCTCATTGTAGTGGCTTCTCTTGCTGTGGAGTGTGGGCTCTAGGCACGTGGGCTTCAATAGTTGCAGCACATGGGCTCAATAGTTGTGGCTCACAGGCTCTAGAGCACAGGCTCAATAGTTGTGGTGCATGGACTTAGTTGCTCCGTGGCATGTGAAATCTTCCCAGAACAGGGCTCAAACCCATGTCCCCTGCATTGGCAGGCAGATTCTTAACCACTGCACCACCTAGGAAGTCCTGCCCATTTCTTGATGGGTTTTTTTTTAATATTGAGTTGCATGAACTGTTTATATATTTTGGAGATTAATCCTTTGTCTGTTGATTCATTTGCAAATATTTTCTCCCATTCTGAGGGCTGTCTTTTCATCTTGCCTATAGTTTCCTTTGCTGTGCAAAAGCTTTGAAGTTTCATTAGGTTCCACTTATTTATTTTTGTTTTTATTTCTGTTACTCTAGGAGGTGGGTCAAAAAAGATCTTGCTGTGATTTATGTCAAAGAGTTCTTCCTATGTTTTCCTCTAGGAGTTTTATAGTGTCTGGCCTTACATTTAGGTCTTGAATCCATTTTGAGTTTATTTTTGTGTATGGTGTTAGGGAGTGTTCTAATTTCATTCTTTTACATGGAGCTGTCCAGTTTTTCCAGCACCACTTATTGAAGAGGCTGTCTTTTCTCCACTGTATATCCTTGCTTCCTTTATCATAGATTAGTTGAAAATAGTTTATCTCTGGGCTTTCTATCCTGTTTCATTGATCTATGTTTCTGTTTTTGTGCCAGTACCATATTGTCTTGATTACTGTAGCTTTGTTACATAGTCTGAGGTCAGGGAGTCTGATTCCTCCAGATCCGTTTTCTTCCCTCAAGAGTTCAAGCCTCAAGCAGGGAGGGCTTGGGTGGGATGAATTGGGAAATTACAATTGCCATATATAAATTACTAATAAGAAAAAATATCAAATTGTACACTTTATATGCAGTTTATTGTATGTCAACTGTATCTCAATAAAAGTTTTAAAAAAAAAAGATTCAAGCCTCAACATCTTAAGTAGCTGCAAAACTCTCATTTCACAGCACTCTACTAAAATGGAATAGCATTGAACGTTTTCCACTGTTCATGAGTAAAGGTAAGAAATAGTGTATTTCTTAAATCTATTCTAGATGCCCCATTGAAAGCCATTTTTGAATCCTATCATTCAATTACATTCAACAAACAGAGGAGGTTCAAGGCACTCAGCTAGAGAGTATGAAGCCCAAAAGAGTAAGATAGTCTTGGCCCCTCCATGGATCTTCCAATCAACAGAGTAGATGAATCCCCAAATTTTTTAATACAGTATATTACTAAAGCAAGAGAAGAACTATTTCCTAGCATGGTAATGGACCTCAGAGGAAGGAAATAAGGACATATTTAGTTTCATGAGGGTACCAGGTGTGTGTGTTGGGGTGGGGGGGAGGGTGTTATGTGATAAATACAGAATTCATGAGGAGATAGTATCCAAGCTAAGAATAAGCAGGCTTTGGCATGGGAGGGTCGAGCGGACCACAGTGAACGGGGGCATCTGAGCAAATGCTCAGGGAGAAAGCACATGGCCCTTGACAGGATGGCCCACAGCCACCCACTGCCGGGAGTGCCTACCCTGCAGGTAGCCATGAGGCTGGGAATTGCACTGGGAAGGGTTCACTGACCTGCTCCATTCAGTGAGGGCAATGGGAGCTCAATGAAGCTTTTGGATTGGGAATGACCTGATCGGCTCTATTTTCCAGGAAGATTGATCTGGCAGAAGCGTATAGAGGGAGAAGAGTCTAGAAACGGGGAGACCAATGACAGTTGTCTGGTTATGAGATGATGAGGCCTAAACTAGGATGTGGAAGCAAGAAAGTAAGGAGTTAAGAGGGGGCTATATCGGAGGAATGCAAGGAAATTCTCCACCAGAGAAACAGTCCGAAAAGGGGTGAGTAGAAAAGGAGTTTTGCTTGAGAAAGGGAAGGATTTCAGGCTTTTTAACTGATTGATTCTGATTGTTTCCAGTACTATGTACACATTAGGATTAACAATTTAGAATAATTTCAAAGTTTAATTGACAGGGAGGCCTGAAAACAGGGTTATTCTGGAGTCATTTTCATGCTCTGAGGTTGCCCAGCTCTTTCATAAAGCTGTTTCTGGCACCTTTTGGCTTAAACTCTCAGAAGAAACAGTAGGAACAGAGGCGCTGCTTGGGAGCCTGTGTTTAAGCAAACAAATCAAAAGTACAGAGGGAGGTGGCACATGGCTGTGGTAGGTCATATTTGGAATCTGTCATTCGAAAGGAAGCTTCAGGAGATGGAGAAGGCAAGTTTTAGCAGCTCATTCATCCTCCAGACCCACTGGAACGGGTGTGCAAGGCTCACCAAACTCCCCACTCATAAGCAAGGCCCGGCCTGGGGGGAGCCTTGTGGACACTGCCCCAGCCCCAAGCAGCCACAGGACAGGACGGAGGGGGCCCTATGCTGGGCTCAAGGGAAGTCTCTACCTGGCTGGGCCCGGCTTGCCTTTGGGGACTTTCTAGATACACTAGTTCTCTTCAATATACTGTTCAATTACAACCTTTCAAAATCTCTACTTCTCTAATCTTAAATAGCACTACCTTCGATTTGTGCGAGGAGGTGCATATATTTTTTGGATTCCAAAAGCAAAACTTATTCTTGAAAGGGTGCCAAGTGCAGAAGAAGGGTAGCAAGAAAAAAGAAAAACTCTTTGAGAACTCTACTACAAAACATCAGTCAACATTTTGGTACAATACACCTTCCAGTCTTTCCACCTGCATTTTTAACATAGTCAAGAGATTTTCACCTTTAAAATGTGGTTATCCTGTAGAGCATTATCTAACAGCTGAGGAATAAACTGACTCATGGACTTGTGAAATTCAAATCTGAACTAGCCCCTAGCCCAGCACCTGACAGCAGAGCAGGTGTCAAGCGTTAAACCAACTTCAAAGTCTCTCCTAAGAACCTCTGGAAATGGATATGATGACATCAAAGAGCAATCACTTTAACAGAAATGCTTCTCCCCCTTGCTTCTACGTTCTTTCTTTGTGGCTATGGTAATTAAACAGCTTGCTAATGGAAGGAAGGGAGAGAGAGAGAACAAGACCTCCCCTACTCACCCCCACTCTCAGTCATAAGATACCCCGTGGTGCTCTCATAACAACACTTTCACATCTACATTATTTGCCTTTATGCCAACAAACACCTTGGGAGATAAGCAAGGCTGGTCCTCACCAATTTCCAAAGGAGTCTGGAAACTGAGGCAAATGGAAGGCAGGTGACTCACCAGAGGTCATACAGGTGGTTGGGGGCAAAGCCAGAACTGGAACTCAGGCAACGTGCCCCCTCCACCCTTTTCAGAGGGGCCCCTGAGCAGATCCCCTGGAGAAGAGAGCAGATGGAAGCTCCTCACACAGCCGGGGGCCCTCCCTGCACCGCTGTGATACTGGTCACTGCAGCCATCTCACTAGTCTGGCATGCAAAACCAAGCCACCCTCCCTTTCTGCGCCTCCACAGGTTTCTCAAGTGAACTGAAAGAACAGATATTCACCACTGGGAGTAATAACTCTTGCGCCCCTGATATGTATCCCATTTCATCTCACAGCAACCCACGAGGAGCCTGGGCCCTATTTTGTGAGTATAAAAAAACCAAACAGAGGAGCACGGCAACTTGTCCAAAGTCCTGCAGTAAGTTCCAGAAACAGGATTCTAAATACGGCTCTGCACAGATCTGCATTTTGCCACAGTTTTGAAGTTTTTGAGGCCTTCAGCTCCTGGAGGCTGGATGAGCTGGACCCTGTCACCAGGGGAGGAGGAAAACCCTATCCCAACAGAGACTCCCTGCTCCACGGGCCTCTCAGACCTCACTGGGGCCAGCACCCAGAACAGCCCCCTCTCACGTGCCACCCCATGTCCCCATGGTGGCCAGGCAGGGCTGCATTCTGAAGACTGAAGACCCTCATTCCCAAGGGCAGCCTGCAGGATGGGGACACAGAGCCCTCACCACCCCACTCAGCCAAAACCAGCTACAGGCCACAATATTAAGCCAAGCAGCGAAGATACAGTTGTCCCTAGATCTGGAGAAAATATAAGCCCTGTAATGTGAGACACAAAGAAAATATTTTGCTACAAAATGCAGCTTGATCAATTATGATGTCCTGTACCATCCTGAGTCATCAGCTGACTTTGAAAGTGTCACCATCGCAGTGGGGGTGACCCTGAGCTGCGCCTTCCTTCAGGTGACTTTGTATATAACGTAACATAGGAGAAAAAGCAACAAGCACAGACATGAAAAGGCAGTTCAGCTGATTTTTCACCAAAAGGTATCTGAACTTCTTCACCAAAGCCATTCCATTCTCCTGTGTTAACTTGCTGGATTTAGAGATGCCTGCCTTTGAAAGAACAGCATTTGACCTTGGTAACCTTTCCTTCATTCATTCATGGAACTTCTATATACCAAGTCTGCGACAGTTTATGGAGATACAAAATAAAAGCTATGATCCTCAACCTCAAGCAGCTCCAAGTCCAGTCAGGTCCAGCAAGTATTTGTGCTCCCAGGTAACTGCTTTGATGGCTGTACTTACATAAAGCTCGAAGGCAAGCAAAGAATGTTGAGCAGCTAAATAAGGAGAGGAGATCAGGGAGGGCTTCCAAAATGAGATGGCATGGGGCTAAGGAGAGTTAGCCAGATCAGCCATTTGCGGGGAGGACATCCAAGGAAGAAAGAGCAAAGGTAAAATTCCAAATGAAGCGAGAAAGAGCAAGGGAAATTTGCAAACTACCATCAGTCCTGTATTCCTGGAACATAAAAGGACAGGTGAGAAAGGTTGGTAGATTAGGCCGGACAAGGTGGCAGAGGCCACACCTTGAAGGGCCTTCAACAACATGCAAAAGAGTTTTTCATTATATGCTGGAGGTGACAGGAACCCCAAATGAGTCCCAAGCAGGGAAGAGAAGGTCACATGTCTTTAAAAGATCTCTCTGGTTACAGTGTGAAAGGTGGATTGGAGAGCCCAGGGAGGCCTATTTGGAAGCTCCTGCACCAGATCAAGCAGGATTCATGGGGTCCTGAAGCAGGCAGGGGTCTCAGCAGAGGAAAGCAGAAATGCTAGGAAGTATTCAATAGAACTATCAGGACTTGGAACGCTGGGACACTCTTCAGGGCTCCCTGCTGTCGATGACCCAAGGCAGGCCTCGCTCCATCAAGTATTTTCAGTGGACATCCAAATGTTAGAAGTTTAATTACACACAGTGTGACAATGGTAGCCAGATTGCACAGAGGGATGAGATCCATTTTGTTATTTGGTTTGTCAGCTAAACAGAGCAGCCCCTGGGCTTGGGTTTTGGGGCTCCCCGACTGTATACCTCCTGGCATGACTGCACCTCCCAGCACAGCTGCCCCAGGAAGAACTGGGCTCCTGCAGCTCAGAATGGAGCCCAGAGGTCTCCTGCCAGGAGAGGTGAGAGTATATCCGTGGCCACCACTCCATCTCTGTCTCCCCTGCCCTTTCTGTTCCGGCAGCTGCATTCCAAAGACTAATGAGAACAAGGTGTAATGTGGGTTAACAGTTTTGATACATTCCTTAGCAAAACACAGCTTCTTTAGAAACACATAGACTGCCTTACAGTGACTCCATCAGGCAAGACATATGTCAGGGAAAAAGCATGAGAAAATTTGGCAGGTACATATAACGTGTCAATAAATTAAACGAAGTTTATTTTCACAAAACCAAATGGGCAGACTTGCTCGCGGTTTCCTACCAAGGACTAAGAATTTCTCCCTAGAGAGAGTAATCAAAGTGCAATTAAAGCAGTCTTAGGATTTTTTTAAACATACTGTCCTTTCTTCACACATGATTGCTCCTGCATTTTTAGCAAGGGTCCTTGACTCAGAAATAGTAATGGGCTTCTAGCTTTGGGCCCTTCTGTGATAACATGCAGTCATATAACAGATTTTGTGGGCGGTTTGGGGGTTTTTTGTTTTTGTTTTTTTTTTAATTTTTACAAAAGCAATTGGTTTACATTTAAGACTAAATGTCCTTCACAATATATCCATTCATTTGTTCATTTAACAAATAATAGCACTGCCTGTTGAGTTGGTCTATTTCAAATGCTGGCAACAGGAAATCTATTTTCCTAATAATGGCAATATTTTTCAGCCCCAGGGCAGGAATTTTATCACTCTGAGGATGTTTCATTAAAATCCTAAATTTTTTGAGTAAAGGGTTTTTGCATAAAAAGAGACTATTGTACCAGGGTGACTGCATATTTTCAAAATGCAGCAAGCAGTCAAAGAACAGAGAAACCAACAATGGAGGAAGGTAAATATAGTTTTAAAATAAATCAGACTAAAGATGGATGATATATGCCTCGGAAGATGGGCATAGAGACTTGGCCTTATGAAAAGAAGTGACACTTTTTCCTGTGGCCTAACAGAACTGAAATTATCTTCTTCCAAAAAATAATATCCCACCAGGTTTACAAAGATTTTCAAGATTTTTACCTGGAAATATTTGTGGAATTTCAAAAAGATTCAACTGTAGAAGGCAACAGGAACAAAGGCTGCTATACACAGTTGTACAGGTTATGTACTGCACAAGGATGACAGGGCGACATCTAAGAGGACACTGTTCACTTTGGAGACATTGTCAACTTATAAATTTAGACAGTTTTTCAGGAGACACTGGTGAAAGATATTGCTCTGAAACTCAGCATGGCAATTTTCTGACAAGTGGAAGTAAAACACTGAGGAAGGGGTGCCTGTTTCTAATTTGCACAAAGGCTTCATATAGGTAACAGTGGCTCTGGTGGAGAAGTCATGATTTCTGGATGACACAATTCAAGTGATTCTTTGGAATGAACCGCTGCTTTAGTCAACTTTGCAACCCAGAGCCTTGCACACAGCACTCCATACACATTTACTAAATAAACAAACAAGCCGCCAACATGACTGTCAGGTACAATCAGTGCAGGTGATTGAGCAGGATGTTACTGAAGACAATGTCATGATTCAATTGCTATAGAATCAATCGTCTCAGCACAGAGAAGAGCAGGTGACCTTGAGACCACTCTCCATGTCCCTTAACCCAGGGGCAGCCACGTGTTTCCTCCCTCTCCTCCTCGAACCTGGAAACAAGGAACTCCAAGATGGCGGAGCTGCAGGATGGCGGCAGCCCTGATCCTTTGGTCACTGCACAAAAAAAGAGGCTCTGACTTTGAAAAACATTTGTCATAACTAATGAGATGACAGGATTTCTTTCTGCAGCACTGACTAGTATTACTTGACTAATACACTAAGGCAAAGACATGGGACCCTGCTTCCCCTTTCCATGTGCTTTCCTCAGGCTATGCACCTACCCAGCCTGCCGTGACCACTGGTACTCAGCAATGCTACGGGGAAGGGGAAGGGAGGAGGGAGAGAAAGACTCAAGAGTCTCTTCCTCTCTGAACTAAATGCTGGACAATCATCAACAGAAAGACACTGGAATTCACCAAAAAAGACACCCCACATCCAGAGACAAAGGAGAAGCCGCAATGAGACGGTAGGAGGGGTGCAATCGCGTTACAATCAAATCCCATAAATGCTGGGTTGGTGACTCACAAACTGGAGAACAGTTATACCGCAGAAGTCCACCCACTAAAGTGAGGGTTCTGAACCCCACATTAGGCTTCCCAACCTGGGAGTCCAGCAACTGGAGGAGGAATCCCCAGAGAATCAGACTTTGAAAGCCAGCGGGATTTGATTGCAGGACCTCCACAGGACCAGGGGAAACAGAGACTCCACTCTTGGAGGGCACACAAAAAAATGTGCTCACCAGGACCCAGGGGGAAGGAGCAGTGACCCCATAGGAGACTGAACCAGATCTACCTGCTGGTGTTGGAGGGTTGCCTGCAGAGGTGGGGGGCAGCTGTGGCTCACCGAGGAGACAGGGGCACTGGCAGCAGGGGTTCTGGGAAGTGCTCATTGGCGTGAACCCTCCAAGAGTCCACCATTAGCCCCACCAAAGAGCCTGTAAGCTCCAGTGCTAAGTAGCCTCAGGCCAAACAACCAACAAGGTGTGAACACAGCACCACCCATTAGCAGACAAGCAAATTAAAGTTTTACTGAGCTCTGCCCACCAAATCGGGTTAAAGTCTTACTGAGCTCTGCCCACCCAGCCCTACCCACCATCAGTCCCTCGCATCAGGAAGCACACACGAGCCTCCTAGACAGCGTCCTCCACAAGAGGGCAGACAGCAGGATCAAGTAGTATCAGCAGTACTTCATCTTGTGGAACTGAAAACCAAAGCCACAGAAAGATAGAGAAAATGAAAAAGCAGAGGACTTTGTACCAGATGAAGGGACGAGATAAAACCCTAGAAAAAAAACTAAATGAAGAGGAGATAGGCACTATTCCAGAAAAAGAATTCAGAATAATGATGCTGAAGATGATCCAGGACTTTGAAAAAAGACTGGATGCAAAGATTGAAAAGTTTACCAAAGACCTAGAAGAATTAAAGAGCAAACAAACAGAGATATGCAACACAATAACGGAAATGAAAAATACACTAGAAGGAACCAAGAGCAGAGTAACTGAGGCAAAAGGGTGAATAAGTGACCTGGAAGACAGAATGGTGATAATCACTGATGCAGAAAAGAATAAAGAAAAAAGAATGAAAAGAACTGAAGACAGCCTAAGAGACCTCTGGGACAATGTTAAACACACCAACATTCACATTATAGGGGTCCCAGAAGGAGAAGAGAGAGAGAAAGGACCTGAGAAAATATGGGAAGAGATTATAGTTGAAAACTTCCCTAACATGGGAAAGGAAATAGCTAACCAAGTCCAAGAAGCGCAGAGTCCCAGGCACGATAAACCCAAGGAGAAACACGCCAAGACATATGGTAGTCAAACTGACAAAAATTAAAGACAGAGAAATGTTATTAAAAGCAACAAGGGAAAAATTACAAATAACATACAAGGGAACTCCCATAAGGTTAACAGCTGATTTCTCAGCAGAAACTCTGCAAGCCAAAAGGGAGTGCATGATATATTTAAAGTGATGAAAGGGAAGAACCTACAACCAAGAATACGCTACCCAGCAAGGATCTCATTCAGATTTGATGAAGAAATCAAAAGCTTTACAGACAAGCAACAACTAAGAGAATTCAGCACCACCAAACCAGCCCTACAACAAATGCTAAAGGAACTTCTCTAAGCGGGAAATATAAGAGAAGAAAAGGACCTACAAAAACAAAAACAAAACAATTAAGAAAATGGTAATAGGAACATACATATCAATAATTACCTTGAATGTAAGTGGACGAAATGCACCAACCAAAAGACACAGACTGGCTGAATGGTTACAACAAGACCCATATAAATGCTGTCTACAAGAGACCCACTTCAGACCTAGGGACACATACAGACGGAAAGTGAGGGGATGGAAAAAGATATTCCATGCAAATGAAAATCAAAAGAAAGCTGGAGTAGCAATAGTCATATCAGATAAAATAGACTTTAAAATAAAAAATGTTACAAGAGACAAGAAGGGACATTACATAAAGATCAAGGGATCCATCCAAGAAGAGGAGATAACAATTATAAATATATATGCACCCGATATAGGAGCAC
Source organism: Hippopotamus amphibius kiboko (assembly GCF_030028045.1). Taxonomy (NCBI): domain Eukaryota; kingdom Metazoa; phylum Chordata; class Mammalia; order Artiodactyla; family Hippopotamidae; genus Hippopotamus; species Hippopotamus amphibius. Next base: position 84,667,875 of record NC_080187.1, on the reverse strand, counting down.
CTCAATACATAAGGCAAATGCTAACAACTATGAAAGAGGAAATGCAAGGCAGAAATAGAGACACAGATATAGAGAACAAACCCATGGACACCAAGTGGGGAAAGCAGGGAGGGTTGGGGGGGGGGATGAATTGGGAGATTGGGATACCAAATTGTACACTCTAAATATATGCTGTTTATTGTCTGTTTACTGTATCTCAATAAAAGTTCTTAAAAAAAAAAAAAAGTCTCTTCCTCTCTGAACCTTCATAGCTGAAGTCTCCTTGGAGGACTTCATGCTTTCAGACACTAACAGTTCCCTTTGAGAGTGACCCCAAATTTAAACACTGCTCCAGGATGCCTGAAATAATCTTGATACCATCTGCTTATCCCAAAGAAAAAGTGAGGTCCTCATGATGTTTGAAAGGGCACAGAAGGAGGAATCAGTAAGAACAGGTTTTAGTGGGTTTTACAATGTCCTAGTGACAGAGTGACTCTGAAGGTGCCGCTGACCTCTGATCATTACTGCTCTCTTCTTCAAAATGGGGCCAATGGTATCTTCTCTTAAAACGTGATAATGAGGGTACATAACACGCGTAAAAAGAACATTTGAAACAAAGCATATAAGTGTAAGAAATATTAACAAAAAAAGTAAAGCATTCGTTCAAACTTCCCCTACATAACCTAATTTATGAGTCACCTAAACCCCCAAATGTCCTTCCAAATTCTAAGAAGCACAAAAATATTCCTAACTAGACATTTAAGAATGTCTTATTGCACGTGCATTATGTTAGGCTATATGAAAAAGGCTAATAAAATTTCAGCTTACATCTGTATAGTACTCTATAGTTTATTAAGTTCTTTCATATACATGAAATCATGGCAGAGCTGTGCATTTTATATGTTGAATGTATGTTTTACAAAGCACTTGGGCCTTTGGTTAATCAGAATATATACTGTACTCATGCCCACTGTATGTAACTAGGAGTAAAACATTATTTAAATTATTACATGATGTATATTGTTGTATCTTTACTTTTATAACATAATAGCGGCAATAGGTATGATTTATACCATGCTGAGCACTTTGTCAGGAATAAAACCCCTAATTAAAACTAGACTCCTATGGGAAAATATGATTCACTTTACGATGGTTCATTTTACACTGGTTTCCAGATCATACAGCTACTCAAACCAGGGTCCTACCTGAACATAGTTTGTGAAAATAGTTAGGAAAAGAGGGTATTAAAACCTTTGGAAATTTCTTCTGTGTTTTTAAGTTTCTCCAATGGAATTTATAAGTTTTTTATTTTTAAAAGGAAGTAGGATCATTCAACTTTAAGTGTACAAAAAGCAGTTATAGAGTGAAGTTATATTGATTATGATAAGGCATAAATAATCTTTCTCCCATCATCTATCATTACTTTGCTGGAAAACGGCAAGTATCCCACCTCCTTTTAATGGAATCATCTGAGAATGGCTTTGAGGCTAGGAAAATAATAAAACAAATAAAACGATGCCAAAACCTAACATTCTATGACTCTTTCTTTCCCTACCCCATTGCTTTTTAAATGAAACTAGAGAGTAGACTCCTCATCTGATACCAAAAGAATAATTCAATTAAGCTTAAACTGAAGTCTTGTTTTATATGGATATTAATACAGTCTGCATTGATGTTTATAAAGAGCTTACAGATTTTTAGGTTATTGATCTTATCTGAACCCTAAGTGATCAAATAGCCATAGTTATTAATGCAGATTTATCTTAGAGAACTTCAAAAATATACATTTAATTTCTAGAGAGGACCAACTCATAACTGAAGAATACTAGCTGTAGGAAAATTTACTTTTTTAGCCATCATGCACACATAAACCCCTGTCTCATGATACCTCATTCCTCAAATGTTTAGTCCTTTCAGACTTTTTTTTGAAATAAACAACTCAAAAGTTATATCACCAAAAGAATCATAAGAATATCAAATTCACCTCGTACCATGCTGAAATAAAGTTCTGAATCTGAATTATGTCACTCAAAGGTTCTCAGCATGTAAGTGGTAGGTAGCTTTCTCCAAAGTACAATTTAAGGGGCACAATAAGCTCTTACCTATGCCAAAGCAACTTCCACATCATGCCTAAAGTGACCAATACTTGAGCCACTAACAGTTGAGAAAGGAGGAAGAGGGGAGGAAAGGAACTTTGTGAGTAGTATGTATTACACCACATAGAAGAGATGTTTCTTTACCTACGTTACCTTCCTTAAACCTTAGAACAGCCCCTTGGGCAGGTAGCATCACCTTAGTTTTACAGAGAAAGCAGATGTTCAGAAAGATTAAGTAACTGGTCCAAGGCCACACAGGTATAAGCGTCAGACAGAAGCCCACATCTGATTCCAAATACCAACCACCTCCCACACACTAAGAAGGATTTTAATTCATAGATTTTAATTTTTCTTCTACCACCATATAATCCAGGCCCTACTTCCTATAACCTACAATGATAGACATTTAAAAGTAAGGAAATCAGATTCGAAGAAAGATGGCGGAGTAGGACGTGGCGATCACGCTCCTCCACAAAAATATATCAAAAACACTGCCACTTGGGGAGTGGCTCCTGGAGAACACCTCCCGAATGCCGGCAGGAGACCTCAGACCACCAAAAAGGCAAGAGAAATTCCACGTAGTAGGGTAGCGCAAAGGAAAGAAGGGGAAAAAAAAATAAAATAAAGAGAGAAAGAATTCTGAGAAGACTGGCCCCTCTGGGAGGGAGCTGTGAGGGGGGAAGGCTCCCACACCCAGGGGAGCCCCCTCGCTGGCGGGGAAGGACAGGGGGAGCCGTGGAGCACTCAGAAGAGAGAGCAATGTTAGATCTGCCCAGGGCCGAGCGGAGAGATCCCCAGCCAGAGAAGCTAAGCTGCTCACCGGCAGAGGAGGTGGGCGCTGGGCGCCAAGGCCTGGGCTTCAGAGAACAGTCCCGGGGTGGGGGGTGGGGGGGAGCTGGCTGCAGGAGAACACCCTGGCGGGCTGGTGCGCCAGCAAGATAGGGAGTTTGGGGAAACACCTGGGACAGACAGAGAAGCAGGGGACGTTTGTTTTAGAATGTTTGGGAGGAAAATCCCTCTCCGCAAACCCACAGGTGGTGGCAAAGCAGTGCTACTCGTGGCTGCTGGCTCCAAAAGCCTGCAGTCTCACGCCCCCGCCAGCCCCACACGCCGCTGGGTCCTGCCGAACACCCGCCCACCTGCCCGCCTGCCCGGTTCCCCACACCCCCACTGCCGTGCCACCGGCCCACGGCCCATACACCCACAGCTGTCAAGGGTCCTGTGTGTAAGGCAAGTTATTGGTCACACACGCCCGGCAGCAGGGGAAGCCCACCAACATCTCAGGCTCACGCTGAACTCTTTTGCTGAAAGCAATCCTGGAGATTTTGCCCACAATAGGCTTGAAAGAACCTGCATCTGTGGATCACCTGATTAGTTGAGTGTTTCTACAATAGAGATTGCAGACATAGGGGACAACTGGGGACTGTGGGGACAAATACACACAAGCCTTCTACTAGATGACAGTCTGAGCTCTCCACAGTCCTATCCACAGCAGGGGCAGAGCCATACCTAGAAGTATTGGAGGACTTTTTGGTATGTTTATCTTGTTTCTGGTTTTAGGTATGTGACAGTTAAACTTTTAACGTATGTATGTGTATGTAAATTTGCTTGTAATTGGTATGAGGACTTTCCTCTTTCTTTTCTTTGCTCTCCCCTTTTCTCTTCTCAGTGGTTTCTCTTCCTCTTCTCTTTCTGCAAGTGCAAGTGGGCACATCTCCTTGTGTGATTTTGACTGATTAGAGTTGCTTTTACCACCAATCTTGGGGATCTGTCTGCCCTTTCTCTTTCTTCCCTTTTTTTCTTCCTTTTTTCTCTTTGCTCTCCTTCTACCTCCTTTTTCTCTGTGTCATGCAGCTTCCAGGGTCTTAGTGCCCCAGCCGGGGGCCAAAACTGGACCTCTGAGACAGCAGAGCAGAGTCTAGTACCTTGGACCACCAGGGGACTCCTGACTCCATGGAATATTAATCAGCAAGTGCTCCCCCAGAGTTCTCATTCTCGACAACAAGTTCCAAACCCAATCAAAGGCCAGCAAGCTCCAGTGCTTGACACCTCAAGCCAAACAGAACAGAGACAAGAGGAAATTCTACTAAGCAGAACAGGGAAAGGAGACAGCAAATACGATAAATTAGACAAAAAGAGAAACAAAGAAACACCTTGCAGGCAAAGGAGCAAGATAAAAATTCACAAGACCAAATAAATGAAGAAGAAATTGGAAAACTGCCTGGAAAAGAATTCAGAGTAATGATAGTAAAAATGATCCAAAATCTTGAAAACAAAATAGAGAATATACAAGAAACAGTTAATAAAGACCAAGAAGAACTAAAGTGCAAACAGTAGTGAACAATGCAATAACTGAAATTAAAAATACTCTAGATGATATAAACAGCAGAATAACTGAGGCAGAAGAACGAGTAAGTGAATTGGAAGATAGAATGGGGGAAATAACTGCCACAGAGCAGGAAAAAGAAAAAAAGAATAAAAAGAATGGAAGACAGTCTCAGAGAACTCAGGGATAATATTAAGCATACCAACATTCGAATCATAGGCATCCCAGAAGAAGAAGAAAAAAAGAAAGGGTCTGAGAAAATATTTGAGGAGATTATGATGGAAAACTTCCCCTACATGGGAAAGGAAATAGTAAACCAAGTCCCAAGAAGTGAAGAGAGTCCCATACAGAATAAACCCAAGGAGAAACACACCGAGGCACATATTAATCAAACTAATGAAAATTAAACACAAAGAAAAAATATTAAAAGCAGCAAGAGAAAAGCAACAAACAACATATAAGGGAAAACCCATAAGGATAACAGCTGATCTCTCTGCAGAAACTCTGTAGGCCAGAAGGGAGTGGCAAAAGATAATTAAAGTCTTGAAAGAGAAAACCTACGGCCAAGAATACTCTACCCAGCAGGAATCTCATTCAGATTCGATGGAGAAATCAAAAGCTTTACAGATAAGCAAAAGTTAAGAGAATTCAGCACCACTAAATCAGCCTTACAACAACTGCTAAAGGAACTTCTCTAGGCAGTAACACAAGACAAGGAAAAGCACTACAAAAACATACTCAAAACAATTAAGAAAATGGTAATAGGAACATACATGTCAATAATTACCTTAAATGTGAATGGATTAAATGCCCCAACCAAAAGACACAGACTGGCAGAATGGATACAAAAACAAGACCCTTCTATATGCTGTCTACAAGAAACCCACTTCAGACCAAGGGACACATATAGACAAAGTAAGGGGATGGAAAAAGATATTCCATGCAAATGGAAGTCAAAAGAAAGCTGGAGTAGCAATACTCATATTAGACAAATTAGACTTTAAAGTAAAGACTATTGCAAGAGACAAGGAAGAACACTACATAATGATCAAGGGATCCATCCAAGAAGAAGATGTAACAATTGTAAATATCTATGCACGCAATATAGGAGCACCTCAGTACGTAAGGCAAATACTAACAGCCATAAAAGGGGAAATTGATAGTAACACAACAATAGTAGGAGACTTTAACACCCCTCTTACATCAATGGACAGATCATCCAAACAGAAAATAAAGAAAAACAAGCTCTAAATCAGACATTAGACCATCTTGACTTAATTGATATTCACAGGACATTCCATCCAAAAACTACAGAATACACTTTCTTCTCAAGTGCACACAGAACATTCTCCAGGATACATCACATCTTGGGTCACAAATCAAGCCTCGGTAAATTCAAGAAAATTGAAATCAAATCAAGCATCTTCTCTGACCACAATGCCATGAGACTAGATATCAACTACCAGGAAAAAACTGCAAAAAATACAAACACATGGAGGCTAAACAATACACTATTAAACAATCAAGAAATCACTGAATAAATCAAAGAGGAAATCAAGAAATATCTAGAAACAAATGACAATGAAAACACAACAACCCAAAACCTGTGGGATGCAGCAAAAGCAGTTCTGGAAGAGGGAAGAATATAGCAATACAATCCTACCTCAAGAAACAAGAAAATTTTTAAATAAACAACCTAACCTTACACCTAAAACAATTAGAGAAAGAAGAAAAAAAAAAAAAACCCTAAATTGAGCAGAAGGAAAGAAATCATAAAGATCAGATCAGAAATAAATGACAAAGAAATGAAAGAAACAATAGCAAAGATAAAACTAAAAGCTGGTTCTTTGAGAAGATAAACAAAATTGATAAACCATTAGCCAGACTCATCAGGAAAAAAGGGAGAAGATGCAAATCAACAGAATTAGAAATGAAAAAGAAGTAACAACTGACACTGAAGAAATACAAAAGATCATGAGAGACTACTACAAGCAACTATATGCCAATAAATTGGATAACCTGGAAGAAATGGATAAATTCTTAGAACAATACAATCTTCCGAGACTGAAACAGGAAGAAATAGAAACTATGAACAGACCAATCACAAGTACGGAAATTGAGACTGTGATTAAAAATCTCCCAACAAACAAAAGCCCAGGGCCAGATGGGTTCACGGGTGAATTCTATCCAACATTTCGAGAAGAGCTAACACCTATCCTTCCCAAACTCTTCCAAAACATAGCAGAAGGAGGAACACTCCCAAACTCACTCTATGAGGCCACCATCACCCTGAAACCAAAACCAGGCAAAGAAGTCACGAAAAAAAGAAAATTACAGGCCAATATCACTGATGAATATAGATGCAAATATCCTCAACAAAATACTAGCTAACAGAATCCAACAGCACATTAAAAAGATCATACACCATGATCAAGTGGGGTTTATTCCTGGGATGCAAGGATTCTTCAATATATGCAAATCAATCAATGGGATACATCATATTAACAAACTGAAGGATAAAAACCATGTGATCATTTCAATAGATGCGGGAAAAGCCTTTGACAAAGTTCAACATCCATTTATGGTAAAAACTCTCCAGAAAGTGGGCATAGAAGGAAGTTACCTCAACATGATAAAAGCCACATATGAGAAACCAACAGCCAACATCATCTTAAATGGTGAAAAACTGAATGCATTCCCTCTAAGGACAGGAACAAGACAAGGGTACCCACTCTCACCATCATTATTCAACATAGTTCTGGAAGTTTTAGCCACCACAATCAGAGAAGAAAATGATATAAAAGGAATCCAAGTTGGAAAAGAAGAAGTAAAATTGTCACTCTTTGCAGGTGACATGATATTATACATAGAAAACCTGAAAAGATTCTACCAGAAAACTGCTAGCACTAATCAATGAGTTTAGTAAAATAGCAGGATACAAAATTAATGTGCAGAAATCTCTCGCATTCCTATACACTAACAACGAAAAAGCAGAAAGAGAAATTAAGGAAAACACTCCCATTTACCACTGCAACCAAAAGAATAAAATACCTAGGAATAAACCTGCCTAAGGAGGCAAAAGACCTGTACACAGAAAACTATAAGACACTGATGAAAGAAATCAAAGACGATACAAACAGATGGAGGGATATACCATGTCCTTGGATTGGAAGAATCAACATTACGAAAATGACTATCCTACCCAAAGCAATTTACAGATTCAACGCAATCCCTATCAAATTACCAATGGCATTTTTCACAGAACTAGAACAAAAAATTTTACGATTTGTATGGAAACACAAAAGACCCCAAATAGCCAAAACAATCGTGAGAAGGAAAGACAGAGCTGGAAGAATCAGGCTCCATGACTTCAAACTATACTACAAGACTACAGTGACCAAGACAGTATGGTACTGGCACAAAAATAGAAATATAGATCAATGGAACACAATAGAGAGCCCAGAGATAAATCCACGTACATATGGGCACCTTATCTCTGATAAAGGAGGCAAGAACACACAATGGAAAAAAAGACAGCCTCTTCAATAAGTGGTGTTGGGAAAACCGGATAGCAACATGTAAAAGAATGAAATTAGAACACATCCTAACACTGTACACCAAAATAAACTCAAAATGGATTAAAGACCTACATGTAAGGCCAAACACTATGAAACTCTTAGAGGAAAACATAGGCAGAACACTCTGTGACATACATCAAAGCAAGATCCTTTTGGACCCACCTCCTAGAATCATGGAAATAAAACCAAGAATAAACAAATGGGACCTAATGAAACTTAAAAGCTTTTGCACAGTGAAAGAAACCATAAACAGGACAAGAAGATAACCCTCAGAATGGGAGAAAGTACTTGCCAACAAAGCAACGGACAAAGGATTAATCTCCAAAATATACAAGCAGCTCATGCAGCTTAATACCAAAAAAGCAAATAACCCAATCCACAAATGGGCGGAAGACGTAAATAGACATTTCTCCAAAGAAGACATACAGATGGCCAAAAAACACATGAAAAGATGCGCAACATCACTAATTATCAGAGAAATGCAATTCAAAGCCACAATGAGGTATCACCTCACACTGATCAGAATGGCCATCATCAAAACATCTAGAAACAATAAATGGTGGAGAGGGTGTGGAGAAAAGGGAATCCTCCTGCATTGTTGGTGGGAATGTAAGTTGGTACAGCTACTATGGAAAACAGTTTGGAAGTTCCTTAAAAAACTAAAAATGGAACTACCATATGACCCAGCAATCCTACTCCTGGGCATATACCCAGAGAAAACCATAATCCAAAAAGAAACATGTACCATAATGTTCATTGCAGCACTGTTTACAATAGCCAGGACATGGAAGCAACCTAAATGCCCATCAACAGATGAATGGATAAAGAAGATGTGGCACATATATACAATATTACTCAGCCATAAAAAGGAATGAAATTGAGTTATCTGTAATGAGGTGGATAGACCTAGAATCTGTCATACAGAGAAGTAAGCCAGGAAGGGAAAAACAAATACTGTACGCTAACTCATATACACAGAATCTAAAAAGAATAAAAAATAAAATGGTACTGATGAAACCAGTGACAGGGCAAGAAAAATGATGCAGTTGTAGAGAATGGACTTGAGGACACAGGGTGGGGGAGGATACAAAGGGGAAGCTGCGATGAAGTGAGAGAGTAGCATTGACATATATACACCACCAAATGTAAAACAGATAGCTTGTGGGAAGTTCCTGCATAACATAAGGAGATAAACTTGATGATAGGTGATGACTTAGAGGGCCAGGATAGGGATGGTGGGAGGGAGTTGTGGGAGGGTGAGGATATGTGTATAAACACAGCTGATTCACTATGGTGTACCTCAAAAATTGGCACAGCAGTGTAAAGCAATTATATTCTAATAAAGAGCTTAAAAAAAAAAAAGTAAGGATATCAATAGGTTCTTAAAGGTTATCATATAACAAAGACTCCCAGTTAAAATGGTTATCAGAGGACTTCCCTGGTGGCACAGTGGTTAAAAGTCTGCCTGCCAATGCAGCCACAACAACTGAGCCCGCATACCCTAGAGCCCATATGCCACAACTACTGAGCCTGTGTGCCCCAACTACTGAAGCCCATGCACCTGGAGGCTGTGCTCCTCAACAAGAGAAGCCACGGCACTGAGAAGCCCGTGCACTGCAGCCCCCACTCGCCACAACTAGAGAAAGCCTGCACACACAGCATCAAAGACCCGACGCAGCCAGAAATATTTTAATTAATTAATTAATTAATTTTAAAAATGGTTACCAGAGAGGGTTCTCAGCCCATTAACACACACTAACCTATTAGGATGAGATGGTTTTGCAGATTATCTGTTTGTCACTGAGCACATTGTCAGGAAATGAAACCCTTAATTAAACTAGATTCCCATAGGAAAATATGATTTGCTTTACATTATGGTTTCTAGATCTTATGGCCACAGAAACCAGGACCTGGCTCAACAGCTTCTGCAGAAATGCAAACAAGGGACTTATAAATTTAAAAGTGGCCCAGGGCTGAGGAAGTCTGGGAATCTACAGCATAATAGCAAAGGGACACCACCAATAAAGGTCTTTTCAAAATGCCAGGCACTATTTAACCCTCAGAAGAATCCTGTAAGTGTGATGTGTCATACCACCTCATTTTACAAATAAGAAAATAAGGCTGAAAAGTTTCATAAACTTGACTGCTTCACATAATATATTTGTTTCCTCCATAACAAAGTACCACACACTGGGTGGCTGCAACAACAGAAACGCGTTGTCTCACAGTCTAGAGGTTAGGAGTCCAAAATCAACGGGGTGGCAGGGTAGGTTCCTTCGGAGGGCTGTGAGGCAGCCTCTCTCCTAGTTTCCAGTAGCTTCAAGCATTCCTTGGCTTCTAGATGTTCTCTCTGTGCCTTCACATCGTCTTCCCTCTGTTCACATCTGCCTCTGTCCAAACTTCCCCTTTTAATAGGGACACTATTCACACTGGATTAGGGCCCACCCTAATGACCTCATGTGACCCTGATGACTTCTGCAAAGACCCTATTTCCAAATAAGGCCACATCCTGAGGTACTGAGGGTTTGAACTCTGACATCTTTGGGGGGACACAATTCCACCAATAACACGCAGCTGTTAAAGAGTCAGGCTGGCTCCAATTAACCGTTCATCTATAAGCCTGACCTCCTTGAGGAGGCCAAGCCCACTCAGGCGACAGAGCAGAGCCTTCCAAGTGAGAGGGCTGGAGAGAGAAATGGGCGGCGGAAGGCAGCAAAGAGGAGGAAGACAAGGACCACCTCGTAAGCATGTACTATTCTACTGACATGTTTTAAAAAATACCCCACATATCCACTGACAGCTTATCCGAGATCGCACCTGCTGTGTGTGCAGTATTTGTTAATGTCCTATAGGAAACGCAGGGCTCAGCCAGCCTCAGCGTCTGTCCTCAGACAGCCTTCATCCAGTGGCTCAGCCAATACGGGTGGTGGTGTACACAGAGAGCTCCCCCGTAATCACCATAATGAAAGACATCACGTCCGAGACCACGTGGAAGGGGCGGAAGGTACAGCGCACTATAGAAATTCAGAGCAGTGTGACTTCATTCCAACTGTCTGTGGCTTCATGAGAGGACAGGTTTGCTATGGGCAGGTGTCAACAGGAGAAGGTATAAGACATACATCTAGAAGGCAAAGAGCGCCAGCACCTGTTGAGAGCTTTAGATGGAGGGCCTACGATGGGGGCTCTCATAGAAGCTACCACCCTCATTCCTTACAATAACTCTCTGCAATGGGTATTCTCCCCAATTTACACATGAAGAAGCTGAAGTCTGGAGGTTTCAGGGAAGGGAATAAGGCCAGAATCCTACCCTCCAACTCATCTGGAAACCCAAAGGTCTTAGGTAGCCCAGGACTCAGAGCTGGCTCTCAAGAGCTACAAAACTACAAAATGAGTAAAGCCAATTCATCTTCCTACCATTTCTGACACTAAAACAATAGCAAAAGTGTGGTTCAGCATGCAAAATCAGAGGGATTTTATTTCAAAAATACCAAGCCTGCTCAAATCCACTGCAGTATAAAATAAAATCATTTCCTGTAGCCAAAGTAGAAAAAACAAATCAGAAAGGTATAAAATGGATGATTTCTAAAAACAGAAGTGATCATATAGCTAGCCAGGGTAGCTATGCACATGTGGATGTGTTTGTATACGTGTGTTTTTATGTGTACATTTTTTCCTTTAAGCCATTAGAATCTTAGGAAAATTTTATAACAACAATGTGCCACGTACATAAAAGACGGATGGGTTAAAGTTACTGTTTTCTTAGGATCTGCCTGGCGTTTGACAGCCACGCACCAGTGCACTATCTGGAAAGATTTAGGACCTCTGCTGTACAATTATTTATTAGTTGTTATTTATACTACGTGCTCACTAGCAGACCACCCAGTGCTGTAACAACAAAAGCAGTCACGCTGCATCTCTCCAAAGCAAGCAAAAGACCACAGGGGCCACCTCTGGGTGTCACCACTGAAAGATGTGGCTTCCGGCAGGGAAGTATGTTCTGTGTTTTGAAGGTGCTGCCATCCTAACAGAGACCAAGTAAATAGAAAACCCTGGGCTCAGCGTGAGAGGGCTCTGGCTAAGCCATCCCTTTAGAGGCCTCAGTTCTCTCATCTGTAAAAGCAAGGGCTGCACCAAAAGTCGCTCAGATCCCTTCCCCTCTGAATCCTGGATTTTTAGAGGACAAATCTGTTAGCAGTTGCACCCTAACCCTCGGATATGATCTGGGGCTAATCTCAGTGCCTGGGGGCCTCAGGATCCGACAGGCTGCCAACATCTTTTTGACCTCCCAGTTTGGCTTGAGTAAGCTAACAAGGCATATCTGAACATTCTTAAAGGCTTCAAAAGAAAAGCTCTTTGTATAATGCTTAATTATGACATATTAAATATGTCAAGGTTGCGGTTCCACTAGACCATCCAAGAAGAGATCAAGTTTTTCTTTTTGAAATGTAGAAAGTAACTATAGAATGCCACGTTTCTACCACTCACACTGATTTAAATGAATAAGTATTAAAAATAAATGAATAAAGAAGCTTTTCCCCCAACCCCCTACCAAAAAAAAAATCCTTTGGTAATTTGTAGTTTTTTTCTTATGAGCTATTTGTCTAAAATTTAATCAAACTAACACACAGAATTATTCCACATTAATCCCCTCATTTTTAGTGGTCAACATCCCTCTCTCGGGCTGAAGCTGGCATTAACCAAACAAGTTTCATCATGGAATAACTCATTCAGGGAGCTCACCACTGGTATACTGCAGTCTCCTTATTTTTCCAAGAGTGAAGTTACCTGTTCAACCAAAGTCATCTAGGTCTACAGCCTGGACTGGAGCTTCTGATTCCAAGTCCTGCTCTCTTCCCATTAAAGCAAGATATTCTCTAGGCTAGAAGGAGGGAACACAAAGGGATGTTGCTCCCATGCCCTTTCTGAAGTCTTGTTCATATTTATTGATTCCCAAATCTGGCTGCGTCACAACCATTTCTGGGAACTAAGTCCCACTCCAGGCTTGATGAATCTGTCTACAGAATCTACACTTTTTTTCAAAGCTCCCTCAAGTCATTCAGGTTTAGAAACAGCATACTCATAATACCAAACAGTTCACAAGAATCAACTTTACCAACTTCTAAGGCAAGAAGAGCACTTTAGGCAAGAGTGAGGCTCTTACAAAAAATGTAAGATACTTCTTCTATCTTGGAGAAAGGCAAAAGCATAATACAGCTGGATTATGCAAAATAACACAGTATACCCTAAAATGAGGGAAAAGTGAAAGTAATCAAAACAATAATGAATTTAAAATAGAAATTTTAATAAATAATGGCATTCAATAATGTAAAACAATAAAATAAGTACCCTAAAAGTTTAATTTCCAAACATACTCAAAAGTAGAAATAATCATCTAATAAATTCCCAAAGCATCATCCATTCTCCACAATTATCCAGATTTTGCCACACTTCAAATCCCCTTTTTTCTTTGCTGAAGTATTTTAAAGTAAACCTCAGAAATTACCCTTGTATACTTTAATATGCATGTCTACAGAAAAAGCTTTTCTCAACATCCTTTCCTGATTTAAAAAAAAAAAAGCTAGGAACAGAAGGAAACTTCCATAACATGATAAATGCCATATATGAAAACCTCACAGCTAACGTGACACTCAATGGTGAAAGAATGAAAGCTTTTGCCCTAAGATCAGGAAAAAGACAAGGATGTCTACTTTCATCACTTCTATTCAATATTATATTAGAAGTCCTAGTCAGAGAATTAGTCAAGAAAAAGAAACAAAAGGTACCCAAATTTTAAAAGAAGTAAAATTATTTCTGTTCACAGATGATATAATCTCATATGTGAAAATACTGGAAAAAAATTGTTTTTACTGTTAGATTTAATAAATACAGCACAGCTGCAGGGTAAAAAGATAAAAGCACAGGAAAAACAGTTGAATTTCTATATGCCAACAATGAACAATCCAAAAAGGAAATTAAGAAAACAATCCCATTTATAATAGCATCAAAATGAGTAAAATACTTACGAATAAATTTAATTAACAAAGGTGGCAAAAGACTTGTACACTAAAAACTAAATTGAGAGAAATCAAAGATAATACAAATAAATGGAAAGACATTTCCATTTCCACGTTCATTGATTGGAAGATTTTAATATTATTAAAATGCAAACAGTACCAAAAGCAATCTGCAGATTCAATGCAATAGCTATAAAAATCCCTGGCATTTTTGGCAGAAATAGGAAAAACTCATCCTGAAACTCATATGTAATCTCAAGGGACTCCAAACAGCCAAAATAATCTTGAAAAAGAATAAAATTGGAAGACACACTTTCTGATTTTCAAACTTTCTACAAAACTACAACAGTAATCAAAAGTGTGGTACTGGCAATAAGAACACACATACAGACCAATGGAATAGAATAAAGAGCTCAGAAATAGACCATCGCATACATAGCCAAATGATTTTCAGAGTGTGTTAGGACTACTGATAGCATCTTCAACAAATGGTGCAGAGAAAACTGGACATCCACATGCAAAAGAATGAAGTTGGACACTTACCTTACATCATATATAAAACTTAGCTCAAAAGGGAATAAAGGTCTAACTAAAAATAAAAACTATAAAACTCTCAGAAGAAAACATAGAGGGAAAGATTTGTGACACTGGATTCCGTAATTATTTCTTGGTTATGACACCAAAAACACAAGCAACAAAAATAGATAAATTTGACTTCATCAAAATTAGAAACATTTGTCATCAAAATATACTATTAAGAGAGTGAAGAGACAACCCACAGAATGAGAGAAAATATATGCAAATCAAAAATCTTTGATAAGGGATTAAAATCCAAAATATATAAAAGAACTCCTACAACTCAACTACAACAACAACAAAGAAAAACACAATTAAAAAGTTGGCAAAGGACGCTTGAATAGGTGTCTTGTAAAAGATTTATACAAATGGTCAATAAGCATATGAGAAGATGCGCAATATCATCACTCATTAGGAAGTGCAAATCTAAACCACAGTGAGATACTACTTCATGCCCATTAAGATGGTTATTATAAAAAAATAATGGTTATTATAAAAAAATTTTAATAACAAGTGTTGCTGAGGATGTGGACAAATTGAAAACTTTGTGCATTACTAATGGGAGTGTAAAAGAATGCAGTCTCTGTGGAAAATAGTATGGAGGTTCCTTAAAAAGTAAAACAGAGAATTACCATTCAATCTAGCAATTCCACTTCCAGGCATATACACTGAAGAATTGAAAGCAGGGACTCAAACAATACTTGCACATCAATGTTCACAGCAGCATTATTCGCAATAGCCAAGAAGTGGAAACAACTGCTTTACCCACCAACAGATGGATAAACAAAATGTTTACATAAAACTGAATATTATTCAGCTTTAAAAAGCAATGAAATTCTGACACATTCTACAACATGGATGAATCTTGAGGACATTATGCTAAGTGAAACAAGTCAGATAAAAAGGACAAATATTGTATGATTCTGCTTCCATATGGGACCTAATATAGGCAAATTCTCAGAGACAAAATACAAGTTATGAGGGGCTAAGGAGATGGGATAATGGGGAGTTATTATTTAACAGGTACAGACTTTCTGTTTGGGATGATGAAAATTTTTTAGAAACGGATAGTGGTAATGTTTGAATGTACTTAATGTCATTGAATTGCACCTTTAAAAGCTGGTTAAAATGGTAAATTTTATGTTCTATTTTATCATACTAAAAAACAAAAGCAATGCATTTCTTTAAAATGTGGTTATTTTCCTAATCTAGTGATCTATTTTTAAGCATTTTAGAATATGTGGCCTCAAAACTTCATCAGTTCTTCTAAGTATTTTTAGATTGTCCTTCCCTCTGCCCCATTCCTAAATCTCATGCTAGTTGACCAACTTCTATTTAGAACAGCAAAACATTACTTTCTTTTCTTAGAGCTTATTTCTAACAACTATCATCTAAATTAGGAATCAGCAAACCATAGCCCTGGGGCCAAATGTGGCTCACCACCTGCTTTTGTATACCATGTGAACTAAGAATGATTTTTACATTTTAAAATAAGTTGAAAAAACTAAGACAAATATTTCATGACACATGAAAAATATATGTGATTTAAATTGCAGTGTGGGGACTTCCTTGGTGGCACAGTGGTTTAAGAATCTGCCTGTCAATGCAGGGGACATGGGTTAGCCCTGGTCCAGGAAGATTCCACATGCTGCAGAGCAACTAAGCCTGTGCGCCACAACTACTGAGCCTGCACTCTAGAGCCTGTGTGCCACAACTACTGAAGCCCATGCACCCTAGAGCCCTCGTGCCACAACTACTGAGTCCACGTGCCACAACTATTGAAGCCCACATGCCACAACTACTGAGCCTGTGTGCTGCAACTACTGAAGCCTACGCACCTAGAGCCCAGGCTCTACAACAGGAGAAGCCACTACACTGAGAAGCCTGCACATCACAATGAAGAGCAGTCCCCACTCTCGACTAGAGAAAGCCCGTACACAGCAACGAAGACCCAATGCAGCCAAAAAAAAGAAAAAAGAAAAAGTTAAGACTGCACAGATATGAGAATTACTAACATTATTAAAAAATAAAATAAATGTCAGTGTGATAATAAAGTTTCACTGGAACACAGCCATGCTCATTTTTCTATGTACTGTCCACAGCCACTTTCACACCACAAAGGCAGAGTTGAGTCGTTGCAACACAGAGGATATGGCTTGCAAAGCCCCATATAGTTATTCCTGGTCCTTTACAGGAAAACTTTGCCAATACCTGATGTACATGATCACCTCAAAAAGGCCAAACTGCAATGTCAAACTATACTGAATTTTCCACTGAACTAATAGAGCACTTGGTCACTTTTTTTTTTAATAGATCTGACAAGGCCATTCTCAGACTGAACTGATCTTTACTTTCACAAATTAAATCAAGATTTCTGAAAGAAGCACAAAGTTATTTTGAAGACCATGGTGAATAAGAAATTGGTGGTGGGGCTGGGGGGGGGGGGTGGTTCACTACATTTGAAGAGCTGAGTGACTGTGGCAGAAAATACTAGCTACCTACCCCATTCCCTACATTCCCCTTCTCCTGTGCTAACAGAATCCCCAGTTTTTAGCTACACCAGATAGAAGGTCTTGTATGACTCTTCTGTGAAGCGTATATGATTTGGGGCTTAGGGGAAACGACCCTTTCCTGCTGCCTAGAATATGGATGTAATGGCTGGAAGTTAAAAAGCCATATTGGATTATGAGGCAAAGCACTGGAGATGGTGAGTCATTCGGACAGAAAGATCTTGGGTCCCTGACATTGTGAGCTGCCCTATCAGCCTTGGACGTCTCTTAGAGGAAAGAAAAATAAGCTTTTATCTTGCATCAGCCACTGTCATTTCACATTTTCTAACACATGTGGTCAAACCTTATTCTAAATACTACAGTGGTATAAAGAGATAAAGGTAAAGTTAACTCTAAAACACAATTCTCAATGAGATGAATTTTAAGGACAAATATATGGCCTATTTGGTGATGGCTGAGGGGGAGGAATCAGGTGACCCATTCGGTCAGGGCCTTACATTAATGCAGGATAACAAATGGGCATACTATGTCTCATATTATTTAAAAAGTAGGCTACAATTTGTACATATGCTTGTATATTTATAGAAATTCTCAGAAAAGATACATAAGAAACCAAAAACAGTGGTGCCTTAGGTAAAGAGAACTGGGGGACTATTTAAATTGCTTAGCCATGAACCTATATTTCCTTTAAAGAATTTTCCTTAAATATTAAATTTCTGAAAAATAATAAATTAACAGCACAAATGCTATAAACTCAAGCCTAAATTCCCTAGAATGCCCGAAATAATAATGATGAAAGATTTGGGGCAGTCATTTATTTGTATTTTAAGATGGACTAGTTTAATCAGATTGCTTTCCATCAATAGACTAATTATTCATTTATTCATGCAAATACGTATCGAGAGGCTACTGCGTGCCACTGTCCTAGGGAATATAACAGTAAGTCAGTCATCAAATAATTAAGATGCAAGTTGCAAATAACAAAAGGGCATTTCTAAGTCAGAAAAGCAAGGAGAAGTAATGGTAGAGCCTGGGACACGAGGGGCAGGCAGGCCTGGGTCTCAGTGGCGGTCTTTGCACAGCCTCAAAACACTGAACTCCTGAGGAATGGGGCAGCAGACAGCTAGGAAAAGGATGTGATAGAAGGACCACAGAGAGATGCAAGACATTTTCCCAGGTCTCATGTCCAACCTCTCACCTCCTGTCAGACTGTTACCCCAATGGCACTCAGCCCACCTGTGGCGTCACAGGCTGAAGAACGGGACCAATGGGGCAGTGCTGGGGGGCAGGGGGAGGGGTGTGGAAGGTAAACTGGTACAGCTGCTATGGAATACTGCATGGAGGTTCCTCAAAAAGTTAAAAATAGACCTACCATATGACCAGCAATTTCCCTTCTGGGTATACGTCCAAAGGAAATGAAAACAGGATATCAGAGATATCTACACCCCCACGGTCACGGCAGCATTACTCACAATAGCCAAGGCATCGAAACAACCTGTGTCCATTAAGCGATGCATGGACAAAGAAAATGCAGTATCTATACACAGTAGACTATTACTCAGCCATGAGAAAGAAGGAAAGCCTGATGTTTGTGACAACATGGATGGACCTTGAAGGCATTATGTTCAGGGAAGTAAGCCAGACAGAGAAAGATAAATACTATGTGATAACACTTATATATGGAACAACAAAGTCAAACGTCAAAGTCATAGAAACAGAGTAGAAAAGTGGTGGCCAGGGACAAGAGGTGGGAAAAATAGGGAGAGGTTGGTAAAAAGGTACAAACTTCCAAACTTCCAGCTGTAAGATGAATAAGGTCTGATGAGCTCATGTATAACATTATGACTATAGTTGATAACACGGTACTGTATAATTGAAATTTGCTAAGAGTGGAACTTAATGTTCTTACCAAAAAAAAAAAAAGAAAAGGATAAATGTGTGAGGTGATGGACACATTAATTAACTAGATGGGAGGCATCCTTTCACAATGTATATCATACCATCATGATGTATACTTTATCTCACTTTTGTCAATTATGCTTCAACAAAGCTAGGGAAAAAAACTGTAAAAAGAAAAAAGATTTTCCACGGATGGTTAGAAAGGGGGGGTGGTTTGGGGAGAGGGAAGTGTGTCCTTTTCAAGGACATGCCAGCTCTCTGGAAGCACTTTTGAGCACACGTGCAACTTAGCCCCTCAACTAGGTGAACGCTGATGACAAGACCCAAAATTTATTAATCCCCAAGTCAAAAGCAATTCATCATCCAGCTAACTGATGGATCAGTTTAGTCCAAATGGCCAAATTTCATACACGTAAACTTATTTCCAAACAAAAATCCATATTTTGTCTTCAAATAAACAAAGATGCTTCATTTTAATCAGTGCCACACAGCTCTGGCAGACAGAACTGAATCTATCTTTATTGCCTGTCCTTTTCCTCTCTGTATTCAGGGAATAAAAGACTGATACTGACAAGGTTACGCAAAAGATATTTTCTGTATCTGCAGGGAAAACAATAATCTTTATTTTTTAAAAATCTTCCAAATTTAAAAAAAAAGGGGAAAAAAATCCCAGCAGAGATGAGAAAGGTCAAAAGGGATTTTCAAAATTAAGTCACCCCAAACCGTCACGGCAGAAAACTCTCCAAGATGATGTTGGTTTTTAAGCATGGGGACACCCACCACTTCTGAGATTACAGCTTCAGTTGAAACTAAAAACTCAACTAGGGATACCCAGAGATATAGCGATGATGACATAAACAGCTCACAAAGAAGCCCCCAGTTCTAAGATGTGGCAAAAGAGGGGAAACAGCAGATACTTTTTTGGCTCTGTGCAAACTCTTGAGACCCCAGGTGGAAACTGTGAAGTAAGAGAAGCAATTTGGTATTTAAATCTGTGAGGAGAGGAGTACACAGAATGAAATGGAACAAATATCAGGGAAAATCGAGACTTCTTGTGGTGTTATTCCCCAAGTACAAGCACTCTGCCTACTAAAACAGCTGTCAGAAATCCTGACTTTCTTACACTCTTTCATTACCAAAGCCAGTCAGATTTTCCTTTACTCATGTAATTTCCACCACCTTCAAAAGAGAATATTCACTCTTTCAAGAAGCAAAGTCCATTAAAGTTTTCTGGGTGGGGGGGGGGGTGTTTACTAATAAATATTATTAACCTAAAAAAAATCTTATATGAAGTTGAGGCCTGGGTAAGTTCATTTTCACTCATTCTGTACCTTACTCTTCCCAGGAGGGTTTGAAGTGCTTCCGTAGCTCTGAAGACCTCCCTGGGCAGCAAAAGCCCCATTCCGTGGAGAGGCAGCGCTGACAGTGTGAGGACTGGAACCCCCATTTCCTGCCTGCTCATGAACCACGCTTTCCATCACACTCACACCAGATAGGAAATAAGGATGATCTAGGGGCTACTCACTGCTTCTTTACACTTCTGGTCCTACTAAACAAACATTCCACGTAGCCAGATTCCACACTTCTGGAAACCCCAATCTTTCAGAGCACAGCCAAGAAGGTGGGAGCAGAGGGAGTAGCCCCAACATTGAAGGTGTCCAGAGCTGACTTACGAGGCCTGCAGGCCCTTTACTTGACTCCTCTGTATACATTGTTAGGTTAGCTGATTCTCCAGAATAGAAGCAGCTTATTAAAAAACAGGGATTAAAAAAAAAATTACAGGCAGGCACACTGACTGCAAACAAGGCATTTTTTAAGACAGGATCAATGGATCCATGTTTGTGTAATCAGAAAAAAAAAAAGTTTATTAAAGAAATCAAAATGGTATTTAATAGTATTTTAGAAGTTTCTTTCAAAGTGATTTACCTGAGCAGTAACCATGGAAAACGCTTCCTTTCTCAATAAAAGAGCATAAAAGGAACATTTAATTAAACCCAACTGCTATGATTATCTACCAAATATTGAACTTTTAACCACATGCCAGGCTCTAGGCTAAATGCTCAACATACATTATCTCACATAATTTTTACCACATCAAGGAACTAAGATTCCAAACGGTTAAAAATAAATGCAGGTCTAACCCCACAATCCCTACGCTAGTCACTACACTTCATCATCCCGCATTGCTCTCTCGTTGTTTCATGTACACGGCCCAACTGCGTACATTTTAAACTCTTTAGAAACAGGAATTAAGTCTTCTGCTTATCTACATAGTGCCATGAAACTCAAGCCAAGGTCAGAGCATTGAAATTTATGCTGACTGCACTTCAGTACCAGATAACTCATTTTTTAACAGTCCTATTTCGGCCAGTCCTATAGAACCACCTAAGGAGGCACGTGAGCCCACGGCCGCCCTCTCCCCTCTCCGCCGCGGGAGGCGCGCGTGCGCACAACCACGGCATCAAACACACACGCGCCTCTTCCTCCCTTTGCGTCGGGAACCCAAGGACCATGCGTGATTTTAACAACAAACGGACTGAAAGAGACCACACCCTGGAGCCCGCGGAGAGTCCCCCCTCAACTAAACTGAGCACAGGAATGAAAATGACCAAAAATGTTTCCCAGTGAGCCCTCACGGCCCTTGTGTGTCCAGAGCTAAGTCTCAGGTTGTAAGACCCAAGGCTGGGTCAACATCCTTTCTGACTGAAGGCAAATTGGTGGAAACTAAAGTCAAAAATAGGATTCATAGGCTAGTATGTATCTTTAATTCAGTATTAGCTTTACCTAATCTCATGTGGGTAATTATTCAGCCCACACTGGCACAGGAAAAAATTTACAAGTTTAACAACCAGTCAGTTTTTTAAAAACCCAAGACCCAATTATTCCATTTATGCTCTTTCTCTTCCCCGACTTTTCCATACTTCCACATTCCTATTAAACCATCTCAGATCTTACCAGCATTAAGGATGGATAAAAAAGAAATGAGAGGAAAAAATGAGGCAAAGATGAGCCACTTTGTTGTTTTAACCAAAGGCAAGCAAAGAGAAGAAAGCCAACAGAGAAAGTAAGATTTGGAACCTCTGTTTTCACTTATCGGTACTGAGTCACCACATGCGGTTAAGAGCTAGTTTTATTTTCTTAAACCTTTGTGATATCTTCAGGAGCACTCAAAGGTGCTATGGGGCCTCACCCCTAACACCTCCCCCCAAATACTTAGGCCTAAATTATTAAAATCATCTCTAATACAGGGCTTCCCTGGCAGTCCAGCGGTTAAGGCTCTGCACTTCCACTGCATGGGGCACGGGTTCAGTCCCTCATGGGGAATGAAGATCCCACATGGTGCAAAGTGCAACCAAAAAAAAAAAATCATCTGTAATAGATAATAGGTAAACAGGACCTAAAGTGAAAAACGGCACCTGCAAATGTAACCTAATAACTTACGGCATTATCTACTGATTTGTAAGCCTGGCACGGACCACGGCGGGCAGGGCACAGACTGAGTCAGAGGCAAACACAGGAAGCACCCACAGCACCACTCCCATAAGGAAGCCTGGCAGAGGTGCTCCACCCAGCCAGCCCCGCACTGCAGGCGAGGTCATCAGACCATCACAACGGGACCTCCAAACATGCAAATCAGAGCACTCCCCTTGCTCAGAGCTCAGACAAGCAACCTGGCAACTATATTTTGGCTTCTACTGTTAATTTTTCTAAAAGGAAAGTACGCTCTGGCCAGCAAAAGTGAGTTTCTAGGCGCTCCCCCTCCCCGCCCCCGCCCCCCCCCCAGCAGATACATCTCATTCTAAATTGAGAAACAGGCATTTTGGTTAATACATCCGTCTCTGTTGGCCTGGCTAGTGTTAAGGCACGCCCAGGGGTGACGGCTCTGCCCTTGGGGTGCCGACAAGCAAGATTCTGTGCCAGTGAGAAGCCCTGCTGAGGAATGCTAGGCTGTCTCCACAGACCAGGCGTTTTCCCACAAACAACCCTGCCTCATCCGCCCCCAACAGACTTCCACAACCTCCACCTCGGCTGAGAGGCGGCTCCCGAGGCTAGCTGTAGGCCCTGCTTGCACACCCTTAGCTCAAGCCGGCTTTCAGATGAACTGATGGAGATCTGGAGGCGAAAGGAGTTCGTGAAAGTGTGAAGTGCCCAGAGCGGTGCCCCACGCCCACTGAGCACAAAAAACGCAGGTGGGCGCCCAAATAACTTCACCGCGCTGACATGGCCAGGCTCGCAGCTTCTGCAACTTTAGTTCCTTTTACTTTTTAAGAGATTATATTGCCCTCTTGTGGGAAATGGGAAGGTAAAGTTTCACAGCACCTTCCCTTCCTCTTATCCAAGGACACTATGAAGAGAACAAGCTCCTGCTCGGGGCAAGGGCAGATGGTCCCCGCTTAGACACGTGCACAGGAGTAACTGTCGCGTCTTTTAATTTTTCTAGAGAAACAAAGTCCAGACTTCTCAAAAATCAGGAAATATCACATTTTAGCAACCAATTCCTTTTATGAGGAAAAATATTTGGCAAGCTCCCCATTTGTGAACTGGGTATATTGCACTCTAGTCTGTAGAAGAGTCTGCTAAGCCTGGAATACGGGGTGTTAGATTAGTTAGCATACCACATATAGTCAGCATGCAGGCTGGCAGCACAGCTGTGGAACCTACAACACAGGGTACATGGTGGGGAATAGCTGGAAAGGCAGGGTGGGGTCTTGAATGATGGAGAATTTGTCCTTTAATCGATAGACAACTACCAAAGGTGTGGAACCAAAGTCACACGATCCGAGTTTTAGAAAAACTGCTGTCAGAAATAGCATCATGACTAGTCCTAGCTAGAGCAAAAGTGAAAACAGAACCAAGGAGGTCAAGTAAACATTACCCCCACACACACCCCACCGCCCCAAACATGGTAGAAAACAGCAAGATGCTGTGTCCGTGGGTGGAATCTTCTTGATCAAATTTAAGGTTTCCTGAGAGAAGAGCGTAGAGGCTCAGGAGGGCCACAGCTTTGTCGCAGGTATTACCAGATGTCTCCTCCGCCCACAATTAGAACGTGGGACCTCCCACCACAGATGCTCCACAGTGATGCTGCCTCGGCTCTTGTGGAGGTTACGGCGTCTGTGAACAAGACCACAAGACAGGCCAGGGAGACCTGGAAAGCATTAAAACCTTCCTGCAAGGTTTGACTAAGACTTATGGGGGGCTGGGGGGTGGGGAGAGGGGTGCAGAAGGGGGGTTGAATTGAAAGGTCCTTTCCCAAGGGGGACTGAGAGGCAAGTCAGAGCTCCAAACAGAAGACGCTTCTCGCTGATGGTGATGGAGGGTGATGAGTGCCGGCACCACGTGTCAAGGCTGCTTCCAAACAATCCTTGCCAAAAACTCCTGTAGGAACAGACCACGTCTTTACCTTGCTTCTTTTTAATCAATGACTGGAAAGATCTGAAAGCCTCAAAACCATGTCCCGGCTCCTTAAAGAAACATGCCTTTTGTTTTTGAGGTCAATACTCCATGAAGGAGCTATGTGTTTCTTTTTTTTTTTTTTAAATAAATTTATTTATTTATTTATTTATTGGCTGTGTTGGGTCTTCGTTGCTGCACACTGGCTTTCTCTAGTTGCAGTGAGCGGGGGCTACTCTTCGTTGTGGTGCATAGGCTTCTCATTGTGGTGGCCTTTCTTTTTGCAGAGCACAGGCTCTAGGCGCGTGGGCTTCAGTAGTTGCAGCACATGGGCTCAGTAGTTGTGGCGCACGGGCTTAGTTGCTCCGCCGCATGTGGGATCTTCCTGGGGCAGGGCTCGAACCCGTGTCCCCTGCATTGGCAGGCGGATTCTTACCCACTGCGCCACCTAGGAAGTCTGCTGTGTGTTTCTTAACATGTGGTCCGTAGCCCACCTGCATCAGAATCACGAGGGTTCATTGTTAAAACTTGCAGCTTCCCGGACCTCAGACCCACAGAGTCAAACTATACAGAGGCAGAGCCCAGGAATTCATGCCCTTCAAAGAGCTCTCCAGGCAATTCTTAAGAACACTTAAGTTAGCACTGAAATTTCAGACCTTTGCTTGCAGGGGAAGGGCAGCAGGTGGGGAAAGCTTTGTGTCTCTCCAAGGACAATAGCGTAAGATCCATTCCTGTGATACAGCCATCATTGCAAGGCTATCAAATCATAATCCATGGTTTGAGAATGCCTCTAGCCCAGTGGTCCTCAACTGAAGCAACTTTACCCCCCAGGGAACATGGGAATATCTGAAAAAAAATTTTATTGTCACAAATGGATTGATGCACTGGCACCTAGCGGCCAGAGGCCAGGAATGCTGCTAAACATCCTACCATGCACAGGACAGGCCTCCATATCAAAAATGCCAAAATGTGCCACAGCTGAGAAACCCTGCTCTAATTTTATCTTCCTAAGTTGGTACAGAAATGTAAACAAGTCAATTGTCAGCCATTTCTTTTTTTAACTAACATCTGAAACCCTTCCTTTGAGGAATTCCCAACCGTGTTCATCTTGTGAGAGGCAGTGCCCACCTCCAGACACCAAAAAGTAAAACACCCCTCCCAACCTCCAACTCCAGAGTGAAGCCTGAGCATGTGACCAAAGCACAGCAAATCAGAAACTCCCATCTGGAAATGTTAACGTAGAACAAGTGATGTAAAAATAAAGATAAATAAAAAGTGGGGTAAGAGTGAAGACTTCATTCCAGAGGAGGGACAGCAGCAGAGCCAGGACTGTGTCCAGCAGCAGTAGCCACGTCAGCAGCGTCCTCACCAGATGGTCTCTGGAGAGTGATCTGGCCTCCTGGCCTCTTCTATACCTTCCCATCTGCCATCCTCGGCTCTCCACCCTTCCCAGTCATTCTGCGCATTGCACTACAGCTTTTCATTTGTTTAAACCTGCTTAAACCAGTCAGTGTCCATTTCAGTTGCTTCAACCAAGAACCCTGAATAATATAACCATCCTAAAAGCTCTTGTTAGCACCAGCGCCATCATTAAAAGATAAGCACACCAAGTTCCTACACCTTATGCAGGGACTAGAAGCTTGAGAAGCTGAAGACAGCAAAACAGAAACCCTAAATCCACACACGATAATGACTCAGAGAAGGAACCCAAGTGCACTAGAAAGAAATGGCTGAAAACTGATTTGTTCACACTTCTGTATCAGGAAGACCTGGACCTAGTCACTGTGTTTTTCTTTCTTATTGTACTGTATTATGTGAAGTTAAGATTCCTCAAATTCCTTTGGGGGAAGAAAGCACCTCAATAAAATCCATTTCTAGATAGAGCAGTGGAAGAGAAACAGGAAGGCTTGATTCATGCAAGTGTCAGAACTTCAGAAACTGCCATCATTGGCAGCAAGGAGCAAGGAGAGCTTCCAAGCCCACAACCCAGCTTACAAAAGGCCCCAGGGTGGTGTGCAGCGCAAAGTCACAAGGCAAGAGAAGCATGGTTCACCCCAGTGTTGCAACAGAACACGTTTCAAAAGTCCATACAATGGTTGTTGGACTTGAAATACATTTTCCACAAAAGTACTGCTTCACCTGGTGGCCAGAGTCCCAGGCTAGCCCACAGAATTCTCCTAAGCATGAACTTCTACATGTAGACATAATCAGGAAAAGTTATGGAAGCAAAAGATGAAGATTTTTTATGATTACCAAAGGTTATCAAAAGGCTCTCAGAAAAGCAGGGGCACCAAGTAAAGAGGTAGGTTCAGCAGGAGCAGTGGATGCAGACAGGAGGCTCAAGTCTGCACATGTGCTTCATGCATTAAATATAAATGCCTTAATAACTCTCTTAACTTCCTTGGTTTTTCAGGCACATAAGGATCTCAGCTTATTCTTCATATCACGTGCACCCATAGTTCTTTCTTCTGTGGTAGTCTTTCAAGTTCAATCATCATATTAAATAAATGCTTTTCACCCCTTCTAGAAATCTGGACTTTAAGTGCTGAAAGGGACCCTAGAGATCCTTTTGTCAAAGCTCTGTCCAAGCAGGAATCCTTTCCACAGCATCCCAACAGGCATATGCCCTGCTCAAGGGCCCAAGGCAGTCCCCCTTCAAGTCCCTATGGTTCTAATGCTACAAAATTCTTCTTTCTTTGTATTGACCTTAGTTCTACCCTTTGAACAACCCAGGACAAGTCCAGGCCCTCCTGTACAAAATATAGTCTAGTTGACTATCTATCCACTGATCTTGTCAAGTTCAAGTTCTCTCATTTCCAGAATGCATTCCCTATAACCCAGTCTTCACGATCACTAGCTGGTATCCTTTAAAAAAAACACAGTGGGGCTTCCTAGGTGTGCAGTGGTTGAGAATCCGCCTGCCAGTGCAGGGGACAAGGGTTCGATCCCTGCTCCAGGAAAGATCCCACATGTCGCGGAGCAACTAAGTCCATGCGCCACAACTACTGAGCCTGCGCTTTAGAGCCCGTGAGCCACAACTATTGAGCCCATGTGCTCCAACTACTGAAGCCCACGTGCCTAGAGCCCGTGCTCTGCAACAAGAGAAGCCACGGCAATGAGGAGCCCGCACAGCACAACGAAGAGTAGCCCCCACTCACCACAACTGAAAAGAAAGCCCGCACACAGCAAAAAAGACCCAACACAGCCAATAAAATAAAGAAATAAATTTATTAAAAAAAAAAAACACACACACAATACCCAAATGGAAAGGCATCCTTCAGTTGTGGTCTGATCAAGCTCAAGTCAATGAAGTAATCACATTTGCTGACCTGGACAACCTACAGCCATTCAGCATGAAATGAAGTTAATGTTTCTTACCATTCACATCATACCATCAAGATCATATTAAACTTGTGGTTAAGTAAACCACCACCCCCCCCCCACCGCCGCCCAAGAGCTTTTCACAAACTATGGCCAAGACAAACCTCTCCCG
Organism: Hippopotamus amphibius kiboko; assembly: GCF_030028045.1. Taxonomy (NCBI): domain Eukaryota; kingdom Metazoa; phylum Chordata; class Mammalia; order Artiodactyla; family Hippopotamidae; genus Hippopotamus; species Hippopotamus amphibius. The sequence continues at coordinate 84,640,010 of NC_080187.1, read as the reverse complement.
TTATGAATATGCAGAATTGATTTTTCATCCCAAATGTAGAACTTCATGTTTACTCTTATTAAGTGTCTTCTTGGTTTTGGGCCCTGCATTCCATCCTGTCAAGATACGTTTGAATGTTGATTCTGTCGCCTATCACTTGCTATCTTCTTCTCATTTTGTGTTTTCAGTACATTTGATAAGGAGGACTTCTATGTCTTCATCCAAGTTTTGATAAAAATGTTGAACCGACAGAGCTAACAACGGAGTCCTGTGGCATGGTGCTAGTGCTATTGTTCCAAGCAGGCAAAAAGCCATCAGTCAACACTCTAACGGGCCTGCTCATTCAATGAGCTAGGAATCCACCTCATTATACTATCATCCAATCCACCTTTCACCAACTTCATCTACAAGGATATCTTGGCAAGAGTCTTCAAGAGGCCAATTATTCCTCTTAATCATTTTTTTCCTACCCATATCCTCTCACGAAACAGCCCCCTCACCCGACTGCCCAGTGTTTATCATGTAACTCCCACAGCTAAGCTGATTGGACCAAGAGGAAGGACCCTGGATGCCAGAGAAACCAGGTCACAGGCTGATCCAACCAGGCCCTCTTCCCCTTGAAATCTGGAAACAGCACATTGAACTCTAGTCAGTCTCTTTGGTTACCTGAAATGGTAAGTAGTGTAAAGCTAGGGCTGGGCAGCCCCACGTGGCCGAGGTGCAGCATGCAGAGAGGAAGCCAGATCAGACATACCCCCAAGACCAGACTAGGCCACCATGAGGCCTGAGCAAGACCCTCATTCATTCTAAGCAGCTACTCAGTAATCTCTGGTAAAGTCAAGAGAACATCTGTCCATCTTCAGCTCTGTGACATCTTTACTTTTCCCTCACTTCTCCAAGATCACCAACAGAGGCCCCAGGAGACCTCTGCATATACCTTCAGAACCTCGAGATGGAAATTCTCTGGGCCTAGAAAAAAGCGATTATGGACAGGGGCTACCTCATTGTCTGATGATCATTAATTTTTTATTTTAGTTTTATTGTGATAAAAGCACTTAACATGAGATCCATCCTCTGAATTGTCAGTGCACAATACAGTATTGGTGACTATAGGTACTGTAGTCAGCAGATGCTCTCAGCAGATCTCTAAAACTTATTCATCTTATACAACTGAAACTATGTAGGTTGATGAGAAACTCCCCATTTCCCCCTGCCCATATTCCCTGGCAACCACCATTCCACTCCTTGATTTATGACTTTGACTATTTTAAGACAACAGGACAAGCAGAATCACATTTGTCTTTCTGTGACTAGCTTATTTTACTTAGCATAACATCCTTGAAGTTCATCCATGCTGTCACATACTACAGCATTTCCTTGGTTTTTTAAAACTAAAGAACATTTTATTCTGTATATATACAGTATATTTTTCATTCATTCATCCATCAGTGGACATTCAGGTTGCTTCTACATCTTGGCTATTGTGAACAGTGCTGCAACAAACATGAGAGTGCTAAGATCTCTTCGAGATCCTGATACCCACTCTTTTTGGATAAATACCCATAACTGAGATTGCTGGATCATATGGTAGCTCTATTCTTGCTTTTTTGAGGAACCCACCATACTGTTTTCCACAGTGGCTGGACCATTTTGCGTTCCCACCAATGGTGTGAAAAGGTAACCTATAGAATGGGAGAAAATATATATCCAATAACGGGTAACTTCCAAAAGATCTAAGGAACTCATATAACTCAACAGCAAAAAGAATAACTTGATTTCAAAATGGGCCTAGAACTTGAATAGACACAGCTATATGGAAAAAAACATTCAGTATCACAAATCACCAGGGAAATGCAAATCAAAGCCACGAGACACCCCCTCACACTATTATCAAAAAACAAAACTGATGATCACTGATTTTTAGAAGTCCAGAGATGTTAAAGGACCTGAACAAGTGCACAAACCTTATCGTTAATCAAAACCAGGACTAGAATTCAAACATGCTGACTCACTGTCCCTAATTCTTTCCCTAATGCTACCCAGGGCCCTCCCAGTTGAAGCAGGATACAAGAGGAGGGATTCAATCAATTCCTTGCTTTTCATCTTGAGCCCCTGTTCACAGATATTATGTAGACTTTACTTGCAGAAGAGCTTTGAAATATACTTGAAAGAGAAAACATAGTTTAAAAAAGTTTTGATTTCTTAAAATAATCAGGTAAACAGTAACTTTTCTAAACTAAGTAACTGACCAGCACAGTCAGAAATTTAACTTGTTCCTTACCTTACAACTCAATCTGTGAACATAAGAATGAGGGGCTTTTGGATATCCTGGATATCTAAAATCCATGGATATATTAGCTTGGACCAAAAGTTCGTTCAGGTTTTTCCATTACATCTTACAGAAAAACCTGAATGAACTTTTTGCCCAACCTAATATTTGGCTAAGTGGTTAACTTCATAGCCATTTAGAAACACTGTCATTTCCTTTTAGAGAAGCAATCACAGATGCTTCAAAGTTATTCTGAACAAGCTCATAAAGAAAACTCCAGAACAGAATGGCAGATAGAGTATGCTATGCAGTGAGGATGCCTCTAATTCCCAGGGTCATTGTATTTCGGACTTGGAAAGCTCTAAACTGAACAGAAACTTAACCTAATGTTTGTTAATGTCAGCCAGAACTTGAGCAGTATAATCATTGCTGGACTCAAGGATAAACAGCCCTGTGAGGGCAGAGGGCCTCCCAGCTGTGTCAAGAGCAGATTCAATCTCTGCAGACCGTCCCTATCCTCCACATTTAATCAAGTGGCCCAAGCACTTCAGCACATCACTGCTTTCATTCCCTGCAGAGCATTTTTCACTACCTACCAGTTAATAAACAAAATTAACACTGTCCCCTAGGGTGCAAGCTCTCCATGAGAGCACAGCTGTTGTTCACACCTCCCAGAGCCTCACAACCTGGAACACAGACTAGCATCTTATTTATATTTACATAATAGCACTTATCTATGCCTTACGATGTACACCAGGCTTCGTTCTGTTGGCTTAATAAGGACACAATCCTCACAACAGCCCTATGAAATAGGCTCTGCTGTCATCTGCATTTTATAGATGAGGACCCTGCAGCACACAGAAGGAGACGATGCTGTACGAGGGTTCAACAAGACACAGCTGGAAAGTGGAAAGGCTGGGATTTGAACTCAGGCTGTCTGACTTCAAGATCTGCGCTGGCTCTCAGAGTAAAACATCAATAAATTATTCGCTGAATCTAAAAATGCCAAGGGTGGAATGGAGATTATATACTTCTTTAAAAAATATACTAACAAATTACAAATCCATTCAGAAGCTATAACTGAATAACAGGCTTAAAGTTGGCCTGATTCAGATATTGGATAATTACTTTAACAGAAATAAGAGAGAGAGAGAGAAATGCTGCTCCTTTGAGCACTTCTTTTGGGGAGAAGAGTGTTTCATCTGCTATTCGCCTGCTCCAACCCACCGACGGCTCTCTCTGCTGGGTGAGCTCACGTTCTGAGGCACTGACGGGCCCCTGGTGCAATCTGCCTGTGTGGAGCTTCCGGCACGTGCCCCCTCTTCAGGCCCGAGCGCTTGGGGTGGGCGCGACGTCTCCATGTCTCTGTTCACCGCGTCTCTGCCCACGCCCCACCCCCCCCAACATCACATTTTCCTTCCGAGCGTGCCACCCAATGCCAGCCCTATAAAGGTCCGGTTATGACCCCTGTTTCACACGTGCACACGCTTGCACGGTTACAAAGCGGCGGCGCCAGGATTTGAAACCAGGCGGCCGGACTCTGGCGCTTACTTCCCTGATCACCGCAGGAAAATCACTTCCCCTCCCATAGCTCACGTGGTACCCCTCCCATAGCTCACGTGGTACCCCGCCCATAGCTCACGTGGTACCCCTCCCAGAGCGGTCTGTCCCACCTCTGACGTTCCGTGCCGCTGCCTGTATTCACCTTGTTAATCTGTAGCTCAGCGTCTACATTCCCCCCCCCCCCCCCATGGGACATGGAATCTCCTCAAATGAAGTTTAGCACCTGAAGGCCAGTCTAAAATATTTTAATATCGATGGAGGGAATGGTGTTTAAAACCACCCGGGGCAGGATGGAATTGGAGCAGGGGTTCTCTAAACTCAGCCACTTAGAAACGCTAAGATTGAGTAGATCGTTTTAACTACTGTAATTTGAATTACTACTAAGGTGTACTCTGCAATTTCCTAATATCTGAAATTTGACTAATTATACTGACGTACACTCATTTTATAAGACTAAAGGTATATATGAACAAACACTAATTCTGATATCACAAAAATACCATTATTTTTGAAGAGTATATAATATGACATTCAAGTGCACAAGTTCTACAATAAAAATAATTCAAAGTGAAAGTGAAAGGCTCCCCCCCCCAGCTCCCCCCCCCCCCCCCCCGCCCCGGCTTCTCTATCTGGATTCTGTTAAAGATAAAAAGTCACCAGCAAGCATCTATTAAAAGCTGTTGTCTTTTTTCTTAATCAGAATTTATGAAGTCAATTTTATTTAAATTAAAAACAAGAATTCTTCTCGAAACATAATATCAAACCAACTCCTTGATTTTTTTCCTTCCTCTTAATTTATAACAGAGACTCTAAGAAAATAAAATCTAAGGTTAAGGAAATTTCCATCGATGTGAAGAAAATATTTTCCAAAATTAAAATAACAAGTTCCTCCCCGGTTAACATAAGTGATTTAAGTTGCAGATACATGGCTGCCCCTGAGATCCCCTTCCTCCCCAAGCTCTGTGAAAGGGCCAAATCCACATCCTTTCAGGAATTTGGAAGTCCTCTATGGGACTACCTTTTTTATGAAATGCTGCACATACTACCAATGCTACATAAATATTTCATGATACATTACCCAGTCCTGGAATTTCCTGCAAGATCGCACAAAGTCTTTAAAATAGTGCACTGCAAGTCATAAAATAATCAGATATAAAAGTAAGCTGTATCAATCCCTTGATTAACCACAATTTTTTTTTTTTACAAGAATTGCAGAAAAAGTAGTGTTACTACATCTTAATCTCAGGAGAGGGATTTGCTATTTATATTACTTTACTAAAAGGCTTTTAGAATTACACCTCTTTTTTTACATCAGGTAATATTTCTCAACTGGACAGGAGCCCTTCCATTATAATCTACATTCAAAAATTACCCAGAGTGACTTGAAAACAGGTCATAGACTGAATTGTAACATCTAGCAGAGTCTGATACATAGTAAAAGATGAATAAAATTTAATTGTTGACCTAATTGTGCCTAAAGCTTAACAAAATGTGTTCTTGTATATTATAATTAATCCCAATGCTTCCAATTCCTTATCTGTAAAATGAGAACTAGAGACCACTAAGATCCCTTTCAGCTTTAAAAAGCTGATTAGCAATTTATTTTATCTACAGCCCTCCCCAGAACCCTCCTTCCCCACACCCCTAGTTGCAAATTTAGTAATCTGGGACAAGAACAGCTCAGTAAACAGAAAACATCCCCAGGGAAAACCAAGGCTAAGATCAAGGAATCAAATTTCCAAAGTAAGCAACGCTCCCCATGCTGAGGGACCCCACCCCCCCCACCCCACCCCACCCCCGGAAGACAATAATGTATAAAAAAGTGCTTTTAAAATTTTTGGAAAGCTACAGAAATGTAAGGTGGTATAATACTGAAAACTGTGAAAGGTGGCATTTTTTTTCAATCACAGGAAGTACTGGGACATTCAGAGGATCTTAGTTTCTCACATACAAAAGTAGGGTCACTACACTCAAACACTCAAATCCCCCAGTGTAGCTCTGTTGTGTCAAGATAATTAAGTGATAGGACTGTTAGAAACAGTTTTTAAACGGCTCGCCTTACTGTATTTCTAAGACTCATGAACATTTTTGTTTATTTGGCATTGACTGCATTGAAAAGAGAGAACACTTTATGGTAATAATACTGATTCTTGATTATCAAATGGAGTTTTGTAGCAGACAGACGGAAAGCCTTGCTTAATTCAGGAAAATGTGTCTGCTTTTTTAAACCAGCAAAGCTCATTAAAAAGTTTTATGAGGGGTTGGAATCTCCAGATTTAGATATTTGCAACACCTTCACTTTGTCATCTGTGATGTACTCCTCAAGGTATACCACTTCCTGAGCTCTGCTGGGCCCTAAACTCTAATTGCTCATTCAAGAAAACTTAATGTAAATCTATAAAAAATTAAAAAGGACCCCCCCCCCCCCCCCCCACAACAGGGCTTTGTTTTCCCCTTAGGCTGGTCTGGCAGTGAAAGTTGGTTGGGAGAAGGCTGCCATCTTGTGGCCAAAAGAAAGAACGGTCTGTATGACAGACTAGGTCTATCCACCTCATTACAAATAACTCAATTTCATTTTTTTTATGGCTGAGTAATATTCCATTGTATATATGCACCACATCTTCTTTATCCATTCATCTGTTGATGGGCATTTAGGTTGCTTCCATGTCCTGGCTATTGTAAATAGTGCTGCAATGAACATTACGGTACATGTTTCTTTTGGGATTATGATTTTCTCTGGGTATATGCCCAGGAGTAGGATTGCTAGGTCATATGGTAGTTCCATTTTTAGTTTTTTAAGGAACCTCCAAACTGTTTTCCATAGTAGCTGTACCAACTTACATTCCCACCAACAGTGCAGGAGGATTCCCTTTTCTCCATACCCTCTCCACCATTTATTGTTTCTAGATGTTTTGATGATGGCCATTCTGACTGGTGTGAGGTGATACCTCATTGTGGCTTTGACTTGCATTTCTCTAATGATTAGTGATGTTGAGCATCTTTTCATGTGTTTGTTAGCCACCTGCACGTCTTTGGAGAAATGTCTATTTAGATCTTCCGCCAATTTTGTGGATTGGGTTATTTGCTTTTTCGGCATTAAGCTGCATGAGCTGCTTGTATATTTTGGAGATTCACCCTTTGTCTGTTGCTTCATTGGCAAATATTTTCTCCGATTCTGAGGGTTGTCTTCTCGTCTTGTTTATGGTTTCTTTCACTGTGCAAAAGCTTTTAAGTTTCATTAGGTCCCATTTGTTTATTCTTGGTTTTATTTCCATTATTCTAGGAGTTGGGTCCAAAAGGATCTTGCTTTGATGTATGTCATAGAGTGTTCTGCCTATGTTTTCCTCTAGGAGTTTGATAGTGTCTGGCCTTACATTTAGAGTCTGTCATATAGAGCGAAGTAAGCCAGAAAGACAAAAACAAATACTGTATGCTAACTCATATATATGGAATCTAAAAATATATATATATATATATGGTACTGATGAACCCAGTGACAGGGCAAGAATAAAGATGCAGATGTAGAGAACGGACTTAAGGACACAGGGTGGGGTGGGGGGGCAAAGGGGAAGCTGGGACGAAATGAGAGAGTAGCATTGACATATATATACTACCAAATATAAAATAGATAGCTCATGGGAAGTTCCTGCATAACATAGGGAAATAAACTCCATGATAGGTGATGACTTAGAGGGCCAGGACAGAGAGGGTGGGAGGGAGTCGCAGGAGGGTGGGGATATGGAGATATATGTATATGTACAGCTGATTCACTTTGGTGTACCTCAAAAATTGGCACAACAGTGTAAAGCAATTATATTCCAATAAAGAGCTTTTAAAAAAAAGACAAAACAAAAGAACAAGCTCCAAGAGCGCTGCCCATTCCTCAAACCTCCGATAGCTCCTCCCATGGAGGAAGTCTACCTATCCAGCTCTCCATGTGCATCCTGAGACTCCCCACTACAAGAACAAAGTCTTAAAAATTAAAGTGGAAAGAACATTAAAGAACTATTTGCTCAGGGACTTTCCCAATGGCACAATGGTTAAGAATCTGCCTGCCAAGGCAGGGGGATGTGGGTTCAATCCCCGGTCTGGGAAGATCCCACATGCTGCGGAGCAACTAAGCCCCTGCACCACAATTACCAAGCCCACATGCTGCAGCTACTGAAGCCCGAGCACCTAGAGCCCATGCTCTGCAACAAGAAAAGCCACCACAATGAGAAGCCTGCCCACCGCAAGGAAGAGCAGCCCCAGCTTGCCACAACTAGAGAAAGCCCCACTCAGCAATGAAGACCCCATGGAGCCAAAAAAAAAATAGGGAGGGAGAAGGGACTATTTGCGCAAACAAAGCCTTAGGAGGAAAATGAAGTGGAAAAGAGAAATATGGGCTTCCCTCCCTCCCTGGCAGCCCCAAGATCCACCCCAAGTCTCTTGATTTTAAAAACTTGGAGGAACTGAAGCCCTGGGCAATCAAATGACTCACTCAGAAACCTCAGACTCCCCTCTCCCACTGAAGACTCTCCTATGACCAGCAGGGTTCGTCTTCACACCTGCTTTTCCTCCAGATTTCTCATCACTTTTTCCCATAATCTTAGGCTGGCAAAGTAAAAAAATCTCTGACTTCTAGAGCTTAGAGAACACCTGTAAAATTCCTCTCATTCCTTCCCAATACATTTCTGAGCAGATTTAATTGGGGGTGAGGGGAAAGCCTTCCAAATAATGAGACTCTAGGTCAGCGTTGTCCAATTGTAACTCTACAAGGATGGAAACGCTCTCTATTTGCACTGTGCAGTAGTGTGGTCACTGCACACATGTAGCTACTGAGTACTTGGAATGTGACTACACATATGACTGAGTACATGACTGAGGAATTGACATTTTGATTTTATTTAATTTCAAATAATTTCGATGAAGTTGCCACATGTGACTAGTAGCTAACCTATGGGACAGCACAGCTGTAGCACGCTCGCCTCCCTAATCCATTTCAGCGTATCACCTTGACACACAAAATCCATCTCTTTATTGAAAAAGATATGTTTTGACTGCTCTATGGAGAACAGTATGTTAATAGTATACAGCACACACACAAAAATAGAAAACATGGGCTCTGCTTTCCAAGACTATACAATCAAAGAGGGGAGAAAGCATGCAGACAGATAACTAGCACCATTAACATACAATGGGGTCCCTCTTCAATGCGGAGCTACAGGGCTAGATTAACAAGACACGCAATCAATATAGGGCCTTAAAAGCCCATGCAACAGGAGGAGAGAACACAGGCATTTTAGAAAAGGGGCAGCAAGGGTAGGGGAACAGAGACAAGGGGTCACAAGTTCTATTTAGGGGATGCCAGAAAGCCCAGTCCAGGAGGAGTGATTTTATGTAAGAGGATCATGGAGAGAACTAGAAAGGTACATTAGGACCAGTTTCCAAACACAGAAATTAGAGACCCAAGGGGAAAACAGTGAGTGAGACTTTGGAGATGATATAAATACTGGGGATGGTAGAGGATAAGAGATGAATCAAATTTTTAAACCCAAGGTAACAAGACAAGGATGTCCACTCTAGCTGGTTTTATTCAACACAGTTTTGGAAGTCCTAGCCACAGCAATCAGAGAAGAAAAAGAAATAAAAGGAATCCAAATGGGAAAATAAGATGTAAAACTGTCACTGTTTGCAGATGGCATGATACTATACATAGACAATCCTAAAGATGCTACCAGAAAACTACTAGCGCTCATCAGTGAATCTGGTAAAGTTGAAGGATATAAAATTAATACACAGAGAACTTCCCTGGTGCCACAGTGGTTAAGAATCCGCCTGCCAATGCAGGGGACATGGGTTTGATCCCTCGTCCAGGAAGATCCTACATGCTATGGAGCAACTAAGCCTGTTCACCACAACTACTGAGTCTTCATGCCACACCTTCTGAAGCCTGTGTGCCTAGAGCCCATCCTCTACAACAAGAGAAGCCACCACAAGGAGGAGCCTCTGAACCACAATGAAGAGTAGCCCCTACTCACCCCAACTAGAGAAAGCCTGCATGCAGCAATGAAGACCCAACACAGCCAATAAGCAAACAAACAAATTATTTTAAAAAATTAACACATAGAAATCTTTCATTCCTACACACTAACAACAAAAGATCAGAAAGAATAATTAAAGAAACAATCCCATTTACCACTGCATCAAAAAGAATAAAATACCTAGGAATAAACCAACCTAAGGAGGCAAAAGACCTGTACTCAGAAAACTATAAGATACTGATGAAAGAAATCAAAGATGACAAAAACAGATGGAGAGATATACCATGTTCTTGGATTGGAAGAATCAATATTGTCAAAATGACTATATCACCCAAAGTAATTGACAGATTCAATGCAATCCCTCATCAAATTACCAATAGCATTTTTCACAGAATTATAACAAAAAAGTTTACAATTTATATGGAAACACAAAAGACCCAGAATAGCCAGAGAAATCTTGAGAAAGAAAAACAGACCTGGAGGAATCAGGCTCCCTGACTTCATACAGTACTACAAAGCAACAGTAATCAAAACACTATGGACTGGCACAAAAACAGAAATATAGATCAATGAACAGGATAGAAAGTCAAGAGATTAACTCATGCACCTATGGTCACCTAGTCTATGACAAAGGAGGCAAGAATATACAATGGAGAAAGACAGTCTCTTCAATAAGTGGTGCTAGGAAAACTGGACAGCCACGTGTAAAAGAATGAAATTAGAACATTCCATGATACACAAAAATAAACTCAAAATGGATTAAAGACCTAAATATAAGACCAGAAATCATAAAACTCCTAGAAGAAAACATAGGCAGAACACTCTGACATAAATCACAGCAAAATCTTTTTTGATCTACCTCCTAAAGTAATGAAAACAAAAACAAAAATAAACAAATGAGATCTAATTAAACTCAAAATCTTTTGCACAGCAAAGGAAACCATAAACAAAATGAAAAGACAACCCACAGAATGGGAGAAAATATTGCAAATTAATCCTGACAAGCGATTAGTCTCCAAAATTTACAAACAGCTCATGCAGTTCAACAGCAAAAAAGAAAAGAAAAAGAAAAAAGGGTGAAAGATCTAAATAGACATTTCTCCAAAGACATACAGATGGCCAAAGGGCACATGAAAAGATGCTCAACATCAGTAATTATTAGAGAAATGTAAATCAAAACTATAATGGGGTATCACACCAGTAAGAATGGCCATCATCAAAAATCTACAAACAATAAACACTGGAGAGGGTGTGAAGAAAAGGGAACCCACCTACACTTTGGTGGGAATGTATATTGTTACAGCCACTATGGAGAACAATATGAAGGTTCCTTAAAAAACTAAAAACAGAGCTACCATATGCTCCAGCAATCCCACTCCTGGGCATACATCCAGAGAAAATCGTTAATTCAAAAAGATACATGCAACCCAATGTTCACTGCAGCACTATTTACAAAACCCAGGACATGGAAGCAACCTAAATGTCCATAGACAGATGAATGGATAAAGATGTGGCGCATAGGTACAATGGAATATTATTCAGCCATAAAAAAGAATGAAATAATGTCATTTGCAGCAAAATGGATGGACCTACTACAGATTGTCCTACTGAGTGAAGTAAGTCAGACAGAGAAAGACAAATATATGATATCGCTTATACGTAGAATCTAAAAAAAACAGTGGTACACATATACACACTACCATACATAAAATAGATAACTAACAAGAATCTACTGTAGGGACTTCCTAGGTTGTGCAGTGGTTAGGAATTCTCCTGCCAATGCAGGGGACACGGGTTCGAGCCCTGCCCCAGGAAGATACCACACGCTGTGGAGCCACTGGACCCGTATGCCACAACTATTGAGCCTGTGCTCTGGAGCCCGTGAGCCACAACTGTTGAGCCCGTGTGCCACAACTACTGAAGCCCACGAGCCTAGAGCCTGTGCTCCACAGGAGAAGCCACAACAATGAGGAGCCCACGCACCACAATGAAGGGTAGCCCCCACTCACAACAACTAGAGAAAGGCCATGTGCAGCAACAAAGACCCAACACAGCCAATAAAAAATAAACCCAATAAATTAATTAATTTTAAAAAATCTACTGTATAGCATAGGGAACGCTACTCAATACTCTGTAATGACCTACATGGGAATAGGATCTAAAAAAGAATGGATATATGTATATGTATAACTGATTCACTTTGTTGTACAGAAGAAACACAACATTGTAAATCAACCATACTCCAATAAAAATTAATTTTAAAACAAATAAACAAAGAAACCCAGGGTAAATGGACAATAAATGGCACGATTAACGGAGCCAAAAGGGGACGTGATGACTGAAGGTTGCTGAAGTTGAGGTTGATGAGATAACCAAATGGACAAACAAGTACTTTGAGAAGTGAAATGAGACTGAAAGAAGAGAAGAGAGGCTGATGGATGTGAGAGTCAAATCAGAGACTGCTGACTGAAATCAGAGTGGAAGGGTAGGTACAGGAGGAGGAGGAAGGAAAGAAGAGACCCACGGACAGAATTTGCAACCAGGGGAAATAGCCCCTTTTCAGGGATGAAGGAGAAACAGAAGGAATATCCCCTACTACAGGGACAGGATGAAGACTTCTCACTACATACCCTCTGCACCTCTTAAATGAGCACTCCTGCCTTCCTAACTGGAATGCATACTGTGCAAAGACGGAGACTGTATGATTATTTCAATCCCAATGGCCACAAAAGAGCAAATTAAGCCCCAATCCTACCTGAATAACTCAGTACCTCAAGAGGAGACAGGAGGGTATCTAAAGGACACCAGAAGAGGGTGAGCGGTAGAGGTTTTGCCTCACTAGCGTGGAAAATCAGCCCTAGATTAAAACACCGCTCTGGATCTCCCTAACAAAGCTTAAAAAGCAAGACCCATGCTTCTATGTGATCTAGTTCAGTGGTTCCCAATCCTGGCAAATGGGGCAATCACCGAAAGACTGCTGGTGGGGCCCACCCTCAGAGAGGATGATTTAACAGCCTGGGCAACCAGTATCATTTTAAAGCTCCCCAGGTGACTCTAGTGCACAGCCAAGATTGAGAACCACCCATTGACGCCATAGATAGGTAAGGTTTCTAACCCAGTTATTACAGTCCCCTTTAATTCTCCGCACTACTGATGCCATTTTCAATATTGATGTAACATTATAGTTGGCAAGCACTGTTTGCAGCTTTCAACATGCTAACACATTTTAACCACAACCTAGTAGCAGGAGTCTCACACATATTATCTCATTGACTCCTTAGAGAATCCTGGAGAAGTTCAGTTACCTGCCCGAGACCCCACAGTTAGCAACAGCCCAGGAGGGCTGACCCCAGAGCTGCCCTTCTTTTCTGTTACCCCTCTGCTGTCCTCAAGCTCAGCAACTTCTTAGATATCCTGGGAAGGAAGTGAAAGAAGCACCTCAGGGATTGTGAGATATAAGAGAGGAGTCGGCAGCAGAACTCTTACTAAAACCCATGATTTCTCCCTGGAACCACCTGCTTCACCCAAGCACAGTTCTTAAAGGTAATGGCCAGGGAGACACCTGGCAAGGCCAGGACGAAAGAGTGCAAAAATAATTTCCTTTCCTTATTCTTGTTCAACTCTACACCAGTGTGGACATGAGTTTTAGAAATACCTTACATGTCTAAGTAGTAATAATTTCTCTGAGAAACTGTTACATTAAAGGATTCCTCTTCCCCATCGCAGACCCTTCCAAAAGAGACCAACAAAAGATGCAAGGCTGGGCCCAACCTGGCCAGGGGTTTTTCTATCCTTGTCTGACGCTCTCTGGGCTGCAGGGAGGGGAGCACAAACTCTGCGGGTCTGTGCCCATTTTCAACCTCCCTGCAGCTCTGGGGGCAAGGAAAACGGAGAAGGCCTGAGGACAGCCAAGTTCTCCGGGAACCGGTTCAACGCGGCGCGTGAACTGCTGGCTGCCAACACCGCAGCCTAAAAGAAGCCGACAAGTGGACGCATCCACGTGGTGCCGACTGACCTCGGAGCACAGGGTCAGGATGCAGCCTAGCTTTCAGAGTCTGAAAATCCAGGCTCCTGGGCCCCAGGCGCGGGCGCGGCCGCCTTACCCGCAGGAGCACAGGTCGCAGATGCACTTCGTCTTCACCGGGGCCATCCCGAGGCCTGGAGGTCCGCGCCGAGCATCCCCCGCCGCCTCCTAGACCCCGACCGCCCCGCAGGGGGCGCGCCGAGTCTCGTGGGCCTTGGCAAATATTCTGAATACTGAAGAAAACTGAAGTGGCCCTTTGGCAAAGTCCGGTCTTCCGTTTCCTTCCCTGGGCTGGCCTTGCACGGGAGAGGCGCGGAGCGTGGACCGCCTGGGCCCGGGCAACCTCTCCGTGCATGCGCCGCCCGCCCCCCGCCTCTGTCCGCCCCACCCACGCACCCAAGGACCTGCCGCGGCCCCCGGGGCCTCTGTGACGTCACCGGGGCTACGAGGTGCACCTGTGGGTGGCAGTGATGGCACAAGCGCTGCCTGTGAGGTCAGGGAGCTTCCAGCAGCAAAGGTCTCCCATGGGGTCTTGATGAAACCTCAGGAAGATCTCAGGATGGGACGACTTTGGAAAGATTGTGGGTGCGTGCGCAAGTCAGCAAATGTGCTGCTCACTTGGGCAAAAAGGCCGCACACCCCACCCTCATCACACTGGGTGGCATCTCTAGGCTCCGTGGTGCCCTTTGGCATCCGTTTCCAGATCTTCCTTGTGGAAATCGATGCCTTCAGCTGCTCCCATATACCTCGCAGTCTGAGAACACAGCGGTTTCAGGGCGCCTTGGCCTTGCCTGCTCGCCAGGGTGCTCCCTCACTGCCCCAGGTGACAGTAATGATACCAGGGCAGAGGTCTTGAAGTTTCCGTGTGCATCAGAATCACCTGGCTTGATAAACGCCAGATGGCCACAGCCCACCCCTGAGTTTCTGACTCAGTAGGTCTGGAGTGGGCCTAGCAAGTTCTGAGCCTGGCTGATGCTGCTAGGCCAGGGGCCACTCTTTAAGAAGGAGTTTCGGAGATTATTTTGCCCTCTCTCTAACCAGCCTTCCAGCTCACCTGACCCGGAGAACCACTACAGATCCTGCCCAGAAGAAGCCACTGGCATCAAAACCTCTAATCTGGGACCCTAGTTTCAACAAGAAGCCAAGTGATTCCCACCAGAAAGCAAGTTCAGGAGACACTGCTCTGATGGGTGGTTCGTAATTAAATATGATGACTTCCCCGTTGTGGGACACAGGAGCTTCAAATATTGGCAATCCTATGCTTGTTTTTCTTTCCCACACTTCCTAACTCTTCTCCTTAGTTTTTGTGAAGGAGTGAGTCAGTAAGTCAGAGGCATTTTAGACTGCAAAACACTTAATAGTCAGAGTTTTTTGGATTTTTTTTCGTCCATGTTAGGCTCCACAACAGTCAGCGAACTGTTGCCAACAGGCCAAATTCAGCCGGCCACCTGTCTTTGGCCAGCAAGCTAAGAATGTTCTTTTTACATTTTTATATGGTTGAACAAATTAAAAGAATATTACATGACCCATGAAACATGTAAAATTCAAGTTTTTGTGTCTGCAAATAGTTTTGAATTTTGTCCAAAAATTTTTGGACATAT
Organism: Hippopotamus amphibius kiboko; assembly: GCF_030028045.1. NCBI lineage: Eukaryota > Metazoa > Chordata > Mammalia > Artiodactyla > Hippopotamidae > Hippopotamus > Hippopotamus amphibius. The sequence continues at coordinate 84,624,551 of NC_080187.1, read as the reverse complement.
TCCTGATTTTGCCTCTTGGCCCACAAAAGCTAAAATATTTACTATAGGACTTTTTACAGAGAAAGTTTGCTGTCTCCAGTTCTAAAAAGTCAAAGAGGGAGATCCAGAGGGGAGCAAAGCTTACTGATCATTCTTAAGAATAGGGGAGGGTGGAGCTGCTCCTTGCCTTCTCAGTAGGAGATCAGGGCCCCAAAGGGGAGGATGGACTCCTGGGGGGACAAGATGGAGACCTGGGAGCTAATGGAAGCCGAGGAAAAGCCTGCGTGCCATCCCTTGCCATTGACAGAGAACATCACAGGGGTCTTACAGAGGAACTACAGTGCTGAACACCAGTCTTCTCTTGATAGCTGCCTAAACATTATCTCTGAATCTTCCAGAAAAATGTCCCACTGATGCTCCCAGACTTGGATGAGAACCATTCAAACTGCCCTTGTGGTTAGCAGTTTGTCAGCAATCCATGGCACTCCCAACTTCCCCCAACCCTGCTCTCAACCAAGGGTGGAGATCTTGAAAGATGAAGATAGTATGGATAAAATGGCCTCCACACTGGTGCTTCTGTAGAGCTGGTGCTGGACAAGACAACTTTTCCTCCCCCTCCTTGTTACACTTACTACCCATGTTTTGTTAGTTCCAGACAATTCTACCCTAACTCATAGAAATACCTCTCTAACTCTGTTCCAAAAGGTAGCCCTGCCTATGAAGAATTTACTGGCACTTGCTATGCATTAAACACTTTTGCGCACTTTCCCTTAAGCTCTCTTGTCTATCTCTTAAAACTGAGGTAAATCTATCATGCCCATGTTACATCACTCAAGATCACACAGCTAGGGACTTTCCGGGTGGCGCAGTGGTTAAGAACACGCCTGCCAATGCAGGCGACATAGGTTCAATCCCTGGGCCAGGAAGATCCCACATGCCACAGAGCAACTAAGCCGGTCCGCCACAACTACTGATCCTGTGCTCTAGAGCCCTCGAGCCACATCTACCAAGCCCGCATGCTGCAACTACTGAAGCCCACTCACCACAACTAGAGAAAGCCTGTGCACCGCAACAAAGACCTAACACAGCCAAAAAAAAAAAAAACACATTGCACAGCTAATGAGTACTAGAGCTGAGATTCAGGCCCACTTTGATCTTTCTTTTCAAACTTTTCCACCCAGGAAAAAGAATGACTAGGTAAGCTGGAGATCTTAGGGACCACTGCAAATGGTATTTTATCTTAAAATTTTGTATTTACATCTTAATATGGCCATATTTAATATTTCCCCAAAATCTTTTTATAAAACTAACACTCAGCGAAGCTACACAATTTTTTCCTGTGGCCTTATAACCCATCCAACCCCAAACTCACTGTTAAATACCATCTGAAAATCTACTCTTTGTAGAATATTGTTAAAAATCTGTAGTTACTCCTCTGAGCACAAAGCATTTTAGCAAACATTGTCTTTTTTAGCATCTTTAACTATTTAGAAATGCTAAACTTCACTAGCTAGAAGACTAGCCCATCATGACACGTAAATTGGACATCTACCATTCAACCATTCATTCATTCCACAAACACTTATTGATCTCCTATGATGAGCCAGACACTGCGCTAAATGACAGAGACAAGGGACAGGAACATCATGGAACTTAACATAGAAAGAGAAGCAGGTGACCAAAATATTGTCGTAGTATATAGTTATGAACTATATTAAGTATCAAGAGGATAAATAGGGGGACCTGGTGAATTCTATCAAATATTTGGGAAAGAAATAATATCAATCCTACACATGATCTTTTAGAAAATTAAGGAACACTTCCCGGTTAATTCTACAAAGCCAGTATTACTCTGATTCCAAAGCCAGACAAAATTGTCACATAAAAACTACAAGCCACTATCTCTTATAAGAATCCTTGTAAAATATTAGCAAACCAAACCAGCAATATATATAAAGGATTATATGCCATGACCAAGAGGAGTTTATCCCAGAAATACAAGGTTGTTTTAACACTGGAAAATCAATTAATGTAACACACCACATCAGTAGAATAAAGGACAAAACTACTTGATCTTCTCAATGACTCAGAAAAGGGATTTGGCAAAATCCACTGCCCATTCTTGATTTTTTTTTTTTTTTTTACAAAATCCTCAGGAAATTAGGAAAAGAAGAGAACATCCTCAACCTGATAAAGGGCATTTACAAAAAGCTACAACTACCATCATTCTTAGCAGTAAGACTGAATGTTCCCCACCACTATGAGAAACAAAACAAGATGTCTGTTCTCACTGCTTCTATTCAGCACTCTGCTGGAGGTTCTTGCCAATGGAGTAAGGAAAGAAAAAGAAGTTAAAGGCATGCAGATTGGGAAGGAAGAAATAAAACTATATCTACAGATGACATAGTCCTAATGTAGAAAATCCTAAGAACTCTACACACACACACACACACACACACACACACACAACTACTAAAAATAAGAAAGTTAAACAAATCCACAAGAGAGAAGATCAATTACAAAATCAATTGAATTTCTATATACCAGCAACAAACAATCCAAAAGTTAAATTAATAAAACAACTCAATTCACAATAGCATAAAAATGAATACAATACCTAGAAATAAATTTATCCTTTAAGTGCAAGACTTTTTTTTTTTATTGGAATATAATTGCTTTACACTCTTGTACCAGTTTTTGAGGTATACCAAAGTTAATCAGCTGTATTTATACACATATCCCCACATTCCCTCCCTTCCTTGACCCCCCCCACCCTCCCCGTCCCAGCCCTCTAAGGCATCATCCATCATCGAGTTGATCTCCCTTTGTTATACAGCAACTTCCCGCTGACCATCTATTTTACAGTTGGTAGTATCTATATGTCTATGCTACTCTCTCACTTCGTCCCAGCCTCCCCTTCACCCCCTGCCCCCACCAACCTCGTGTCCTCCAGTCCATTCCATGCATCTCCATCCTTATTCTTGTCTTGTCACTGGGTTCATCAGTACCATTATTTTTTTTTTTTAAGATTCCGTATATATGAGTTAGCATACAATATTTGTTTTTCTCTTTCTGGCTTACTTCACTCTGTATGACAGACTCTAAGTCCATCCACCTCATTACATATAGCTCCATCTCATTCCTAAGTGCAAGACTTTTACAGTCAAAATTACAAAGCATTGCTGAGAGAAAATAAATAAGATCTAAATGAATGGAGAGATATACCATATGTATGAGTCAGAATACTCAATATTGTTAAGAAGGCAATTCTCCCCAATTGATTTATAGATTCAATGCAATCCCTATCAAAACCCCAGCAAACTTTTTGTTACAGAAATTGGTGTGCTGACTCTAAAAATTTATACAAAAGGCAAAGGATCTAGAATAGCCAGACAATTCTGAAAAAGAACAACAAAAAAGACTTAAACCACCCAATTTCAAAACTTATTATCAAAACTATAGCTAAAGTAATCAAGACAGACATAATGATCAAGAAAAAGAATGGAGAATCCATAAATAAAGTCTTACATTTGTGGTCAATTGATCCTAAAAAAAGTGGCATAGCAATTCAACCAGGAAAGGATGGTCTTTTCAATGAATGATGCTGGGACAATTGGACATCCATATGTGGGAAATTAAAAAAAGAATTTATATCTTCACAACATCTCATACAAAAATTAACTCAAAATATACCATAAACGTAAATGTAAAACCTAAAACTATAAAACTTCTAGAAGAAAGCATAAAGGTAAATTTTCGTAACCTTTTTTAGACAAAAATATCTTAGACATACACCAAAATCATGATTCATAAAAATAAAAAAATTGACATATTGGACTTTATAAAAATAATTTACTCTTCAAAAGACACCATTAAGAGAATGAAAAGACAAGTACAAGCAATCCTGAGAAAGAAAAATGGAGCTGGAGGACTCAGGCTCCCTGACTTTATACTATAGTACAAAGCTACAGTAATCAAAACAGTATGGTACTGGCACAAAAACAAATATAGATCAATGGAACAGGATAGAAAGCCCAGAAACAAACTCATGCACCTATGGTCAATTAAACTACGACAAAGGAGGCAAGAATAAACAATGGAGGGAAGACTGTCTTCAATAAGTGGTACTGGAAAAACTGGACAGCTACATGTAAAAGAATGAAAAGAGAACACTCTCTAACACCATACACAAAAATAAACTTGAAATGAGTCAAAGACCTAAATGTAAGACTGGACACTATAAAACTCTTAGAGAAAAACATAAGCAGAATACTATTTGGCATAAATTGCAGCAATATCTTTTCTGATCCACCTCCTAGAGTAATGAAAATTTTAAAAATAAACAAATGGGACCTAATTAAACTTAAAAGCTTCTGCACAGCAAAGGAAACCATAAACAAAATGAAAAGACAAACCTCAGAATGGGAGAAAATACTTGCAAACAAAGTGACCAACACAGGATTAATCTCCAAAATATACAAACAGCTCATGTAGCTCTGTGTCAAAAAAAAAAGGACTTCCTGGGCTTCCTAGGTGGCGCAGTGGTTAGGAATCTGCCTGCCAATGCGGGGGACATGGGTTCGATCCCTGCTCCAGGAAGATCCCACATGCCATGGAGCAACTAAGCCCATGTGCCACAACTATTGAGCCTGTGCTCTAGAGCCCATGAACCAACTATTGAGCCCATGTGTTGCAGCTACTGAAGCCCACACACCTAGAGCCTGTGCTCCTCAACAAGAGAGACCACCACAATGAGAAGCCTGCGCACCACAATGAAGAGTAGCCCCTGCTCGCTGCAACTAGAGAAAGCCCGTGTGCAGCAACAAAGACCCAACACAGCCAATAAAATTAATTAATTAATTAATTAATTAATTTAAAAAAAACAATCAAAAAGTGGGCAGAAGACCTAAATAGACATTTCTTCAAAGAAAATGTACCGATGGCCAAAAAGCTCAGGAAAAGATGATTGGCATCACTGATTATCAGAAGAATGCAAATCAAAACTACAATAAGGTATCACCACACACTGGTCAGAATGGGCATCGTCAAAAAGTCTACAATAAATGTTGGAGAGGGTATGGGGAAAAAAGGGAACCCTCCTTCACTGCTTGTGGGACTGTAAATCGGTACAACCACTATCAAGAACAGTATGGAGTTTCCTTAAAAAACTAAAAATTGAACTACCATATGATCCTGCAATCCCACTCCTGGGCAAATATCCAGAGAAAACCATAATCCTAAAGGATACATGCACCCCAGTGTTCACTGCAGCAGTATTTACAATATCCAGGTCATGGAAGCAACATAAATGTCCATCGACAGAGGAATGGATAAAGAAGATGTGGTGTGTATAGATAATGGACTCAGCCATAAAAAAAAAAAAAAAAAAGAAATAATGCCATTTGCAGCAACATGGATGGACCTAGAGATTATCATACTAAGTGAAGTAAGTCAAACAAAGACAAATATCATATGATATCACTTGTATGTGGAATCTAATTTTAAAAAAAAGAAAGAAAAGAAACAAATGAACTTATTTACAAAACAGAAACAGATTTACAGATAGTGAAAACAAACTTACGGTTACCAAAGGGGGAACGTGGTGGGGGCAAGGAGGAGGGGCAGGATAAATCAGGAGCCTGGGATGAAGACACACACTCTACTATATATTAGATAGATAACCAACAAGGACCTACTGTATAGCACAGGGAACTCTACTTGATATTCTGTGATAAGCTATATGAGAAAAGAATCTAAAAAAGAATGAATATATGTACATGTATAACTGAATCACTTTGCTGCACACCTGAAACTAACATAACATTGTAAATCAACTATACTCCAATAAAATTTAAAAACAGAAAAAAAAATTACTGCTATGTGAGTGACCACTGAAGCAACTTGGAACTGATGTCAATGATAAGGCTAACAGGAAGAAAATAATTTAGTGAAAAATTAAATAAAGAATAATCGATAAAGGGGAAAAAAAGACAAGTACAGACTGAGAGAAATAGCTGCACATCATTTATCTGATAAAGGACTGTATCCAGAATATACAGAGAACTCTTACAACTTATAATAACACAACCCAATTTTAAAAGAGCAAAAGATTTTAACAGATACTTCACCAAAGAAAATATGTGAATGCCTAATAAGCACATGAAAATATGCTCGTGCAGAAAAGAGTTAACATAGCAAGGCTCAGACTGCTATGCTTAGAAAGTCCTACTCGCAAGGATCACCCTTGGCTAAGAACTTGGATCTCAGGTGAGTTCCCGCCATTCCCTAATAATAATAACTCACTGTGCCTAAATTATAAACAATGTGGTTTACACTGCACACCTATTTTCTTTCTAGGAACCTGAAATTTTGGTTCATGCTAGGTAAATGGTGTTTACATGACTGGCCCCCAGTAAAAACCCTGGGCCCTGAGTTCCTAATGAGATTTCATGGTAGATGACATTTCACATGTTGTCACAACTCATTGCTGGAGGAATTAAGTACATTCTGTGTGACTCCACTGGGAATGGACTTTTGGAAGCCTGTGCCTGGTTTCCTCCAGACTTTACTCCATGTGTTCTTTTCCCTTTGCTACTTTTGCTATGAGTTCTTTTACTGTAATAAATCATAGCCATGAGCATGACTATATGCTAAGTCTTGTGAGTTCTCCTAACAAATCATGGAACCCGGGGCGTGGTCTTCAGGACCCCGAACACAATGCATGACACCAATAATCATTAGGGACATGCAAATTATAACCATAATGAGATTCCACCTCATATCCATTAGAATGGCTGTAAACCAACATTGTTCCCCAGGATCTGAAAAAGTGGAACTCATGCATTGCTGGTAGGAATATAAAATGAGTCAGCCACTTCTGAAATGTTTGGTACTATCTTTAAAAGTTAAACATATACAGTACTTACTATAATTCTACCTACAGGTGTTTACCCAAGAGATATGAAAACATATATCCATATAAAGACTTTAATGTGAATGTTTATAGTAGCATTATTCATAATGGCATTAAAAACTGGAAACAATTCCAATTTCTATCAACTGGTGAATCAACAAAATGTAGCAATATATATTCATACAATGGCATACTACTTAGCAATAAAAATAAATGGAATAAAAATAAATGAAACTTTACAATTTGGATGAACCTCAAAAACCTTATGCTAAGAGAAAGAAGCAAGATACAAAATAACTATATGATTCCACTTACATAAAGTTCTAGAGGAAGCAAATCTATAGAGACAGAAAGCAAAACAGTAGTTGCCTGGGTCTCAGGTTGAGAGTAGAGATTGACAGCAAACAGAAATTGGGAGCGGGGGTGATAGAAATATTCTAAAAATGAGCTGTGGTAATGGAACTGTACACTTATATACAATGGATGAATTATGGTATGTAGATTTTACCTCAATAAAGTTTTTAAATATTTTTTAATATTTTAATTTTATTGGTATATAGTCAAGTTACAATCTTGTGTTAATTTCAGGTGTACGGTCAATAAAGCTTTTTTTTTTTTTTTAAGAAAAAAAATCACTTGCAAAAAGTCCCCTTCAGTATCATTATCAAATTATTATTTCATTTTGAATAATTTAGGTATTTTTCTTATTTCCAAATAAGGTGGTACATTAAACATATAGATTTATCTTTCCTCTGTTCAAAATCCCACTAAAATGAGAGTAATGGGAGGAGGGGGTATGGACAAAGATAGAATAAGAGATAATAACATTGAATTTGGGGAAGCAGAAAAGCGCAAGAATGGTCACTGACTTAGCAGATCCAAGAAAGCTGAATTATTAGCCAGCAGCAGAGAAAGCCAGGAAGAAAAATTATTTTTATCACAGAACCTCCAATATGTTCAGGATTCGGCAGCATCAGTGGCCGTAAAGCACTAGAAACAGAAGGATTGATTGAAGATCTGTTTAAGAAGCAGTTAGAGGATATATGGTGCAACACAGGGAATATAGCCAATATTTTATAATAACTATAAATGGAATATAACCTTTAAACATTGTGAATCACTATGTTGTATACCTGAAATTATACAATATTGTACATCAATTATACCTTGATAATTTAAAAAATGAAGCAATTAGACCCACAGATCCCCTTCCCAATTCCACATAGCTAGGCAACTGCTCTTCTCCCACTAATCCCTAACACTAGCAGTTTTTATTCCCTGAAAAGAGTAAACAGAGGGTCTCTGAACTGGGAGAACACCAAGGACGTTGAGGAATTGAGTACCAGGTTGAAAGCAGGAGAATTAAGTGAAGTCTGCCTGTAAACTGAATATTAGGACCCTGGTTTTCTTCCCCCAGAATGATCAGAATGTTATTTATCAGGCATATATTCATCCACCCCAGTAGAAGAATCTTGGAAGAATCAAATCAGCCAAACAGAACAAGTCTAAAGATGCAGGCAACAGAAATTTCCTCAAAGAAGTGGCTCAGTCAGATGACTTTCCAATGAAACTGATAGTCTGCCAGTGCTACCCACAGGTTTTAAAGAAATTTAAATAGGAAACTAGACAATTGAGGAAAGTTTCTAACATGAAAAAGATTAAAAGAAAACAAACCAACAGAAGAAATTTGGAAGAAATCAAAGCTAAACAGAGATGAAAATTTTCTTTAATGTTACCAACATCCTCAGAGAGATAAAAGATGTTTTGTCCAAGGAAATAATTTTATATTTGTAAAGGAACAATCAGAAAAAGAAATAGCCTATGGAAATTTAAAATATGATGCCGAAACTTAAAACTCCAAAGAAGAGTTGGAAGATTAAGATGAGAAAAACTTCTGGAAAACAGAACAAAAAGACAAATAGAAAATAACAAAGGGAATATAAAAGCATTAGAGGACTGTTCATGAGATCTAATATTCAGATTGGAGTGTTGATAAGAAAGAACAGCGAATACAGAAGAAATGTATTATCAAAAGTCGAGAACATTTTCCAGAATTAAAGGACATGAGAGGGCCCAACACAAAGCAAATTGGGGCTCAACAATGCCAATTATTATTAAGTTTCAGAACACCAGAGATAATAAGAAAAATCTAAGTTTTTAAGAGAGACAAAATAGATCAATAATAATAATAAGTAGATCAAACACAAAGACACGGGCATCAGATTACTAGAAACTAAGAGACGATGGACTAATTATGCCTCTAAGACTCTGAGAGAATGTTATTTCAAACCAATCAAATGTCAGAGTAAAAATAAAGACATTTTCAGAAATGCAATGACTTACAACTTTTATTGCCCTCATACTTTTTATAAGGAAGCTACTGGAGAACGTGTTCCACCAATTGAGTGAATAAGGCAAAAAATGAGGAACAGATGGGATCAAGAGCACTTAAAAGAGGGGAAGGAAATCCCCAGGATGATAGTGAAAGGAGAGCAGTTCACCCGTAGACACCGAGGACCCCAGAACAGATGTCACCAAGGAGATGAAATTGAGTTTGAATATAATAAGATTTTCCATACACTATTTTTGGTTTGGGGTTTTTTTTTAAGAATTTTTATTGAGATAATAATTGACATACAATAAACTGCATGTATTTAAAGTGCACAATTTGATTTTTCTTTCTTTATTAGTAATGTATATATGGCAATCCCAATCTCCCTCCATACACTATTTTGTATTATGACATTTAGCTGTATGTTTTATTTCCACAAACTAGTGTAAGGGAGGATTTTTTTTTAAGCTCTTTAGTGGAATATAATTGCTTTACACTCTTGTACCAGCTTACGAGGTACACCAAAGTGAATCAGCTGTATTTATACACATATTCCCATATCCCCTCCCTCCCACGACTCCCCCCAACTCTTCCCATCCCGGCCCTCCAAGGCGTCACCTATCATCAAGTTGATCTAAGGGAGGATTTTTTTTTTAATTTTATTTATTTATTATTTTTGGGGGGGTACACCAAGTTCAATCATCTGTTTTTATGCACATATCCCCGTATTCCCTCCCTCCCTTGACTCTCCCCCCACCCTCCCTCGAGTCCCCCCCACCCTCCCCGTCCCAGTCCTCTAAGTAAGGGAGGATTTTTTTAACTTCTTGTCTTGCACACATGTTAACATAGTGCCCTACACATAGTAGATATTCAAATATTTTTTAGTTTTGTTTATTTTTTGAAGAGCAGCACTGTTTTTTTTTTTTAATGCAACTTGTTCTTTCTTTTTTAAAATAATTAATTAATTTTATTTTTGGCTGCATTGGGTCTTCGTTGTTACGTGTGGGCTTTCTCTAGTTGTGGCGAGCAGGGGCTACTCTTCGTTGCAGTGGGCGGGCTTCTCATTGCGGTAGCTTCTCCTGCTGCAGAGCACGGGGTCTAGGTGCACAGGCATCAGTAGTTGTGGCACATGGGCTCCAGAGCGCAGGCTCAGTAGTTATGGCGCATGGGCTTAGTTGCTCCATGGCAGGTGGGATCTTCCCAGCCCACGGATGGAAACTGTGTCCCCTGCATTGGCAGGTGGATTCTTAACCACTGCACCATCAGGGAAGTCCTGAGCAGCACTGTTTTTTAATGTGTTTTAGTCCAGAATACAAAGCAAGGTGCTAGTTGTTGCCTCAATGATAGTACAATAGTAAATAATGGCTTTTTCTTCCCCCATAAGGCAAATTACAGAAGTGTATCAGAAGGACAGCATGAGACATTTGAATAAATGAATGGAAGAATGGAATACCTATATTTGTACAGTATAGCACTCTAAAAAGGGCTATATGGTGGATATGGAGTATCCTAACTCAGGAAGCTTCGGTATCCTGAAAATACTGATAAATTCTGAATGAATTACACTGAGTAACACTGATTCATTCATCTGCTTAAAGACCAAGGACAGAATAATGCTATATTTTTAGGGGGATATGGCCTACTGTTCGGCAAGTAGACCCTGCACTTATGCCATATGAGTTCAAATTCCACTTCAGCAACTATAAATTATTTTAATGGATAAATACTGTTAATTGATGTAAATTATCATATCAATAGTATAAAATGTGGAGAAGAATAAAAAGTGGAGTGTTCTTGTACACAAGTGAAGTTAAGTGTTTATCAGCTTAAAATAGACTGCTAAAACTATAAGATATTTTATGCAGGCACTTTCTAATCACAAAGCTAATACCTACAGAAGTTACACAAAAGAAAAAGAGAAAAGATTCAAAACTTACTTCAAAAAACAACAGAACACAAAGGAACATAGCAAGAGAGAAAAGGAGAAAAGAACAAGACAAAGAGTTAACATAATGGCAATTGTAAATCCTTCCCTATCAATAATTAATTTAAATGTAAATAGGCCAAACTCCCCAATAAATAAATGCAGAGTAGCTAAAAGAATAAGAAAATCAAGACTCAACTGTATGCTGTCTATAAGAAACTCACTTTACATTCAAGAAAACACATAGGCTAAAAGTGAAAGGATGGGGACTTCTCTAGTGGTGCAGTGGTTAAGAATCTGCCTGCCAATGCAGGGGACACAGGTTCATATTCCTGCTCCAGGAAGATTCCCACATGCCTTGGAGCAACTAAGCTCATGCATCACAATTACTGAGCCTGCACTCTAGAGCCCGAGAGCCACAACTACTGAGCTCACGTGCTGCAACTACTGAAGCCTGCACACCTAGAGCCGGTGCCCTGCAACAAGAGAAGCCACCACAATGAGAAGCCCGTGCACCACAACGAAGAGTAGCCCCCACTCACCACAACTACAGAAAGCCTGCATGCAGCAATGAAGACCCAATGCAGCCCCCCCAAAATTCATTCATTTATTCATTCATTCATTTTTTAAAAAGTGAAGTGATGGAAAAGGAATTCCATGCAAATGGTAACCAAAATAAAACAAAAACAAAAAAAAAAAAAATAGGAGTGGCTAAATTTCTATCAGACAAAGTAGACTTTCAGCCAAAGAAAAATAAAACTGTCCCTAGAGACAAAGAAGGTCACTACATAATAATAAAAGGGTCAGCTCAACAGGAAAATATAACAATTATAAATGCACACATCCAACATAGAGCACCTAAATACAAAAAAAAATTTTTTTTGACTGATCTGAGAAGAGAAATTAGCAGTAATATAATAATAATGGGAGACTTCAATACCCCACTTGAAAAAATAGACAGAACATCCAGACAGAAAATCAATAAATAGTGGATTTGAACAACACTATAAACCAAACACACATATACAGAACTTTTCAGCAAACAGCACAGGAATACCACATTCTTCTTAAGTGCACACAGAAACATTCTCCAGGATTAATCACATTAGGCCACAAAACAAGTCTTAACAAATTTAAGATCAAAATCATACCAAGTATCTTTTCCAATCAGAATGGAAAAACTATAAAGTAAGAAATTAGGAAATAAAGTAAGAAATTAGGAAAATTCACTAATACATGGAAACTAAATAACACACTCTTGAATAAATCACTAGGTAAAACAGGAAATCAAAAGGGATCTCAAGGACTTCTGTGGTGGCACAGTGGTTAAGAATCCACCTGCCAATGCAGGGGACACGGGTTCAATCCCTGGTCCGGGAAGATCCCACATGTCTCGGAGCAACAAAACCCATGTGCCACAATTACTGAGCCTACACTCTACAGCCCATGAGCCACAACTACTGAGCCCATGTGCTGCAACTACTGACACCCGGGCACCTAGAGCCTGTGCTCTGTAAAGAGAAGCCATGGCAATGAAAAGCCCAAGCACCACAACAAAGAGTAGTGCCCGCTCACTGCCAACTAGAGAAAGCCCACGCGTAGCAACAAAGACCCAATGCAGCCAATAAATAAATAAATAAACCATTAAAAAAAATTTTTTAAGGGGGGGGAATTCAAAAAATATCTTGAAACAAAAGCAAAATCACAACTTACCAAAACTTATGAAATGCAGCAAAAGCAGAACTAAAAGGAAATTAGTGATGAACACCTACATTTGAAAAGATCTCCAGATGAATGGATAAAGATGTGGTACATATATACAATGGAATATTACTCAACTGTAAAAAGGAACAAAATTGGGACATCCATAGAGACATGGATGGACATAGACACTGTCATACATAGTGAAGTGAGTCAGAAAGAGAAAAGCAAATATCATATATTAACACATATATGCAGAATATAGAAAAATGGTACAAATCAACTGGTTTGCAAGGTGGAAATAGAGACACAGATGTAGAGAATAGACATATGGACACCAAGTGGGGAAAGTGGAGGGATGGTTGGGAGCAGATGAATTGGGAGATTGGGATTGCCATATATACATTACTTATGAGAAAAAAATATCAGATTGTACACTTTAAATATATGCAGTGTATTGTATGTCAACTGTATCTCAATAAAATTTCTTAAAAAAAATAAAATAAAAGGATCTCATACTGGCACAACCATGTAAAGCAATAATACTCCAATAAAGAGCTGGGGGATAAAAGATCTCAGATAAACAACCTTACTTTACACATCAAGGAACTAGAAAAAAAGCAGAATAAACTAAACCCAAAATTAACAGATGAAAAGAAATAATAAAGATCAGAGAATACAGCAAATAGAGAATGGGGGGGGGGAATAAACAAAACTAAGAGCTGAGTTTTTTGAAAAACTAATCTGTAGCTCAACTAAGAAAAAAAGAGAGAAGACAAATAAAATCAGAAATGAAAGAGGACACATTACAATGGATGTCTCAGAAATATAAAGGATCATAAGGCACAGGAAACTCAACTTCACTTTGCTGTATAATAGAAGCTAACACAACATTGTAAAACAACTATGCCCAAAATAAAAATAAACAAATAAATAAACAAACCTTTTTTTAAAAGGATCATAAGGGACTATTATGAACAATTATGTGTGTGCAAATTAAACTATAAAAATGGATAAATTCCTAGAAACATACAAACTACCAAGACTGAATAGAGATGAAATAGAAAGGCTCAGACCAGTAACATATAAGGAAGTTAAAGTAGTCATCAAAAACCTCCAAACAAAGAAAAATCCAGGACCAGATGACTTCATTGCTAATTCTACCAAACACTAAAAGAAGAATTAAAATTAATGCTTCTTAAAATCTTTCCAAAAATAGAAGTAAAGGGAATATTTCCAAACTCATTCTATGAAGCCAGCATCACCTTCATACCATAAGAAAAGAAAATTAGAGGCCAATCTCTCAGATGAATGTAGGTGCAAAAATCCTCAATAAAACACTAGCAAACCAAATTCAACAGCACATCAAAAAGATTATACACCATGACCAATTTTGATTTATCCCTGAGATGCAAGGCTGTTTTAACATATGCAAATTAATCAATGTGATACACCACATTAAAATGAAACATAAAAATCACATGTTCATCTCAGTAGATACAGAAGAAGCATTTGACAATGTTCAACATCCATTAGTGATAAAAATTCTCAACAAAACAGGTACAAAAGGAAATTTCCTCAACATAATAAAGGCCATTTATGAAAAGTTACAGCTAACATCATAATTAATGGGGGAAAACTGAGAACTATTTTTCTAAGATTTGGTACAAGGCAAGGATGCCCACTCTTGACACTTCTATTTAACACAGAACTTGAAATACTGTAAATATCAACCAGTCAAAAAAAAGAAAGAAAAGAAAAGGAATAAAAGGCATCCAAATCAGAAAGGAGGATGTAAAATTCTCACTGTTTGCAAATGACATGATCCTATACAGAGAAAATCCTAAAGACTCAAAAAAAAAATCTTAGAACTAATAAACAAATTCAGTAAAGTTGCAGGATTCAAAATTCATACACAAAAATCATCTGTGCTTCCAAAAACAGACACAAAGATCAATGGAACAGAAAAGAGAGCCCAGAAATAAATCCACACTCTTATGGTTAATTAATCTATGACAAAGGAGGCAAGAATGTACAATGGAAAAGAGACAGTCTATTCAACAAGTGGTGCTAGGAAAACTGGACAGCTACTTGTAAAAGAGTAAAAGTAGAACCTTCTCTAACATGATATAGAAAAAATAAAATCAAAATGGATTAAAGACCTAAATGTAAGATGGGAAACCCTAAAACTCCTAGAAGGAGACATAGGCAGAACATTCTTTGACATGAATTGTAGCAATATTTTTTTGTATTTACCTCCTAAAGCAAAGGAATATAAGCAAAAATAAACAAATGGAATCTAATTAAACTCAAAAGCTTTTGCACAGCAAAGGAAACCATCAACAAAACAAAAAGAAAACCTATTGAACGGGAGAAAATATTTTCAAATGATATGACTGATAAAGATTTAATATCCAAAATATATAAACAGCTCATACAACTCAACATCAAAAAAACAAACAATCTAATTTAAAAACGGGCAGAAGACCTGAAGAGACATTTTTCCAAAGAAGACATACAGATGGTCAACAGGCACATGAAAAGATGCTCAACATTGTTAATCATCAGAGAAATGCATAGTAAAACCACAATGAGATATCACCTCAGAATGGCTATCATTACAAAACTCCACAAATACCAAATGTTGGTGAGAATGTGGAGAAAAGGGAACCCTTGTACACTGTTGATCGGAATGTAAATCAGTGCCGTCACTATGGAAAACAGCATGGAGTTTCCTCAAAATATTGAAAATAGAATTGCCATATGATCCAGCAATCCTACCTCTAGGTATATATTCAAAGGAAAGGAAATCACTATCTCAAGAAAGATATCTGTACCCTCATGTTCATTGCATGATTATTTACAACAGCCAAGACATGGAATCAACCCAAGTGTCCAATGATGGATGAATGGATAAAGAAAATGTGATTGATATTAATATATCAATAAACATCAGAGAGAGAGAGAGGAATTTCAGCCATAAAAATGAAGGGAATCCTATCTTTTGCAATGACAAGGATGGACCTTGAAGGCATTATGCTACGTGAAAGAAGTGAGACACAGAAAGACAAATCCTGTATGATTTCATCTATATGTGGAATCTAAAAAAAACAAACTCAGAGGTATATATTGGTGGTTGCCAGAGGTGGGGTTTGAGGAGGTGGGAAAAATGGGTGCAAGTGGTGAAATGTACAAACTTCCAGTCATAAGATAAGTTCTGGGCATATGATATACACTATGGTGACTATACTTAATACTGTATCGTATATTTGAAATTTGCTAAGAAAGTAGATCTTAAAAGTTATTATCACAAGAAAAAAAATGTAACTGTGAGGGGACTGGTGTTAACTAAACTTATTATGGTAATAATTTGGTAATATATACATATATCAAATTATTACATTGTACACCTAAAACTAATACATTGTTATATGTCAAGTATATCTCAATAACAGTGGGGGGGGATCACCATTAATCCAATATAAGTACTAGAAGAATTTAAATAAACTGAATGCTAAAAACCAAAAGGTTCAACTTTTCTAAGAAACAGCAGGAATTCTTCTGTTGATATATTTTAGCTAAAATTTATGTCAATATCTACTTGTAGAATATGGTGTTAGAGAACATTCTTGTTGGCTCAGAAAACTGAAGATGTGTTGTTTTAAACAAAATCAAACGAAATTTTTTATGTTAAAAAAGAAATGATGGTTTATATATACAACAAAATATTATTCAGTCTTTAAAAAGGGGCTCCTACCATTTGCAACAAGGATGGAACTGGAGGGCATCACGCTGACTGAAATAAGCCAGACACAGAAAGAATAAATCTTGCATGATCTCACATATCTGTAGAATCTTTAAAAAGTCGAATGCATAGTAGCAAAGAGAATAGTTATTACCAGGTAGGTGAAAGTGAGGGATGGGAAGATAATGGTCAAAGGATACAAAGTTGCAGTTATGCAGGATGAGTCTAGAGACGGAACCTACAACATGACGACTATAGTTAACACTGTATTGAATACTGGAAATTTATTGAGAGTAGATTTCAGGTGCTTTTACCTTATACATACACACAAAAAGGTAACTATACAAGATATGTTAGCTTAACTCATATATTTGGAATCTAAAAAAATGGTACTGATGAATCCAGTGACAGGGGTGGGGGTGAGGGGGAAGCTGGAAGGAAGTGAGAGAGCAGCACTGACATATATACACTACCAAATGTAAAATAGATGGCTAGTAGGAAGCTGCTGCATAAAACAGGGAGATCAACTCAATGATGGGTGATGACTTAGAAGGGTGGGATAGGGAGGGTGGGAGGGAGTTGCGGGAGGGAGGAGACATGGGGATATATGCATAAATACAGCTGATTCACTTTGTTGTACAGCAAAAACTAGCACAACAGTGTAAAGCAATTATATTCCAATAAAGAGCTTTAAAAAAAAAAGATGTTAGTTTGACCGTAATCATTTCACTACGTATATCAATCATGACCTACACCTTAAATATATACAATTCATATTTTTAAAATAAACAAATTGCATTTCATCATTTAATAAACGTGTAAACTTGGTGAAGTTACCTAACCTTTGTAAGCTTTGATTTATTGACTTGAAAATAGGGTTATTTATTCATAGGGTTATTGTGAGGAGTAAGTAATGTAGGAGTTCCATATTATAGTTCCCTTAAACTTTGGAATTCTGATTATAAATTCCAAAGTCTGAGATTACCGAAAAAGCAGGTGTAAGAAAGGAACTTGGCTTTCAAGGGGAAAAAGCACTAACTGGGAGTCAGGATACTGGCATTGCGGTATCAACTCTCCCATCAACTCTCCCGGTAGGAGAATGATCCATTCAGCTGTGTAGCACTGGTCAGTCACTAACTTGTGACCGTCTGTACAGTTTTAACCTCCCCTGCCCTTGACTCACTAAATCACGGAACCTGGGGAGGCCTGACCGGGCTAAGCCTGGCGTTCCTCTGCCTCCCCTGCCTGCTGCCCCGGCCTAAATCCCCCCGATAGCACACCGCGCTCTTAAAGCGCGCAGCGGTGGGCTGGGGTATTTCCGGCCACGAGGTGGCAGCATTCTCCCAACTGATACACACGTACAATGAGCAACTGTAATTCCAGCTTAAATAGACTAAAACACCAGCGTCCTGGGTTCCCCTTCCATTTTGTCTCGCGCGTGGGCCCTGCTGGATTTCATTAAAAGAGCGGTTTGTCAAAGCTCGTTTGGCCGCGACGGCCGAGAGCGCGGGCTCTCGCGAGATCGCCGCCGGAAGTGGGTGGCAGCGGAGACGCAGAGACTCCTCTCCGGAAGGCGAGCGTTTCTCCGGAGCTGCTGCAGCCCTCTACCCTGCGGCGCTCTCACCCGAGAAGGAGCTCACGGGCCGCGGCCTCCCCAGCTTCGAGCTCGCGCCTTCGGCTTCCCCGGCTGCACAGCGCGTGGCCCAGCCGGCGGAGCTCCCGCAACCCCCGGCCCCTCCCTTCCTCCGACCGCGCTGCGGTTAGGCCGCGCCCTGAGGCCCAGTCCGCGGCAGCTCCGGCGGGTGATGCCAAATACAGCCATGAAGAAAAAGGTGCTGTTGATGGGGAAGAGCGGGTCGGGGAAGACCAGCATGAGGTCCATCATCTTTGCCAATTATATCGCTCGCGACACCCGGCGCCTGGGTGCCACCATTGATGTGGAGCACTCCCACGTCCGATTTCTGGGCAATCTGGTGCTGAATCTGTGGGACTGTGGTGGTCAGGACACCTTCATGGAAAATTACTTCACCAGCCAGCGAGACAACATCTTCCGCAATGTCGAGGTTCTGATTTACGTGTTCGACGTGGAGAGCCGCGAACTGGAAAAGGACATGCATTATTACCAGTCGTGTCTGGAGGCCATCCTCCAGAACTCTCCTGATGCCAAAATCTTCTGCCTGGTGCACAAAATGGATCTGGTTCAGGAGGATCAGCGTGACCTGATTTTTAAAGAGCGAGAGGAAGACCTGCGGCGTTTGTCTCGCCCGCTGGAGTGTGCCTGTTTTCGAACATCCATCTGGGATGAAACGCTCTACAAAGCCTGGTCCAGTATTGTCTATCAGCTGATTCCCAATGTTCAGCAGCTGGAGATGAATCTCAGGAATTTTGCCCAGATTATTGAGGCCGATGAGGTTCTGCTGTTCGAGAGAGCGACGTTCTTGGTCATTTCCCATTACCAATGCAAAGAGCAGCGTGACGTCCACCGATTCGAGAAGATTAGCAATATTATTAAGCAGTTCAAGCTGAGCTGCAGTAAATTGGCCGCTTCTTTCCAGAGCATGGAAGTTAGGAATTCTAACTTCGCTGCTTTCATCGACATCTTTACATCAAACACGTACGTGATGGTGGTTATGTCGGATCCGTCTATCCCTTCTGCAGCTACTCTGATCAACATTCGCAATGCCAGGAAACACTTTGAGAAGCTGGAGAGAGTGGATGGTCCCAAGCACAGCCTCCTTATGCGTTGAATATTGCCAAAATGCGCTCTGAAAATGCTGGATTGCCCCCCCCCCCCTTTTTTTCTTTTAATATTCATAATGTCGTGTGCTTAAAAGTGGGCTTTGAAATATGTGCTGCTTACTACTTCCATCCTTTTCTTCCCTACTCCCCAGTCTTTAAGCCTTGGACGCTATTTACTCAGCTATCCAGTAGAGCTTCAAGATGGCCTTTCTGAAAAGTTGGTATGGTGTAACACTAAAGTAGCTGGTGGTGTATGTGTGTATGTGTGTTCTGATTACCTGGTTATAATAGATATACACATCAAAGCCTTTACCATATCTTCCTGTATTCCTTACAAGGTTGCAAAGTTGGAATGTTATTTTATCAGCAAGGTATTAAAATGCATTTATAAATTTTTTGGTTTCAGTCATGAATAAACATTTGCTGTTAGCAATTTAAAGTATGGTCTTATTTGAAATAATTTGAAGGTGGTTAATATTAAAGCTATAAATTTTGACTGCCCACAAGTATTGCTTAACTGGTAAATTTGATTTTGTGATCCTGGCTCCCATTACCTTGATGTTTCATAGCAACTGTAGCAGTGTGGTGAAGAGAATGGTCTCCAGGGTTAGACCACCTGAGCTGAATTAGTGTTCTAGTCCCTTCACTTACTAGCACTATGAACTGGGCGAGGTGCTTAATTTTACTGTGCTAGTTTCATTTGTAAAATGTGGTAAGAATAGCACTACTTCATTGGATTAAGGTTAAATTAAAACATGGAAAGCATTTAGAATGGTGCCTGGCACAGACTCAGTAATGTGTCAGCTCTCAATACCACCTACTGTGCCATTCTTCCTCCCCACTCCCAAAATACTGGACGTGAAGGCTAGCTAAACATTTAAGTCCTTACTAAATCCCACGTATTCTTAAATACTTGATGTGCATTTTCTTATTTAATCCTCACAACCTGTGAGGTACATTACTTTTACCTCTGTTAATAGATGAGAAAACTGGGATGAACTTACTAAGGTCATAAAGCTGAACCTAGGCAATATAATTGGAGGTCCTCCCCCTTTCCTAACCCTTACATGCCACTACTTCCTCCACTGACAGAAAACTTAGTCACAAAATACTGGCTTTTTAGCTGTACATTATTCCTTCATATAATTTCCCAAATTTTATAGATTGAGTAAACTGAAGCCCAGGAAGTTAAGTGACTTCTCTCAAAGAACAGTATTTCATTTTGGGCAAGATCACTTTCCCATCTGTATTTATCTGGAAATTGGATAATTTTGAATCAGATTCTTAGATTATGTACTTTTGGTGAAGAATTCTAAGGTTCCTATTTTGAATTGGCAATGTGGTATAGTGAAATCAAAAAACAGACCTAAAATGCCCTAATTCAGCTGCCTCATAGATTGTTTTAAATGAAAGCTAAGTATCTTAGAGCCAGAACACTTCTGATCAACTCCTCTCACCTCTCATTTTACAAGTGAGACATTCTCTCTATATACAGACATTAAATATAAGTGATAGGGAATTTCCAAACCTTTATAAAGTTATTTAACATTCATTAAATCCTTTATAGCAGCAGCTGTGGATGACTAGATCCCTACCCATGAAGAGCAAGCTGTTCAGATATGTTATTAAACTAATCTAATTAGGGCCTTTGGCAGTAAGCTAGTATAGATTCCAAATGAACTCTAAGGGTATAGATGTACTTTCAAAAATCATTTTAAAATACCACATTTAATAAATCTAGAGCTAGATGGTATAATATGAACATTTATTCAAGACTGTAGTATGTAAAACATTTACAACCCATGGAGGACTCAAAAATATTTTAAACTTAGGATGTGGATTTAACATTCACAGTGCATAAGTAAAAAGGTATATCAACTATGTATCTGCAACGTAATGTGAAAGAATTTTACTTTAGCAAAATTACTTTCTTTACAATGAGGAAAATGTCCTTAAACATTTTTTTTAATTGTAGTATACTCAGAGTAGGGAAAATATAGTTTCCTTTTATACAGGTCTCAAGAATTAAATAAAACTGACTCCATAGATCATGGTTAAACACATGGTAAAGAATGGTTTCCAAATATGTATATTTTTGTTTTCAATTAAATTTCCCCAAATTGATTTTAACATCAAATAGTCTTTATCCCACTTGATAACACTTTTCATGTTAAGCAACATTATATGCTTGCCCTCTTTAAACATTTAAAACAATTAGGACATATAGGCATTATCTGAAGTTTCAAACTGATACAGAAATCAGTTTACACATCTTCATCTTATGAACAGTGAATAAAACAAGGTACATTCTGCTGTGAATGTAATGAGAAAAGGTACTCTTACAGCAATAAAGTAGCCCTCCTTCGTTACCATTACTTCCATCGCATAGAAGGCAAAGAAAACAACTCCAATACTGCAATATCTGCTAAGGATGATCTGTGCCACACATCTACGTAGGTATATGTGTCTGTATGTTTTTAATCAATACAACTGGAGAAGTCACATACAACCATGAAAAAATGATAAAAGCAATAAATAAAAAATAGTGAATAAAAGTTAACATAAGCCATAGAAGAGTTCAGAGAAGGGACAGGCCCATGGATAAGGAAAGAAATTAAGACTTCAAGGTGACAGTGAGATTTGTTCTGAACCCTAAAGGACAACTATAATTGTGATAAGCTGGGAGATAAAGGTAGGGTATTCTAGCTTCAGAATTGTGAATTAAGATTTTTAAAGATCCATGCTCACCAAAGCATTTCAGTAAAAGAAAAAAAAAAAAAAAAGGAAGATCACAGTGGAAGGGGAAATAGAGGAAACTATGGAGGGGACCTTATATGCCTTTAAATTTGAACTTGATTCTGGAATTACCAATGAACAATTAATGGAATTTTAAACAAAGAAGTGATGTGATCAAAGCAGTCCCTTAAGGTCCAAAGGCAGGTGTGCAGGCAACTGGATAAGGAAGAGGCAAGAAAGTGACAGATTTAATATACTTTTGTTTATACTACTGGCATACAAAGGACAGGGAAGAATGCCAAAAACTCTTCAGCCTATCACAGGTTATGACTCACTTAACAACAATGTGGTTTTTGTAAATCCATTAATATTCAGAGATATTTTGATCTTACGATTCTCAGTAATTCAGGGCCCACACTTATTGGTGAACTTCAGCTTCCTAATCAGAGTGCTAAGATCTCTAAAGCAGTATGTATGCAGTAGTGTACCAGGCTTCTGTAAGATACCCCAGGGCTAAATGTGAATCTGTATCTCCTAGCATTGGCTCTCAAGCTTTTTATTGAGCCTAAGAATTACCAGGGAATCATATTAAATTACCAGGAAGCATATATTAAAATGCAAATTTACAGAATCTATGTTTTTTAAGATGTATCCCAGGTAATTCCTTGAGTCTATCTTAGACAAGTCATTTAAATAAGCTTCCCTAGCTTTGGTATCATTATCTGTAAAACAGGTACAATATCACTATCTTACAGAGGTATGAGAATTAAATAACATAACATGTATTACTAAGTATCTAGGAGTGGCCCTGGCACTTTGTAGATGCTAATACGATAGCTCTACCTTCTTCTTAACATGTTAATTTTGGATTTACTGATACCGGGTTTCTTAAGACTAGAGAATAGTTTCCCAGTGGACTTGCAGAGTCCCTGTTTGTTGTATTAACTAGTAAAAGAATATGGCACCTTAGGAGAAGCTTTTCTCTTCCCCTTTCTTTTCCACTGCAAATAAGGTAGTTATATGTGCTTCTCTTCTGTCTTTTCTCCCCCCCGCCCCACCCACAGGACTAGCCTGCAAACTTGGATCCAACAAGCAATACAGAGAAAGTAAGCCAAAATGAGTGAAGAAAGATGAACTATTACGCTCATCCACTTCCAGAACTCTCCCCTTCAACCTCTCTTCTTGCCAGTTTCTTGGCAAATGGATAAGGTTGTGATGGTTAAGAGCTGGGGCTAGACACAGGGGTGCTGTAGGTGCTATCACCCTTCCAGTGTGTGCTTAACCTCCTGGTTCACAGAGAGCAATGGCATGTATTCACTTGGAGGCTAAAGACAAGCCCTTTTCTTGACCAGGGGGCCTAACTAAATGAGGCAGGACACTGTATAAGATGCCTCACATTTGACTCCCATTTACAGTCCAGAAGGCCCACTCCTGCAAGCCATATCCTACATCCAGGCCTTTTAGTTACTTCTGGGAGGTATTAAAGAAGGAAAATAGGGTCAAATCCTAGCTTCACTACTGGCTGTGTAACACTGAACAAGTTACTTAACCCCAAATTCAATTTTCTCAAGTTAATTTGAATCTGTTCTGTAAGCAGTGGGGAACTGACGGTTTTTGAGCAGGAAAATAACAATCAAAATTAGCTCCCTTCCCCCAAAACAGTGCCCCTCCAAAAAAGGGGGCAGCACTAATTTTTTAATTAAACAGATAATTTTTAATTTACATTTTTTCTGTTAAAATAAAAAACTAGCATTAAATTCTCAAAGTCTAAATTAGACTAAATATAAAACTGCTATACAACCCACTGAATGGATTTATAATTAGTGTCCCTCAAAAGTATCTAGTCATCTTCCACCTTTTTCCTTTTTTCTAAATTCATTCTGCCCCAGTCTTTACTATCATCACATGCACTTTATTCCATCAACATCATTTTTCAGGATCAACCTAATGAATAATCATTAAGCCTCTTTGGAGCTTTCCCAAACTTAAACTTTGTCATTTTGATTATAGATCACAAAGCATTACTTTCCTCACTTTTTTTTAGTACCAGAATGTTCTAAAAAGAAATAATAAAAGTTGTTTATTTCCCTAAAAAGAAAGATCAGTATGTCCAATGGCTATTAAATTAACCACTTAATAAAAGTACATCAAAAACTACTCATCCTTATGGTAATTCACTGAAATTAGAACATAGTAAATTAGTTAACCTACTACTTTGCCATTTACTTAACACTTACAAAATTACTCAAGAAACCAAAATGGCTTCACATAACTTGATGTTTGCTTTCCAAATACTTCACATTTCAACTCCATCTCCATACAAAGAAAGAAAATCCAAACAAACTCTCCTTGCCTAAAAACAGTAAAGAAGGCTAAAAGGCATTATTTAGGACTTTTTTAGACTTTGAAAAACAGTTACACTTCCAATGTGTATTTAAATTACAAATCAGTTTTTATCCAGTGACACTGCTTCAACTTAATTGCATCACAGTTAAACTGACTGGGCTACTGCTTCATCTTTTCAAGTCAGATGGAGATTCTTTTGCATCAAGGCTCTTATTCAAGATTTCTTCTTCTGCAAAATTTATTTTAAAAAGAGAAAAAAAGGATAAGCAAACATCATAAAGAAAAAAAATAGGACAAATTCCAAGTAGTAGCAAACTTCAGTCTTCAGTAAAAAGTTCACATGCAAATATGTAACTGCAATAAAATTACCATTATTCTCACTGAGGTACCTTTTCTCCAGAGAATATCAATACATTCCTCTTAGAATACTTTTCAATATACCAGTGTTTAATTATCATGGGCAAATCAGAATGATACATAATCTGTATTATCAGATCTGTATCTGTTCTAACATGCTTTAAGAGCAGTTTTTGTTTTATTCTGTTGTTAAAGTACAGTTGATTTACAGTACTGTATTAGATTCAGGTGGACAAGCAAAGTTATTCATATATTTTTATTATCTATGTTACACATATTTTATATTTTTATATTATACATATTTTATACTGTATTACATATTTTTCAGATTATTTCCCATTATAAGTTATTTTAAGATATTATAGTTCCAAGAACAATTCCTTTTAACTCTTTATGATGAGCCAAAATTATCTACCATTCAACTTCAATAATTATTAATATTATTAATACTGTTACAGGTTGAACTGTGTCCCCCAAAAAGATATGTTGAAATTCTAACCCCAGAATGTGGCCTTATTTGGAAATAGGGTCATTGCAAATATATTCAGTTAAGAGTAGGATGGGCCCTTAATCTATATGACTGGTGTCCTTCTAAGAAGGTACATAGAACACAAGGGGAGAATGTCATGTGAAGATGGAGGCAGAGATAAGTTACACTGTCATAAGCCAAAGAGCACCTGGGGGTGTCAGAAGCTAGAAGAGTCAAGAAAGATCATCCTCTAGTGGCTTCAGAGGGAACATGGCCATGCCAACACCTTGATTCTGAAATCTAGCCTCCAGAACTTGTTTTCTCCAGAGACAAAAAAGTTCTGTTGTCTTAAGCCACCCAGTTTGTGGTACTTTGTTACGGCAGCCCTAGGAAAGTAATGCACTGACCTATCTTGTTTTGTAACTGCACCCCATTCAAATTATTTCAAAGCAAATTACAGACATTATAATGATATTTAACACAGCATTTCTCAACTTTTTTAGAACTTCCTCCACTAACCAAGAAGATTTTGACAAGATTTACTTTCAGGTTTCTGGTTTTGTTTTCCACCCTGTCCCATACCAATTGTAAGCTATACACAAATCACTAGAGATTCTAAAAGTACCCATAAAAATGATGAGTTCACTCTTCTCATCCTCACTGAAGGAATAAGAAGCATATTTTGTCACATTAATAATAAAGATTGTGTAACAGTCACTGAATACTATTTTTAGGAGAAGCGGAAAGAAAACTTCAGCAGGTCAATATGCACATGCTTACTTAAATCTCACCTGTTAAATCAGGTAGGAGTTCTCCAAGACTACATGGTATTGTGGTCCTCAATCTTTGTTCCACTGGAGAAAACTTAATTAGTGGTGAAAGAGACCGTTTTCTTTCGTCAAGGGACATGCGTGAAGATGGTTTTGTATAGTCAATGTGCAAATCATGAGTGCCCAAAAAGTTAAATATATCATCGCTTTGCATGTTTTGGGGAGTAAGGCTCAATTCTGGTTTGTGTCTTTCAAGTGTTTCAGGATTAGAGAGGTAAACTTCTTCCCTTTGCTTGGACAGAGATTTCTTCAGAGCCTCATATTCACTGCAAGAAGCCTGTAAATTAAAGTCTGATTCTGGAGTAGTCTGTCTTCCTCCCACAACATCTTCTGGGAAAATGCCACTGTGCATAGGACTATTTGGTTCCAGTTTAAAATCGGCCTCTGTACTACTGGAGCTGTTAAGACTTAAGTGACCAACTTCTATTGGAAGAGTTTCATGTAATATGCCAAGATCACTATCTTTAAAACTGGAACTAATTCCACTTGATATCTGAAAAGAGTTCCATAACATACTTTTATGCATGGAAAGATCTTTGTAAGAAGCTTTTGAGTGGTCTGATATCTTAACATACTCTTCTTCACTGCTACCTATCACATCTCTCCTATTGCCTACAGCAGGGGAGAATGTCTCTATTTGGCTAGTTTTTAAAAGCTTGTTCTGTAAAGCTGTACATTCAAAATCTTGCCTACAAATCACGTCCTTATTTAACAAATGTGACAGATTTTGAATTGTTGGTTCACCTATGCAACTGGTCACCACAGGTTTCTGAGGAACACACTTGAGGCAACCTGAAACAACTTTCTCTTCAGGCAAATGAGACTGGCTAGAATTGGACACAGTGGTTGCTGAGAGAAAACTGGTCATGTTAAACTCTTTTTGATTATGCACCACAGGTAAGGATTCTGGCAATACTTCTCTACATTCAGTATCCATTTGAATTGGTTCTGTACTTCTGTTATCTTCTGTTCCAACAGCTTTTCTCCACGAGCTCCTAATTTCACTTACTATTTAAATGAAGGGGGAAATAACACAAGTTATTAATAAATTCCCAAATAGAACATGCAATTAAACATTTCATTTCTAATGCTTAAGATAAAACTGCTGACTCAGTATACGTTCATAGATATGCCAGGTGAATGACAAGGCTCCACAACATACCAAAGCCCAACAACATCAGAGAACTCCATCCCCAACTGATCACACACAAAAAATGAAAGCTGTTCCTGAAATGTGCTTATACTTTCACACAGCACATACAAATTACATACATGTGTTAAAAAGATATTTTCTTATCCATCTAGGCCAGCGTTCAGCAAACTTTTTCTATAAACAGCCAAATATTAACAATTCAGGTTGTGCAAGCCATCTTGTCTGTGGCAACTACTCAGCTCTGTCACTGAAGTGTGAAAGCAGCCATAAACGACACGCTGACAAATGAAAAAGGCTGTGTTCGATACAACTTTACGTACAAAAAGCACATAGGGTGGGCCAGATTTGCTTTGCAAGATGTAGTTTGCCAACCACCAATCTATACAGTGGCTAGGTTCAACCCGAACTGAATCCATTTAACCTCGGATATACCATTTCTAGCAGCATAATGGAAATTACACTTAATCACTCACCCAGGATGATGTGCCTACATGAGGACAAGGATATCAGAACTTTGCCTACACAATATAGGTTGTAAGAAGAAACTACTGGGAAGTCTGACTAGCTTGAGAGACGTAGATAAGATCTCTGTACACAGTTTTCAACTGATGCTGCTGGTTGCTGACTGGAAGAATATAGCCTCCATACTTTATAAATGTTTATCACAGAGCAGATGTGAAGGCAGAGGATTTTTGTTTAAGTGATCAACCTAAATATTTTCCAGGAAAAAGCCAAGTAAAACAACAAAAATAAAATTGTACAGTATCAGGGCAAAATACTACTGCTACACTGCCATATAAGTGACAATGCCCACAGTTAATATTTCAATAAAAGTCGCCCATATCAAAACAAATAGAGGCAATGCCACTAAATTGAAAGATATAGAAAAGAGTTTTAAGGTTAACTTCCAGAAGATCTGTCAGACCATGGTTCTAACAGTAGTAATGTCTAAGAAAGAAAATAGTGACAGAAAGAAGACATACAGATGGCTAAGAGGCACATGAAAAGATGCTCAACATCACTAATTATTAGAGAAATGCAAATCAAACTACAATGAGGTATCACCTCACACAGGTTAGAACGGGCATCATCAGAAAATCTACAAACAATAAATGCTGGAGAGGGTGTAGAGAAAAAGGAACCCTCCTACACTGCTGGTGGGGATGTAAATTGATACAGCCACTATGGAGAACAGTATGGAGTTTCCTTGAAAAACTAAAAATAGAATTACCATACAACTCAGCAATCTCACTACTGGGCATATACCCGGAGAAGACCATAGTTCAAAAAGACACATGAAAACAAGACCCTTATATACGCTGTCTACTAGAAACCCACTTCAGACCAAGGGACACATATATACTGAAAGTAAGGGGATGGAAAAAGATATTCCATGCAAATGGAAGCCAAGAGAAAGCTGGAGTACCAATACTCATATCAGACAAATTAGACTTTAAAGACTGTTACAAGAGACAAGGAAGGACACTACATAATGATCAAGGGATCAATCCAAGAAGATATAACAATTATAAATACCTATGCATCCAACATAGGAGCACCTCAATAGATAAGGCAAATGCTAACAGCCATAAAAGGGGAAATCAACAGTAACACAATAATAGTAGGAGACTTCAACACCCCACTTACACCAATGGACAGATCATCCAAACAGAAAATAAATAAGGACACACAAGCTTTAAATGACACATTAGACCATCTCGACTTCATTGATATTTATAGGACACTCCATCCAAAAACTACACAATACACTTTCTTCTCAAGTGCACACGGAACATTTTCCAGGATACATCATATCTTGGGTCACAAATGAAGCCTCAGCAAATTCAAGAAAATTGAAATCGTATCAAGCATCTTCTCTGACCACAATGCCATGAGACTAGATATCAATTACAGGAAAAAAACTGTAAAAAATACAAACACATGAAGGGTAAACAATA
The DNA here is from genome assembly GCF_030028045.1 of Hippopotamus amphibius kiboko. Classification (NCBI taxonomy): domain Eukaryota; kingdom Metazoa; phylum Chordata; class Mammalia; order Artiodactyla; family Hippopotamidae; genus Hippopotamus; species Hippopotamus amphibius. Next base: position 84,595,369 of record NC_080187.1, on the reverse strand, counting down.
CGGTATTAAATAACCAAGAAATCACTAAAGAAATCAAAGAGGAAGTCAAAAAATACCTAGAAACAAATGACAATGAAAACACAATGACCCAAAACCTGTGGGATGCAGCAAAAGCAGTTCTGGAAGAGGGAAGTTTATAGCAATACAATCCTACCTCAAAAAACAAGAAAAATTTTGAATAAACAACCTAACCTTACACCTAAAACAATTACAGAAAAAAGAACAAAAAAAAACCCCAAAGTGAGCAGAAGGAAAGAAACCATAAAGATCAGATCAGAAATAAACAAAAAATAAATGAAGGAAACAATAGCAAATATCGATAAAACTAAGAGCTGGTTCTTTGAGAAGTAAACAAAATTGATAAACCATTAGGCAGACTCAGCAAAAAAAAAAGGGAGAAGATGCAAATCAACAGAATTAGAAATGAAAAAGATGTAACAACTGATGTAACAACTGACACTGCAGAAATACAAAAGATCAATAAATTGGATAACCTGGAAGAAATGGATAAATTCTTAGAAAAGTACAATCTTCCACGACTGAACCAGGAAGAAATAGAAACCATGAACAGACCAATCACAGGTACTGAAATTGAGACTGTGGTTAAAAATCTCCCAACAAACAAAAGCCCAGGGCCAGATGGCTTCACAGGTGAAGTCTATCAAACATTTAGAAAAGCGCTAACACCTATCCTTCTCAAACTCTTCAAAAAGATAGCAGAAGGAACAGAGCCAAACTCATTCTACGAGGCCACCATCACCCTGATACCAAAACCAGACAAAGAGGTCACAAAAAAAGAAAATTACAGGCCAATATCACTGATGAATATATATGCAAAATTCCTCAACAAAATAAAAGATCATACACCATGATCAAGTGGGGTTTATCCCTGGGATACAGGGATTCTTCAATATACACAAATCAATCAATGTGATACATCATATTAACAAATTGAAGGATAAAAACTATATGATCATCTCAATAGATACAGAAAAAGCTTTTGACAAAATTCAACATCCATTTATGACAAAAACTCTCCAGAAAGTAGGCATAGAAGGAAGTTACCTCAACATAATAAAAGCCATATATGAAAAACCAAAAGCCAAAATCGTTCTAAATGGGGAAAAACTGAAAGAATTCCCTCTAAGAACAGGAACAAGACAAGGGTGCCCACTCTCACCACTGTTATTCAACATAGTTTTGGAAGTTTTAGCCACAGCAATCAGAGAAGAAAAAGAAATCAAAGGAATCCAAATTGGAAAAGAAGAAGTAAAATTGTCACTCTTTGCAGATGACATGATATTATATGTAGAAAACCCTAAAGACTCTACCAGAAAACTGCTAGCACTAATTGATGAGTTGAGTAAAGTAGCAGGATACAAAATTAATGCCCAGAAATCTCTTGCATTCCCATACACGAACAACAGAAGAGCAGAAAGAGAAATTAAGGAAACTCTCCCATTCACCATTGCAACCAAAAGAATAAAATACCTAGGAATAAACCTGCCTAAGGAGGCAAAAGAAAAGTATAAGACACTGATGAAAGAAATCAAAGATGATACAAACAGATGAAGGGACATACCATGTTCTTAGATTGGAAGAATCAACATAGTGAAAATGACTATACTACCCAAAGCAATTTACAAAATTAATGCAATCCCTATCAAATTACCAATGGCATTTTCACAGAACTAGAACAAGAAATTTTACAATTTGTATGGAAACGCAAAAGACCCCGAATAGCCAAAGCAATCTTGAGAAGGAAAGACAGAGCTGGTGGAATCAGGCTCCTTGATTTCAAACTATACTACAAGGCTACAGTGACCAGGACAGTATGGTACTGGTACAAAACAGAAATCTAGATCAATGGAACAGAACAGAGAGCCCAGAGATAAAGCCATGCACATATGGGCACCTTATCTTTGACAAAGGAGGCAAGAATATACAATTAAAAAAAAGATAGCCACTTCATTAAGTAGTGCTGGGAAAACTGGACAGCAACATGTCAAAGAATGAAATTAGAATACTTCCTAACACCATACACAAAAATAAACTCAAAATGGATTAAAGACCTAAATGTAAGGCCAGACACTATCAAACTCTTAAAGGAAAACATAGGCAGAACACTCTGTGACATACATCAAAGCAAGATCCTTTTTGAACCACCTCCTAGAATAATGAAAATAAAATAAAAAATAAACAAATGGGACCTAATGAAACTTAAAAGCTTTTGCACAGCGAAAGAAACCATAAACAAGACAAGAAGAGACAACTCTCAGAATGGGAGGAAATATTTGCCAACAAAGCAACTGACAAAGGATTAATCTCCAAAATATACAAGCAGCTTATGCAGCTTAATACCAGAAAAGCAAATAACCCAATCCACAAATGGGTGGAAGATTTAAATAGACATTTCTCCAAAGAAGACATGCAGATGGCTAACAAACACATGAAAAGATGCTCAACATCACTAATTATTAGAGAAATGCAAGTCAAAGCCATAATGAGGTATCACCTCACACCAGTCAGAATGGCCACCATCAAAACATCTAGAAACAATAAATGGTGGAGAGGGTGTGGAGAAAAGGGAACTCTTCTGCACTGTTGGTAGGAAATGTAAGTTGGTACAGCCACTATGGAAAACAGTAGGGAGGTTCCTTAAAAAACTAAAAATAGAACTATCATATGACCCAGCAATCCCACTCCGGGGCATATACCCAGAGAAAACCATAATACAAAAAGAAACATGTACCACAATGTTCACTGCAGCACTATTTACAATAGCCAAGACATGGAAGCAACCTAAATGCCCATCAACAGATGAATGGATAAAGAAGATGTGGCACATATATACAATGGAATATTATTCAGCCATAAAAAAGACTGAAATTGAGTTATTTGTAGTGAGGGGGATGGACCTGGAGTCTGTCACACAGAGTGAAGTTAGCCAGAAAAAGAAAAACAAATACCATATGCTAACTCATACATATGGAATCTAAAAAAATGGTACTCATGAACCCAGTAACAGGGCAAGAACACAGATGCAGATGTAGAGAACGGACCTGAGGACCTCAGGGGTCGGGTGGCAAAAGGGAAACTGGGACAAAGTGAGAGAGTAGCATTGATAATATATACACTACCAAATGTAAAATAGATAGCTAGTGGGAAGCTGCTGCATAACACAGGGAGATCAACTTGATGATGAGTGATGACTTAGAGGGCTGGGATAGGGAAGGTGGAAAGGAGTTGCGGTGGGGGGCGGGGTATGGGGATATATGTATAAATAAAGCTGATTCACTTTGTTGTACAGCAAAAACTGGCACAACAGTGTAAAGCAAATATATCCCAATAAAGAGTTGTAAAAAAAAAAAAAAGGACACATGCACCCCAATGTTCACTGCAGCACTGTTTACAATAGCCAGGTCATGGAAGCAACCTAAATGTCCATCAACAGATGAATGGACAAAGAAGATGTACTACATATATACAATAGAATATTACTCAGCCGTAAAAAAGAATGAAATTGGGACATTGGAGAGACATGGATGGACCTAGGCACGGTCATATAGAGTGAAGTGAGTCAGAAAGAGAAAAACAAATATCATATATTAACGTATATATGCAGAATCTACAAAAATGGTACAGATCAACCAGTTTGCAAGGCAGAAATAGACACAGACAGAGAGAACAAACATATGGACACCAAGGGGTGGGATGAATTGGGAGACTGGGATTGCCATATATACATTACTAATAAGAAAAAAATATCAAATTGTACACTTTAAATAAATGGAGTTTACTGTATGTCAATTATATCTCAATAAAAGTTTTTTAAAAAGAAATAAATAAATAAAAATTAAAATATTGCAAAAAAAAAGAAAATAGCGACAGAAAACATTATTAACTTACTCAAGTTTTCTGGAGTTCGGGGAATTTGGTTCCTTGTTAAGAACGGGTTAGAAACTAGAGAGTCAATTAGTTCCTCTAATTTTACTTCTTTTCCTTTAGAGGGCTGTGGTGAATCAGATAAAACTGCCCTTGCAACCTAAAACAGAAAAGAAAAAATAAAGCAAAAATTACCAAGCCCACTGGTAGAATGCAACAAAAGCCCTGATAAGAACAAGCACCAAAAAAACCCCAACAATGTAGCTCCCAGACACTCCATATAGACTATCCAGGCACAATTTTATAAGGTGAAATGAAACCCCAAATCAGTCTCCCCTCACTTCTTAACTTAGATGGATATCCATTACATAGGAGAGAAAAGATAAGAAATCTTTATGCTTGGAAAGATTTAGATAGAGATAGTTCTGACCGCAGTGATCTAAGTTACTATCTGCCACACTTTATGGAGATTCACAATTCCATAGCTGCTAAAATGACTGGTTCCAAAGCATACAGGTTCTTCTTAATTACAACCCACCACCTGGTAATACATCTATTAATAAACAAGAGTACGTTCTCACAACATACTTCTTAGCCAGAAACTTCATCATCAGACATAAAGAAGTGAACAAAACATAGGAATATACTTTTTAAATAGATAAATTAAAGTGTACAATATGAAAACAGCACCCTATACTAACTAAATTTTAATAAAACTAGAAAACAAAAACCAAGCAAATTAAAATCTCTGCACCCTGAGATCCCTAAAAAAGAAACTGCCTACAACCATAATTAAATTGACTCCAATTAACCCTCCTCCATGAAAACAGAGGGCACTTTAGAATTCTATCATTAAATACTCCTTGTCATAAACACTATTAAGGAGAATTAATTTCATTTTACTTTCAGAGCTTTATGAGATTTTAGGGCTCTCCTCTTGCCATCTCATTCCACTGCTACTATAAATTCTTTTAACCAGAAAATGTGCCTTTCCTCTCATATCAGGAGAGAAAAAAAAGAATGATTAACCATCTTTTCTTTAGTATAGAGTCAATCAACTAATACAGAGAAACAACAGAACTTTAGAGATTTACAAATATTTAGATGCCATGAAACTGGTCCAATCTCCTCAAGAAAAATGACTGACAGGGACTTCCCTGGTGGTGCAGTGGTTAAGAATCCACCTGTCAATGCAGGAGACACGGGTTTGATCCCTGGTCCAGGAAGATACCACATGCCGCAGAACAACTAAGCCCGTGTGCCACAACTACTGAGCCCACACACCACAACTACTGAAGCCCACGTGCCTAGAGCCTGTGCTCCACAACAAGAGAAGTCACCACAAAGAGAAGCCACCACAAAGAGAAGCCTGCATACTGCAACAAAGAGTAGCCCCCGCTCGCCACAACTAGAGAAAGCCTGCGTGCAGCAAGGAAGACCAAACTCAGGCAAAAAAAAAAAAAAAGACTGACAGCCAGGTCTCTTATTTGGACAATATTCATTAACTTTGTTCAGGATTGAGATAAAGGAGGGAATTCCAATACCTGAATCGATATGCATTAAATCAAATTTTTCTTTCAGTCTCTCAGGAATGTAAAACTGCTGATTTATTTTCTGACTGTTTATCCCTATTCAAACAATGGGAAATATGTAACAAAAATAACATTAAAGAATGGCCTGACCATTCAATTTGCCTAAACTGAGTTCTTCAATACTCTGCAATGTAGTATTATGTGATCACTTGCCAATGAAAAGTAGAAAAGTATTAATGAACAAAGCTGGTTAAGATAACCAAGATCACGAACAATCATGTATTCATTCACTTTTGAAATATTTAAAAAGGAGAAGGACAAAACCTTCGTTTAGTGATAATATACTGTACAGTCTTTTTTCTAAAATTCAAAAAAAGAGGAAGCTCAGCTAAGCAACAGATAACATTCACAGAGTATTTTAATAAAGTATGATCACTGGGTATATTTATCCAACAATTTATGTAACGGTTAATTCCAAAAATATTATCCATGTATTATTTTTATACTCTTGGATAGTTACAGAATGTGACATGGGTTCTAAACCATGGACGTAATCTTAACTAAATAAGTTTATTTCACAACTACTTCTGCTTTTGGGGAGGATCAATTTTGCTTTAACTATGATTTTTATTATCTGTGACCTCCTTTCCCAAATCACCCCTCGTTAATCAATAATTAACTGTACTTCATTTATAATCCCACCACCACTGAGAAAATATTTCAGTATACTTATTACAATCTTTTTCTAACCTCTTCTGCCAGGTAATCTTGCTCTTTTTGGAATGGATCCCTTTTTTTAGCTGGTAGAGACTCTCCAAATGCACTACTGTCTGTATTCTTTGCAGTATGTGATAATGAAGAGACTTCTACTTCAAATTCTGCTGTTTTCTTAGAAATTGTTTCATTTTTCTCTCTAGGAGTCAACTTTGTATCCTGAAGAAGACAGACATGAAATGTTAAAACTTAATAATTGTATCTGATCTTCATTAGAGGTTCCTGAGTTATCATGAATCTATAAAAAGTTGTTAACATTATTATAAAATTATATGTTCACTGGCACAGTTTAAAAATTCCAATATTCCCATTTAGAAGTAATAACAAATGCGTAAACAGGAATGGTACATAATATGCACATACTGGGAAATGTGCAAAGAGAAATTTAATTGGGACATCAACAAAAGTAAAGAATATTTTATAAGTGAGTACGGTCAGAATTAATTTTTAAATTATTTTAAAATGTACCTTTTCAGGTAGTGTAACACTGTTTCTATCTGATGGTAAAACGGGCTGCAACAGCAAAGAAGCAGGGCTAAAAGGAAAAAAAATTAATAAATCCAAGTTATGAGTAAGAAAGAATTCCATTCACTTTATGTATCTGAATATTCTAAAGAAACTGTCTGCCCCGTATCTGTCCGTTACGATTTCACTCAATTCGTCCCGGTCATCAAAAGGCAGTTAGTTTATTATTCTAGGGAGGTATAGTGACAATTAGAGCAGTACTTAGGCCCAATTTGTGTATCAGCCTCCCAAATTAAGAACATTTTCCTTACCCAGTATGTATTTTAAGTCAACAGCATTTTTTACAAGGGTTGGATGAATTGATGAACATTCAGAAACTGGAGTACAGGGTAAAAACAAATTCAATTAACTAGAACCACATTATTACAATGTCCACAGGCTTCAGATCACAGAAGCACTGTAGCAGAGACTATAAGATTCTTTTCAGGTCCAAAATCAATTTCTCTTACATTGAATTTTCTATAGCAAATACATTCCACTTACAGTAAAGCCATAAGGGTATTCAATTTCAATTTGCAGCATTCCGCACATAGTGATCCTTAATCTCTTAGAGTCTCTTGCCCCTTTTGGTAAACATGAAAACCTTATGCATCTTTTCACTATAATTACAAAATAAGTTATTAAATTTTTTAAGCCTTCAAAGTAATGATAACTTTATTTATCTTCATCTTGAAAGTGCTTTCAAATTCAATCATGGATTGGGTTTGCTCACCAACCAAAAGTTTTCCTAGTCTAGGTAAAATGAAAGGCAAGATTACCACAGAGACCACTTTCAATATTGAGCATGCTGATGTTTTTCTTTCTGTTTGTAGACAAATGTACAAAATCAACAGCTTTGCAAATATTTAATATAGTAGTAAATATGCCTTCCAAACTTTTTCAAATGTGTCCTTCCTGAAATCTACCTTCCAAACAAAATTTTTCAAACAAAACTCAAATCACTGAAATTGCTCAAGCTTCAACTCTGCCTCGACAGGATATAATCTAGATATTTAAGGCAAAAGGTTAGTGATTACTATCTAATGTGATTTTATCCACTTTCTTCCCCAAGCAGTAAAACGATCAGAAAGCCCTTTGAAGCAGGGCCAACAAGCTATGGACCAATGTCACTAAGATGCCACCAAAAGACTGGTGAGCTCCTTGAGGATGAAGACTATGTCTTACCAAAGGCTATTTCCAAGTCCTAACACAGTGCTTGGTGCTTGGCAGTGCGACACATATGTGTATCTGATTGACGGATCAATGAATAAATGTCACTTGAAGATGAGGTTCTACAGATGCCACTAAATTTTTCTACTTGAATCATTCTTGCAGAGTCTCATAACAGAGAAAAATGGAACCACACTCTATACCTCCTCTCTCTCATTTCTGAATTGGCAACATGCTATTAGCCTTGCTAATATCTCAATTCAAGTCAACTTTAAAGCAGCCCTGGCTCAGTCCTTACTCTCTACCCACTTGCCAGGCCAAAACTGAGGCCCATGAAATCCAGATAAAAGGGGTATTGATACCACCGTGGAAATTTACCCTAAAAGCACTCCCAAAAGAAAAAGACATGCTTTTTACAGTAGTAAAAATTTTGAGGAAAACCTAGTCTAAAAATAAATAAAATGTTATAAAGCTATTTGAAGTGGTAATATAATGTTAACTAAACGAACAGAGACACTAAAAAAAACTGCATTTATGCTATGCTAATGTTGAGAAAATTTTGTATTTTAAAATACAAGACTATATATCCATGCTTTGGTTAGAACTAAAATTAGAAATAAAGTCTAAAAAAGAACTTAGGAAAGAATCTGACAATTGATTTGTTGGAAATTGTAGCTAATTATTTTTTGCTTTCATTTGTGGTTTTTACAAAATGTCTACAAGTAACAGAGAAATAATAAAAAGGGAAAGGAAATAATAAAATGAGATTAGAATTCAATTTCTGAGACTAAGGATGTTTGCTTGGAATGCATGCAAGATTCTACTGCCCTATCTTTGAAATGCAGTAAAGGAGAAACTATAGAGGTTAAAGGTCTAGAAGAAATGCATCACCACCACTAGAAATATCATGGAACCCTCTTTCCAGAAACCACTGCAAAGAAAGGTAGTACCTACAATGTACAGCAAAGGCATCACCAATTGCTGAATTCTGATTGTAAGTATGGTGAAGCCTTCAAGAGCTCCCTCTGATCAAAACCAAACTAGGAGACTTATGGAGAAGACTACTTATATTTTAGTACTTGTGAACAAAAACCACGTTAAAGGGCAAACAATACACTTACTCCAAAAACTACATTCATCCCGTGTTTTTTAACTGCATAGCTGTATTAACCATATCCGCATATGAATTTCCCAATTAACTACACTGATGCTGATGTAAGATGATGCCACTACAAATAAAATATTTAGTATAATAGCTGAACTACATGAAAAAAAAAAGGTATTTAAGTGCAGTCTACCCACATTACACATGAAATATTTTATTACAAAATACCTTTTACAAGAAAGAATTCTGAGCAACAAGTTTAATTCCACATCCCAGTAACTCAACTCTTCACTTCTCTTCTGTTCTCCTATTAAGCAGTAATAATCTTTCATTTCCCATTAAGCATTTATCCCTCATCACCAAAAGCGTTCCTCTACCTCCTTTCACTATCCCAACCTGTAAGTAAAATAAAGCATCAAAAGACGGTTAAAAGATCCAGGAGCTTGGAAGAGGATAAATGTGGAAGTCAAAATTATTTAATACAACTTTTTCCTATATTAAGAAAATCCTATTTGAATTAAATTCTTTGGCGCTGAGCGTCTGGCTCCTGTAGAATTCTGATAGTACATCTTAGTACAAAATTCTACTTCAAGAAAGAATCTTGAGGTTGAATGGAGCTCATAAGTAAAATCAGATTTGTGAATTAACCTACTAACTCTATCAACCTTTAGTTCAGCAAGAGACCTTAATCAAAATATTTAATTTGCTCTCTCAAGAAAAGACACACCAAAAACATAACTGAGATAAAGCATGCCTCTTAGAGGGAAATAAAAGCATGCCTCTTAGAGGGAAACAGTTGGAAGCACAAACTATTTCCCTCTAAGAGGCATGCTTTAAGAACAATTGCGATAAGGGGGTAGGACTAGCAAGCCCAATAACTTTACAATTTCTGCAATATCAGGACTTCACTGAAGATTTCATTATATTTCTTTAGGTACTCAGAAAATCAACATCACATCCAGATCTAAGAACAAATATAAAATTCTCCCACAAGTAGTCCTGACCTATGAACCAGAAAATTACTGCAGAGAAAACTGCCAATAGCATAATTTCACATGTAAGTTTTGACTCTAATTATGGTGTTAACTTATTAAGAGTATACAGAACGAAGGGGGCCTGAAGTCACTTAAAATTCAGATTTTCTTTAGAATTATCGTAAGTATTTTGTTTCTGTATCTGTGCCTCATTAACATGGGGAAGTTGAACTGAAAGACACCTATTTAAATCAAAGGGTAATCAGAAAAACCAAAATAATTTGGAATCTGTTTAGCATGTCTGTGTTTAATTTCAATAAAGGACAAACACATTCACATTTAGTTTACAGATTTTTGCCTTTATAATCTGGCACTGGTTTATTTAAGGGATAAATAGGATAACAGAGGAAAAAAGGCTTATAAAGTAAGAATACTCCTAGTTAGTTACAACAAGCTAACAAGGTTCAGTTTTTTCATATGCTAAATTTTGGGATTAGATTGAATCAGAAGTCTTCACCCCCCCCAAAAAATATTTTTTAAGTATAGGACTCTTTTTATCAAATGGAATATAAAACCCAAATATATAATGCAGATAAAAGAGTAGGCTGCTCAGGTTGAAGTGGGAAAGGCTGGAACAGTCACAGGCTAAATCTGATTCATCCACAGCACCAGAGCACACTGAAGAAAACAGACTGAAAACTACCAACTAGATGATCTCAGAAGTCCCTAAATTCCTGGATTTAGTCAATAGCCACAAGTGATTTCAAAGACGTTCACAGACACAAAAAAGGCAAAAATTCCCAAACTTACATTAGATAATTTTCACATATGCCTTTTTCTTCAAAAATTAGGTAATCCCCATGAGTCTCAACATTTATATAAGAATAGAAAGAAAAAAATGCCCATGCATCAGAAATGTTGAACCTTTCCTGAAAACGTGGATCCACAGTGGAAAAACACTGTCTGGTTAACAGAAGAAAGTTATGAGCTATCTCATAGTAGAGAAGCTTGAAAGCTGGCTCTAGACAGGACTAAAATTAATTAAGAGAAAAAAAACAATATGAAAATCAAATTGCTTTTACCTGTTGGCTAGATCACATTTAGTTTCTAGTGTATCATTTGTCCTTCTGCAATCATTTTCCTGGATATGTTGCTTAGGTGTATCTAAAGGAATAGAAAAATTAATCACTCTTTACTTATGTTTGTACATTCTAATATTCAGAGATCTCCTGAAGTTCTACAACTTCTAAACAGAAGAAAACAGAAAAATAAAATAATATAAATGCTAATAGGAAAAGACAAGTATTCAATTATTAAGTGGAAAGCAATACACATGACAGTGATGGAGAATATCTATAATAAGCTTATCCAGAAAGACAGCTTACACAGTTTGCCAAAAAGGGACAATCCATAATTCTCCAGCATTATATACCCATGCTTCATGTTTAAGTATACAGACAATGCAATTACTACATAAACTAGCCAAAAAGTCATAGTACTTAGCATATTTTAGCCCAGCATCTATGGTATCAGTCAACATATATATTTATTCTTCAACATATCATTTAATAACTATGTGTCATTACTGTACTAACAATGGGAAAAGAAATTAAAAATGGAGGCCTGCCTTCAAGAAGTCAATATAGGAAAGACTATTGATGACTACAGAATCATGGTGTATACAGTATTATGATACAAGTATGCACAGAATGCAAGGAGGCAGAAAGGCACCTGGCCCAGAGTGGGGAACATGAAGAAGCCAGGAAAGTACTAACAGAATACGGTGCTTGTCTGGTGCCTCAGAGCATAGGGTATATTCGGTGGAAGCATGATAGGAAGTGAAATTGATGAAGAACATTAAGGAGGATTTGATACTCCAGGAGCTCCTCTTCTTTCAGCATGTTCGCTTCTGAAAGACTATTTATACGTGTCCAAAGTGTTACTAAATAAGAAGCCAATGTGTACACTACGTGAAGTTTTCCTGTGAATTCACCATAATGCCACCTTACAACATTTTCAATACCATATGCTTTTGAACCTACTAATTATGATGGAGTTACTGTTATTTATAAAACATTCCAAAAATAAGCACAAACACAACTATACCATAAACTTAGTAGAGAACCATTAACTAAAATGATGATATAGTTAACATCTTCTTAAAACCTACAATGGAAAAGAACTGAAAAAGAATGTGTGTGTGTGTTCCTTTCAGATATTTATATCCTTTCTTATATATATATTTGAAAAGAAATTAAAAATGGAGATAGATAGCTGAATCCCTTTGCTGTACACCTGAAAAGCAACTACATTTAAAAAATTTTTTAAATTAAAGATTTTTTTAAAATAAAAATGATGATGCACAACTGTAAACACCATCTGGTGGTGGTAGGCAGAGTTGATGCACATTTGTTCTGGTATGAAAGAAAGTCTATAAGGTAAAAGCTACTAAGTGAAAAAGCATCTAGAGCCTTTTTCTTTTGTCTAAAGATGATAGGTGATAGGAAGCCACTGATGGGTATTATACCAAGAAATGAAAAGGATCCCATTTACATTACAGAAAGATCACTGACAGCCATTTGGAATACAGAACAGATAGAATACTGGAGGCAGAGTACCTAGTTATAACACAATCAAATGCAAGAAATGATGAAAACTAAACTTAAGATGCAAAGACATCAAAGGAGGTGACAGTCATTAACAGTCCACTTAGGAGGTTAAAAAAAACAAACTTCAACTCACCACTACAAAGCAAATGAAACTAAAAGAGACACTGACTCCTACCCTAAAGACACCAGAACTGCTAAATAAAATGTAAGGGAAAAAAGGAAAGCCCAGAAAAAAAAATCATCACAGGACAGAACAAAAGATGGAAAGCACAACAAGCACAGTAAACTTAAAACTGAGAAACAAGGGCTCAATAAGGCAGGCACCAGGGGCTGAACACTGGAGATTTAATGCCTACATGGTAATAAGAAACATCAACTCGGGCCACTTAGGCTGGGATCTGAGAGACTGCCATAAGACAGCACACTGCAAAGACTGCTCAGCCTCTGAAATGAGATTATAAAAATTCTGCCAACTGGACCAGGAAAGCTTGCTGTCTACCTGGAGTCCTGTATGAAAAAAAAAAAGAATAGAAGGAAGGATGGAAGGAAAGAAACCTAAAATCTAGCCTACTGAAAAGGAGGTGTGAAATCTGTAATTATACTGGCTACTTGTTTTAGGAATCCCAAACCAAAGACATTAACTGATCTAGTTCAAGAAAAATCCCTGGGACTCCTGGCCACACTGTCTCCCTTCTGCAATCCTGGGCCCCACAGAGGCAGGGGACCCACTGAAGTTGAGATTACATTCAAATAATATTAACATTTCAATAGAATATCAGCAGACAGAGCATACAGGAGAAGTACCTGAAATGAAGAGAAATTAGGAAAATTGAAAAAGATAAAAATCAGCACATTTAAAATGATCAACAAAAAAGAAACAACAGGAGCCATAATGAAAGAAGATGACACCATGAAGAAGAACAGGCAGTTTTGAAAAAAGAAACAAAAAGTACATTCAGTGGGAGATTGGGACTGCCATATATACATTAATATGTATAAAACAGATGACTAATAAGAAAAAAAAAGTACATTCAGGGACTTCCCTAGTGGTCCAGTGGTTAAAACTCCACGCTCCCAATGCAGGGGGCCCAGCTTCAATACTTGGTCAGGGAACTAAGATCCCACATACTGAAACTAAGCCTGCGCACTGCAACAAAGACCCAGCACAGCCAAAATAATAAATAATAAATAAATAAATCTTTTTAAAAAATAGGCTCTTTAAAAAAAAAAAGTACATTCATGAAAACTAAATACTAAATGGAGAGGTCAAAAAGGAGATTAAACATAAATAAAGAGATAATTAGTGAACCACAGAGAGATACAAAGAAAATACCCAGAATGCAGGTCCAGCGTTACAAAAAGGTTATAAACATGAATGAGAAGTTAAGAGATATGGGGGACAGAATTAGAAGTCCCAATAATATAAGATATAAAAGGAAAGGATCAAAAGAATGAAACAGGGGTATAATATTAGAAGAGATATTAGTGAATAAGTTTCCAGAACTGAAGAAAGATATCAGCCTTTACGCTGAATAAGCATACACAAGTTCCAAACAGGCTAAATAAAAACAAATCTACAGGGCTTCCCTGGTGGCGCAGCGGTTAAGAATCCATCTGCCAATGCAGGGGACATGGGTTCAATCTCTGGGCCAGGAAGATTCCCACATGCCATGGAGCAACTAAGCCCATGTGCCACAACTACTGACCCTGCACTCTAGAGCCTGTGAGCCACAACTCTGAGCGCATGAGCCACAACTACTGAAGCCCACACACCAAGAGCCTATGCTCCGCAACAAGAGAAGCCACTGCAATGAGAAACCTGCGCACCGCAAAGAAGAGGAGCCCCCGCTGGCCACAACTAGAGAAAGCCTGTGCGCAGCAACGAAGACCTAATGCAGCCAAAAAGAAATAAATCCATCCCAATGCAGCCATTAATTAATTAAATCTTTAAAAAAAACCTACATTTAGACACAGCTCAATGAACCTGCACAATACAAAAATAAATAAATGTCTGAAAAGCAACCAGAGATCAAAAATTACCTACAAATGAATGACAATTAGACTAAAAGCAAATGTTTCAAAGCAGAAAGCAATGAGATCATATTAACAAAGTCCCAAGGAAAAATAAGTATTGATCTTGAATTCAAACTATCATTCACGAGTACGTAAAAATAAACACATTTTCACAGAAAGACTAAGAAACCTTACTATTCAGGGTTTGTCATTAAAAGCAGTGAAGGATATACTTTGAGATATACTTCTCAAAAGGAAGGAATAGAACAAAAGAAGTAATACTGAGGCTCTTTGGTGGGGCTGATGGTGGACTCTGGGAGGGTTCACGCTGGTGGGCGCTTCCTGGAGCCCCTGCTGCCGGTGCCCCTGTCTCCCCGGTGGGCCGTGGCTGCCCCCCACCTCTGCAGGCAGCCCTCCAACACCAGCAGTCAGTAAAGAACACGAAAGAATGAGGCAGAGCACGTGCAAGGCCTGCTGTCCACTCCTGTCAGCACTGCCTATGACGTGTGTCCACAACAACCCTGTCAAGTCCATGAGGAAAGATGAACATCTCAAGGGGTACATGAGCGAAAGACACAACAGACCTTTCCCAGAAGAGGCTGGAGGCCCAGGGAAGCCCGCAGGGTTCCCTTCCAGACCTGAGGCCCAGGACCTGGGACCCAGGGAATCGACAGCGCTCGTCCTGGTGTGACCCCGAAGGCCCAGGAACCAGCATCGTTCGCGTCCAAGAGCAGAGGGTGGAGGCCCTGCCTGCACCTCTCCATTCCACTCAGACCCTGCCCTCCCTGGTGAGGACCACCTTTACAGATTCCAGTGCTAACGTCTTCTGCAAACAACCTCACAGGCACATCAAGAAGCCCTGTTTCACTAGCCATCAGGGCCTCCCTCATCCCAGCCAAACTGACCCATAATACTGACCACCCCAGGAACGACCCTACTGACCCGCAGCTCTGCCCCTGGGCCACAGTCTAGACAAGAAGCTTGTGTGCGTGCCTTGGGGCAAAGAATGGTCATCGCAGCATCGTGACTGTTACAAGAGCCACAGGCTGGAAACAATCCAGTACCCACCAGCAGTAGAATGGATAGACAAAGAAAATGGAATAGAATAGAATAAAGCATCAAAGATGAACGGGGCTTCCTAGGTGGCACAATGGTTAAGAATCCACCTGCCAATGCAGGGGACAGGGGTTCGATCCCTGCTCCAGGAAGATCCCACATGCACGGAGCAACTAAGCCCGTGCACCACAACAATGGAGCCTGTGCTTTAGAGCCCATGAGCCACAACTATTGAGCCCATGTGCTGCAACTACTGAAGCCCATGCACCTAGAGCCCATGCTCCGCAACAAGAGAAGCCACGACAATGAGGAGCCCGCGCACCACAACCAACAGTAGCCCCCACTCACTGCAACTAAAGAAAGGCCACACACAGCATAAAAGACCCAACACAGCCAATAAAATAAGTAAATAAATTAAAAAAAAAAAAAGATGAACGAGGCTTCCTAGGCGGCACAGTGGTTGAGAATCTGCCTGCCAGTGCAGGGGACACAGGTTCGATCTCTGCTCCAGAAGATCCCACATGCCATGGAGCAACTAAGCCCATGTGCCACAACTATAGAGCCTGTGCTTTAGAGCCCATGAGCCACAACTATTGAGCCCATGTGCCACAACTACTGAAGCCCACGCACCTAGAGCCTGTGCTCTGCAACAAGAGAAGCCACAGCCATGAGGAGCCAGTGTATCACAACAGAGTAGCTCCCACTCACTGCAACTAAAAAGAAAGCCTGCGCACAGCAAAAAAGACCCAACACAGCCAGTAAAATAAACAAACAAACAAACAAATAAATTTATTTATTTAAAAAAAGAAAAAAAAAGAAGTAATACTGACAAAAAAATGTACTGGTAAATTACACAAAATGATTGTCTAAAAATTTCTATCAACGTGCCATTTTTTTAAAGGGGTAGGGAATTATTCTAGAATAAAAGTCAGTAAGAGGACAAAACAACCAAATACAATAAGTGAACCCTCCCTTGGATCCTGTTTCAAAAGTAAACATTTATAAAGAACATGTTCAGGGATAAAAGAAACTTTATTTATAAATTTAAGAACAGCAGGCCAGCATACAGATGGTTGAGTCTAAAGCAAAATTATTTTTATAAACATATATCAAAATAAACAAGATTTAGCATAGTGGTTACCTCTGCAAATGCAGGAAGAATGATCAAGGACAAGAGATTGATCAATATCACAAAAACAAATCCTATCAAAAGATGGGCATAAGATCTAAATAGACATTTCTCCAAAGAAGACATACAGATAGCCAATAGGCACATGAAAAGATGCTCAATATTGCTAATTATTAGAGAAATGCAAATCAAAACCACAATGAGGTATCAACCTCACACTGATTAGAATGGCTATCGTTAAAAAGTCTACAAATAATAAGTGCTGGAGAGGATGTAGAGAAAAGGGAACCCTCCTACACTGTTGGGGGGAAAGGAAATTGGTACAGTCACTATGGAGAACAGCATGGAGGTTCCTTAAAAGTCTAAAAGTAGAACTACCACATGATCCAGCAATTCCACTCCTGGGTATATATGCAGAAAAAACAAAAACTCTAATTCGAAAAAACACATGCACCCCAGTGTTCATAGCAGCACTATTTTATATGGAAGCAACCCAAGTGCCCATCAACAGATTACTGGCTTAAGGACACACATATACATACACACACACACAAAAAAAATGGGCATTTCTCAGCCATAGAAGAGTAAAATATTGCCATGTGCAGCAATATGGATGGACTTAGAGACTATCATGCTTAGTGACATGTCACACAAAGACAAATACTATATGATATCACTTACATGTGAAATCTAAAAAATAATACAAATGAATTTATATACAAAACAGAAACAGACTCATAGACCCAGAAAGTAAACTTAGTTATTAAAGGGAAGAAGGAAGCGGGCGAAGGGTCAAATTAGGAGAATGAGATTAACAGATACAAACTACTTTAATACATAAAATAGATAAGCAACAGGATTTACTGTATAGCATGGGGAATTATACCCAATATCATGTAATAACCTATAATGGAATATAATCTGCAAAAAAAATCCCAAATCACTATGCTCTACACCTGAAACTAAAATAATTTTGTAAATCGACTATACTTCAATTGAAAAAAAAAAAGAATAAGTGAATACTCAAGGGTTAAGTACACTAGTACTTTAAAAAAAAATCTAAAGCAAGTATCGCAAAGATTTGACAAGAGTATTCAGTAAACAGGTACTTATAATATTATTCCTATACTTTTTAATACGCTGAAATAAAATTTTTAAAAACTATTGAAAAGAAAAATCACTTCAAGTAAGATGTAATATGTAAGGTGTAGGAGGGGAAAAAAGCTGTTTTACTTTAAGCAAAGTAAAGTGGTTTACTACAAAAAGTATGAAAAAAAAGTTGAGGTTCCCCAGCCCAGACCAAGGCTCTACCCTAGAGGAAAAAAACGGAATCCCAAGACTACAAACTGTGCAATGTCTGAAGGAGAGGGTTACCTGCAAAGTTCCCAGCAAACACTTTCAAACTGTGAACTTCTAACTAAACTTCCTAAACAGACACAAATATGCCCTCACTTTCAAGGCAACATAGAAATCTCCAAATGGACGTGAGGACAATTTCACGGTTTCACAGGGCCTAAACGAAGTATGCCAAGAGTATAAAGACCCTTTCCAAGCTGAAGTGAAAATACAATTCCAACCAAATATGCCAAGAACTATCGCAGTAATTCTATCATCATAAGCAATGTGCTGTATGGAGGGTCTTTTTCATTCATCAAATGTGCTGTATGGAGGGTCTTTTGTGTCTACTCTTCTGCTGGCTACTATCCTTGACCCCCTGCCCTCTGGTCTATGACCTTTCCCAACTAGTACCCTCCCCACATACACCTGACTCCCAAACCAATCACCTATCCTAGCTGTGTTCATCCTTTTCTTCCTAAGTCCTGTGCTAACTGCTGCCATGACTGATGGCCTGCCTGAACTCAACTGTGACCTACACTTACTACCTGCTGCAGATTGGCTACATAATTCATACATTTTTTATTCATTTATTCCTCCACCTATCTACCTAACACTTACTGAACCCTATCACAATTTCTTGTACACAAGCACCAGGCAATTGGGGAAACTGAATATGAAATGGATATTAGGTACTGTAGAGATATTAATTAAATTTTTAGGTGCAATAATGGTACGATATTTGAGGAAACTGAATGAGACAGAATTATTATAAATTTTAGGTGTAATATTAGCATGGTAATTAAATAGGAAAAAGTCCTTATTTTCATGGGAGTGCATGCTGAAACACAGGGAAGTGTTAATGTCTCAAAACTTAACATGGTTTTTAGCAAACAAACATACACATTTAAAGCAAAAATCTCAACTGCTGAAACAGGCAACAGTTAGGTATTCAGGTTATTACTGTACTACTCTTTCATGTTAAAAAATTGTAAAGAAATATTTATAGCACCATTACTCACAATAGCCAAATGGTGGAAACACAAAACTTGTAAAGAAATATTTACAGCACCATTACTCACAATAGCCAAATGTTGGAAACAACCCAAATGTCCATCAAAGGACGAATGGATCAACGAAATACAATTCAATCATACAACAGAATGTATTCAAACAAAGTAATAAAGTATGGATACATGCTACAACTTGAATGAACCTTGAAAACACTGTACAAAGTAAAAAACTGTGCAAGTGAAAGAAAGGAGACACAAAATGAAATATCCACAACAGGCAAATCCATAGAAACTGGAAGTATGTTAGTGGTTTCCAGGGACTGCGGGAGGGGGAAATGAGGACTGACTGCATAATAGGTACTGGGTTTCCTCTTGAGGTAATAAAAATACTCAGAACTAGCTAGCAGTGATGGTTGCACAACTCTGTGAATTTACTAAATGCCACTGAGCTGGACAATCTGCAATGACTGAAATGCTATGTGCATTTCACTGCAAAAAATAACTGGGGGAAAAAAACAGGAAAGATTATAAAAGAACTGTTATCACAGTGAGAAATATTAATGAGAGGGAAGTTTAAAAGAGAAAAAATTAAATAACCAACCTAGAAGTGAAGCAGGGTACTGCAAAAGAATACTCTTCGCATATGCTTCTTCTGAGGCAGGATCAAATGAAAGGGGAGACATAGGTGGTAAAAGATCCACAGCCTTAAAACACAGAATTTGTTATTTTGAAATACACACACTTTACTCAGTACCACAATAACAATACTAAGTAAATCTACGAATGAATGATATTTTTTTCCCTAACAAAGACAGAATTACCAAACATACAAATTATCCTATAACTATTTTTAAACTAAGGAGTACAATATTAGGAACAAGAGGACTACTCTGCCCTCCAACTATGCCTCAAATGGAATAGTACCTAACATAAAGAGGAATGTCTCATTTTCTTTTTAATACAACCCACTGAATCTAAAAATATTAATTATATCACAACAGCAGCTTAATGAACATTCTAATATGTATTTCTAAAAATCAGAGAAACCAAAATATTTGAACTTTAGGCTTAGATGCAAAGATGACAAGCATACACACATATAGCATTTCTAGGTCATCTGTAACATAATAAATCAAGAGATTACAAGAGATTAAACTACCCTCCAAAAGCAAGTCAACATTACTTACTGGAGTCCAACTTTTAATCAGACTGAAAGGAGACAGGCCGAGAAGCTCTTTCCACTTTTTATGCCATTCTTCTTGTTTTTCAACAATAGAATGTTTTACAGTTGTGAGATCTTCTTTTATTTTATACCTATGATGGCATAAAAAAATAACTTCATTCAAAACATGAATACATAAAAAGGAGTACTGACAAAAAATACTGAAGTAAGAATACAACAGTTTGTAGAGAAGGGGGAGAAAGTATAACTAAAAGTTCAACCAATATAGCACATCTAAATTGCATAAACTCTCTCATTCAGAAGAGAGGTCAGAACCTAAAATACCTTCTTTCCTTTAAATACCAGATTGCAATCATGCATCTATACTCCATTTATCTTTAAAATAATTTTTTTCCTGGTTCTAAACTCAAGTTGAAATTCTACTCCTACTCTCTATCCATTTCTAAAGAAAGCCCATACCTCCCGGTCACTCTGCTCCATATAAAAAACTTTTCTGAAACCTAGTTTCATTAGTAGACCCCACAAAAGGAAAGTTAGAGAAAAGTTTAAATTATTTCATAAAGAATTATCACTCAGGGCAAATAATATATTCCAGACAAAAGAAAACTACATTAATTTTCCTTTCTACTTCATGTGTCTCTCTAGGAGTTGATGACATAAGGTTTTTAAGTACTAGTAAAAATTTCACATTTATTAGCCAAAGCTACAGAGTTAACTAAACAAGAGTTGTGCTAAGAAATTATCGAAACCGCCCTACTCCTCCCCCAATGAAAAACAGATCTTTCTAGTGTACCTCATATGCTTCAGATCTGACAATCTTTCTCTCTGAGATTTCGTCTCTTTTTCAAGGAAGTGAAGGTCTACTGTCAGTCTTGCTTGGTCAGCCTGACGATGTTCATATTTCATTACTTTCAAGACTTCATTTAATAGCTGAATAACTGTTAAGAAGTTCAATTTTCCAGCCTCATAAACATTTCCTATGTGCAACTAAGGATTCAGAAAAATAAAAAGTGGTGAACTATAGATTCTTAGGATAATAAAATACTACTAAAATATATTTATGTTTTTCACTATTATATAGAAAGGCTACCTTAGGGACTTTCCTGGTGGCACAGTGGTTAAGAATCCACCTGCCAATGCAAGGGACGTGGGTTCAAGCCCTGGTCCAGGAAGATACCACATGCCGTGGAGCAACTAAGCCCCGTGTGCCACAACTGCTAGAGCCTGCAAGCCACAACTGTTGAAGCCCGCACGCCTAGAGCCCGCACTCCACAACAAAAGAAGCCACCACAGTGAGAAGTCTGTGCACCACAGCTAAGAGTAGCCCCTCTTTGCCGTAACTAGAGAAAGCCTGCGAGCAGCAACAAAGACCCAACACATCCAATAAATAAATAAATAAATATTTTTTTAAAAAAGGTTACCTTAAAAAAGAGTGAAAAAAAATCAAATGTCTACCCAAAAGTAAAGCTATGTAATTAATTCTGTCCCAAAGAAAACTACTATGGAAGAATTAACACACCAGGCTACATTTTTATATCATGCAAAAAAGCTGACTAAAAAAGCTGAAACTATAAAAGAAATGCAAATAAATGGAAAGCAAAATAAAGACTGAGGAGAAAGATCAGGTTTGGAGAAAGATCATGAATTTATGTTTTAACAGAAGTTGCAAATTGACAGGCCCCTAAAGGTTGATTTCAAACTTAGACATGTTTATTTGGCTTGAACAGTTCCAATGTTTTAAAATCATTTGAATCAGTTGCTAATATTTTAAAAAATCATAGCTTTCACATAAAATTAGTTCTCCAAAGACCTCATCATTTCCTACTTTATCCCTATTGTTACACACAATTAGTGTACTTCATTTATATACTACCTGTTTAGCTCCTGTATGAATCCGAGTTTACAAATTCTGATTTTTATGTACTCTGAATTTGAAGTGCCTGACATGTTACACTATTAAAGGGAAAGCTCTTCAGGGTCACAACAATATTTTATCTTTATATCGCCTACACTATAATAATACTTGGCACATAGTAGATGCTTAATAAATTTTAAGTTTACTAAGAAAAACAATGTAGGCTATTCAGACGGAAATGTCCCACAAGCAAGTGGAAATAATTTGACATAGTTTGGGCTGAAGGGGAGAGACTGGAACTACCAATTTGCTAATATTATTATACAGGTGGCTGATGAAGCCATGGAACTGCTAAGAAAATACAGATGAATTTATAAGGTAGGAAAGAAAAGGGAGCACATTCATTTAAAAGTTAGAGAAGGACTTCCCTGGTAGTCCAATGATTAAGAATCTGCCTTCCAAGCTTCCTAGGTGGCGCAGTGGTTAAGAATCCACCTGCCAATTCAGGGGACACGGGTTCGATCCCTGCTCCAGGAAGATCCCACATGCCACGGAGCAACTAAGACCGTGCACCACAGCTACTGAGCCTGCGCTTTGGAGCCCGTGAGCCACAACTGTTGAGCCCATGTGCCGCAACTACTGATGCCCACGTGCCTAGAGCCTGTGCTCTGCAACAAGAGAAGCCACGGCAATGAGGAGCCCGCGCACCACAACGAAGAGTAGCCCCCACTCACCGCAACTGAAGGAAGCCTGTGCACAGCAAAAAAGACCCAACACAGCCAATAAATAAATAAATAAATTTATTAAAAAAAAAAAAAAATCCACCTTCCAATGCAGGGGACTTGGTTCAATCCCTGGTCAGGGAACTAGGATACCACATGCCTCGGGGCAACTAAGCCTGCGCACTGCAACTACTGAGCCCACATGCTCTAGAGCCCACACAGCACAACTAGAGAGAAGCCTGCGAGCCACAACAAAGAGCCCATGTGTCACAATGAAAGATCCCACATGCCCCAGTGAAGATACTGCATGCCGAAACTAAGACTCAACACAACCAAATTAGTCACTTTATTTTAAAAAAAATAAAGTGCCAGAGTTTAAAAAAAAAGGTTAGAGAAAAAGGAACCAGTGGAAAAATGGAGACAGCACTCTGAAACATCACAGGAGGGCAAAGACACTGAGGTCACAAAAGCTAAAGGATGAAAAGAATTTAAAATTCTTAATAGCATCAAGACGAAAGAAAAACGAGAGAAGAGAAGAAGAAATTTAGCAATCAGATCACTGTTGCTCTCTGAGAATTTATTAAGAACCAGGTACCATATCACCTTCCTACTAAATACCTTCTACTCTCTACACTGTGTGATGTAGCACCACGCAAGGTATGGACAATTAATAAAAGTTGATAGATATAAACATACACACCCTTAACAGTACCCCTCTTTACGAAAAATTTACCAGATACATGCACAAAAGTAAATTCTGAAAACAGTAGAAAAACATTTTAAGAAACAATATACAATATATAAGATAATTATGTGAAGAGTGTTTTCTCAAAAGCTTCTTTAATTATCAAATGCTTACCTGACACATTTGTTTCTCAATTTTGTCAAGTAAGAGCCTTGGAATATTGATAGCAACGTTAGTTCCATCTAAAGTATATTCCTTAACAAGACTAAGGACTGAACTAACAACTTCTCTCTCTTTTTCCAAAAACATGAGTGTTTCATTCACTGAAGCCCACAAAGACCGAACCTTTGAAAACAGAGATAAATATTAGTCTATATATAATCGATACATACATTAAAGAAATGTAAAACACAAATACGTGCTCATTCCCAGGAACAAATGAAGTATTCCTGGAATGGCTTCTGGTAAGAAAATTAACTATTTTAACAGTCTAAAAGCACTGATATTATTTTCAAGGGCATTTTAAAAAATTTCTCAGGAGAATCTAGCCCACTATGATTTGCAAAATATATCTAAGAAATCTCATACTACCAAGATGCAGTTAGCATTTCCTGTATGCTGACATGCCACCAATCTAATGCAGATTTTTCAGGGAGAAAAAAGATTTTCAGGAGAAAAAGAAAACACTATACATCAATTTTAAGAGTCATTCAATTTTCAAAAAGTTAAAATGTGAAAAACTATATATTAACCTATGTGTATTAAGTTTATGTACAAGAATGTTCACAGCACTCCTATTTGTAATAGTCAAAAACTGCAATCAACCCAAAGAATTACCTTGAGTAAAAAGAGTATATTTTGCTATAATCATAAAATAGAACATTATACAGCAATGAGAATAAACACATACAACAGCATGGATAAAACAGCATTAGTGAAAGAAGTCGAACACAAAAGAATATATTCTATATACTCCCATTTATACAAAGTTCAAGAACAGGCAAAACTAATTTTAGCATAAGAAGTGAGGATAGTTTTTATTCTTGGAAGGAAATGGGCTTGAATGAAAGGGGGCTCAATGCTCCTAGGATGATGGTAACATTCTGTTCCTTAAACTGGATGCTGGTTACATGGATGCATTCACTTTGTGAAACTTTATCAAGCTACTCACTTGGGATTTTTGCATGTTTCTGTGTGTATGTTATGCCTCAAAAGAATTTCCAAAAGTGGGAAAGAGGAGGGGAAATACAATAATTATATTTGTGTTAGTGTCTGTGTCTTCTCACAGTATAAAGTAGTTTCCCCGAAGGAAGACTCATTGGCTGCCCCTCTATAGATCTCACAGGATGGCATTTCTTTGGTGAAAGTTCAAAGATCCAGGATCTGTTTCTCAGATTTTTCAAGTCTAGAAAGTTTATCTTGTCAATGGCTCAAAGCT
This sequence comes from Hippopotamus amphibius kiboko, assembly GCF_030028045.1. Lineage (NCBI taxonomy): Eukaryota > Metazoa > Chordata > Mammalia > Artiodactyla > Hippopotamidae > Hippopotamus > Hippopotamus amphibius. Next base: position 84,570,387 of record NC_080187.1, on the reverse strand, counting down.
GACTGGACTCAGAGAAACTGAACATTACCCAAACTAAAGAGAAACTGCTATGAAAACTCAATGGGTTCCATACCAACCTAACCTATTAAGGTTACAATCAAATATACTACATTCAGCAACAGGAAAATTCATATTCACTAAACTGGAAGCTCCATGAAGGAAGTGATTCTGCCTGTTTTCTTCATTGCTCTAGTCCATAATATCTACAAGAATGTCTAGCAAATGGCAGGTGATCAATAAATATGCACTGAATTAATGAATAATTACTTCCTGAGGAGGGCATTCACCTTCTGCAGTGACAAAGTGCCTAAAAATCCAAATTAATACCCCAAAGCAGCTTGGTGACCATAGAATCAAAACAGGGAGCTTGAGGGATATTTCACCCAAACGCAAAGGCCTAAGAAAACACTCTTACTCCCACATTTGTTAAAGCCACCTCTGAAAGCTTCAGATCATTTATATCTGCCAGATTCCTCCCTACTGCCATGCCAGCCTCAATGTGACCTCTCATTTTTCTTCCCCACTTACCATCTCCCTTCAGTTAACTATTATTTTATTTAGATAAATATTACTGATTAAGTTAGAATCAAGCTGAACTTTCCTTGCTGGCATAAAAGATTTTAAATTAACCAAATTTAAAACTCCTTTTGTATATATTTAGTCTGATAGATTATAAGTTAATTTTTTCCATCATATTCAAGTGTTTTAAAGGCACTTTATGTATATATATCACTTACAGTGAGTAAAAAACAAAACAAAAAAACCAGTGCTACAAAATGAGAGAGATATAAGTTCAATTAAGTAAGTAAATACTGCATATCACAAAAGAAAGATTAAATTTCTCCCTTCAAAAGTTGTCTCACCTTTTGAATTTTCTCTTGTATATTACTTTGGTGATCACAGGGTTCCATTCTAGTGGAAAATTAAATAATCTCATTAGTCAATAAAAAAAACCACATGGTAATTTAGCATCCAAAAAGCTAATTAATCTGCAAACCCACCCACTAACAACCATTCCTATTAAAAACAAAAATAAAATTCAAGCTCAGAGCTATCATAATTTATGAAAAGAACTGGACTAGGAATCAGAATTATGTTTTTGTCCTATTATCAAGTAGCTATTGATATGTTATTTTAAGTAATCTCAGTTTCTTTACTTATAACATGAAGGAGGCTAAACTAATATCTCAGGCAACTTTCAGCTCTAAAAGTCACTTACTTTTTTATTTGGTTCTGCTGTCCTATACATTCTGATCTCAAATTTCGTACTTGTTTAACTGACAATCTGCAAGAAAACATACAAAATGACAACTAGAATTCTATTACAACTAACTAGTATAGCCCACTTTGTTACTTTCCAGGACTTCCTGGCTCATATACTCTCCGACTTTGAGTAAAAATGCTGGAGGTTAGTTAAGACTACTTTGCTTTCTTATCCTTAGTTGTAGTTTTAAGGAGACTTCAAAGGATTTTGTAGCTTTCAAAATACATAACACAGCATTTAAAAACTTATCTTACTATAGTTGTTTATAATTGTAAAAAATTGGACACAATCTATGTCCTGAGAGTAAGAACCTTGCCTGTCTTATTTAATGCTATAGGATCAGTATATAACCAATACCCAGCACATAGTAGTAACTCAAAAAAAAAAAAGTGCTGAATAGATGAACATAAATATAAGATAGTATAAAATGGCTAAAGAAACTATGGGGCTTCCCTGCTGGCACAGTGGTTGGGAATCCGCCTGCCAATGCAGGGACATGGGTTCGAGCCCCAGTCCAGGAGGATCCCACATGCCGCACAGCAACTGAGTCCGTGTTCTGGAGCCCACAAGCCACAACTACTGAGCCCACACGCCACAACTGCTGGGGCCCATGCGCCTGGAGCCCGTGCCCCGCAACAAGAGAAGCCACGGCAATGAGAAGCCTGCGTACCACAATGAACAGTAGCCCCCGCTTGCCGCAACTGGAAGAAGCCTGTGCGCAGCAACAAAGACCCAATGCAGCCAAAAATAAATAAATAAATATAAAAAATAATAATTAAAAAAAAGAAACTATGAATACCTTCTCAACAGACACTAAGTAAAAACTTAAAGTAATGCACTATGGCCATATGGAAAAATTTATAGAATGAAATATTAAGAGAAAAAAGGATACAAAGTAGAATGAGCACTACAATTACAGCTTAAAAACTTACTTCCATGTTTAAAAGAAAAACACCTAAGAAACTGAATTTTTGAACTAAAATGATATTTTCCTTTCCTCTATACTTTCATTTATAGTATTCCTAAAGCTTTAAAACATTTTATTCAGAAGTTATCAGGCTTTAAAATGGAAAGATAACAGCCAAGGGGTTTTGAGGTAGACCTGAATTATTGCCACTGAAGGGAAATTGATGACATTTGTTCAAAAAGGAAGGAATTTTCATTTTCTAACTATCAAAGTATTACTTACTGCGCATTTTCCTGATATTTTCGGGTAACACAATCTTCTCTTTGCAAAATTTGTAAAAATCTGTTACGGGCTACATGGCACCTGGCAATGCACATGTGCAAATCTTGTGGCTTTACATTAAATGTCTCTGTAAAATGTACAGAAGAATCTACACAGAACACAAATAAAACATAGAAAACTTAGACTTACAAGCAAATAAATATAAAAAATGTGAGATTTGAGAAATTTTAACAACCTCATTTAAGAACTCCTTAAAAGCTGCTATGCCACATACACAAAAAAATATGACTCATTTCAACAAAAGCAATGATGACCTGTTTTTAAAGGAGGCAACTAAAAAAGGATATCTTAATTTATTTTACATAATTAAAAATTTTTAGAGTTCATTTGCCCAAAATAATTCTTATTATCACAGCACGACACATCCATGAACAAATATATCGTTATACATAAGCAACTTCTTAATGGATCTTTTAACAACAAAGGAAGAAAATCAGTTAAAAGAGATGAGGTGAGATCACATCACCTTCATCGATGCCATCGGCTTACTTTTCTTTCTAGTAAGACCAACAGGACAAGACAACCAAATAAAACCAATCTCCATTTCTTAAGTAATTCTTGGCTACATTACTAATGACCAAAGCAGACCCTGAGAACAATCCATTCAAACATTTGAGAGTTCAGGTTTTCACCTGTAATAAAATGTAATAAATCCCACTTTAAGATGGCTTAATACAATAAAGATGGATATTCTGGAAAATAGTGGCCCCACACCATACTTAGCATTACAAATCCAGGTCTAGGTTACCCACAAAGAAATAACCAAGAATTCTAAATATTTAACAGGATGAGTTCACTGCGTGTAGAAGTTATCTAAAGACTGAATATGTTGAAGGAAAATCCTTTAAACGAGAAATAGGACAACCCACGCTTAAAAGCCTAGCAATAAACTCTTGCTAAATCCAAACACATAATTCATATAAAATAGTTTGGGTTACATGTAACTGGAACAGATCATCTAACAGAAAAACTGGTAAAATGCTTATGTTACATTAAATTTAAAATATACAAATGCTTCTAAAGAATACAGTACATGTTTCTAAAAATCATGCAGAGAAGATAAACTGGAAAAAAGGTATGTGTCTCATATGATCCAGTAATCCCACTCCTGGGCATATACCCAGAGAAAACCATAATACAAAAAGAAATATGTACCATGTTTATTGCAGCACTATTTACAATAGCCAGGACATGGAAGCAACCTAAATGCCCATCAACAAATGAATGGATAAAGAAGATGTGGCATATATATACAATGGAATATTACTCAGCTATAAAAAGGAATGAAATGGAGCTACATGTAATGAGGTGGATAGACCTAGAGTCTGTCATACAGAGTGAAGTAAGCCAGAAAGAGAAAAACAAATATTGTATGCTAACTCATAGATATGGAATCTAAAAAAAAAAAAAAATGGTACTGATGAACCCAGTGACAAGACAAGAATAAGGATGCAGATGCAGAGAATGGACTGGAGGACACCGGGTTGGGGGGGTGGGGGTGGGGAGTGGAAGCTGGGACGAAGTGAGAGAGTAGCACAGACATATATATACTACCAACTGTAAAATAGCCAGTAGGAAGTTGCTGTATAACAAAGGGAGATCAACTCGATGATGGGTGATGCCTTAGAGGGCCGGGACGGGGAGCGTGGGGGGGGGGGTCGCGGGAGGGAGGGGATATGGGGATATGTGTATAAAAAGAGTTGATTCACTTCGGTGTACCTCAAAGACTGGTACAAGAGTGTAAAGCAAATATATTCCAATAAAGAGTTTAAAAAATTAAAATTAAAAAAAAAAGAGTGTAAAGCAATTATATTCCAATAAAGAGCTTAAAAAAAAGGTATGTGTCTGTGTGTGTATATACATACATACATGTATATGTATATGTACACATACACACACAATGTGTATACCTGAACATACGCAAAATGACATATATATGCAGTTTGTCACTGCAGCATTGTTTTTATAGCAAAAGATTAGGAAAAAAAGTCAACTGTCAGCAAACTGATTTCCGAACAAATGTGTGATTAAATACACTATGACACATCCATTCAGATATGCAGTTCTAAAGAGAAAGAATAAGGAAGATCTATGAACTGATATGGGATGATCTCCAATATACACTGTTGCACAAAAAACACAAAATTCAAAACCATTTACAGTTTAAAAAAAAGAATATATACTCATTTGCTAGTATTACTGATTACAACAACTGCTTCTGGGAAGGGAAACTAGGTAGTTAGAGGTAGAAGACAGACTTTTCACTTTTTGTTTTCTGAATCATGAGAATGTATTATTTATTCAAAATAATTATAAACGTACAACATGTGCATTAAAAAAACAAACAACAACGAAAAATACCTAAAAAAATAATACACCAAAATGTTAGCAATGGTTGTCTTTAGAAATTGGAAGATGGGATTTTACAGCATCAACTTTTCCATCTTGTCCCTCTCATGTTTTATGAGAATAACTCAATTAAACACAGCAGTGGACTTCCTAGGTGGTGCAGTAGTTAAGAACCCACCTGCCAGAGGGTTGGGGGGGAATGAATTGGGAGATTGGGATACCAAATTGTACGCTCTAAATATATGCAGTTTATTGTATGTTAACTGTATCTCAATAAAAGTTCTTTAAAAAAAAAAAAAAGAATCCGCCTGCCAATGCAGAGGACACGGGTTCGATCTCTGCCCCAGGAAGATAACACTGCCTCGAAGCAACTAAGCCCATGTGCCACAACCACTGAGCCTGCGCTCTAGAGCCCATGAGCCACAACTGTTGAGCCCATGTGCCACAACTACTAAAGCCCACGTGCCTAGAGCCTGTGCTCCATAAGAGAGGCCACCAAAATGAGAAGCCCGCACACCACAATGAAGAGTAGCCCCCGCTCGCCACAGCTAGAGAAAGCCTGTGTGCACCAACGAAGACTCAACACAGTCAATAAAATAAATAAATAAAATTATTTTTAAAAAATAAAATAATAAACACAGAAGCATATTTAATAAGCTACAAATAGCATTCTTTTAAGTCTTAGCTTTAAAACCCAATATTTTGTTTCTATAATTTAGCAAATAAATAAAATCCTTTTAAAACAGCAATTCTGAACCAAAATATTCCAACACATTGCCAGTAGCCAAAATAAATCTCTAACAAATTCAACACAACATTCAATACAATGTTTGCCTATAAATGCAAACTATAAACTGCAGCTCTAACCTGGGCCACTGGCTGTTTTTGTGAGGTCAGCAAGGTAGGTCTGCTTTCTACATTTCTAAGGGGTTGTATTACAAAAAATAAAAATAAAAAACCTCACAGACAGGTATACGTGACAGAGACTCTTACGTGGTCCACAAAAGTGTAAAATATTAACTGTTAGGTCTTACTTAGAAAATGGTTCCCAACCCCTGTATTAGAACATAATAAAATAATCTGTACTGCTACTTATGTTCATTATGAGAGGATTTCCAACTACAGTTTCAATAAAATATTAACTATTTGCCTTTTCTTTCGGGTAAAGTAATATTTTTATCTCACCTTATTCTATTAAAATCTCTTAATAATTTACAAATTGTAAAAAACATTAAAAACTTAAGAATCAACACAAAAAAAATTCCTACTGTAAGCTTAACTTACTTTTAGAATGGGTTTTTATATATTTTATTGCAACAAATCTTGCAAAGTGATACATCAGATGAATAAACTTCGGACCACCAGGAGAAAGAAATAGTGAACCAACAACTTGAGGAAAGCTACTTCCACGTTCAGCCTATGGAAAAAAGAAATAAGATATGAAGGCCTTATTAATAACAACCTTTATACTTACACCATACCGTTTTCGAAGCATAACAGAATTCATCAGAATTATTCCATTTGAACCACAAGTTGAATTTTTGAATTTTTCTAAACTCTTGGTGGACTCAGTTTAAAAAGTAGTTAAAATTTAAAGCTATAATTATTGATACTATTTGGGGATAAAAGCTATGTATCAAATGGTCAAAATATTTTTCTTTAAACAAAAACTGTGATATAAATTCCCAGGAACTCAAAAACCTGTTTCCAATGCACTTAGCTAACAAAGCTGGTTTCCCAGAAATATACAGAATCCCAACCAAAAACCACCAGAAAGTATTATTCTGATTAATATTTCTTGCTTATACTGTTAGCATAAAAGCATTAAAAAGATTTCACCTCTAAAAAATTAACGTACCTCAATAAAGCCCGAAAAAAAATTACTGCAGTTTTTAACCTCTTAAAAGTTTGCATCTTTCAGAAAGAGAATACTCACAGAAATCTTTTTTAACCATTCACAGCAATGTTTTCGGAATTCAGTATCACTTTTTTGGTCATATGGAGGCCAACAAAGTCTTTGAAACAAAAATAAAAATTAGAATTATGAACAAAAAAACAAACTCAGCAAAATTTTAAACAGCAAACTTATCTCCTATGCTAGACATTAATGCTAAATCAAGCCTAACATTTATAAATTTCAACTAAAGAGAGACACCAACCTGTAAGAAATTAGGTCTTTTTCTGTATAAATATCTATAGGGTTGAATTCAGTTTAGTGCAAATAATCAATGAATACATAAGTTAAATATAAGAATGAATTATTATTAAAATCACTGAAAATCAGCTAAAGAAGACAACACTCAATGAATTCACTGGACTAACGCATAAAGATGGTATAAATAAATTAGTATGTTAAGACTGGGGAAAAAGAGAGACATAAAAGGTTACACATGAAAAGCACAGAAAGAATGGCATAAGACATCATGACCCCTAAAAATAACCCATATCACATTCAGTGGGTGCTACTGTTTCATGGACAAACAAGATATAAAATTATTAAAAATTCAGTTTTAGTCAAAAATAATGGACTTTAAAATCTGCCTACTGCTTTCCCCTAATAATCAGTTTTGTCTAAATTTTTATTCTGAGGCATAATTATTTGCTTAGGGCCCCATTTTTTTCAAATTTCTATAGCATAACATACACTCTATATTCATAGAAAAAAATTAAGTATGCCTAGGAAAAAAAAGACTAAAAGGCTGGAATGTCAACAGTGATATTCTCTAGTTCAGTTTAGGAATGATTTTTACTTCCTTCTTTAACTTTTTCTGTATTTGCTGAATTGCTTATAATAAGATGTATTTTGTTTATAATCAGAAAAAAAAATCAAAAAACCTATTTTGATTTGAGCAGAGGAAGCCCTATACCTTAATGATAGGGATTTCCAAAATATGTTTCAAGTACACTTGTTCTTCTGGTCACTAATAACTTTAGCTGAAGGCAAAATATTAAAAATAAATTATCACAAATAAAAACAATGCCCTAAACAATGGACTTACTATATAAGAGGATGAGGGCACAACATAAATATTAAAACAAACCTGAACAAGTCTTCTGACAGATGAAACCCAAATCACAAGCAAAATAACCTGGAACCAAGGCTAGTGAATATTCACATTTTTATATTTTTATTTTAATTTACAATAATTTTACAAAAAAAAAATCACTCAGATTTATAAAAGTTAAGTACTAAAGTTGAAAGACTCAAACCTAATATTTATAACATCCATTCAAAATAACAGTTGAAGGCCAAAGTTGAAATTCTGGCTTATATCAAGTCACAATCCCGTTTTAAATCCCTTACAAAAAGAAAATGAAATAGCTTTTACTCACTTGAAAACTTCTTTGGTGAGAGACTGGTCAAGTGTTTGAAATAAAAAATAAGAAACTATTTGAAAAGCATCACGGTTCAACTTGTCAAACATGTTCCTAATGGTTTAAAAAGAAATAGAAGCAGGAAAAAAAATAAGAACAAAAGAAAAAGGTTAATAAAATAAGCATCATCAAAAGCTGTGTAAGAGTTTTAAGAGCTTGACACGTTAATATTTTTCATTCTGTTCAAGAAGTCAAGGCAAATTAATTTTTCTAATTCATGTATATATTTATAACCAATTAAACACACACAAGTTTTTGTTTTCTGATTCTGAAAATATAGATCAAATAGAAGGAAACTGGTAGAACCTGGCTTTATTGCAATGAAAACATTCTACAAAAAGAAAAGGAAAACCTAATTAGGTAGAGAGAAAACCATGGCCTAAGATATGGTGAAGATGATGATACCAACCAACATTTTCTGACAATAAAAACAGCTAAATATTTATGAGTTTATTATTTGTCAGATATTATTTTAATTACGCCTTTCATAAGCAGTAGCTCATTTAATCTTCACCACAATCATATGAAGTTAATAACTGTGCTTGCAGCTTTAAAATGAAGTATTTTATCTAATTCCAACATTAGAAAGTAGTTTGATTATCCTCATAATACAGATGACAGGACAAATAGATCTGAGTACTCCTGTGAACACATAAAGCTATTTTCCTGAAATAAGCGTTTTTGAGTTGGAAAAATAGTTAACATTAAAATTCCCATGCTTATCCTTTTATCAAACAACATTTTTATCCTTGGAATGTTTCTATTCCTCAACAAATACAAATGAAGTTCCTACCTCCTTATCAACTCTCAAACCTGCTATTTTTTTCACACAGTATCCTGTTCTCTTCAACACTTCTAATTTTTAAAAAGATATTTGTTAAAGGTTTGTTCACCCATTAAACTGAAATTTTATAAGGGAAAAGTTCACGTTTGCTCTGTTCACCACTGTATACCAGGTCCAATAGTTCAATTAATATTTGTTGAATAAAGGAATGAATCACCTTTTCTTTCCATTCCCACTGCCTTCTTAGTTTAGGTCTACCTAACTGCAAAGCCCTGATTCCCCCTCTAATCCATTCTCTGTAATGCAACCAAGATGATTTTTCCAAAATGCAAATCTGTTGGGCAAATACCTACGAACGGAATTGCTGGATCATACGCTAAGTGTACATTTAACCTTATAAGAAAAGTGGCTATACAATTACATGTTCACAGAAACTAGAAACACATAGAGCTGCACACCAAAAAGAATGAATTCTAACATATATAAGTGAATCAAAAGATTTTTTTAACTTTACAGTAAATTTGATGCCACATTCATGCTTTAAGTACTTTAAAGGGGACATCTGCTTCAAAACAGTAGATCCCTCCCACTAACCAACTGAGCCAACTCTAAAGACATGGGGGGAGAAATCTATGACAATGTTTAAAAAGAAAACAAACAAAACTATCATCACTGAACCAGAACCTGACAGATTTTATTTAATTTTCAAAGGCAGAAAGCAGACTGCAATTGAATAAGCCAGAGCAGAGAAAACTAAGATAGCCAAAACAAGAGAGAGGATGCAGTGGCAAGGCGGACGGGGGGCCATTCTCAGTGGAGGCCTGGAGAAGCTTTAAGCGTCTCTGCTAACACATAATCATAACCTGATAAATGCTACCCACTGGTTTGTCAATTTTTAGACTACACTTCCAGACAGAGCATTTCTCTATACAAATAGTAGTAACTTCTAAACAAACAGTTACCAAACAAAACTTAATTACATCTCTAAACCTTGACAGTAAAACAGTTCTGATACAGCTGGAAAAAGTCAAGAAGGCAGAGGAGGGTAGGCAAGTGTAGATGAGTTAATCATAGTTTAAAGAATAGCTACCTTCATTGTGAAATTACATAGTGGGGAATCAAGAGATACTTTTCAGACTGATACAACAAGAAATAGAGGTCTAAGCACATTATTTACACACTGCCACAAGAAGAACGGAAATAAAGTAATTACAAAAGTCAAGAAGATGGCCAACAGGAGATACCCTATGTATCCCAAATTTTCCTTGGCCTATACTGGGAAAGATAATAGATACTGTCTAAAGTTAAGATACAGAAATATAAACAAAGTATTTAGTTTTACGTTGAGAACTGTAACATGTGTAGCAAAGCAGGAAAGGGCTTTTACTTTTCATCTTAATACCATTCTCTACTGGTTTGGGGGTTTTGTTTGTTTTGGGGGGGGTTGTTTGTTTGCTAACTGTGGCATGCTTCGGTCTGCTAATTCAAGAAGTAAAATTTGTAAACTGAAAAGCAGCTACCTTGAAAGTCTCCCCTGAGTTTGCACACAACGGAAGGCGTTCCCAAGCCCCTCCGTTACCAAATCGCCACCTCTCCCTCGACATCACAGACCACCCAGCATCACCACCAAAGCAGGAATAAGCCGCCCCCTCCAGTTCCGCCCCAACTGCAGACCCTACCCCCCTACGAAGAGCTCCCGGCAAGGTCCCGTAACGGACAGTCTCTGCCACCAGGCCAGCTGCCACTGGGAGCAGGGACTTTGTAGCCAGTGCCGGGCCAGAGTAACCTACTACTTAATTCATCCACCTACGAGGGCCGCAACAAGGCGGGCCACGCCAGCGGGACCAGGCTCCGACTCCCCCGCCCCGCCGGCCCCGGCCTCCTTACACTCCGAGGTGCGTGTGTGACACGATCTTTCCACAGGCTACGGTCGCCGGGCCCGGCTCGAAGCCGAGCGCCTGCAGATACATCCAGAGATGCTCCTTCTCGAAACAAGTGACCCAGGCCGAACTCATGGTCGCGGTAGGCAGGGCCCGCAAAGGAAGAAAGCGCAGGCTCCCAAGACTGAGAGGGCCCCCTCAGGCTCCTTCCCTAGGGGCAGCCTGAGGCGGCGGCGGCCCCTCCATTGCCACCGGCTGATCCTCTCTCGCCCGGAGCCATCGCGCCTCAAATAGCCTCAAGTGGCCTGAGACTCTAAAGTCCCACGGAAATAGAGCCTTTAACGGTAGTACGGCACCGCGGCCAAAACGAAGCCACGACAAACCGAGCGTCCCGCGCTTCCGGAAAAAGCGGTTTGCGCCGGCGCCGCCCAGCTTCCGGGGAAGGAGCGGCATCCTTGGAGGACTATGTCTCCCGCCATGCAATGCGCCCTTCTCTGGGTCTTTTCCGGTCAAGACCCTCGGCGAATATACAAGACCCACAAGGCATTTCGCGGCTGGCGAACTTTTTCGCGCCTTCGGGTTTTTTGTCGGGGTTCTCCGGCGTCGAGCTTTCTGATCCTTTTTTCTGATCTTTGTGTTTCCTTTATGCTCGTGTATGCGTATTACGTCAGATGAAAACGGTAGACTGTTGTTCACGGTAGAAGAAAAAGCGTTGGATTTCTTCCTCAGCTGTGGTCACTAGATGTGTAACCCTGAGCAAGTCGCCTGACTGCTGAGCCTCGGATCTATTATTAGTAAAGTCTTGTATGCCCCTAAGTGCTGAATGTTCCTTTCATCTCCTTGCTCTAAAAAATCTGGCTCTCCTCTACGCTTACACCTTTCCGCTGCAGCACTGTCAATTGATAACTGCTTTCTCCTCCATGTGCAGTACACAACAGGACCTGGAAATGGGGTGGGTATCCTACTTATTTCTCATTTTGCCTCTGTGGACAGTTATTGCCTCACTAAAACCACCAGCTCCTATGAAGTGTATGCTGTCACCCACAACTCTTCCTTGTGGAGGTCAAGATCTCCACGTTGCTGGACCTCTTTCTGAGATTTAGCGCTTAACTTAATTCTCTGTCTCTCCAACATTACTCCTGGAATAATTTTTGATGATTTCAATATCCATGTAGGTGACCTTTCCAATGCCCTGGCCTCCCAGTTCCTCGACCTCTTCCAGCACCCTGGCTCCTTTCTCTCTCTGCCAGATTTATCTGGCAGAATCCAAATCACTGTTAAATCACTTCTCTGCCTACCCCATACTTGCAGCTTAGCAGCTAAATGCAATTATGATGCCTGGTGTCACCGAAAGTTTATGACAACTGAAGAAGACTCAGGCCTGCCCTCTCCATCCTTCTATTTTTCCCAAATCTCACTCTCCATACAATTATAGGTATATTCTTCGTTCCCTTAAACTTCCAATACCTCCCTCTTCCTCCCTCCTCACTCAGTGATGTCCTTTGTTCTTAGTTGATAGATGCTTCCAAAAAAACCTCCATCAACAGTTTACCAACCTGCCTGTATCTTTGCTCATGTAGTCTTCCTTGTCTTTTGTTCATCTGGGTGAATCAGAGTGTGCCTCCCTAAGACCTGTCCTCTCACACATTTGATGGACAGTATTCCCTTTCTCACACACAAGGAGTTTGCCCCAACATTTGTCCTCTACTCGCTCCTGCATCATCAGTTCTTCCCATCAGTATATAAACATGATGTAATATCTTCCATCATTAATAAAAAAAAAATCCTTTGACTCCAATGCCTTTCTAGCTACCAATCTATTTCTCATCATAGCAAAACTTCTCCAAAAAGTTATCTATGTCCTCACTGCTAGTGGTAACTTTCCAAAGCCACTTGAATCAATTAGTGTTCTTTGGTTGCAAGCAGTAAAACTGACTCTGAAGAAGTTTTATCAGGTAGCTATTGAGTAGCATAAATGGAAAGACCAGGTAATAAGGCTCAGGAAACAGCAGGCCCATGTGCCACTCCACTCAATATTTATACCGCAGGCAGTCCAATTTACTTTTTAAAAATAGCTTCATTTATTATCATAGGTGAACATCGTCATAACTACCAACTGAAACAAGAAATAAAAGTTTTCAAACATTTCTGAAAAATAACCACCATCCTTACTTTTATAATAACTTCCTTGCATTGTTTCGTAGTTTGACCACCCAAGTGTGCTTCCCTAGACATTATAGTTTAGTCTTGCCTTTTTTTTTTTCTGTCTTGCGTTTTTTTTTTGGTCCTTCCTGGATTTATTTTAAACTTTTATTGGAGTATAGTTGATTTACAGTGTTGTGTTAGTTTCAGATGTACAGCAAAGTGATTCAGTTATACATATACACATCCACTTTTTTTTCTTAAGATTTTTTTCTCTTATAGGCCATTACAGAGTATTGAGTAGAGTTCCCTGTGCTATACAGCAGGTTCTTCTTAATTACCTATTTTATATATAGAAGTGTGTATATGTCAATCCCAATCTCCCAATGTATTCCTCCCCTCCACCTTATCCCCTGGTAACCATAAGTTTGTTTTCTATATCGTGATTCTACTTCTGTTTTGTAAGTTCATTTGTACCCTTTTTTTTTAAATTCCACATGTAAGTGATATCATATGACATTTGTCTTTCTGTGTCTGACTCACTTCACGCAGTATAACAATCTCTGGGTCCATCTATGTTGCTACAAATGGCATTATTTTGTTCTTGTTTATGGCTGAGTAATATTCCATTGTATATATGTTCCACATCTTCTTTGTCCATTCCTCTGTTGATGGACATTTAGGTTGTTAACATGTCCTGGCTATTGTGAATAGTGCTGCAATGAACATTGGGGTGCATGTATCTTTTTGTCTGTTTTTAATAATATAATTTAATCACATGTCTTTCTCATTCTCCCTCCCCTTTTTCTTACAATTAATCTGTTGAAGATCCAGGGCTATCTGACCTGAATAACGTCCCCTGGTCTAGGTTTCACTGATTGCATCCTCACGGTACAGTTCAACATGTTCCACTGTCCCTGTCCTCTGTATTTCCTTCAAATTGGTACCTGGATCCACAGGATTGATCAGATTCATGTATGATCACTTTGGCATGATTAGATGATGGTTGGTGTATGCTTTTTCATCAGGAAGTACATAATATCTGTTTATGCCACTGACAAGCTTTAATACTTAAGTGCTTAGATCCATAATTCACAGGTGATTGCAAAATGTTGAAATTCTAATTTATCATTTGTTATGGGCTGAATGTTAGTGTCCCCCCACCCCCAAATTAATATGTTGAAACCCCATTGCTCAATGTGATGGTATGGTCTTTGGGAGGTAATTAAGATTAGATGCAGTCATAAGGTGAAGCCCTTGTGAATGGAACTGTAACAGTCACAGAGGATTTGCTTCCTCTCTCTGCTCTTTCCGCCAAGTAATGATACAAAGAGAAGTCAACTGTCTGTAACCCAGAAGAGAACCCTCACCAAAACCTGACTCTATGGGCACCCTGATCTCAGACTTCCAGACTCCAGAACTGTGAGAAATAAATGTTTGTTGTTTAAACCACTCAGTCTAAGGTAATTGGTTATTAACAGTCCAAACTGACTAAGATATTTCTTTTTCATTTGTCAGAGGGACTACTTTTATGGGAGAGGTTTTCCCTCATTTACTATTTGTTTACCTAGTGATGAAGACATAAAGAAGGATAATTTTTTTTTTTTTTTTTGCCACACAGTGCAGCTTGCGGGATCATAATTCCTCAACCAGGGGTTGAACCTGCACCCCCTTGCAGTGGAAGTGCAGAGTCCTAACCACTGGGAAGCCAGGGAATTCCCAAGAAGGATAAGTTCTTGATTCTTTCCTTTTATTTACCAGTTTTTAAGATAATGAATTGGTTTGCCATCATCCCCTGAAAGTGACCAATTAGGTGGTTTATATATATATAATGCTATATTTTGATTTTGATGGGGTTCATATTTGATGGGGTTCAATCTATTGCAATTATTATCCTTATTGAAGTTCAAATTGTCCATCTTTAGTCAGTGGGAACCTCTTCAAATCAGCTTCTGTTCTATCTGAAATAGCAAGAAGTTTAAGGTTCATTTTGTACATTTCCTGCCTCAGATCTGGAATCAGCCATTTCTCCAAGAAGCACTGATGTCTTTTAGTGGGAAAAGGTAATTCAGAATTACAGTCTGGACACTGTAATTTCAGAATTACAATCTGGACACTCCTCAATACTGGTTTGACCATTGTTTCTGCGATTTACTTAACTAATATTTATGCTTTTCTGTGCCAGGCATTGCTCTAATCTTTTCCAAATATTTATTTATTCTTCATAACAAACCTACTATTATCCTTATTTTATAGATGAGGAAATTGAGGTACAGAGAAACCAAGTTATTTGTTTAAGGTCACATAGCTAGTAAGTGGCAGAGCCAAGATTAGAACCCAGAGTCTCAGCCTTTACCCATCATGATATGCTTCCTCCCAATTGACCTGTTTTTAGTCATATGCCTACACCCTAGACCAGGGAAAAGCAAAAAAACCTTGACTAGCAGACCCCCTGAGACCCCCCTCCACCAAAAGACACAAAGGTGCTCTTACCAGAAGCAGGAATGAATCCTGGGAGGAAAAAATAGTCCACTCTATCCATTTAAAAACAAAAAACAAACAAATAAAAAAAACCCTCTGATTCAAGATTATACAGCCCATTTTTTTATTATAGGCATTTCAATGATTAAACTTTAAAGAGTTATATAAAATAATATATGATGCAAAACTAGAATCACAAAAGTTTGGGTCAGAGTTTCATTACAATTAAGACCAAGTAGCCAAAAAAGAGATGAACCCCCAATAGATTAATCCCCAAAGCCACAGGAATAAACACATGAGCAAACATGAAATTTAATGCAACACAAACTGTGTGTTCAGCAAAAGGAGATTTTTCTTAGTTATTCAACATTTTGCCCTGAGAAGGCTCAGGGCCATTAGCATGAGAATGATTTGGTCCATCCTCCTCTTCCAAAGCTATAATATCTGGAATTTCATCAGTCTCAGATGTCAAGTCTGTGATATTGAAATCAAGTACCTGTAAAAGAAGAATCTTGGATATTAAAACAAACACTAATGAAGTGAGTTGTCAAGGCCAGGTGAGCTCTTAGACACATAAATTGCTGCATGTGCATGAATCTTACTTTGCCCATAAGTATGCTGTCTTCAAGATGTTTACAGTCTTATTCCCACAATTCACTCATGTTATAAAAGCACTAAGGAAACTTCTCTTTAAAAGGAAACCAACTAGAGGTAGAACATATGAAATGAAAGCTTTGGAAAATACAAGCTATAATGCATGTCTGGTTATTCATCTGTCTATCTACTATTTTCTTAAAAACAGTAAGACTCCACTTTTTCCATGTCTCATTTCCAATGCTGTAAGCCATTTGGGCAATGTCTAGGAACTGAAGAAGCAAAAGGTCTTTGAATAGTTGAAATAGCCATCAAAAAGCCCTAGTTCTTCTCTGCATAGGAAAGGCTTTTAGGGATAAGAAGTTCTATTAACTCTTACTTTTCATACAATTTTGATAAGCAAAGTAATATTTCTTAAACAAGAGAAGATTAGAAGCAGAAAATTAGTAAGGTATAATAAATTACTAAAGGCTGAATCTTGATAGCAGAGGAAAAATCAGCTGATTACTTAACAGAGGCAAAACAATTAACAATAACAACAACAAAAATCCATCAAAAAGCAGATGGAAGGGACTTCCCTGGTGGCACAGTGGTTAAGAATCCACCTGCCAATGCAGGGGACACAGGTTTGATCCCTGGTCTGGAAGATCCCACATGCTGCCTGCAGAGCAAATAAGCCCAAGTGCCACAACCACTGAGACTGTGCTCTAGAGCCCACGAGCCACAACTACTGAAGCCCACATGCCTAGAGCCCATGCTCTGCAACGAGAAGCCACCACAATGAGAAGCCAGCGCATCACAACAAAGAGTAGCCCCCACCCCTGCTTCCCACAACTAGAGAAAGCCCACACTCAGCAACGAAGACCCAATGCAGCCCCCAAAATAAATTAATTAATTAGTTTTTTAAAAAAACAGATTGGAAAAAAAAACATCTGGAAGGGGAAATGAGGAATTATTGTCTAATGGGTACAGAGTTTATGCTTGAGATGATAATAAAGTTCTGGAAATGGATAGCAGTGATGATTGCACAACACTATAAATAATGCCTCTGAACTGTACACTTAAGAATGGCTAAAATGGTAAACTTGATGGTATGTATATTTTACCACAATTTTTAAAAATAGTTAAACAAAACAAAACAAAACATGAAGAGAGAATCTTGCTTCTATTGGACCCATTACCTGGCTGTTTGTGGCCCTTACTACACTTTTCCCTAAGAACCCAGGGGCTCAGAGCACTGTCTGGTCTGAGGTCAAAACTTCCACTCTTTATTCCTGAGGCTTTCTGTTTGGGGAGATCAAACTACAATCTAGATCTTCATGAATGTTCACTTTGCAAAGATTATACCCAATCTGACACCCACAAAAGCCAACAATGCTTATGCAAATTGATTTAGGGCATTTGCCGTGCAAGTCAATTATTGCAATTTTAGCCTTTCTAGGTTAAAAGATGTACCTTACTTAGCTCTCTTTTCTGATGTGTTTCTATTAAATGTATATTTTAACATTTATTAGCACTCTGTTTTTAATAAATGTAAAATAGAACAGGAAGCTACAACACAAGAAGATATAGAGAAAGGAATTCTCTGGGCCCCAAATAAGGAAGCAATTAGCAGTTTTCTCCTATCAGAAGCTAGATTGCTAAAATGGAAAAAATAAGCACTTTGAAATCAATAAGATAATGGACTAGATCCCCACTCTTCCATTTACCTCTTTTCAACCTCCATTTCCTCACCTGTCAAGTGAGGAAAATACCTAATTGATTGTGTTGCAAGTGAGGAGTAAAGGTAGTATGAGCCTGGCTTGTAAAAGGTGCTCAATAAATAGTAGCTTTAATTCTCTTTAGTTTCTTAAATACCACCCTCTCACAAGCGCAGACCTCCAAAGTCACCTATAGATCAGGTAACTACTGGCCTAAATAGAATTCTTTGCAGAAGATTGGAGATTCCAAATGTGGGGTTTAGGAAAAGAGGCTCCACCACCACCAAAAAAAAAAGTAGCTCTAGTCCTTGAGATGATTTAAGAGAGCCATATGAATAATTCACCTTCCATATATCCAGAATGAGTCAGAGTATCTAATTTTCATTAGAGTATCTAATTTTATTCCTGACCAACACCAAAACCTATGTGGGGGGCTGAGAAGGAAATAGGAAAGGGTGGGGCAGCTAAGAGGTAGCCACAGTCCATCAAGGTTCAATGGTGAGTTTAGTTTAAAATGCAGTGGTTGTGCCTGACCATCTTCACAGGGTTTTTAGAAATGTGGCACAAGAAAAATCACTGATTTATAAAATACATTCCTTTTTCATTGACATAAACAACTATAGTTTAGACTATCGAAGAAGGAATGAAAGGAATCTCTTGCTGCGAATGCCCATCAGGCATTCTGAGGCCAAACTCAGAATAACATGTTTACTATGAAACTAATGAGATAACCATAGTCCCTCCCTGCACAGATAGTCTTTTCAAGAAAACCAAGTGCCCATGCCAGAGTTCCAGGGAGCTGATTAATTTTTGCAGATTTTTCACCATACAACCATAAGGGGGCACCACTCATTCATAAACTTCATTGATTTCTGTATTTATTATGAGTTTTCCAGAAGGTGGCACTACATGTGTTGGGAATAAGGTGCCATTTTCTAATTTGCATAAAGGTAGGCTAGTGGTGGCCCAGGCCCTGGGTAGGTGGGGCTACTGCAGAAATAAAAACAGTATCTGTGGGAATCTAACTTGCTGGCAAACGTGAGTGTATATTCAGTGCTCGTAAACATGCAGTGCTCATAAACATCAGGAAAACAGATTGATTTTGAAATAGAAAATAATTTTTGAACTAATGAAGTAAAAAGAAAAAGTAAAATTTTAGCTTATATAGAAGTAATTCTAATGTAAAGGGCTATAAAAGGGATCATACAAGAGGTAATGATTAGCTCTAACCCCAAACATGTAAGACTAACCCTATTGAGGTTTTGATTTTAACAGCAACTTCTCAATAGGTTGCATATGCAGCTTGATTATGTGCTTGCAAGTTAGATGGCCAGAAGCATCTTGATTTGGCTTTACTCTTTTTTTTAGCCTGTACCTGAACAATTTGGTACAGCTGAGTGGGTTGATGCGCACCCACTGCCTTACGGTAGGAACACCCTCTTGTACCCTGATGCTTTGTCCTTGGCTAACAAGAGTCTGTGGAAGAGGTTAGAATGTAGAGTGCTCAGCCTTGGGAGCAGGTTGGCATTGGTCACAACAAAATTAAAATCATTCTTAATATCTGTTGCACAACATTCAACTAGTCAATGTTGACCTCTGGGTAGTAGATTCATTTTAAGCAGGTACATCAAGTGTAGGTCTTTTTGAAATTGAAGATGATAAATAAATGGAAAGATACTCTGTCTCCATGGACTGGAAGAATTAATATTTTTAAAATGTCCATACGACCCAGAGCAATCTGCAGATTTCAGTGCAATCCCTATAAAAATACCCATGGCATTTTTCACAGAACCAGAACTAATAATCCTAAAATTTGTATGGACCCAGAAAGATCCCAGATAGCCAAAGCAAACTTAAGAAAGAAGAACAAAGCTGCACATGCTCCCTGACTTCAAACTACATACCATAAAGCTATAGTAGTCAAAACAGGATGGTACTGGCACAAAAACAGACAGACAGATCAATGAATGGAATAGAGAGCCCAGAAACAAAGCCACACACGGTCAATTAATCTATGACAAAGCAGGCAAGAATATACAATGGGGAAAGACAGGCTCTTCAATAAGTGGTGCTGGGAAAACTGGACAGCTGCAGGTAAAAGAATGAAGCTAGACAATTTTCTCATACCATACACAAAAATAAACTAAAAATGGGTTAAAGACTTAACTGTAAGACCTGAAACCATAAATTTCCCAGAAGAAAACATAGGCAATACACTCCTTGACATCAGTCTCAGTAATATTTTTCTTTTATCTGTCTCCTCCGGCAAGGACAACAAAAGCAAAAATAAACAAATGAGACCAAAGCAAACTAAAAAGCTTTTGCCCAGTGAAGGAAACTCTCAACAAAATGAAAAGGTAACCTGCTGAATGGGAGAAGAGATTTGCAAATGATATGTCCTATATTCAAAATACAGGAAAACCTCATACAACTCTATATCAAAAAATCAAAAATTTCAATTAAGAAATGGGCAGAGGCCTTGAATTGGCATTTTTCCAGAGAAGACATACCAGATGGCCAACAGGCATAGGAAAAAAAGTTCAACATCATTAACCATCAGAGAAATGCAAATCAAAACCATAATGAGATATCACCTCACACCTGTGAGAATGGCTATCATCAAAAAGACAAGAAATAACAAGTAATGGCAAAGTTGTGAAGAAAAGGGAAACTTCACACCCTGCTGATGAGAATGTCAACCTGCGCAGCCACTATGTAAAACTATATGGAGGTTACTCAAAAAATTAACAACTGAACTACCACACAATCCTGAAAGTCCACCTCTGCGTATTTATCTGAATAAAATGAAAATATATATGCACCCTAATGTTCATAGCAGCATTATTTACAACAGCCAAGATATGGAAGCAACCTAAATTCCAGGATTTAGCCATAAAAAAAAGAATGAAATCTTGCCATCTGTGACAACATGGATGGACCTGGAGGGTATTATGCTAAGTAAAGTAAGTCAGACAGAGAAAGACAAATACTGTATAATATCACTTATATGTGAGATCTATAAAACAAATGAACATGGGCTTCCTAGGTGGCGCAGTGGTTGAGAATCCACCTGCCAATGCAGAGGTCACGGGTTCGATCCCAGCTCCAGGAAGATCCCACATGCCACGGAGCAACTAAGCCCGTGTGCCCAAAAAAACAAAAAACAGAACAAATGTAACAAAACAGAAACAGACTCACAGATAAAGAGAACAAACTAGTGGTTGCCAGAGGGGTAAAGGGAATTAGGAGGTACAAACTAGCAATTATAAAATAAATAAGTCACAGGGATGTAGTGTACATCACAGGTAATATAGTCAATGTTTTATAATAATTTTGTATGGTATGTTATCTACAAAAGTATCAAATCACTGTGTTGCATACCTGAAACTAATATTGTAAACTATACTTCAATAAAAAAAAAATTTTAATTAAGCTAAATTAAGAGTAGGTCTTTCTAAAATGACATTTTATGGAGCCTACACCAAGGGTCTTATTAAATTTTCTTTCTTTTCCTTTTTTTTTTTTTTTGGCCGCACTGCACAGCTTGTGGGATCTTAGCTCCCCAACCAGGCTCAGAAGTCAAAATGCAGAGTCCTAACCACTGGACCACCAGGGAATTCCCAAGGGTCTTGTTAAAGTAAATTAAGAGTAGGTCTTTTTAAAATAAGACATTTTATGGAGCCCGTACCAAGTGTCTTGTTTGGAAAGAGGGACTATTGGTAACCCTAGCCCTATCTTTTGTTTCAGGTTAAAATCATTTGTTTTCTATTTCTTTCATTTCTGAAAGTATGGCCATTGGACCACCTGCATTAGAATCACTTAGGATGCCTTTTTTTCGGGGGGGGGGGGGCTTTTTAAAAGTGCAGACACCTGGTACTACCTCCAGACCTACTAACCAGATTCTCTAGGGGTGGAACCCAGGAATCTGCATTTCATCAGCCTCCCCAGTTGACAACCCATGGCATAGACAGGGAAGAAGAAGGCTCACTGACAGATGGTATGGTTTTATCCATGCTGAGAGCTCACTAGGGCCATTTCATACAAGGGAGTCAGTCTGACAGATATATTAGCTACATCTTTATTGAGTTGTCCTGTGCTCCAACCTGAGTAGAGTAAACAACAAAAAAGTGCTTGGTTCATACTATTCAACATCTACTCCTATTAATCCAAAGTTATCATTTAAATGGTTGGCTAGAAAAAATGTCAAACAAAAAATAAATGGTTGGCTAGAATCAAAAAGTCAGATAACAGGTGTAGGTGAGGATATGGAGAAATCAAAACCCTCACGCACTACTGGTGGGAATGTAAGATGGTGCAGCCACTTTGGAAAATAGTCTGGCAGTCCGTCAAAAATTAAACATAGAGTGACCATATGACCCACTAGTAATTCCACTCCTAGGTATATACCCAAGAGAAATGAAAAGATAATTTACATGGTAACCATTTCTTCATGACTGACATTTACACAAAATCACCATTTAAACTATTCATTACTCTTGTAAAATATCAATTAACCAACACTATCTACTACCTTCCTCACTTTCTTAACTTCTGGAAAACATTAGACCTTTTTTATTTTCCCCTTCCAAGAAATATCACATTTTCAAATCAGCATTGTTTTTTGCTTCGATCAGTAAAACTTACAACCCAAACTGTCGCCCTTTCATTCCTATACTGCCTTATGCTGAAGTGTCTTATTTTGCAGATTAATTTTGTAATAAAGGTAGGGAATTTAAAAATTAGCAGCCTGGGAACGCTCCTACACTACTGGTGTAAATGTAAATTGGTGCAAGCCATTGTGGAGAACAGTATGGAAGTTTTCTTAAAAACTAAAAATAGAGTTACTCTATGATCCAGCAATCTCACTCCTGGGTACATACCTGGAAAAGATGAAAACTCTAATTCGAAAAGATACATGCACCCCAATGTTCATAACAGCACTATTTACAATAGCCAAGACATGGAAGCAACCTAAATGTCCATCGACAGATAAATGGATAAAGAAGATGTGGTAAATATATACAATGGAATATTAGCCATTAAAAAAAAGAATGAAATAATGCCATTTACAGCAACATAAATGGACCTAGAGATTATCATACTAAGTGAAGTCAGACAGAGAAAGACAAATATCATGTGATATAACTTATATGTGGAATCTAAAAAAATGATACAAATGAACTTATGTACAAAACAGAAATAGACTCACCGACATAGAAAACAAACTTATGGTTACCAAAGGGGAAAAGGGGGGGGTTGCGGGGGAGGATAAATTAGGAATTTGGGATTAAGAGATACACACTACTACACATAAAATAGATAAGCAACAAGGACCTACTGTAAAGCACGGGAAACTATATTCAATATCTTGTAATAACCTATAATGGAAAAGAATCTGAAAAAGAATATATATACAAACATTATAAATCAACTATATTCAATTTAAAAAAATTAGCAGCCTGGAGCCGATAAGTGTGAGGGACAGACAGTGTTCTATAGCCGGGTACTACTTGAAATTTCATCAGCAATCTTCCCCTAAGACTCAGCCATTAAAAGGAATGAAATTGGGTCATTTGTAGAGATGTGGATGGACCTAGAGACTGTCATACACAGTGAAGTAAGTCAGAAAGAGAAAAACAAATATGGTATATTAATGCATGTATGTGGAATCTAGAAAAATGGTACAGATGAACCTACCTGCAAAGCAGAAATAGAGACACAGACATAGAGAACAAATGTCATGGACACCATGGGGGGAAAGAAGGGGTGGGATGAATTGGGAAATTGGGACTGACATGTATACACTGCTATGTATGGAACAGGTAACTAGTGAGAGCTTGCTATATAGTGCAGGGATGCTCTCTGGTGACCTAGATGGGAGGGAAATCCAGAAGGGAGGGGATGTGTGTATACATATGGCTGATTCACTTCGCTGTACAGCAGAAACTAGCACAACATTGTGAAGCAACTATACTCCAATAAATTTTTAGAAAATAAAAAAAATAAAATGGGGATTATTTCCACATTATAGTGGTGAGGCTTAAAGGAGGCTTATATATGACAATTCATTTACCACAGGGCCTGAGTAGTCTTATTGTAAAGAATACACATGAATAAAGTTAAATTAAAATGGAAAAAAGGCTATAAAGTCTCTTGAAGACAGTTTCTGGTCTATATATATCCTTGGCAGGGTGGAGTTCATGCCTTACACCATTAGGAACTCAAATATTGAATCATTTTGTTAATGCAGGTACATATATATACATGTATATATGTATGTGTGTATATATATATGTATGTACATAAAATAATGTAGCTACCTACATATCCACATTGTATGCAATGAATGCACCAACTAGATTTTTTTCAGTGCTAGCAAAAAATGTAGATATTATGATATGGTTCTAATAACTTTTATATGGCTCTCTCAAATAGCACTTTCATGAAATCTGCACCAAGCTAAAGAACCTAGGTCTATTCTACAAGACGAGGCACCTCTATGAGACTTAAAACCTTTCATTATATCCCATTTCTCTCTAATCTGCAGGCCCAGTTTAAGCAAGTTAAGCACGGAGGAGAAATCCCAGGCAATTGCTTCCCCTCCCCCAAACATTTTCCTTTCACATTGCCGTCCTAACATTCCACTTAGCCATCTTCCTGACAATCTTAACAACTAAACATGCATTGTGTTAATCAGCAACCTCACCTGTCAAATTCAACAGGGCCACAGGTTGCCTGTCTCTTACTACCTTACCACCAATTGAGGGTGTGATTTTCCTAGTCTGCCTTTTCCACTTGAGCACCCGGCCTCTGCCTAGCCCCCACTGGATAGTGAACAAGAAGGCCTCAACTCCCACCAGCCATAAAAATATGACCTGAACCTATCCCAGTACGGGTCCAGCTGACACAGTTTCTTCAAGCAATCAGTAACTTCTCAAACATGAGGGAATGGCATTAGAATCTCAAAGGTAAGCAAGAAACCACAAAACATCTTTCTTAGGCCTAAGCTGACCTCAAGCCTAATATGACTTCTTATTCTTCTCCTCTCCAAATAGTCCAATGTGATTTCCTTTCCAGTTTCTCCATCTTTCAGATGAAGTAGGCTGCTACAGGATAGCCTGGGAACTTAGACATCCAACAGTGGAATTATCCAGCATCTTTCCCTTACTAAATAGCAATTGTGGAAATATGATTGGATATCCTACATTACAGGATACCTGTTGGGAAGGTGGACACTTATAGCATGAAGGTATTGCCCTTTGAGATACAAGCAATAAATACCTTGGTTTATAAGCAGGGACATCTCACAAGACCATCACCCATGCAGCCTCTGTGCTAGGTCACTCCTGGAGCTGGATCAGGACTGCAGCCCAGCCGGCTCAGTCCCAAGTCCACAAGAGCCCAGGAAGGTCAGGCTGGCAAGAGCACCCCTTTCCATCCCCCACCTGCTCTCCCAGGCATCATCCCATCTCTTAAAGATTTATGCACAAATATCTATCCTTCTTCTTATTCCTGCTTCCCTCACCAGTCACCTCCATGAGCTAAACGATATCTCAGGTAAATCAAATTTTAGTTTTTCCTTTCACTTCATTAGTCCTTCAATATCTATCATGCCTTATCAAAGTGGATATATTTTCCCAGTCGTGATCTGATACTGTATACTCACTACTCACTCTGAAACTGGCAAGTTAAAGACACTACGTGTCACTGTCCCACAGAAGGTATCCTCATGACTCTAGTGCAAAATAGAAAGACACACCATCCCATCCTCAAACACTTCACTTCCATCTGTTGAAAAACATCACTAATTTTAATTTACAGATGATAAAATCAAGGCTAAAACCTTAATGGCTAATATACCATGTTCCTTTTTTTTTTGCCCAGAACTAATCAGAAAGTTCAAATTATTATTTCACGCAAAAGCAAAAAGCAGGCTTGAACACTCAGGCACACCATGCCAGGCTTCATGTGGCCAAATATTCAAGAACCTGCCATAATTAGAGACTGTGCTAGGCTTAGCATTTTTCCCTCAAAATAATTGTCCTCCTTGGGAAAAAGTCTGTTAAACTAAAACTGCCAGTTTATGCAATAATAAAGTGAGGACACCACAAATTTTGAGACATGTTGACAACAAAATGAAACACATGCAGGCACAAACTTGAGACAAAGACAAAACCACAACAGTGTGCTCATGGCAAAAAGCAAAGGCAGTGGTGTTCTTCTAGAAGCTAAGAGAGGTCTGCTTTATATTTTCTTGCTCATGAAGAACAACTCTGAGAACTTTTTCATAAGCAGTTCAGTAGGTACTATATGTTATGAAGGGGAAACATAAAGGTTTATGTTCGGTATAATAAAGTCTGTGTACAGCTATAGTATATGAATTTTCCAACCAATCAGAAGCAACACAAAATTCCAGCCTTGAAGTTTTGAGTCAAATAACAGAAGGGTCAAATCCAATCTGGACTAATAAAAAAAATTTTTTTAAGAGGTAGAGTCTCTAGAAAAGGCAGTCACTAGGGACAGGCAGGCCAGTGCATGGATTGGTTCCACCCTGGAAGCCCATAAATCATGACAGTCCACCTTCCCAGAAACCAGAAGCTCCTTAGCTTCAAGTATCTCAGGGAATCCCTCCAGCTGAGCTCATGTGATTACTGATCCCTGGAGTTACCTCAAGGGGAAAAAATTTAGTTCTCTAATTTAGGAAGCTTTGATAGCTCATTCACACAAGTGCATGTAAAGTTACATGCTGCTTCCTTGTTTTCATGGGGAGATAGGGGTGAAGCAGAGTAGAAAGAGGAAACAAATTTGACTTAGACTTTGGTTCTGCTGAAGGACAGGCAGAAGCATGTAGCTCTAGTTCTAAGATTGGCTTTTTTGAAAAAGTTTGGCATACTGCAGCTTTGTTACAAGGAGGTCCATATTTCCTAAATAATCAGCCCACACTGAGAGCATGAGAAGTCTAGACACTAGGCAGGAGGTAAGAACTCTTTTCTACAGGGGGTCCAAAGTCTTTTTTCTAATTACTCTCATGTGGTCTTCTAAAGGCACCTCACCCACGACTGAGGTTAGTGACTTTCTTCTGAAGTGACAACATGGTACAGTAAGTCCAGCTGAGACTGGACACTGAACAATCACATTCCTTACACATTAGATGGCCCGTTGGCAAGAAATACTGCTACTTTTACATGAGACTGATGCAGTCACTCACATGCTTCCTCTCAGCTTTGATTTCTTTTCAGCAAGGCAGTCAGTCATAAGTAGCTCCTTCTACTAGTTTAAAAACCCACTCTCGGGGGTCCAGTAAATGGGCAAATGAAATCACCACCACTTAGTAAAATTCTTATAGGAACATTAGCTTTTAATTTGTTTAAAACCTGTTATCAAACATTCCATTTTTAACATTAGTTTTTCAACACTATTACAAATTCCCCAACAGGCCATTTGAATTCATGTGTATTAATAACCCTGTCATGTAGGCGAAGCCGTTCTAAGCAAGCCACACAAAAAAGCACGTGTAACACACAGCATAAAACTGATCTACTCTGCAGTGAATTTTATTGAATTCAAAGGGGGCATTCCTCTATGAAAAATAAAAAACTCAGGGTGCACAAGCATGCATTGAGACAAACCAGTGTTGAGGCCTGCTCAGACCAAACCAGAGCAGACACCAGTTCATATAACAGCCCACATGAAGGTGTTTTTATTCAATACAAACAGACAGCAACAGTGGCAACAGAATGAGACCATACATGCACTGGAACATTTTGTGAGTTCTAGATAGGTTCTGACAAGCCTATCATTCTTTTCTTTCCAGCCAGGTAAACAACAGAACTCATCCACTAATATAGAAACTTCAAAGCTCTTAATTCAGTTGGAAATGACCACAATTGAGGACCTTTTTTCCTCACTAGCTTCTTCCCCACTTCAGAGTTGTCTAGCGGGTTTCAACATAAGAGGAGGCGTCGTCTGGCTGGCTGTCCTGTGCATTGCTGACAGGGTCAGGTTTAAAGTGTTTTGCCCTCAGGCTGCCAGGCCTCCTGGCTGTACCTTGGGCCTGAGCATTGGGAGACTCAGTCACCTGAGGATAAAAGGGACCTACCAGCCAGTTGAGGGGCGTGTTGTTAACAAGATAATCCATCACATCATCTAAAGACTCCTTCATTTTCTGCAGCTGCCCCTTGCTGGAAGTGAGGAGGCCGTCAGACACTTCCTTAAAGGAGGCAGCGCTGCGAAACACTGAGTAGATGTCGCCAGCCATCACCCCCACGTGGTTGGCCTGATCTTGGATGTTCTGTGGTAACCCCTGGATGTTGGACAGGAGGGTGTGGCATGTGGTCTGGAGCTGCTGAGTCAGGTTGCTGGCAATAGCAAGAGTACGTGACTCTATGTGCTGAAAGTAAGACAAGTTTAAGAGTTAGCACTGGATCCAACAGTCCTATGTGTGAATTAGTTCATTTACACTCAACTGGTTATGTCCACCACATGTGGATTCTTTAACTTTTTAAAATCCTCATCACAACCCAGAGTGAAGCAGTACTATTTCACATTTCATAGACATGAACATAAGCTTAGAGTTTAAGTAACATGCCCCACTTAAACAGCTGGAAAATGGCTGAGTGTGAGTTTGAACTAGTGCCTGAGTCTTTAAAGTTCATGCTCTTAAGCTGAAGAAATCTAACAGGGGAGACTGGACAGAAGGAAAATACATCCCATATTAGTAGGGCCAACTTAGATATTCTCTCCTCAAGTGAGACATGATATGAACAAATGATTAATATTGATTTTAAGGGCAAATGCACACTTGCTTTTGGAACCCAAAGAACCACTTTCTAGGACTACAATATGCTATTTCTTCTGTCTGGAACATTCGTCCCCCTTATTGTCCTTTCACCTAGTTTATTCACCCCTTAGGTCTCAGCGTACCACTCATCTGTTCCAGCAAACCATCTGACTCACCCATCCTCATTCCAGGGTTGAGTTAGTACCCTTCCTATGTAGTAGTCTCATAGCAACTATATTTATGCTATCAGAAAAAACACTATGACAGTAAACATGCTGTATTCACTTAGTCTGTACCCATTATAAGGGCAACGCCCGTGTTTCTCAGTTAGTTGTATCCTGAGAGGCAATACACCTATCTAAGTTGTTAAAGTTGCAAGTTTTTGCTTTTCTGTCACCTAACAAGCAACCTATGTACATTGTATCATTCAAACTTTTGATAGAGAAGAGTATTCTTAGTGGAATAATAAGAAAATTGAGAAGCCTGGTAAGGACTTCTTCAGAAACCACGGTGGATGCCTCTGTCCCAGCTGTCTCACCTCAGCACAGTGGGACTCATCTGTATCATCATAGCCGATGCTTCTCTTCCACTCCAGCCAGGACAGATAGAGCTTATCCTGAGCGCCCTGAATTTTCTGGTTGGCATTATGCACATTCTTCCTGGCAAATTCAATCTAGAACACATTGAAAAAAGACAAAGGAACAAACTCATCATACATTTATGTTAGCTTGTTCTCAGATTTACGATGTAAATCAGTCAACATCAACTCTTACAGAAATACTTGTTTTTTAAGGACACCTATCCCTGATAGCATTATTTGTTATCAATATGTGTAAGTCAACCAAGTAGTCATAGTACTTTACTGCCTCTTATTTAATTATTAAACCACTGTCTCCAATTTATCTCCAGTTTAACACAGTTAAGGCAACTGAAATTTAGTAGGTGTAAACTATATCATTACAAAAGAGAAAGGAACTCAAACTTCCTCTTCCCTGTTGCCAGCCACCTACTTCCCCTTCCAAGAATAAACTGGTTTCTAATGGCCATACAATGTGCTGTTCTGTAACCTGGCAATCCTTAATGGCTACACAGTAGTCTTTTGTGATGTATCAATATAATCAGTCCCCTATTAGTTAATGTGCATTGTTTATACTCTTCTGCACACTGAACAAAAATACTTATCTGCCCAGTTAAGTTTCTAGGAGTAAAACTGCTTCAGGTATAGGTGTGTCTGAAACTTTCCTTAAGAGTTCCTTGAATCCTCCAGAAGTGCACAAACATAAGTACACCTCTTTCTCTACACCATCGCCTGCAGCATCTAACTTTGCCAATGCCATTGGCCAAGACAGGAATCAGTAATTTGACCCCTAGAGTAAAATTAACACCACTTCATATACTGATATTTCAGCTATTTATACCTTTTTTTCTGTGAGTTTTCTGTATACTCTTTGCCCATTTTTCTATTGGATTATTCACAAGGTAAGATTAAAATTCTTGGATTTCATGATTATGTTTACTCCCAATCCTTGAGATAAATGAACTCCTTTCAGATAACTTTAAATGAAATTGTACTCACCAGGTTGACAGTAGAATGGAGCTGAGAAATGGTCTCTTGGCCTTTTTGTTTAGCTTCTTGAACCCTGCTGAGGGCCTGCTGGTAGGCC
This sequence comes from Hippopotamus amphibius kiboko, assembly GCF_030028045.1. NCBI lineage: Eukaryota > Metazoa > Chordata > Mammalia > Artiodactyla > Hippopotamidae > Hippopotamus > Hippopotamus amphibius. The sequence continues at coordinate 84,540,125 of NC_080187.1, read as the reverse complement.
CGTGAGCGGAGCTTGGTGGACAGGGATCCAAGTCTAATATAATAACTTGGCTTCTGAACAGTATCAAATCCTTCCACGTTTTTGGCTTGTTTTTCTAAAGTTATAAAGAAGTGACCAAAAAAAAATGTCCAGGATCACAGCTCTAAGTGCCAAGGCCTGGATTCTAACCTGGATCTTGACTTTGTTGATTCCACCCACCCACCTAGCAATTATGGACCCCTTTTCCCAAGATGGCTCATGACTGCTGCTGTGGGCTTGGTAACCTAGAACACATCACTGTATGTGACACATGTCATCTACAAAGCTGTCTTCCAACTAAAGCTTCTTAACTGGCATACAGCACCAAATGTTTAATGATTCTGTACAGCAGCCCATTAAGGACAATCCATTTATAGAAAGTATTTCTCTGGAAGTTTCAAAACTTACTATGTACAGCTCAATGTGAAACCTAAGAGTGCCTTAAGAAGGAAAACTATAGAAACAGAAAGACTAGGGGCTGCTCAGACAGTGGGGTGGGGTGTGGGGATGGAGACTGACTGCCAACAGGCATGAAGGATCTTTTATCTTTGGGGGTGACAAATTCTACAACTGAATTGTGGTGATGGTCGTGTAACTATAAATTTAGAATGAAAACGGGAATTTTTTAGTATATAAAAGTATTTATCTCAGTGAAGCTGTTTAGAAACACTGCTTTAAGACAGAAAACACTGGGAGTTCCCTGATGGCATAGTGATTAGAACTCTTGTCTTTCACTGCCCTGGCCTGGGCTCAAGAGAACTGAAATTCCACAAGCTGCAAGGCACAGTCAAAAAAAAAAACCAAAAAAATACAAAACACTATTTCAAGACAAAAATCATATTACCTAGTTCGCTGTTGGTGAGAGGGAGGTACTGGTCTACCAGCAGCTCTGATCTGGTGAGCGCATTTTCTACTCCACTGCTCACCAGCTGCATCATCCGACTTCCTAGGACTGTGTTAATGCCGCCATTGACTGCGGACTTGGTCTTCTCCACACTGCCGGTCACTGCTCCTTTGGTCTTGTCCACCACCCCAGTGATGGTGCTGGCCACGGAATCCTTGGCCCCAGTCACAGTAGTCGTCACAGCATCTTTTGCCCCAGTCACAGCCCCTCTGGCATTGGCCACAACCTACAAGGAGAAAAGCAGATCATGTGGCTGGTAAGAAACAGGGGCATAAATACCTATTTAAGATCTTAACTAAGGGAGCATAGTTGAAGAGTTAAAGAATGAATCTGGCCCTTTTACTTTCTAGTTGTAGGTCTTGGACAAGTCACTGAGGGTTGATGAGCCTCAATTTCCTTATCAGGTATAACTGTCCCACCTGCCACCACACAAGGATTGTAGGAGGACCAAATGAGGGAAACAGATTAAAAAACTGTCAATTTGTCAAGTTTTTGTTGTTGTTTTGTTCTTTGTTTTATACTAGATGAACATGTAGCAAGGCACAAGGGGTACTCTAGAGAAAAAAGCCATTTTCCACGTTGACATGCTTATACTAAGCCCCTCATGCATGCGTATATGCACAGACACAGGTACCATGCATACCTGGCCCTATTTACACAGCCCCAGGCCAAAACACAGGCAGAGGTGTCAGTTTCCATCCTACTGGCTGTGCTCGCATATACCAAGGGAGAAAAGGCTCTATTCACCACCTCTGCATTTATCCAATACCACATGGGAATCAGTGATTTGAAAAAGCAACTTCACCTTCAGGGATGAAGCCCACAAATTTAATAGAGAGCAGACTAAAGGTATTCTAGCCCAAAGGTGGACAGTCCCATCCCTGCTTCTTAAGACAGCATGACAGCAGTTCAGGAAGTAAGGGAGTGGTCATTACTCTTCCAAAAACATCTCTAAGGTTGAGGGGGAAAATAAGTATTACCTGTTTATGGCCTGCACAGCCTGTGCTAAACAGATAAAACTTAAAAATGTCAGGTGGCAAGCCTCAGCACTCTGTCTCAAGCTCACCTGGTTTGTTGGCTGATTCAGAATAGGCAGTTTCTCCTCAAGCCTGTCTAGCCCCTTACAGGCATAGGTATTGGCAACAGCAACTGGAAGAATCGCAGATGGTGAAAATGTTAAGTCTTGCTAAGCGTGAACGTATATTTTAAGCCTTTATTCTTGCTATTAAAAAGAACAGCAAACATGTTTATTTTATTTACCATACGATGCTTTGCCTGGTTTTTCTAGTTCAGAAAGAAGATTCTTGCCAGACTTCTGGTAACTTTCAGAGATGTAAGGATGGCGGGGGGGAAGGGGTGGGCAGCAAGCAGAAGCAGTGACGGGCCAAGCAGGCAGCTGGCCAAGAAGCCTCTTCACTCAACAACTGTCCCCTAAGGTTAGTGCCAAGAGAAGCCAGGCTTCACCTGAACCCTCATCCAGGGAACAAGGTATCTGAAAACTCTCAAAATTAGCCTTTCCACGCTAGTTGAAGCCCCACCTACACTTAATTCAGTAGGTGGCAGTGTACTTGGGTTATCACCAGGAAACAGTATGCTAACAACACCCTGCATCTCAGGGTGCTGACAAGACCCAGATTTTAGTTCAAGCTCCCCCCACCTGCCCAACAATGACCAAGCCTAGAACTAGTACTAAACTCACTTGCAAAGTAGCAGAGTTAGAAAACTGATCTCTAAAAGGTTTTTTATAATCCTAAAAGTCTATGACATAACTATTTGGGGGAATGAGTCAAAGCTTTATTCAAAAGCAGTTCATAATGTGGAGAAATTGAAAACTCCATTCCTAGGTACATTCCCAAGAGAATTGAGAACGTACATCCACACAAAAACTTATGCACACGTGTTCACAGCAGCATTCATTATTCATAATAGCTAAGTAGAAGCAACCCAAACATCAACTGATGAGTGAGTAAAATATGATATACCCACACAACAGAACATTAAATTATTCCATATTAAAAAGAAATGAAATACTAATATGATGCTACAATTTGGATGAACCTTGGAAACATTATGCTAAGTGAAAGCTAGCCAGTCACAAAACACCACATATTTTATGATTCAATTTATATTACACGTCAAGGATATTTAAATCTATAAAGACAGAGACTGCTAGTTGCCTAAGGTGGGGGGAGGGGGATGGGGAGAGACTGTGAATGAGTGTACGTGTACAATTCACCAGCATTCACAATACTGTCATTCACAATATTGTGCAACCATCACCATGATCATTTCCAGGACTTTTTCATCATCCCAAACAGAAAGTGGCATGAGGTTTCTCTCTGGGGTGATGAAAATGTTCTAAATTGATCATGGTGATGCCTACACAACTCTGTGAATATACGAAAAGCCACCGAATTGTACACTTTAAGTGGGTAACTTATATGTTAATTTTTTTTTTTTTTTAAAAAGCAGTTCTTGTATACTGTGCAGTCCCAAGGAAGACAGCTATTTGTTCACTCACTGGTTCCCTGTGTGATCTCACTTGACAACAAAGAAGCATCTCTGGGGGATTTTTTTTTTTTAATACCATAACATCTGCCATTGCTATGAAGCAGGCTTTCTATAATAATGAGGGTCACCTGGCAGTTTCTCAGTAAAGGCAGTGTGTGCCTCAGAAAAGGCTGAGGATTCCCTGATGTGTGCTTAGGGCATTGTGCTGGCATTCACCATATTCAAGCCAGCTTTGGGCTCACTTCTGATGAGTACGTGGGACTAAATTTTGAGGGGGAAATCAAAACTCACTTTGTGGCTCTAGCTTTTGGATGACTGGCAGAGCACTTGTCAGAGCCACTGAGGTGATGGTCTTCACACCCTTCTCTGCCATCTCACACACAGACTTCAAGTAGGGATACTGATCCTTTGTACTGATGTAAGCCGAGGAGACGAGGTCATATGTGGAGCTCACCAAGGGAAGGTTGGCCACCCTTGTCACCACACTCTGCAACCAAGAAGGAGGAAGGGGTTAACTTCCAAAACACACTGGGAGGGAAAGGAATCAAGAAACAGCTATTTATAAGCCAGGACAATGGAAGCAACCTAAATGTCCATCAACAGATGAATGGATAAAAAAGATGTGGTACATATATACAATGGAATGTTACTCAGCTGTAAAAAGGAACAAAATTGGGACATTTGTAGAGACATGGATAGACCTAGAGACTGTCATACAGAGTGAAGGAAGTCAGAAAGAGAAAAACAAATATCGTATATTAACACATATATGCGGAATATAGAAAAATGGTACAAATCAACCAGTTTGCAAGGCAAATAAAGACAGATGTAAAGAACATATGGACACCAAGTGGGGAAAGCAGGGAGGGTTTGGGGGAATGAATTGGGAGACTGGGATTGCCATATATACATTACTAATAAGAAAAAATATATCAAATTTTACACTTCAAATACATGCAGTTTATCGCATGTCAACCGTATCTCAATAAAAGTTCTTTAAAAAAAAAGAAAACCGGCTATTTATAAATCATACCAGTTGCGGTTCAACTGCAACAGATGCCATTTTTCTTCCTGGAGAAAGAAGAAATCTGCAAAAGAGAAACTTATTTCAGGACACTGTGATAAGAGTCCCATATTCATTCTCCCACCCAAGCAAATGCTAATTTCAAGCAGAGCAAAATTCAAGATGTAGTCTGCACTTCTTCCCACTCCCTGGCTCTCAGAGCTCTCCCCTGGGCAAACAGTTCTAAAAGAAGATTTAAGAATTCACGGGCACAAGCCACCCACTTAAAGTGTTCAATGGTTTTTTTTTCCACCAGAATATTAGAGATGCCTTTTGAAGAGAAATATCTGCCCACAAAAATGCTAATCAAGTTAAAATCCATGGTGAAACTAAAGAGATATTTCAAGTAGAAGACATCTTGGACAGTCAGGACGGTCAAGACGGAGCCCTGGGGCGGGGGGAGGGGGGAGTACTCCTTCTTTGTCAAAGAACTGAAACTAGTTCAGGGGACACCAAGCACAGGAGGAAGGAGAGACTCCGAGAAATTGAGAAACTTTTCAGGACGCTTTTAAATGTCGATTTAGTGTCCCCAACGACCCACACCCACACAAAACGGCCACAATGCTAAGCAGCAGAGCGGGGAAGGTAAGAACCCACCACTTCGAAGCCAATCAGTTCACCCTGCAGCCAAGGGTCCCAGTTTTACCAGAAAAAGAGAACCACGCTGAAGGCGCAAATCATACGCCAGTGTCAGCAGCCCGTCTGTCACTGCGTACCCCCACAAAATGCTGCGATTTTCTCACGCGTTTCCTTTTAAATAATGTCCTTTCGGCACGATGGAACACTGTCACCCCCAACCAAGCTAAGGAGCTACAACCGCACCAAGGCAGCGGGCAGAAAAGCAGCCTCCATCACGGAACAAAAGCGAGGGTGGAGGGCGCAGGCCCAGCGGACCACCCCTTCCCAGCCGGGGCCGGAAACCGCCGCGAGGCCGCGAGCGTCCAGCCTGGGGCCCGCGGGGGAGCGGGCCGCGGGGCCCCGCAGAGGGGACGCGCACCCACCGGCCGGCAGCAGCCCAGAGGCGACGGTCCAGCGAGTCCGCGCGGCGCTCACAGCCCCAGGCCCGCGGGCGCCGGACTATATAGCCCGCCCCGCCCCTCCGCGCCACGTGACCGGCGGCCCCTGGACCCCCTTCCCCCATCCCGGGGCCAGGCCGTGGCCCTGCGCTTCGCCCCAGCGCCCGGCTGCCTCGAGGGGTGGGGGCCCCTTTCGGCGTGGGCGGGTGAGGGGCCCTGTCTGGGTCAGGGGTGCTGCGGGTCACCCGGCAAAAATGCTCCCGGTGCTCACACTGGCTTTGTAGCTTAGCAAAAGGCAGTGGAGGAGTCGCGCGGACAGACGAACAGTAGCTAACCTGTTGATTTCCACCAGTCCTCAGAATAGAATTATCTTTAAAAATGGAAACAGTGGCTTCTGGACTGTTATTTATAGCAAACAAATGACCTAAAGTTTTGTGAAATTCTAAACGATGACAGACCTGTAGAGAGATGGTTGTTTTGATGCTCTTTTGACTTTAAATTCAGTTCCTCAAACATCTGTCTAATTTAAAATTGTATCGGAATTTCCAAAAAGGGCCTGAGAATAACGTTGGTTGGTCTCTTTTTTGCTCAGCGAGACTTAAACCCAAGTCACTCGGGGATAATAGATAGCTGCCTATATTTATTATACAACATGGCTTTTTTTTTTTTTTTTTTTTTTTTTTTTTTTAAGAAACAAATCATCGAAGTCTGGGTCTCTCTTTTTTCTTGTTTAAATGCAGGGACTTGAACCACGTTGAGTGAGCAAACAAGTTGGGCACCTGCCCCACGGGTAGGGGCTCCGTGGATCTTTCCGCGAGTGAGTGGCCTGGGATGTGATGATACCACCGCTGGCCTAAGCCTCCCAGCTCTCTCTTAGGGAGGGTAAACAGGAAGGTACAGGTGGGAGGTGCGAGGGGAAGCTGGCGCCCAGGTCCTGGGCCTCCAGAATAGGGAGCGGGCGGAGGCGGGTGAGAACGCAGGAGCCTGGCGATGGGCTTTGTTTGTCAAGCTACAGAGTTTGAACTGTAGGAAACCTTCAAAGGCATTCACCTTAATTGCTTAATTAATGTTGCATGCACAGAGCTACTGTGCATATTTTAAGCTCCAAACCGACCCATTAAAAAAATGTATCCCTTTTACATGACTGAAGACGTATAGAGGCCACCTGGAAGAAAAACAAACACAAATATTGTGTCCTCCTCCCTGCCCCCGCACCTGGTCTCATGGGTTCAAGTCCCAATCTGAGTTTTGGCTGGGTTGAAACTTGAACCAGGTCAAAACCCAAGATCTTCCAACTGAGATCATACACCTGGTTTCAAGATTTAATGAAACTCAGGTTCTTTTTTTTTTTTTTAATTTTATTTTATTTTATTTTTTTTGAGGGGGTACATCAGGTTCAATCATCTGTTTTTATACACATATCCCCGTATTCCCTCCCTTCCTTGACTCCCCCCCTCGGAAACTCAGGTTCTTAATGTCTCCTTGCAGAAAGAATTCAGTGAGAGGGACTTCCTTGGTGGTGCAGTGGTTGGGAATCCGACTGCCAATGCAGGGAACACGGGTTCGGTCCCTGATCCAGGAAGATCCCATGTGCCTCGGAGCAACAAGGCCAGTGTGCCACAACTACTGAAGTCTGCACACCTAGAGTCCGTGTTCCACAATGAAGAGTAGCCCCCACTCACCACAACTAGAGAAAGCCCGCATGCAGCAACGAAGACCCAACACAGCCAAAAAATAAATAAATAAATAAAATTAGAAAAAAAAAATCAGTAAGAAACAAAGTGATAGGTCAGGAATTTATTTAGAGAGAAATACACTCTGCAGACAGAGTGTGGGCCATCTCAGAAGGTGAGAAAGGCAACAGGGTATGGGATTTGTCAGTTTTTGTAAGGGTGGGTAATTTTATAGGCTAATGAGTGGGCAGAATATTCCAGAATTGGGCCACCACCCACTTTTGGAACCTCATGGTCAGCCTTGGAACTGTCATGGCGCCTCGAAGTTGACTTGTCCACCATCTTGGACCCATTTGGTTCTAATCAGTTTATGATATGTCCTCAAGCTACGTCATTCTTTCAAATATTGTGCCCTGCCCCCTTCCGTCCTGTTTCGCTACCATTAAAAACTGTTAGGGGCTTCCTAGGTGGCGCAGTGGTTAAGAATCCGCCTGCCAATGCAGAGGACATGGGTTTGATCCCTGCTCCAGGAAGATCCCACATGCCACGGAGCAACTAAGCCCGTGTGCCAAAAAAAAAACAAACAAACAAACAAACAAAAAAAAAAAAACTGTTAGGAAGTCCAAAAATGTATGGTTCCGACCCTCCACCCCCCCATGTTGACGTCTTCAATGCTTTAAGCAATCAAATTATTTTTTTTCTCTTCTTTTTGCTGTTCAGTCTTTGTTGGTGCTCTGAGCGGATGTTTAGTGTACTTGTTGTTAATCTATCCCCACCCTGATGTAAAACAGCAGAAATTTGAGTGATGATGGTGAGGTTTTTGTTTTTGTTTGTGACTTCTCACTAATCTGACCTCTTATTTTGCAACAGAAGACCCTTGCCCTTTCACCTACAAATGCCCCCATCTTTTTGTTTGTTTGTTTTAAACCTGTGAGTCACTTGCCCTTTTTTAAGGATAAGCAGCCTTCCTTCTGCTTTTCTGTACCTGAGGAGAATACTCCAGAGACTGATGTTGGGGGCCAGACTCTCCAAGTCCCCAGAGAATAAAGCACACCAAATTCTGTACCTGCTACTCTTTCATCTTCATGAGTCTGGGAGAATGTGGAGCTAGTGGCAATAACACCCCAGTCCTCCAGGTGATTCTGATAGTTTCTAAAGTTTGAGAACCTTTATTTTATAGAAGTGATTTTTCATAGTTGGTCTCAGGACTAGTGCATCAGAATCACCTAGAGTGCTAGTTAAATATTGTCTCCTACCCAAGGCCTACTGAATTAGGGGCTACAGGGGGTGAGGCCCAGAAGCCTACATTTTTAAAAATGCTTTTTTAAGTAACGTTGCTCTTCACCAAGCACTTTCATATGTTCCTCATTGTTTGAGCCTCACAACAACCTGGAAACTCAGCGCAATGGGGATTATTACTCCTGTTTTAATAATGAGAAACAGTCTCAGAGAAGTTACTATGATTTTGCCCACAGTCACGACTGACTAAGTAGAAAGCCAGGGGAGACTAGATCCTGGGGTTGTAACCTGAGCTGGTTACCTAATTGCTCTTTGCCTTAGTTGCTTCATTTATAAACTGGAAATAACAACAGTCCTTCATGTTCTAAGTAAAGTGTATGTGGGTGTTCATTGTATGTACTAGTTTTTCAGCTTCTCTAGGGCTTTAAGTGTTTCAAAGTAAATGGTTGAGGATATTATCCAACAATGAGAGAGAATAAACAGACCTATAACTACATGCCATGTAAGTAAAAGAAGCTGCATAAAAATAATACTGTACACAACGAGCAAACTAAGCTTTGCTGTCAGAAGTAAGCCTGGTAGCTGCTTTGGGGGGTGGGGAGGGCTAGTGACCGGATGGCGCCATGAGGGGCCTTTTCTATGCTGGTAATTTCCTTTTTCTTGTTCTGGATGCTAGTTATATATGTCTGCTCTTCTTGTGAAAGTTCATTAAACTGTGCACTTTATTTTTTATATGTATGCTATACTTCTATTTTTAAAGGATTTGAAAAGTTGAGAAAAGGAAAAAATAGTGGTGCTCACCTCATAAGGTTTTTGTGAGGTTTAAATGAATCACTACATTCGACAGAATAATGCCAGGTACATGGACATGGTAGCTGCTATTAATGTTTTGTAACCACACGCAGAGCCTTTTTCCCCAAGAGAGCCTTGCTCATAGGGGAAGCAGAGGGGCCTCCAGGGGACCAGCAATATCCCAGGTCCCACCTAATCTTCCTTCCTGGATTAGGAAGTATGAGACTGTTGACAGAAACACATTTCTCAGAGTTTGTAGCAACTCAACCTGGGTGTATTATTGATACAAAGTAAGAGTAATATAACAAGAAAAAGAAAATCTGCCTTGAAGTTTCCTCTTCAGAGGTAGGGCAGCTGCCTCCTTCCCCATTCCTTGTGGTTTTCCTTCCCTCCTTCAAAAGCAGGATATGCTCCAGCTACATCCGCCTGTATCCCTGCCTACATGCAGCGCTCTCTCCCTCACATACCTCTCTCTCCAGACAAACCCTTGTTCCCTCTGCCTGGAGTGCCTGCCCATCTGGCAAACTCTACTCACTCTGTACCACTCAGCAATTCACTTCTGTGAGGCCCTCCTCAGCCCCAAGATTACTAACTAGTGAGTGTAAGGACTGGGCCTCAAACCAGGTGTGTCTGACTGTAGAGTCTATACTGTTTATCATTACTCCCTATGTACTCTTGGACAATAAATACACTTGACCCTTGGTGCCTGTTAGATGAAGGAGTTAGATGATATCTAGGGTTCCTTCCAGCTGTATTGTCTTAATCCAAGAAATAACAATAGTTTACATTGTTTATAGCTTTACAGTATCCTTTCTATAAGCATTGTCTCAACCCAGACAGGTGCCTTTTCCTATTCCCTTGTCATAAGACGGCCTCATCCAAATGCAGGGAAATATTACTCTGTTCATCCCTTCTTTTCACCTAAATTGAAATTAGATAAAACTACCTTTCTCATAGCCCAGAGACAAAGATAGTGGGTCACAAGTAATGAGTCATGAAGCCAGGTGATTTTGTTTCGAACAATTCAAACTCCATGCAAACTGGTCACCAGAAGGAGGAGTTTCTTGGATGACACAATTAATCTGCCTTCTTACTCACCCCTGAACTTGATTCTCTGTCATTCTTTATTCTCCTCCAAATGCTTGGAGAGGAAAAGGCAATTGCTCTTCCACATGGACTTCATCTTGGCTTGGTTTCCAAACAGACCACCCTCCTTCTGCCCAATGAAACTTCACATCTGTTAGCTTGCCAGTGTCCTCTCTCTGAAATAGCTAACTCAAGTAGAAGCAAGAAGATAGGTCTCATCAAATTTCAAATCTATTTCTCATCTAATCTATTCATTTCCCCCTCCATTCTGTACCTAGTTATAGGTTTGAGATTTTTATAAACTGAAAGTATCCTGGGATGTCACAATTTCATTCGTTTTTATTCTCTTCAAGTGAATGCAATTATTAAGTGAATTCAGAATATAGCTTACTTTCTGTTACTTATTTATATCCAATTGATTCCCCATCACACACAAAGGACTTAAATTGCCTTACAAAATGCATAAAATACAGGAAGAATACGTTTAAAATAGGTTTAAAAAAGGCAAAGAGAAATTAAGATGAAGCTTCTCATGTTTATATTATCATTACATCAGATAATGTTCATATTAGGAGAAACTCAGTGATTCCACAGGGATGAAGAAACAATTTCTATAATAGTAATCTATTATATGTGAATAAGGTGTTGCACTGGAGCTTATCAATTACAATAAGCTCTTTTAGGCTTCCTAGGTGGTGCAGTGGTTGAGAATAAGCTCTTTTGTAGTTTCTTACTATAGCATGATACTGTGCGAATGAAACATCCACTTTGAGGTCAGAATCCCAACTTTTTTTGTTTCCAGCTTTATGGAGATACAACAGACATATGAGGGATCGAACCTGTGCCCCTGCATTCAGAGCAGCGTTAGGAGTGCACAGTCTTAATCACTGGACTGCCAGGAAAGTCCCAAGACTGCCTCTCAACCTACCTCTGAGGTGTTAATAGAGAACCTCAGTAACTTGACACTCAACCCCAGTATCAAATTGCCACTTATTCTATCTCAACCTACTGGGTGGTTACTTGGTGAAAACATACCCTATAGGAAAGGGATGAGGACCGTGTGAACTGATGGGAGAGATAAGATGGAATGGCTGATACAATCTATTAAAAAAAGCTGTGGCAAAGGGGTTCCTCAGTCTGACTTTCAAAGAGAACCACATTAGAATGATGTTGAGACTCGATCAACAGTGCAAAGACTTAGATGTAGCTATCATTTTTGCTGGTTTCATAGAGATCCTTCTGAGGATAGGGATGAGAATTATTAAATAAGTATTAAAGTAATTATGATACGGAGTCAAATGAGCCATAAACCTTATTCTTGTACTATTTTTTCTTGCTGGTAATTTTAGGATCATTATGAAGCAGCTTGGGAAAGATTGTGTACCAATATTTTGATAAGTTCTGTGTCTTTTTTTTCTTATATGTCTTTTCTAACTTGCATTTGAATGACTTGAATATACTTTGGTTCCACTTTGTGAAACAAATTAACTTGTGTGGAAGGAACTTGAAGAATTTGAATGGCTTGGCCACAGCATTGTTAGAACAGCGTGTTGAATTGTAATAAAAAAAAAATTTGATATGCTGTTTCAATTTTCAGTAATAAATGTGTTTATAGAGGATCTTATTAAAATTTGAGACTTGAGTACCTTTAAAAAAATTCCTGTTCTTATTTTAGACTTTCTTTTGCTAGCTATGTATTAAATGAATAATACCCCCATCACATTCCCAGGATGTAAATATTTAGCATCCTAATTTTTTGTGATATTGTCCTGTTTTAGTTCAGTTGTCTTCTTTCATAACCCACATGTACACAAACCTGGATTTCATTGTGGGATAAAAGAGATAAGTAAAACTCATCTTCTGCCCTCAAAAAAAAAAAATAGGCATATAACATTGTATAAGTTTAAGGTATACAATGTAGTGGTTTTATATATGTATATACTGAAAAAGAATTACCACAATAAGATTAATGCATCTATCACCTCACATAGTTATAATTTTTATATTTCTTTGTCGTGAGAACTTTTCAAATCTACTGTAGGGCAGCAAAATTTGCCACGCCAAAATGAGTCTCTTTGGCATGAGGATTAATTTAGGCTGATTATTTTAAGAAACAGAAGACTCAGAAATTCTTTCTTTTTACCTCCCCCTTAGCTGCCTAAAGAATTTACATAAAAGCCCTGTTCCTGGAATAGAGCTATCACCCTAGAGCTATCTGCAAAGACTATGGAATAGGTGTGGTGGGAGAAATTGTCTGTGTCACATTGTCTCTGCATGGCCCAGCAAACGTGTTTACTAAACGTTTTTTTTTCCATCTCCATGATGTGAATTGCCTTCCTCCCCTTGGAAGTCTCAAACCATTAACCCAAAATTCTCTTTTGTCTTTAGCTGAAAAGGGCATTTAAGGTGAAGTTTTCAGTCATCATGCTGTATATTGCATACAGAGCTTACTCACTCTATAATTGCAAGTTTGTACAGAATCCCAGTCTTGAATCTCTGCATACCACAGTGATGATAGTAATACCTACCTCATAGGATTATTGTGCAGAAAAATAAGATAGTGTGTGTACAAGCAAGCCAAACATAGCACCAGGCAAATAGTACGTTGTTAGCCAATGTAATTTCCTTTCTCCTTTTCATTTTGCTTTCTTCACAAAAGATAAAGCTATTTAAAATTCAGGTCATTAGAATTAACAGAATTTTAGAGTAGGAATGAAACCAAGCAGGACCCTGTGAAGCCCTCTCAGGTTGAAAAGCCTTTGTGTCCCTCATTTCTTGTTTGAAGGAAAAAGGCTTTAGCCTCCTAGGCTTTCCCTGAGTTCCAAAGAGCAGACTCAAGCAGTTAATAGAACAATAGAGTCACAGGACTCCTGAAGGGTTATAGATAACAATCGGATGCATATCTTTGAGTTGTTCTGCAGAAACTAAAACTCCAACCCAGTAGAGGATGGTGACTATATGCTGACCAGAAGCAGTAGACCCCATACTGATTGGAACCAGAAGGCTGAGATTCTAGACATATAACCTTGTTACCTCAGCACAAGTCAATCAAAGTCACACACCTTGCAGCCCTCACCCCAAAATCTTGTCTTTAAAAACTCTTCCCTGTAAACCACTGGGGAGTTTGGGTCTTTTGAGCATGAGCTGCCCATTCTCCTTGCTTGGCACTCTGCAGTAAACCTTTCTCTACACCAAACTCTGACATTTCAGTTTGGCCTCAATGTGCATCAGGCACACAAACTTGGGTTAGATAGGAAGAGATCCTATCAATGGTCCTATCCAGTGGGTCTCTGTGTACATGACAATGGCCTGGGGCACTTGCTAAAAATACAAATTCTGGGGCCTCATCCCTGTTACCAAACCAAACTTAGGCTTGCCCACCACACGAAGAACCCAAGTTACTGGATACCTGGTCATGATGAAGAAAAGTACAGTATTTATTGCAGGACAACAGGCAAGGAGAACAGGCAGCTCTTGCCCAAAAGACACAAACTGCCAGTGGCTTTCAGGCATGGGTTTTTAAAGGCAACATTTAGGGTGAGTGTTGCAGCTCATGGACTTTCTTCTGATTGGTTGGTAGTGAGGTAACAAGGTGATGTTTCAGCAATCTTCATCTAGTTAGCTATATCCCTTGAGGAGAATTAGACTTTGTTTTATTGCTGAACTATTGTCATTATTTTTCTTGCTTAGCTGCTTTTTCTTTGTTTTTGTATTCTCTCACTTTTCCAATTAGTGATTGCTTTGCCTGCTCTTTGGAACTCAGGGAAAGTCTGTGAAACCAAGGCCTTTTTTTACAAACAAGAAACAGCGGACATGAAGGACCTCATAGGGTCCTGCTTGGTTTCAATCCCCCTCTTCTTTGATACTCCTAAATCCTGAGGGGAACAGAGGTGGGACAAGAAAGGGAATACAGTTTTGGATAGAGAGGTTCTGCCGAGACCAGCTCGGCGACTCGAGGCGAGTGACGGGTGCCGCAAGCTTGAAGAAGACACAGACACAGACTGAAGAGAAAAGTGGGACCGGGGGGCTCAAGACCTCTCGGATCAAGAGCCCTGCTGATTAATCCCACGTTGCTTTTATTGAGTTTTCGGCATAGTCTAAGGGTCTGACACTCCCAGGTTAATCCCATAAACAATCAAAGGCCTCACATGACTGGGGGCAATGATCTTTGTTTGCCTCCTGGGTCCTGATTTGAGCTGGGTGTGGAGAGCAAAGCAGCCCTGGGGGAAGGAGATCTCTCTCAGAAGGATTAAGGGTCTGTGCCCCACCCGTGTTGGCCCCTCTGTGACTGTGCCTGTCTTAGGTTGTTCCTCCCTTGAGGAATCTTACCCGTCTCTGGCTAACCAGTCATCCTCCAGGGCCAAACACGGTGATATAAGGAAGGCTCTATGCATCACCCCTGTTGGCCCCTCTGCGGCTGTGCCTGTCTTAGGTTGTTCCTCCTCTGAGGAATCTTACCCGTCTTTGGCTAACCAGCCATCCCTCAGGACCAAACAGGGTGATATTAGTCTCCATGCCCCGCACCCTCAGCTCCTCCACTGCTCAAGCAGGACATTCTGAATCCCATCGCTCGGCCCACATACTTCAACATTTTCAATGTTTCAAAAAGGTTCCAGAATGTCTTCCCACAAGGTTCATCATAAACTCAAGAGGGGAACTTGCTTTTAGGGAGGACTCAGTTTCATACCCAGAGATTCTTTTATTTATTTATTTATTTATTTATTTATTTATTTATTTATTTATTTATTTACTGGCTGCATTGGGTCTTTGTTGCTGCATGTGGGCTTTCTCTAGTTTTGGCGAATGGGGGCTACTCTTCATTTTGGTGCACAGGCTTCTCAGTGTGGTGGCTTCTCTCGTTGCGGAGCACAGGCTCTAGGTGCACGAGCTTCAGTAGTTGCAGCATGTGTGCTCAGTAGTTGTGGCTCATGGGCTTAGTTGCTCCGAGGCATGTGGGATCTTCCCAGGCTGGGGATTGAACCCATGTCCCCTGCATTCACAGGCAGATTCTTAACCACTGTGCCACCACGGAAGTCCCGGTACAGACTATATTATGTATGAAATAAACTACAAGGATATATTGTATAACACAGGGAATATTTTATAATAGCTACAAGTGATGTATATAACCTTTAAAAATTGTGAATCACTAAATAAATAAATTTATTTAAAAAAAGAAAGAAAAGAAAAGCATCCTACAAGGAAAAAGAAAATTGTGAACCAGTATATTATACACCTGTAACTTATGTAGTATTGAACATCAACTATACTTCAATAAAAAAATGAAAAATTATTGGTACTTCACTGGTGGTGCAGTGGTTAAGAATCTACCTGCCAATGCAGAGAACATAGGTTTGATCCCTGGTCCAGGAAGATCCTGCATGCCGCAGGATAGCTAAGCCCGTGTGCCACAACTACTGAGCCTGTGCTCTAGAGCCCATGAGCCACTACTACTGAGCCTGTGTGCCACAGTTACTGAAGCCTGCACACTGAGAGCCTGTGCTCCGCAACAAGAGAAGAAACTAGAGAAAAGCCTGCACACAGCAATGAAGACCCAATGCAGCAGCCCCCCCCAACAAAAAAGTAATTTAAAAAAAATTTTAAAAAGAAAACAAATTATCAAGTTAAAAAAAAGAAAAGACAAAAAGTACTGTTACAGAACCTAGAACATGGGGAAAAAAAAAGACACAGTCTGCTTTAAAATCACAAAGTATGTCTTGTTGAGAGACATACCAAATAACTGGCAATGGCAATTTGGAGTAGGCAGGCAGAGATTGTAAAAAACTTCTATTTTCATGTTGTATATTTGTTACAACATTTGAAAATGTTTAATGAGCTGTATTTCCATCACTGTAAGCAGAAAGCATAACAGAAAATTTAAAAACAAAAAGCATCATACGTAACGTGAAAAATTTGAAGCTTTCCCACTAAGGTCAGGTACAAGACAAAGATGTCCCCTCTCACCAATCCTTCTCAGCATCTTACTGGAAGTTTTAACTAATGCAATAAAACAAGAAAAGGAAATAAAAGGTATACAGATTGGGAAGGAAGAAATAAAACCATCTTTATTCACAGATGACATGATAGTCTATGTAGAAAATCAAAAACAATTGATGAAAGAATTCCTGGAACTAATAAGTGATTATAGCTAAGATTACTGCAGGATACAAGGTTAATATACAAAAAGCAGCATGCATATCCCTTAGCAATGGATCACACATTACCATCACTAGCTTCATGCCAAACTTTCTTGTGACAGTCCTGCCTATCATTGAGAATCCCTAATATAATCTCCAAGCAGCTGTGGGAGTCCCTGAGCAGCTTTGGAAGCTTCTTACCAATCATCTGATTAGGTAGGAAATTGTTTAGATATAAATTGGAAAAAGCAGAAGCACCTGGTCTTCCTCTTTCTGTGACTCCTCTCGAGTCTGCAGGCACTGTCTTCACCGGTCAGAAAGGGCAATTTGCCTTCAAGTCCTTGCTCCCCATCCCTCATCCCCCACCTTTTGTTTACATTTGATTCCCCAGGCTACTCAGAAAATGGCTAATGGCCATGGGGGTTTAATCTAGTGTGGACTCTTGGCAACAACAAACATCATGATTAGTGAAAGACATGTGTTAGAACTGGACTGTTAGGTAAAGCTCTCCAAATGTGTGGATGAAGAATGTTGGAGATGAGGTGAGGAATATTTGTGCTCTTGGCATGCAAATCATTTTAGCACAGTGCATACTGCCAGGGAGCCAAGAACCCATTTTCTTTCTTTTTTTAAAAATATTTTATTTATTTACTTACTTATTTTTGGCTGCGTCAGGTCTTAGTTGCAACATAAGAGCTCTTCGTTGCATCGGGGGCTCTCTAGTTGTTGTGTGTGGGCTCCAGAGCGAGTGGGCTCAGTAGTTGCACAGACTTAGTTGCCCCGAGGCATGTGGGATATTGCTTCCCCAACCAGCGATCAAACCTGTGTCCCCTGAATTGGAGAGCAGATACTTAACCACTGGACTACCAGGGAAGTCCCAAGAACCCATTTTCCATAACACCCAAAGTACAATGCACTGTATTCAAAGAGGCCCTGCCATGCAACAGACACAATAGAGGGAAAATTCATGCCTCCTGCTCTTGAAGAGACCTAAATATAGTTCACGTCTGAGGATTCTGACTGTTGGAAAGGGGCAAGGTAATGTTGTTCCTTCTCCCTCTCTCATTCTCCCTTACACCGTGCGTGCACTCAGCACGTGTAAGGTAGTGATTCCTGCTCGTCACCAGTCTGCTGACATACATACACAGTTCCTTAACAACATTCTTCACTTCTTCACCAAATCAAGTACTGCTCCTCGAGCTCTCACTCTCTTTGGGCCTTTCTGGCTTTGGCATCCTCCTCCTACTCTCCAGCCAGACGTCCTGTCTCTATAGGAGCACGTGAGCAGGAGGTGAGGATTCCAATACTCCAGTCTGTTGCCTCTGAGGGTTGCTTCCCCAAGACTCATTTTTTTTGAGTTGCTCCAAAATCCTCTCCACCATCCTCACTCTGTAGCCCTTCTTCTATGCATCACTCCAGGGTCAACTATTCCCAGAATATTGGCCCCTGAGGGGTTCCTGCTTTCTTCCCCAGTCAAGCACACACAAAAGGAAGCCCTAATTATTCTGACAAAACATTCTGTGCATTCAGAATAAACTCTTGATGGAGTCCTGGAAACTCGTGCAAACAGCCAGCCAGATTGCTGCCAGCCAGTTCCAGGAAGAACCAAGTAAGAGCATGCTGGTTCCTCTGCCTCCTCACCCCACCCCACCCCCATGCTAAATGGTCTTCTGTTCACAGCTTACAATGTCCCCATTCTCCTGGTGACACCGTTTCAACAGACTTAAACAGCTTCCTCCTCAGACTAGGATCTGTGGGTTTATTATATTCCCTGCCAAACCATAAGGGCGGCTTGCAAATGGTAGGCAGTTCTTCCGGCACGTGTAAATTCCGAGAATCTCTAGGCTGGCCAGCATAAAATAAACCCCGGAGTGTTAATAAGGGCAATGGAAAGTGGAGATGGAGAATGGTAGAAGACAAATTATTTTAAAAAGAACAACTAAAGAAAGCTCAAAGTTTACATATAAACCAATCAGAAAGTTTTGTGAAACTGCATTTTCTAAATTTACATAATTTAATAAAGCACAATCATATTTTAACAAGATAAAATAATTTTCATTCAGAGCCTATGCACTATGCCATACAATGACACATACATAAATATTTTTAATAGTAAAGTATTAAATATGACAGGAAGAAGGATGTGACCATCTGGTGACTCAAGTTGAAATAAATTTCATGAAAAGAAAGACAACATAGTGCATTGATTAGAAGCACAGCCTGGAATCACCCAGATCTGTGTTTGATGCCAAAACAGTATTAAATTTGCAGGAAATGCCTCTAAGAGAAAATGGGAGGGAGCCAGGGGAGGCTGGGAGAGCCATCAGCCTGTGATATAGGCCTCCCCAGGAACGAGGAAGAGAGGGAAGAGGCTGAGCCGAAGTGTATTAGATTGCAATGTATTCTAAGGGAAGTTAAGCAAGGCTGCTGGGCCCACTCAAGCCATCAGAGGAGTCCCAAAGAATGAACCTGCCTTAATATCCCTGCTGCGCTTATTACTAGCTGGAAGCAGCCCATGGGAAGCATGGCCTCAGCTCAGATACCTGGATGAATTTCAGAACCCAACAGGGGCCCTCAGTCAGTTACTTCTTGTAGTTGGAAGGGTATCTTGAGAGGCGTATTTTATGGCCACCACACTTTGTTTCCTCTTTCGTTAAAATAGAAGAAAATCCATGTATATTCACCTCCTAGGGCAGTTGTGTAGCTCAGAGGATGTAATGTTTATGAACACTTTGTAAAGTATGGAATATGTAAACTATTATTTACACAGGACACTGCCCCCGTCATGAGGTGTAATTCTTTTTTTTAATTAACTAATTTATTAATTTTTATTGGAGTATAGTTTACAATGGGATTGCTGGGTCATATGGTAGCTCTATTTTTAGTTTTTTAAGGAACTTCCACATACTTTACAATGTGATGTTAGTTTCTGCTGTACAGCAGAGTGAATCAGCTGTATGTATACATATCTCCCCTCTTCTTTTGGATTTCCTTCCCATTTAGGGCACCACAGAGCACTGAGTAGAGTTCTGTGTGCTATACAGTAGGTTCTCATTAGTCATCTATTTTATACATAGTAGTGTATATATGTCAATCCCAATCTCCTAATTCATCCCATCCCCTCTTTCCCCCGGTATCCGTGTGTCCCTTCTCTACCTCTGTCTCTATTTCTACTTTGCAAATAAGTTCATCTGTATCATTTTTCTGGATTCCACATATAAGCTATATTATATGATAGTTTTTCTCTTTCAGACGTACTTCAGTCTGTATGCCAGTCTCTAGGTCCATCCATGTCTCTGCAAATTGCACAATTTCATTCCTTTTTATGGCTAATATTCCATTGTATATATGTACCACATCTTCTTTATCCATTCTTCTGTTGATGGACATTTGGGTTGCTTCCATGTCCTGACTATTGTAAATAGTGCTGCAATGAACACTGGGGTGCATGTATCTTTTTGAATTATGGTGTTCTCTGGGTATATGCCCAGTAGCAGGATTGCTGGGTCATATGGTAGCTCTATTTTTAGTTTTTTAAGGAACTTCCATACTGTTCTCCATAGTGGCTGTATCAATTTACATTCCCATCAACAGTGCAAGAGGGTTCCCTCTTTTTCACACCCTTTCCAGCATTTATTGTTTGCAGATTTTTTGATGATGGTCATTCTGACCAGTGTGAGGTGATGCCTCATTGCAGTTCTGATTTGCATTTCTCTAATAGTGATGTTGAGCATCTTTTCCTGTGTTGTGTTAGCCATCTGTATGTCTCCTTTGAGAAATGTCTATTCAGGTCTTGTGCCCATTTTTTGATTGAGTTGTTTGTTTTTTTGATATTGAGCTGCATAGGCTATTTGTACATTTTGGAGATTAATCCCTTGTCAGTTGCTTCATTGGCAAATACTTTCTCCCATTCTGAGGGTTGATTTTTCATATTGTTTATGGTTTCCTTTGCTGTGTATAAGCTTTTGAGTTTAATTAGGTCCCATTTGTTTATTTTTGTTTTTATTTTCATTACTCTAGGAGGTGGGTCAAAAATTACCCTGCTGTGATTTATGTCAAAGAGTGCTCTGCCTGTTTTCCTCTAAGAGTTTTATAGTGTACAGCCTTACATTCAGGTCTCATCCATTTTGAGTTTATTTTTGTGCATGGTGTTAGGAAGTCTAATTTCATGATTTTACATGTAGCTGTCCAGTTTTCCCAGCACCTACTTATGAGGTGTAATTCTTCACTCCCTGTCTGCCTCATTTAATGCAAGCCTGCAGCAGTGGGATCCACCATACCTCCAGTCTGCCTCTGAACCCCTCCGTCTTCTGGGCTACTTGACCTAGTTACTTCCTGAGCTCAGCTCTGTCTGGAAAGCAGGAATGGAAAATGCAGTCCTTTGACTCATAGCTAAAAATGTCCTCAGACAGAGCCAGCTGGTTGCTGTTGGACTGGTCCAGCCCCACTTCATGAAGCTGGACATTGACTTTGCTAACTATGAGCTGTGTACAGCAAGTTGTGCAATTTTACACTTATTTTGAAAAAAGGCAGGCTATTAGACTTTGAGAGCTCTGTTTGTCTTTTATTTTTTTTTGAATAGGTAATACATACATGTAATAGGATATTCGAAACTTACAAAAGAGAATTTAGTGAAAGTCTCCCTTCTATTCTTCTTTTTTTTGCTTTTTTTTAATCTAACGTGTACAATTTGATATTTTTTTCTTATTAGTAATGTGTATATGGCAGTCCCAATCTCCCAGTTCATCCCACCCCAACCCCACCCTGCTTTCCCCACTTGGTGTCCGTATGTTTGCTCTTTACATCTGTGTCTCTATTTCTGCCTTGCAAACTAGTTGATCTGTACCATTTTTCTATATTCTGCATATATGCATTACTATACGATATTTGTTTTTCTCTTTCGGACTTACTTCACTCTGTATGACAGACTCTAGGTCCATCCACCTCACTACAAATATCTCAGTTTCATTCCTTTTAATGGCTGAGTACTATTCCATTGTATATATGTATCACATCTTCTTTATCCATTCAGCTGTTGATGGACATTTAGGTTGCTATGATTTCCTATTTTCAATGGCTCAGTTGTCTTCCCTTGAATATATGTAATGTAATTTATCAAGTGGCTAGGGTTGATTTTCTAGGTCAATGCTATGCAACAGAACTTTCTGCAGTGATATAAATGTCCTATAATCAGTGCTAACCATACAGTGGCCAGAAGGCACATGAGGCTGTTGAGCCCTTGAAATATGGATAATGTGACTAAGGAATAGATGTTTACATTTTATTTATTTTTAATTAAATTTAAATAGCTGAAAGTGGCTATGGTTACCATACTGGATGGTGCCATTCTAGAAACTTATAGCCACACCTGAATAATATCACTTCATTTATTAAAATTTTACTTTGACTTACCTATCAGCAAATGGTTTAGCAATGTTGCCAGGCATTCCTTTTATTCATAAGAAATAGACCATTCAGAGCATTTCTAGTGAACACTATATATGTGCCAGGTACTTTAGTAGAACCTGCAAAGGAATACAGAAATGAAATAGATACAGTGTCAATTACCAATCTCAAGGAGCCTACAACCTATTGGAGGAGAAAAGAGTGTAAACAAATAAATGCACTACATTGAAGATACAGTGTGATCTAACAGAGAATCATGCCCTGAGGACACAGGTGAAGGAGTAGCTCATTCAAACTAGGAGTAGGGTGGGAGGTGGTTGCAAGGATTCTCATAAAGAATATTGCATTGGAGCAGGATTTTCAAGAACAAGTGATGGTGAAGGGAACCACATCAGTGAAGTGCATGATATACTTGGGAAAGCTTAGTCTAGAGAGGCTGAGACAGAAAGTATGTTGGAAGATGGTGGGAGATGAGGATATGAATCTGGGAGATGCTTGAAAAGCATGCTAAGGGGCTGAGCTAGAACAAAAGTGAACCACTGCAGTTGTGGAAATGAATGAAATGCAGGGCATATGTGAGGGAGTGGCAGCCAGAGAGGCAGAGACTGGATCATTAAGGTTTTGTGTGATGAGCTCAGGAGTTTAAACTTTATTCTCTAAGTGATGTTGGGGAGTCCTTGAGAGGAGTTTACACCAGGATTATCTGGTTTCTGGCAGCAGTGTGGATGATGGATTGGCAAGGTATCAATGGAGGATTCAAGAAATTTTCAGGAAGGATAGCTATTTTGAAAAGAAGAGCTAGTTTTGCTTGCTTCCATGGAAACCCTGAAGAGATTTGAAATCTCTAGGAAGCCAGGGATGGGAAAACGAGTGTCCTTTGGTCTAAAGCTGGTCTATTCCTGGAACCCTGGAACTCAGATTGGGACTTGAACCCATGATCTTTTTTTTTTCCTTCAGATCTTTATTGGAGTATAATTGCTTTATAATGTTGTGCCAGTTTCCGCTGTACAACAAAGTGAATCCGCTGTATTTATACATATGCGCCCATATCCCCTCCCTCTTGAGCCTGTCTCCCACCCTCCCTACCCCACCCCTCTAGGTCATCACCAAGCATCGAGTTGATCTCCCTATGCAGCAGCTTCCTACTAGCTATCTCTTTTACATTTGGTAGTGTGTATATGTCCGTGCTACTCTCCCACATCATCCTAGCTTCCCCTTCCCCTCCTTGTGTCAAGTCCGTTCTCTACATCTGCGTCTTTATTTTTGCCCTGCCACTGGAACCCATGGTCTTTTAATTGAGATCACACACCTAGTCTCTGGACTTAATGAAGCTCAGGTTCTTAATGTCTCATCGCAGAAAGAATCCAGTGAGAGACAAAGTGATAAGTAAGAAGCGGATTTATTTAGAGGGAAACACACTCCACAGACAGAGTGTGGGCCATCTCAGAAGGCAAGAGAGGCAAGAGGGTGGGAGGTTTCCAGTTTTTATAGGGGTGGGTAATTTCATAGCCTAATGAGTGGGAGGAGGATTCCAGCTATTTTGGGGAAGGGGTGGGGATTTCCAGGAATTGGGCCACTGTCCACTTTTTGACCTTTTATTGTTGGTCTTGGAAGTGTCATGGCACCTGTGGGTGTGTCATTTAGCTTGCTGATGTTTTACAATGAGTGTATCCTGAGGCTCAAGGTCTAGAAGAAGTCAATAGTCTGCCATCTTGGACCTAGAAAAGAGCTTTTAGGTAAACTCTATAGAAATAAATTGTTTGGGAAATGTCTATCTAAAATAGTCTCTCCAAAAAATAAAACAAAATAAAATAGTCTCTCCATATTTTGGTAACTTGAAACTAAACAAAGTTAAATGAAAAGACTTCATTGACTATCTGGGTCAATTCAAATAATATGAAACATTGGAACATTAATTGCTGGGCGCGGGGGGGTCTAAGTTTACCTACCCTTGCCTTCTTAGAAGAGGAAGACTAAAGCATTAAGTTTCCAATCAGGAAATGCACAATTACTAGCCTCTTGGTTTTTGCCAGAGATTAAGGTTTTTAAGGGTTAAGAGTATAATCAGTCATAATTCAAGTTATTGTAACCAAATTTCTTTATCGATTACATTGTAATCAGGTGCTTAATCGTGTCTAAGTCTTTTGTCATTTATAGACAGTGCTTGTTGTGTTCTGATGCTTTTGCAAAAGTGCTTCATCTTCAAGAAGATTCATAGGAAGGGCCTTTTGACAACCACAGGTGTCTGATAAATGTCAGATTATACTGCTAAACAGGGTAAGAAATTAAGGAATCCTTACGGAAAACCTGATGGTTTCATAAGAGGATAACAAAAGGATTGGTTGCTGAGCAAACTGGTTATAATTTTTATGGGTTTTGTCTGGAATGTTACTGGTTTTTATCTGTGTTTTCCAGATAGAGGGAAGCCCTTCCGCTCAAGTTGGTTATGATTTATAGCAATTTGGTAAACTACACCTGAGGGTAAAATTAAAACATTTTTCTTTTCTCTCTGCCTGGTCCCTCCAGAAACTGGGGACTCTTGGGTTCTGAGCAGCCTAATCAGGTGAATGGAAGGACTGTCTCCTGACGTGTGCAGGAATCTCAGTATTTTGGGGACTGAGAAATCCGCTGAGACGGAGCCTGATGGCAGGCCTTGGGCTTGACTTTCCCGGCCTCGAGAAGCCTGTTGGGAATTAGTCTGAGACTCCTTCTGAGGAGTTCTACTTCAGCCAGTTTGGAGGAGCCAATATGGTCAGTTGACCAGACTTGTTTTGCAAACAAATTAGCCTTGATTTGGCTGTGTTTGGTGGAGATGAGGGTAATTTTAGAGAGAACAATATTATGTTTCAGTGGATGTTAAATTCTAGTTTTGTTCATTGAGGTCTGTATTTATGAAAGTTATTATGTTAGCCATACTTTTGCCCTGATGTTCTTGATGGAAAGAAAATTATCTAGTGGAATTGTCACAGAGTATAACTGCTCATGAAGTGTGACACTGCTTGCTTTAAGTCTGCTGCTAAAAGCACATGTACAGTACTTATGTGACAATGGGGTATAAGTGATAAAATGTATGGCCTATAAAGTGTTTCCCCATTAACATACCTGTGAGCCTGTTCACGATATCTGGTTAGTTTTCCCCCAACGTGAAAGACTAGGCAAATATAAAGGAGGCCTAGCATGGAGGGACATGATCTGAACCTGGGAGAGGAGCCAGCACCCCAGCATCGACGGATGGATATTTTGACCATCAATGCTTTCTATTGAAAGATTTGCAGTCAAAAGGGGAAATCATGGGAAAATCTGCACATATTAAGGTAGGGGGAGGCAGAAGACTTATACATGGTTTAACTTAAATTTTACTGATCAGAGCAGCCTGTATTGTGGCCTTTCAGACATGCGTTATACATCTGCTTTGGCCACTGAGGAAGGGGATGGATTTGAAAGTCAAAATGGAGTAGCTGTGGTTCAGACATCCAAGGTAAAACTAGGTGGCCATTGTATACATGATTTTGGGCATGTTCCTATATTACTGAAAACTCAAGTTTTATGAAATGTATTGCAGACCAGGACAAAAAAATCACAGGCTGGTGTGGTATTATCTCAGAATGTGGTTACTGCTTGTATTTTGCTTAATTGCCATAATCCTCCCTGTGCTGTGCCTGTTATATGTTTTACATTCCCTCTCTAGCCTCCGGGAGGAAATCTATTCAAGGACTGAGCAGCAACACGGACCTCACTGCAAAATGAGTCTCGCTGCCGGCTCTACAGCCAGATGCCTTTGTCGTCCTTCTCTGGATTTCCAGCAAAGATTGACCCGGCTACTGTGACTCTGTGAGGACTGCTGACCATGGGGACAAAAGACTCTCACCATCGTCCTGTCCCACATGCCAGGACATCTGAAGGACTCCTGTTGGTAAACGTTACTGTACAACTGACTGCCCACAAGCTCCCCCTGGACTATGCTGTGTGGAATGGAATAGGCTGGCTTCTGGATACACAAGTCCAACGAGCGGGATTGACTGTTTTTTGTTTGGAAAGACCTAATGGGTCCACCCCTAATGGCACTCAGCATTACATGGGGTGACAGATCTGTACAGTGACTAGCACAGTCTGTCTGGGGGCTAGGCCACCGGAATGTTTCTTTTAAAGCTGGGCCTCCCACTCCCCATTGGGGTGGATCTGGGTTTGTGAAAACCAGGGGTGGCCTTACCTTCCTTATAACTGGACAGGGCACTGCTGCTGTTGACTCCCTTGCCATTGACTCGATAAGCTCCAAAAGGTACCCATATCCTAGCAAATGACTGTTTCGAACACGCAAAGTATCTTACTCTTGATATTCTGGCTGCTGCTGTATGAATTGTATTTGTGGTATCTGGTTGCAGTGCCCCCCTACATACCTGACCCGAGGGATATCACAGAAGAGGGGCAGGCCAAGATTGTAAGGGTCGTGCAGGTTAGGTAGGGGTGGAGTGCATGGTCAGGCCACTCAAGACGGCTGTTCTCTTGCTCTCTGTACATCCCCTGCCTGACAAGTGCCTGCTTCTTCACCTACACCCTACTCACATGACTCACACGTACTTGCCCCAGGCCTCAGCTAGTGTTAGCTTATCAAAGGGGTGGGCATACCCCTCTTCTGGGTTCCCTGGGAACTAATGAGTCCACCTGAAGTCAGTTCCTCTGTACCTACTAGTTCCCCATCCCTCATCTCCAGCAAAGACTGCCACCATGTCCTGCCTGCCGCGCGCTGCACATGGTGGGGTGTTGCTCCAGGACCCTGCTTCAGACATATAAACTCCCCCATCCGTTAAACCACTGATGTCTCTGTTGCTGACTCTGGGCTCTTTCTTCAGTCTTGAAGCTGGGCACGCGCAGGCCTTGTAGGCTAAGTGTTTGCCAGTGTTTGGCTAAGATGGTGGAGGGTAGGGGTGGTGATAAGTAGGACAGAAAGACAAGGGCAGGTAGGAAATGGCAGTAGCAGTAAGATAGATGGGGGGCTTTGTGTCCTAACAAGTTCATGGCATAGTAGTTAACATATGGGCTCCAAAGCCAGACTGCAGGAGGTCTAAATCCCAGTTTCCCTATTAAATAGCTACCCAGTATTACCTTAAGCAAATTATATAACCTCTCTGTGCTTCAGTTTCTTTGCTTATAAAATGGAGATGATAATAGAACCCACCTCTTATGAGTAACCCTAAAGGGCTGACAATAATACCTAGCATGTAGTAAGGGTTCAATAAGAACTATCACTATTACCACAGGATGAAAAAGATAGGCAAGTGCTGTTTTCTATGGCTGAGATAGAAGAGTGGTCTTAACTTTAAATGTGTGTGCTAATATTTATGATGTATTTAGAGATCTCAAATATCAATATGTTAAAAAGAATTATGAGGCTCACTGTAATACCATTACTAATTTCAGGGAATCACATATCTAGGTGAAAGTTCACAGAGGAATATGTTTTGTTGCAACACAAACTAGGCCAAAGTTCAGAGCTAGATAGAGTTGCTAAGCTTTTCATTCATCTTATCATACTACCAGTAAACCTTCCAGCAGCACAAAGTGGATGTAAAATTCAACAGGAAATGACTTGAATCTAGAACACAGTTTGCCCCACGCACAATGAAAAGTTGTGCAAGGCAAAAATGATGTGTCATGCGGGATGTGGTGATATACTGCTCAAGATACTGGTGTGCAATGTCTTTGCAAGAGTCAGATCATCCTCTCACTTTAGAAAAGCTTCCCATTTGCCCTAGACACTTTTACCCTCTGGGTTACTTCCCAAAGTACTTTTACCTTACACCAACAAGCAAAGAAAAAATGTCTCGAGTGCTCTGAGTTTATTATTCTCTTTTTCTAGACTCTGTCATCAGGGCCATATGAGTATGGATGAGGTTCTTAGCGAAGATCCCCTGAGGAGACTGAGTGTTTATGGACTTAAGAGGTTAAGAGTGGCTATACCTGGGGCTGGGAGCCAAGAGTCTCTCGGGGGGGCAACGGCCTAAAGTAGTCTCATAAAATTGAGAGGACTTAACGAGAATCATCTTCTCAAATCAGTCAGTGACATGGGGAGGCAGATGGATGTAGAAGTAGTTTTAAAGTCAGGCAGACCTCAGTTATAATGCCAGTCTTTCCCTCTGCAAATGGCATATGAACATGGCAACTCATTTCAGCACTGTTTATACCAACAAATGACTATAAATATACTAGGTGTCCACCAATAGGAGACTAATTAAATAAATTATGGTAATAACTGTGTAGGAAGTTACCCAAGTGGAAAAATAAGGTACAGAGCAGTGTATAAAGTATGTATCCTTTGGGAAAAAAATTAAAAAAAAGGAAAATACTTCCTACTTTATATCTATTTGTTTATGAAATAAAATGTCTCTGGAAGAATGTTTAAGAAACTATTAAGATTGCCTGTGGGAGGGGAAGTGGATGGCTGAGAAAAAGGTCAAAAGAGAAACTTGCTCTTTCCATTGTAAACTATGTGATTATATCACATGTTCAAAAATCAAAACAATGGTTTTTAAACAAAAAGTAAGGTGCTACATTTGGAGAAAACTTACAAAAAGGAAAAAAGAGAATTCCAGTTTTCCTTTTTACTAGTTATACACTTTGAACAAGTTATTTAACTTCTATAGAGCTCAATGGACTTGTGTATAAATAGAGATAACAATAACATCTATCACCTAGGTTTTTGTAAGGATTAAATAATTAAATATAAATGTACATCAAGTGATTAAAGTTATATTTAGTGGTACCACTAAATGCCTGGCACATAAGTTCTAGGTATATATTAGCTATTAACATTATTATATTTGTTGAGATTCTGCTCATGAAGGCACTACTGAGAGGTGGCAAAGAAACAGAAGACACAGGCTATGCCTAGAGGGAGCGCAAAAATATATATATACATACTCCCGGCTCCACCTTAGTAACCAGTAACTCCATTCTTCCAACAGTTCAGGCCAAAAATCTCGGAGTTATCCTTGAATCCTCTTTTGTTCTCACAATCCACATTTAAACTATTAACAAAATCTGTTGGCATTATCTTCAGAATATTTCCAGAATCCAGATCCTTTTCACTTCTTTCTTCCATGCTACCCTGGTCCAAGTTGTCAGCTTATCTTGCCTGGCCTTCTACGACAGTCTCTTAACCAGTCCCTTATGGAAACCCCATCCCCACACCCTCCTACTCTACTCTCAACACAGCATCAATGTGATCCTCTCACAACCCTTCAAGGACTCAACACACTTATAATAAAATTCAAAGACTTTAATCCATAATCTGGCCCCGCTTCTTCTTTGATCTTAACTCCTACTCTTCTCTTTACCATTTGAACCACACACCGGCCTCCTTGCCATCCCACAAGCATGCCAAGCTGGAAGATTGTAATGTATATCTCAAAAAATGAGAACTCCAGCAAAAAAAAAATTTTTTAGAGTATGAAACCTGCACAACAAAAAACACTTCCTCAAATGATTGATATATTGTAGAACTCTATAACCAAAAATTAGAGAAAATTTATATTTTTTAAGCGTAGAAGGATCATTTAATAAACCTGACAATGTACTAAGCCAAAGATGGTGTCCAAAAATAAAGCAATATTATATAAGCCAGATCCTCAAATCACAATATGATAAAATGTAAAATCAATAGCAGAAAGATAACTTAAAAATACAAGCCACCCATCCTTATATGGCCTTTGGTCTTTAAGAAAGGCACCAAAGCAATCCAAGGAGTAAAGTTGTTTCAACAAATTACGCTGAAATAACTGAATATTCATATGGAAAAAAATGAATCCTAGCCCTTAGCTCACAACATACACAAAACTTAATTTGAGATGGATCACAAACCTAAATGTAAAAGCTAAAATCATAAAGCTTTTAGAGGAAAACATGAAAATGTCTGCATGACTTTGGAACAGGCAAAAGTTTCTTAGGTTGAACACAGAAAGCAATGACCATGAAAGAAAAATTTATGAAGTAGTGTTCATGAAAATTAAAGACATGAAGAAGCAAGCCACACATTGGGGGAAAATATTAACAAAATATACATCAGATAAAGGTCTGGTATTTAGGGTATATAAGGAATTCCTACAACTGAAAAATTAAAAAGAAAAAAACAACTCTTTGAAAAAAATGGGTGGGACTTCCCTGGTGGCCCAGTGGTTAAGAATCCACCTGCCAATGCAGGGGACATGGGTTTGAGCCCTGGTCTGGGAAGATCCCACATGCCCTTGGAGCAACTAAGCCCATGTGCCATAACTACTGAGCCCACATGCCGCAACTACTGAAGCCCATGCGTCTAGAGCCTGTGCTCCACAGCAAGAGAAGCCACTGCAATGAGAAAACCAAGCACCACAATGAAGAGTAGCCCCCACTCGCCACAACTAGAGAAAGACCGCCCGCAGCAACAAACACCCAACACAGCCAATAAATAAATAAATTAATTAATTTTTAAAAAAAGAAAGAAAAAAATGGGCAAAAGAGTTGAATGGACACTTCACCAAAGAAGGTGAGTGGCCAGTAGCACAGGAAAAGATGCACAACATCATTAGTGATTGACTGGGGAAATGCAACCTAAAACCAAATGAGATACCGCCACATACCTACCAGAATAGCTAAAAAATTTTAAATGGTGAGGATGTGAAGCACCAAAAACTCATACATTGTTAGTGCTCTTTAAATTAGAAGTTTAAAATATTTTCAGGAAATCTATTTGTGTGTTTCGTCTGAATGTTCTTTACATTGATCAACATCTACGAAAGGCCGGCAAAAAGAAAAGAGATGCCACAGAAAGAAAGAGCAGGTTTTCCAAGGACAGAGTGTGATAATGTGAGAAAAATAATGGCAGCAGAGTAAATAACACAGAAAAGGAGTAGGAGCCAAGCAAAACATGGGCTACAAGAAGGAAAACGGCAGTTTGGAGGAGGGGAATACCAGTGGGAAGCCACTCCAATGAAAGCTTAAATGAGGTGATGTATAAGTGCCTACAACAGTGCCTGGCACAAAGGGTGTACCATACCCAAATATATTTATTAAGTATAAATCAAGAGGAAAATTAAAGGAGGGAATTCCCTGGAGGTCTGGCTTCCACTGCAGGAAATCCCTGGTGGTCAGGGAACTAAGATCCAGCAAGCCCCAGATGCAGCCAAAAAAACAAAAGGAAAATTAAAGGAAAGGCCAGGTAATATCTAGCTGCTCTAGTAACATAAAAATGACTCGGTTATAGGTATTCTGTGCTAAATTCACATTGCATTTTTTTCATAATTCTATTTTTGTTTTAGCCTGCTATTGTTTCAGGTCTATTGTTGAGGCAGCAAGGAATTTCAGGATGTAACTGGGTTTCTCATTTTCCAGCTTGACCATGTGAGAGGCAAATGAGAGCCTTTTACAGAAGGGCTTTTTTAATGTGTAAAAATGAGAACAAATATTAAGTGGATTAAGTAATTCACTGTGGCTAAATAAAAACTGCAATGCTGTGCAGGTTCTGAAATACACAACCAATTAAAAGTGATTTTAAAGCACTTCTTGGGAATTCCCTGGTGGTCCAGTGGTTAGGACTTGCTGCTTTCGTTGCCTTGCCGAGTTCAGTCCCTGCTGGGGAACTAAGATCCCTGCAAGCTTCGCTACAAAGACATCAATCAATCAATCAATCAATCAATCAATCACTTCTCAAGAAAGATGGGAACTGGAGGTGGTGAATCCCAGGACTTTTTTTTCCAAGTGGAGAAAGAAATATGACGGAGGATGCTAATATAATGTTCAAGAAGTCACCTACTGTGGGGGTGGGGGGGACCACCCACAGGTCTAGGGCCTTTGATCACCCACTTGCCAGCTGTCATACTCAGCACCACCCCTCCTCCCTCAGGCCAGTGTTCCCCTTCCCCTACTCATGATGCAGCCAAAAATGCATCACGCCACTGTTACTCCTCCTCATCCCAACTCTTATCAGTTTATTAACCTATGACCTATTAATCATCGATTGGGCTTGAACTTTTCTTCTCTTGGGTATCAGGATGTGTGTCCTACTCTACCCCAGTAAAGCCTTCACTGGAGTTTTCTGGAAAGCCCATCTTTAGCTGTTGTATGCCAATAAAACAGAGAACAGAATTGTTAGTGATGAACTTAAAACATTTCTGAATGTGTTTTATGTGTAAATTGCTAACTTCTCAGAGTTATGGAATATCAGCTCTTTTGTACTATGACATCACAAAGATGCTTTTCTGCAGAAGTGATATGATGAAGGAGGGAGGAATGCAAATGTCAGGAACATAAAAATAAAATATATTTAAATAATTTTGTTGGCCACTCAGCAAGAAACAGATGCAGCTGACAAATCTACAGTGTATTAAGGTCATATGAGGCTGGAAAGATTTTTATTTAAGGAAATATAATAAGCTCAAAGATTATATTGGGTCATAGCTAATTTATCAACTGAAGTATACCTATTAAGGATTTTTGGTAAAAACTATAACTATGTGGGATTTGTTTCTTTCCTTTTTTTTTTTTTTGGCTGCATCACGCAGCTTGCGGGATCTCAGTTCCCTCACCAGGGATTGAACCCAGACCACAGCAGTGAAACCTCGGAATCCTAACCACTAGGCCACTAGGGAATCCCCAAAACTATATGTTTTGTCTTTGCTAAATTAACCAGTCTCACATGTCAACTTTTAGAGAGAAAATTTTAGCACAATGAAGAAATGTGTCAACCAGGAAACTATGTTCTCCTGAGATCTGTGTCATAAGACACAATGCTCCCTTGTGAGATTCTTTGTAAAGTAACACTAGCTATTGTTAAAAAAAAAAATTTTCTTTTCAAATGGTACAAGAGGGTTTAGAATGTGGTTCCTAATGCCAACTTTACATTAGTATCACCTGGAGAGCTTTGAAAACAATGCCAGTGCCAGAGCCTTTCTCCCAGAGTTTCTCACTTAATTGACCTAAAATGGGAACAGTGTTTTGTTTTGTTTTTTCTTGATTGCTTTGGGTCTTATTGCTGCATGTGGGCTTTTTCTAGTTGTGTAGAGCAGGGGCTACTTTTCGTTGTGGTGGCAGGCTTCTCACTGTAGTGGCTTCTCTTGTTGCAGAGCACGGGCTCTAGGCACACCCGCTCAATAGTTGTGGCTTGCGGGCTCTAGAGTGAAGCCTCAGTAGCTGTGGCGCAGGAGCTTTGTTGCTCTGTGGCATGTGTGGGATCTTCCCAGACCAGGGATCAAACTCATGTCCTTTGCATTGGCAGAAGAATTCTTTTTTTTTCCAGCAAATATTTATTGAGAGCCTACCACGTATTGGCCATTTCTAGGTGCAGCAACAAGACAAAGTTGTGCCCCAAAAGAGTTTACATTACAGTGGGGGAGCAAGACAGTAGGTGCTATGAAGAGAGGGTAAAGGTGTAAAGAGTAAAGGAATGATAAGGTCATAGAGATGGACTGTGATTTTGGGTGGAGTGATTTGGTCACCTCTGGGAGATGACATCTGAGCAAAGTTGGAATAAAGTGAGGGTGTGGGTAAGGGGTAGTGTTCGGGCAAAGGAGAGAGATGTGTTTTCTCCATCAAGTTCTCACAGTCAGTGTCATGCAAGCTGTTAAGCAAGCTTTTGCTCCTCCTGTGCCATATGCGGTGGTGACACAGAGACAGGATTACTGCTTCAAAAACTCCTATTAAGAAAAGTGAAGGATGAGGGACAAACAGCTCATTCACAGCAGTTTTGACTCCTGGCTGAGCAAGAATTACAGAGATGCTCTGCTCTGGCAGCGGAGGGAGGGCCTTGGTCAGACAATCATGTCACCCCTGGCAGAAGAATTCTTAACCACTGTGCCATCAGGGAAGTCTGGGGAAAGTATTTTTAGAAGTTCTCCAGGTGATTTTAATATACAACCAAGGCTGAGAACTACTTCTGTAAAATGGGAAAAAGCTCTCCCTTCCCCCCCTTGATCCATTGGCCCTCAATTCTCCTGCCAGATGCAGCCACCGTTGCCAGGGTGTTATGAATCCATGTGGCACACATACACACCCTACCTTTAAAAAGTATGGCACCTATATATATCCCCTGCACATAAATGTGGTATACTGATTAAAAACAAGGGCCCTGAAATCCAGGCTACTGGAGTTTAAATATCAATTTTTCCAAGCAATAGTTAGAATTTGGACAAATGATTTAACTTCTCTCCATTTCGTCATCTATAACATGGTGATCAGTGCCTGCCTCTGAGGGTTTTTATGAAGATTAGATGAGAAACTCTATTTTAAAGTGCTCAATAGGGACTTCCCTGGCAGTCCAGTGGTTAAGACTCTGCACTCCCAATGCAGGGGGCACAGATTTGAACCCTGGTCAGGGAACTAAAATCCTGCATGCCACATGGCAAAAAAAAAAAAAAAAAAAAAAAATCAAACAAATCAAATAAATCAATACAGTGCTCAATAAATGTTAACATGTTACAACTTCTTTCACTTTTCTGCACCTAACAATTTTCTAATACTATATCTTGCAGATAATTTTGTATCAGTTCCTATAAACATACTCCTTTCCTTTAACAGCTGCTTGGTAATTCACTGTAAAATGTGCCATTTAACCAGTGCCTGTCGATGGACATTTAGGTCACTTCTAGTCTTTTGCTACCACAAACAATTGTGCAGTGAATAACTCCTTGCACAGATATTTGCATATGTGTGCAAGTACTATACACTTGAGGAAAAATGTCTAGAAGAAGAATTGCTGTGTTTAAAATTTTGACAGATTGCCAAATTGTCTTCCAAAAAGTATAAAGTGTACACTTCCACTAAGAATGTATGAGAATGCCCGTTACCCTAAACCAAACATATTATTAAATTCATGGATATCTGTCAATCTCCTATGTGAAAATGGTTTTTCTTTGTAGTTTTAGTGTGTACTTCTTTTATTAAGAAGGAGATTCAGAATCTTCTAGAATTTGGGGAGACATTTGCAAACAGACATGATATAAAAGTATCATGACAGAGATTTTCCTACAGTGCTCTGGGTTAAGGAAGAGGGTCAGATATGGCTCCACAGAGGAGGGGGCATTACAGCAAGACCTTGAAGGATGAGTGGGAATTCTGCCATGGAGTGCTTTGATCCTGGTATGTCATAAACCAAAGGCTCAACTCCTGTAAGTTGACTTAACTGGCAAAATTAGGACATTTGCAGAACACATTTTCTGGATGGCTGAAGGGATTTCTGGCTATATACGACAAGACAACTAATGCACAAATACCAACACATGACTAAGCAAACCACAGATTCAGACAGTGAGACAGGGCGGATGCGGGAGGACCAAGCAGGAACTTTATAAGGCACGGCTGGTTTCTTACACTTCTTGGATGTTGAGCGACATCTAATGGCCAAATAGTAAAAAGAAGCCTGCATTTTCAGTATTTTATTTTCAAGGAAAAATCCTTTGTAATAGCATAAGCATAATTTAAAAAAACAAAAAAATGTTACCTCCAGATTTATAGAAAGACAAAGTTTTATTTTTTCCCTGTGAACAGAGGTGGAAGATGAACAAAAATTAATTTGTTTGATCTGGTGCACTGAATGATGTAGGGGAAAAAACAAGAAACAGACACTAGAATTGGAAGAAATCTTAGGACAGAATTCAAGGTCTTCATTTTATCAATGAGGAAATTTACTTCCAGAGAGAAATGATTTGCCCAAAGCTACATAGCTAGTGAGTTATTGGTGCTCTGATATAGTTACAATTTTGGTACAACAAAGAGGAGAACAGTGAATATCTACCAGTCCATTTGCAAAGCACAAGATGAAAAAGACAAACACTTTTCATTACACTAACACCTACTAATTCACAACATGGGCATATGTGGAATTTAGTGCTATCCATAATACTTGAGATAATGAAGTAGTCAGTTATTGGTCATTAGGCTGAGGTATCTGATTTTTCAGACCATTTTTCAGACCTGAAATAGGCAAGTTCCTATGGGTACTAGACTATATTTTAAAAAATACAAGTAAAAATTTGACCTCTGTAATCTAAGAGTTGCTTCCCTAATTTTTCTCTTTGCCTTGTATCTGAAAACAGGCAAAGTTGGGTCAGGAAATGAGGATCAGTCCACAGCACACAATCAGGCAATCCCTGAACATTTACTGACCCTTTGTGTGGGTGCACCATCACAGGGATTTTGAGGAACACAACACGGTACACAGCAAAGAACAATCCACAGCAAACTCACTTCTCCAACTTGTTGATCTGTGTTAAGTGAAAGGCAGCTTAAAGATGGAAGGAATTTACAACAGTACAGCAACAACCCTGGGAAATAGACATTATTCACTGAATAAATATTTATTGAGCATCTACTATGTACTAGTGCTAGGGATACTGCCGGGATCAAGACCCAAACTCTCATAGAGTTTATAATGTGGTGATTATATGCTAACAACTATGACAAGCTCTACGAAGAGAAAGTACAAGTGCCATAATTATAAAATATAGCTAATATTTATTGAGTGCTTGCTATGTACCATGCACTATTCTTAGCATTTAACACTATTAAGTTCTTTAGTTCTCGCAGCAATCTTGTAATACAAGTTCTTTATCCTCATTTTATAGATGAGAAAATTGAGAAACAGAGAGGCTTTTTTAACTTGCCCACGGTTACACAGATAAGTGTATCCTTGGACAAAAAGAGACTGTCATGGAGATTTAAGCTAGTCAGGAGAATGAGGATGCACATAAAGAAGTGAAATTACTGTCCATTGCAGATACGTCCAGTTCAAAACTCTCTGCTGAGCTCCAGATCCATGAACGCCTACAGACCAACTCCATCTGGGTGTCCAATAGGCACCTCAAAATTGACACATCCAACATCAAATTCTCCCTTCCCCTTAGGCTATTCTTCCTATGTTTTCTGTCTCAGTAAATTCACTTGGTTACGAAGGCCATCAGTTTTACCCAACATTGATTTTGGACAATAGGTGCAGAAATCAACACATGAAAAAGGCAAGTAAAATCTTTGTATTATTATAAAAACATTTTTAATCTTTCAAACCTCCTGAAAATTCTCAGAGATCCCATGGGTCCCGAGACTACACTTTGAAAACTGTTGTTCTAGCTATGGAATCTCCTGTGGACATTGCAAATGTCTTTCTTTTCCAGTTTGTCTTTGCTCCAGGAAATTAAACAAGTGATATCCTAATGTGCTTCCCAAGCAATTTGCATTAGAATCACTTTACGTGCTTTAGTGAATGCAGGTTCCCAGACCCCACATCATATGTACTTAATTAGAATGGGGAGAAGGGGAGATTTGCATTTTTAACAAGCTTTGTGGACAATTCCTAAGCATTCTGGTCCATTGCTTCTAAAATCAGTCCTTTTAGAAATGACTATATTTAAGGCATTTGTGAAATCATTTTTTTTTCTTTGACTGGACTAAGTGGCTTTATTAGAGAACACCAGGATTACAAAGGACTTGAACTGGCATTGGAGCCCTTCTTGCCAAAGGCGGGCACGACGTTGACAAAGTGCTGGATGGACTGCCTATCTTCTTTTTCTTCTGTTTGGCCACCTTGAGAGTCTGACCTTATACATTCCCAGCACAGGCCAGGGAACTGTGGACAGGGAATGTTGTCTGCCATTCTGGTAAACAAAAAATGTCCCCTACCATCCCATTTCTACAAGGATCAAGCCATTAGTCACTGCAGGCACCCATCAAGGACAGTGAGCCCTGAGGGGAAGAACAGAGAAAAACAGGAAGCATTCTGTGCTTTGGATACTGGCCCTAGATAGTTTAGATGCATACCTAAGAAATAATTTCAATGAACCCAGATCCTTGCATCTTCCCATACATAGATTCATAGAAAAGCGCTAAAACCATTAACCTGAGATGTCTGTTCTTTGTGATTAGCAATAACCTTTTGATGTTCAACTACATGTTTTTTTTTTTCCCCAGCAAAAAAAACTCCTAAATATTCTGGCTCCTCCCTTACCTCTTTGGAGCAGTTCCTCAGAGCTATCTGAGAGGCTAGCTCCTGGGCTATAGTCCTCAGTAAGGTCCCAGAATAAAACTTAACTCGCAACTTTTAGGTTATGAGGTTTTTCTTCAGTCGACAGAACCATTCCCATATGAGCACAATCAAAAGAGAACACTGCTGTTTCCTTAGCTCTTCTTTGCTCTATTTCCTTCTACAGTGAACATGCAATATTATTCAAAATGGCATTTTGGCAGGGACAGGGGAAATAGAGAGGTAAGAACAGGGGAGGTATTAACAACAACCCTCTTCCCCAGGACTGTCTCCTTTGATGTTACCAGTGAAGGCTTGTGAACTCTGACTTAGCTGAGTTAATTTCATGCATAAAAATGAGTTGCAGTGCTTGTTAAAAATCACAGATTACTGGATCCTTCTCTAGCAATAATGATTCCTTAACCTTTGTGATTCTAATGTAGGTGGCCCTTAGGCCACACTTTGGAAAACAATGACTTAAACCTGGCCAAGAAAACTTGCAAGAAACTGTGGGGACTTGTGGTCTCTTTTGAAATCTAGAGGTTGGTTACTGAATATTGACAGCTTTGATTTCCAAATTAGTGGAAATTATCCCTGCTGGAAGAAATTGGTTCATTTTGGAAAGAGTGTGT
Source organism: Hippopotamus amphibius kiboko (assembly GCF_030028045.1). NCBI lineage: Eukaryota > Metazoa > Chordata > Mammalia > Artiodactyla > Hippopotamidae > Hippopotamus > Hippopotamus amphibius. Next base: position 84,501,669 of record NC_080187.1, on the reverse strand, counting down.
TCAGTCATCTTTGAAGCACAGAAACATTTTTTCCATTCTTGTGTGCAAACAGATTGTTGGCCTTCTTCAGGGATGCAGGCCCAGACTATCTCAGCAGGCCCTTTTGGACAGCATTTTTCCACAGGTGAAACTAGGTCAAGGAGAAAATTCAGAGCAGTTTGAGACAGAAAAAAAAAAAAATCTAGAAATGCAACATAAAGCTGAGGGGGGGGAGACACCCGCCTGCTTTGCTTGCCCTGATGAAGGCGATGGCTTGTCACATGAATCTCAGGCCTTCCTGTTCTCCGCAGCTGCCTTCTGAGTCATTGCGGGTGGCTAGGGAGGGCCCTCTAACTGTCAGGGAACAGAAGACCAACCGACTGACCGTGGGACTTTTAGGTGAAGCCATTGTGCCAGGCCAATTTCAAAATTAAAGAGCAACTGCATCGTTGCCTATTCTCATTTATTTTAAGAAGTTCTTTAGTCTAGTTTTGCCTATGATGGCACAAAAAACAAGCTGGTAAGTGGAATTTGCATCTGGTAAGTGAGAACTGGTTCCAGTCCTATTAGTCACTAAGATCATTTAAGGGTGGAGTGTACTAGCAGGATAAACATTAAACCAAAAGCAACACTTCCTTGTAACAGCTGGGGTTTCCTAAGAAATCTTTAAAGTGAAAACCTAAATGCCTCGGCAGGCAAATACTATAGTTAGAAAAGCCAGCCTTTATTTTTCTCTTTCCTCTGGCCTCAGCTCTTGCAGAATAGTGTTGGGTATATTATACTCATGAATTAAGATTTCTCTGTTAATCATATTTACATTGTATGAAAGCCTCCCCTAAATTTTAAAGCGTTCAGTCTTTTAAACTGAAGAATTCAAGAACCATTCCAAGTAATAGAAACAGCATCGAGGTATAATGCATTTGAACATGGAGTCCTGTCTCTATCCCACAGCCCAATGTCTGGATGCAAGAGGTGCTTAATAAAGACCTGACTATGTGATCAGCTTATTAGTTGTAGAACAGAGTTATAATAATTGACTCACTACTCTGAGCCTCTATTTTCATTTCTGTGATTAGGAAGGAAACCTCTTCTGTCTACCTTACAGAATTTTTGTGAGGATCAAATAAAATAACGTGTATTAAAGTTTTGCTTTCTTACAGCAGAAAAATGCATTAAATATCTTCGAAAGGATAGATAAGAAACTGCGACTATCGGTCATCTCTGGGTAGGGGAACCCAGAGATAGGGTCGAGGCTAGGCAAAAGATTTCCTTTTTATTGTATACACAGTACTTTCCATCACAAGAAAACAATGCATATGTAAGAATGATTAGTATGAAATTTAGGCTTTAATAAAATCTTCATGAAAATTCAGAAGCATGTTATTTCATTTACATTCAGATCTGTTGCGTTGACTGCAATGCCTTGTAACAGTCTGAGCTTGGTGTGTTCTACATGAGAATTAAAATTACACAGTAGAAAGCTGCATATCTTTTAGAGTTACATTTCTTTCTTTTTTTATTCAACAAGCATTTATTAAGTAACTAGTACAGAATCAACAATAACCTCGTGCAGGCTTCTCATTAACTAAAGGATCACTGGATTGCTACTTATGATAACCCTAAGGAATGAATTTTAAAACTTTTCATTAGGCTCAATGTATTCTATGAAAGAAGAGAGAGAAATAGGTACCAACTTTGAAAGATTTGTCACCCTCGGTACTTACTATTTTTAGCTTCAAACAAAATGGCTTTGGTTTAATACTTCTAAAACAAGCATACCTTAAAGAAGTTACTCATCATGCTCTGGACCAAGGAAGAGTGAATTTCCAAACCAAACAATGTTGGGAAAATGAGGTACTTGTGGAAAATACGTTTCTTTTTCTTTCTTTTTTTTTTTTCAATTGAAGTGTAGTTGACTCACAGTATTGTGTTAGTTTCAGGTATACAGCAAATTGATTCAATTTTATATATATATATATATATATATATATATACACACACACACACTTTTTCAGATTCTTTTCCATATAGGTTATTACAAGATATTGAATACACTTTGCTGTACTACACAATAGGTCCTTATTGTTTATTTTACACATAGTGGTATGTATCTGTTAATCCCATACTCCTAATTTATCCTCCCACCTCCCCTTTGGTAACCATAAGTTTGTGGGTCTGTTTCTGTTTTGTAAACAAATTCATTTGTATTATTTTTTAGACTCCATATTTAAGTGATATCATATAATATTTATCATTTTCCTGTCTGACTCATTTCACTAAGCATAATATTCTCTAGGTCCATGTTGCTATAAATGGCAATATTTCACTCTTTTATGACTAATACTCTATTGTAGGTGTATATATTATATATATATATACACACCACATCTTCTTAAGCCAATAATCTGTTGATGGGCACTTGGGCTGATGGGCACTTGATTATAGTAAATAGTGATGCTATGAACATTGGGGTGGAGTTACACTTCTTATCTGATGAAAATCAATGCCTTTTAACTTTTTTATACAATGGAAACATTATTTCAAAGACACTTGAAAAGGCAAAATAGAAAGAACAGTATGGAATCTGTATACTGGAATCTGATACAGTCAGTACATGTAAATCTAATTTTGTCCTAAGAAAGTCAGAAATGCAGGGAAAATAAGACTATTGTAATAACTTTATCCAGTAGAAAATATACCATAAGCTTATTGTGCACCAACAAATTTCACTTACTTAATATTTTGATATACCTACAACCTATTTTTTGATTAGACCTTTGAAATCAGGGTGAGGGTCTCTGAAAATTGGAAGAGAATTGCATCTGAAATATACAAATTCTCACCTGGACGTTTCAATAGTATGGCAATAATTACTCTATAACCTTTTAAAAAATAAATCTGAATAGAAGTGATGATGAAAACATACTACTATATATATAATAGATAAATAATAACCTACTGTAGAGCACAGGGAGCTCTACTCAATACTCTGTAAGCCTATATGGGAAAAGAAACTAAAAAAGAGCGGATATATGTATACGTATAACAGATTCACTTTGCTGTACACCTGAAACTAACACAACATTGTAAATCAACTATACCCCGAAAAAAATTTTTTTAAAAAAGTAATGGTGAAATCTCTCCTAAAGCTTCTCTTTTTCAGTAAACTTTAATTCAGCAAACTTGAATCGTTAGTTACCCCAAAAAGGACTGGGTCATAAATGTGGTAATCATAGAGTAGATAGTCATCAGCACTTTTCAAAAGAATATGCATCCCTTGAACAATTCAAGAAGAAACTGAGAAGGAAAAATGATGAATTTGTTTCCCCATAAGCAAGATACAAGAATGTCCATGACCATTACTGAGCATTAATCTTTTGAGTATCTCCTTCCCATTAACCTCAAGACATCATCATGTCTCTTCCTTTCTGTCAGGAAACCTAGAGTTCTGTCCTGGCTCTGTGCCTGTAGTCATACGTTGATCTTATCCTCAAAACTTTAAAACACCTGTCTTTATTTTGAAACCAGAATAACAGGGGAACACAGTGTGATTGTTGCAAAATGATAGAATCTTGAGCCGAAAGAACCTTAAAGATGCTCTCAAGTAGTTATTAATTTTTTTTAGCAGAACTCTTTTATTAAAACAAAAATATAAGGCGATGAAAGCTAAACAGCTTTGGTTGAAGGAGGGTGAGTGTGGAATGTCTGCTTGCTGGTCTCTCATCTCTCCCTTGCAGTTCTTCGGGGAAGCCCTAACAGTCCTCCACAGCACAACCTGAACACTGACTTAGTCCAACCTCATTTCACAGATGGGGAAAACACAGGAACTTTCTGAGTTCATTGCAAATTATAGCAGATTCAGGAACCCTTGTTCATTGTTGTGTCCATAGTCATAACAACATTTATTGACTGATATATTTGGACTAAGCAGTGCTTTAAATTCTTCACTTGCATTATTTCATTTATTTCTTGCAATAAAGCTCTGAGGTATAGGTACTGCTAAGACTGATTGATTGATTGATTTTAATTGAAGTATACTTGATTTACCATGTTTCAGGTGTGTATATATATACATACATACATATATATGTATATTCCTTTTCAGATTCCTTTCTATTATAGGTTATTACAAGATATTGAATACAGTTCCCTGTGCTATACAATAGATCTTTGTTATTTATCTATTTTGTATACAGTGATGTGTATCTGTTAATCCCATACTTTTAATTTGTCCTGTCCCCCTTCCCCTTTGGTAACTATGTTTGTTTTCTATGCCAGTGAGTCTATTTATGTTTTGTAAATAAGTTCATTTGTATCATTTTTTTAGATTCCACATATAAATGACATTGTATGATATTTGTCTTTCTCTGATTGACCTACTTCACTCAATGTGATAATCTCTAAGTTCATCCATGTTGCTGCAAATCACATTATGTCATTCCTTTTATGGCTGAGTAATATCACTGTATATATATGTATATACCACATCTTTATCTACTCATCTGGGTCTTTTTAAGATTTTTTATATATGGGCCATTTTTAAAGTCTTTTATTGAGTTTGTTACAATATTGCTTCTGTTTTATGTTTTGTTTTTTTGGCTGGCAGTCATGTGGGATCTTAGCTCCCTGACGAGGGATGGAACCTGCACCCCCTGCACTGGAAGGCGAAGCCTTAACCACTGGACAGCCAGGGAAGTCCTCTCTTCATCTGGTGATGGACATTTAGGTTGCTTCCATGTCTTGGCTATTGTAAATAGTGCTGCTATGAACATTGGGGTGCATATATCTTTTCAAATTAGAGTTTTCATCTTTTCCAGGTATACACCCAAGAGTGGGATTGCTGCATCATATGGCAACTCTATTTTTTAGTTTTTTAAGGAAACTCCATGCTGTTCTCCATAGTGGCTGTACCAATTTATATTCCCACCAAAAGTGTAGGAGGGTTCTCTTTTCTCTACACCCTAAGATCAATTTAATAGATAAGAAAAGTAAGGCAAGAGAAAATAAGTAAGTTGCCCAAAGTCACACAGTTACTATGCTGTTTTAGTCTTCAGTTACTTCATCGGTAAGGAGCTGGATAATTTCTGAAACGCAGGCTGGTGTGCACCTCTAAAATTCTATAGTCTTAGGATTCCAAGTTGTGAGACAGGTTCTTCCACCATAAATTGTTCCTTCAGAACCAATTATATTCCTCTGAGACTTAAATATTTGAAGTCTACAGAGGGACATTTTAAGAGGTAATTGTTTCAATTCACCAATCAGGTGAGTCTGATAACCTTCCACCTGTGATCAAGTACTGCCATTGACTCAGTACTGTTTGTAGTTAGTACAGTCTGTTTGTAGTTAGAGAACAATGAGGTGGTGGGAAGAGGTGAGACAAAAAACTTTGAGATTATTTAGTAGTAGAAGTAGCAAAAACATGCTGATTGTGCCTGTTAAACTCCTATAAGAGGAGCTTAAAAACAGGCAAATGGCAGCAGCAGTGTAGTATGATTGAGTCAATATGATAATGGTAAATTTGGAGCAATTTTTGTTATGCAAATAGCATAAATCTATTAATAATACGCAAATTTTTGTCTTACAATTAACTTGTTAAAAGCATAACTTTTTGCATGAGAAACAAAACATTAGCCACATAATTCTGGAACCGTTGAGAAGACCTTGTAAACAGAAGAGCAATATTTTTATAAAGATAAGCAGTTCTTGAACTTTGACCAATGTATCATACACAGAGATAACTGCATCTGACATCAAAGTACAGTGACTCATTAATCTTCCTTATTTTATTGTTTCAAATAACATTTAAACTCAAGTTCACTACTTCCCTTGGTTTGAATTTCCTATACACTGGGTTAGATTTCTTATTTCTCTGTGTATACATGCCAACCTAAAGACATGTTTTTCACTCAAAGAGTAAAATTACTGTGATTTTAAAAAATATGAATTATAATTTTGCTCTGCCTCTGACCTTTTCCTCCCTTCCAGTCTCATCCTCTCCCCCACTCTCAGTGTATTTTTTGCTCCAATAATTTCCAGTTTCTTATAGTTCTTCAATACCAAACCTGTCACATCTCTATACCTTGGTACACGCTGTTTCCCCTAAATGGAACACCTTTTCCTCTTTCTATTCTTGGCCCAAAGGGCCTGGTTAATTCCTATTCATCTTTTAATATTCAGCTCACCTCTCTTCCTCTTGGAGTCCTTTATTATTATAAAACTGCAATAAATATCCTTGTATATATCTTTTTTTTCTTGTATATACCTTTGCACACATTTGTGATTGTGCTCTTAGTAGAAGTTATTAGCAGTGGAATTACTGTGACAAAGATTATTCACTTGAGAGTCCCCTGGCTGCCTAGTGGTTAGGATTACGGGCTTTCACTGCTGCTGCCCAGGTTCAATCCCTGGTTAGGGAATTGAGATCCCGCAAGTTGTGTGGTGCTGCCAAAAAAAAAAAAAAAAAAAGGAAGATTATTCACTTGTACAAGGATCTTAACATACACAAAAGCTCTTTCTCTTAAAATAGTCGGGTGTGATAAAATGTTTATGAAGTCAATCAGTTCCTGATTTGCAAATGACAACACAAACAACTGGCCCCTTCTGCTTCACTCTTCTGGCCCCTGAGCTCTCCTGGTGCTTGATACTGCTTCCTTTTCATACATGGCCCTGCTCCTGTTTCAGGGAGAGCCCATAAAGATCTGACCCAGCTTCTTTTCTTGTGCTAGAAACCTCTCCTTCTCCCTCTCTGTGGCCCTGGACCTGTCTACCTGCCCTACCCATCTCCTACCACTCATGCCAGGTGGAGGCTCCAGGCTGTAGAATATAAGTTTAAGAGGAGCCAAATGATTGGATTTCACAGGCTTCAAGAGGCCCTGGAGCTGTTTTACTACACCAGTGGCTTTCAAGGTAATACCCTAGGATTTTCCAGAGATGCTCTAAGGGTCTCGAAAGGGAGAGAGGGGAGGGAAGAAAAAGCCAAAGCCAAAGCTCTAGGTGCCCTGTCCTGCATGTCAACCAGGGCCCAGTTTGTCTGTTTTATATGTACTGAGCTCAAGTAAGCTTTCATTTAAAGAAAAAACAGACAAACCAAAAAAGTCAATGCTTAAAAAAAGTTTTAACACAATTTATGAGTTTGCCAAGCTTTGGTGGACTGGCTTAAGTAACCTCACCTCACCATTAATTTTCAACTTTGGTCTCTTTTGAAAAATGCATTCATTCATTTATTCCTAACGTGACCCACTTGCCCTGGTTTGCCTGAGACTTTCTTGGTTTTAGCCCTGAAAGTTCTATGTCCTGGGAACCCCACTGATCCCAGGCAATGTTACCCTATTCTGTTAATTCTTTCTACCCATTTACTAAAAAAAAAAATCACTGAGCAGTTATCATGTGCTGGGCACTGTAGTAAGCACTGGAGAATAAAGAAAAACTTTGACAAAGTCCCTGACCTTGAGGAATTCACACAATAGTAAGTTCAGAAGGACACTAATACTCAACAAAAAAACTTGGTAAATGATACTACAGGGCAGTCTGCAAATGTTATGTGTCTTCCATCATAAAAAAAAAATTGAGTATATAACCAAATACATTACATCTATAATTACACTCATGTTCATAATAATAAGAGCTAAAACTATATGACACTGCTAAGTACCAAACATTATTCTAAGTACTTTACAAATAGTAACTCAATTAATCCTTATACCAACCTCAAGGTAGGCACTATTATTATATCCATGATGGATTTAAAATGGCTGCAAATTCTTTGACATGCTTCCCATCAAGAGACCTAACTCCTTGTCCCTTGAGGCTGACCTGAACTTAGTCACTTACTTGGTTAATATAATGAAGCAGAAGTAACATTCTCAGCAGAACTTCGGATGTTCTATTACTAAATGCCGTGTTCCAGGGGAGCCAGATGGCAAGAGAAGAGGCCCAAGTTAGACACGTGGAGAGAGAAACACCAGAGCAGCCCCAGTTGTTACAGCCTTCCTAGCCCAGGTGTGAGATTCAAGAGTGAAGAAGCATACAGATAATTCCATTCCTAGTCACCATATGAACTACAACCATATGACAGATCCCAAATGAGAACCATCCAGTGAGTTCAGTCATCCCCCCAAACTTTGGAAGATAATAATGAAGAGCTGATTTAGGTCACTAAGCTTTAGAGTGGTTGGTAATACAGCAATCAGTGATGGGGACAATATTGACTTCACCAGTGAGAAAACTGAGACCCAGAATAACAATAATAAAATAATAATAATAATAATAATTATTATTATTATTTTTGGCCACATTGCACAGCATGTGGGATCTTAGTTTCCCGACCAGGGATCAAACTTGCACCCTCTGCAGTGGAAGTGTGGAGTCAACCACTGGACCACCAGGGAAGTCCCTGAGACACAGAATGGTTAAGTAATTTGTCCAAATCAAATACAGCTAGCAAGTAACAGAATCAGGATTTAAGCCAGAAAATTTAGCTCTAGAATCTGTGTTCTTAACCACTGCACTGCTCTGCCTTTGCATTAAAAAAACTTATACACACAGATAAATTTTAAAATTTCAAACTTTTTTTTTCTGTATCTATCAGGGATGACACCGGTCATTCAGCAGGCACCGTTATAGTTACAAAGGAATAAGTTAGTAAGTTGGTGTGGACCATCAGGGGCAACATCACAGAGGAGGACATTTAAGCTGGATCTTGAAGCATATCAGAGATTATGATGCAAGAAACGGGGAAGAAAAAGGCAGTAGAAGTGAAATACTGTGGGGTACAAGGAGAACGGTGTCAGGAGCCGATGCTGGGAAAGCGTGCTAGAGTAAGGTAGTGAACAGTCTTTACATCAAACAAAGGAGTCTGGATTTCATCTTATGACCACAGGAAGCAATTGAAAGTTTTTCAACAAAGGTAAAATGTGATAGATAAAAGGTAATTTTGGTGGCAGTGTGGAGACAGCTACAGAGAAAAAAAAAAGAGACCAAATAGATAAATTGATATAGACCAGGTACAAGAGGATGAGTACCTCAAGATATGGGAAAATTGGAGAAGGTGGGCTTGAGAGATATTCCTGAAGTGTGACTGACAAGACTGGGCAACCAATTAGATAACAGGGATACGAGAGAAACTATCCTCTTAGATGACTGGCTGAAGCTTCACCTGCAACTCAGTAACACTTCAAGAGTTAGTGTATTACCTTCTCTCTGAAGACAAATAGGTGTTCAAAGCAAAATGATTATTGAGAACAGAGGTACAGATCAAAGGGGTCAAAGAACCAAATCACTACCAAGTTTCTAAAAATACAGATGCCAAGGCCAAACCCTTCTCAATCAGAATTCCTTGGGACAGCAGTTGGGAATTTGTATTTTTATAAAGTTCCCCAGATAACCCTGCTTGGCCCCAGATATCACTCTGAGGGTTCTTCTTAGCCTCTCTGTTCACTGAAGGTTGATATTTCCCCTAAAGTTCTATCCCCAATTGTCTTCTCATCCTATGTACCCCATCTGGACCATCTCATTCATTTCAGCAACTTCAACTATCATCTGAATACTAAGGATTTCCAAATGAAACCCAGGTCTTTCTTCTGAGCTTTATCCTATATTTCTACCCTCAGCCTGAACATCTCTACTGGGATATGTACTGGCATTATGGAAATAGTTAAAATCCCAAATAATAACATACTTAATGGTAAATGATTGCTTTTCCCCTAACACCAGGAGCAAGACAAGGATTTCCACTTTTGCCACTGCTATTCTTTCACGCCATGCAGCTTGCAGGATCTTAGTTCCCTGACCAAGGATTGAACCCAGGCCCTCAGCAGTGAAAGCGCAGAGTCCTAACCACTGGACCACCAGGGAATTCCCTTGCCACTGCTATTCAACACTGAATTGGTGGTTCCAGCAAGGGCAATTAGGGCATAAAAAGAAAAAAAGTAACAAAATTTGTTTGCAGATGACCCAATCTTGCATATAGAAAATCCTAAGAAATCCATTACAAAAACTATTAGAACTAATAAATAAGTTCATCAAGATTGTAGTGGACAATATCAATTTTAAAAATCATATTTTTATACACTAGTAAGGAATAATTCAAAAATGAATTTAAGAAAACAATTGCATTTACAAAAGCATCAAAAAATAAAATACTTAGGAACATATTTAACAAAAGAAATGCAAATTGTGTACTCTGAAAACTACAAACATTGTTGAAAGAAATGTTAAAAGAACCAAATAAATGGAAAGACATCCCATGTTCATAGACTGGAAGACTTGTTGTCAAGATGGCAATACTCCCCAAACTGACTGACACATTCAAGACAACTCCGATCAAAATCCCAGCTGTCTTCTTTGCAGAAATCAAAAATATGATCCTAAAAAATAATATGGAAATGCAAGGGATCCAGGATAGCCAAAACAATCTGGAAAAAGAAGAACAAAGTTGGATGACTCATACATCCTGATTTCAAAACTTTGTACAAAGCTATAATAATCCAGACAGTGGGGTACTGGCATAAGGATAGACACATAAATCAATGAAATAAAATTGAAAGTCTAGAAACCCTGACATTTACAGTGAATTGGTTTTTAACAAGGATGCCAGACCATTCAATGGCGAAAGAAGAGTCTTTTCAACAAATGATGTTTGGACAAATGGATGTCACATACAAAAGTATAAACTTGGAGTCCTACCTCACAACGTATACAATAATTAACTCAAAATGGATCATACACCTAAACGCAAGAGCTGAATAAAACTCTTAGAAGCAAATAACTGTAAAATTTCAAGACCTTGGATTAGGCTATGGTTTTTAGATATGACACTAAAAGCACAAACAACTAAAGAAAAAATAGATGTGTGGGATATTACAAAGTGTATAACTTTTTTGCTTTGAAAGACACCTTCAAGAAAGTGAAAAGAGGGACTTCCTGGTGGCGCAGTGGTTAAGAATCCACCTGCCAATGAAGGAGACAGGGGTTCGATCCCTGGTCTGGGAAGATCCCACATGCTGTGGAGCAACTAAGCCTGTGTGCCACAACTACTGAGCCCGAGCGCCTAGAACCTGTGCTCCACAACAAGGGAAGACGCCGCACTGAGAAGCCTGTTCACCGCAATGAAGAGTAGCCCCCACTCACCACAACTAGAGAAGGCCCACATGCAGCAATGAAGACCCAACATAGCCAAAAAATAAATTAATTAATTAAATTTAATTTAAAAAAAAAGAAAGTGAAAAGACATAGATAAGCAACAAGGATTATACTGCATAACACAGGGATTTATAGTCATTATCTTGTAATAACCTATAATGGGGTATAATCTGCAAAAATACTGAATCACTATGCTGTACACCTAAAAATAATATAATATTGTAAATTGACTATACTTCAATTTAAAGAAAGAAAGAAAAAAAGTGAAAAAAACTATAGCTAGGAAATATTTGCAAATCTTATTATCTGATAAGGGCATTCTTCATATATTCTAAATATATGGCAAGAATGTAGAAAAACTGGAACTCTTACATGGATGGACCTAGACATTGTCATACAGAGTGAAGTGAGTCAGAAAGAGAAAAACAAATATCGTATATTAACACATGTATGCGGAATATAGAAAAATGGTACAAATCAACCAGTTTGCAAGGCAGAAATAGTGACACAAATGTAGAGAACAAACATATGGACACCAAGTGGGGAAAGCTGGAGTGGGTGGGGGTGGAATGAATTGGGAGATTGGGATTGCCATATATGCATCACTAATAAGAAAAAAAATTAAACTGTACACTTTAAATCTATGCAGTTTATTGTATGTCAATTGTATCTCAATAAAAGTTCTTAAAGGAAAAAAAAAAAAGAAAAACTGGAACTCTTGTATACTGTTACTAGGAATGCAAAATGGTACAGCCACTATGGAAAACACTTTGGTAGTTCCTCCAAAAGTTAAACATAGAATTGTCATATGACCTAGCAATTGTACTCCTAGGTATATATACCCAAGAGAATGGAAAACTGGTACTCACACAAATACTTATATGCCATTGTTCACAGCAGTAGTATTCACATTAGTCAGAAGGTGGAAACATCTAAAATGTCCATCAACAGACAAAGAGATTAAATAAAATGTGATATATCCATACAACAGAATACTATTCAGCCACCAAAAGGAATGAAACACTAATAAATGGTACAACCTGGAAACACCTTGAAAACATGCTAAGTGAAAGAATCCAGACACAAAAGGCCACATGCTGTACGATTCCACTTATATGAAATATTCAAAACAGTCAATCCACAGAGACAGGAGGTAGATTAGTAGCTTCCAGGGGTTGGGAGAAAGGGGAATGGAGAGTCACTGCTAATGAATACAGCATTTCTTTTTGGGGTGATGAAAAATGTTCTAAAATTAGATAGTGATGATGGTTGCACAACTCTGTGAATACACTAAAAGGCAAGAGTTGTATACTTTGAATTGGTGAATTATATGGTATATTAATCAAGATTCTCCAGAGAAACAGAATAGGATATATATGTATAGATATACATAAGAGGAAATTTATAATAGGAATTGGCTCACGTAGTTACAAGGGCTGAGAAGTCCCATAATCTGCTGTCTGCAAGCTGGAGAACCAGGAAAAAGCCTGTGATATAATTCAGTCTGAGTCTGAAGGCTTGACAATCAGGGCAGTCAATGGTGTGGGTCAGAGTCTGGACATCCCAGCTCAAGAGAAAGGGAATTCACCCTTTCCTCCTCTTTGTGTTTTATTCTGGCCCTTGATGGTTTGGGTGATGCCCATCCCTATTGGTAAGGGCAGATCTTCTTTTCACAGTCCACTAAATCAAATGCTAATCTCTTCTAGAAACACTCACGTACACACCTGAAAATGTTTTACCCGCCATCTAGCCCAGTCAAGTTGATGCATAAGATTAACCATATGGTGAATGAATTATAGCCCAATAAAGCTGTAAAATTTAACAAGATTCAAGTGAAAATCAGTCAATGGCTATATATAATTCCCCATGTAATGGCTGGAAAAGTATCATGAAAATAATAGAGATTGAATGGGATAATACAAGTTTTATCTTTCTAATTGTAAATTTTATATTTTCATAGCATGAATTGATGACTAACATAAAATTCTATTAAGAAGTATTTAATACTATATTTAAATGTTCTAAGTGTCAGACTTCCTCTCCTTAGCTTTTCTACAGATGTAGAATTTTAGCTCTGACTCACACTCTACAATTAAATGAAAATAGAAAAATATGACTGTGAATTAAGATTAATCTGCAGGCAGCATGGTGAAATAAAACGTTTAAATTTATATATATATAAATCTCATTCTTCAAATAAGATATAAGCTGGAAGTGTAGCATGTAGAACAGATGAAAATATTATAAACAGAGCTCCTTCGGTTGAGGTATGGAGGGAAGAAAGCCTTTGCCTCCATTCCTCCAAGTAAAAGCAACTCAGCATAACCACGTCTAAATACCATGGAGTACAGTTTAAATGGTGTAGAGACTCAACAACCTAGACTTTTTGGCAAGGTACAGAAACTCCATGGGCTTCTGTTCCCTATCTGTCACAGGAAGGGGCTGAAGTAAAACCTGAAAGCCCCTTCCTACTCTCAAAGTTTATAATTATGTGACCCTAAAACAGCTAACACAAAGTCTAGTAGAGCTATTGGCTTCTAAAATGTTTACCAATCACTCAAGAGCTTAAGGAATTCCAACCAAGATCAAAACAAGCCTTGAGCTATACCCACCTTTCTCAGACCTATAAAATAAACAGCAAACTTTGGATGAAAATAGAGAGCAGGGGAAAGGCTTATGTCAAAGTCAGTGAAATACAGTCTGAACAAAGGGCAGCTGGTTTCCATTGATCTTTCTTATCTCTTAGATAAAAGTAGTTAATGGGCCATAAATATAAACAAAGGATCTGTGTCTCCCAAGAAGGAGGGAAAGGAGGGAGGTGGTATAGTCCTCTCTTCTAGATGGCAGCACCTTAAGGAAAAGCAGAACAAAAGAGTTTCTACTGAGACTAGGAACTGGCCTCTAGTCAGACAGCTATGGGACAGGCAAGTACTTGAAGTCCTAAAAACAAGAAACCAGTTGAGGAGTTAGCGAGGGGTTGGGGGTGGGGCATAGATGGAGCAGAGATTGTGCTGGCTAAGGTGCTGCCAAGATGGGGAGAGACTGTGTTGAATGAGGGACATGGCAGCCCTCAAACAGAAACACCAGAGAGAGAGCCTTGACAGATGTAGTCCTAGAAATGTGGTTGAACTCCTTGGTACTCAAAGTGGGGTCCATGGACCAGTAGCGTGGGCAGCACCAGTGCACTTACTAGAAATGCAGAATCTCGGGTCCAACCCACATCTACTGAACCACAATCTGAATTTTAACAAGATCCCTGGTGACTGTGCATTAAAACTTGGGTGTAGCTGGAATACTAGCTTCACAAAGACATCAACCATGCTGGCTATACCTAGTGACAGGGAAAACTGCTGAGCACTCAAACTACTGTATCTGAGTTCCACCAATCTTAATAAAGAAAAGGCTAAAAGTTTAAAACAACAACAACAACAAAAAGCTTTATGCTAAAAATGACAAATCATCCATCAATTCTGGGAAAAGTCAGTGTAAGCATAGATTAATTCAAATTAATCCTGGTATGTGATAGGTAAAGATGATATGATTAATCAATCTTAAGAGTTCTTATCACAAGAAAAAAATTCTTTTTTTCTTTTTTTTTTGCTTTCTCCTTTTATTGTATCCATATGAGATTATAGCTGGTAACTAAACTTACTGTGGTTATTGTTTCACGATATATGTAAGTCAAATCATTATGCTGTACACCTTAAACTTATGCAGTGATGTATGTCAGTATCTCAATAAAACTGGGGGGGAAAAGATTAATCAATGTAAATAAAGAAGTGGAATTCTAGCATTCTTACTATCTAGTAAATCTTCCCTGTAAGACTCTTGAGGGTTGGGTCTAATTTATTTCACGTATCTAACACACTGCCTTACATGTAACTAGCACTAAATAAATGGTTGAATAAATGAATGAAGACACAATTGGTACTTTAAAGATAAATTTTATGAAATGTGAATTATATCTCAAAACCTCCCACAAAAAAACCCAAGATATAATTGGTAAGAATGGCATGCCAGAAACACCAGACTATAAGCTCCATGAAGGCAGGGCCCATGTCTGGTTTGTTCACCACAATATCCCTAGCACAAATTTAGCATATGCCTAGCACATTGCTTGGGAAATACATAAGTAAATAAATGGATCAATAAGTGAACGGGGGACTTCCTAGGTGGCGCAGTTGTTAAGAATCCGCCTGCCAATGCAGGGGACACGGGTTCGATCCCTGGTTCAGGAAGATCCCACATGCTGTGAAGCAACTAAGCCTGTGTGCCACAACTATTGAGCCTGTGCTCTAGAACCTGTGAACCACAATGATAGAACCCATGTGATGCAACTACTGAAGCCCACATGCCTAGAGCTCGTGCTCCACAACAAGAGAAGCCACCGCAGTGAGGAGCCCGCACACCACAGTGAAGAGTAGCCCTGTTTGCCACAACTAGAGAAAGCCCATGTGCAGCAATGAAGACCCAGTGCAGCCAATAAGTAAATAAATAAATAAATTTATTTTTAAAAAAAGTGAATGGAAGACGAATTTTCCACGAATATATGTGAAAATGGACTAGGCAATTAGCTACCCTTGGAGGAAACAATCCCTTCTTCAATCACTGGATTCCCATGAAATCAAGGATGAATGTACCTGACATTGAAAAGGAGCATTAATCTGATGTGAGTAAATATCATATGATGCTTACCATCACAACTTTAAGTTGAATTTCAATAGTATAAACTTTACCATAAAATGGGGAAAACTTTAGCCTGATATGGATCTGTCTTACACATTCTAAAGTATTTTTAGAAATGCTACTTATATAGCAGCAGCATCTATAAAGAAGTCCCTCTGCCTAAATCCTGCCATGGCAGTCCTGGGCAATACTGGAAAAATAATAAGTTTATATGTGACCCTTCCAGCATTTTTTTTTAACTTTAAAAAAATTTTAGTGTGACATTTGATACATACAAAAGAATATGTGTCATAAGAATATGTATTCTGCTTAAAAACAAGAACATTATCAATATCAAGATTTACTTCCTTTGGGATCTTATGCCAATTTCTGAAGGAGTCTGGCTTCTAGCTACCTGGCATTAATGTAGAAGGTTTGAGAAATACATATTCAATTAGGTGCTATCTGCTGAGATTAGCTTTAGATTTTTACCATCCTTGGGTATATGAACATTTTTATAGCATTTTTTTCTGATAATAAAAGTGTATGTATTCAATACAGAAATTTTTGAAAACAGGGAAACATATGAAGAAAGTAAAAATAACCAATAATAATCCTATTGCCTCCAGATAATTGTTAACATTTTGAAATACACAGGCATGCACACATACATACACACACAAATACATTTTATTAGGCATCTTGAGTTCCTTTCAAAGACTTAAGGAAATGAATGCCTGAGTGGAATTTCATGCCTTGTGGCAGGCTGGTGGGAAACTTAAGGCCTTAAGGTTTTCTCAAATTGTACCAAAGAAAACATTTGCATTTCCAAAATGATAGCATGATAGTGATACTCTCAGATATTCAGTTATTAAGTAACCCAAACAGCTTTAGGCCCATGATATGGGTGTTAACAATTTAACGTTATAATTCAAAGAAATTGGCCTCAAATTCATATACTCACAATAAGCTAAGAGTATTCAGCCAAATTCATGCCAAGTAACCATGTACCTGATGCCTCATGTATTCACATGTTCACAGATATAAATTTCTCTGGATTTATGGGTGGTGATAAAATCAGAAGACTTCCAATAGAGAAACGACACCAGAACAGATCTAAGGTACAAAGAAATTTTGATTCCTTCTAACAAACTGTGTACCAGACAAGCTGTGCAGGCAAGTGTGTCTGTATTGGGAGAGTAAATGAGGAGAGGAGCATCGAATGAAAGGCAGACAGGTTTCAAGTGTGTATCATGAATGTCTTTTCTAATTGAGTGATGGCAACTAGTCTAGCAGGTTCTTCTTGTCCCCTTGGGGGAAAAGCCTGTACAAACAGATAATTCTTGCACAATGTTTTTTGGATTAACAATTTTGGTTTTTATGTGAGGACCCTCCACCTAAGAAGAGATCATATCTAGAAACTAAGAAATATGCTTTTCTAGCTGAGTTAATATTTCCCTTGTGGTTTTAATCTCTAGGATTTAGGAAATAATATCTCAGTTTAAGAGGTGTGAGGGTGGAGCTTGTGGAGGGTGTCAAGTTCAGGAATTTGAATTAAGATACCAGCTCAGGAAGAAACAAAAGTGAAAAAATATGACAAAGGTAGGATCCAAAATGTGAGGAGCCAAAATAAATTAAAATCAAAATCCAAAGCTAGGCTCATAAATCACAGTGCCAAGGCTAAAAATGACAAAAATAAGATTCAGACTACAAAGAAAGTACAGGAAGACTGGTGTCAAATAGTAAGCTTCTGTATATTTTTCTAAAGAGGGTTAAAAATGTAAACAATTGCCTACGTGAGTGGATCTGACAAGTTTAGAGGGAGATGAGGTCACTTCATCTCTCATGAAGCCAAAGTTTCCTCTCTGGCAGCCAACCTTGATATCTGACTGTTATGGATTAAATCAGCCAGTATAGGTATTCAGCAAACAACGTTAAGCAAATAAATTAGTAGACCTTACATTTGTTTACATTATTACATTGAGGAGGAAGTTCCGAGAACTAATTTTCAGTTGTGATGTCTGTAGGTAAAAAAGACTGTGTGACTCGAAAGAGATCATCACTTGTAGATTTATCAAACAGAGGATTACCATTTGTATGCTATAACAAGCTATAGTCAAAAATCTAAAAATAACAGCCCAGCTTGCAAAAGCCACTTGTCCATTAATCATGTATGTGTTTAATAGTTTTGCTGGGTTTGATGTTCCCACTATAGCTTTAGGTTTCAAATTCAGCATTCTGGTCATTGTTCCTTTGCTTCATGGCTATAAATAATGTTTGGTGTTATGTTGATTAGGGCCACATAGCCCAAAAACTGGACTTCAGGAGCAGGGGTAGTTAACCAAGAGGTAGATTAACACATTTTTACATCCCTCTTCTCTCTAATAAGAAAAAACATAGAGGGCTATTGTTAAACACTATGTTTAGATAATACCCCTATCAAGGCAAGATTTTACTGAAAGCATACACATAAGCTAAATATAATACTTTTACCACATTTCAAAATATATCACATTTTGGTTTTATGCCCAAACCAAGTGCGAAGGCTTCTTTCTAACTGACCCTGAATATAAGTCTTACAAAAGGTCTCCTGCCAAGACAGTCTCCACATTTCAGGCCAAACTAGTCTCAAAATTCCTCTGGTAACAAGAACTCAGCGAGGTTTTTCTCCAGCTTAATGCAGTCCATACTACTCTCTTGCTACATAAAATTACTTCAAGACTTAATTGAGGTTTAGTTTTCTTACTACCCTCCAGATCAGTTAAAAGTCTTTACCAGTTTCTTCCTACTGCTTTGTTCTCTTTTCACTTGGTTTGAGAATACAGAATAAAAGAGATGATAGCCTGAAAGAGAATAAAGAGATGATAATCTCAAAATCACATCCTTATATGGGAAGGAGTCATTCACTGTTCTCTTAAAAAGAAAGCAAACCTTCTTTACCAGTAGCAATGCAGCTGTTCTCTGCTTTTGTTTCCCTCACCGTCTACTTCTGATAGTCTTATTTTTTGAACTACTCTTCATTTAAACATTTTATAGCTTTTGTTAAATGATTGTAATATGTGTTCACTGAATATACAGTTAAGGAAATTGAAGAAAATAAATTCTCCATGACATCACCAATCTCAGTGGCAGTGTTTTTCTTTACATATGTGTATGCATATGGATAGTCACACTAATTTAAAAACCAATCTTCTGTGCGTACTATTTTTTAGCCTATGCTTTTCCATATAAAAATATAGTTTCAACATCATTCTTTTTTTTTTCTGACTTTTTTAACTTAATCATTTTATTTTATTGATTGATTGATTGATTGATTGATTTTATTTTTTGGGGGGTACACCAAGTTCAATCACCTGTTTTTATACACATATCCCCAACATCATTCTTAATATGATGTATAGGAGTCCATGTCATAGATGTTCTACAATTCAGTTGTTGAATATTTACTATTTTATTTTACTTTAAATAAATTTATTTGTTTATTTGGCTGTGTGGAGTCTTTGTTGCTGCACACGGGGCTTCTCTAGTTGTGGTGAGTGGGGGCTACTCTCTGTTATAGTACTCGAGCTTCTCATTGCGGTGGCTTCTCCTGCTGCAGAGCACAGGCTCCAGGTGAGTGGGCTTCAGTAGTTGTGGCATGTAGGCTCAATAGCTGTGGCTCCTGGGCTCTAGAGCACAGGCTCAGTAGTTGTGGCACACAGGCTTAGTTGCTCCACGGCATGTGGGATCCTCCCAGAGCAGGGATCGAACCCGTGTCCCCTGCATTGGCAGGCGGACTCCTAACCACTGTGCCACCAGGGAAGCCCTACTATTTTAAATTATTTTTAAACTATTGGATTTAAACAATCATGTAATTATCTTAACTAAAAACTGAGATGTAGCCTTATTTTTTTTTTCAGATCTTTGTTGGACTGTAATTGCTTTACATCATTGTATTAGTTTCTGCTCTACAACAAACTGAATCTGTATGTATACATATATCCCCATATCCCCTCCCACTTGGCCTCCCTCCCACCCTCTCAATCCCACCCCTCTAGGTCATCACGCATCACCGAGTTGATCTCCCTGTGTATGCAGCAGCTTCCCAGTAGCTATCTATTTTACATTTGGTAGTTTATATATGTCAGTGCTACTCTCTCACTTTGTCCCAACTTCCCATTCCCCCTTTTCTGTCCTCAAGTCCGTTCTCTATGTCTGCATCTTTATTCTTGCCCTGCCACTAGGTTCAACTGTTTTTTTAGATTCCATATATAGGTGTTAGCATATGGTATTTGTTTTTCTCTTTCTGGCTTACTTCACTCTGCATGACAGACTCTAGGTCCATCCACCTCACTACAGATAACCCAATTTCGTTCCCTTTTATGGCTGAGTAATATCCCATTGTATATATGTGCCACATCTTCTTTATCCATTCACCTGTTGATGGACATTTAGGTTGCTTCTGTGTCCTGGCTATTGTAAACAGTGCTGCAATGAATATTGTGGTACATGTTTCTTTTTGGATTATGGTTTTCTCAGGGTATATGCCCAGTAGTGGGATTTCTGGGTCATATGGTGGTTCTATTTTTAGTTTTTTACAAAACCTCCATACTGATCTCCATGGTGGCTGTATCAATTTACATAAAAATATGGAACGCTTCAGGAATTTGCACGTCATCCTTGCGCCGGGGTCATGCTAATCTTCTCTGTATCATTCCAATTTTAGTATATGTGCTGCTGAAGCGAGCACGAGCCTTACTTTTTTCATTAAAATTTCTGCAAGTAGACTCATTGGATAAAAGTTACACATAGTTTTAAGCCATTTAATAAACACTGCCAAATTGTCCTGCTAAAAGTACTATGAATTAATACTTCTCTTTTAGTTTATAAAAGTGCCCTTTTACCAACACCACCACTTCCTCTTTTTTTATTCTTTTTTTCCTCCCTCCTCTCTGCTGATCTGCTGGGTGAAAGGCAATATCTTACTGTTTTAATTTGTTTTTTTCCCTATTACCGGTAAACACAAATATTTATTTGCCATATATCTGTATATATTTATTCACTGTTTGTACTTCATCTGAATTGTCCTACATTGTTTTTGTCCATTTTCCCCCATATAGATATCATATTTTATGTTATTTCTTCTGTATATGTGCTGCTTATATTTTTATTATTAATTTGAAAAAGCTGGTTATGTTAATAATAGTATACCTTCATATATTTATTGCAACTTTCTCTGTAAGGAAGTTTCCCAGGCTAGAAAAATCCAAAATATATATTAGTAAGAGATTGAGTAAATACCTTATCATTCGTTCATATAATGGAATACACAAGGCAGATGTTAAAAATAGTAAAGTAGCTCTATATGTGCTGACAAAGAAAGATGTTCATGATACAGTGCTCGGGGAGAAAGACTAGATACAAAATATTACTGAGAATGATTTTTGTTTTGAAAAAGTTATGTATTTAGGTACACACACTATACGTGTATATATGTATTGATAAAGGCCTGGAAATATATAATACACATTATTAAATGTATTTACCTACGAAGTGAGGGATTGAAGAAAAGGAGACACTAATTATTTTATACAACTCTGTATACAACACCTAAGTTTTTATGTTTTAAAATGAATTCACAATGTATGGTAGACCCAACTTCCCTTTCCTCCCTATAAAAGTGTTCTTCCCTTGCCATGCATGCAGTTCGTCCTGCTTTTAGGCCCTCAATTGCAATTCTCTGCTGATCCCGAATAAACCCATGTTTGCTGGAGAAATAGCTGGGGGGTCTATTTGTTTCAGGTCAACAAGAGGTGAAGGAGCAGCACCTCATAAGGACAGAAAGAGCAGGCTACAGGAACAAGCCCTCACTCAGGCTCAGGTGCTGGGCAGATAACCTTTCAGGAGCTATTATTCCATTTCTGGAATGCGTTTAAAACTGCTTAGTGGAGAAGAATCAAGATGGCGGAGTAGGAGGACATGCGCTCACTCCCTCTTGCAAGAGCACCAGAATTACAGCTAACTGCTGAACAACCATCAACAGAAAGACACTGGAACTCACCAAAAAAAACCACCCCACATCCAGAGACAAAGGAGAAGCCGCAATGAGACTGTAGGAGGGAAGCAATCACGTTAAAATCAAATCCCATAAATGCTGGGTGGGTGACTCACAAGCTGGAGAACAGTTATACCACAGCAGTCCTGAGGGTTCTGAGCCCCAGGTCACGCTTCCTAACCTGGGGGTCCAGCAACGGGAGGAGGAATCCCCAGAGAATCAGACTTTGAAAGCCAGTAGGATTTGATTGCAGGACCTCCACAGGACTGGGGGAAACGGAGACTCCACTCTTGGAGGGCACACAAAAAATGTGCTCACCAGGACCCAGGGGGAAGGAGCAGTGACCCCATAGGAGACTGAACCAGACCTACCTGCTGGTGTTGAAGGGTTGCCTGCAGAGGTGGGGGGCAGCTGTGGCTCACCAGGGAGACAGGGGCACTGGCAGCAGGGGTTCTGAGAAGTGCTCATTGGCGTGAGCCCTCCCAGAGTCCACCATTAGCTCCACCAAAGAGCCTGTAAGCTCCAGTGCTGGGTCACCTCAGGCAAAACGACCACCAGGGTGGGAACACAGCCCCACCCATTGGCAGACAAGCAGATTAAAGTGTCACTGAGCTCCACCCACCAAATTGGATTAAAGTTTTACTGAGCTCTACCCACCCAGCCCAACCCACCATAAGTCCCTCCCATCAGGAAGCACACACGAGCCTCCTAGACAACTTCCTCCGCAAGAGGGCAGACAGCAGAATCAAGCAGTATCAGTAGTATTTCAACTTGTGGAGCTGAAAATCACAGGCACTGAAAGACAGAGAAAATGAAAAGGCAAAAGACTTTGTACCAGGTGAAGGGACAAGATAAAACACCAGAAAACCAACTAAATGAAGAGGAGATAGGCACTCTTCCAGAAAAAGAATTCAGAATAATGATGGTGAAGATGATCCAGGACTCTGAAAAAAGATTGGATGCAAAGATCAAAAAGTTGCAAGAAAAGTTTACCAAAGACCTAGAAGAATTAAAGAACAAACAAACAGAGATATGCAACACAATAACGGAAATGAAAAATACACTAGAAGGGACCAAGAGCAGATTAACTGAGGCAGAAGGATGAATAAGTGACTTGGAAGACAGAATAGTGATAATCACTGATGCAGAAAAGAATAAAGAAAAAAGAATGAAAAGAACTGAAGACAGCCTAAGAGACCTCTGGGACAATGTTAAATGCACCAACATTTGCATTCTAGGGGTCCCAGAAGAAGAAGAGAGAGAAAGGACCTGAGAAAATACTGGAAGAGATTCTAGTTGAAAACTTCCCTAACATGGGAAAGGAAATAGCTACCCAAGTGCAGGAAGTGCAGAGAGTCCCAGGCAGGATAAACCCAAGGAGAAACACGCCAAGACATATAGTAGTCAAACTGACAAAAATTAAAGACAGAGAAAAGTTATTAAAAGCAACAAGGGAAAAATGACAAATAACATACAAGGGAACTCCCATAAGATTAACAGCTGATTTCTCAGCAGAAACTCTGCAAGCCAGAAGGGAGTGGCATGATATATTTAGAGTGATGAAAGGGGAGAACCTACAACCAAGAATACTCTACCCAGCAAGGATCTCATTCAGATTTGATGGAGAAATCAAAAGCTTTACAGACAAGCAACAGCTAAGAGAATTCAGCACCACCAAACCAGCTTTACAATAAATGCTAAAAAGAACTTCTCTAAGTGGGAAACATAAGAGAAGAAAAGAACCTACAAAAACAACAACAAAACAATTAAGAAAAGGGTAGTAGGAACATACATATCGATAATGACCTTGAATGTAAATGGACTAAATGCACCAACCCAAAGACACAGACTGGCTGAATGGATACAAAAACAAGACCCATATATATGCTGTCTCCAAGAGACCCACTTCAGACCTAGGGACACATACAGATGGAAAGTGAGGGGATGGAAAAAGATATTCCATGCAAATGGAAATCAAAAGAAAGCTGGAGCAGTGATACTCATATCAGATAAAATAGACTTTAAAATAAAAAATGTTACAAGAGACAAGAAAGGACACTATATAAAGACAGGGATCAATCCAAGAAGAAGAGATAACAATTATAAATATATATGCACCCAATATAGGAGCACCTCAATACATAAGGCAAATGCTCACAATGTATGGTATACTACTTTCATAATTAAAAAATGCTAAACAAGAAAAATGGGACACATTTTAATTTTTGTGTAACCATATCTTTTCCTGTATGGTTTTTACCTTTCGCATCAGGCCTAGAAAGATATTTCTTGTGCCAGGATTATAAAATTATTTTACTTTTTATTTTTGCATTTTTATGGCTTTACTTTTTGACATTTACACCTTTAGCCAATTACAGTTTATTTTGCTGTTTCATGAGTCACAAAGCAACACTAATAAAAATTCATCATTTTCCAACTTTATCTTAATGAAAATTATTTTGTATCCTTAAATCTGTCTTTTGAGTTAAATATTCTGTTTCACTGATCTGTCTTCCTAATTGAACACTGATACCACACTTGTTTTAGTCTTCATAACTTTAAATAGATTTCAATGTCTGATAGGTAAACAAAAGATAATCTGTGGTCTGAAGTGAAAATATTTACAACACATAAAATGAAAAAGTGGTAAAGATCCCTAACATGTCAAGAATTCCTCTAAGATGCTTTAGCTGCAAGTATCAGAAACTTATCTCAAAAGGCAAAGAAGGAATTTTACTGACTCACACAAATGGAAGTCCAGAGGTGCACAGGGCTCCAGGGTCAGTTCAATCACACTCTGACTTCATTTCCCTGTGAATTTCTCTGCTCTTCCCCTACATAAGTTGCTTTGTCTTCAGAGATTGGCTTTCCTTATTATCGCAAGATAGCGTCCAACAGACACTAGGGCATGTTTCCTCCCAAACCCTTCCCTTCAGTCCACTTGTGCCAATTTTGGTAATTTGCCATACTTGGGTCAAAAACCATGTCCAGGTTAATGCTTTCTGATGATGGTTTGTGCGTGAATTACTCCCTGACCCTTCAATCCCCATCCCTAGCTACTTCCCTATAGAATTCTTATATCTTGGACACCTAAGACACACCTCTTCTTTCTTTCATGCAATACTTTTGTGAGAATTCTCTTCTATGTGGAAATAATCTCTCATGATGACTTATGTGATTTCAAACTCTACAGAAAAGGCAGAATATGGCTCAGTTTCATGATAGAGCTGCTTATTTTACCGTAGTATTTTTATAACACTTTTGTTTCTATGGCTAAATTACACTAATGTGATCTACTGACATCAAGAAAGCAGATGTATTTATTGACAATTTCCTTTTGCATGCTGTAGTCAATGTCTAAAAAACATATCTTTACTTAAAGGCCCAAGTTGAGGGAACTTCAATTAATACTGGCCAACATACTATAATTTTGAATCATGAGTGACTATTAAATGAAATCTATTCAGCATATTACTTGAAATTTAATCGGGGGTAAAAACCCACTTCTTAGAGTAACTGAAACTAACAGTGAAAAAATTTTAATTATATGATATTTCATGCAATGTTAGAATTTTTCTCTGTGTTCAGTAACCTAGAACTAACAACTTGCTATTTAATAATGACTATAATACTGTTGGACAATATTTTTTGATGTTGTTGTTGGACAATATTGTAAAGGCAAAAAGCTATGTTATAATAAAGTTGTTTTAGTTTTTTTTTTGAAAGCAGTTTGCTTGTACTATTTGAATAGGCTTATAATGAATGATCTTCTGAGATCAGAAGGACATATTGAGGATTCTCTTGTAAATAAAAACACAATTGTCAGGATTAATGAATATTCATTTGTTACATAAATTACAACTAATGATATTTCTAATTTAAGTAAGGCGTGGCAGCTCCAGGTGTACAAACTTTGGGATAGATGGAAGTCACTTGAGGTAATCTGCTCAAGATCCCTGCTTTCACACAAAATGCACCCAACTCTCCCCAAATCTTTTGTCAATTTCTTCTGCCAGTGTTTAGCCACCTCATATAAGAATGTTCTTCCCTAGGAAAGCAATATTGATAATGAGCCAGGCAGAGTCAGATAGACCTGGGATCAAATTTAGGCTCAAGGACTTGAGCAAGTTATTTAACCTCTCTGAATTCCAGATTCCCTATCTATAAAATGGAGGAAATAATAGTACCTACATCATGGGATGCTTGTAAATCTTAGCTGAATTAATGTATAGAATGCACTTAAATTGCCTGGCAGCTATTATAATTAATTATCATTATTTACCAAGTTTTTATTCATGTATAATGCCATGATCAAAAAAAAAAGTTGCCCTAAATTGATCTTAAATAGATAGTCTAGTTTTCTAAAGCTATTCAAACTTTAATCAAAGTTGATATTAACTTATGCAAATTAATATTTTCTACATTTAAAAATCCACTTTGATGTAAATTATAAATATATGCAGGACTTCCCTGGTGGGCCAGTGGTTAAGAATCCACCTGCTAATGCAGGGGTCACAGGTTCCATCCCTGGTCCGGGAAGATCCCACATGCCATGGGGCAACTAAGCCCGTGCTCCACAACTACTGAGCCCACATGCTACAACTACTGAAGCCCACACACCTAGAGCCCATGCTCCACAAGAGAAGCCACCACAATGAGAAGCCCAGGCACCGCAACAAAGAGTAGCCCCTGCTTGCCGCAACTAGAGAAAGCCCCACGTGCAGAATGAAGACTCAATGCAGCCAAATAAATAAGTAAATATTAAAAATAAATAAATAAATAAATATATGCAAAGAGTTTGATACATGTTCCTAATGAAAAACATTCCTGGAGACCAAAGAGTCATGTAACTCAGTCATAACATCCATATTCTGTTTAATTCAGACACAAAACCCACTTTAATAATCTCAGTCATGAATATTCCCTTCCTGAAACAAAAAGGGAAGCTATATTTCATCTAGGTTTACGTAATTAATGACTTGAATTGCTTAAAAAGAAGAATCATGGCACTTTAGAGTTTCTCAGCTGAGGATCTGATTCCGGTTGCCTAGATAGGTAGTGGCATATCTGGTACCCAAAACCCAAAACTCTTGACTCATTTCTTTCTAGGACACTGTGCTATATCTCAAATAGAAGGAAATTCTAGGGTGGATTCAATGATCCGTTTACCTGCAATAGCAAAAGCTATGGGAATTTTGCTTTTATGTGGCTTCCATTTCTAGAACTCATAAGAATTTATACTTTTTAAATATAAAATAGATGACTAATAAGAAAAAATATCAAATTGTACACTTTAAGTATATGCAGTTTACTGCATGTCAATTATATCTCAATAAAATTCTTTTTAAAAGAAAAAAGAAAGTAACCTATTTCACAACAATGACAATTATAAAACTTGAATTACCACCTCTTAAAAAAATAAATAAAAAATAAAAAATGCATCAGGCTCAAAATGTAAGCAAAAATAGTTCTAACACCCTTCCCCCCGCCCCCCGCCCCCCAGCTTTTCACTTTAATTGGGTAAATTAAAAGCAACTGGCAGGGGAGAAGTGGTAGTGGAGGTGAAGAAGATAGGGAAGGCTTGAGATGAAATAATGTTCTGGCTGTGCATAAAGTCTTAAGTAATCAGATAACTGGGCAAGCTACCACTAGTCCCAATTCCTGCCTCTTGGAACTGTCTTCAAGCTTCCAGCTAAGTGCCTTGTAAGCCCCAAAGCATTTTAAATTAGGATGTTCAAAGCTGACTGGAGTCCCTATCAACAACTGTAAATACCCTATCCCCAACAGCTCCCTTTCCCCTTTCCAGCATAATTTTCCTGCTTACATTTACCACCTTCTACCATATTACGTATTTTCCTATTTACTTTGTTTATTGTCTATCTTCCCCCACTAGAATATAAGCTCCTTATATGCAGAAATTTTTGTAAGTTTTGTATTGCTGTATCCTCAGTGCCCAGAACAGTGAAGGCATATGGTAGATATTCAGTAAATACTTACTGAATGAGTAAAAAATTACTGGCCCTTTGCCTTTCTTTTATTTAATATGAATGGTAATTTAGACAGGTTTTCTTGCTGAATTATATACATAATTATGGACCTTTCTCTAAAAGTAAAACCCTTTTCTAACATTTCAGCTCAAAAACCTTACATTCAGCACACCAGAACAACATTACTAATAGTGCTGTGATTTTAGGCGTCTTCTGAGCAAACCAGCCTATAAGTCCAGTTCTAAAATAACTTTTGTATGTTTAAAAAATTAAAGAGCTGAAGAATATTAGGATCAAAGTGAAAAAGAAAATAAGCTATCATTGAACTTAATCTAAACAGGTAACATTAAAAATGCTTGTGAGTTTTGTCCCCAAATAGGATGGAATCTTCAGAAGAGTTACCCTAAGATATTAACTCGGTCAATATTAAACAAGTTTGAACTCTGCTTAAAAATTCTGGAGATCCCATGACTGGCAAAATGCACAGTAAAAAAAGGCTTGTAAACCCTGAATGATAAAAAAAACAAAAAAAAAACCAAAAAAACCCAAAAAGCAACTTAGTAGAGATTAGAGAATATATTTGAGTCAGAACTCCACTGAAACAACACTGCAGGTGGTTCCTTGTTTGTTTATTTTTTACACTTTCCAGAAATCACAATCATTTTACATGACTTTTCTGAAATTAAAAAAGCATTTTAAAAGATGGTGCTATCTTAAAAAAAAAAAAAACAGAGCACATCAAAAAACAAGATTAAGAACTTCTGACGGTATGGTTTCACTTTCTTTTTTCTTTTTAACCGCTGAAATATTTCAAATTACCTTTCTATAACCTGATGTTCTGATTGCTATAATTCCTATAGATTAAAGGAAAACGACTTTGTTGGTAAACACTGCTGACCACCTGCAGTTAAAGGACTGATGTAAGGCCTGTTCATTCTGGCCTACAAAGTTTACAGATCAGACCATCATCTTCATCAGGCCACTGATTCTCCTAGAACCTGAGCTTCCACCCAAGCTACAGCAAGTGTATAGTAAGAATCTTTCTGAAAATCATGAAGCCAGATGATTCTACCATGTTTATCATTCCTGTCATCGTCTTCAGGCACTGAAGCTGGAAGTCGCAAATTAGGGTCTCTATTCACATCCATTTCTGTTATTTTTCCTTTTTTTTTTTTTTTTGATAAAATCTTTGCACCCTTGGAGCTAGTCATTTGTGACCCACTCTCTAGCCCTGCTTGTCTGCTTTATTTTTCTGGCCTTCTGTTTGGATAAAAAATACATCAAACTTGGCAAATTCCCTGGTTGTCCAATAGTTAGGGCTCTGTGCTTCCACTGCTGGGGGCCTGGGTTCAATTCCTGGTCAGGGAACTAAGATTCTCGCACGCTGTGAGGTGTGGCCAAAAAAAAGTACATCAAACTAACTTTTGTTGGTCTCCTACTACAGGAGTTGGTGAATTTTTTCTGTAAAGGATCAGATAGCAAATATTTTTGTCTTTGCATGGCATAAGGTCTCTGTCACAACTCTTCAATTCTGCCATTATAGTGCAAAAGCTGCTACAGATAAGAGTAAACAAATGGGCATGTGGCTATTTTCCAACAAAACTTAACTTACAAAAACAGGCATCAGGCTGGATTTGGCCCAAGGGCTGCAGTCTGCCAACCCTTGTCCAAGTATATGCCAGTCACCACGACAGAGGCTTTAAGTACATTATCCAATGAGAAACCATGATAACAATTTACCTGCATGGTTGGAGTAGTAGACAATGAAAGTTAAGCACTTAGCATAGTGACTGGCCTATATTAGATGCTTGATAAATAGTTGTTGCAAATGATAATTAATCTTAAATGACTCTACAAGATGGATATTTCATGCATGAGGAAATACGGACATTAAATAACTTGCCCAGGGACTTCCCTGGTGGCGCAGTGGTTCAGAATCTACCTGCCAATGCGGGAGACATGGGTTTGAGCCCTGGTCCAGCAAGATTCCACACGCCGTGGAGCACAACTACTGAGCCTATGCTCTAGAGCCCTCGAGCCACAACTACTGAAGCCTGCACGCCTAGAGCCCATGCTCTGCAACAAGAGAAGCCCGCGAACTACAACGAAGAGTAGCCCCAACTCGCCACAACTAGAGAGAGGCTGAGCACAGAAACAAAGACCCAACACAGCCAAAAATAAAATAAAATAAAAACATTAAAAACAACAACAACAACTTGCCCAGTGAGTAAGTAAAATTCTAGGAACTTATTTACAAAACAGAATAGACTCACAGAGGGCCCAGAGGCACGTGTGAAGCCTTGGTTCTGCCCACCGAGGAGTTCTGGTAGCTTCTGGGCAGAGAACAGTGTTCTGGCAGAGATGACAAGGGTCTGACATCAGCACAGGGAGGACCTGGGTCTGCATGGGCAGGATTGGGGTGACCCGTCTTGCCAGCAAAGCCCAGCCCATTCTCTCTGACCAGCTCCCCACATTCCTGCTTTCTGCTTCAGGCAAAAAGGTTTTGGCTCTCCCTACCTCTACACCCCATAAAAGGATGTGCCTCCCTGACTTGCCCCCAAATGGGCAGGGGCAAACAGAGGAGGCCAGGAGTTCTGGAAAGGTTGACTGCACTGGGGGGAGTGGTCATGGCCAAGGAACCTCAAATCCCAGCTCCACCTTTGCCACTAAGACGGCCCCAGTGGGAGGGGGATCCAGGCTGCTGTCAGTGGGGCGATGATGACATCTCACCTCGAAGCTCTGAGGGCCCAGGGCCTTCCATCCCCTTCCCCTCCTGGCTGCTGGCTGGTGGTCAGTCCTGTCCACCCATCTAGGCCAATGTTGCTGGGGACCCCCCCGATGTGTGCTCCTTGGTCATGTGTATCTTCCTCAAGGATGTTTTGCTGCTGTGGCTACTGTACCTGTGTCCCTCCTGTCCCATCTTCATGCAGCCGTCCATGTAACTGCCTGTCTTCCTCTTGTAGTTTCTGATGTTTATAACCAGACCCAGCATGTCATTAAACACTCATTCTTCCTGAAAAAAAAAAAAAGAGAAGAAGAAAGAAAGAAAGGAAGGAAGGAAGAGACAAGACATAGACACAGAAAACAAACTTATGGTTACCAAAGGTGGGGGATGGGGATGAGGTGGGGGAGGGATACATTAGGGATTTGGGATTGACAGATATACATTACTATACATAAAGTATATAAACAACAAGGACCTACTGTACAGCACAGGTAACTATATTCAATATCTTATAATAACCCATAATGTAATCAACCAGTTTGCAAGGCAGACATAGAGATACAGATGTGGAGAACAAATATATGGATACCAAGTGGGGAAAGTGAGGGGAGTTGGGGTGGGATGAGTTGGGAGACTGGGATTGCCATATATACATTACTAATAGGAAAAAAAATATCAAATTGTACATTTTGGATATATGCAGTTTATTTTATGTCAACTGTATGTCCATAAAAGTTCGTAAAGAAAAAAACAAAACAAAACAAAAACAACAAAAATAACCCATAACGTAAAAGAATCTGAAAAAGAATACATACATATATATACATATAACTGAATCACTTTGCTGCACAAGTGAAACACTGTAAATAAACTATACTTCAATAAAAGAAACACTAGGATTCAAAAGCCTAATAGCTCTATTCTTTCCCAATGAACGCAGTTTTGACTGAGTTTGATTTGACTGTAGAAATCTATGTGGAATGATTAGTAAGTTCCAGGAAATATGGACCTGAAGTTTAGGGGAGTAGTGGGAATAGATACAAATTTTCTGTAGAATCTTGCCTTCTCTTTTTAGTTTCTTGATTAATGCCCCTCGTTAGGAGCTATTAGTACATCAAAGGAGTATTAAAATAGCAAATAACCTTATGACTAAAGTAAACACAATATAATTTTCCTTTTTTTTAAAAAAAAATTATTTACTTATTTATTTGTTTACGCTAGGTCTTAGTTGTTGCACGCAGGCTCCTTAGTTGTGGCATGCACACTCGAACTCTTAGTTGTAGCGTGCATGTGGGATCTAGTTCCCTGACCAGGGATTGAACGCAGGCCCCCTGCATTGGGAGCGTGGAGTCTTAACCACTGCATCACCAGGGAAGTCCCTAATTTTCCTTTTGACATGCTCAAAATGCTCTTTTTCTTCTTCTCCTCCTTCTTATTTTTTGGCCACACTGTGCAGCTTGAGGGATCTTAGTTCCCCCACCAGGGATCAAACCTGGGCCCACAGCAGTGGAAGCTCGGAGTCCTAACCATTGAACCTTCAGGGAATTCCTGCTAATAATTCCTGAAGGCAGCAGTCATCACTAAAGAAACCATTTAGTTAAGAATTAACTTGTCATTCAAGTCAGTTAAGATAGAATTTGCTAACTTGCTCTTCTCTTTTAGGCATTAGTCAGTTAATGGTTATTGCTATCACAGAACTGTTTACAATCATATTGAATGCTCTGGACCCAACTCAAAGAACCATTTTACGTAGATTGCACAGGGAAGAAATATGGATAATAAGAGTCCCAGAGATTTCAGACATGCTCAGGCACATCTGCAGGATTGGAGAGGTGGAGCCAGTTGTGGTTTACTTGTGCTAGGGCTTCAGCAATCCTAAGGAAAGAAAAAATGACCAGAAACATAAAGGCTGAAAATTGGTCGAGAGAACAGATTCCTAAAAGGGCTGCTTAATTATTCGAATGATTCAGCATGAAATATTTGCAGAGTATTTCTATTGTTATAGGTACCAGGATAACAAAAGTTTTATGAAATCAAATAAAAGTTCCTATCCTTATGGAGCTTACATACTGGTAGGAGAGATAGTAAACACATAAAAAGATAGATAATAAAATGTCAGTGACCAGAGTATGGGGAAAATTTAAAACAGGGCAACGGTTAGTTTTCTGAGAGCTTCTGTTCACAACATTTGTGTCAACCAATCAACACATCACCTTGTTTTATGTGTTTCTGCTTAAAGACACCATATTTAATATCATTGATTCATTAACATTGAACTCATGGTCAACAGCACTATAACTCATGCTGGAACACAGCTTATCTAACACATGTTTTCTCTGTAAGGTGGTGGCTTCATCTTTGCCCAGTCCCTCCCAAGTGTTAGTGCTAAGGCTTTTCCTTCTGTATCTGCCACTACTCTTATGGGTATCAAGTCACCCTGGCCTATGTCCTGAAAAACTAAAAAGGGGTAGTTGTTTACATGGACAATGTGGTTAGGGGTTCAAGTCTCAGGACATGGGCTTACACTCTCTTAGTCAAGAACCACAGCTATGTACAGGTTGCTGTCAATGGAAGGATCACACCCCTCAACTCCCAAACACACAGCTAAGGTGACAACTTCACATGATTGCATGTTGTACATCACTGAATGGCAATCAATGCTCTGTAGACACGGGTCCTTGCATGGCTCCCTGGCACTGGCCCTGAATGTGCTGGACAGTTCTCCCAGTGCTGACCCCTTTTCCATTTCTACTCTAGCTTGCCAAATGATGTCCTCCTTAACCTCCAGTTCAGCTGATCTACCTTTGAATCTGATGATTGAGGAGGACATCATTTGGTAAGAGAGGAGATGGTGGTATCATAAAAATGAAATGAGGCAGCTTAAAAAGGAATAGCTTTTGTGGGGCGGGGGGGGAGATGCAAGACAGGAAGGGAACTAAGAGTTGTGTTTTGAACATGTAAAGCATGAGGTGCCATTTAGACACTGGAGGTAGTCTGATGGTTGAATCTATAGCTTAGGAAAACTGGAGCTAGAGCAGTTAAATTTGGGAGTGAACAACACACAGTGTTAATGCCACTGAGTTGAATGAGATGACTTAAGGATGAAGAGCTTAAACCTGGAACAAAAAGAAATTGAAATAATTGTTTTCTATCAATCCTTTTAAGAGACAGCTTCTTTTCTGTGTGAAAGGAACTATAAAACTAGGGGAAAATTTATTTATTTATGGCTGTGCCAGTTCTTTTTTTTTTTTTTTTTTTGGCACACGGGCTTAGTTGCTCTGCAGCATGTGGGATCCTCCTGGAGCTGGGATCGAACCCATGACCTCTGCATTGGCAGGCAGATTCTCAACCACTGCACCACCTAGGAAGCCCCTAGGGGAAAATTTAAATAGGTATTAAAGGGTATCAGCATCAGATCCCAATTCTTTTTTTGTTAGGGCATGTCAAGCATTACTTTGCCTATTGCACTCAGATTAAATGTAAATTGGAAACTGAGTATCACTTTTGAGATTTTTAGGCAGTTTCTGATTCTTCTATATTATGGAGTTTTTGAGCTGAATAATTAACTATTTTTAGGGGGGAAACAAGATTAACTATGAGTTGAAGCTGGATGATGGATACAGAAGAGCTCATTATGCTGCTATTTTTGTTTATATTTTATTGTTTTTTATTGTTTTCTATAATAAGATGCTTTTTTAAAATTAATCTTTGAAATAAGGAATACATCTATGTTTCTACTGGTGGTTAGGACAATTTGCTATGATGTGAGGAATATCAGAACTGAGGCCCAGAAAAAAGGGGTTTGGAGGAAGCAGATAAGTGTTGAGCTCAGGATAGGGGACAGTCCTGTGGCCTTTGGGAAACTAGGAACATGTCTGGATGGATGGATACGGACCAGTGCCAGTTAGGGTGGATGGCCATATTTGGACTTGCTAGGTGCTAAAGTGGTATTCAAGTGAGCACAGATACTGGTTTCCAACAGTGAGGAAAGACTGAGTGAACGTGAAGGGCTATTTCCTCCACTTGAAATACTGCAGGGAGCTCATAAAAGCCAGTCATGGGCAGCAGGTTTTGTGACTCAGATATTCATATAGACTATCTGCCTGTTCAGCCTCTTGGCCCATTATCTTTCTCTGTTTCTCTCCCTCTGCTAATCCCAGCTCTTCTTTATGATCTGTTGGGACATTGTTCTCAGGAACACTTACTCTCCTCTGATCAAGAGCCTTGTGTCAGTCCTTCCCACTCCTACTCCAGCCATGTTTGGAGAGAGCTGGATAAAGAATGTGCTGAGTAACGCAGAAAGCCTCTAGATGAGCCTGTTCTGATAAAGTTGAGACAGAGTCCCCAGCCAGATAAGATACTGGAGTGGAGCACAAAGAGAAGAGTGTGCTAGGGCTCCCTGTGGAGAGCAGAACACACTAAGTCATTTAGATATCTTATGAATAAAGCAGACCTAGTGTTTATTGATGCCATTCTTACTAAAAACTCTTTCTAAAAGAATAACTAAGAGTGCCTACAGGTATGAAGCATCAGGCCTTCAAATGCTATGTTTTTGAAAATTGATTATGAGGGGCTGGAACCAATAACTTGTTAGTCTACAAAGTGTAGATTATAGGAAATCTGGAGCAAGTTATTCTGTTTGGGAAAATAAAGAGCCATGAATTTAGTACAGTTTACCCCTGAACAACACATAGGTTAGGGGTGCAAATCCCCTTGTGCAGTTGAAAATCTGCATATAACTTTACAGTCAACCCTTCAGATCTGCAATTCCACATCTGAAGATTCAGCCAACTGCAGATCATGTAGTACTGTAGCAGGCATTTATTGGAAAAAACTCACTTGTAAGTGGACTTGTGCAGTTCAAACCCATGTTGTTCAAGGGTCAACTGTAGTTTCTACTCAATACTCAACTATGAAATCACCAAAACTGAGTCTGGGAGACTCTAGGTAAGTCAATCAACTTTGTTGGGTCTTAAATTTCCCCACCTATTGAGTTCATTAGAATAGATAATCCGTAAATATTCCCTTCAGCTTTAAACTTAAAATTCCATGGCATACTTAAAATAACTTTTTTCATATGGAAAACTTCAAAAAGACATAAAAAGTAGAGAACATAAGGAACCCTCAAGTACCAATCATTCCACTTCAACATATATCCAATTTTATTTTACCTAAACCTCTACTTAACTCACTCTCCTGCTCCCACTGCATTATTCTGAAGCAAATCCTAGACATCATATGAAATGTATTTTAATGATTCTCTTGAAGCACAGATAGTTTATAAATAACATATCAGACAAGTTAGTCTCCCCACTTTTCCTGGATACCTTCTCTCACTGCAGCTATAAACACTGTCATTTAACTTGGCATTATAGGATGCTAAGTAACACAAGCTGAACCCAGATATATTCAATAAAGGAGGAGCTACCTTTTGTTTGTTTTTGTTTTTGCTGCTCTGCGTGGCTTGTGGGATCTTAGTTCCCAGACCAGGAATTGAACCCAGGCCCTCAGCAGTGAAAGCATGGATTCCTAACCATTGGACTACCAGGGAAGTCCAGGAAGAGCTACCATTAATGAGCACTTGCTATCTTCCAGGTATTACTATGCTGTATTATTTATCTATTGCTGTGTAACAAATTACTTCAATATTTTGCAGTTGGAAACAAGAAACTATTATCTCATAGTTTATGTGAGTAAAGAATCTGGGAGCAGTTTAGCTGGATTTTGATTCAGGGTCTGTCAAGGGGCTGCGATCAAAGTGTTGGCTGTGGCTTCAGTCATTTCAAAGCTCATCTTGAGGACAATCCACTCCTGAACTGACTTCCAAGGCTGCCTGATGACATTCTAGCTGGCTTCCCCAGAGTGAGCAACCCAAGAAGATGAGAGAGAGAACCGAAGTCCCAGCCTTCTTTATAACCTTATCTTGTTATAGACATCTCATCGTTTCTGATGCATTCCGCGTGCTAAGGCCAGTCAATAAGACCACTCCACAGTCAATGGAACCGGATTACACAAGGGCATAAATCATGAGACAGGGATCATTGTAAGCTACAGTGAGAGGCTGAGTATCACATATGCTAAGTATTGATTACTGAACTGGCCTATTTGATAATTATAGCTTATTATAAATCAATAAATGAACTTATTTATGAATAGCATTCCACACACTTTAAAGATGAGGAAAATTAAGTAAACTGCCTAAGGACAGAGTAGAAGAAAGTGAGGGAACCACAGTTTGATTTATTTCAGTCATTCATCAAGTATTTTTTGAGAGCCTATCATATACTTGATACTCCACTAGGTACTGGGGATTTGGAAGACAACGTGACATATGAATACACATAAGCTATCACAGAGCTGTTCATGAGAATGTAAATTGGTGCAGCTGCTGTGGAAAACAGTATGGAGGTTCCTCAACAAACTAAAAATAGGACTACCATATGATCCAGCAATTCCACTGCTGGGGATATATCTGAAGAAAAACTCCAATGTTCAAAGCAGCACTATTTACAATTGCCAGGATATGGAAGCAACCTAAGTGGCCATCAATAGATGAATGGATAAAGATGTCACACACACACACACTGGAATACTACTTAACCATAAAAAAGAATGAAATTTTGCCATTTGGAGGAATATGGGTGGATTTAGAGGGTATTATGCTTAGTGAATTAAATAAGAGAAAGGCAAATGCTATGTGTTATCACTTACATGTGGAATCTAAAAAATTAAACTAGTGAGTATAACAAAAAAAAGCATAGTAGTATAAAGGTCTTTGAATATTTCCATGAAAAGCACTGTTTAGGAGTTTTTGAAGAAAACTAGGAAGATGAAAATAACGTGGCTGCCGCAGCACTGAAGATGTCTGCCAATAACATCTTGCTTACTTTAAGAAAAATTTCAACATTTTCATTCAACTGCTTTGCATTGCTGATCTGCAGAAGTCTGCAGAAAGTGACCATGCCCAATTTGATGTCTGTATGCCCCTCTTCAATGTGCTGATTCTTCTAAGCATTCTTGCATCTACATAGACTTAATGGAAACTGTGATAAAGTCCACAAGCTGAATTCTGAAGATATTAGTTCCTTTATAAACTTCTGTCCAGATGGTCACTGTCAAAGACTAGGCCACTAGGCTCAGAATGACTCCAAACTATTATTAAATAAGCCTTATTTATATTGTTGTGCAGTCCTACTGAATCAATTCTTACTACTAACATGGTCAGGGAAATAGTTTCTGCTATTGGCTACAAAATTTAAAACTATCCATATATGCAATAAACTTCGGAAGTAAATTGACAACAGGGCCCTCATGACCGAGGTTTAATCTCATACTTTTCAGCAAAAATACAGATTTAATGAGGAAAGAGTAATTCTCAGGAAAATGATCATTATGTAAGTAAATACTTATTAGCTATGCATAAATCTTGCCAATTCTAATTCTGACCTGCCATGGAATCTAGGAAGTCACTCGCCAATTTTTGGCCAGGAGGTAAAAAAGTTTTCCTAATTTGTTTCAAACCATTTGCTTCTTCCTGAATAGTTATTTTCCAAGTATATATAATTACTTACATATAATTATTTCAAAACGTAGTTAACAATATCTCATAAAATTTGCATTAAGGGAACCGACCATGCACGCAGCCGTGTAGATAAGGAAGCTACACTTACTTCGGAGGCAGGAGAGGAACTGATTATTTAAAAGAGCGATTTCCAAGTTCCGAGTTCCCATCCCCAAATCTCGGCCGAGGTAGCGACACCGAGTGCGGTCAAGGACTCTCAACGGGCCGGAAGGACTTAGGGAAGCCCCAGTCCGCAGGTCTGTCTGCAGTCTGGGAGGCCGCCTGTCATACGTGGGAATTCCAACTCCCACTCTGGGAAGGAAACGTCTCATCCAGAGACCTGTATCCCTCTCGGCACTGTCCTCAGTGACTCTGAGCGACTCGGCGTCACTTTCCTCGCCTTTGAAAAACCTGAGAGGAGCAGCCTCCACCTGCCTGAGGCCAAGGCAATAAAAGCTGCACCACACGGCGAGTCTGAGCCGGGCAGGAAGGGGTGCAAAGCAGTGCCTTGAGCCCTTTCTCTCTGGCTCTGTTTCTGCTCGGGACCCGCCTCGCGGACGCTGAGGAGGGGTTCACAGGCCGGCTGCACCGGGACTCCCCGCGCCCTGAGGGGGTCGCGGCGGGCTGCGAGGGGAGGCGAGCAGGGGCCATGCGGCCTCGGCCCGCCCCGGGGGCGGGGCTCGAGCGCTGCCCCGCCCCCGCGCCCTCCCTTCCCCACCCCTCCCCCACGCCCTGTTCCACCGCCCCCGCAGTAGGAAAGGGAGCGGGAAGGGGGGGAGGAAAGTGCTGTTCTGTGGAAAGGGGCGGAAGGAGGGGGAGGAAAAAGAGAAAACGGGAACAGAAACATGGCCGTCAGCTGTCGGGGCGGCAGTGCAGCACGCAGCTCCTAGGCAACCCGCCGCCCGCACAGCCGGCCTCCGGGGAGCGGAGGCGTCGGCGCGAGCTCGCGCTCCCGGCCGTTACCCCTCGCTGCAAGCGGCGCCCCTCGAGACCCAGCCCCGGAGGCGGCGCAGGCGCAGATCGGCCGGTGGCGGCTGCAGTGGCGGCGGCGGCGGCCGCCGGAGCAAGTCCCGCGCCCTGCCCTGCCGAGGGCGCCCAGGCCCAAAGCCGGCGCGTTCATGCCCCAGGAAAGGGCTGTGCCCGGGTGGCGCTGAAGGAGGAGCGGGCGGCAGGTGAGTCTGTGGCAGAGGGCCTTGCGCGGAGGAACGCTGCGCCGCGCGTCAGCCAGCCCCGCGCTCGCGGGCCCGGAGGGCGCTGGGCAGGTAGCAACGCCGAGGGCTGAGTTCCGAGGGCCGGCCTGCGGGGGGTCGCGGAGGAGGCGGAGGGTGGCCGGGGCTGGCATTCCCGGCCTAGTTTGTCCGCGGTTTCCGGGGGCGGGGAGTCCCCGGAGCCTGCGGGGTGTGATGGGGGAGAGGCCGCTCCGGGAAGGGCCTCCCCGAGCCGCCGCCCGGGCTCCGGAGCGCCACTGCCTCGGAAGGAAGCGCGAGGGGTCTGGGCTGTCGGGACCGCCAAGGAGACTGCCTCCCGGGTTGGGGGCACGGGGCGGGGGTTCCCCAAGGGGATGGGGCAGAGCGGGTGAAGAGCTAAGGGCGGGGGTCTCAGGAGGGGTCGGGGGCTAGGGCGGGGGGAGAACTGGGGACCTGGGTAGGTGTCGCAGGTGAATTGAGAACATTGCTTCCTCTGCCTTATCGTGGAGGATCCTCAGGGCTTCTTTGTTGGGACTGACTTTTAGGAAGGCAGGTTTCATTCAACGCTGAGTGACTAAACACAAATAAAAGCAACTAATGAGCCCCTAACGCTGACTCCTGTAAAGACCTGTAACTTTTCTGCATTGAGGATGCTGTCATCTCCCTCCTCCCTTTTTTTTCCCTGCCTCATAGACATTTTCCCTCTTGAAGATCGTGCCTCATCAGAATAAGAAATGACCCAGTTTTTAAATAGTACCCCCCCATTACCTGTTTGTTTCACACGAGAAGATTGAGGGCAGTTCCCGAAGTTCGACTTGTGCAAACGCGAGGAAAAGAGTCATCTCCAGTAATGAACCCTAAGCTCTCTGTGTTTTTGCTTCAGAGAAATTGTCAAGCATTGTAGTCTGGGTAATTGATTTACTGAAGCTGCTTAATTGTATGCAAACTCGTGTTAAGAAGTTCTCCCTAGACCCGAATTTACCGTAGGAGTCGGTTTTCCTTTCCCGTCTCTTGGTTTAGAAGGTGAAGGTGTAGTAAGGAGAGAATGTTAGTGCTAAAGCGCTGTTTTCAATAAATATTTGATTTGAGGTGATCGTGTGTGTTAAGCTATTTGGAATGCAGACAATTGTAGGATTTTATGTGTACACGTGTAAGAGAAAAACTAGTTGTAAAAGGAAAACTTCATCTCTGAGTATTGGAGGATACCTGTTCTTTATCAATATTACCATGGAGGGGGGAAACCCTCTTTTTTGCAGTGTTCTTTGTATTACTGTTAAAAATTTGATGAACTGCCTTCTTGGTGTGAGACTGGAACTCAGAAATGAACTTAGATTTGTACTCATGAGGTTACTCTGCCTCTCATATAGACTTGCTTTGACTCGTTTTTCTAGTAATGGCAAACTCAATCCACACATTTTCCTCATTGGTATCTCCTGTGGCCATTTTGCTAAATAGTTGATTGGGATGGGGTCTTTCTTTTGTATTACTGATTTTACTGAACTGATAACATGGCAGTTGACTTTGGCCATAGTACCTCACTTAGTGTACTACTGTTTAGCCTTGTTAATTTGAATAATGGAAAAGCTATGATATTAGAATTTTAAAGTTGTATTTTGGAGTCATTTACTCTTGTGTAATTTGTAAATGAGTGCATTCTGTTGTTGAGAGTAAATATAGTATTTCGTAGTATAAAGTTGAGCTTTCAGCTGGAGAAATTGACAGTAGAGTTGGTGTGTGGAGACTGTTCTTAGAACGCAAATGTTTTAAATTACAAGGAACTGCAGTGGTGTGTAAGCTGTAACAATTCATAGTGCCAGATTTTGGAAGGTTATTTGGTTGAGGCTCTCTCTATAGAGACATGTTAAGTATCTGCAATAAAAGCTAATTTGTAGCTATAGACAAGGGATTTTCCATGATAAATAATAACCCAAGGAGGCACCTTTGCTGTTATATATCTGCCAGTTAAGACCAAAACATATTTTCGTTGGAGTTTCCTGCCAGGACAAATATTGATTTTGCATTGATTTTGCTGCTCAGTTTGAAAGTTACGTTTCAGTCTTATCCTTGCAACTTAAGAACAGGTTGTAAAGTAAAAAAGAAAGCTGCTGAGTCAGAGGCAGGTTGTCTTATGTGGTCTTTTTGATTTGCAAACGGAATTTGTTTTGTTTTTTCAATATAATGAAGCTTAGATAGTAAAGGCAAATAAGCTTTCATAGTACATGAATTAAAATTTTATCTCCTCTATGCTTTTGGTGCAACCAAAAGTTGTAACAGAGTTTCTTTCATATTGTGAGTTTGACAGACTTGCAGTAATAATAGAATGCCTTGCTGGAATTGGAGCTTGCTTTAAAAGCGTTAAAACTTGGGGAATGAGTTTACATAGTATAGCTGGTGTGAAACAGTAGGTCTTTAGCATCAGATTGTAGGAAATTCCGAAATCAGATAACTTTATTATTTGAAATTTAAAACTTAGTATTTTGTGGGAAGAAATTACATAGTTTTTAAACTTAAAATTTTTAAAAAAAATTTATGTCAGTACGTAATACATGTAATAAGTAAATGTAATAGAATTCTCTTCACGTGGTATTTGAAAACTTTTTACTGGAGAAGCATATAACATGATTAAGAGAAATTCAAAAGAAAAAATTAATTCTTCCCTCTTACATTTATAATTTTCTGTAGTCTAGTTCTATTATGCTTATATCATACTGCTAATATATTAGTGTAGGGGCTTCCTAGGTGGCGCAGTGGTTAAGAATCCGCCTGCCAATGCAGGGCACAAGGGTTCGATCCCTGCTCCAGGAAGATCCCACATGCTGCAGAGCAACTAAGCCCGTGTGCCACAACTGTTGAGCCTGCGCTTTAGAGCCAGTGAGCCACAGCTATTGAGTCCATGTGCTGCAACTGCTGCAGGCCACGCACCTAGAGCCCATGCTCTGCAACAAGAGCAGCCACGGCAATGAGGAGCCCACATACCACAACGAAGAGTAGCCCTTACTCACCACAACTAAAGAAAGCCTGCGCACAGCAAAAAAGACCCAACACAGCTAACTAACTAAATAACTAAAATAAATTTATTAAAAAATATATATATGTATTAGTATAATACTATACTAATCTAGTCTATACTTGTGTGTAATTCTGTGGTTAATGTTCATATAATTGTCTTTTTAAACATAACATTGTGCTACATATTACTGTATTTTTTGGTTTTGTAGTAGTCCAGAGTTTTACTGTCACAGTTTAACAATTATTCTTTTAATATTTTAGTAATTCTAGTTTTTCAATCTTAATGCTATAGTGAAATCTTTTTGCTAGTATGATGGTCCAAGCCAGATTAAAGTTTTCAAAATGTAAAAATTCTTTGAATTACTTCCTTTCCAGTGGATCATGAGGGCTCCTATAATATTTGATTGAGGAGTTATCTGATTGAGAATGGAAAGCAAGGTGAATACTGTAGATGTGCATCTGTGACTTGAATTCATTGAAGAGGGATCAAAATATAAATTCGTAATTTCCTCTGTTACTGACTTGCTACAAGTTTCTCTAGCAAGTTTCTGTAATAATTCTATTAATTTTATTTTTCAATATAAGTAATATACTTTTTTTTTTTTGGCTGTGACCTGCAGCATGCAGGACCTTAGTTCCTTGACCAGGGATCGAACCTGTTATAAGCACAGAGTCTTTTTTTTTTTTTTTTTTTTAATTTTTTATTTTTTTTATTTTTTATTTTTTTGGGGGTACACCAGGTTCAATCATCTGTTTTTATACACATATCCCCGTATTCCCTCCCTTCCTTGACTCCCCCCTATAAGCACAGAGTCTTAATGACTGGACCACCAGGGAAGCCCTAAAATTTTTAATTCTTTTTTTTTAAATTTTATTATTTAAAA
Source organism: Hippopotamus amphibius kiboko (assembly GCF_030028045.1). Lineage (NCBI taxonomy): Eukaryota > Metazoa > Chordata > Mammalia > Artiodactyla > Hippopotamidae > Hippopotamus > Hippopotamus amphibius. The sequence goes on along the minus strand of NC_080187.1, from coordinate 84,458,499 downwards.
AAAAACTGATCTTTATTTATTTGGTTGTGCCAGGTCTTAGTTGTAGCACGTGGGTTCCTCAGTTGCAGCATGAGAACTCTTAGTTGTGGCATGCACACAGGATCTAGTTCCCCAACCAGGGATCGAAGTTGGGCACCCTGCATTGGGAGCATGGAGTCCCATCCACCGTGCCACCAGGGAAGTCCCTTTAATTCTTATAGTAATATTGTGGGGCATAAATATTTCTAAGAGAACCTCATTTCAACCAAATTTCATATTTACAAATCTAGATTTATAATCATTTGACTTATGGAAGAGTTATTTTATAGGATTTTTTAAATCTTTGAAATATTTTAAAGGATTCCTTGAATCTAGTTTGTCATTGTATATGTGTGGTTCATTTATATCTTAATTTAGCGATGTTTAGATCCTAAAAGCATAACGTTAGGAGTCTCTGTTTTTTAATTATGGAAAAAAACCTCTGTTAAATAGATACTGTGCTATCCGCTAGGGATAAAAAGATGAATAACATACAGTCTGCATATTAAAGTCTAGTAGGATAAATATCATAGCCTTGTACATAAGCATCATAACTACCACATCATGACAAATCTAGAATAGAGCAAACAGTGCTGTAGGAGCAGAGAGAAATACTTAAGTGTGTTTGCTGTGGATTAGAGATAGTTTACAGAGGAGACATTTGATTTAAAACTCAAAGATGTGGAAAGGCACAAAGTAATGAAAGAATGTGGTGGGGTTTATTAAAATGCAAGCAATTTAGTGTGGGGGCACAGGTAGTTTTGGAGGGAAGTGGGGAGTAAGCTGGAGGGGTAAGTAGTGGCAGTGTCATGAAGGATCTTAAAAGTCAGAAAGGAAATTAAGACTATGCATTATGGGAAACAGGGAGCCATTTAATTATTTTAAGCTGTTAAATATCTTTGGCTCAGTTGTGAAGGATGGATTTGGGAGAGCAGCTTGAGTGAGGCTGCAGGTTCATCTGCTAGAAAATCTTGTAGGCATCTAGAAAACAGCAGTGGTAGGGATGGAAAAAAGTGAATAGAATTGAGAACTATACAAACATTTTCCTTATCTTATTAGCCTTATCTTCTTGCCTACTGTGCACCTGTCACACTGGCCTACTTTTAGATTCCTTCCCTTAGAGCCTTTGCATGTACTATTCTGTTACTTTTCTGAGAGGTCTTTCCTGATCACATTGTCTAGTTAGGGAGATCAGTTATTATCATAGCACCTTGTTATTTTATTCTGTGGAGTTTAATTTTTCTTCCCTCCCTTCCCTCCCTCCTTCCCTTCCTTCCTTCATATTAGTCCCCCTTATTAGTTTGGAGGTTATGTGAGATCTGATTCCTCTTTATTTTTAACTGTGGGTCTGTTTCTGGTCTCTCTCTTTTCTGTTGGTCTAAATGTCTGTCCTTACACCAATACTGTATTGTCTTCATTACTGTTTCTTTATAGCAAGCCTTGCAATCAGGTAGTGTTTGTCCTTTACCACTGTCTTTTTATCAAAATTGTTTTGGTTATTTTATATCCTTAGCATTTTCTTATAAATTGTAGAATAAATTTGTCAGTTTCCACAGAAAGCCTGTTGGGGAGAATTGATTTCTCAATAACAGTGCATCTTCTGATACTTTAACATGGCATATCTCTTCTTTATTTAAATATCTTTATTTTTTTTTGCAGTTTTGTAATTTTCATTTTATAGGTCTTGCTTATATTTTGTTCAATTTATCCCCAAATATTTCATTTTTTTTGATGCTGACTATTGTCAGTGATACTGTATTTAAAATTTTCTTTTTCCAAATTGTTTCTTGATAGTATATAAAAATACAACTTGACTTTGTATTCTGTCTTACTGAATTCACTTTTTTGCTCTAGTAGCTTTTGTGTAGATTCCTTAGGATTTTCTTAATATGTAATCATAATGTCTGCAGAGAAAGCTGGTTTTGCTTCTTCATTTACAATCAATATTCCTTTAATTTTTTCTTGCCTTATTGCACTGGCTAGATTAGTGCTGTTCACTAGAAATAATGTAAGCCACATGTGTAATTTTAAGTTTTCTAGTAGCTCCACACTAAGAAGTAACAGAAACTGTCATTAAATTTAATACATTTTTTTATTCCGCTGTATCCAAAATATTAATATATGTAGTAGTTTCCATAGGGTAGCTGTAACAAATAAGCACAGACCATGTGATTTAATTAACAGAAATTTATTCTCTTACAGTTCTGGAAACTGTAAGTCTAAAATCATGGTGTTGGCAGAGACATGCTCCCTCTGGAGGTTCAGGAAAGAATCCTTCCTTTCCTCTTCCCACTTTTGGTGGTTATTGGCAATTCATAGATATAGGACTGTTTGGATTTTCTATTTCTTCTTATGTCAGTTTTGGTAATTTGTGTCTTAAAAAACAAACCCATTTTTGAGTTTATTGGCATGAAATTGTTTATAATATTCTCTTGTTATTTTTTAAATGTCTAAAGGATTTGTAATGATATACTTTCTTTCATTACTCATTAGCAATTTCTGTCTCTTTTTCTTGATTCAGAGATATTAATTTCTATTACTTGTCCATTTTCAATTTTATTGATTTCTCCTTTTCTGTTTTTTCCTCTACTTACTCTTGGTTTAATTTGCTTTCCTTTTTCTAGTATCTTAAGGTGGACACTTAGATTACTGACTGAAAAACTTGCCTCTTTTCTAATATAAGTAATAAAATAATAAAATTTAGAAGAATTTCCTTCTAAACTCTGCTTTAGCTGCATCTCACAAATTGATTTGTTATTTTCATTTAGTTCCGAATATTTTCTAATTGCTCTTAACAGTTTTTTTTTTAAAGATCCTTGACTAGGTAAGTCAACTTTATTTATTTTTAAAATTTATGTACTTATTTATTTATTGGCTGCATTGGGTCTTCGTTACTGCACACGGGCTTTCTCTAGTTGTGGTGAGCCAGGGCTACTCTTCATTGTGGTGTGCAGGCTCCTCATTGTGGTAGCTTCTCTTGTTGCAGTACATGGGCTCTAGGCGTGCAGGGTTCAGTAGTTGTGGCATATGGGCTCAATAGTTGTGGCTCACAGGCTCTAGAGCACAGGCTCAATAGTTGTGGTGCACGGGCTTAGTTGCTCCACGGCATGTGAGATCTTCTGGAGCAGGGATCGAACCTGTGTCCCCTGCATTGGCAGGCGGATTCTTAACCACTGTGCCACCTAGGAAGTCCCAACAGTTTCTTTTTTGATTCATGGATTATTTAGAAGACTATTGTTTAGTTCTGAAATATGGGGGAAATTTTATATCTTTCTGTTATTCCAAATTTAATTCCATATTCTATATGTTTTATAGTCTTTTACAGCAGGTCCCCCACATATGAACGAGTTCTATTCTGAGAGTGTTTGTAAGTCCAGTTTGTTTGTAAGGCCAGCAGAGTTAGCCTATGTACCCAACTAACACAGTATAGTACTGTACTGTAATAGGTTTATAATACTTTTTGCACAAATAATGCACAAAAAAACACAAAAATGAAACATTTTTAATCTTACAGTACAGTACCTTGAAAAGTACAGTAGTACAGTACAATAGCTGGCATACAGGGGCTAGCATCGAGTGAACAGGCAAGAAGAGTTAATGACTGGAAGAGGGAGAGAAAGTGGGAGATGGTAGAGTTGAAGGATCATCAGCAATAGGAGATGGAGGGCAAGCTTCAATTTCACTGACGTTGATGGCAAAAGTTCTGGTTCCTTACTGGATTCAGTTCTATCTCCCCTCTTGAAAAAAAAGCGATCCAGTGATGTCTGGGTAGTAGCTCTTTTTTTCTCATCATAGATGACACGGTAGCACAGGATTGCATTCTGAACAGCTGCTGCAACCTTTGTGTACTGTTCTGTGTTCGGGTCCTGTGCCTCAAAAACTAACAGTGCCTCCTCAAATAAATAAAATCCTCTTGTCATTTCCAGTGTCGTGAATCTCTTCAGTTCTTCAGTTACTTCTTCTTCCTCTTGTCTCTTCATCCTTTTTCTGGGCTTCCAATTCCATCAGGTGTTCATTAGTAAGCTCCTTGTGTTGCACAGCAGTAGTACTGTACAGTAAAGTACACAAAAACACAACCACTTGTAGAGGATGCATGCACGTGACAGTGTACGCCAGACACGTGAACTAATTTATGTGATCAGACATGTGAACATAAATTCACATCTTTGAAAGCTCACAACTTGAAGGTTCATATGTAGGGGACTTATAGTAAATTTATCCAGGCTTGCTTTATGGGCCAGCATATGGTTTATCTTGGTGAATATTCTATGTCAGTTGAAGAGATTGTGGATTTTGCTATTGTTGCATGGAGTGTTCTAAAAATACTAATTATGTCAAGTTAGTTGGTAGTGTTCTTCAAATTTTATGTATCCTTACTTATTTTCTGCATCCCTGTTTTATGAGTTACTGAATGAGCAGTGTTGAATCCTCTTTAATTGTGGATCTGTTTATTTCTCCTTTAACTTCTGTCAGTTTTTGCTCCATGTACTTTAATGCTCTTTTGTTAGATATGTACATGTTTGGGATTGTTATGTCTTGATGATTTAACTTTTATTGTTATTATGAAACGTTTCTCTTTGTCTACCTGTTATTAATATGGCCATTTTAGCTTTCTTATGATTAAAATGTACATGATATATATACTTGTATCCTTATACCTTTTCGAAAATACTTTATTTTTTAGAGCAATTTTAGATTTACAGAAAAATTGAGAAGTTAGTACAGAAAGTTTTCTATACTCCAGACCTCTGGTTTCTTTTTTTTATTTTAAGTGTACAATTTCATATTTTTTTTCTTAATAGTAATGTATATATGGCAGTCGCAGTCTCCCAATTCATCCCCACCCCCCCCCCCCCCCGCCATTTCCCCACTTGGTGTCCATATGCTTGTTCTCTGCATCTGTTTCTATTTCTGCCTTGCAAACCGATTGATTTGTACCATTTTTCTATATTCTGCATATGTGTGTTACTATATAATATTTGTTTTTCTGTTTCTGACTCACTTCACTCTGTATGACACTCTCTAGGTCCCTCCATCAGACCCAGTTTCTTAACATCTTATGCTAACATGGTATATTTGTTACAGTTAATGAACCAACGTTGATACATTATTATTAGCGAAAGTGTATAGTTTATTTAGATTTCCTTAGTTTTTAGTTTTTAAAAAATATTTATTTATTTGGTTGTGCCATGGCATGCATGTGGGATCTAGTTCCCTGACCAGGGATCAAACCTGGGCCCCCTGCATTGGGAGCGCAGAGTCTTCACCACTGTGCAACCAGGGAACTTGCTCCTTAGTTTTAGCTAATGTCCTTTTTCTGTTCCAGGATCCCATCCAGATACCACTTCATTACATTTAGTTTTGTCTCCATAGACTACTTTCGGGTATAACAGCTTCTTAGATTTTCCTTGTTCTTAATACCATGACACTTTTGAGGAATACTGGTTAGACATTTTGCAGGATTTCCCTCTATTGGAATTATTCTGATTTTTTTTTTAAATAAGTTTAGATTGTGAGGAATATGCAGAGATAAAGTTCCATTTTCATTATACTATCTCAAAGATACATACTCTAATGTGACTTGTGACTTTGATTTTGGTCATGATGATTTTGGTCATGATTACCTGGCTGAAGTAGTGTTTGTCATGTTCTTTACTGTAAAGTTACTCTTCTGCCCCTTTCCATTCTGTATTCTTTGGAAAGAAGTTACTAAGCTCATCCCACACTTAAGGAGTAGGGGATTATACACTCCTTGAGGTCAGAATATCTGCTTAAGTTATATAGAATTGTTTTGTGTGCAAGAGTTGTCTCTTTTTCTTCATTTATTGGTTTATTCATATCATTAATTTATATCAGCATGGACTTCTAGATATTTATTTTATACTTTGAGTTATAATCCAGTACTACTTTATTTGCTCAAATTGTTCCAGCCTTGGCTATTGGGAGCTCTTTTAGTTGGCTGCCGTGCTTCTGATATACATCCATAAGTGTGGGTTTGTTGTTGATTTTGTTTGTTTGCATGCTTGTTAATTCTGGCACTGAAAAAATGCTCCAGGCTCATTTTGTTTTTTGTTTTTGTTATTTTTTTCACTTTGTTTTTAAATTTTTTTCTCAATTATTTAAGTAGAGTTGATTTACGTTTTGTTAATTTCCATTGTACAGAAAAGTGATTCAGTTATGTGTGTGTGTGTGTATTTTTTTTCAGATGCTTTTCCCTTATAGGTTATTAAAAAATACTGAGTATAGTTCCCTGTGCTGTACAGTAGGTCCTTGTTGGTTATCTGTTTTACGTATAGTAGTGTGTATATGTTAATCCCAACTCCCAATTTATTCCTACCCCCCCCCCCCCCCATAAATTTGTTTTCTGTGTCTGTGCAGACTCATTTTGTATACAGGTTCCCCTGCTACATGAAAGTACTAGAGTGTTCCTATGAAACCTTTCATAAGCCAAAATTGTGTAAAGTGAAGAAACAGTTACCTTAGGACACATCTTGCTAACAGATGCTCAAAATAAATCGACATGAAGCACAGATGCTTACAATAGCAGTTCAAAGCTATGTCAGCTTGGTGCTGAGATGCTGCATGTAGTTCCTGGGAAAGGAGCTTGGTGGTGCCACACTCCCGTCTCTGGGTTACACACTGCGTTTGTTTACTGCAAAACAAATGCTGAATGCTATTTTTGCTTTTCTCCTCTTCCCATAAAAGTGTGATTTTTTTCAGATTTCTTTTGGGTTAGCAAAAACAGGTGCTTATGTAGGTCTTTTGTAAAAGTGAAGTGGCAAGAAGTGAGCTTTTGAAAAACAAAGGATAGCTGTATTTCCTGTCCAAGTCCTATAATTAGTCATTTCTTCAAGAAGCTTTGGTTCCTTTTGTTGGAGGATGGTGTTAAAAACCAAGATCGAGGTGCCAGGTGTGCTGATTGCTACTGGGGTATCATTGATTCTAGGCCTTCTTAGCTGATTGAGCAAGGAAATATATTTGTGTATATTAACCCATTGTATACCTGTATCTATAACTCTTCCTATATGTCACCATCTGTATTTATATTAAATATGAGTTCACAGTGAGCTCCAACTTTAATCCATTACTACATGGATACTCCTCCCCTTGGTTATCTGTAACTACTTACTCGGACAATGAGAAACCTAGCTCCCACCATCTGTCATCCATTTATGTAATTGTTCAGTTCCAGTAACATGTACAGCAGTATCAGAACTGTTAACTCATACCCCTGTGTGAAACAGTTTTATCAGCTGGAATGCCTATTTGCAGTTCCTGTTGCTTTTAGTTTTAAAGACTCTTCTCATTTCTAAAGTTACTTTGGCCAGCATCCTGCCCCTTCACCCCAACCCCTTCAGTGAGGTTGTTTCATACATTTGTAGTAGTTATGTTCACTTGACCTACTCCACATTCCTTCAGGGGATCCCATGACCTCCTTAGTGGTTTTAATAATTTTATACACATCAAAGCTCACTCTCTGTGCAGTGAATTTTGACAAATACATAATGTCATGTATCTGCCATTGCAGTATCATATTGAATAGTTTTACATCTGACAAAATTCCCACACTTCAACTCTTCAACCCTCTCCACCAAACCCCAAAACCCTAGAAACCACTGATCCCTTTTTACTGTTTCTGTATTTTTGCCTTTTCTAGAATGCCATGTGAAAGGAGTCATATAATATACAGTATAGCCTTTTCAGACTGGCTTCTTTCACTTTGCTATATGCATTTAAGGTTCCTCCAAGTCTTTTTGTGGCTTGATAGCTCATTTATCACTGAATGTATCAGGTTTTGTTTTTGTTTTTTTTTTAATCCATTCACCTATTGAAAGACATTTTCTTTGCTTCTAGTTTTTGGTGATTATGAATAAAGTTTCTGTAAACATTGTGTGTAGGTTTTGTATGGACATCAGTCTTCAAATAAGTTTGGTAAATATCTAGGAGTGTGATTGCTGAATCATACAGTAAGCTTATGTTTAGCTTTGTAAGAAACTGTCAAACTGTCTTTCAGAGTGGCTGTTCCATTTTGCATTCCCATCAGCAATGAGTGAAAGTTTCTGTTCCACATCCTCATCAGCATGGTATTGCTGGTATTGTCAGTTAAAAAAATTTTTGAGCAATTCTAAGATCTGTATTGCCATCTTATTATTTCAACTTGCATTTCTCTAATGACTAATGATGTTGAGTGTTTTTTCATATACATATTTGCCATATGTGTATATTCTTTGGTGAAGTATGTGTTCAGATCTTTTGCCCATTTTTTAATTGGGTTGTCTATTTTCTTACTGTTCAGTTCTGTGTGTTTTTGGTGCATTTCGGATACCAGCTCTTCATCAGATGTCTTTTGCAAATATTTTATCACACTCTGTGGCTTGTCTTTTCATTCTCTTAGCAGTGTCTTTAACAGAGCAGAAGTTTTTAGTAAAGTCTACCTTGTCAGTTTTTTTCGTGGATTGTGCTTTTGGTGTTGTATCTAAAAATTCATCACCAAACCCAAAATCACATATAGATTTTCTCCTATATTTTCTTTTTTTAAATTTTTTAAAATTTATTTGGTTGCACTGGGTCTTAGTTGCAGCTCACGGGCTCCTTAGTTGTGGCATGGGAACTCTTAGTTGCGACATGCATGTGGGATCTAGTTTCCTGACCAGGGATTGAACCCAGGGCCCCCTGCATTGGGTGCAGGGAGTCTTAACCACTTCACTACTAGGGAAGTCCCTCTCCTATATTTTATTTTATTTTTATTTATTTATTTTTTTATACTTTTTTTTTTTTTTTTTTTGGCACACGGGCTTAGTTGCTCCGAGGCATGTGGGATCTTCCTGGAGCAGGGATCGAACCTGTGTCCCCCGCATTGGCAGGCGGATTCTCAACCACTGCGCCACCTAGGAAGCCCATCCTATATTTTATTCTAGAAGTTTTATAGTATTGCATTTTATATTTAGGTCTGTGATTCATTTTGAATTATTTTTTGTAGCAAGTGTAAGATCTTAGTCTCTTTTTTGCAAATAGACATCTAATTTTTCCACTACTACTTGTTTCTGAAGCTATCTTTTCTCCATTGAATTGTCTTTGTTCCTTTGTCAAAAGTCAGTCATTCTTTTACTTTTAATGCATTTGTGTCTTTATATTTAAAACATATTTCCTGTAGATGGCTTAGAGTTGAGTCTTTCTTTTTTTTTAATCCAGTCTAATAATTTCTGTCTTTATTTAGGAGTGTTTAGACCACTTGACAATTTGCTTTTTAAAATCAGCTTTATTGAGGTATAATTTATACATCATAACATTCACCCATTTAAAGCATTCAAGTCAGTGGTTCTTAGAATATTTACAGAATTTTACAGCTATTGGCATAATCTAGTTTAGAGCATTTTCATTACGCCGGAAGGAAATCTTATGTCCGTTCATAGTCACTATCCAAGTCCCTTCTCTCCCACCCCATCCCTAGGCAGCCACTAATCTATTTTTTGTGTCTATAGATTTGCCTGTTCTGAACATTTCATATAAATGAAATCAGTATGTGATCTTTTGTGACTGTCTTCATTCATTTAGGGTAATGTTTCTGAGGTTCATTCATGTATATATCAGTACTTCATTCCTTTTTTAAAAAATTGTGGCAAAACTCACATAATATAAAATTCACCATATTAACAACTTAAAAATCTACTATTCAGTGGCATTTAGTACATTGTCAGTGTTATGCAACTGTTATCACTATCTAGTTCGAGAATATTTTTATCACCCCAAAAAGAAACCTTTTCCCCTTTAAGTAGTCATTTCCCATTCCCCTTCTCCCAACCGTCCTCTTCCTGACAACTGCAGGTGTGCTTCCTTTCTCTGTAGATTTGCCTATTCTGGATATTTACTATAAATGCAATAGTACAATGTTTGACTTTTGTGTCTGGCTTCTTTCACTTAGCTTAATGCTTTCTAGATTCATCCACGTCACAGCATGTACCAGTAGTACTTCATTCCTTGTTATGGCTGAATAATACTCCATTGTATGGAAATTCCACATCATGACTTGATAGACATTTGGGTTGTTTCTATATTTTGGCTATTTGGGGTAGTGTTGCTATGAATATTTGTATGCAAGTTTTTTATGGACAGTTTTTCTTCCGGTTTATTTGTGGGTTTTTAAAAAAAAATTTTTTTTATTTTCCCGGAGCAGGGCTTGAACCTGTGTCCCCTGTCAGGTTTATTTGTATTTTTTTTAAATTGAGGTACAGATGATGTACAGTGTAAGTTTCAGGTGTACAACATAGTGATTCATAATTTTCATAATTTTTAAAAGTTGTATGCCATTTAGAGGTATAAAATACAGGCTAAATTCCCTGTGCTATACAGTATATCCTTGTAGCATATTTATTTTATACATAGTAGCTTGTACCTTTTAATCCCCAACCTGTATTTTGCCCCTCCCCCTCCCCTCTCCTCAGTGTGTTCTCTACATCTCCCACTAGTTTGTTCTCTACATCTGTGAGTCTGCTTTTTTGTTATATTCACTAGTTTGTTTTATTTTTCAGATTCCACATATAATACCATACAGTGTTTGTCTTTCTCTGTCTGACTTGTTTCACTAAGCATAGTACCCTCCAAGTCTATCCACGTTGTTGCAAATGGCAAAATTTCCTTCTTTTTTTATGGCTAGGTAGTATTCCATTGTGTGGAATGGAATAGGCTTCTTTATTTGTTCATCTGTTGATGGACACTTAGGTTGCTACAATATTTTGGCTATCATAAATAATGCTGCTGTGAACATTGGGGTGCATATATCTTTTCAAATTAGTGTTTTCTTTTTTTTCAAATTATGCCCAGCAGTGGAATTGCTGGGTCATATGGTAGTTCTATTTTAGTTTTTTGAGGAACCTCCATACTGTTTTCCACAGTGTGGCACCAGTTTACATTCTCACTAACAGTGCATGAGAGTTCCCTTTTCTCCACATCTTTGCCAGCATTTGTTTTTGATGATAGCCATTCTGACAGGTGTGAGGTGATATCTCATTGTGGTTTTGATTTGCATTTCCCTGATGATTATCGATGTTGAACAACTTTTCAAGTACCATGGACATACGTTTTTATTTATCTTGGTAGATTACTTAAATTTAGTGAAATTATTGATATGGTTGGGTTTGTGTATATTATTTTGCTATTTGTTTTTGATGTCCTTTTTTTGTTCCTTTTTGGATTGAGTGTATTTTAGTATGCCATTTATCTCCACATTGTTTTATTAACTATACATTTTTTTTTTATGTAGTTGCCTTAGGATTTATTATATGTATCTTTAACTTTTAACAGTTTACTTTCAAACAGTATTATACTGCTTCATGTATTACCTAGGATTTTTAATTTTGTATACTTTCATTCTCTTCCATTCTTCATCATCATTAAAAAGAGGATTATACTAGTTTTACCTAGTTGGGTTGTTAGGAATATGAAATGGCTTAATGCTTGTAAAATATTTAGAACATAGCTCATGCTTTTATTTATATTGGAAATAATAGAAGACTTCATTAGAAGTTATTGAATCTGCAGATTGCAGGTTTCTTTTCTACCTCAACTACTCATTTCCATGATCACACCCAAGACTATTGGCTCTCAATTCTGACTGTATATTACAATTAATTAGGCAGCTTAAAAAATTTTGATGGGAGTGTGCCACTCTCAGAAATTTTTTTTTTTTAAATTGAGTTACTGGCATGTGATCTTTTTATTTATTTATTTATTTATTATTTTATTGTCTGTGTTGGGTCTTTATTTGCTGTGCGCGGGCTTTCTTTTTAGTTGCGGTGAGTGGGGGCTACTCTTAGTTGCGGTGTGCGGGCTCCTCGTTGCCTTGGCTTCTCTTGTTGCGGAGCTCGGGCTCTAGGCGCGTGGGCTTCAGTAGTTGCAGCATGTGGGCTCAATAGTTGTGGCTCACAGGCTCTAAAGCACAGGCTTAATAGTTGTGGCACATGGGCTTAGTTGCTCTGTGGCATGTGGGATCTTCCTGGAGCAGGGATCGAACCCGTGTTCCCTGCATTGGCAGGCGGATTATCAACCACTGTGCCACCTAGGAAGCCCCCAGAAATTTTTATTTTTTGATCTAATTAAAAAAAAAAAAAGATCTTCGAGCAGACTCCAATGTGTAGTTACAATAGAGAATCATTACCCTAGACTTTATCATCATGATCTATAACTGAAAATATTTTAAGCATTTAATTCTGACTTCCATCTCTTCTTTTGGCAGCTCATGAATTTGATACCAAATTTTGACATTTCTTGTATTCTCTCTAGACCACCAGGTCATTAGTCACACCACTTAAAAAAAAATTATTTATTTGCTTGCTTGCTGCGTTGGGTCTTTATTGCTGCACCCGGGCTTTCTCTAGTTGCAGCAAGTGGGGCTACTCTTCATTGTGGTGCACAGGCTCCTCATTGTGCTGGCTTCTCTTGTTGCAGAGCACGGGCTCTAGGCTTATGGGCTTCAGTAGTTGCAGCACATGGGCTCAGTAGTTGTGGCACATGGGCTTAGTTGCTCCCCGGCATGTGGTATCTTCCTGGAGCAGGGATTGAAACTGTGTCCCCTGCACTGGCAGGCGGATTCTTAAACACTACGCCACCAGTGAAGTCCCCAGACCACTTTTTCACTGTCCACCATCCCCCTCATACAGTAACTTTTTTCCTTACCCAGTTACATTGATTCATTGAATAAAAATGTTAATGCCTACTAACATTCTGTACTATTTTATGGGGTCAAGTTATCAGCTCCCTTGTCTCTTGCTTCCTCCAAACTTCAGCCTGATAAAGCACAATTCTTTGCAAACTCTGTGTTCCCTTTAACCTGAGCAGTTGAGTGGGACTGGAGAAGACAAACAACAATGCTGACTGGTCTCACTTTATTTATTTATTTATTTATTTATTTATTTATTTATTTATTTATTTATTTATAAAGGTTTTTGGTTTTGTTTTAGGATTATATAGGATTTTAGTATATATGATTTTAGTATTTAGTATGTAGATAAAGGTGATAAAAGAATTCATCAGTAAGTTAACCTTTCTGTTATAAGTAGATGACATGACTATAAATGCTATAGAGCATTTGTTAAGCAGTGATATCCATTAGGTATATTAGAGGTGTGTGGGGCTCTCACAGTTAAGGATCTAGTTAACTATGCCTTTAGGTCATCTTCCGTAGAATATTTCCCTCACTCCTTGACTGCTTAGTTTTTTGATCTGATAGTGTGTTTACTTCTCTTTTAATTTGTTAAGTACTTCCACTGTGTATTTAGTAGTCAAATAAACTAAATAGAATTTTTTTAAATAAACTGTCATTAAACAGACTCTGAGAGACTGAAATGCATTAAGTATGTATATTTTGTTGTTCTGTGGTATCTATTGTAGTTCTTAATGGCTGGTTCTTGGCTGTATATGAATTGGTGAGGTTGCCAGATAGCTGAGTTTCAGAAACTTGTGAAGTGTTATTTTACTCTGATTGTTACTTTGTGCTCAAAGTGAATAGAGTTTAGGTTTGATTTAGCTTTTAAGGAAAACAAAGGAAAAAACTCCCTGGGGGAAAATTGGTCAGGTCTTTGTATTTCTCTCTCTCTCTCTGTGTACATATATATGTACGTATATGTATATATGTACACACACATACACACACACACACACACAGAATAATTTAGCACATTTTATATTCTACTTTTCCAACATTGTAGAAAGTGTAGCTAAAATTGGGAATATTCAGGTTAGCAATGATGCTTTTCTGTGTACTTCTTGAGTTGAAAGCTGTGTTATTTCATTTTAGTTTCTTAACTTTCCCACTTTTCTCCATTTCCTCCTATACTTTTGTTGAAATTTCAAAGGACAGGAACTGCTTTAAAAAAAAACTTTTTACTTTGAGAAAAAAATCAAACCTTAACAAAAGTTGGAAGACTCTCATAATGAGCTCAATTATATCCTTCACTTATATTTATAATACCAATTATTAACCTTTTGCCACGTTAGCACTTTCTTTTTATGTATATTACTTTTGATTAAAATTGAGAATGAATTCAGTAGAAGGTGAAAGATTTATAAGATCTGAAGAGAAACCAGAATGAGAGTAAATTTAGGATGTATTTCCTAAGAGTTAGGACATTCTCTTACACAGTAATACATTGATCACATTAAGAAAATTAGCATTGTTATGAAATTATCTAATATATAGTCCACGTTAAAGTTTTTCCAGTACTCTACCTTATAGCAGTTTTGTTTTTTTCTGTTCCTGGATCCATTCTAGAGTCACTCATTGTATTTAGTTGTAATTTATTTGGTAGATTACTTGGAATTTCTACATAGACAGTTATGTCTTGTGAATAGGAATGGTTTTATTTTTTCCATTTCTTATTTCTTTTTAGTCTATACTATTTTCTTTTGCTTTCTTTGGCTTTATTTTGCTGCTCTTTTCCTAGTTTCTTAAGATTGAAGCTAGATTGGTAAATAAGAGACCTTGTTTTTTTCTTTAACAGCTTATTGCTACATATTTCTGTATAAACGCTGCTTTACCTGCATCCACAGATTTTGATAGGTTGTCTTTTACTCTTTGTTCACTTCAGAATATTTTGTAATTTCCTTAAACTTCCTCTTGAACCATGAATTATGTAGAAATGTGTTTAATTTCCAAGTGTTGGGAGATTTTTCCTCTTTCCTTTCTGTTGTCACTTGTTTTGATGCTGAGATTTTAATCTCCTTTAATTTGGAACAGCACCTTGGACTTGTTTTTTTCCCTTTCATTATATTGACTTTTTTTTCTTTAAGAATTCTGTCCTTTAGTTTGAATTTGTTAGACTAATTCCTCATGATTAGATTAAGGCTATGCATTTTTGTCAAGAATACTACATAACTAATGTGGTATCCTTCTTAGTTTCGCATCAAAAGGCATGTAATATCAGTTTGAACAGTTGTTAGGAATGTTAACTTTGAATACTTGGTTAAAGTGGTGGCCACCAGATTTCTCTGGTGAAGTACATTTCATTCCTTTGTAATTATTTGTGTCTGTGGAGAAGACTTTGAGGTTGTATAAATATCTTATTTCCAATGGCCTTGTACTCACTGGATTGACTGATTTTTTTCTTCTTATTTTATTGAGATATAATTGACATATATCACTGTGTAAGTGTACAGCATAATGATTTGACTTACATACATCATAAATTGATTACCACAGTAAGTTTAGTGAACACCCAACCTCTCATATAGATAGAAAAATTAAAGAAATTCAAAAAAATTTATTTTCCTCATGGTGAGAACTCTTAGGAGTTACTGTCTTAACTTATGTATATAACAGTCATATTAATTATGCTTATCATGTTGTATGTTACATTCCTTGTAACCAGAAGTTTGTACCTGTTGACCACTTTCATCCAGTTTCTCCTCTTCCAGCACCCCAAATCTAGTAACCCCAAATCTGCTCTCTCTTTCTATAACTCTGTTTGGTTTTGAAGAACAGTTGACCTACAACATTATGTTAGTTCCTGGTACACAACATTGTGATTTGATATTTCTGTACATTTCTTTTTTTTTTTAATGTATTTATTTATTTATTGGCTGCATTGGGTCTTCATTTCTTCATTGCTGTGTTTGGGCTTTCTGTAGTTGTGGTGAGTGGGGGCTACTCTTTGTTGTGGTGTGCAGGCTTCTCATTGCGGTGGCTTCTCTTGTCATGCAGCACAGGCTCCAGGTGCATGGGCTTCAGTTGTGGGCTTCAGTAGTTGTGGCTCACAGGCTCTAGAGTGCAAGCTCAGTAGTTGTGGGCTTAGTTGCTCTGCAGCATGTGGGATCTTCCCGGACCAGAACCAGGGATTGAACCTGTGTCCCCTGCGTTGGCAGGTGGATTCTTAACCACTGCGCCACCAGGGGAGTCCCTCTGTACATTTCAAAATAGTCACCATGATAAGTCTGGTTATGACATTCACCATACCAAGATATCACATAATTATTGACTGTGTTCCCCACACTGTACATCTCATACTTGTGACTCACATATTTTTGCAACTCGAAGTTTGTACCTCTTAATCTCCCTCACTTATTTTACTCATCCTTCCACTCCCCTCTGCTCCAGAAACCACCTGATTATTGTTTGTAATCTACGAATCTCTTTCTATTTTGTTATGTTTGTTAATTTGTTTTGTTTTTTAGATTCCACATATAAGCAAAACCATACAATATTTGTCTGTCTTTGTCTGACTTACTTAGGAGAATATCCGCTAGGTCCATCCATGTTGTTGAAAATGACAAGATTTCATTCCTTTTTGTGGCTAAGTAATGTTCCATTGTATGTAAATGCAATACCACATCTTCTTTCCCCATTCATCTACTGATGGGGACTTAGGTTGCATCAATTTCCTGGCTATTTTAAATAAAGCTACAAGGAGCATAGGGGTACATACATCTTTTTGGAATAGTGTTTTTGTTTTCTTCTGATAAATACCCAGGAGTAGAATTGTTGGATAGTATTATAGTTTTATTTTTAATTTTTTGAGGAATATCCATACTGTTTTCTATAGTGACTGCAACAATTTACATTCACACCAGCAGTGCAGGAGGGTTCCCTTTTCCTCACATACTTGCCAACATTTGTTACTTGTTGTCTTTTTGATGATAGCCAATCTGACAGGTGTGATGTGATATCTCATGGGTTTTTTGTTTGTTTTTTATTTTTATTTTTATTTTTATTTTTATTTTTTTTTTAACTTTTTATTTTATATTGGAGTGTGGTTGATTAACAACATTGTGATAGTTTCCGGTTTACAGCAAAGTGATTCAATTATACATGTACATGTATTTGTTCTTTTTGAAATTCTTTTCCCATTTAGGTTGTTACATAATGTTGAGTACAGTTTCCTGTGCTATACAGTAGGTCCTTGTTGGTTATCCATTTTAAGTATACCAAGGTGTATACGTCAATCCCAAACTCCCTAACTATCCCTTCCCTCCACTCTTCCCCCTCCCAACCATAAGTTTGTGCTCTAAGTCTGTGAGTCTGTTTCTGTTTTGTAAGTTCATTTGTATAATTTCTTTTTTTATCATATGTATTTCTCTTTCTCTGACTTATTTCACTCAGTATGACAATCTCTCGGTCCATCCATGTTGCTGCAAGTGACATTATTTCATTCTTTTTAACAGCAGAGTAATATTCCATTGTATACATGTGCCATATTTTGTTTATCCATTCCTCTGTTAATGGACATTTAAATTGCTTCCATGTCCTGGCTATTGTAAACAGTGCTGCAATGAACATTGGGGTACATATATCCTTTCAGACCATGTGTTTTTTCTGGATATATGCCCAGGAGTGGTATTGCAGGATCATATGCTTTAATTTTAGTTTTTCAAGGAATCTCTATACTGTTCTCCATAGTGGCTGTAGCAATTTACATTCCTACCAACAAAGTAGGAGGGTTCTCTTCTCTCCATGCCCTCTCCAGTGTTTATTGTTTGTGGATTTTTTGATGATAGTCATTTTGACTGGTATGAGGTGATATCTCATTGTAGTTTTGATTTGTATTTCTCTAATAATTAGTGATGTTGAACATCTTTTCATGTGCCTCTTGGCCATATGTATGTCTTCTTTAGGTCTATTTAGGTCTTCTGCCCATTTTTTGATTGGATTGTTTGTTTTGATGATGTTAAGTTGCATAAGTTGTAAATTTTGGAGACTAATCCCTTGTTGGGCATATCATTTGCAAATATTGCCTCCCAATCTGTGGGTTGTCTTTTAGTTTTGTTTATGGTTTCCTTTGCTGTGCAAAAGCTTTTGAGTTTAATTAGGTCCCATTTATTTATTTTTGTTTTTATTTCTATTACTCTGGGAGACAGGTTGGAAAAAATATTGCTGCAATTTATGGCAGAGAGTGTTCTGCCTATGTTTTCCTCTAAGAGTTTTATATGGTCTGGTCTCACATTAAGGTCTTTAATCCATTTTGGGCTTATTTTTGTGTGTGGTGTTAAAGAATGTTCTAATTTTGGGACTTCCCTGGTGGTCCACTGGTAAAGAATCTGTTCTGCAATGCAGGGTATGTGGGTTTGATCCTCAGTTTGGGAAACTAAGATCCCACATGCTGTGGGGCAACTAAGCCCATGCACCACAACTACTGAGCCTGTGTGCCACAACTGGAGAAGAGGAAAAACCCACATGCCACAACTAGAGAGAAGCCCATGCGCCACAACTAGAGAGAAGCCTGCATGCCACAGTGAAGATCCTGCATGCAGCAACTAAGACCTGAAGCCAAAACCCCCCCGCCCCAAAAAACCGTGTGTATGAAGAATGTTCTGATTTTATTTTTTTACGTGTAGCTGTCCATTTTCACCAGAACCATTTGTTGAAGAGACTGTCTTTGCACGATTGTATAATCTGGCCTCCTTTGTTGTAGATTAATTAACCATAGGTGCATAGGCTTATTTCTGGGCTTTCTGTCCTGTTCCATTGACCTATAGGTCTGTTTTTCTTCTAGTATCATACCATTTTGATGACTGTAGCTTTGTAGTATAGTCTGAAGTCAGGGCACCTGATTCCTCCAGCTCCATTTTTCTTTCTCAAGATTGCTTTGGCTGTTCAGTGTCTTTTGTGTCTCCATACAAATTTTAAGATTTTTTGTTCTAGTTCTGTGAAAAATGCCATTCATAATTTGATAGGGATTGCATTGAATCTGTAGATTGCCTTGGGTAGTATAGTCATTTTGACAATATTGATTCTTCCAATCCAAGAACATGGTATATCTTTCCATCTGTTAGTGTTGTCTTTGATTTCTTTCATCAGTGTTTTATAGTTTTCGGAGTACATGTTTTTTGTCTCCTTAGGTAGATTTATTCGTAGGTATCTTATTCTTTTTGATGTGATGGTAAATGGTGTTGTTTCTTGAATTTCTCTTTCTGATCTTTTATTGTTAGTATATAGAAACAAAACAGATTTCTGTGTATTAATTTGGTAACCTGCAACTTTACCAAATTCATTGATGAGCTCTAGTCGTTTTCTAGTAGTCTCTTTGAGATTTTCTGTGTATAGTATCACTTCATATGCAAACAGTGACAGCTTTGCTTCTTCTTTTCTGATTTGGATTTCTTTTATTTCTTTTTCTTCTCTGATTGCCGTAGCTAGGACTTCCAAAATGGTGTTGAATAAAAGTGGTGAGTGTGGACGTCCTTGTCTTGTTCTTGATCTTACAGGAAATGCTTTCAGCTTTTCATTGTTGAGTATGATGTTAGCTGTAGGTTTGTTGTATATGGGCTTTATTATGTTGTTGTATGGTCCCTCTGTGCCCACTTTGGAGAGTTTTTAATGGTAAATGTGTGCTGAATTTAGTCAGAAGCTTTTGCTGCATCTATTGAGATGATCATATCATTTTTATTGTTCAGTTTGTTGATGTGGTGTATCACATTGATTGATTTGTGATATTGAAAAATACTTGCATCCCTGGGGTAAATCCTGCTTGATCATGGTGTATGATCCTTTTAACGTATTGTTGGATTTCGCTACTATTTTGTTGAAGATTTTTGCATCTTTGTTCATCAGTGATATTGGCCTGTAATTTTCCTTTTTTGTGATTATCTTTTTCTGGGTTTGGTATCAGGGTGATAGTGGCCTCATAGAATGAGTTTGGGAGTGTTCCTCCTTCTGAAATATTTTGGAACAATTTCAGAAGGATAGGTGTTAGCTCTTCTCTAAATGTTTGATAGAATTCAGCTGTGAAGCCATCAGGTTCTGGAATTTTGTTTGTTGGGAGTTTTTTAATCACAGTTTCAATTTCAGTGCTTGTGGTTAGTATGTTCATATTTTCTATTTCTTTCTGATTCGGTCTTGGGAGATTGTACCTTTCTAAGAATTTGTCCATTTCTTCCATGTGGTCCATTTTATTGGCATACAGTTGTTTGTAGTAATCTCTAATGATCCTTTGTTGTTTCTGTGGTGTCAGTTATAACTTTTCCTTTTTCATTTCTAATTTTATTGATTTGATTTCTCTCCCTTTTATTCTTGAGTCTGGCTAAAGGTTTATCAATTTTGTTTATCTTTTCAAAGAATCATCTTGTAGCTTCATTGATCTTTGCTTACTGTTTCCTTCATCTGTATTTCATTTATTTTTGTTGTCGTCTTTATGATTCCTTTCCTTCTACTATGTTTTTTCTCTTTTTTATCAATCAGTAAATAAAAAAGTTTATTTATTTATTGGCTGCATGGGGTCTTCATTGCTGTGCATGGGCTTTCTGTAGTTGTGGTGAGTGGGGGTTACTCTTTGTTGTGGTGTGTGGGCTTCTCATTGAGGTGGCTTCTCTTGTTGCAGGACATGGGCTCTAGATGTGTGGGCTTCAGTAGTTATGGCACCTGGGCTCAATAGTTGTGGCTCATGGGCTCTAGAGCACAGGCTCAGTAGTTGTGGTGCACAGGCTTAGTTGCTCTGCAGCATTTGGAATCTTCCAGGACCAGGGATCGAACCTGTGTCCCCTGCATTGGCAGGTGGATTCTTTTTTTTTTTCTTTCTTTCTTTTTTCTTTAATATTTATTTATTTATTTATTTATTTATTTATTGGCTATATTGAGTCTTTGTTGCTGCACATGGGCTTTCTCTAGTTGTGGCAAGTAGGGGGCTACTCTTCATTGTGGTGCATGGGCTCCTCATTGTGGTATGGCTTCTCTTGTTGCAGAGCACGGGCTCTAGGCATGTGGGCTTCAGTAGTTGCAGCACTTGGGCTCAGTAGTTGTGGCTCACGGGCTCTAGAATGCAGGCTGAAGAGTTGTGGTGCATGGGCTTAGTTGCTCTGCGGCATGTGGGATCTTCCTGGAGCAGGGATCAACCCAGTGTCCCTTGCATTAGGCAGATTCTTAACCACTGCACCACCTAGGAAGTCCCTTGCAGGCGGATTCTTAACCACTGTGCCACCAGGAAAGTCCCTGTAAATGTATTCTTAACTTCTCTGATAGTTGTTAATATATAGAAATGCAACAATTTTGTATATTCATTTTGTGTCCGGCAACTTTGCCAAATTTATTGATGAATTCTAGTAGTTCTTTTGTTGGTGTCTTTAGGATTTTCTATGTATAGTATGTCTTTTGCAAACAGTGACAGTTTTACTTCTTGCTTTCCAATTGGGATTTCTTTTCAATTTCTTCTCTGATTGCTATGGCTAGTACTTCCAATGCTATGTTCAATAAAAATGGTAAGAGTGGGTATCCTTGTTTTTTTCCTGACCTTAGCAGAAATGGTTTCAGTTTTTCACCATTGGGTATGATTTGTTAATGTGGTGTATTTATTGATTTGTGGATGTTGAAACATCCTTGCATCCCTGGGATAAATCCCACTTGATCATGATGTATGATCCTTTTAATGTATTGTTGAATTTGGTTTACTAATATTTTGTTGAGGATTTTTGCATCTGTGTTTATCAGTGATATTGTTTTGTATTTGTGTGTGTGTGTGGCGGGGTGGGGGGGGTGAGATCTTTCTCTGGTTTTGGTATCAGGGTGATGCCTGGTAGAGTGAGTTCAGAAGTTTTGTTCCTCTGCAGTTCTTTGGAATAGTTTGAGAGGGATAGGTGTTAACTCCTCTCTACCCATTTGGTAGAACTTATGTGTGAAGCCATCTGCTCCAGGACTTTTTTTTGTTAGGAGTTTTTTAATATTACTGATTTAGTTTCATTACTGGTAATTGGTCTGTTCATATTTACTATTTCTTTCTGCTATATCTTTGGAGATTGTACATTTCTAGGAATTTGTCCATTTCTTCTAGGTTGTTCATTCTTTTGGCATGTAATTATGCATAGTAATCTATTATGATCCTTTGTATTTCTGTGGTGTGGGTTGTAACTTCTCTTTAATTCTTTATTTGCTCCCCTCCCCCTCACCTCTTTTTTTCATGGTGTGTCTGGCTAAATGTTTATCAATTTTGATTATCTTTTTAAAGACTCAGCTCTTAGTTTCACTGATCTTTTCTAATACTTCTTTTAGTTTATATTTCTTTTATTTCTGCTCTTACTTGTTTTGTTGCCTAGCATGTGATCTATCCTGGAGAATGCTCTTTGTGCACTTGAAAAGAATGTGTATTGTGCCTTTTTAAAATTCTTTCAGCCACTCTTTTGTCCTTTTTTTTTTCTTTTTTTTTTTTAGGCACTAAAATTTTTATTAACCTATCTTTTTGGCCTCTTTTAACATTATAATCATTATAAACCAAATTAATCTCTTTTTGACCCAGAGTTGTGATGGGAACCATCAAGTTCTAATGTGCTTTTTAAAAAAATCTTTATTTGTTTGTTTGTTTGTTTTTTGCCTGTGTTGGTTTTTCATTGCTGTGCACAGGCTTCTTCTAGTTGTAGTAAGTGGGCGCTTCTCTTTGTTGCATTGCATAGGCTTCTCATTGTGATGGCTTTTCTTGTTGCAGAGCATGGGCTCTAAGTGCTCAGGCTGCAGTAGTTGTAGTATGCAGACTAAGTAGTTGTGGCATGCAGACCCTAGAGTGTGCAGGCTTCAGCAGTTGCAGCACTTAGGTTCAGTAGTTGTGGCTCACAGGCTCTAGAGTGCAGGCTCAGTAGTTGTGGCATATGGGCTTAATTGCTCCGCAGCAGGTGGTATCTTCCCAGACCAGGGATCAAATCCATGTCCCCTGCATTGTCAGGTGGATTCTTAACCACTGTGCCACCAGGGAAGTCCCTACAATGTGCTTTGTTTATGTTTCTCTGGCCCATCTCAACCTTTCGCTGTCACTTCTCTTGTCCTTTCTTGGCTATACTTTAACAATGTATTCCAACTCCTGTGATAGGGATGAAAACTGTTAGCCTCATTGTTTTTGAGGTTTAAGAGAATGCTGAGCAGTAAGCCAGGCTCTCAGGAGCATTCAAACTCCCAACAGTTCCTTCACACCCTTTGACATAGCTCCTTCTCATCTGTCACGGGCTGAGGAACCAATGGACCGTAGACTAAGAACGTGGGTATGAAGTCCATAGGCCAAGTGAGGGCATGGATGGTAAAGTGTATGTGCTTTGTGACCACCACTGCCAACTTCCACTCTAAGGAAGGACTGACTGAGTGAGCAGTTCCAAAACTCCTGAGCTTATGGTTCCCTGTGGGTAACTCCTGTGTACCTCCATCTTGACTAGGGCTTGAGGAGGGACTTCTCAGTTCTCTCCACCACACTTGGAACAGTATGAGGGATGCAGCAGAGGCCAAAGACTGAGTGACTAGCCCCAGGGAATTGATGGGGGACAATATTAATGAATCCCAAAGTTAGTGCCATTTGCTCTTGGGGAGGAGAGGTGTGACCCAGGCAACGACAGCAGCTGAAAGGCAAAGGCAGGCCTGCTTCTCAACAGCAGTAATGATGAAACTTGAATGGGCCATCACAGGACATGGCCAGGTACTGGTCCTGCTTCTCAGACAGTTTAGTCAGCTTTGTATTCGGCTTGCCCAGGTGGGCTTCAGCCACTGATTTATGTACAGCTTCTTGGACAAGAAGTGGACCCCAGTGGGGTACTTGTCTGGGCAGGTCCACAGCTCAACCTGTGCCAGCACCTGGTTGGTGAAGGAGTTGCTCATCACGAAACTCAAGTGCCCTATGGCACAGCCCAGATTGAGCACCTGGCACTTGGCCAGTAGGATGATGCGGCACCCGTTCTTCAAGTAGCTGTCCGCCTGGGGCTTGATGTTCACCTTCTTCACAATGTTCTCGTTCAGCCACTTGACATCAATCTCCATGTCAGAGTGTCTGATGCAGTCTGTGTCTTTTGATTGGTGCATTTAGGCCATTCACATTTAAAGTAATTATTGATAGGTATGTAGTTATTGGTTCGTTGTTCATTGTTTTCTGGTTGTATTTGTAGTTTTTATGTTCCTTTTTTCTTTTGCCCTCTTCCTTTGTGATTTATTGACTATGTTTAGTAGTATGTTTGGATTCCTTTTTCTCTTTTTGTGTGTGTATCCATTATAGATTTTTGGTTTTTGATTACCGTGACATTTATGTAAAGCAGTCTTTATTTGTGTGTGTATGTATGTATGTGTGTGTATGAATAATTATTTTAAATCGCTCATCTCTTAACTTCATTTTAACAGTTTTGCATTTTTGTTTCAATTCCCTCCTGATGTTTCCTGTTTTTGACATCATACTTTATATATTTTTGTTATTCTGTATTCCTTAACTACTTAATGCGGATGTAGATGATTTTACATTTGTCTTTTAACCTTCCTAATAGCTTTACAAGTGTTTGACTTACTCTTTATTTTATATTTGTCTTTATCAATAAGATTTTTCCTTTTGTAATATATATGTTTCTAGTTGTGGCCTTCTGTTTTCCACTTTAGAGAAGTCCCTATAACATTTCTGCTAAAGATGCTGGGTCCTGAGCCCTCTGGTGGATGTAGCTGGGTCCTGAGGCAAATGGGATGGTGTCTTAAGAGCTGGCCTGCAGGTTGGTAGGGCTATGCATCTGCCTGGGTAGCTGAGTGGCCTGAGGTGTCCCATTGCTGGTGCTGACAGGCTGGTGAGCTGGGCCAGGTGTCCCATTGCTAATGTGCCCCCCCCCCCAAAAAAACAAAGAGTGCACTTAAAATAAAAACAACTATTAATTACAAAAAATAAGTTGGGGGAGGATTCCAAAATGACACTTGCCAGCCCCGGTGTCCTCACGGTGTCCTCCCACAGTTGGTTGCCACCAGCACATATGTCCTCAGGGTAAGCTCCAGTTGCCTCCTGCCTCTCTAGGGGCTCTCTAAGATCAGCAGATGGGTCTAACCCAGGCTCCTTTCAAATTACTGCTTATGCCCTTCTTCTTGGAGTGTGTGAGATTTTTGAGTGCACCCTTTAATACTGGAGACTTTATTTTCTACAGTCCTCTGAGTCTCCCAAAAGTAAGCCCCACTGGCCATCACAGCCACACATTGTGGGGGCTCATCTTGGTTGCAGAGACCCTGGGCTGGGGAGCCCGATGTGGGGCTCCTTGGGGAGGACCTCTGCAGTTGTAATTATCCTCTTGTTTGTGGGTTGCCCACCTGGAAGTGTGCTTCTTTACCATATCATGTCTCCACCCCTCTTACTTGTTTCATTGTTGTTTCTTTATGTTTTCAGTTGTAGAACATCTTTTCTGCTAGTTTTCAGGCCTTATCAATAGTTGCTCTGTAAACAGTTGTAGTTTTGGTGTGCGCTTGGAAGGAGGTAAGCTCAGAGTCTTCCTATTCTGCCGTCTTGGTCACTTTTCTGCCCAGTAGTTTTAGCATCCATTGGTAATTCTTGCTTAAATCTGAATACTCTGAGGCTTGTAAAATGGTTTTTAATCATTCCTTCTGTGTTTATTAGTTTATATTCTGTTTTGAAGAACCTTCTTTTCCTTCTTTTACTTTCATTCGTTTATTTTATAGTATCAGCACAGACTCAAGGCTTAAAAGAAAGTCAGTGTTTTATAATCCATTACTGTCACTCATTTTAATGCTGAAATTGTTCCCAGATTGGCCAGTGGGAGACTCTCCAAGCTAGTTTCTGTGTCCTTTGGATAGGATCCCCCCTCCCCCCCCCATTAGTCATTGAGCAGTGCTTCCCCCGCCATCCCTTGTGTAAGATGTTCAAGGTGCATCCTGTGCTTTTTTTTGCCCAGCTTTGGAATTGGCCATTTCTCCAAGGAGCTCTGGTAACCACTCTTGGCTGGGAATGTCTCTAAGAAAAAAGATTTAGATTCTGGATTTGTTTGTTGCTCGTGGGGTGACACAGCTTCTAGATTTTCTTTTTAGCACATAGAAGGAGGGTATACACCCACTCATGGACACATGTTTTACAGTTTTATTGAGCTATAATTCAAACACCACACAATTCACGCAACGTATATAATTTATTGTTTTTTAATGTAGTCACAGATTGCTCAACTAGCACCACAGTCAATTTTAGGACATTTTTTTCCCTCAAGAAGAAACCCCATACCCATTAGCAGTCATTCCCCATTTCCCCCAGCCCCCAGGCCTAGCAGCCAACCACTTTCTTTTTCTATAGATTTGCCTATTCTGCACATTTCACTTAAATGGAACTGAACATATGTGGTCTTTGTGACTGACTTCTTCCACTTAGCATAATGTTTTCAGGGTTCATCAATGTTGTGGCATGTATCAGTACTTAATTTCCTTTTGTTGCTGAAGTATATAGTCCATTGTATGGATGTGCTAAATTTTATTTATCTCTTTATCAGTTGATGGACATTCGAGCTGTTACCATTTCTGTTATCGATAATGTTGACACACATATATTTACTGTAATTTTTATTTTTTTATTTTTATTTTTTAAATTTTTTATTTTTTTAGCTCTTTATTGGAATATAATTGCCTTATACTGCTGTGCCAGTTTTTGGTGTACAACAAAGTGAATCAGCTGCATCCATACATATATCCCCATATCCCCTCCCTCCTGCGATTCCCTCCTACCCCCCCATCCCAGCCCTCTAAGTCATCACCCATCATTGAGTTGATCTCCCTGTGTTATGCAGCAGCTTCCCACTAGCTATCTGTTTTACATTTGGTAGTGTATAAATGTCATTGCTACTCTCTCATGTCGTCCCAGCTTCCCCTTCACCCCCCCACCCCATGTCCTCAAGTCCATTCTCTACATCTACATCTTTATTCTTGCCCTGTCACTGGGTTCATCAGTACCATTATTTTTGATTCCACATATATGAGTTAGCATACAGTATGTAGCATATGGTATTTGTTTTTCTCTTTCTGGCTTACTTCACTCTGTATGATAGACTCTGGGTCCATCCACCTCACTACAAATAACTCAATTTCATTCCTTTTTAAGGCTGAGTAATATTCCATTGTATATATGTGCCACATCACATCTTCTTTATCCATTCATCTGTTGATGGGCATTTAGGTTGCTTTCATGTCCTGGCTATTGTAAATAGTGCTGCAATGAACATAGTGGTATATGTTTCTTTTTGGATTATGGTTTTCTCAGGGTATGTGCCAAGTAGTGGAATTGCTGGGTCATATGGTAGTTCTATTTTTAGTTTTTTAAGGATGCTCCATACTGTTTTTCATAGGACACACATATATTTAAAATTTTTTGAATTATTTTAGGTTTGTAGAAAGGTTGAAAAAATAGTACAGAGATTGCCTGTATTTTTCTGTGGCTAACAATTTAGATTACTATAGTACATTTGTCAAAACTAAAACATTAATGTTGTTACATTGTTGTTAACTAAAATCCAAATTTTAATTTCACCAATTTTTACATTAATAAAAATTTCTCTATTCTGTGATCCAGTTCAAGGTAGCACATTGCCTTCAGTGTATATATGTTTTAGAATCATGAGTTCATATTGATACCTCTAATTCCTTTCTGAAACAGAGACTCTTACTTGTAATTTCCCATTCCTTATTTATATTTCCCTTTTCTCATAGTAAGAACTCTGGCTTCCAACAGTTATGCGATATAGAGTATGTATATTGATTGAATAATTTCAGAATTGCTACAAATATACCAGTATAAAAAAACAAGCCTTCTAAGTAAAGATTAAGATTTATTTTCAGTTCTTCATGTTAAATTGTCCAGAATTTACTTGGATTAGTTCTTTTTTCATTCCCTTCTATGTGATTACATTATCAGTTTTATATACAGTTAGGTTCATTGGCTCACATATCTTTCATGGTGAAGTTAGATATTTAACCAGGTCAGTATTTTTTTATTTTTAGAGTGTACAATTTGGTTTTTTTTTTTTTTAAATTAGAAATGTATATATGGCAATCCCAATTTCCCAATTCATTCCCCCCCAACCCTCCCCACTGACCAGGTCAGTATTTTTTAAATGAAATTTAGAAATTGTTCTTTTCTAGATATTTAATCTTTAGAGGTAATATAGCATGCTTATGAGTTCTGTTTGAACTTACTAGTGTTTAAGGATTTTAAATTAGTTGCTGATATTTTAAAACTTGGAGATTTACATTAAAAATCTGGATTATTCCAGTGCTCGATCTGTACAGTCAGGGTAAAGTTGGAAAGGAACTAACTGGGCTCTCTAAGGCCCTGGCAGTCACACTTGGCACGAGAGGTAGGTGACACATGTTTAGGTCACAAGAGTTCTGCCCTGGAATATTGGGGGGAAAAATCCAGATTATTTCTAGCTTCTCTCGAAAAGACAAAAAGGAAATTCTGGTTTTGCCAAGTCTGTTTGGCAGCAGTTGGATGGATCTGACTAGTAGTGGCTGCCTCTGTTCTCTAGTTCCCACAACTCTTATGTCCTGTATGACTCTTTTAAAGCATTTGTGATTTCAACCTTTCTTTACAACCCTCCTTCTTTATAAAACTTGCAATCGCAGGTGCAGCAGTAGAGAATTAGACTGCTTTGTGCTCTTAAAAAGAAAGTGATTTTATCTGAAATGACTTCTTCAATTTTATAGTTCCATGATCCAGCCAGCATAGCTGATGTTTATAATGCTTTCTAAGTGAAATCACTAAGGCCCTTTTGCTTACATGTAGCAAATAACTTTGAGAATACTAATAATATTGTGGCTTAAACATTGTTCATTTTTAATTCTGTATGGTTTGGAACACAGAGGAACACAGATATTTTTGAACCCTTAAGTCTTTGTTACAATGAGAGTAATTTTGTAAACTACATTTAGCCTTGTAAATTGAAGTTATTAATATTTTGTGGATATTAACAATATTTATTTATTAAAATGTATGCCATTCAAACAGCAAGGTGAAATGAAATTGATTCTGAAAGATTATCTTGTCTGTAGTTGGAAAATGAAGTCTAATTATTTAACTGTGTATCTAAGTTTTTAATAAATACTTTAAAGGTTGGTTCATCAAAAGGACATAATAATTCTAAGTAGTTATGCCCTTAATAACAGAGCTTCAAAATACATGAAGCAAAAGCTGATAGAACTGAAAGGAGACATCGACAGATCTATAATTATAGTAAGAGATTTCAGTAGTGCTCTGATAATAATTGATTGACAAGTGGACAGAAAATCAGCTAAGATGTATGGATTTGAACAACACTAAACCTTGACCTCTCTCCAAGAAAAACAGAACACACATTCTGCTATGTATTGTATGATTATCAAATAGACTATATTCTTAGCCATAAAACTAATCTTAATAAACATAAAAGACTTCAAATTGTACACAGTATATCCTTTGAGCACAGTGTAATTAAGTTAGAAATCAATAACCGAAAGGTTCTTGGAAAATTTCCAAGTACAGAATTTGGGAACTGAAAAATATACTTTAAGTAGCCTGTTAGTCAAAGAAAATGCTTTAAGAAAGAAATTTAAAAATGTTTTGAACCAAATAAGAAAACTCAACATACCTGAATTTGTGGGATGCCAGTAAAACATTGTGAGGGGGGCGTTTTAGCTCTAAATACCTACATTAGAAAAGAAGAAAGAACTCAAATCAGTGACCCCAGCTTCCACCGTAGGAAACTAGAAAAAGAAGAGCAAATTAAAGTCTACATAGGGACTTGCCCGGTGGTCCAGTGGTTAAGACTCTGTGCTCCCAATGCAGGGGGCCCTGGTTCCATCCCTGATTAGGGAACTAGATCCATGCTGCAACTTGGAACCCGCATGCCACAACTAAAAGATCCTGTATGCCACAACTAAAGGATCTCCGCATGCCACAGTGAAGATCCTGCACACAGCAATGAAGATCTTGTGTGCTGCAACTAAGACCCAGCACAGCCAGATAAATAAATATATATATATTTTTAAAGTCTACATAAACAGAGAAAAAGAAGTAATAAAGTTCAAAGTAGAAATCAATAAAATAGAAAAGCAATAGGAAAAAACCAGTGAAATTGAAAGCTGGTTCTTAGAGAAGATCAATAAAATTGACAATTTTCTAGCCAAATTGATCAGGATAAAAAGGGAGACAACATAAACTTACTGATATCAAGAATGAGATATGTGGGACTTCCCTGGTTGCCCAGTAGTTAAGACTCTGCACTCCCAATGCAGGGTGCCTGGGTTCAATCCCTGGTCAAGGAACTAGATCCCACGTGCATGCCACAACTAAGTGTTCACATGCCGCAACTAAGGATACTGCTTGCCGCAGCTAAGGAACCTGCCTGTCTCAACTAAGGCCCAGTGCAACCAAATAAAATAAGTAAATATTTTTAAAAAAAGAATGAAAGGACTTCCTAGGTGGCACAGTGGTTATGAATCCACCTGCCAATGCAGGGGACACGGGTTCGAGCCCTGCTCTGGGAAGATTCCACGTGCTACGGAACAACTAAGCCCGTGTGCCACAACTATTGAGCCTGTGCTCTAGAGCCCATGAGCCACAACTACTGAGCCCATGTGCTGCAACTGTTGAAGCCCACGCACCTAGGGCCCGTGCTCCACAGCAAGAGAAGCCACTACAGTGAGGAGCCTGCGCACCACAATGAAGAGTAACTCCCACTCTCAGCAACTAGAGAAAACCCATGTGCAGCAACAAAGACCCAACACAGCCAATAAATAAATTAAATAAATAAATAAGTAAAGTAAATTAAAAAAAAAAAGAGTGAAAGATGTACCATCACTGCATATTCTACAGATTCTAGAAGGATAAGGGAATATTATGAACAATTTTATACAGTAAATTACACAACTTAGATGAAGTGGACAAATTCCTTGCCATAGACTGAATGTGTATACCCTCCCCCAATTCTTATGTTAAAATGTAATCTCCAATGTGATGGTATTTGGAGGTAGGACTTTGGAAGGTGCTTTGGTTATGTGGATGAAACCACCATGAATGGTATTAGTGTTTTTCTAAAAGAGACTCCAGGAAGATCTCTTGCTCCTTTCCACCCTGTGAAGTTACAGTGAAAAGACAGCCTTCTGTGAACTAGGTAGCCAGCTGTCACTAGACACTGAATCTGCCAGTGCCTTGGTCTTGGATTTCCCAGCCTCAAGAAATAAAATTTTTGTTGTTTGTAAGCCACCCAACCTATGGTATTCTGGTATAGCAGCCTGAATGGAGTAAGACTGAAACAAACTATGAAAGTTTACTCAAGAAGAAATCGGTAATCTGAATTGCCCTATGTGTTAAAGGAAAGGAATTTATAGTTTTTAAAACCTACCTCCAGAGAAAACTCTAGATCCAGATGATTTCACAGGTGAATTCTATCAAACATTTAAGGAAGAAATAATAACAATTCTATACAAACTCTTCGTGAAAATTGAAGAGGGGGAAAGTCTTCCCAACTCATTCTGTGAGACTAGCATTACTTTGATATCAAAACCAGATAAAGACATTACAAGAGGGAAAAAAAAAGAACCGTAGCCCAGTATCTCTCATAAACATATATAAAATTTCAAACAAAATTTTAGCAAATAGAATCCAAGAATACATGAAAAGGATAATATATGAATGGAAAATAAAGAAATGAAAAGGTAGTCAACATTACTAGTTATTAAAAAGATATAAATTAAAACTGCAGTTAAGTATTACTATAGACATGGTAAAATCTAGTCTAAATTAAGAAGACTGACCTTATAGAGTGTTGGAGAGGATGTGGAACAGCTGGAACTCTCATATACTGATGATAGGAATGTAAAATAGTATACTCATTCTAGAAAACCACTTAGCACTTTTTTTTTTTTTTTTTTTTTTTTTTGGCACGCGGGCTTAGTTGCTCCGCGGCATGTGGGATCTTCCTGGAGCTGGGATCGAACCCATGACCTCTGCATTGGCAGGCGGATTCTTAACCACTGCGCCACCTAGGAAGCCCCAAGCACTTTTTTAGAATTGCATATACCTTCCAGGTGATCCAGCTGTTCTATCTTAGAATTTATCCAAGATAAATGAAGTCCATGTGGCTTATGCATGGGTATTTGTGATAGCTTTATTTATAACAGCCCCAAGCTGAAAATAACCCCTATGCTTATTAATGTAGGTGAATGGGTAAACATTTTGTGGTATATTCAACTGTGAAATACTACTCAGCAATAAAAAGGAATGAACTATTGATATAAACAGTAACATGGATGAATCTCACAATAATTATGAGTGAAAGAAGCCAGACAAAAAAGAATACACTGTGTGATTTCATTTATATCAATTCTAGAAACTAATCTGCAGTGACAGAAAGCCTGGAGAGGGAGGGATGATGAAGGGGCACAAGAACATTTTGGATGTTGATGAATATGTTCATTACCTTGATTGTGATATGGTTTCACAGATGTATGCGTTTGTGAAAACTTACCAAACTGTACACTTTATTTTTTTTCTTTTAAGATCTTTTATTGAGATACAGTTAACATACAATAAACTGCATATATTTAGAGTGTACTATTTGGTATCCCAATCTCCCAGTTCATTCCCCTCAACCTTCCCCGCTTTCCCCACTTGGTGTCCATATGTTTGTTCTCTACATTTGTGTCTCTATTTCTGCTTTGCAAACTGGTTGATTTGTACCATTTTTCTATATTCCACATATGTGTGTTAATATATGATATTTGTTTTTCTCTTTCTGACTCACTTCACTCTGTATGACAGTCTCTAGGTCCATCCATGTCTCTACAAATGTACCAGTTTCATCACTTTTTACAGCTGAGTAATATTCCATTGTATATATGTACCACATCTTTTTTATCCATTCGTCTGTTGATGGACATTTAGGTTGCTTCCATGTCCTGGCTGTTGTAAATAGTGCTGCAATGAACATTGGAGTGCATGTGTCTTTTTGAATTATGGTGTTCTCTGGGTACATGCCCAGCAGTGGGATTGCTGGGTCATATGGTAATTCTATTGTTAGTTTTACAGGGAACCTCCATACTGTTCTCCATAGTGGCTGTATCAATTTACATTCCCACCAACAGTGCAAGAGTGTTCCCTTTTCTTCACACCCTCTCCAGCATTTACTGACCAAACTGTACACTTTAAATATGTGCATTTTATTGTCTGTACATTATACCTCAATAAATTTTTTTTAAAAGCACATAAAATCCATAGAAATATTTAAAATTTCAGAAACTTAATTTTATTTTCAGAGGTACTGAGTTTAAAGATAATAGAAATCTTGACTCAACATTCATATTCTCTGGGCTTCTCCCATGTATTACCTAAGTCTCTTAGTATGTATTTTGTATAACTTTATCTTCTTTGGTTATGGTTTTTTATGCTCTATCTGGTATTTATATATGAAATAGTTAATGGCCCCTAAACTTACTTAGTTTACATGGTGTTTACATAAAGTTTTTTAACCATAAGGACAGATTCCTAATTGGATTAAAAAACTGGTTTAATTATATTTATTGCTAGTACCTTTATCTTTTCTGTTAGACCTTGAGTGATTCATGATGAATTCTATTCGTTTAAATGTGAAGTTAGCTCTAGGAATTCTGTAACTTAAAAGAGAATGATTTTTTAAAAATAGTATGAATTTTGTTCATTGTGTGCATTTTGCTGAAAGGAAGGCACTGTAGCCCACGTCTGATAGTTTGATTATCCTTAAGGGGCCTTAGGCGTGTAATAGGGTCATAATTGCCTTACAAATGAATTGATGCTATTAATTTGTACTTAATAGGAGGTAAAAGCTGACAAGATGATATCAAAACAAGCTTATTCTACAGAATGATAACAATTTGACTATAAATCCACCTGGGAAGTGTGTCTATTAATCACTGTTAACTCAGGAGTATTTTAACTTACTGAGTTAGGATAAACATTTTATTTAATTGATGTCTTCCCCCCCCCTCTTTTCTAGGAAGTATAGCAGCAGCCATGATAGAAGACAAAGGGCCAAGAGTGACTGACTACTTTGTTGTGGCAGGTCTCACTGATACATCTACTCTTTTGGATCAAGAAGTAAATCGTTTAGATACTAAGTCAACTGGACCTAAAGCTCCAATTACAGACATTGCAGTTATTAACAAATCAGCTGGGGAAACAGTACCTGAAGGTTACACCTGTGTTGAAGCCACTCCATCAGCTCTCCAGGCAAACTTGAACTATGGAAGTCTGAAAAGCCCAGAACTCTTCCTCTGTTATAAGAGAGGGAGAGAGAAGCCACCTCTTACTGACATTGGGTATGGTGACTTATTTTCTTTTGCTATAGTGAAGGGAATAAAATTTATTGCATGGCAGTAGAAATTCAAAATCCTTGATAGTCCTCTTATTATTTATTACTTCAAGATCAAGTATAGTAAGATATTACATATCTCTATCTGTCCTTACTGAATTTCTCTGTATTGTATTGAGTCATTAGGTTATTTCCTTTCAAAAGGATATTGAAATAAAGGCATTGCAGCCTGAAATGTGATTTCATTTCTGTTAGTACTAATCAGATAAGCTTATTAATTAAACATAAAGGAACAAAAAACTGTAATAAAAGACAGTATATTTTTAAGGGGCTGGTTGGGTTAAGCGATGAGTTTTTGTGAAGCCCTGAACTAATTTTACAAAGGAATATTCCTGTTTTAAAAAATACAATTGGGACATCCCTAGTAGTCCAGTGGTTAAGACTCCCTGCTTCCGCTGCAGAGGGCACGAGTTCGATCCCTGGTTGGGGAACTAAGATCCCACATTCCGTGTGGCATACCCACCAAAAAAAAAAAAAAAAAAAAAGATAAAAATGATAAGAAATACAGGTGTGCTGTGTGGTTTTTAGTGCCAGAAGCAAAACATTTATGGTTTACAAGGAGTATAGTTGTTATGAGGTATTTAGTGTCTAGTCCACAGCCAATGAAGATCATACTTCTTTGTAGAAGCCTTTTCTCCAAAAATGTCTACGTTGTCTCTTCTTTAAATGAGATGTGCTTTCAGAATAGCTGTAATACTTTACCATACATACATGTCACGTATTAAGCTCTTCTGCTCATTATAATTACCATCAGTTAGTAAAAACATACTAAATGTTTTTGAGAGCATCTTGGGAAATACTGGAGATCAATTTGTTCATTTATGCAAAACATGCAGTTAAAATTTTGATGGGGATTGCATTTAATCTGCATATCAATTTGTAGGGAGTATTGCCATCTTTATAATATTGTCTTCCAAACTCTATGAGTTGTATTTCCATTTATTTGTCTTATTTCTTTTAGCACTGTTCTGTGGTTTTTAGTGAACAAGTCTTTCACCTTCTTAATTTTATTAAGTATTTTTTCTTTTGGATTCTATTATAAATGGGATTATTTTCTTAATTTTCTTTTTTGGATTATTCATTGCTGGTGTTTGGCAAACAGGTGGGTTTTATTAACTTTATGTGTTAATCTTATACCCTGCAGTTTTGCTGAATTTTTTAGCTCTGATAGCTTTCTTATGGATTTTGGGGGGATTTTTTAATATATAGGATCATGTCATTTACAAATAGAGATAGTTTTATTCCTTCCTTTGCACTTTGATTTATCTCTACCCTCCCACCCCCCCCACCCCCCTTTGTCTTACTGCTCTGGCTAGAACTTAGAGTATGGTGTTGAATGGCAGTGGTGAAAGCAGGCATCCTTGTCTCATTCCTGATGGGAGGTGGAAGGCTTTCAGTCTTTCACCACTGAGTATGATGTTAGCTGTGGGTTTTTCATAAATACTGTTTATCATGTTAAGGAAGGTCCCTTTTATTCCTGGTTTTATGAGGGATTTTATCATAAAAGTGTGTGGGTTTTGTCAAATGCCTCTCCTTTGTTAATTGATACTATCATGTGAATTTTTCCTTTATTAATGTAGTATTACATTAGTATTACATCAGTTGGTTGTTGAGTCCCCCTTTTAATGTAACCATAATACCGCACCTGCAAAATGATTCTTGAATATCATCATATATGCAAATTTCCCTGATTGTCCCATGAAATGTTTTTTTTTTTTAAACAGTTGGTTGCTGGTTGTTCTGTTCATAGTTGTTGTGATATTAAGAAAGGTAGTGAGCTGCTGCATTTGACCACCACTTGTTTTGCTCATCATTTCCTTTACTGTTCCAACAGAGCTCTGGTGAAATTGTCCCAAGGTCCTCATTATGTTCAAATTTCCAAAGCCAAAGGATGTTTTGTCCTTATCTTACTTTATTTTTAACTCCTTTAGTATAGTACAGATCACCTTCTACGATTTTCCTTCAAGTCAGTGCAATTGCAGTGAGGGTCATATAACTTTTAAAGATTAGTGGACATAAGAGTCAGGTTAGAAAGTACTGAAAATGATTGGGAATTAGAGTTATAGAGGCTTCTTTTTGAAAGCTTGACTTTAAGGAAAAGAGAAGATAGCCTTGCTGTTTGGTCCATGGACCAGTATTGTCCATAGGGCCTTGGGAGTGTGTTAGAAAGTCAGAATCTCAGGCACTGCCCTAGACCTACTGAATCTGTATTTTAACGAAATCTCCAGCAGCAATGGTTTAGGATACCTGGGAGTTGAAAGGATACAGAGTCAAGGGTTATTTTTTAACATTTCTCCCAGAAGATAACCTCGAACATCTTTATTTTGAAGGGAAGGAACCAATGGAGAAGGAAGGGCTGAAAATATAGGACTAAAAGGTTTTACTGTCAGTTCTTTTATTTTCACTATGATTTTCTTAAGAGAATAGGTAATATCCATAATAGGATGGGTATAAGATAAAAGTTTGATAATATTCATGTCAGTTTAAGGGAAACAGCCCCAGGAACTTACCTTGTATTCCAGCCGTCACTGTTCTATTAGCCATCCTTTGAAGGCCATCTGTTCACATCCTCATCCCCAAACCTCCCACCATATAGTTGTAATCAAAAGGGTATAAATCTCTAAAAGATTGCTGTTCCTTGTGATTCAGGGGCATAAGTGATGACTTGGATAATTAGACAGATGCTTTCAGGTTTGCAAGCGGCTCTTTCATAGAGATCTTGCAGTTCCCTAGGGCTTCTAATTTCTCTTAACTGATTCAGGTTTGCTTGAGTGTGTGGTTGTCTTTTAGCTGATCATGATGGTAAAAGTTTCTCTCCAGATCAAGTAATTGTTAATATCTGGTGATTTAAATGTTTTGGCCTTTTCTTCCCTCTTTCTCCTCAGTTAAACATACTAATGAGATTTGGAAAAACCTGTTAGCCAGTATAAACACAGGTACCCTCTCATTCAACTAAATATGAAACAGAGTTGTCAAACTTTTGACCTTTTGGACTGTTTTATAAACAAGGTGAGATATTTATAAAAATAACTGTTTTTTTTTTTCTGGAAAAGATGTTAAGTTAAAATATGTAAGATCTGATATTCCCTCATAATTTCAAATACTCTGTAAAGTGTAATTTAAACAGGTCACTATATTATCGTACATCAGATGTGTTTTTTGAGATGAAGAATCACAGACTACTGTACAAAGTTCCTATCTTCCTTCACTTATCAAATTGATTGACTTTCAAATGA
This sequence comes from Hippopotamus amphibius kiboko, assembly GCF_030028045.1. Lineage (NCBI taxonomy): Eukaryota > Metazoa > Chordata > Mammalia > Artiodactyla > Hippopotamidae > Hippopotamus > Hippopotamus amphibius. The sequence goes on along the minus strand of NC_080187.1, from coordinate 84,421,186 downwards.
ATTTTTTTCCAGGACTTTTGGTTTTTGAGAATTTTCAAACATACAAAAAAGTTAACAGAATATTATAATAAACACTAGTATCGTTTTCTTTCCTAAATGATAAACTGTAGTATAATGAACAATGTGCTGTCCATCTAGATTCAACAAATGAACATTTTCCAGTATTTTTTGCTGAACTATTTGAAAGGAGGCTGAAACTGTCAAAACAATTCTCCCATGAATACTTCACCATGCATCTTTTAAAACATGCTCCTAATAACCATAATATATAGAAAATTAATAATTCCATCAGTATCCATTCCCTAGCCAAATATTTGCAGTCATCCCAAGAATATTTGTTTATAGCTTAAAAAAAAATCCAGGATCCTGTCACGGCTTACCTGTTGCATTTGGTTATTATGCCTCTTTAGTCTGTTTATCTAGAATATTCCCCAACATTTTTCTGTGATATATAGACATTTTGAAGAGTCTGGGCCACTTGTCTTATAGAATGCCCTACATTCTAGATTTATCTGATTGTTTCCTCATTATGTCATTTAACTTGTTCCTTTGTCAGTATTTCCTGTAAACTGGATGTTAGGTTTAAAGTCTGGATTAAATGTACACTAAATATCTTTGACAAGAATACTTACGGGTAGCAGTAGCATCAGGAAAGCATGTAGTGACAGATTGTCCCATAATTAGTGAAGCTGAGTTTAGTCACTTGGTTAAGATGGTAATTGCTGGATATCTATTGTAAAGGCATTTTTATTTTTTTCTTTTATTTAAGTAATTTGTGGAGTTGTGGGCATTGTTTAAATATCTTGTCCCTCAGCACCTTTTCACTTATTGTTTCCATTGATCATTACCTGAATTAGATCTTGTATGGGGGATATAAAATGATATTTTCTAATACTGTCATTTAAAAAATACATTTTTAGTTGGCATTTTAATATAATGAAGAGCTTTCCTATTCTCTTGGCTTCATTTTTTTTAATGAGACAATTTTTAAAATTTGTTTTTAGTATAATTGAGGAACTGAATTTTAATTTACTGCATTTGATAAAAATAGATTACAATCCTTATTCTGTTTGCCCAAATTGTCCCAAATTTGGCCAGTGGGAACCCTTTCCAGCTGACTGCCATGTCAATCAAAATTTGGAGCTATGTGTATTCATTGTTACTGAGGTGTCTATTTTTTATATAAATAAATATATATATAAATCATGAGTTAATACTCATATTTCAACTTCAAATTTTAACATTAAAAACTTACTGAACTCATTTTGGATTGTATATTGCTTCTCTTATGCTGAAAATCTTGGTTTCTAAATCATAAATATGTTACTTATTACTTTATCTTATTTACATAAAGTAATCTCAAAGTTAAAGGTATCAGTTTTACTACCAATAGCAATTCTGTTACTAAGTTCCTTGTCCCTAGAATAAAACCCATTAAGCACTTACAGAGTACTGTGTTAAAAAATATATGAAATAGTTTTTCTATGTGGTTATGTTACCAATTTGCTATGCAGTTAGGTTCATTTGTTCCTTTTTGTGTTTCATTTGTTTTAAAATTCTTTCTTTTAGTATGGAAAATGTTGTGGTTCAAAACACATAAAAAGATATATTTAGGGAAATATTGCTTCAGTTTCTGTTTCCTCTACTCCTTTTTCCGTACTTTCTGCCCTCTCCTCCAGTTGTTTAGTTTCTGATTTATCCTTTCATTGTGTGTTTTTACAGAAATAAACAAACACATGTGTGTATAGTTTTATTTCTTCCTCTTAAACAAAATGCACAGATACTATGTATACTATTTTATACTCTGTTTTTTCACCTAACAACATTTCCTGGGAATTACTCTATATCTGAAAATGGAGATCTCTCTCTTTTTTTTAAAATAACTTTTTAGTACTTGTTTATGTGGATGTATTATACTTTATTCAGCCTATCTCTATTGGTGGACATTTGGGTTCTTTCACATCTTGTGCTGTTAAAGAATGCTTTGGTGAATAATGTGCATATATTGTTACATATTTGTGGAGTTATATTTTCAGGTAGATCCTAGAAGGCAGTTGCTGGGTTAAAAGATAAATACATGCATAATTTTGTTAAATATTACCAAATTTCTCTCTACTGTGATTGTGCCATTTTATACTCCCATCATCAATATATGTGAGTGCTTCTTTCCTCACAGTCCCATCAACAAAGTATGTGATCAGAGTTTTGAATTTTTGTCAGTCTCACAGTAGAGAAATGGTATGTCAGAATAATTTTAATGAGGTTAAGTATTTCTTCATATGTTTAAGGACCCTTTTTCTTTTGTGAACTGTTAATATCTTTTTGGCATTAACTGTTAATGTCTTTTTTAAAAACAGGTTTTTGGTCTTTTTCTTGATTTTTTTTTTTTTAATGAGATTTTTATTTGTTTGGAAGATGAACTTTTTGTAGAATGAGTCACCAGATGTTTTCTCCATGTTTATAATTTGTGCTTTTTCAAATTGAAGTATAGTTGACTTACACTATTATGTTAATATATAGGGTGTACAGTGTAGTGATTGAATATTTATAGATTATACTCCATATAAAGTTATTATAAAATATTGATTATATTCCCTGTGCTGTACAGCCTTGTAACTTATTACAAGTAGTTTGTACCTCTTAATCTCTTTTACCTATTTTGCCCCTTCCCTGTTCCTCTCCCTTTATAATTTGTCTTTTGACTTGGTTTACAGTGTGTTTTTGTCATGCAAAGTTTATTTTATGAAGTTAATTTTCTTGCTCTTTTATCGCCTCTAGATTGTGAGTCATAGTTAGGCTTTTCCTACTGCTAGGCTTTCGTTTAGTATTAGGCTGTTTTCATTCTTTACATTTACATCTGTGATCCACTGGGAGCCCTTTCTGGTGTATAGTGTGACCTATAGATAGAATTTTGTTTATTTTTCCCAAATGGCAGTTTGATTATTCAGGCACTGCTTATTAAATTAAAAAGTTCATCTTTCCCTCCGTGTATTGAGATGTCACCTTTATCATGTACAAGATTTCTGTTCATTGCTCTTTCTGTTTACTCATTTGCCAGTACTATTTTGATTTAAATACAGAGGCCTTATACTGTAATATTTAGTTGGGCTTTAACAACTTAAGTTTTTTTTTAAACCTCTGGTTTTGTGACCTCATCACACTTTAAAAAAAATATATCATTTCTGGACTATTACTCAGCTATAAAAAGGGATGAGATGGAGCTATATGTAATGAGGTGGATAAACCTAGAGTCTGTCATACAGAGTGAAGTAAGTGCAAAAGAGAAAGACAGATATTGTATGCTAACTCACATATACGGAATCTAAAAATGGTACTGATGTACTCAGTGACAAGACAAGAACAAGGACACAGATGCAGAGAATGGACTGGAGAACTCGAGGTTTGGGGAGATGGGGGATGAAGGGGAAGCTGAGATGAAGTGAGAGAGTAGCATAGACATATACTACCAACTGTAAAATAGATAGCCAGTGGGAAGTTGCTGTATAACAAAGGGAGTTGAACTCAAGGATGGATGATGTCTTAGAGGACTGGGACGGGGAGGGTGGGGAGGAGTCGAGGGAGGGAGGGAATACGGGGATACATGTATAAAAACAGATGATTGAACTTGATGTACCCCCCAAAAAATAATAAATAAATAAAATTGAAAACCAAATGAAAAAAAAAATCATTTCTCTTAATTTCTTTTTTCAAAAAATTATTTATCTATTTTTTGCTGCATTATTTTTGTTGCTGTGTGCGGGCTTTTTCTACTTGTGGCAAACGGGCTACTCTTTGTTGCAGTGTGTGGGCTTCTCATTGTGGTGGCTTGTTGTGGAGCACGGGCTCTAGGCGCTCAGGCTTCAGTAGTTGCAGTATGCAGGCTCAGTAGCTGTGGCTTGCAGGCTCTAGAGCGCAGGCTTAGTAGTTGTGGCACTCGGGCTTTGTTGCTCCATGGTATGTGGGATCTTCCTGGACCAGGGATCGAACCCATATCCCCTGCTTTGGCAGGCAGATTCTGAACCACTGCACCAGCAGGGAAATTCCTTTAACAACTTCATTGAGCTGTAATTCACGTATTGTACAATTCACCCATCTAAAGTGTACAATTAAATGGTCTTTAGTGTATTCACAGAGTTGTGTAGCCACAGTCCATTTTAGAATATTTTCATCACTCTAAAAAGAAACCTTATTTTCTTAGCAGTCACTCTCCAATACTCTTTCCTACTCTCTAGCCCTAGGCAACTACTAAATTGTTTTGTCTCTGTAGATATGCCTATTCTGGACATTTCATGTAAATGGGATTATACTGTGTGTGGTCTTTTTTGTCTGGCTTCTTTCACTTCATATGTTTATGAGGTTCATCCACCGTTGTACCATGTATCAATACTTCCTCTCTCTTTATTGATCCATGATATTCTGTTACATGGCTATACTGCATTCTACATATCCATTCATTAGTTGATGGACATTTGATTATTTTCACTTTTTGGCTGTTGTGGATAATGCTGTTATAAGCATTTGTGTGCTGGTGTTTGTATAGATGTGTGTTTTCTTTTCTCTTCTAGTGTATATCAAGGAAAACCCATGTTTATTTTTCCTCGTAGGTCATGTAGAAAATCTGTTTAACCCATTGAGGAACTGTCAAACTGTTTTCCAAAGCTGTTGATTTCCACCAGCAATGTATGAGGATTCCAATTTTTCTGACACTTGTTATTACCTGTCTTTTTTATTCTAGCCATTCCCACTAATGTGAAGTGGTATCTCATCATGGTTTGATTTGCAGTTCCCTAATGGGTAATAGTACACTCAGGATCTTTTCATGTGCTTTTGGACATTTATATGTCCTCTTTGGACAAATATCTATTTAGATTCTTTGCCCATTAAAAAATAAGGATGTTTTACTTTAAAATAATTTTACTTTTTACAGAAGAATTGTAAAGAAAAGATAGTACAGAGAATTTGCAAATATCCTTTGCCAGTCCTGTGCCCATTTTTAAATTGTATATATTTTTTTATATTGTAAGTTTTTTTTACATATTCTGGAAAGAATTTCCTAGTTAGATACATGATTTGCAAATATTTTCTCACATTCTGTGGTTATCATTTCACTTTCTTGATGGTATCAATTATAGCACAGAAGTTTTTAATTTTAATGAAGTCTAGTTTATCATTTTTTTTTTTTGTCACTTGTGCTTTTTGGTGTCATATGTAAAAAGGCTTAGTCTAACCCAAGGCTGCAAAGATTTTTTCCTCTGTTTTTTTTCTAGGAGTTTTACAGTTTTAACTCTTACGTTTAAGTGTTTGATCCATTTTTGGTTTTCTAGTGTGTATTGTAAGGAAGGGGTCCAACTTTGTTTTTTTGCATTTGAATATCCAGTTGTCCTATCACCATTTGTTGAAAAGATTCTTTTCCCGTTGATTTAATCTTGCCACTTTTGTCAAAATCAATTGACTGTAAGTGTACGGGTTTAATTCTAGACTTGTCCATGTTACTGCATTGATCTATATGTTTATCCTTATATTAGTACCACAGTGTACTGATGACAGATTGGTAGTAAGTTTTGAAATGGAGTGTGAATCCTCCAAGTCTGTTCTGTTCTTCCAGATTTCTTTGGTTTATACTGGGTTGCTTGCATTTCCATATGAACTTTAGGATCTTGTTGTCTATTTCTAAAAAAACAGGCATCTAGGATTTAGATAGTAATTTGACATCTAACCAATATTAAATGTTCTTATCCATGACTTTTTATTTATTAGCTCATCTCTAATTTCTTTAAACACTGTTTTAGAGTTTCAGTCAAGGAATTTTTAAAGGTAAAAATTTGACAGGAATTATGAAGGTAAATTTTGTGAAAACATCTGAATACTAGATAAAATTTCTAAGAGTCGACCTGAGGATGGTTTTGGTGTTACCCCTTTTTTGCTTCATATGTTTCTTGTAATAAGCAATAAAAAAGAAATCAAGTTGTTTGATCCTGTTTACATTTCTAAAATTGTATTCTAGCTGTTGTAAAACAGTAGTTAAGAGATTTTTATAACTCCCAAAATAATAATTTTAATTTTGGTTTACAGTTTAGATATGGGAAACAACAAGAGGGACCAAAACATTTTATTTTATTTTCAAGGAGAAAACAAGCATTAACCTGACATATGTTTACTTATCTATTTATTTCCTCTGTCCCTGCCATGCAGAGTTTTATATGATGGGAAAGAAAGGCTAATTCCAGGATGTGAAGTGATCCAAGCCACACCCTACGGTCGCTGTGCCAATGTCAACAATAGTTCAACTACTTCACAAAGAATCTTTATCACTTTTCGAAGAGCTCCTCTAATTCGACCCCAGAATTCGTTGGCTGTAACTGATATCTGTGTTATTGTAACCAGTAAGGGAGAAACCCCGCCTCATACTTTCTGCAAAGTTGACAGAAACTTAAATTGCGGAATGGTAAGAAGAAAGTTTCATTTCCAAAATTTCATATGAAAATTAAAATTTTTTTGGACTCCTCTTTATTATTAATCTTATTATTTACTCTCAGTTTGTATTTTCATGATTGTTTTTATTTTAGCTCTCTAATTTTTATGGTTCATAATAACTTAAAAATACCCTTAGCTATCTGATGTTTTAGATTAATTTCACCCAGAAAATAGATACTTAAAGTCAGGGATTTTTTTTTTTTTTTTTTTGGGTGTGTGCTAATACATTACACTAATACACAGGTTTTGTTAGCTTTTGGGTTTCAGTGGTGTCTTCAAGGACAATTGCAGGCAGACTGGGTTGAGACACCCCTTATATTTATTTATTTACTTATTTTAAATATTGTAGTCTTCATATTTATTTTGAAAGGGCTCTAGTGAAGAAGAAAATGCAACATATACATTGGATTTATAGTTTTATGACACTAAAGTTTACTGTTGTGTTACATTTATTTTGAATAACATCTTAAACTAATATTAGCTTAATTGAGGTATAGGCAGAGATGACCCATGCTTGCAAAGCTGTTAGTCAAGACAGGTTTGCCTCTGGAGATAATGACTTCATAGCATCTAGTGACCCCAGTCTTCCCTAGTTTGGGCTCAGCACCAACTCCATTTTGTGCTGTTTCTCTCAAATAGAGGCAACCTCTGTGTGATTGTAGAATTCTAAACCTTTTGAAACAAGCTTCGCATTAGTTTAATTTTTGTGGCAGTTATTTTTTATTCCTTTTCTTCTAATGTTTTCAGTTTCATGTTTTGCTATATTGTATACTATATATTCTTTTTGATAAACATGTTTTAAATAGACTTCCCTGAGAAAATAGTCAAAATCTTTAGAAGACATTCAACAAAATCAATTTATTATCACTCTTTTTTTTTAAACCTAATTTATATTTTACAGTGGGGTTCCAGTGTGTTTCTATGTTATAAGAAGTCTGTGCCTGCTTCTAATGCAATAGCATATAAAGCTGGTAAGTAAATTAAAAAAAAAAGGTCTCTATATTGTTGCATACTCTCATTTGGTTAGAAGAGACAGTGTATGCTTCCTTATGCAGTTTGTGTAATTGATATATTCATAAATTGAATTATCTGTAACTTTAGCATGAAAGGTATATGTTTTCTTAAATACATTACTAAAAAAATATTAATATTACCCGCCACCAACAAAAATATACTGTTAATTAAACAGAAAATTTTATTCCAAGCAAGCATTTGTGGAATAAACATTAAGCTTTTGGTCTACACTAATAGATTTAATAGTTGAGTGGAAAATGCTTACTCTGACCTTTTATATTTTGGCAGTCAGAAAGGTGTCAAACTGCATCTTTACTTCTTATATATTTCCTTCTCTTATCTCTGTGTGTCTGATTTGAAACCACATGTTACTTGCCATGAAAGGTGGACTTGCTTCCTTTTTCCCTTGTTGCAAAGAATCAGCTATATGGAAGAGAGGAGGGCCTGAGAACCTTTTCTGCCATGAAGTGTTTGAGAAATCTATCGCCACATTCTTACTGCACAGTAAAGTGTCAAGGGCTGTAAAGATTTAAGTGTGACCTCTTCATCCCACTGGTATGGTGGGATAAGAACTGAAAATACAGGTATGCTCCAGTTGTAAATAGAAGAGATACTGGAATACTTCTTTGTGAAAAGAAGCAGTGTCAATTACTTTTTATCATGCACAATTTTTGGAATAAAGTTTGACTTCAGGGAAGTCAGGCAAATCCATGTATGAGAAATCTTAATTGTCTTCATAAAGACAGTCATACTAATGAATCAAACCATTTAATTTATTATATAAAAATAATGGCATCAACTAACAGTTAAATTTCAGTATCACTTTAAAGTGTAATACTGTTACTATTGCTCTAATGTGTTAATTATATGTGATTTCCTTAAAAAAAATTTTTTGGTGGGGTGAAATTGTCACTTAAAACTTATAGAAACAAGTTTTGTGAAAGAGTTCAAGTATTTGATATAAGACATATTTTAGAATAAAGAATTTTGGAGACTGAATTTGGACTCAAAATTCTGCTACTGATTTTCAAGTGTTTAACGTAGAGGTGGTCTGTGTATTAGAGATATTAGAGGCTAAGAAATTGATGCCATGTAGCTACTTTATTCTGAAGGGGCTTTGTTATACTCCTCAGGGTGCTCCCTGCTCCTACTTCATTGGTCTCGCATACTCTGTACTTAGTCACAAGAGTTTCTGTCTCATTTACTTTTGTGTTGCATTCATTTTACACTGCTGCTCTCTCAAGATAAGTTTAGGAGCTGCCTTGGCATTATTTCATAACACTTGTCCCTTCCCTGAATTTTTTTTTTCCCCATAGAAGACTAACTGAAATAGTTGGTACATTTTCCTGTATGTTTCTTGCTTTCTCTAGGATGTTGGCAGTATGTAGGGAAAACACATTAAGATTAATGATCCTGTTGAGTAGAGTTTTAACTAATATATTTAATACATTTTAATGTTACAGTGATCTCTAAGTCCATGGATAAAAATAAATGGTAAATTTGTTATTTATTTTAATTACTGATATGGCAAGAGAAAAATTGATCTTGAAATTTCACACATAAATATTTCTATAAAATTTGCTATTAAAATATCCTATTAATATGCATCACATATTAATAACTATTTAAAAGTAACTATTTAAAGAAATTAGCAAGAGTTCCCTGGCAGTCCAGTGGTTAGGACTTGGTACTTTCTCTGCCCTGGGCCTGGGTTCAATCCCTGGTTGGGGAACTAAGATCCTGCAAGCTGTGTGGTACAGCCAAAGAATAAAAATTAAAAATAAATAAATAGAGGAATAAATGATCATTATGTGCTTTCTCCAATAGGCTTAATTTTTAGATATCCAGAAGAGGACTATGAGTCATTTCCACTCTCGGAATCTGTCCCTCTCTTCTGCCTTCCGATGGGAGCTACTATTGAATGTTGGGATCCCCAAAGCAAATATCCACTTCCAGTTTTTTCAACTTTTGTCCTCACAGGCTCTTCTGCTGAAAAGGTATATTTTTTCTCTTTTATTAAACCTATTTTGTCCATGTTTTTAATCCATAAAATGAACAATATGTTTTATTTGAATGTTAGGATTATTTGGACACAATACATTTTTATTTAAATTTGTATTATAATGCCCAAAGTGAGAAGTCTGCATGAAAATTGGGATCAGGATGCTGATACCCCTGGAGTGTCTATAGGAGCAAATGTGAAGTCTCTGGAGAGATGCCCCCAAAACTCAGGCCTCAAGATGAGCTTCTAGTAAAAGTTAGAAGACTTAGGTACCATAGGAAGGATCAACAAGACACAGAGCTGGATTAGACCCTTAAGATATTGAAATGATAGAATGACAATATCAAAGTTATTATAAATTGAATATATAATTGAAATGATTCAAGACCTAATTGAGGGGCTCAAAACATCAAGGAAAGAACAGGATATTTTGAAAAATGAATGGACAGTTGGAAAAAGAATCAGATGTCTAAAAATGAAAAATTTGATCCTTATAATTAAAAATTTAATGAATGGTTTAAACAAATAAGTCATACATGAAGGAAGAATTAATGAAGTGGAAAGTAGGTTACCGCGAATGTGGCACAGAAAAACATAAAACATAAAAGGAGTTTAAAAATGTAGAGGGTAGAATCAAAAGAACCAGTAGATATTTAGTGAATCCCAGAAGGAGAAAGTAGGGAAGGCAGAGGCAGCATTTTAAGAGCTAGTGGTTGATGGACAGTTTTCCAGGTTGATGAAAAATTGAGTTTTTCAGGTTAAAGATACACTCTGAATTGTCAGGGGAAAAAAAATAAACGCACTTCTTTTCATATTATAGTGAAACCATGGAATACCAAAGACAAAAACAACCAGAAAGAAAAGACATATTTACTTTCAAAGGAATAACTATTGATTAATGGCTAATTTCTCAACAACAATGAGGGTCAGAAGACAAATAACACATTAAAATTGAGGGAGTAAGTGAAGATAGTTTAAACAGTATGCAGAAAGCACGAGCCATGAAAGAAAAGATGAGTAATAAGACCTCATTGGAGTTAAGGACATCTGTTCATTCAAAGGTACCATTAAAAAGGTGAAAAAGCAGGCCCTAGACTGGGAGAAAGTAATGTGATTCTAAAGGTAATCCACAAGGGTCTTGTATTCAGAACTTCCACATTGTCAGCAACGATGAGACATAACTCTGTGGCCCAACAGTTATACACCTGAGCATATCCCAAGAGAAATGACTGTATATATTCTCCAAAACATGTATATTTGTATGCTTTATTGGTAATAGCCAAAAATTCAAAATGTATATAAACAGTAATATTAACATAGAATGATAATTTAAAGTAAAAAAGAGATGTCAAAAATAAGCAATATTAGGAAATGAAAAGTAAATAAAACTACAGATCTAGTAGAAATTTAAAAATTGAAAACTTAGGAAATTTGATACAGTAGTCAATTTTATTCAAAAGTGTAACTAACTAAGGCTGACTCTTATGGAGCAAACAAAAATACATCTGTGTCCTCATTCTCCAGTGTTCAAGTTTATAACCACCGTACTAAAGACGGTAATTAAGGTTAAGTGTCCAGCAGAGTGTCTGGAACAATAGTAAAATACTCACTGAATGGAAGGCCAATACTATATTGACTGGATTGCTTACGAGTAAGCTTACTCTTTAGCTTAATAATCATTTATAGTTTCTCTCGTTGAAAGTAATAAATATAAATGAATATTTTAAGATCTTCAGACACTCAAGAGTTACCAAATTTACTTTGACCAGTAGAGAACAGTGAAGCCTCATCATGGTGCTTTTGTCATATTGCTTGTTAAAAACCCCTGAGTGGAGATGCAGAAGTAGAGAATGGACTTGAGGACATGGGGCTGGGGTGGGGGGCGAAGGGGAAGCTGGGACGAAGTGAGAAAGTAGCATAGACATATTTACACTACCAACTGTAAAACAGATAGCTAGTTGGGAAGTTGCTGTATAACAAAAGGAGATCCACTTGATGATGGGAGATGCCTTAGAGGGCCAGGACGGGGGGCAGGGGAGGGAGCTGTGGGAAGGAGTGGATATGGGGATATATGTATAAATACAGCTGATTCACTTTGGTGTACCTCAAAAATTGGTACAAGAGTGTAAAGCAAATATATTCCAATAAAGAGCTTTAAAAAAATAGTAATAATCTCTGAGACTATTATCCTAATTCCTTGTACCCATGGGATAATTACAACTACTTTGTGATTTCATCTTTCTTTCCTTGACTTAAATATTGTAAGTATGGGCATAGAATCCATTGCTTCTAACAATTTAAACTAAACGTTTGGTTAAAGTATCTTGATTCATTTGATTTTTGTGAAACTCTGAAACATTAAAGAAACCCAAATTTAAATGCAATATTTAAGACATATTTGATAATAAAATAAGTTTCTGGTTTAAAAAACAAAAACAACAACAACAGAAACCTGAGATGACTTTGAAATAATTGTATCTGAGAGTATTGTTTGTATCTGTAAAGATAAGGGTTAATGTGATATAATACACACACACGCACATATATATATGACATGTATACACATATACACACACACACACACATATGTAGTGGCTAAAGAGTTAAAAGATTTATAAAAGTATCACTTTATCCATTTCCAGAACTTTTTCATCACTCTAAACAGGAGCTTCTTCCATTCCTATCCTGTGTCCCTCTTTTCTACTATCTTTCCCTACCAATTTGCCTGTTCTAGGTAGCACATATAAATGGAATCATATAATGTTTGTCCTTCTGTGTCTGCATTATTTCAATTAGCATAATGTTATCAGGGTTCATCCATGTTGCAGTATTTATCAGAATTTGATTCCTTGTTAAGGATGAATAATATTCCATTGAGTGTATATACAGGCAGCCCACTGTATCCAGAGATGCCGAACCTATGGATCTGGAGGGCCGACTGTACCACATCATTTTCTATAGGGGCTTGAGTATTCATGGATCTCAGTATCTGCTGGGGGTCCTGGAATCAACCCCATCGAATACTGAGGGAACGACTGTTCCACATTTTGTTTATCTGTTCATCTGTTGATGGACATTTGGGTCGTTTCTGTCTCTTGGTTATTGTTGAATAAAGCTGCTATGAACATCGGTGTACAAGTATTTGTTTGAGTGAAACTAGGAGTGAAACTGTTGGATCATATGGTAATCGTTTAACTTTTGGAGGAGCTGCCAAACTGTTTTCCACCATAGCTGCAGCGTTTTATATTCCCATCACCAATGTTTGAATTTTTGTTTTTGTTTTTTTGTTTTTTCTATTTATCTGTCATATGCACTCTAAGAAAATACTTCGTTTGGAATAAGAGAAAAAGAGAAATTAATTTCTAAAAACACTCAAAATTTTATTATGGAATTCTTTTACTCTGTAGGTATATGGAGCTGCCATCCAGTTTTATGAACCTTACTCTCGAGAACTTCTAACAGAAAAACAGCTTATGCAGCTGGGCCTCTTGACACCTGTGGAGAGAAAAATGGTCTCCAAATCCATCAATTCAAACAAATGCATTTGTTTACTCTCACACTGGCCTTTTTTTGAAGCTTTTAGAAAGTTTCTCATGTTTATCTACAAACTTTCTGTGTCTGGACCACATCCTCTTCCCATTGAAAAGTATGTATAATAATTTGAAGGATGCCTGGTGGAAAAATTGGATGTATATATGTACATTTCATTGTTTATTTAACTTTAAGCATCAGAGTTGAAAGGGAAGGAGAGTCACAGTCATCCTACTTTTTACTTGCTCCCCTCTTCACCTGAATCATTGACTCTGAATTTAAAATTGAGGAGTGGTGATGAGGATGACCAAATAAAAATCTTTTGAGAATTTAGCTGAGGAAGAATCTTACATACATTGTGCTATGTGTGTTCTTCCTATTCATTCTTGAATAACCAAGAGAAAAATAGCTGTTGATGCACACCCCAACCATCCAAATGACTATTCCAAGTTAAAACATCTCTAAACTGATATAGAAGTTAATAAGGGTGAGTTAATTGATGTTAAAAGTAAGGTTTTGGTTTTAGCATTGATAGAGCTCTGCATGTTTTCACTTTGATTTGTAATTCTCTTCATTGTGGAAATGTTTTGTAAGCAAGAAAAATAGATGTGGAACCACTATCTTTTAAAAATCACATCTTTTCTGACTTCTAATAGCACATTGACTCCTATTTATCATAGTAAATAACTTATGTATCCTGCTAACAAAGCAAGTCAGGAGCTTTGTGGAAATGTGTTATACTGTGCGTAAACACAGATTCTCTTAATTTGAAAATTTCACATTATAGTAAAAAAAGATTATCAGTGAAGCATACTAGTTTAGTAGATAAGAGGGGGCCAGTTACCAGTAGGTTTTAAAGTAATGCTGCTCAAATATCAACTTTAAAAAATAGTAAAACTACTCTGCATAAACGCATCAAAATTCGGTATAGCAATATGGTTTCAGCTTTCATGTTGTGTTATTGGAATGACAATCTCATGGTTCATAATTATAGATTTAACTTTCAGCTGTCAGATTAAGTTAAAATTGTTTGAAGTAAATTTACTGTTAATGATAAGTTAGCAACCTTTTTAAAAATTAAGGTTCTATGAAGTTTGTGAAAAAAAAATCAGTGTATGTGATCCATTCTTTTTTTCTCAGTTGAAGTAATACTTTGTACTTTAGTGGCTCCTAAGAGCTCAAAACTTTGGAAAAACTTAAGACGTATTATTTATAGGTGGAGAAATAGGGCAAGTGAGTTGCCCAAAGTTATATAAGAACTATATTAATTTAATTAATATTCAGTTAATTTATTAGGATTAAATTCTGTATTAGTTTTGATTCATTATATCACAGTTAGTTGCTCACCATGCTGGTAATGATAACCAGGGCAGTAGATATTAGCTTCTTTCATGAAAACTATATTCATGTTACTCTTCTTTTCCTGGTGATAATGGGGTATATTAATCTGGACTTTTAATCAGGAAACACATTTTGCGTTTTAGAAGTTGCATTCCAGTCATAGTGGAATGAGTACATTTATTTACACTAAGTAAATTTATTTATTTAGCTTAAGTTTTAGGTAAGTGGCTTTGTCAGATCCGGGATGATAAGTAATGAAATTTAAGATCCGTTAAAATCCATGAATCATGTTAGAAAAGTAATTATCTTTATTTCAAAAATTTTTTCTAGGCACATTTCACATTTTATGCAAAACATCCCTTTTCCTTCACCACAAAGACCAAGAATCCTGGTACAGGTAATCGAAAAAAGAGTATGTTTGAGGGGAGTGCTGCATATGTTAATTTCGTCATTGCAGTGTGGATTCTCTGGCCCTCTGAGTTTGAGGTGGGGCAAGATACATCCATGAAGACCATAGTCCTTGAAGTTCCTGTATTTTATATCTTTAGCAAATATTCTTTTGTATTGTTTTTTTGAATTTTGAATATACAGAATTGGAATAATTATAATACTTGGTTCATGACATCATCATTGGTCCATGTGTGGCCTTTATATAGCTGATTTTAATAACATAAGACCCAGAACTATGTTAAGGGCATGTTTTTAACATTGGAGTGACTAATAAATATTAAATGTGAAATTGATTATGATTGGAGAGCAGAAGTGAAGTAGTTTATAACAGGGCTGTTAAAGGACCAGTTTCTTTTTACTTCCAGTCAATGGCAGACCTGTATAAGTATATAGCTTGTAACATAAGCAGCTTACCATATGAGATAGTATAGACATAGACAGGTCTATACCCTATCCAAAGACATGAGTTCACTGGTAATGTATTTGGATATGAGAGCAGTGTCAGATTGCCATAAAAGTTTCTAAATTGCTTTCTCTCTAAATACTATCTTTCTATATAGTGTTATATACTATTTCTTACTGAACTGATAACAATTTGCAGACTGGCACTTTGAGTTGGGCTAATCTGTAGAAGCAAGCTATTTAAACATTTTTTTAAGATGTTTATTAACATCGTGTGTGAGAGTCAAATATTGTTAATCTTGAATGTATTTCAGTTCAGCAGGTATTAATATATATTAAGCAGTTGCCAAATATAGAGTAAATAAATTTGAGGCTTTTAAAAAGCAGTTACTCCATAATTTTTAAACAGCTGTATTTTAATCAATTAACTGGATCAGAATTCAGTTGAATCAACCATTTAATTATAAAGAACTATATTTCTAGGTAAATACAGCTATTGTTTTATATTTTAATACTTTTCCAAAACTGTATCAGTCTATATATTAAACTATTTTCCATTTTACCCTTGATCTAAATATTTAGGTTTCAAAATTGGCTTGGTTAATTTATCACTTTTTTTCTTTTTTTAAGCTATCTGTCCATGATGCATTAATATTATCACAACCAGTTTCTACACCTTTACCACTAAGGTAATTAATGGTTTATAAAATAATATTTATTCACTTAGAGCAGAATGCTTTAAAATATTTTAAGGGTTAGTATAATAGAGTTGTGTTATTTTTACAAACTAAGAATAGCTTTAATGTTTCTAACTTTGATATCTGGGGCCATTCACCATTTTAAGAATGGAACGCTTAAAGAAGGTTGTAAGATTGGATGTCGGGTATACCTCTTTTTTCCTCTCATCTCCCCTCCCCATATCCAGTTCATTACTAAATGTTCAAGGTGAATTGATTTTACCTACTAAAATGTCTTGAATCTGTTAGTATCTCTTCATCTGCATTACTAGCCCAGGCTAGTATGACCTTTACCTGGACTGCTTCATTATGAACCTCTTAATTGGCACTCTTTTGCTGTTGTCTTTCAGTTTTTTATCCACAATGCAGTCAGTGTGTCCTTTTGAGAATGCAGATATTTTTCTTTTGGGCATAGCCTTTTATTTTCACCCCTTCCTTTACTATGCTTTAGTCACAAATAAGTTTATTTCAATTTCTTGAACATGATAATTGCTTTTTCTTGCTTCAGGACCTTTGCAAATGTTGTCATCCCACCAACTCCTGCTTTCTTTCTTTTGAGCTCAGCTCAAATGGCTGTTCTTTAGGAAAATCCTTCCTGATAAAACACCCCTTTGTTACCAAAGGATGAGTTTGAATCATTCTGTTATACTATCTTATTAAATTTGCTACTTTTCAGTGGTGACTAAATCAGGACTTGAAATTAATATTAGATTCTCAATTTATTAATATTTAGGAAATAATTTAATAAGCACATCTTAACACCTTTTGGTGAAATAGCTCATAATCACCTCCTTTTCTCTCCTTTTCTAGTGGAGCCAACTTTAGCACCTTGTTAATGAATCTGGGTCCTGAGAATTGTGCAACACTTCTGCTCTTTGTTTTACTTGAGAGTAAGATTTTGCTGCATTCTCTTAGGCCAGCTGTGTTGACTGGAGTTGCTGAAGCTGTTGTAGCTGTAAGTATATAATTTTCTTTTTTGTACAGAATTCTTGACAGAGAATTTTTACTCGGGAAATTTCCTTTAATGAAAGCAACTTTGAAATTACCACTAATGTTTAACATAAATGTATAGGGTGGCAAAGAGAAATACTAAATATAATAAAGAAAAAAGATGATTTCTATTGAGAGAAAATTTCAGTTTCTACTTTTTCATATTTTAGAGTTCTTCAGAGAACCTATATGATTACATGATAATTAGAACTTGTGAATAAAGCTTACTGTATTAAATGAGAAGCTCTGGTCAATTTCAGCTGCCCTAAAATTGTGGACATGAATTACATGACTAATTTCTTACAATTTTAACTTTTAATGATTGTGAGCCAGTAATGTATAGGAAAATCTAGGTGATTGTGAAATTGGATAATGTGCAAATGCTTAGCTATTGTGAAAAGCATAAATAAAAGTTAAATCAAGTCCTATTTTAAAACCTCTTGATGGCTTCCCGTTGCAGTTAGAAAGAGGTCTGACCATGTAGGGTTTTATAGGTCGTAGTATAGAATTTTGGATGTTCCATTTCTCTAGCTCTATTTTCCATTATTTGTTTAATTTAAGAGAGTTTCCTCTCTTCCCTTCCCCATTTTACTCTCATGAAAGTAAGGATCTTTTTTAGGTCTCTTTTACTGCTGTGTCCTCAGCACTTATCACAGTTAAATAGCATGGAGTAAACACTCGATGAATACTTGTTAAATCAACAAGTAGAGTATGTCTCCAAGATCTTAATCTGGTCAGAGAAATGCTGCTAGGACTGAAAACAGTAATAACCATTTGAAGTGGTTTATGGGGGGCGAAGATCCTAATTGTATACCAATTTTCCAAGCCTCCACAGTTGCATGTGAAAGCAAAAGTTGTTATAACATGAAAATATTTGTTAATGAACTGACCAGGTTTAGAAAGTTCCACTCAAATATTCCTTCCTTTAGAACTTTAGAGATTATCCCACACCCCTCTGTCTGAATCTTTGTGGCCCAGTCTCTTGCACTGTAAAATGGGAAATCTTATTAAAATGCAAGATTGCGTGAAATTTATGTAACTGATGTTGGGGAACAGTCTGAATTGCTTGCAGAACTGTTGATAAATGAAGATTTGATAGTAAGGCAATTTACCATTTAAAGAGGAGAAAATGGAAAAGAATTGTGACAAGGTTAAATTCTTCAAAAGGAGAATGATTTGAATATCAAAGAATATTGAAGAGTTAATGGAGCCCCAGAGTAAAAATTGATGGAACCAACGAGTATTTTTGTAAAATTGACCCTATTTATGATTGTGCTGCAAAAGTCAAAGGTGAAGACAAGAGTGTCGTATTTTGTTGTCCAATAGTTTTTTTCTAAAATTTTTTATGTAGTTAGAGGTGTAACATACCTTTTGTTGAATGGAAGATAGTTTTCGCTGGAGGAAATCTGAAGTCCTTGCAAGGTTCCTTTGTGCCGTAGTTCTGTCCCTCTGTTCTCTGATACCATTTTCTACTACTTTCCCTCTTTGCTCACTCTGCTCCAGCACTGGCCTCTTTGCTCCCTGTGGAGCATATTAGGCAGTCCTCACACCTTAAGGTCTTTGTTCTAGCCGTTCCTTTTCTTCGAAGCACTCTTCCAGATATCCCCTTGACTAAATCCCTCACCTCCTTCAAGTTTCAGCTCAGTCACTTTCTTAATGAGGCCTACTAGAAAGTAAATAAATGATTGAAGACAGAATCCCAATTCTGTATAATCATCTGGAATAACTGACAGAGGTAGTAAATGCTGTAATCATGGGGGGTGAGTAATGATGGGTAAGGTAAGAATTGAATTAGACCTTGAAAGATGGCAATGATTTTTATAGTAGAAGAAAGATTTTGTCACCAATGATTAAAATTTTAATATTGATTGATTTTTAACTTATTATAACTTGACTTTTTTTCTTTTTTAAAAAGACCACATTGATACTATTAAGGTAGAGCTTTATAAAGGAAAGCTGGTAAAGATTGTTGAGGTGTGTTTTATATTGACTAATATTTTTTTTTTTTTCCCTCCCCCCCGCCCCGCCCCTTTCTCCTATATTGACTAATATTTTTAAGATGCCAAGATTCACTGAAGTTGGATAATTTTATGTTTATTTGGGCAGTTAGGAAATTTTTTTGTTGAAGTTTTTGGTTGACTATTACTATTCCCAAGAGAATCATTTAAATTTTTTTTTTTAGTTCTTGGTGTTCTTAGTTGGAGTTTAGTCAGAGGTTATCTTGAAAATTAATAGATGGATGAAATGCCTCAGAGTTTAAGATCATGGGTTTGTTTATAAAATTTTGGGCAATTTTTTTCTTTTCTTTCACTTTCTCCATAAAATAGGAATGTGGATTTCCTATAGGCATTAGAAGAATTAACATGCAAAGAGCTGTTAGCATTTTAATTGTGCTTATGATCGTTGTCATGCTTGAAGATTTTAATCTCATTGGTTCATAGTATTGCCTGGTAGTATTTTACAGTCATTTAGTTTTTGGAATGAAGTTTAAGGTAAAAGAAACTAGACTTAACTGCTTTTTAATGATCCCTTTCAGTGGTATTAGTTAATCACATAATTCTCATTGCAAATTTAAAACTTGGTTAATTTTTTAAAACTTTTTTCCCAGATGATCTTTCCATTTCAGTGGCAATGCCCATATATTCCCCTTTGTCCTCTTTCGCTGGCGGCAGTGCTTAGTGCACCTTTACCATTTATAGTTGGAGTTGACTCAAGGTATTTTGATCTTCATGACCCACCACAAGATGTTGTTTGCATAGACTTGGATACAAACATGTTATATGTGTAAGTTGATTCTTTTTATATTATCTCCATTTATATTTTTCCCCACATGTAGTTATAGCTCATTAAAAGCATGTACAAATATGCTACTTTTAAAAGTTGTTAATAATAAGTCTTCATCTTCGATATAGTAATTCTCAACCAGGACAGATATCAGAATCCTGGAATGTTGTGTGGTTTGAAAAAGAATATGTTCAATATTATAATAGTTTATATTGGATAATAATGTTAACAGTAGGCAGTTTATCAGAAGAGAATATGGATTATTAAAAAAAGTTTAAACACTGCTTTCAGAGCTCGAGAGATGATATGCTATCTAGGTTTAATTCAAAATCTGTGTGTAAGCTTTTAAAAAATGGGTTTACCTGTTTGAGGTTAGTCACAATATAGGGTAGTATTATGCTGTTTCCCTAGTTGTCAAGATTTGAATTTTGTGGAGATTGTAGAGAAATTGATATTAAAAATCAGTCATAGTTGGGGCTTCCTGGGTGGCACAGTGGTTAAGAATCCGCCTGCCAATGCAGGGGACACGGGTTTGATCCCTGCTCCAGGAAGATCCCACGTGCCGCGAAGCAACTAAGCTTGTGAGCCACAACTATTGAGCCTGCGCTTTAGAGCTCGTGAGCCACAGCTATTGAGCCCATGTGCTGCAACTACTGAAGCCCACGCACCTAGAGCCCGCGCACCACAATGAAGAGTAGCCCCCACTTACCACAACTAAAGAAAGCCTGCGCACAGCAAAAAAAGACCCAACACAGCCAATAAAATAAATAAACAAATTTATTTTTAAAAAATCAGTCATGTTTGTGTTTACTGGAGGTGATAAATATGTATAGCAGTGGTGTGACTGAGGGTTCAGAGAGTAGAGGACCATAGTAATAAGAGAAGTTTCATCTATCCAGTTCAAGATGGATGTTTAGGAGGTCACTCCATAACCCAACCCCACCCTGCAACAGTAACAAAAAAGTGGGCAGGGCAATAAGTATTGAAAATTCCCTAGTATTAGTGCCAGATTCCAGGCCCTGGAGTGACTTTTATTCTTTACTGTTTGATATTGGCAGAAAATGAATAGAGTAAGAATTGGGGATGAGCCTTCAATGATTATAGCAGTAGAATTGGTTGGGAAAATAGCCTTGAGTGAACCAGAAGAATAACTTAAGGAAGGAAAAAAACATTTGATGTACCTTAAAAATTAATTTTGAAATGGATCTACCATTGTATTTGGAGAACTATGTAATTGTGGTAGCTCTTTATAATATTTATTTGTTTGTTTATTTAGTTGGGTTTTCAGTACTTTTTAAAAATTGAAGTATAGTTGATTTATAATATTATACTATTTTCAGATGTACAGCGTAGTGATTCAGTATTTTTACAGATTATATTCCAATAAAAGTTATTAAAAGGTAATGGCTGTAATTCCCTGTGCTATACAGCATATCCTTCTTGCTTGTTTTATACATAGTAGTTTGTATCTCTTAATCCTATACCCCTACCTTGCCCCTCCCCGCTTTCCTCTCTTCGCTGGTAACCATTTGTTTTCTGTATCTGTGAGTCTGTTTCTGTTTTGCTATCTTCATTTTTTTGTTTGTTTTATATTTTAGATTCTACATATAAGTGATATCACACAGTATTTATCTTTCTCTGACTTATTTCACTAAGTATAATATTCTTTAGGTCCATCCATGATGCTACAAATGGCAGAATTTCATTCTTTTTTATGGTGGAGTAATATTTCATTGTGTGTATGTGTGTATATATATATATATACACACACATCACATCATCTTCATTCATTCATCTGTTGATGGACACTTGGGTTGCTTCCATGTCTTGACAATTGTGAATAGTGCTGCTGTGAACAATCAGGTGCATGTATCTTGTTGAATTAGTGTTTTCATTTTTTCTGGATATATTATATACCCGGGAGTGGAATTGCTGGATCATATGGTAGTTCTGTTTTCAGTTTTTTGAGGAACCTCCATACTGTTTTCCATAGTGGCTGCACCAATTTACATTTCCACCAGCAGTATATGAGGGTTCTCTTTTTTCCACATCCTTGCCAACATTTGTTATTTGTTGTCTTTTTGATAATGGCCATTCTGACAGGTGTGAGGTGATATCTCGTTGTTTTGATTTGCATTTCTGTAGTAATTAGCGATATTGAGCATCTTTTCATGTGCCTGTTAGCCATCTGTATGTCTTCTTTGGAAAAATGTCTTTTCAGGTCTTCTGTCCATTTTTTTATTGTATTATTTGCTTTTTGATAATGAGTTGTATGAGCTATTTGTAGGTTTTGGATATTAACCCCTTGCTGGTTGCAGCATTTGCAAATGTTTTCTCCCATTCCATAGATTGTCCTTTTGATTTGTTCATGGTTTCCTTTGCTGTGTAAAAGCTTTTAAGTTTAATTAGGTCCCATTTGTTAATTTGTGCTTTTATTTATTTTGCCTTAGGAGACAGGTCCAAAAAATACTGCTATGATTTATGTCAAAGAGTGTCCTGCCTATGTTCTCTTCTAGGAGTTTTATGGTTTTGGGTCGTATATTTGGGTCTTTAATCCATTTTGCGTTTATTTTTGTATATGGTGTAAGGGAATGTTCTAATCTCGTTGTTTTATCTGTAGCTGTCCAGTTTTCCCAGCACCACTTGTTGAAAACACTGTCTTTTCTCCATCATGTATTCTTGCCTCCTTGTCATAGATTGATTGTAGGTGGCATGAGTTTATTTCTGGGTTGTCTTAGTTCAGTTGATCTGTGTGTCTGTTTTTTGCCAGATACAAAACATGCTTTTGCTGTTTTAATTACTGTAACTGTAGTATAGTCTGAAGTCTGGGATAGTGATACCTTCAGCTTTGTTCTTTTTCCTCAGGAATGCTGTGGTAATTTGTGGTCTTTTGTGGTTCTTTGTATATTTTAGGATTTTTTGTTCTATTTCTGTGAAAAATGTCATGAGTAAATTGATAGGGATTGCATTAAATCTCTAAATTGCTTTGGGTAGTATGGTCATTTTAACAATATTAATTCTTGCAATTCAAAAAGAGCAAGGGATATCTTTCCATTTCTTTGTATCATCTTCACTTTGCTTCATCTGTGTTTTCAGAGTTTAGGTCTTTCACCTTCTTGGTTAAGTTTTATTCCTGGGTATTTTGTACTTTTTGATACAGTTTCAAATGGGATTTTTTTTTTAACTTTCTCTTTCTGATAGTTCATTATTATTGTATAGAAAAGCAACAGATTTCTGTATGTTAATCTTGTATCCTGCAACTTTGCTGAATTCATTTATTAGTTCTAATAGTCTGTGTGGAGACTTTAGGGTTTTCTTCATTTTTTTTTTTTTTATTGAACTATAGTTGATTTACAGTGTTATGTCAGTCTCTGTTCTACAGCAAAGTGACTCAGTTATAAACATATATACATTCTTTTTTTTCCCTTTACATTCTTTTTTATTTTCTTTTCCACTATGATTTATCACAGGATATTGAATATAGTTCCCTGTGCTCTACATTAGGACCTTGTTGTTTATCCATTCTAAACGTCATAGTTTGCATATGGCAAGCCCAGACTCCTAGTCCATCCCTCTTCCTCCCCTCCTCCCCCTTGGCAACCACTAATCTGTTCTCTACATCTATGAGTCTGTTTCTGTTTTGTAGATAAGTTCATTTATGCCATATTTTAGATTCTAGTATCATATCATCTTTAACAGTTTGACTTCTTCACTTCCATTTTGGATGCTTAATTTAATGGGAAGGCTTTCAGCTTTTCACCATTCAGTATGATGTTAGCTGTGAATTTGTCATATATGGCCTTTATTATGTTGAGATATATTCCCTCTATACCCACTTTGATGAAAGTTTTTATGATGAATGGGTGTTGAATTTTGTCAGTTGCTTTTTCAGTGTCTGTTGAGATGATCATGTGGTTTCTGTCTTCCCTTTTGTTAATGTGGTGTATTACATTGATTGATTTACTTATTCCAGGGACCATCCTTCTGTCCCTGGAATAAGTCCAAGTTGATCATGGTGTATGATCCTTTTTATATATTGTTGGATTTGGTTTGCTAATATTTTGATGAGGATTTTTGTATCTATCAAAGATTTTGGCCTGTAATTGTCTTTTTTTGTAGTGTCTTTGTCTGGTTTTAGTATCAGGGTAATGGTGGCTTTGTGGAATGAATTTGGGAGTGTTTCAACCTCTTTAATAATTTAGAATTGTTTTAGAAGGATAGGTATTAGCTCTTCTTTGTATGTTTGGTAGAATTCAGCTGTGAAGCAGTCTGGTCCTGGACTTTGTTGCTGGGAGTTTTTTAAATTACAGATTCAATTTTACTACTAGTGATTAATCTGTTCAAAGTGTCTCTTTCGTCTTGGTTCATTCTTGGCAAGTTTTGTGTTTCTAGAAATTTGTCCATTTCTTCTAGTTTGCCCAATTTATTGTCATGTAAGTGTTCTTGGTATTGTTTTTTTTTTTTTAGAACTTTTATTGAGATACAGGTAACAGACAATAAACAGCATATATTTAGAGTGTACAATTTGGTATCCCAATCTCCCAATTCATCCCCCCCCCAACCCTCCCCACTTTCCCCACTTGGTGTCCAATGTGTTTGTTCTCTACATCTGTGTCTCTGTTTCTGCCTTGCATTTCCTCTTTCGTAGTTGTTAGCATTTGCCTTATGTATTGAGGTGCTCCTATATTGGGTATATATATATTTATAATTGTTATCTCCTCTTCTTGGATGGATCCCTTGATCTTTATGTAATGTCCTTTCTTCTCTTGTAACATTTTTTATTTTAAAGTCTGTTTTATCTGATGTGACTATTGCTACTCCAGCTTTCTTTGGATTTCCATTTGCATAGAATATCTTTTTCCATCCCCTGACTTTCAGTCTGTATGTGTCCCTAGGTCTGAAGTGGGTTTCTTGTAGACAGCATATATATGGGTCTTGTTTTTGTATCCAGTCAGCCAGTCTGTGTCTTTTGCTTGGTGCATTTAGTCCATTTACATTCAAGGTAGTTATTGATATGTATGTTTCTATTACCATTTTCTTAATTGTTTTGTTGTTGTTTTTGTAGGTCCTTTTCTTCTCTTATGTTTCCCGCTTAGAGAAGTTCCTTTAGCATTTGTTGTAGGGCTGGTTTGGTGGTGCTGAATTCTCTTAGCTTTTGCTTGTCTGTAAAGCTTTTGATTTCTCCCTCGAATCTGAATGAGATCCTTGCTGGGTAGCGTATTCTTGGTTGTAGGTTCTTCCCTTTCATCACTTTAAATATATCATGCCACTCCCTTCTGGCTTGCAGAGTTTCTGCTGAGAAATCAGCTGTTAACCTGATGGGAGTTCCCTTGTATGTTATTTGTAATTTTCCCCTTGTTGCTTTTAATAACTTTTCTCTGTCTTTAATTTTTGTCAGTTTGACTACTATATGTCTTGGCATGTTTCTGCTTGGGTTTATCTTGCCTGGGACTCTCTGCACTTCCTGCACTTGGGTAGCTGTTTCCTTTCCCATGTTAGGGAAGTTTTCAACTAGAATCTCTTCCAGTATTTTCTTGGGTCCTTTCTCTCTCTCGTCTCCTTCTGGGACCCCTATAATGCGAAAGTTGGTGCATTTAACGTTGTCCCAGAGGTCTCTTAGGCTGTCTTTAGTTCTTTTCATTCTTTTTTCCTGATTCTTTTCCGCATCAATGATTATCACCATTCTGTCTTCCAGGTCACTTATTCGCCCTTCTGCCTCAGTTAATCTGCTATTTGTTCCTTCTAGTGTATTTTTCATTTCAGTTCTTGTGTTGCATATCTCTGTTTGTTCTTTAATTCTTCTAGGTCTTTGGTAAACTTTTCGATCTTTGCATCCAGTCTTTTTTCAAAGTCCTGGGTCATCTTCAGCATCATTATTCTGAATTCTTTTTCTGGAAGGGTGCCTATCTCCTCTTCATTTAGTTGTTTTTCTGGGGTTTTATCCTGTCCCTTCATCTGGTACAAAGTCGTGTGCTTTTTCATTTTCTCTATCTTTCTGTGGCTGTGGTTTTCAGTTCCACATGACTAAATACTGCTGATACTGCTTGATACTGCTGTCTGCTCTCTTGTGGAGGAAGCTATCTTGGTATTCTTTGTGTGTGTGTGTGCGCGCACACGTGTGCGTGCGTGCATGTGTTTCTGTGGTGTTGGTTGTTATAATTTCCCCTTTCATTTTTTATTTTTTTAAATTTGGGTTGTCTCTTTTCTTCTTGGTGAGCCTGACTAAAGGCTTATCAATTTTTTTTTCTTTTTTCAAAAAAGCCAGCTGTTGGTTTCATTGATCTTTTCTATTTTTTAAACTCTTTGTTATGTCTTCTCTGATCTTTATTATTTCCTTCCTTCTGCTGACTTTGGGCTTTGTTTGTTCTACTTTTCCTAATTCTTTTAGGTGGTAGGTTATGTTGTTTATTTGAGATTTTTCTTGTTTCTTGGGAAAGACCTGTATTGCTGTAAACTTTCCTCTTAAAACTGATTTTGCAGCATCCCATAGATTTTGAAATGTAGTGTTTCCATTTTCATTTGTCTTGAGGTATTTTCTGATTTCCTCTTTGATTTCTTTATGAATATTGGTTTTTTTTAGTAGCATGTTTTTAGTTTCTGCATGTTTGTTCTTTTCTCATTTTCTTTTTGTAGTTAATTTCATACCAATGTGGTGGAAAAAATACTTGATAAAAAATAATTTCTATTCTCTTAAATTTGTTAAGACTTGTTTTGTGGCCTAGCATGTGATCTATCCTGGAGAACCTTCCATCTACACTTGAAAAGAATGTGTATGCTCCTGGTTTTGAATGTAATGTCCTGTAGATATCAATTGTAAGTACAGCTGATCTCTTGTGTCATTTTAGAGCACTCTTACATTATTGACTGTCCATTGATGTAAGTGGGGTTTTAAATACCCTACTATTATTGTATTAGTGTCAGTTTCTCCCTTTGTGTCTGTTAGTATTTGCTTTATATGTTTAGGCGCTCCTGTGTTGGGGGCAAATATGTTGAGTGTAATGCCTTTTTCTTGTATTGATCTCCCTCTCATTTTATATTGCCCTTCTCTGTCTTTTGTTATAGCCTTTGTTTTCAAGTTTATTTTCTGATATGAGTATTGCTGACCCTACTTTCTCATCATTTCTGTTTGCATGAAATATCTTTTCCCATCCCCTCACTTTCAGTCTTTTTGTGTCTTTAGCTCTGGAGTGAGTCCCTTGTGGATAGAAGGGTCTTGGTTTTTTTATCCAATCAGCCACCATATATCTTTTGATTGGAGTATTTAGTTCATTGACATTTAAAGTAATTATTGACAGGTATGTACTTATTGCCATATTATGACTTGTTTTCTAGTTGTTTTGTAGTTTTTCTGTTATTTCTTTTTGTTTCTTCCCTTGTGGTTGATGATTTTCTTTAGTATTATGCTTCTGTTCTTTTCTTTTTAGGTTCTGTGTAACTGTTGCAGGTTTTTGATTTGTGGTTACTGTGGGTTTATATATTGTTGACCTGGGCTTCCTAGGTGGCGCAGTGGTTAAGAATCTGCCTGCCAATGCAGAGATCACGGGTTGGATCCCAGCTCCAGGAAGATCCCACATGTCGCGGAGCAACTAAGCCTGTGTGCCCAAAAAAAAAAAAAATTAATTAATAATAATATATTGTTGACCTATAACTGTATCTACTTGTTTTAAACTGTTAGTAATTTAGTTCAAACACATTCTAAAGTATCTACTTTTTTTTACTCCCTTTCCTCACATTTTGTGTTTTTGGTGTCATATATCTTCATGTTTATCTCTTAACTATTTATTGTAGTTATAATTGCTTTTACAATATTTTTGTCTTTTAATCTTTGTACTAGCTTAAGTGGTTGATCTTCAATCCTTACTATACATTTGCTTTTCCTGGTGGGATTTTCTCTTTCCCATAGAGTCTTACTTTTTTGTCTATTTGGAGAAGACCCTTTCACAATTCTTTTAGAGTAGGTTTAATATTGATGAACTCTTTTAAGTTTTTGCTTGTCTGAGAAATTCTTTCTCTCTCTCTCTATTCTAGTAGAGTATCCTAGGTTGCAGATTTTTCCTGTTCCACACTGAATACGTCATGCCACTCCCTTCTGGCCTACAAAGTTTCTGCAGAGAAATCAGCTGATAGCCTTATGGGGGTTCCCTTGTATATGACTCTTTGTTTTTATCTTGCTGCCTTTAGAATTCACTGTTTCCTTTTAACTTTTGCCATTTTTAATTATAATATGTGTTGTTGTGGGTCTGTTTGGGTTCATCTTGTTTGGGACCGTCTGTGCTTCCTTTACTGGAATATCTGTTTCCTTCCTCGGGTTTTGGAAGTTTTCAGCCATAATCTCCTCAACTACATTTTTGATCCCCTTTTCTGTCTTCTGGTACCCCTATAATGTGAATGTTGGTACATTTAATGCTATTCTAGAGCTCTCTTAAACTGTTTCCATTTTTTGTTTTTCTTTTTACCTCTTGTTAGTCCCAGCCGTCCCCCAACCAGCCAAGGGGGCTTGTCTACCCTGCATAAGACTCCAGGACTGGGGTGCCCTATCTGTGGCTCTCAGTGCTCACTCCCCTCAGTGGGTATCCACCTGTATAATATCCCTTTTCCTCTGAGTCCTCTCCCAGGGGCACAGGTCCCAACCCAATCACTTTTCTCCCCTTCCATGTATATCTTTCTTACAGCCTTGGTAGTACAGGAGTCCATCTGCCAGTTTTCATTTAGTTTTTTATGAGAATTGTTCCACATGTAGATGTGTTTTTTAATGTGTTCATGGGGGAAGTAAGCTCCATGTCCTCTTAGTCCACCATCTTGATTGATCTCTACTATGTATATTTAGATTAACTTATAGCCTGGAAATAAGAAACTAACTTGCAAGCACTAAATATTTCTTTCTTTTTTTAAAAAATATTTATTTATTTTGGCTGCACTGGGTCTTAGTTGTGGCACATGGGATCTTCATTGTGGCATGCAGGGTCTTTAGTTGCAGCATGTGGGGGTTTTTTTGTTTTTTTGTTTTTTTGTTTTTTTTTAGTTGCAGTGTGCAGGCTTCTTAGTTGTGGCATGCGGACACTCAGTTGCATTCATGTGGGATCTAGTTCCCTGACCGGGCATCAAACCTGGGCCCCCTGAATTGGGAGCTTGGAATCTTATCCACTGGACCACCAGGGAAGTCCCTAAATATTTCTTGTAGTACACATTTTGTTGTTTTTCAGTAACTATCCCTGAAAAACAATTATTTCAAGGTTATATATATTGTAGTGCTTTTGCAAATGATTTTGAAGTTGTAACTCAATGTTCACCTCATTTTATTTACTATTCTAAATAAAACAATATTATATTCTTAATTTTGCCCAGGTTTAAATAACTTCTATATAATTTCTATTGATTGAAACACTACTTTGTAAAATAATTTTGAACTCTGCTTAATTGTACTTACAGAGTTATGAAATGTTCTAGATACTGAAGAATTATAGAGAATAATGTGAATAACTTGCATGGATCTTCCACCCAGATTCCAGATTCCAGCCACTAATACATGTTATATACATATTAGTATAAATGATATTTTGTTTTGCATGCTTTAAAAATTTTTATATTTGTATAGTTTTCTGTGAATTGCTTTTTTACTCATCATTCTCTATGAGGTTCATCCATGTTGCTACATGTAGCTCTACTTTGTCTTCAGTGTTTATCAGTGTTGATGGATATTTAGTTTGTAGTTACATTTTGCAGTTATGAACAGAACTGCTCTGATCATTATTATGCATATTTCTTTGAGTAATGGTTAGAATTCCTCTAAAACATATGTGTGAGTGAGTCAAAAAATTATCCGCACTCTGGCTGTAGAATTTATTTTAATTAACTTTTAGAAAAGACAAATACATCATTCTTTTGACACAGTCTCCTTGCTTTTCAAAACACTGTGTCCATCTGTCAATAAGCTTTCGTATTCCCTCATTAAAAAATGTTTTAAGGCTAAGCTGTGAGCCACAAATACACTGCTGTCTTCTTCATCAGAAGTGAATCTTTGTCCCCATAGGGCTGCTTTCAGCAGACCAAACAGGTGAAAGTCCAGTGGAACAAGATCAGGACTATAGGGAGGATGCTTTAATACCTCCAAACGAAATTTTTGCAGGGTATTGACAGTGTGGGCAGAAGTGTGTGGACGTGTGCACCCTCAGACCACAAGAAATGAATCACTGCACACTGCTCTTCTTTCATGCAGATTAGAAGTGGGGCATCCATTTTTGCTCACACCACAGTTGCAAATGAATTGATGTAACACGTTCACACCTGCATAGCGGTGACTGGGGAGACAGTAGCTTTGAATGGAAAGTGCTGATAAGACAGTGTGGCAAGCAGAAGTTTTAATATAACCAGAGGGCGGATAATTTTTGACTCACCCTTGTATATTTTTTTTACATGGGTAAACAATGGTCACAAAGCACTATTTATTGAATAGTTCATCTCTTCCCCACCTGTCTTTAGTGTCAGTATCATTACATATCAGTTTTTATATTTGTATGAATATGTATTCAGGCTTATTTTCTGTTCCTTTGGTTTGTTTTAGCCACTTGTCAGCTAATGACTTTAAGTTGTCTACAACATGCATGAACCTTGAAGACATCATGTTAAAAAACCTTTTATGAATGGGGATATGTGTATAAAAACAGATGATTGAACTTGGTGTACCCCCCCCCCAAAATAATAAATAAATAAATAAAATTTAAAAAAAAAGAATAAAACTGGAAAAAAAAACCTTATATGATCCCATTTATTTGAAATGCTCAAGGCATATATATGGACATAAAGTAGTGGTTACATTGGGATGGGAGGAGGGGGAAGTTGTGGGTTAGTGACTAAGAGGGTGTGGGTTTCTTTTTGAGGTGATGAAAATATTCTAAAATTAATTGTGGTTGTTAAACAAATCTGAATATACTAAAACCCATCAAATTGCACACTTCAGATGAGTGAATTGTATGGTATGTGAATTGTATCTCAATAACATTGTTTAAAAAAAATTGTGATGTGCTTATTCTTTAAAATTGTTTTGACTATCTTTGATGCTTTGCTTTTTCATATAAATTTTAATTAGTTTTATTAAATTCCATGCAAAATTTTATTGTGATTTTGTTTAGAATTTTATTGAATTCAGAGATTAATTTGGGGGCAGATAAGGTCATTTTGACATAAAGCCTCAGTACCCATGAATGTGGTATTTTACTTCATAGGTACTTTTAAAGTTTTTTCAATAACCGTTTCAGTTTTCTCTATAAAAATCAGGCACACCTTTTGTTAAACTTATTCCTAGTACCTTGTGGTTTTTATTGCTACTGTAAATGGTGTTTTAAATTACATTTTTTTTACTTGCTCTTTTTTTTTTTTTTAATGTGCTGGTAGATTAAATTCTCTAAGAATTTAAGATGCTAGCATTGGTTGTTCATAAGTGATACTGGCCTGACATATAGCATTAACTCCAGCCCGTGGTTGGTACATAGTGCTTTCATCTTTATAGAGTTTTAAATGTTTCTGATTCTATAAAAAATATTTTATTTGACTCATGCATTATTTAAAAGTATTCTCTTGAACTTTCAAAGTAATTTCTTTTTCTTAAAGGCCGACTTGTTTGAATTGTGGTGAGAACATGCTGTATGTTACTGACTGATATTTGTCAAGATTTGCTTCTAATAGGTAGTTTTAAGTCTAAAGTCAATTAAGTTTGACACTTAAAATATCATAATTCTAAAATGTAACTTTGAAACAAGACTTGTGTTATATTCATAACTCCAGTTAATGAAAATCTATGTTGGAGGGTTAGAACAAGATGACCAAATTTGACTGAGGTTGGTTGAAATGGAAACAGAACTTCTTGGAAACCACTTATTCAGATTCTCAAATTGTAACTTCAGTAAAAATACCCTTACCATTTTCTTTTTGTTTGACATAAGAATTCTGTTTAAGTAAAAACAGATTATGATGAACTTTATTAATTATGCTGTTATTTAATAGATCAGATGAAAAGAAGAACATGAACTGGAAGCAGCTTCCCAAAAAGCCATGCAAAAATCTGATTAGCACCTTGAAGAAATTGTATCCCCAGCTATCTTCAGGTAAATGTGAGGAAAAAGGAAGAGAGAGAGAGAGAGAGATATTTTTTTCTTTCCTATTTTTGCCATGCTGTGTTGCTTGTGGGATCTTAGTTTCCTGACCAGGGATTGAACCCAGGTCCTCTGCAGTGAGGGCTTGGAGTCCTAACCACTGGACTGCCAGGGAATTCCCAAGAAGGGATATTTTTAATGAACGAATGTATATAAGAAAATTCTTCTTAAATTTAAACATAATTTTGCTCTGCTTAAAGGGAGTCTCATTACAAGACAAAATTCCTATAGTAAGAAATTACTATTGTGGTTCATGGTTTTTTGAGCATGTTTTCTGTGCCCCATCTGTGCCTACCTGTTAGCCTCTGCTATTGATCCCTTCCCATTAATGAAGAGACGAATTTCAGGAAGTTATGGACTTTATTTTGACGATTCCCTTAATTGTTGAATTATTATATATGTAACATTATGTACTAATGCCATTTTCTCCTCTTCCTTCATTTGTCAGTTCACCGAAAAACTCAGGAAGGTTCAGCAATTGA
This sequence comes from Hippopotamus amphibius kiboko, assembly GCF_030028045.1. Classification (NCBI taxonomy): domain Eukaryota; kingdom Metazoa; phylum Chordata; class Mammalia; order Artiodactyla; family Hippopotamidae; genus Hippopotamus; species Hippopotamus amphibius. Next base: position 84,388,830 of record NC_080187.1, on the reverse strand, counting down.
GATGACTCCAATTGAAGCAGATTTCTCCTGGCAGAAGAAGGTGACACAACTTGAGATGGAAATTCAAGAGGCATTTTTGCGCTTTATGGCATCCATTTTAAAAGGATACAGAACGTATCTCAGACCAATCACAGAGGCTCCTTCAAATAAAGCCACAGCTGCTGATTCATTGTTTGACCGACAGGGTGAGTGGCATTGAAAATATAAATACTTTTTATTGAAAGGAGAAAAATTTTCTATTTGATAATGCTACCAAGAAATATTCACTATAGAAGTTCTTAGAAATTTATATTAAAATATGATGGTCTTCTATATATTTGTAATCTAGCTGTATGAATAGAGTTTCTTTTAATTTTTATACCCTAACCTTTTCCTGAGAAATCTGAAACTGGAGATGTTTAGTTATGAAATGTCAGAGATGTTGCTTATATTTATAGTACTCTATAATCAGTTATCTTAGTAGAATAAAGCTGGTGGTTTGCTTTCTTGACTTTATACACTCTTGGCTTTACAGTATTTTCTAACAAATAGTTTTTGGAATAAAGTTACCAGTTTTTGAAAAATTTTGAAGAATACATCCTTGTTCCAGGGGAAAACACCATACTCATTCTTTTTAGTGTATGTTATTTTAGGGAATTACAAAGATTTTTGTTGTTATTCAGCAGCTCTTATGTTTGGCAACCTTACAGATACATAAATATTTGTATGGTAATTATTTTACATATCTATAATTTGACCCTGCAGTTATTATTATTATTTTTTTAATCTGGATTTTCCCAATACTCCTTTTGTCTTTTCTCATTTCTGCTTTGGGACAACTTATATCTCAAATTTTAGTCACCACTTACTAAGTCCAACTAGTTATTATGTAGGGATATAAAGAAGTATAAAATCTAGCTGCATGGGATACCCAATGGAAAATAACCAAATGTGTTTTAAAACTGGAACAAGTACTCAAAACAGATTTTGCATAGTCATTCAGTGAGAGGGTATAAAAATTTAGAAAAAGGGAACATTCTTCCAAATGAATTTTCTGGAAGACTTCATAGAAGAGGAGCATGACTTAAAGAATGGGTAGAATTTATAAATGCAGATGAGCAAGAAAGACTTTCTGAAAAACAATAGGCATTTAAAAGTGAAATCTGAATTAGAATTTTCACTTTGCTATTTATGAAGCCTCCCTGGGGTTCTGTTTCATCATTAATAAAATGAGGATGATACCTAATTCATGTATCATTGTGAAGATTAGATGAGAATATGTATGTGAAGCAACAGTAGAAGTACTCATGATAATAGTGTTATAGCTGGTGGTAATAACGAAATGGAAGAAAGCTCAAAAATAAAAGCACAAGGCACATGTATTAGTTTGCTGGGGCTGCTGTAACAAAATGCCATAGATTGGGTACCTTAAGCAATGGAAATTTTTTTTTTCCTTTTCAGAATTCTAGAGGCTAGAAATCCGAGATCAATGTGTAGCCAGGATTGGTTTCCTCCGAGGCCTCTCTCCTTGACTTGTAGATGGCTATCTTCTCCCTGTATCTTCACATGGACTCCTTCTGTGTGAATCTGTGTCTAAATTTTCTTGTAAGGACATCAGTCGTATTAGATTAGGGCCCACCCTAATTTAAATACTTAAATTTGACTTAATTACTTCTTTAAATGCCCTATCTGCAAATGCAATCACATTTTGAAATCCTGGGAGTTAGGACTTCAGCATAAGAATTTTGAGGTGACACAGTTCAGCCCATAATGGAGTGTTCAGGAAAAAAAGTTTTAATGGTACAGTTTGACCAAGTGAGGAGTTTTAGAGGTGCTGTGGAAGATAAAGCAGAAAGTAAGATTAGAACTCGGATTGTAGGTAGTCTTAAATGCCAGACTAGGAATATGGAGTTTTTCTAACCAACAGTAGTAAGTCACTAATTCATTCTCTCTCTCTCATTCTAAGTAGAAGAGTGGCGTTACTCATGGAATTTAGAAAGATGGATATTTAATTAGTGTCTGAGGCCTAAGGTTTTTGTTAACAGGTAGCATTTGGTCTAACAGGGGATATATACATTTGACAATAAAATAATGCAAATACTAGTTACATTTTACTGAGTGTGTTGTAAAGGAAAGTATTGGTTACAGTGAGAGTGCTAGGTCAGGGAAAGGTTCCCTGAAGAAGTAACAGTTAAGCTTGGGCCTGAAAAATGAATAGGATTTAGCTGTGGGTTTTGGGTTAACTTTTTTTTAGGGATACTTTCACAAACATATATAAAAGTAAACAGAGCAATATTGCTGTCTTCCAACTTCAGCCAGTAGTAGCAATCAACATTGTTGTTTTAGTTTCATCTATCTTTAGTTTACTCTTCCTTCCTCCCTCCCTGTCTCCTCCCCTCCCCCCGCTTTCTAAATTCCAAGTAGGACATCGTTTCACCCATAAACTGTGTTTAGAATATCCTGAATTTATATGTGTTTTTACCTGATTGTATCCCCGTGGTGTTAACATTTTTTTTCATCATCTATATTTCCTGTAAATTTGTGGTTGGATTAAGAGCCACATTGTTCAGAAGAAATATAATGTGAGGCACATATATAATTTGAGATTTTCTAGTAGACACAGTTTTTAAAAAAACAGTAGGGGAAGTTAATTTTAATGATTTGTTTTCTCTGACATATCGAAAATGTATCACTTCAACATCATCAAATTTTTAAAATTTTAATGAAATATTTTACATTCTTTTTCCATCTAAGGCTTTGAAATTGGTATGTATTTTATACTTACAGCACATCTCAGTTTGGACCAGCCACATTTTAATTGCTGAATTGCCACATGTGGGTAGTGGTTACTGAATTAAGCACCACGGATTTAGAGCTTGATTATATTCAGATTGTATTTTCTTGGCAAGTGGTGCTAAAACACATGATGCACAGTACTTCTTATTGCAGGTCTGGCTGTGTCCCACTTTTAGTGTTCCTAAGATTAATCCATGGGTTCAAGTGTTATCATTCATTCGTTATATTGATAGTTTCCTTACCAGTCTTTCATTTAATTGTATTAGCAGCCTTTGCTGATCATTGCCTAGATCCATTAGAAGAAGAAAAAAGACATTTTGTTACCACTTGTCAAGAATAATTTATTTCTAGTATATTGAAGCCTTTCTGAGCTAATTAATACCTGAAGGGGATGTAGTAAGGACCACGACATGTGGAATGCCCTGCAGCATCATAGAAAGAAAGGCTTGAGGGAAAAGTAGCTTAAAAACCATACTTGAAATGGTAGGTGTGAGCCAGCTCCTGTTGGATCTTTTAGGACCAATGAAGAGTTTCCGTCTTTATTCCAAGAGTAATTGCAAGTCAGTGAGGGATATTTAAGTAGGTAATAGGAATAGATTTGCATTTTTAAAAGATCATGTTGAATGTTAAAAAAAACAAAAATCTCTTTGGCTTCTCTGCAAAGATTGAGTTGGAGGCATCCAAAGTATGGATCTACTTATTTGTTGGTTAGTGCATTGGTCCAAATGATCAGTGGAAGTGACCTGAATTAGTTGGTAGTATGAATAGAAGAGTGATTTTTATGAGGTAGATTGAATAGAACTTGGCAGTTGAACATGGGATATAAGGTATAGAGAGATGTCAAGAACAATTTTGAGATTTTTTCTTTAACCACCGAGTGAATGGTTGTGCCCTTTATTGAGAAGGGAGACAGCAGGAAAGGGAAGGGTCTAATTATTTGTTAAGGAAAGGTTTTTAAATTTTATTTATTTTTTATTGAGGTATAATTGATGTACAGTATTTACATGTTATGGGTGTAGAGCATAGTGATTCACAATTTTTAAGAGTTAGACTCCATTTATAGTTATTATAAAATATTGGCTATATTCCCTGTGTTGTATTGTATGTCTTGTAGCTTATTTATTTTATACATTATAGTTTTTATCTCTTAATCACCTACCCCTATCTGACCCCTTCCGTGCTTCCCTCTCCCCACTGGTAACCACTAGTTTGTTTTCTATATCTGTGAGTCTGTTTCTTTTTTATTATATTTACTAATTTGTTTCACTATTTAGATTCTGGATGTAAGTGACAACAGAGAGTATTTTTCTGTGTCTGACTTATTTCACCAAGCATTCTATTCATCCGTGTTGTTGCAAATGGCAGAATTTCATTCTTCTTTATGGATGAGTAATATTCCAGCATGTGTGTGTGTGTGTGTGTGTGTGTGTGTGTGTGTGTGTGTGTGTGTGTGTGTGTGTGTGTGTGTGTATAACACTGCTTCTTTATCCATTCATCTGTTGACCTCTTAGTTTGCTTCCATGTTTTGGCTATTGTAAGTAGTGCTGCTATGAACATTGGGGTGCGTATATCTTTTTGAATTAGTGTTTTTGGTTTTTCTTGATGTATACCCTGGAGTAGAATTGCTGGATCATATGGTAATTCTGTTTCTGGTTTTTTGAGGAACCTCCATACTGCTCTCCACAGTGGCAGCACCGATTTACATTTCTACCAACAGTGTATGAGGGTTCCCTTTTCTCCACATCCTTGCCAGCATTTGTTATTTGTGTTCTTTTTGATGATAGCTGTTCTGACAGGTGTGAGGTAATGTCTCGTTGTGGTTTTGATTTGCATTCTTCTGATGATTAATGATGTTGAGCATCTTTTCATGCGCCTGTTGGCCATCTGAATGTTCTCTTTGGAAAAATGTCTAAGGAAAGGTTTTTTAAAGTGAGAGAGACTTGAGTATACTGGTTAGTAGCTATTAGAGAGGGAGAATTGTCCAGCAAACACTGAAAGGGCTGAAATCCCAGGCTCATGTGGGGGCTTGGCCTGAGATAGGGGGGTCATACTCACTGTAAAACAAGATAAGGAGTAAATGATAGCTGCAGAAAGAGTCATAGATTTTATAGTGACATAATGATGATAGTTCTCATTTAATGATTTTCACAATGATTTTTGCAATATAAAGTATTATCACTCAGGGATGAGAGAGAGAACATGGAGGGAGAGCATTTAAACATTGGAAATAGCTGTGAAAACATGGATAAAGGAAAATTTAGACTTCAGATATGTAGTGGGGTTGCTGATCAGGGATGAAGGTATAAGTGGTTCTGATCCACCTAGTTATATAACACCCCCGCCCCAACTTGTGCTCAGCCACACTGGTGTAGATCCACAGAAAGCAGGCAGTACATTGCTCCAGGGCTAAGTTATACTATGATGAGTTTGACAAAAAAGACAAAAGGGTATAAAAATTGAGAGTGTGACAAGAAAGTAATTGAAATGACGTACGTGGACATGGAATCAGTATTAGAGAGACGTGCCAAGATAGAAGGGTGTATGTAGAACATAAAAAGGTGAGTGGATTGTAGATTTTAATGAGCCTGTCTCCTTCCTTCCCCCATCGCCCTCACAAAAGGCTTGATAGAAAGAACATAGCATGCCAGATAGAAAGGGGTAATGGTCAGGAAATAATATGTAAATTAGAGCTTTAGGAGGCAGAGCTGTTTACAGTGCTACCAAGAAAAGTCCAGGGAGTGTGTAACTATGTGTAGAAGTTGGTGATTGAGGTGGAATAGACCACAGAGCATTGAAAGTTAAGGATTAAAAACTCATTACAATGTTGGATAATTGGTGCTTATGGGTGTTGAAGAAGGATGATAGTAGGAGTTGGAGAGGCGACTTTGAATTAGGTACCCTGCTCTTCAGTGAATGAACGAGAGAGTGTCTATGAAGTCAGTAGGTGCCTACAGTGAGTAGGGAAATAGGTGTAATAATAGCCAGATGAGCAGAAACTTTTATAAGATGATAACAAATAATTATCTGATGGCATTGCAGAGGAAGGACTTGACCCTTCCTGCTTGAGAATATGCAGAGTATCCGAAATTTCTACTTGAGGGGCTCCTTCTAGGAGATTCAGATTTCAGTGAAAAGGTTAATGGTATAAGTTAAGGATTTTTGTGGTTGAATAAGGCAGAAGGGACTATAGTCCCTTTATATATATATAGATAGATATAGATAGATATAGATATATAGAGAGAGAGCAAGAGAGAGAAAATAATATAGATATATGTACATCTAGTTCCACTTTAAAATCTGAATTTAATTCTAATTTTATTTTCTTCAGGATTTTTAAAAAGTCGAGATCGTGCCTATACAAAATTCTACACTCTTTTATCCAAAACACAGATTTTTATTCGTTTCATTGAAGAATGTAGTTTTGTAAGTGATAAAGATACTGGATTGGCTTTTTTTGATGACTGCATAGAAAAGGTAAAAGTTTGTGCTATATATCAGTATTAAGGAAAAACTAACAGTCTGTTTACCTTTATAATCATCGTTATTATCAGCCCACGCGAATGTCCGATTCTAGGCTTAATGGAAGAATTATTTTCCTTTGTGACATGTAGTACTACCATACATAGATAATTTTTCTCTTTGAATCTCACTTTGGTTTTAAGTACTAAAAACATTTCATTGAAGCTCCTAGATTTTTTTTTTGCATGAATAAGATGATTTAGCAGTACGTTAAAAAAAGTTTAGTTTTGGGAATTCCCTGGGAATCCAGTGGTTAGGACTCCATGCTTTCACTGTCCAGGGCCACGGTTCCGTCACTGTTCGGGGAACTAAGATTCTGTAAGCTGCTTTGCGAAACAAAACAAAACAAAACAAAAACAAATGAAACAAAAGTTTAGTTCATTGGGTAGTTAGTTCAGTTAGTCTTTTGTTAATGTTTTTCCAGATAGTTGTGCTAATATATTTATTTTGTCCTAATTGGAAGCAATTTGGAAATATGTTAAATTTTAAAGCCTTACTCACCCATCGTAAGGAAGTTTTAAGTTGATTTTTGACAGTCATAACTCACGTATTTTTTCTCATTTTTAATAGAGCTCTTATTTTTGCTAAGTGAGCCTTGGGGCTGATTGTTTATGCAAACTCCATAGTATTTAAAATTAGAGATTGTATCCAGAAAAGGTAGAATAGTGTGACATTGTAATTTTTGTAGGCTCCTAATGATTCATATATCTTAGAAGACTTGCATAATTTTCTCCATTATATCCATGTGATCTAAAACTCCAGGGATATGATTAAAACTTTTCAACATTTTTGTTTACTTAAATATTGATGCTCCAGTTTCATTCAGTTAGAGAGAAGCTTAGATAATATGCAGGGGTTTAGTAATAATGAAATTTTTTATTTGAGAAACCAGGTTCTCCTTGTGATTGCCCATATTTTGATTCCAAAGAGGGATTTATGAACAAGCTAGTCAAAACAAATTGTTTTCTATCCTAATAGCCATAAGAGAAATATTTTACTTTAGCCTAGTAGTATGAGGGTCACAAAATATATTGTGAACTGTTTCATATCTGCCTAGTATTAATAAAAGGATAGTTTTTTAAGTAAGAATTTAAGATAATCTCTATTAAATTCACAATAGACATTTTCACTAAGAATTCTTTTCTTTTTTTCTAGTTGTTTCCTGATAAAGGCACAGAGAAAACAGATAAGGTATTTTTTTCTTAAATTTAAGTTTTAACATTTCAGAATCAGGTCTTGCTTATATGCACATTAATTGGAGAAAATAATTATTTTTAGGTTGATTTTGATTCAGCAGAAGATACCAAATTGATAGAGCTAGATGATTCACAGAAAAGTGAGCACACTGTATTCATAATGCCACCTGAGCCACCTCCTGATGATGGAAAGGATCTGTCACCAAAGTACAGGTAGCAGGAATTTTTTAAAGAGTCGTTTGGGCACAGCTTTAATAATTTGATCTTTTGCAATTATTAGTAGATATGTATATTAATCATTTATGAAGGTCATTTTGGAAATGTATTCAGTGAACTAATGGAGATGAATATTTTCTGGAGATATCACCAGGTATTGTAACTTAAGAATTGGACAGCCCTGTTGGAAGGTAAGCCAGATGTTGATCACTGTTAACATAAACATTTACCATATTATAATCTTTAAAAATTTCATTTCTGAAGAAGAAAAAATTTACTTTTGTGAGGTCCTCCTTCTCTTTGGGGGGTTTTGTTGTCAGTATAAGGTCTGTGAAATTCTTATGCATTAGTAAGATATCAGAGAAAACCTAGAGGCCAGGAATCATATTTTATTAAACACATAGGATTTGGATGGGAATCTTTTAAGAAATTAAAATGTTTTATTGTTTATTATTATGATCATGATAATACCATTTAATAAGCTTAGAAAATCAAACAAAAAAACTAGCACATCATTTTAGAACCAATACTTAATGTCTGTTAATTGTATGTATATCTTTTTTGTCTTTTTGTACATAAATTTGCACTTACCATACTTGAAACAAATATTAGTTCATCTTGCACATATTCTTTGTGACGTGTTTGCCTTTAATGATCTGAATGTTTTTCCATGCCAATAAATATTTTTGTGCCATATGATTTTGAATAACCACATTGCATGCATTTATTGTGATCTGTTAAACTAGTCTCCTGTGGATTTATTTGCAGGTCTTTTCTATCTGTATCTTTGTGTGTATACACAGGTATTTGCTTAGGCTGTATTCATAAAAGAATTTCTGTGGCAAAGGGAATATAAAATAAGTGTTTTCCAAAAATATAGAATTAATATATAATCTCACCAGGACTGCATAAGAATGAAAAATGTATACCTGAGCTTGAGTGGTTTAAGTGCTATTTTGACTGCATGTTAATTATAGAACTCCTTTTTACTTTGGCTTTAATCAGTATACACTGGAATGCAGGTATTGACAAATAAGTAAATCAAATAGGAAAGGCAATATATTCCAGAAAAAAATTGGCCAAAGGAAATAAGTAGGCAATTTCTGAGAAGAAATGCCAATAGTCGATAATATGAAAGTATGTTAAGCTTTTCTAGTATTTAAAGAAATGCAAACCAAATGATGAGTAGAAGCATTTTTAATCAGTTTGAGGATAGGCTGTCCTACTAGTTAGAATGTATTTTAGAGTGTATGTAAGTATAACCTCTCTGGAAATAATTTGATAGTGATTATAATAATTTTAATTTTCTTGATAAACATTTACCATAGAAAACTTTGTTATTGGGCATTATTCCAAGAAATTAAGCAAAAGTATTCACAAAGATAAATATACAGAGATACTTAATTGCAAAAATTGAGAAATAACCTAAAAATGTCCAACAGTAAAGAATTGGTTAAATTATGGCACATCCCTAATATAAAAATATTATGGATTTTTTCCTTTTAAATATGAATGCAAAGTACTTTTATAAAGAAAAACAAAATTACAAAGTATACTAAATGTTATTTTTTAATATAAATTATCATTGAACACATGGATTCTGTTGAAAGGGTTATTAATTCTTCTGTCAAGATATCAGGGTTTTCTGTGTTCGAGGGATTGGTTGAAAATAACATATAGGATGGGGAGGGGCCAAAGTTTCCATGTAGATAGTCTGTGTATCTTATAATTACATCATCTTATTTTTGAAAAAAAAATTTCTGTACAAGGATTTTGGAGAATAATATTGGGTACATTTGAGGTTTAGAAATATTCACCTAAATTCTGGCATAATATAAAGAGTTAATGTATTTTAAATCAGCAGTTCTATTTTTGCTTTTTATTTTAGTTACAAATACTTTCCAAGACTGGACCTTAAGCTTTTTGACAGACCACAGGAGTTGAAACTTTGTTTTAGTAGACACCCTACTGGGAGTAGCATTACAAACAGTCCAGCTCTCATGGCTAAGAGAACTAAACAGGTCAGATATTCTTTATCTAATTTAAAATGTGAACTATGTATATGTGATATGCAGCTCATAGTTTAGACTTACCACCTACAGCAATCATTTGAAGACCTACTATGGTTGTTAATGAATTAAAATTGATTTCTCACAACCCTACTTATAATATTGAGGCTGAAGTTTTTGAATATTTGTGTTTATGTTCTAAGAGGACCTTGGGAACTAAATACACTTAAGAAAAACTTTATTGAAATATAATTCACATACCATTCACTTTTATCTGTATTCACTGGCTTTTAGTATATTCACAGGTTGTACAGCCAACACCACAATCAATTATAGAACGTTTTCGTCACCCTAAAAGGAAAGCCTGTACCCCTAAGCTGTTAACCCCCCATTTCCTCCATCTTCCACAGCCCCAGGCAGTCACTAATCTATTTTCTGCCTCTATAGTTTTGCCTATTCTGAGTATTTCATAAAAATGGAATTGTACAGTATGCGGCCTTTTGTGACTGGCTTCTTTCACTTAGCATAATGTTTTTAAGGTTCATCTGTGTTGCAGAATGTATCACTATTTCATGTATTTTTATTGCTGAATAATATTCCATTGTGTGGAATATTTTATTTATCCATTCATGTGCATGTGGGTGGTTCCTGCTTTTTGGCTATTATGCATAGTACTGCTGTAAACATTTGTGTACAAGTGTTTATGTGATTGTATGTTTTCATTTCTTTGGATATATGCCTAAAGTAGAATAGCTGTGTCATATAGTAACTCTGTGTTTAACCTGAGAAATTGTCAGACTGTTTTCCTAAGTGGGTACACCATTTAAAATTCCCACAAGCAGTGGGATTTTCACCACATACTTGTTAATTCTTGTTCTATCTTTTTGATTATTGCCTTCCTGTTGTTTTTGAAGTGGTATCTTGTGATTTTGATTTTCCCTCATGGTTAATATAAATATATTTTATACTGAATATTACATTCTAAAGGGAGTTAACTTAGGACAACCTAGACATCTTGCTTTAATACTGTATCTGATTTAGGTATAAACAGTTAAACTGTGGTTAGGTGGAGTTAAAGTTAAACATCCTTTATACATATACTGGTATTTTGGGGGTCTACAGAACATGGAAAATTTCAGAATGAAATTCTTAGTTCAGGTTTTACCACTTCATGTACAGTCCCTCAAATCCTGTGGTGATCCTTAATACCATATAGTACACAATTCTATCAGTGTTGTCTGAGGGGAATTTTTTTTTAACTGTTATCAGCTTAATAAAGGCAAGGTTTTTAAATAGAAGAATTTTGCTACTAAGTGTTTAAATCTCATTTTCACCAGATTTTTTTTTCCAGGCAAGTCTCTTGGAAATAGAGCTCATAACAGTATGTTTATTTAGAACGCATCCAGCAGAGGGATCTTCAGTGTAAGACAGACAGTGGCAGCCTGACATGTGTGGAGGGCTCTGTAGTTTGTGGGAATATGTAGAGTTTGATAAAGCTTGGCAGGTGGCTTTGATACCTTTTTCTCTCTCCCACCTAAATCAGAATGAAAATCAGAAGTAGAAAACATGCCTGTGAAACTATTAGTAGGAAGGTCTGTGATCTTTCTCAGACTATGTTGCCTGCAAAGGAATAGGTCTTTATAACAAATCAGTCAGTGAAGGAATGAACACAAAAGGTAGAGTGGAAATCTTGGTGGGGAATAGCCTACGGTATTTTAAACTTTTTAGCAGGGAGAAGAGTGAGAAGACTGACTTTTTAAGAATGATATTGTAGAACTCATAAGCTGTAAATAGTTAAATCCCTTTCATTCATCAGTCATATGAGTGCCTTCTATGTGAAGGGCACTTAATTACCCATATAAATAATATGAATGATCTCTGCTTTTAAGGAATTTCTAGTCTACTAGGAGACACATGCTTGCCAAAAAATAGTTAAAATACAGTATAAAATGCTTCTGTAGAAAGAACTATGTGGCACTAAGTAGGAAGCCATTCACAAAAGCAAAACTATGAAATGCTTGATTTTAGAGTCAAATTTTACATTAAATTCTTCTCTCCCTTTTACTTCTCAGTTTTCCTGTCACCCTAATGAATTTTAGTGAATGTCATAATGTTTTATTTATTCTCTTTCTAGGAGATAAAAACAGCTCATAAGTTGGCGAAGCGATGTTATACAAATCCACCACAATGGGCCAAGTGTCTCTTCAGTCATTGTTACAGTTTATGGTTTATTTGTCTCCCAGCCTATGTTAGAGTTTCTCATCCTAAGGTCAGAGCACTTCAGCAGGCATATGATGTACTTATTAAGATGAGGAAAACAGATGTGGATCCTCTAGATGAGGCAAGTATAACAAATTATTGCTACTAAGATAAATTTTATTTGTAACTTAAAGAAAATTTAGGTCTCAGTTGCTTTCCAGTATCCTCAGATATTTTCATTAAGTAGCGAAGGTAAAATTGTTATCCTGTTTCATAGAGCTAATACTTATTGTTTATTTTAAAATACATTTATTTAAAAATTATTGCTTTGAAATGCAGCAGAGACTGCCTGACTTAAACCAGATTGTTTGCCCTTGATAAATAATTTTATCCTTATAACTTTATTAGGAGCAAACAGGCTTTTAGTAGTAGCTCTCCATGTAGGATCTGTGTCCTAGGTGAGTTATATAACCTGTCTGTGTTTCAGATTATGTATCTGAAAATGGAGGTCTTAGTTTCTCAACCTTGGCACTGTTGACATTTTGGCCCACATAATTATTTATTGTGGGGTCCTATACTGTACGTGGTATAATGTTTAGCAGCATCCCTGGCCTCTACCCACCCACTAGATGCCAGTAGCTCCGTGCAATCAAAAATGTCTGCAAACATTGCCAGATGTCCCCTGGAGGATAAAATTGCCCCACTGGTGTATATAACGATATTTAGTTCCTTTCCTCAGATGGTTGATTTGATGGTTGAATAAGTTAATGTGTATAATGTGCCTAGACAAGTGCCTGGCTGATAGTAAGCCCTCAGTAAACAGTGTGCTAAATCTCCTAAGCCTCAGAACCAGCCTCAGAGATAGCTAGTGGTATTATGCAATTAATGATTGAAGAAACAGAGTTACTTATTTAGCCCTTCTCTTTGCCATTTTTCCCTTTAAAAATTATTTGTTGGTGTTAAAATAACTATAAATGATATTTAGAACCAGATTAGAATTTAAAAAATAGTTGGAATAAAAATTCAGAGTAGTGGGTGTTTCGGGAGAAGGAGAGAGCGCAAGGTTAGAAGAGGAATGTGACTGAAGAGGGGCACATTGTAGGCTTCAGCAGTAACTGCAATTTTCTCCTCTTTGAAAATGAAAAAGATCTGAAACCGATAAAGCATGTATGTTATTAAGATATGATAATGCTTGTGAGCGTACTAAAATTCGTTTTTCTCTAAGTATTATCTGTATGTTATAAAAAACCTTTTCAAATAAAAAGATAAAGTTATAAAACAAGTACTAAAATATCCATTCTTACATTCAATTATATTTTCTCTCATCTGATGTTTATAGAACTATTTAGAAATTAAAAGTGCTTGATTGGAATTAGTGTTTTGTCTGTATTGTAAAGCAACTATACTCCAATAAAAGTTTTTTTAAAAAGTGAAGAAAATGAAAAAAAAAGTGTCTTGTACCTCATACATTTTAATGTTTTAAAAATTTTATCCTGATAGTTTTTATATCTAAGATATATTTTAAGATGTGCTTTAGCTTTGTAAAGCATAGAATATTTTTTTTCTTTTTTTTAAAGTTTATTTATTTATTGGCTGTGTTGGGTCTTTGCTGCTGTACACCGGCTTTCTCCAGTGGTGAGCGGGGGCTACTCTTTGTTGTGGGGTGCAGGCTTCTCATTGCCGTGGCTTCTCTTGCTGCAGAGCACGGGCTCTAGGTGTGCGGGCTTCAGTAGTTGCTGCGTGTGGGCTCGGTAGTTGTGGCTCAAGGGCTCTAGAGCACAGGCTCAGTAATTGTGGCTCACGGGCTTAGTTGCTCCGCGGCATGTGGGATCTTCCCAGACCAGAGATGGAACCTGTGTCCCCTGCATTGGCAGGCGGATTCTTAACCACTGCACCACCAGGGAAGCCCAAGCATAGAATATTTTTAAAGTGTTTAAAATATGCTCTATGAGAGAGCTGGTATTCATTATGTTATTGCATTCTGAACTCAGAGTACAATACTTGAGTTTCTTTGGTAAGTTCATAAGACAAATTGCCTGAAAAGTAATCTCCTCTTTAGATATTAGGGTTCTACGGTAGTCTTTGTTACAACTAATTATATTCTCTTGTTTTCTAACATGCAACAATTATGACTAGTAAGCTACAAAACTTTTTTAGACTATTTTCCCAATAAACGCTATGATAGGAGACTTAAAATTTGGAGGTTAATTTGTTGTATTTCTGCTTCTAACAAGTTATATTGACAGATTTGTAGTCACCTAAAGTAATTACATCTCTACAACTGGAAGAAAGAAATGTTTTTTTATTTTAAAACTTGATGCATATTTGCTTGGCATTTTGATGCATATTAATTATTTATTGATTACACGTAGAATAGCACATTAAAATTTTCACAGTATTTTTATGTACATTATTTCCTTTGGTATTCCCAGCAACTCAATGAGGCAATTATATATTAGCTACATTTTACAAAGAAAGAAATTTGAAACTTAGGTGAAATGACATACACATAAGGCCACCTAGCAAGTAAGTGGTTTTGATTTTTAGGTTCATACTCCATTAGAACCCACTGTTTCATTCATGTGCTTAATGTTTTAATTTAATAGATTAGTGTTCTGCATGTTATGTTTGTAAAAGTTGTAATAACATAGATTTTTAAATAAAACTTATAGAAGACCCAGAAATAGAATATGCCATGTAGGCTAAATTAATGTTAAAATGCATAATGCGTTTTGCTTTTAATACTATTTTCTAAATTTTTAATGGAAATTAAATGTTTGTGTCAGGCTTATTCTTACATTGTCTCATTAGTCTATTCATATAGATACTGTTGTACATTGCTGAAGTAACAGACCACCCCAGAACTTAGTAGCTTAAAATAACCATTTTAATAAATCTTTTTATTTGCTGAGAATCCAGGAAGGATTTGGCTGATTTTTCTGCTCCACGTTGCATTAACTAGAATCACTTCATTGTAGTCAGTGGCTAGCTGGTCTGATCTGGAACGTTCAAGACAGCTTAACTCAAATGCCAGCCAGGTACCTTGGCAAGGTTATCTGGAAGGCTGGGCTAAAGTGGACCCCCTAATTCCTCCATGTAGTGTCAGTCCTCTTCATGTGGTACTTGGGTTTTTCCCAAGTGCTATCATAGCTTAGCACTCCAAGAGCATTTGTTTCAAGAGAGAGGAAGTGGAAATTGACCTTTCTTAAGCCAAGAAACTGGTACAGTTGTCACTTCAGGCAAATTCTGTTGGTCATGCAATCTCAGAGGCTTTCCCCCTCAGTTCAAGGGGAAGGGACATGGACCTCTCAATGGGAGGAGTAGCAAAGAGTTTGTGCCCCTCTTTTATCTACTATAGATATCCAAAAGGTATCATGTTGTATGCAACAAAATACTGCAATTGAAAAACTATATCCCTGGCATTATTACTGTTTCTTTAGTTTGGTACCTGGCTCTTATACAGGTAAGCCCAGAAGGTTGGAGGAATACTTTATACACTTCAGAATAAATTAATTGTCAAGAATGATTTTGGAAAATTCAGATTAATCCCAACTTGACAGAGAAAGTGATATACTTCTTCATGGCTCATGGAATCTTAGAGTAGAATAGGACTTCAAGATACTTTGGTAAAACTTCAACCTAAACCTGAGATGTTGAAAGTCTGTAACATGTGCAGCCTTGCCTATGCTTGAGTTGGCTCTTAATGTTGGAAAGTGTGTGTTTTATGCTGAATTCAGTTCCACCTCCTTATGGCTTTTTGGGGATTGCAGAAGCTGTTTACTGCTTCTTTTAAGTGACAACTATTCAGATATTTGAAGAACTCTCCTGGGCCACATTCTTCTTAATCATGTTATACGTCTTACTTAGTTCCACCATTTGTTCCTAATTTATGTAGCTTCCTAACACTTCTTTAACCTAGTCATTCATGAAGTTGCTCTAACACTTTCTGAACTCCTCTGCTCCTAAATTAAACTCTCCGTTTCTAGCTTTATAGTACTCATCTTTATGATCATCTGCCTCCTCACATCTCTTTCCCTACTTCATCTCTTGAATAAAATATCCTTTCTCAAATCTTGTCACTTTCCCCTTTAGTAGAGAACGCAACTTGGCTTTATGGTACTTACAATTGTTAAACAACTCTGTTATAAACAAAGGACATTTTACAAGTCCCAAGAAGAGTCTCTTTTTTTATGTAAATTTTCTTATTCTCAAATTTAAGTATAGTAGTCTTTGGCTGCTGTGTTCACTACTCTTGTAAACTGGCTTTCCTCTTTGCCTGGAATCCATGAGATTCCTGTTTCATTCTCCATGGTTTCTACTGTTGTCCTCTAAATGTGATATTCTGACTTTTAGAAGTTCCCTGTTGAGTTGTCCTCTTATGATCAAATCTAGCCCTCTTCAGTAAACACATATTCTGAGAAAAGCCTTTGCTAATAATATTACAGTGTTTTTAACTTTCTTCTCATACTTTTCTAGGACACGGGTTTATAGAATCCCTTTTGTTATGTAGGCATCCTGGAGATGTAAGCATCCTGGAGATGCTGTTCCTTTGGCATAAAATATGGAATGTGATTTGGGAGAGAGCTATTTTAATCATGCTTGATTTTAAAAATGAACTCCTTCTCAAATTATGGAAAATAATAGTTGTTCTCTTTGTGTAAACTTAGTTACTGAAACAAATGGCACACATGCCCATAGGTCTCATGTGGAAAAGTTAATAATGCTGGTACTTCCATCAATGAATAGGTTTAAAAATAGTTTACCAAGACTCTCAAACCAGAACAAAGGAGAAAATAGTAATAACTATTGCTTAGTAACTTTGGAAAGAATTGAGTAAAGTCATTTAAAAATCTCTACAGGTCACAGACTAATATGCTAATTATTGATGCTTTGATGTTATTTTTTGTCAGGTGTGCTATCGAGTAGTAATGCAGCTTTGTGGACTTTGGAGTCATCCTGTTTTAGCAGTGAGAGTTTTATTTGAAATGAAAACTGCTAAAATAAAGCCAAATGCTATTACTTATGGCTATTATAATAAGGTAAGCAGGATTGACATTAGGCAATATATGCTGCTTATTAAGATTGATAAATTTTTTATACCTTTTAAGAAACTTCTTTTAGAGGTTTTGCGGTAGAATTCTTTTTGTAAATATTTTATGTGTATGTATATTTTTAAAATTCAAATATTCCTAATAATCATTGTTTTAACCTTTATTTTACCTTTAGGTAGTTTTGGAGAGCCCGTGGCCTAGCAGTACCCGCAGTGGTATCTTCTTATGGACGAAGGTACGGAATGTGGTACGTGGCTTGGCACAATTTAGGCAGCCGCTTAAAAATACCGTGCAAAAGTCACAGGTCTCCTCAATATCAGGTAATAAATGTGATTGGAAAGATACTTTCTTGCTGAACCATAAGCTTTATAGGCATATGAATCTTTAATTATATGAGGCAGGAAACGTAAATGAAATTCTAGTTGATATTTTTATATACTACTAAAGATAGAGGTTGCCTCAGTCCAAAATTATTTTCTTCTTTCACAAATTAAAAAAGTATTCTGCAATTTTAAATGAACTGTGAGTCACTCATGTTTAGTTTCAGAGATTACCAGTGCATGAGTAGTTGAATTACCGTTGTCCTTATCTTTAGCTCCTCAGAATGCCACAGGTGGAAGTGATGGCGACACGGTGAGCCACGGTAGTGTGGACAGTTCTAATGATGCTAACAGTGGGGAGCACACAGTCTTCGTCAGAGATTTAATCAGGCTTGATTCCACTGATAATCACTCTAGCACAGGTACTAAAAGCTGGATTTGACTAACCCTTCGCTTACTCTCATGTTGAATCTTCCACTTTTTAAAAAAGCTTTTACCTTCCTCTATCAAGTTTGTGCAATATGAGTACCTTAAAAATACCATGTATAAATAAGGGGAGAAAGTACATCTCTGATTGCAGATCACTTCTCTTTCCTATGGTATAAAATAAACTTTGGAGTGCTGTGCAAGAGGCTCTCACATGGTACTTCTTTGTGTTTGTTCATCATTAATTTGTGAAAGTATGTGATATAATCGTTAGGAATTGTGAGCTGAGGAACTTGACGGTTAGTGACACAATTGCAGATCTGTTTTTCATTAAGTGGATAATATATATTAAAAGTTTGAGATTATGAATATTAAAGAGGGAAGAAAATAAGTCACATACCATGAGAAAAATGTATTCTTTGCACAGTCATTACTTTAAATGACACTTTTTAAAATCTGAGAAACTATTGAAGCTACTTTTACATTACAAAGCTAAGGGCTTAATCTCTGTCCTCTGAAGTAGAAATAAGGTTAATCAAAGTAGCATGTTGAGTAGATATATGTGTGTTGCACATCCTTCTTGTGTTTTTCTTTTTTGTTGTTATTGTTAATATCTCAAGCCTTTCTTTAAAAAGAATTCTGAGTCTAATTCCTGTGCTTCATCTGATGAACTTGTCTCGGTGACTGAAGTTTCCTTTTCTCTGCTCTTTGTTGCTCTGCTTTTTGCTCTGTGCTGTTTCTTGATGCTGCATTTGTCCTTGGCTCTCATGGTGTGGGGTGCAGACAGACTTGTATGACGTGAAGCTATGGATACACGTGTGCATTAATTCTACCCTTGAATGTTAACCACTTCAGGTAATTTCCCATTTATTAGGTTAAATTTTGCTGACATGCAGGGGTGGGGGAGAGGCCTCTTGTTATATTTTAAGTACTGTTACAAGTGAAAGGCAGTTTTAGGTTTCCTGGCTTTTTCTCCTTCAGATACGTGTAACTATATACATACTACTGAATATACCCAACTAACACTTTATGATTAATTTGCAAAGCATATTATCTTATTTGAAAATATGCTATGCCTTGCTGCGTTTCTTATTTTGAGGGTGGTTTGTAGCATCATTGTGTCAAATAGTTTTATGGGCATTAAAGATTTCAGTATTCTAGCTGTTAAGGTGGTTTTTGCTTGCTAAAACTGATCTGCTGATTCTTGTGCTAAAAGCTACCTCCATAATTACAGAAGCATGTATAAATTGGTGAAAGTCAACATAAAGCTATAAGTTACCAGCCTGTTTGTAAACTGAATTTCTTTCATCATGTAGGAATTTTCATGAGACTTTCATTTGAAAACCACCTTATTTTTTTTTCCTGTATTTTTTCCTAGTACTTACAGAGTAAATTGATTTCATTTATGGAAAACCAAGAAAATAATTTGTGGTATGAAACCATTTCACCAATAATCATCATCATTACCATCATAGATAAACACTCTTCCTTATACCTCTAGATTTTTAAACTTGTCTCCTTTAATGGAAAAAAAAATGATCTCCTAGTAATTCTGGGAAACTGCATAAAGATTACATATTCCCCAGTTGGGAAAGAAAGTTCAGATTCCTTTCTCATATATTTCTTTTCAGCTACATTTCAAATGACTGAAGCTCTGATACTGAATTTACAGTAATTATGTGTCTCTGTAGAGTTTCTGGTGATGTCATCTGATATTTTTGGAGACTTCCAGCCCAGGTGCTTAAGTTACTCTTTTCATTAAGGATTATCTCATAAAATCTTTTCACTTGGTACCTGATACTGAGTCAGTTAGCTTGTTGGGGGGCATATCTGGGTTTAATCACTTTACTCTGTTCCCAGTCTGGTGTCCATTACATGGCACCATAATGCTTTAGCAGACTTTCTGAGGGGGCCAATAAAAAAATGACTCAAAGTCATTCTAAAGAGCAGTATTTTTTTTTATTAAAAATTTTTTTAAAATTGAAGTATAGTAGATTTACAATATTGTGTTAATTTCAGGTATATAGTGATTCAGTTATATACACAGACACACATACACATACACACAAACACACATATATATACTTTTTCAGATTCTTTTACCTTACAGGTTATCACAAAATATTGAGTATAGTTCCCTGTGCTACAGAGTAGGTCCTTGTTGGTCCTCTAAATAGCAGATTTTTTAAAGCTTAATTCTTTTGTTATATGGCAAACCCAAAGTTTGAATAGCAGTTTAAATAGTGGTAGAAAGTGAAAAAAAATAAAAATAAAAAATAAAAAGTGGTAGACAGTGGAAGGCATTATATTTTTTGTTTTATGTGTTTTCCATTGCCATCCTTTATAATGATCCCCTCGTAACTCACCTTTATTTTAGTTTTAAATGATAGAATATTAAAGCCAAAATAGACTTTTAAAAAACTATTTTGAAATAATTTTAAATTTATTAAATGTTTCAAGAATAGTACAAAGCGGAGCGAGCCGAGCCCCCGGCGGCCCGGCGGCGGGGCAGGAGGGGGGTGAGGCCGAGCCGAAGGGGCGGCGGACGCCGGCGGCGAAAGAGTTCAAAGAACGCTGTTCTCAGTGTGCTGCTGTCTCTTGGGGTCTTACTGATGAAGGCAAATACTATTGCACTTCTTGCCACAATGTTACAGAAAGATCTAGGGAAGTTATAAACACTGGTGCTATTCCTAATACTAAAATACAAGCCATCAACCGGGGACTTAAAAGAAAACGAAAACTTGAGAAAGGCTGGGATTGGTATGTGTGTGAAGGTTTTCAGCACATACTTTATCAACAAGCAGAAGCTTTACAGACCCTTGGAGTAGGCCCAGAGTTAAAGAATGAAGTTTTACATAATTTTTGGAAGCGCTACCTTCAGAAGAGCAAGCAGGCATATTGTAAAAATCCAGTTTATACCAGTAGAAGGAAAACTACGGTATCAGAAGATAATCCAAGTCATTCAGACTGGGAGAGTGAGCCTGAGCTGCTCAGTGACTTGAGCTGTGCTTCTTTTGTTGAAAGCGGAGCAGAATCTCAGCCTGATGTCCACACTCAGAAGCCTTTCCCCGTCATCAAAGCATCACAGTCAGAAACGGCATCTATCTGTTCTGGGTCTCTTGATGGAGTCGAATATTCACTACGGAAGGAGAAGGGAATTGTGAAGATGACTGTGCCCCGGACACTGGCTTTTTGCTATCTGTCTTTACTTTGGCAGAGACAATTACTCTGTCAGATTTTCTGAGATTTGTTGAAGAGGAACATATTCCTTACATAAATGCTTTTCAGCATTTTCCAGAAGAGATGAAATTATATGGGCGTGACAAAGGAATCTTTGCTATAGAGTCTTGGCCTAACTATGAAGATATCTATAAAAAAGTAATTGAAGTTGCCACATTTTTGGATTTGCCGCGTTTTCCAGACATAACTGAAGACTGCTATCTTCATCCAAACATCTTGTGCATGAAATATTTGATGGAAGTCAATCTCCCTGGTCTTTGTCTAATATTGCTGAGAAGTATAATGAAAAGAATGAAGAAGATAAGCCATGGTTTGATTTCAGAAAATGGTACCAAGTTATGAAGAAAGCTATTGATGAGAAAAAACACCACTGGGAGGAAGCCAGGGCAAAGTACCAATGGAAAAGTGAAAAACCACTCTACCACTCAGCCATTGACAGATCAGTGGTGTATAAAAGAAGAGAAATGGTTGTGAGTCTACAAAAGCAATTTAGCGCATTGATTGATTCAACACCAACTGTTGAAAAAAAAAGTCCTTCAAGTTTTCAGTTGAACTGGACTGAAGAGGACGGTGATAGAACTTGTTTCCATGGACATAGCCTGCAGGGAGTCCTGAAGCAGAAAGGCCAGTCCCTGACAACCAAGAATTCCCTCTATTGGCTGAGTACACAGAGATTCTGTAAAAGCTATTGTAAGCATGTGACAACCTATGAAGAATCAAATTTTTCTTTGAGTTATCGGTTTATACTAAACCTCTTCTCCTTCCTGCTAAGAATAAAGACCTCCTTTCTCCATGAGGAAGTGAGCTTAATAGAAAAGAGACTTTTTAAAGCAAAATACAGTACAACAAAAAAGAAATCTTCAAGATCCAGGAAAGCAAGAAAATGCTGAGAAAAGTGAAATGGGTACTCACTGGGGAAAATATTTCAGTAGTGACAGTAATGTCAGATTGTAATATAACATTCCAGAGAATGGTGAAAAATTGAATTTTATTGCATACATGTACAGACATACAAATATATGTATCAAGCTGCTTATAAAAATGTATATTGGAAAGTAGGTGAAATTTGAATTTATTTTTTAAATTATGAATGTTCTCATTGTTAAAAATAACTGTTATATAAAGTGTCTAGAAGTTAAAAAAAAAAAAAAAGAATAGTACAAAGCACTCTTGAATAACTTTTATCTAGATTCATTCACATTTAGTTTGACATATTTGCTTTATCATTTTCTTTCTATACACATACACATTTTCCCCCCTAAGTTATGTGAGAGCGGATTGCATATATCTTGCCCTTTTACCTCTTAGTACTTCAGTAGTGTTTGCTGTTACAGAACCACAGTATAGTTTCCAAATTCAGGAAAACATTGATATACTACCTTAATGTATAGTGTATATTCCAGTATTGTCAATTGTAATGTCCTTTGCGGTACTTTAACTCCTTTTCTTTAGTCTCTTTTAACTAGGCACAGTTACTCACCTTTTCTTTGTCTTTTTTGACCTTGACCTTTTTGAAGAATAAGTCCAGTTATTTTGTGGAATGCTGCCAAATTTCAATTTGTGTTATGTTTCCCTGTGAATAGGTTAGGTTTTGCATCCATGGCTCTTCTACAAAAATGTATGTGAGAAAGAAAAAAAAAAAAAAACAACAACAGCATCAAAAAGAAAAAAACCCTGAGAGAGGCCCAACTCTAAGACTTTCTGTTTACGCCTGAGCCACCAGCGTCCCTCTGCAACAGGCACCTCCAAGCCTGACTGAAACAACAGTGCGCCACTGCTCACTCACTCCCAGGAGAAGGAGCCACTATTGTACCCTCTCCCTCCCCACACACCGACGCTTACAGACGAACAACAAAGGAACCTCTGCTGGTCACAGAATAACGCAAAAAAACCCAAAACTTAATATTCGTTTAATCCAATACTTGGACATTAGTCTGAGGCTTGGACAGTCTTCTATAAACACCTCTATCGCCAGGACAAGCAACCCCAAAAGTTTGGACAACCATGAGGAAACAAAGAAACACCATGCAGGCAAAGGAGCAGGAAAAACACCCACAAGACCAAATAAATGAGGAGGAAATAGGAAAAATGCCTGAAAAAGAATTCAGAGTAATGATAGTAAAAATGATAAAAAATCTCGATAACAAAATAAAGTACAAGAAACAGTTCATAAGAACTCAGAAAAACAAACAGCAATGGATAACAAAATAACTGAAATTAAAAATACTCTAGATGCTATAACCAGCAGAATGACTGAGGCAGAAGAACGAATAAGTGAGTTGGAAGATAGAATGGGGGAAATAACTGCCACAGAGCAGGAAAAAGAAAAAAGAATAAAAAGAATAGAAGACAGTCTCAGACACCTCAGTGATAACATTAAGCGTACCAACATTCGAATGATAGGCATCCCAGAAGAAGAAGAAAACAAGAAAGGGTCTGAGAAAATATTTGAAGAGGTTTTAGTGGAAAACTTCCCCAACATGGGAAAGGAAATAATTCACCAAGTCCAAGAAGCACAGAGAGTCCCATACAGAATAAACTCAAGGAGAAATACACCAAGACACATATTAATCAAACTAACGACAATTGAACACAAAGAAAAAATATTAAAAGCAGCAAGAGAAAAGCAACAAACAACATATAAGGGAAAACCCATCAGGATAACAGCTGACCTTTCTACAGAAACTCTGCAGGCCAGAAGGGAATGGCAGGATATCCTGAAAGTCCTGAAAGAGAGAAACCTACAGCCAAGAATACTCTACCCAGCAAGAATCTCATTCAGATTTGAGGGAGAAATCAAAAGCTTTCCAGACAAGCAAAAGTTAAGAGAATTCAGCACCACCAAACCAGCCTTACAACAAGTGCTAAAGGAACTTCTCTAAGTAGGAAAAGACCTACAAAAACAAACCCAAAACAATTCAGAAAATGGTAATTGGAACACACATGGCAATAATCACTTTAAATGTCAATGGATTAAATGCTCCAACCAAAAGACACAGACTGGCTGAATGGATCCAAAAACAAGACCCTTCTATAGGCTGCCTACAAGAAACCCACTTCAGACCAAGGGATACATCTAGACTGAAAGGAAAGGGATGGAAAAAGATATTCCATGCAAATGGAAGTCAAAAGAAAGCTGGAGTAGCAATCCTCATATCAGACAAATTAGACTTGAAAGTAAAGACTATTACAAGAGACAAGGACACTACATAATGATCAAGGGATCCATTCAAGAAGAACATATCACAAGGGTAAATATCTATGCCCCCAATATAGGAGCACCTCAATACATAAGGCAAATGCTAACAGCTATAAAAGGGGACATCGACAGTAACACAATAATAGTGGGAGACTTGAACACCCCACTGACATCAATGGACAGATCATCCAAACAGAAAATAAATAAAGACACACAAGCTTTAAATGACACATTAGACCATCTCGACTTAATTGATATTTATAGGACATTCCATCCAAAAACGACAGACTACACTTTCTTCTCAAGTGCACACGGAACATTTTCCAGGATAGATCACATCTTGGGTCACAAATTAAACCTCAGCAAATTCAAGAAAATTGAAATCATATCAAGCATCTTCTCAGACCACAACGCCATGAGACTAGATATCAATTACAGGAAAAAAACTGCAAAAAATACAAACACATGGAGGCTAAACAATTCACTCTTAAACAACCAAGGAATCACTACAGAAATCAAAGAGGAAATCAAAAAATATCTAGAAACAAATGACAACGAAAAAACAACAACCCAAAACCTATGGGATGCAGCAAAAGCAGTTCTAAGAAGGAAGTTTATAGCAATACAGTCCTACCTCAAGAAACAAGAAAATTATCGAATAAACAACCTAACCTTACACCTAAAACAACTAGAGAAAGAAGAACAAAGAAACCCCAAAGTGAGCAGAAGGAAAGAAATCATAAAGATCAGAGAAGAAATAAATGAAAAAGAAAGGAAAGAAACCATAAGAAAAATAAATAAAACTAAAAGCTGGTTCTTTGAGAAGATTAACAAAATTGATAAACCATTAGCCAGACTCATCAAGAAAAAAAGGGAGAAGATGCAAATCAACAGAATTAGAAATGAAAAAGGAGAAGTAACAACGGACACCTCAGAAATACAAAAGATCATGAGAGACTACTACAAGCAACTATATGCCAATCAATTGGATAACCTGGAAGAAATGGATACATTCTTAGAAAAATACAATCTTCCAAGACTGAATCAGGGAGAAATAGAAACCATGAACAGACCAATCACAAGTACAGAAATTGAGGCAGTGATTAAAAATCTCCCAACACACAAAAACCCAGGACCAGATGGGTTCACAGGCGAATTCTATCAAACATTTCGAGAATAGTTAACACCTATCCTTCTCAAACTCTTCCAAAATATTGCAGAAGGCGGAGCACTCCCAAACTCATTCTACGAGGCTACCATCACCCTGATACCAAAACCAGGCAAAGATGTCACAAAAAAAGAAAACTACAGACCAATATCACTGATGAATATAGATGCAAAACTCCTCAACAAAATACTAGCTAACAGACTGCAACAGCACATTAAAAAAATCGTACACCATGATCAAGTGGGGTTTATCCCTGGGATGCAAGGATTCTTCAATATACGCAAATCAATCAACGTGATACATCATATCAACAAATTGAAGGATAAAAACCATATGATCATTTCAATAGATGCAGAAAAAGCTTTTGACAAAGTTCAACATCGATTTATGATAAAAGCTCTCCAGAAAATGGGCATAGAAGGAAATTACCTCAACATAATAAAAGCCATATATGAGAAACCAAAAGCCAACATCGTTCTCAATGGGGAAAAACTGGAAGAATTCCCTCTAAGAACAGGAACAAGACAAGGGTGTCCACTCTCACCGTTATTATTCAACATAGTTTTGGAAATTTTAGCCACAGCAATCAGAGAAGAAAAAGAAATAAAAGGAATCCAAATTGGAAAAGAAGAAGTAAAATTGTCACTCTTTGCAGATGACATGATATTATATATAGAAAACCCTAAAGACTCTACCAGAAAACTGCTAGCACTAATTGATGAGTTTAGTAAAGTAGCAGGATACAAAATTAATGCCCAGAAATCTCTTGCATTCCCATACACTAACAACGGAAGAGCAGAAAGAGAAATTAAGGAAACTCTCCCATTCACCATTGCAACCAAAAGAATAAAATACCTAGGAATAAACCTGCCTAAGGAGGCAAAAGATCTGTATGCAGAAAACTTTAAGACATTGATGAAAGAAATCAAAGACGACACAAACAGATGGAGAGACATACCATGTTCCTGGATTGGAAGAATCAACATCATGAAAATGTCTGTACTACCCAAAGCAATTTACAGATTCAATGCAATCCCGATCAAATTACCAATGGCATTTTTCACAGAACTAGAGCAAGAAATCTTACGATTTGTACGGAAACGCAAAAGACCCCGGATAGCCAAAGCAATCTTGAGAAGGAAAAATGGAGTCGGTGGAATCAGGCTTCCTGACTTCAAACTATACTACAAGGCCATAGTGATCAAGATAGTATGGTACTGGCACAAAAATAGAAAGGAAGATCAATGGACTAGAATAGAGAAGTCAGAAGTAAGCCCAAACACATATGGGCACCTTATCTTTGACAAAGGAGGCACGAGTATACAATGGACAAAAGACAGCCTCTTCAATAAGTGGTGCTGGGAAAATTGGACAGCAACATGTCAAAGAATGAAATTAGAACACTTCCTAACACCATACACAAAAATAAACTCCAAGTGGATTAAAGACCTACATGTAAGGCCAGACACTATAAAACTCCTTGAGGAAAACATAGGCAGAACACTCTATGACATACATCAAAGCAAGATCCTTTTTGACCCACCTCCTAGAATCATGGAAATAAAATAAAGAATAAACAAATGGGACCTCATGAAACTTAAAAGCTTTTGCACAGCAAAAGAAACCATAAACAAGACTAAAAGGCAACCCTCCGAATGGGAAAAAATAGTTGCCTATGAAACAACGGACAAAGGATTAACCTCCAAAATATACAAGCAGCTCATGAAGCTTAATACCAAAAAAGCAAATAACCCAATCCACAAATGGGCAGAAGACCTAAATAGACATTTCTCCAAAGAAGACATACAGATGGCCAACAAACACATGAAAAGATGCTCATCATCATCATCAGAGAAATGCAAGTCAAAGCCACAATGAGGTATCACCTCACACCAATCAGAATGGCCATCATCACAAAGTCTGGAAACCACAAATGTTGGAGAGGGTGTGGAGAAAAGGGACCTCTCCTGCACTATTGGTGGGACTGTAAGTTGGTGCAGCCACTATGGATAACAATTTGGAGGTTCCTTAAAAAACTACAAATAGAACTCCCATATGATCCAGTCATCCCACTCCTGGGCATATACCCAAAGAAAACCATAATCCCAAAAGAAACTTGTACCATCATGTTTATTGCAGCACTATTTACAATAGCCAGGACATGGAAGCAACCTAAATGCCCATCAACAAATGAATGGATACAGAAGATGTGGCATATATATACAATGGAATATTACTCAGCTATAAAAAGGGATGAGATGGAGCTATATGTAATGAGGTGGATAGAACTACAATCTGTCATACATAGTGAAGTAAGTCAGAAAGAGAAGGACAAATATTGTATGCTAACTCACATATACGGAATCTAAAAATGGTACTGATGAACTCAGTGACAAGAACAAGGATGCAGATACAGAGAATGGACTGGAGAACTCGAGTTATGGGAGGGGGCGGGGGGTGAAGGGGAAACTGAGAAGAAGCGGGAGAGTAGTACAGACATATATATACTACCAACTGTAAAATAGTCAGTGGGAAGTTGTTGTATAACAAAGGGAGCCCAACTCGAGGATGGAAGATGCCTTAGAGGACTGGGGCAGGGAGGGTGGGGGGGACTCGAGGGGGGGGCGTCAAGGAAGGGAGGGAATATGGGGATATGTGTATAAAAACAGTTGATTGAACCTGGTGTACCCCCCAAAAAAATAAAATAAAATAATAATAAAAGGAAAAAAAAAAAAAAAAGGGATGAGATGGAGCTATATGTAATGAGGTGGAGAGAACTACAATCTGTCATACATAGTGAAGTAAGTCAGAAAGAGAAGGACAAATATTGTATGCTAACTCACATATACGGAATCTAAAAATGGTACTGATGAACTCAGTGACAAGAACAAGGATGCAGATACAGAGAATGGACTGGAGAACTCGAGTTATGGGAGGGGGCAGGGGATGAAAGGGAAACTGAGAAGAAGCGAGAGAGTAGCACAGACATATATATATACTACTAACTGTAAAATAGTCAGTGGGAAGTTGTTGTATAACAAAGGGAGCCCAACTCGAGGATGGAAGATGACTTAGAGGACTGGGGCAGGGAGGGTGGGGGGGACTCGAGGTGGGGGCGTCAAGGAAGGGAGGGAATACGGGGATATGTGTGTAAAAACAGATGATTGAACCTGGTGTACCCCCCAAAAAAATAAAAATAAAAAATAAAACAAAGCCTTTGGGAAGTCTTAAAAAAAAAAAAATGTATCTGATATCCTTCTGAGATTATCACAACCCAGAGGCACACAATGTCCGTCTAGCCCTCACTGGGGATGTTAATTTTGATCACTTGGTGTCAGTGTTTGGTTTCTATTAGTTACTGTTATCCCCCTTGCAGATTATAAGCTATTTGTGAAGAGACACTCTGAGACTATGCAATAATATAGTCCTTTTCATCACACTTTCTCTTTTAAATTATCATCCATTGATGATTGTTCCCTGGATGAGTCTTTACTGTGATGATTATAAGGTGGTGATTTTGCCAACTTTATCTTCCCCTCACATTTATAAGATAATATTCTTTTGAATGTTCTTAGAAATGTCCTCTCATGTTTTTGAGCACTTGCTTTCTTGCGTAACAAAATGATCCTGGCTCACTCTTGTACCTTCCCTGCCTGAGCTTTGGAATCAGCCATTTCCTCAAGGATCCCAGGTTCCTGTTAATGGGCGGTAGATTTTAGAAACCAAGATCTGGGCACTAGAAATGCGTACTGCATTCAGGGTGGTGGTGTTCTAGACTTTTTCAGCAGAGCTAGAAAAAATGTGTGTGTATTTTAGAAATACTTCTAATTCCGAATCAGCCCCACAGGTTTTTCTTCGCCTTCCTTCATTTCATTTTCTTAAAAATCTCTCTTCTTCCACCATTAGAATGTTGGCTCCAGCATTATCACATTCACTCCCCAGCATCATCGCATTCACTCTCCAACATCATCACATTCACTCCCCAGCATCATCGCATTCACTCCCCAACATCATCACATTTACTCATTTGCTTAGTCCTACAGTACACATAATATAATTTTAGAATTGCTACATGCATTCCCCTGTGAGAAAGAAACTTAAGGAGTTCGAGATTTGACTTTTACCCCCCAGGCTTAGCGTATATACTCAAAATAATGTTAAAAGTTACTTGGTTTAGTCCTCCCGCATGGTTATGTTATTCATAAACAATTGGTTTTGTTTGTTTATGTGTGCATTCAGTTTTCGTTACATCCCCACCCTCAGTTTTGTTGATTTAATTTTTTGAATATGTAGAAGTTACTGCATTTCCGAAAATAAAAAAAACAATATGATAACCACAATCAGAGAAGTTTCCTCCCTCTCTCTACCCCTTCTATCGTATTTTCCCCCATCCCTTGTAGGTAACCAGTTTTATTGTTTTCAGGTTTATTATTCCTGCATTTCTTTTTGCAAAAGTAAGCAGATATATGTTTGTTTTGTTTCCACTTCTTTCTTATACAAAAGGTAGCATTCTGTAGATGCACTCCAAAAGAAACTTTCAAAACACCTTATCCAGATGTACTAATTTATAGATAAGGAAGTTAAGATTCACTGCTTCCAACATGTAATGGTTTTTAGTCTTTGATGTTCCTGTTTCTACTGTTCTTTGCTTCTTATCATTGTTGTAAAATGTTTAATGTTTTGTGTGCTTTGTTAGCTTTCTTCTGTTTTTTTTTTTTAACAAGTTTAATAGTGTAAGTTGGTGGAATTTCCTTTTGACATTTTATAACTGGACTATAAATATGTGAAAACATTTATAGTTCAGCCTGCATTCTTTTTAACAGGTGGTCAGTCTGACCAAGGCTACGGATCTAAAGATGAACTTATAAAGGATGATGCAGAAATTCACGTGCCTGAAGAACAAGTACCAGGAGACTTGATAACTAAAACAAAAGTGCAGACAGAAGGTTAAGTACTGATATTTACTAGCTTTACTTAGAAAAATACCTGTATTAATTAAAAGTCTTATTTGATAATTTTGGTAATGATTTCCAGAAATGTAAAGGCTGGGCTTACAAGATATTATGTACTGTTATATATGATAGATTATTGGTATTCTCTGAATTCTAGA
The DNA here is from genome assembly GCF_030028045.1 of Hippopotamus amphibius kiboko. NCBI lineage: Eukaryota > Metazoa > Chordata > Mammalia > Artiodactyla > Hippopotamidae > Hippopotamus > Hippopotamus amphibius. The sequence goes on along the minus strand of NC_080187.1, from coordinate 84,358,402 downwards.
ATTTAAGAGATCTTTAGAGACTTCTGTAGGTCAGCCCTCAATTTTGTAGGAAACTGCAACCCATCAGGGTATTCATTTGCCAGCGTTAAATAACTACTTTGTGACAGAACCAGGACTAAACTATGAGTCATCAAACTTATACTCCAAAGTACCTTTTATTTTAAAATGCTCTTCCACTAGAAGTTCTTTACATATCTGTCGATATTTTTCGTTTGTAGGTTTCCATATAGTCTGTGTAGTTTTCCTTTTTTTAGGGGCTTCATTGGGATAGAAATGATTTGTAGTAATCATTTTAAGGAAGTATGCAGGAATATTTTGGCTTTATGATAATACAATGTTCCTCCTATCCTCTTACACAAAAGTACATTTTCTTTAATGATGTCACTTATTTTATGCTCCAGAATTATGCAGAAGCAAGCCCCTCTCCCACTTGACAAGTGATGAGGAATGTGATAGAAGGCCAAAGCTTTAATTTTTTCTCTCAGGAATGCTCAAGTTAGGATCATGAACGCTAAAAGAAAGCATTTATTTCAGTCAGTACTGGCAACATTTATGGCATGAAATAAATCAGAATAAATCAGTAATAAAATAGTCATGTATTCACCCTCACTTGGAGAAAAAGTACATAAAGTATATTAAAATATACTTTGTTTCTGTTCATTACGGACAAATATAGGAATGATAACATCCAAATATTTTTTCCCAGAGGTGTGTAATGTCTCTGCTGTTGTGGCCAAACATTCACAACCTAGTGCAGAGCCCCAGAGTCCTACTGAACCTCCTGCATGGGGCTCCAGTATTGTGAAAATTCCATCTGGTTTATTTGATGTCAACGGCAGGAACAGTAGCACTGGTGAGTCGTTACATGTTTGTTATTAAATATTTAAAATACACTTCTGTAGGTCACTTGTGTCTTTAATGATATTATAAATTGCTAACTTAATTGTAATGAACATGCTAAAGAGCCAGAAGTAAGCTGAATCCTATAAATGGGCTAAAGAAGAAAGAAGATAGTTATTTAAAGACATTTCATTTTTAAAAGGAAGGGTATTAAGTGTGTTTAGTTGTTATTTGGAATACCTTTTCTTATTATAGTGCCTGTTCTGAGTTCCGTCCTCTTTTCTTATGGTTGATAATGAGAGAGGACTGTAGGATGGGCCTCCTGTGCTCATCCTGAACAGAGAGGCAGTTATGTTGTCAAATTCCAGAGGGCTTGTGTGTGGCAGGGTAATTCCTGTTCCTGAAGGGAAATGGAAGAAAAAGATTCACATCACTTACATTCTACAGAAAAATTCCAGCGAGTCTTTAATTTTTGCACCAATTGTTATAGGTACCCTGGGCCACTTCTTATTTATGGTTAAGGATTTGTAATGAATAATTCTGTTGTGTGTGACTTCCATGAATTTAAGTTTACTACTTTCAATTATGTTGTAGCTCTCCCAAGTACCCTTAAGGCATACATCTATGCATATTATTTTTAAAAAATATTTATTTATTTATTTTGGCTGCATTGGGTCTTAGCTGCAGCAAGCACAATCTTCGTTGCGGCATGTGGAGTCTTAGTTGCAACATGCATGCAGGATCTAGTTCTCCTACCAGGGATTGAACCCAGGCCCCCTGCATTGGAAGCACAGAATCTTACCCACTGGACCACTAGGGAAGTCCCTAAGTATATGATTTTATTTGTTTTGTTTTGTTTTGTTTGTTTGTTTTTTATAAAATACAGGTTACCCTGTTAAGTTTTTGGGGTTTTTTGTTTTTTTGTTTTTTATAAATTTATTTATTTTATTTATTTATGCGCTGTGTTGGGTCTTCGTTGCTGCACCACGGGGTTTCTCTAGTTGCTGTGAGCAGGGGCTACTCTTCATTGTGGTGTGCGGTCTCCTCATTGTAGTGGCTTCCCTTGTTGTGGAGCACAGGCGCTAGGCGCGTGGGCTTCAATAGTTGCAGCACATGGGCTCAGTAGTTGTGGCTCACAGGCTCTAGAGCACAGGCTCAATAGTTGTGGCACATGGGCTTAGTTGCTCCGTGGCATGTGGAATCTTCCCAGGACAGGGCTCGAACCCATGTCCCCTGCATTGGCAGGCGGATTCTTTACCACTGTGCCACCTAGGAAGTCCTAAGTATATGATTTTAAAAGACAGTGAATTTGACCTGCGTCATTTGCCGTTTGTTAGTAGTAGCTGCAATTCACTTTCCTAAAGTCAACTGTCTTATCTGTAAGTGCATCTATTGTATGACTTCATAGAAATTAATTTGTTCAGCTTTTTAAATCAATATGGAAATACTCCTTATTCCTAAAGTTGGGTTTTTGTTTTGTTTTGTTTTAGTTATGATACCAAATTTGGTTATTTTGCAGGGGATGGGGGTAGTGTTTTGCTCAAGAAGTGGAGCTAAATGTTTTTTGAAAAAATAATTGATATTTATATTCTTTATCCCATTTTCCCAACCTATTGATAGCAGTTTAAAAAAAAAAGAAAAAGAAAAAAAAGGAGGGCAGAGTTTTCTTCATCAAAGGTTTAGAATCTTCTCAGAATATTGAAATGGACACAGTCTGGGGACTGGTGTGTTTTCTTCTTTTTTTATTGATCTTATTTCCATGTTACATTTTGATGTAGGAAGATTTATCCTATTAAGAAAGGAGGAGGTGGTAATGAGGCTTTTGCCAATATATCAAACAGCCAATTTTTTTTAATTGAATAAAATGTGCCAGTAAATTCCTAGAAATAATAAGAGAATGAGTAAATTTGCAAAGATCTTTTCTCAAATATTGGTAAAAGTTTTCAAAGCAGGTACAAACTTCAGAATTATAAAATAGGCTAATTTAATTCCCCTAAATGCTTTTAAAATATCTCTAAATGCTTATCGTTAGTTCTGTTTAATTGGAATGATTATGCTTATTAGTAAATACCAATTTGGAATATTGAAAAGAACCTTGAAATCGATTTGGAATATTAAAAAAAGACCTTATCAAAGACAACTTTCCCCCATAAACTCCCAGGTCATTATACTTTTTAAAAAACAAATAAGAATCCTAAATGTAAATGAGTAGACTTAAGTTCTTGCTAATGATGCAACTAGAAATAGCTTTTGGTCTTGGTGTGGAGAAAATTGCATGGTAGAAAGAATTAATGACTGCCTGCATCCCCCAAAGCTGGGGGAGGTTCTTATAGACGCTGGCATAGTGTGTGTGTGTGTGTGTGTGTGTGTGTGTGTGTATTTGACAATATTAGCATGCTTTTTTTTTTTTAATAACTTTTTTGGGGGGCCTGTGTCAGATCTTAGTTGCAGCACGTGGGATCTTTTGTTGTGGTGCAAAGGCACCAGGGCACATGGGCTCTGTAGTTTGAGGCACACAGGCTCTCTAGTTGAGGCGTTCGAGGTTAGTAGTTATGGTGCCGGCTAAGTTGCTCTGCAGCATGTGGGATCTTAGTTCCCTGACCAGTAATCGAACCTGCGTCCCCTGCATTGGAAGGCAGATTCTTTACCACTGGACCACCAGGGAAGTCCCGACACTGGCATAATTTTTGTTCCACTTGAGCAAACAAGATTGACCTCTGTGAGGGCTGGGATTTTGTCTGTTTTATTCTTTATTGTATTCTTAGCACCTCACATAGTGGGTGCTAGTAGGCATTCAGATATTTGTTGAAGGAATAAACATATCTGAAAAGATTTTGGCTATTCAGATTTTATCAGGCTTCTTGGAATTTGCCAATTCTAAGTACTCCATTCTAGATCCTTTTACTTTGAAGAAGAAAGGGTTTGGCTATAGCAAAAATATAATTTCTCTATGATTATGAATTTGCTTTCTGCAGGGTAAATTCCTGGCAAATACTTGTTGAATTAGATATATGAAACCCAAGTCAGAAGAGATTATTTCTTTTTAGGTCTGCTATTTAACACGAAATATATTTCTTAAATTGAATTTAAAACTCTTAAAATGTGAAACATGTTTATAGATGTATATTTATTGATAGATGTGATATCTTTCAGTGAACAATACAGGTATATATGGTATATTGCATTATCTTTTCTTAAAATGTGTGTATATATGCAGAGAGGATGAAAGGCAGATTATACATTAAAATGTTACCTCTGAGGGGCAGGATTGAATGGAGTATTTTTGGACTTTTTCTGTATATCATTTAACCTTTCTGAATCTTTTGCTCTGAGTATGTGTCACTTTCAAAATTCCGGGGGAAAAAAGTTGGTTTTTTTAATAAAAGTTACATCAGAAAATAGAGATTTATTTTTAATATTGTACTTTCTCTTTTTAGGTAGTACATCAAATGTACTGTTTTCTACTCAAGATTCAGTTGAAGATGCAGTCTTTGGAGAAGTTACCAATCTCAAGAAGAATGGTGATAGAGGAGAAAAAAGACAAAAGCATTTTCCAGAGAGAAGCTGTAGCTTTAGTTCTGAAAGTCGAGCAGGAATGTTGCTTAAGAAGAGCAGTTTGGATTTGAATTCAAGTGAAGTGGCTATCATGATGGGAGCAGATGCCAGGATTCTCACAGCAGCATTGAGTCCTAAGACTTCTCCACTTCATATTGCAGGAACCCATAGCTTTGAGAGTATTAGCTGTCATCCAGCTGACACTAGGACTCCTGTGTCTGAAAGCTCTTGGGATTCTGAGCACAGATCTTTATCAGTGTTAGAGATGCTTGAGGAAAGCCAAGAGTTCATAGAACCTGTGGTTGATGAAAATGTAGCTAAAACTACTATGACAAAGGATACATGTGACAGTCTACAAAATGATAGTAATCAGTCCAGAGACTTGAAAGCAGGATCCAAAGAGCTAGTAAATAAGAGAAGTAGTTTATATGGTATTGCTAAAGCTGTTGAGAGGGAAGATGTTGAAACTGGACTAGATCCTTTGTCACTTTTGGCCACTGAGTGTATAGGAGAAAAAACTCCTGATTCAGAAGACAAGTTGTTTTCTCCAGTTATTGCACGTAATCTGGCTGATGAAATCGAAAACTATATGAATCTAAAGAGTCCCTTGGGTAGCAAGTCTTCTAGTATGGAATTACATGGAGAGGGAAACAGAGAGCCTGGCTCTACCAGTGCATTTATTCACCCTTTAGAGAGGAGATCAAGCCTCCCTTTAGATCATGGTCCTCCAGCACAGGAAAGTCCTAAAAGTGAAAAGAGCTCCCCTGCAGTGTCCAGATCTAAAACTTTTACTGGGCGTTTCAAGCAACAAGCTCCCTCTCGAGGTCATAAAGAACGTTCAAGTTCTTTATCAGCACTGGTCCGTTCTTCACCACATGGCTCATTGGGTTCTGTGGTGAATTCTTTGTCAGGATTAAAGCTGGACAATATACTTTCAGGGCCCAAGATGGATGTGCTAAAATCTGGTATGAAACAAGCAGCGACAGTAGCCAGTAAGATGTGGGTAGCTGTATCATCTGCCTACAGCTATTCAGATGATGAGGTAAGAGTGTTTTTATGTGTGTCATCTATCTCGTGTTGGAATGTTTGAAGTATTTTTTAATATGTAAATTATTATTTAGATATTTCCGGTACCTTTTTTATATTTTAAAATATGCATATCCTACTTCTTTCTTGAAATGACTTATACATGTAAGGAAATTAATAATGAAGAAATAGAGTATCAGGACTACTTTATAATTCCACAGCTCATTCTGAACCAACACGTTGTCTATTTATGTGAAAGAACTAATGATTAATGTTTGATTTAATAATAATGCCATGTTATATTTGCATAGCACTTCACTTTTTAAATGACTTTCACCTGTGTTATCTCTTTAAGCTATATGAAGTCATACTGCATAACAAAAACTGCTGACTTTTTATTGAAGTGCAGTTGATTTACAATACTGTATTAATTTCAGGTGTACAGCGTAGTGTTTTAGTTTTTGCTCAGTATATTCCATTAAAGGTTATTACAAGATATTGGGTATAATTCCCTGTGCTAGACAGTAAATTCTTGTTCCTTGTCAATTTTATGTATCGTAGTTTGTATCTGTTAAACCCATACCCCTGATTTGTCCCTCTCCCCCTCCTCTTTGGTAACCATAAGTTTGTTTTCTATTTCTGTGAGTCTGTTTCTGTTTTATATATACATTCATTTGTATTACTTTTTAGATTCCACATATGAATGATATCACACAGTATTCATCTTTCTCTGTCTGACTTATTTCTCTAAGCATAATATTCTTTAGGTCCATGCACGTTGCTATAGATGGCAACATTCCATTCTTTTTTTTTAATTTATTTTTTAAATGAATTTATTTATTTATTTATTTATTGGCTGTTTTGGGTGTTCGTTGCTGTGTGCAGGCTTTCTCTAGTTGCGGAGAGCGCGGACTACTCGTCGTTGTCGCCTCGGGCTTCTCAGTGCGGTGGCTTCTCTTGTTGTGGAGCACGGACTCTAGGCACGTGGGCTTCAGTAGTTGCAGCATGTGGACTCAGTGGTTGTGGCTCACAGGATCTAGAGCGCAGGCTCAGCAGTTGTGACGCACGGGCTTAGTTGGTCCTTGGCATGTGGGATCTTCCCAGACCAGGGCTTGAACCCATTTCCCTTGCATTGGCAGGGGGATTCTTAACCACTGTCACCAGGGAAGTCCCTCCATTCTTTTTTAATGGCTGAGTAGTATTCCATTGAGTGTGTGTGTGTGTGTTTGTGTGTATCACATCTTCATGATCCAGTCATCTGTTGATGGACATTTAGGTTGCTTCCGTGTCTTGGCTGTTGTACATAGTACTGCTATGAACATTGCATTGCATGTCTTTTTGAATTAGTGTTTCTGTTTTTTTCTGGATATATACCCAGGAGTGAACTTGCTGAATCATATGGTAGTTCTATTTTTAGTTTCTTAAGGAACCTCCATACTGTTTTGCATAGTGGCTGCACCAGTTTACATTTCCATGAAAAGGGTATGAGGGTTCCCTTTTCTCCACATCCTCTCCAACATTTGTTATTTGTAGACTTTTTGATTATAGCCATTTTGACAGGTGTGAGGTGATACCTCATTGTGGTTTTGATTTACATTTCTCCAATAATTAGTGGTGATGATGAACATATTTTCACATGCCCATTAGCTGTCCATATGTCTTCATTGGGAAAGTGTCTATTCAAGTCTTCTGCCAGTGTTTTGATTGGATTGCTTATTTTTTTGATATTAAGTTGTATTAGCTATTTGTGTATTTTGGGTAAGTTGCATCATTTGCAAATATTTTCTCCCATTCCATACGTTGTCTTTTTGATTTGCTAATGATTTCCTTTACTGTGCAAAAGCTTGTAAGTTTGATTAGGTCCCATTTGTTTATTTTTGCTTTTAATTCTTTTGCCTTGGGAGAATGATCAAAGAAAATATTGCTGTGATTTATGTCAAAGAGTGTTTCACCTAAGTTCTATTTTAAGAGTTTTATGCTGTTATATCTTATATTTAGGTCTTTAAGCCATTTTGACTTTATTTTTGTATATGCTGTAAAGGAGTGTTCTAATTCTTTACATGTAGCTGTAAGCTTTCCCAGCGCCACTGTTGAAGAGACTGTCTTTTCTCCATTGTATATTCTTGCCTTCTTTGTCATAAATTAATTGGCTGTAAGTGCATGGGTTTACTTCTGGGTGCTCTATTCTGTTCCATTGATCTGTGTATCTGTTTTTTTGTGCCAGAACCATGCTGTTTTGATTACTGTAGCTTTGCAGTATAGTCTGAAGTCTGGGGGGTTTATACTTCCTGCTTTGTTCTTTTTTCTCAGGATTGCTTTGGCAGTTTTGGGCCTTTTGTGGTTCCATATAAATTTTAAGATTATTTGTTCCGTGTCTTTTTGTGAAAAATGTCCTGGGTATTTTGATAGGGGTTGCAATCTGTAGATTTCTTTGGGTAATATGGCCATTTTAATGATACTGATTCTTCCAGTCAAGAGCATGGGAATATCTTTCCATTTCTTTTAATCATTTTCACTTTCCTTTATCAGTGTTTTATAGTTTTCAGGGTGTAGGTCTTTCACCTCCTTGATTAAGTTTATTCCTAAGTTTTTTTCTTTTTGATGCAGTTTTAAATGGGATGTTTTAAAAACTTTCTCTTTCATTTTTAGTGTATAGAAATGCAGCAGATTGCTGTGTATTAATCTTGTATCCTTCAACCTTGCTGAATTCATTTATTAGTTCTAAAAGTTTTTGGGTGGGGACTTCAGGGTTCTCTATATAGAGTATCATGTCATCTGCAATCCCTTCCAATTTGGATACCCATTTTTTCCCTTGTCTGATAACTGTGGTGAGGACTTCTAATACTGTGTTAAATAGAAGAGGTGAGAGTGGGCATCCTTGTCTTGTTCGTTAATTTAATAGGAAGGCTTTCAGCTTTTTACCATTGAGTATTATGTTGGCTGTGAATTTGTCATAAATGGCCTTTATTATGTTGAGATATGTTCTTTCTGTACCCATTTTGATGAGAGTTCTTATAATGAATGGATGTTGAATTTTGTCAGTTACTTTTTCAGCATCTATTGAAATGATCATGTGGTTTTTGTCTTTGTTAATGTGGTGTTTTACATTGGTGGATTTGCATATGTTGAACCATTCTTGTGTCCCCAGAATAAGTCCAACTTGATTATGGTGTATGATCCTTTTTATATATTGTTCAGTTTGGTTTGCTAATATTTTGATGAGGATTTTTGCATCTATATTCATCAAGAATATTGGTCTGTAATTTTCAGTTTTTGTAGTGTCTTTGTCTCGTTTTGGTATCAGGGTAATAGTGGCTTCATAGAATGAGTTTAGGAGTGTTTCATCCTCTTTAATAATTTGGAAGAGTATTGGAAGGATAGGTTTTAGCTTTTCTTTACCTGTTTGGTAGAATTCCCCAGTGAAGCTGTCTGGTCCTAGACTTTTGTTTCCAGGTGGTTTTGTTATTAGCAATTCTATTTCACTTCTAGTAATTGGTCTGTTCAAATTGTGTGTTACTTCTTGACGAGGTCTTGTCAAGCTTTATGTTTCTAGAAATTTGTCCATTTCTTCTAGGTTGCGCAATGTGTTGGGATGTAAATGTTCATAGTATTCTCTTGTGTTTTTTTTTTATTCTATGGTATTTGTTATTTCTGCTCTTTTCATTTCTTACTTGGTTTACTTGGGTCTTCTCTTTTTTCTTCTTGGTGACCTGGCTAGAGGTTTGTCAATTTTGTTTATCTTTTCAAAATACCGACTCTTGGGACTTCCGTGATGGCACAGTGGTTAAGAATCCTCCTGCCAGTGCAGGGGACATGAGTTTGATCCCTGGTCCGGGAAGATCCCACATGTTGCAGAGCAACTAAGCCTGTTCACCACAACTACTGAGCCTGCACTATCTAGAGCCTGCAAGCCACAACTATTGAGCTCATGTGCCACAACTACTGAAGCTTGCACACCTAGAGCCCGTACTCCACAACAAGGGAAGCCACTGCAGTGAGAAGCCCGAGCACTGCAACAAAGAGTAGCCCCTGCTTGCCGCAACTAGAGAAAACCTGTGAACAGCAGTGAAGACCCCACACAGCCAATAAATAAATAAATTAATTAATAAATTTTTAAAAAGCCAAGATACCAATTCTTGGTTTCACTGATCTTTTCTATTTTTTTTAATCTCTATTTTATTTTCTCTCTGATCTTTAGTATTTCCTTCCTTCTGCTTACTTTAAGCTTTGTTTATTCTTCTTTTTCTAATTCTTTTTGGTGGTAGGCTAGGTTGTTTGAGACTTTGCTTATTTCTTGAAAGAAGGCCTGTCTCACTGTGAATTTTCCTCTTAGAATTGCTTTTGTGGGATCCCACAGATTTAATAAAGTTATATTTTCCTTTTCATTTTTCTCGAGGTATTTTCTGATTTCTTTGATTTTTATCATTGACCCATTGGTTTTTTAGTAGCATGTTGTTTAGTCTCCATGTGTTTGTTCTTTTCCCATTTTTCTTTCTCTAGTTGATTTCTAGTTTCATACCGTTGTGGTCAGAAAAGATGCTTGGTGTAATTTCTACCCTCTTAAATTTGTTGAGGTTTGTTTGTGACTTAGTATGTAGTCTGTCCTGGTGAATGTTCCATGTGCACTTGAAAAATGTGCATTCTACAGAATGTGTATTCTGCTGGTTTTGGATGTAATGTCCTTTAGAGATCAGTTAAGTCCAACTTGACTATTGTGTTATTTAGGACCTCTGTTGCTTTACTGATTTTCTGTCTGGATGATCTGTCCATTGATGTCAGTGGGGCGTAAAAGTCTCCTGCTATTACTGGTTAGTGTCAGTTTCTCCTATTTTGTCTGTTAGTATTTGCTTTATTTAATTAGGTGCTCCCGAATTGGGTGCATATGTGTTAACAAGCTTAAGATCCTTTTTTTGTATTGATCCCTTTATCATTATATAATGCCCTTCTTGTCTTTCGTTACAACCTTTGAAAAACTGCTGATTCCTTTTAAAAATCATTGTAAGGGGAATTAATCATTGTCTTTTTGTGAAAATAGGAATGGGAAATTTTTGTATTTAAAGAACTTAGAAGGTCAGTTAAGGAAAGGCAAAGCAAAATAAGCAAGCTTCAAAAGCATCTTAACCTGGCATTATATTAAAGCAAAAAAGAAAACAGTGTGAGCTGTTTATTTGTTTATTTAGGCTGCTCTGGGTCTTCATTGCAGCTCACAGGCTCTCTAGTTGCGGCACACAGGCTTAATTGCATTGTGCAAGGGCTCAGTAGTTGCAGCTCTCGGGCTTAGTTGAAGTATGTGGGATCTTAGTTCCCTGACCAGGGATCAAACCTGGGCCCCCTGCATTGGGAGTGCGGAGTCTTTACCACTGGACCACCAAGGAAGTCCCCAGCTATTTCATTTTCGAAATTTTATCTAACAGTGTTTAAAAAAGAAAAAAAAAAAAGCTTTCCACAGAGTCATTTGGACTTAAAATGTATGACTGTAAATTCCAAGTGGTGGCAGATCTTAATTTTTCTTTTCTTTTCATTGCTTATAGCCCTAGTACCATTGACTGCAAAGGCAAACAGGATATACCTAATAAATATTTTCAAGTGAAGGAATGAATAAAAAGTCTATAAAATGTTCATAACTTTTATCCAGAATTTAAGAAAATATTTAGGGATATGTGTAAAAATAGCTCAAGGGAATTCATCAATGTAACTCTTATAAAATTTACAGGATTCTGAATGTTTAAGCAGTAGAGGATTTACTAAATACTTAATAATACATCAGTAAATCAGATGTACTGTGAGGTTGCAAGGATTTAAATAATGTAGATGATTTAATGATAAACTACATGAGAAGAATGGGTTTAAAAAATCCTATTTTGTAAAAATGTATTATGTATGCATATTTTTGACTAGAAGGATATATATATCAAGATTTTTACTGTATTCTGTGGATGTTGATATTATAAGTGTTTTATTTCCTGTTTTGCTTATCTATTTAATTTTTAAAAATCATTTAACATGCTTTTATAACAAGGAAGGTACAAGTCTTCCTCCTGAAAAGCAAAAATTAAAAAGGAAACTGCTTATTGACATGTTTTCTATCTAAAGCATCAACAATCACAGTGATTAAGAACTACAGTGTTCAGAACTTTGTTCGTTTTTATTCCTCTAATGATGGTTGTTATTCAGAATAATCACATTGCCAGCTAAAATTCTCACAACAACCTGATTTTAATGTACTCATCCACATTTTTCAGATAATATAAATAAAAGTTAGGAAAGTTAAGTAATTTCTGCAAGGTTACATACCTAATATATGATAGGGGAGCCAAGATCACAATCTGGCTGTCTAACTCTTAAGCCCCTACTCTGCTTGTACTGGGGTCCCTTGATTACATTGGACTTAGTGAGCTCCTAGAGTGCCTTCGTTTTATAATTTTGAGTGTTGGGATAAACCCCAACACACTCCTAATATACACTAGGGGCACAGCATAATCTTAAAGTATAGGTGATTGCTTGAATGTCTTAAGAGTATGAAAGAGCAATTCCAAATAATAGAAAGAAGAAAGAGTTCATGATTTTGAAACATATGGTGATGATTTGTTTAAGAATTATAGGTGAGTTTAATTCTGAAATGGTAGAGTGAATATATTCTCATTGGAGAAGGTATTATTTACGTATGTGGGATTTTATTCTTTTCAATTAAAGGAGGAAACAAATAGAGATTACAGCTTCCCAGCTGGCCTTGAAGACCATGTTTTAGGAGAGACTATATCACCTAACACAGGTATCTCAGGGTTGGTCCCTAGTGAACTTACCCAGAGCAACACAAGCCTTGGCAGTAGCAGCAGCAGTGGAGATATAGGAAAACTGCATTACTCACCAGGTAAGGGGAAGAATTGTCCTCTCTTCTAATTTATATGCCCATATTTCTTCCTCCCTGTACCACACACACAGTAAGCCCCATTTGTTGAGATGATCTGATAGATTTTTAATGTAGCCACACCATATTATCAGTGTTATTTTATATGATCTGTAAGTACTGTAGTCACCCACTGAGTTTTAGTTGTGTATGTTTGTGGATTCTCTCATTAGTTCTCAAACTTTAGTGTGTCTCAGAATCACTTGGGGAATTTGTTTAAAAGTATATGCAAATATCCAAGCCCTAGGCTTAAACTTTTGAGACCTAATCTGTGGGATGGGACCATAAGAATGTATATTTTTGACCAGTTCTCCATGTGAATCAGATATTTATTAGAGTGTGAGAATTTCTGTGCTGTGTCACTGAAATGTCCTAGTTCTTTGTTATTTTTAAAAATTGTAGTTTTATTCATTTTCTTGAACTTTCTATTATGAAAAATTTCAAATAACCTGAAAAGTTTAAAGAATTGTATAGTGAACAGTCATATATTCTCCACCTAGATTTAGTTAACTATTGTTAACCTTTCCTCTGTGTATATATGTAAGTACATTTTGATGCTAAACCATTTGAAAATAAATTGCAGACTTCATGATATTTCACCCTAAATATGCATTTCCATAGAATAAGGACATTTTCGTACATAATGTGTTGTGATGTTTACTTCTCTCTAGGTGAACTTCCATTTCCAAGAGGCGTAAAAGGGCAAGACTTTGAAAAGTCGGATCATGGTTCTTCTCAAAACACCAGCATGTCTAGCATCTATCAGAATTGTGCAATGGAGGTAAAGATTCTATATTCTGCCCATGATAAAGTGGCTGTAAACATATTTTTATTTCAGAATGGCATTTAACAGAATTCTGTGATACACTTATGGACAGAATAAGAAGTCCCATTTTGTTGAATTTGCATGGTGTCTTATGTAAACAAGGCAATAAAATGGTAGTTTTACCTATAAAGTAATAGAATGGTTATTAATTCCAAATGTGATCAACAAAATAAATACAATTCTGTGTTTGTCTCAAGAGGATAGCCTGTTAAGACTTATTTTCACTGGGGAGGTTCTCAGGATGTGCCCTTCTCTGCTCTTAGGTTTTGATGTCAAGTTGTTCACAGTGCAGAGCTTGTGGAGCTTTAGTTTATGATGAAGAAATTATGGCTGGATGGACAGCAGATGATTCAAACTTGAATACAACCTGTCCCTTCTGTAAAAGCAACTTCTTGCCTCTTCTCAATATAGAATTTAAAGACTTGAGAGGCTCTGCAAGGTTAGTATTGTAAAAGCTCCCTTAAGGAGGTAAGTGCCCCCAAAAGGCATGACTCCTGGGGGAAGAATGAAAAGAGTCATGGTATGCTCCAGGTGTTCCTTTCCTTGCCCTCCTTCACTTTCAGTATTTGAGTAGAAAATACTAATAATGTAGGAGACTGCTTTTCCATTTTATTTAACAAACAATTATCAGTAGTAGTTAGTTCTTGGAGGTAAACTTCATAGATTATATAATTATTATATAGATTATATAATTATATAGATTATATAATTATTATATAGATTATATAATTATTATAGATAATTCAGAACTCTAACATTAGTCATTATTTTAATATTTCTGCCTCAGTGACCTTGATTATGTGTTTTGGAGCTGCCCCCCACCCCCATGCAATAAAGGTGGAATGGTCTTTAACTCTTCTCTTAACTTGTTGCCTCTTTATGTTGGTGCTCTGTGAACCAAATTCTAGGCTGATCTGTAATCAGTCTAGAGAGGAGATTAGCTGATGTATAATCAGTCATTAAGTAATTGAGAGTTTGGTAACCGTATGCTGACTTAAGTACTTATACTTCATATTTTATTTATTTTGTGGAACAAACTACCTTCATGTACTTAAAAAAATGTCCAGTAGCAGAGGTGCTCTCTATTTTGCCTTTTAGCTTTGTGTGGAGCTGAGTGAAATCATACTCTGATTCCTGATGCACTATCATCATTGGTTTGTGCAAGGACCCTCTTTTATTATCTTCCTCCTCTCGCCATTTCCACTCTCATTTTTTTACCGAACAAAAATATTGACGCTGCTTTGTGATAAATCCTTGAATATATATCCTTATAAATAATGTTGTTTTGTATGATTATGTGTTTTTAACTTACATAATTAGAAAGATGCTGAAAATCTCAATTTCTTTTTATTATTCAGTTTAAAATCTGAGTTGCTATATGTACATCAAATTTATTCCTGTTCTCCTATAATAGGAAGTTAATACCTCATTTTACTTATCCATGATCATAGTGTTGGATATTTCATGCTTCGAGGTCTCTGTTATTATAAACATCACTGCACTGTTGTAGTACACTGAAAACTATGTCTCTTTCTGGGTTTGTGAAGTAATTTCTTTCAGAATAACAGTCTTAGGAGTGAGATCATTGGGTTTTTTCCATAAGTGATTTCAATGAACACTGGAAGATTGCTTCCCAGATGACTACACTCCCACTTGGAGCCCAAGAACTCTCATTTCTATACATCCTTACCGGCATTTGGTATTGTCACGTTTCAGATTTTGCATTCTAAGGATATAAAGTAGTATCTCATTTTTGTTTGAATGTCTCTGAATATTAGTGAGTTTGGGTATCTCTGTATATACTTGTTAGTTATTCCGGCATTTTCTGTGAATTGCTTGTTTATATCCTTTGCCAATTTTTTAAAGATTTATTATTTTAATGAGGTAACATTGGTTTATAATGTTTTATACATTTCATGTGTAAATTTTATTTCTACTTCTATATACACTACAGCGTGTTCAACACCAATAATTTAATTTCCATCTGCCATCGTATAGTTGACCCTCTTGACCCATTTCATCCTCCCTACCTCTTCTTCACCCTCTGATAAACACTACGCTGTTCTCATGTTTGTTTTTCTTTGGTTTGGTTTGTTCATTTATTTTGGGTTTTTGTTTTTTATATTCCAGCTATGAATAAAATCAGATGGTATTTGTCTTTCTTCATCTGAATTATTTCATGTAGCACGATACCCTCAAGGTTCATCCATGTTATTGCAAATGGCAAAATGTCATCTTTTTTATGGGTAATTGGTATTCCATTTTGTATATATACTACAGCTTCTTTATCCATTCATCTGTTGTTGGGCATCTAGGTTGTTTCCATGTCTTGGCTATTGTAAATAATGCTGCAGCGAACATAGGGGTGCATGTATCTTTTTGAATTAATGTTTTTTTATTCTTGGGATAAATACCCAGAAGTGGGCTGGACCATGTGGTAGTTCTATTCTTAATTTTTTTGAGGAATCTCCATACTGTTTTCCATAGTGTCTGCACCGGTTTACATTCCCACCATCAGTGTATGAGGGTTCCCTTTTCTCCACATCCTCACCAACACTTATTTCTTGCCTTTTTGATAATTAGCCATTCTCACAGGAATGAAGTGATATCTTATTGTGGTTTTGATTTGCATTTCTTAATGAGAATGATGTTCAGCATCTTTCATGTGCCTGTTGGCCATCTGGATGTCTTCTTTTGAAAAATGTCATTTCAGCTCCTCTGCCCATTTTTTAATCATGTTGTTTGTTTTTTTGATGTTGAATTGTATGAGTTCTTTATATAATTTGGGTATCAACTCCTTATCAGATACATCATTTGCAAATATTTTCTCCCATTCAGTAGGTTGTTGTTTTGTTTTTCTGATGGTTTCCTTTGCTGTGCAGAAACTTGTTTTAGTTTGATGCAGTACCATTTGTTTATTTTTGCTTTGTTGCCTTTGCTTGAGGAGACATATTTTGATGAACTCAGTGACAAGAACAAGGACGCAGGTGCAGAGAATGGACTGGAGAACTCAAGGTTTGGGAGGGGGCGGGGGGTGAAGAGGAAGCTGAGATGAAGCGAGAGAGTAGCACAGACATATATATATATACTACCAACTGTAAAGTAGATAGCCAGTGGGAAGTTGTTGTATAACAAAGGGAGTTCAACTCGAGGATGGAAGATGCCTTAGAGGACTGGGACGGGGAGGGTGGGGGGGACTCGAGGGAGGGTGGGGGGGGAGTCAATGGAGGGAGGGAATACGGGGATATGTGTATAAAAACAGATGATTGAACTTGGTGTACCCCCCCCAAAATAATAAATAAATAAAATTTAAAAAAAATATTGCTAAGACTGATGTTAAAATTGTACTGTTTATGTTTTCTTTTAGGAATTTTGTGGTGTCAGGTCTTATATTGAAGTCTTTAATCCATTTTGAGTTGATTTTGTGTGTGGTATGAGAGAGTTAAGTTTTATAGTTGTGCATATGGCTGTCCAGTTTTCCCAGCACCATTTATTAAAGAGACTATTCTTTCTCCATTGAATGTTCTTTGCTTCTTTGTTGTAAATTAATTGTCCACTTACACAGGCATTTGTTTCTGGGCTATCAGTTGTGTTCCATTGATCTTTGTGTCTGTTTTTCTGCCAAACCAGGTTGTTTTGATTAGTATGGTTTGTAATATAGCTTGAAATCAGGGAATGCAATGTCTCCAGCTTTGTTCTTTTTTTCTCAAGATTGCTTTGGCTCCTCAGGGTCTTTTGTGGTTCCAAATAAATATTAGAATTTTTGTTCCATTTATGTGAAAAGTGTTGTTGAAATTTTAATAGGGATTGCCCTGAATCTGTAGATTGCTTTAGGTAGTATTTTAAAAATTAGGTAATTAAAAAATATAAACATTTTAAAATGTTAATTCCTCCAATCCATGAGCACAGAATATCTTTCCATTTATTTGTATCTTCAGTGTGTTTCAACAGTGTCTTATAGTTTTCAGTGTACAGGTCTTTCAACTCCTTGCTAAAATTTATTCCATTTATTTTATTCTTTTTGTGGTAATTGTAAATGGGATTGTTTTCTTAATTACCCTTTCTCCTAGCTTGTTGTTAGTATATAGAAATGCAACAGATTTTTGTTGGTTTTGTACCCTGAAACTTCACTGTATTCATTTATTACTCCTAATAGTTTATTGGTGGATTCTTTAGGGTTTTCTCTGTATAAAATCATGTCATCTGTAAACAGTGAGTTTTATTTCTTCCTTTCCAACTCAGATGCCTTTTATTTCTTTCTTGTCTAATTTCTGTGACTAAAACTTCTATACTGTGTTTCAGTTTTCACCTTTGAGTATGATGTTAGCTGTGGGCTTGTCATATATGACCTTTATTATGATGAGGTATATTCCTTCTGTACCCACTTTGTGGAGAGTTTTTATCATAAATGGGTGTTGAATCTTGTCAGCTATTTTTTTCTGCACCTGTTGAGATGATCATATCATTTTTATCCTTCATTTTGTTAACATGTGTATCACGTTAATTGATTTGCAGATGTTGAACCATCCTTGCATCCCAGGGACAAATCCCACTTGATCATGGTGTATGATATCCTTTTAATGTATTGTTGGATTTGGTTTGTTGAGGTGTTTTGCATCTATGTATATCAGAGATATTGACCTGTAGTTTTCTAACTTTGTGTGGTCTTTATCTGGTTTTTGGTATCTGGATGATGTTGGTCTCATAAAATGAGTTAGGAAGTGTTCCTTCCTCTTGAATTTTTTGGTACAGTTTGAAAAGGATAGGTATTAAATCTATAAATATTTGGTAGAATTTACCTATGAAGCTGTCTAGTCCTGGATTTTTATTTTTTAGGAGCTTTTTGATTACTGCTTCAGTCTCTGTACTAGTGATAGATCAATTCAGATTTTCTCTTCATGATTCAGTCTGGGAAGGTTGTATGATTCCAAGAATTTGTCCATTTTTTCTAGGTTGTCCAATTTGTTGGCATATAGCTGTTTTTAATATTCTTATGATCATTTGTATTCCTGTGGTACCCATTGTTAATCTTCTTCTTTTGTTTCTGATTTTATTTATCAGAGCCTTCTCTCTTTTTCTTAGTGAGTCTAGCTAAAAGAGTTGTCAATTTTGTTTATCTTTTCAAAGAACTAGCTCTTAGTTTCACTGATCTTTTCTGTTGTCTTTTTAGTCTCTATTTCATTTATTTCCACTCTGATCTTTATTATTTCTTTCCTTCTACTGACTTCGGGCTTTGTTTGTTCTTCTTTTTCTTACTTTATTTTATTTTTGGCCATGCTGCATGGCTTGTGGGATCTTAGTTCCCCAACCAGGGATCGAACTCTGGGCCCCAGCAGTGAGAGCACCAAGTCCTAACTACTGGACCACCAGGGAATTCCCTGTTCTTCTGTTTCTAGTTCGTTTACATGTAAGGTTAAATTGTTTATTTCAGATTTTTCTTCTTTCTGGAAGTAGGCCTGTATTGCTCTAAACTTTCTTCTTAGTACTGCTTTTGCAGCATCCCATAGACTTTGGTATGTCATATTTTCATTTTCATTTGTCCTCAGGTAATTTTTTATTTGTCCTTTGATTTCCTCATTGAACCAGTAGTTTTCAGTAGCATGTTGTTCATTATCCACATATTTGTGACTTTTTTCAGCTTTCTTCTTGAAGTTGATTTCCAGTTTCATACCATTATGATTAGAAAAGATGCTTTATATAATTTCAGTCTTACTTGTTAAACTTTATGTATTGAGCTTTGTTTTGTGTCCCAACAAATGGTGCATCCTTGAGAAAGTTCCACGTGTACTTAAGAAGAATGTGTATTCTGATACATTCAGATGGAATGTTCTGTACAAATTTATCAAATCCATCTGGTCTTATGTTTCATTTAAGGCTGCTTTCCTTGCTGACTTTCTGCCTGGATGATCTATCCATTGATGTAAGTAGGGTGTTAAATAATCGTCTACTATTACTATGTTACTGTCAATTTCTCTCTTTAGATCTATTAATAATTTTTTAATATATTTTGGTGTTCCTGTATTAGGTGCATATATATTATTAACATATGTCTTCTTGGTGAATTGTCCCTTTATCATTATATACTGTCCATTTTTGTCTCTTGTTGCGTTTTTTGGCTTGAAGTTTGTTTTGTCTGGTAAGAGTAGGGCTATACCCACTTTCTTTTGGTGGCCATTTGCTTGGAGTATCATACTCCATTCCTTCACATTTAGCCTACATTTGTCCTTAGAGTTGAGGTGAGTCTCCTGGAGACAATATATTGTTGGGTGTTGTTTTTTTGTGGGTTTTTTGTTTTTCTTTTTTTATTATTATTGTTTATACAATTTTTATTTTCCATTTACAGTTACTACAGAATATTGGCTCTATTCCCCATGTTATACAGTGCATCCTTGAGCCTATCTTACACCCAGCCATTTGTACCTCCCACTCCCCTACCTTTATGTTGCCCCTAACCTTCCCCTTATATCCAGCCACTCTGTCTTTTGATTGATGAATTCAGTACTACATTTACATTTAAGGTGAATATTGGTAGATGAGGACTTATTACTGCCATTTTATGTTTTGTTTTTGGTTGTTCTATATTTGCATTGTTTCTTTTTTCCTGTTTCCATCTGCCATTTTGGTTTGGTGTTTTTCTGTGATAGTTTTCTCAGTTTCCTCTTTTTTTATGTTTTATGTTTCATGTCTCTGCTCTAGATTTATGTTTTGTGGCTACCATGAGGTTTATGTAAAACAGCTCATGAATAAAACAGTCCTTTTTCTGCTGATAACATCTTACCTTCATTTACCTATATGGGTTCCATTCTTTTCCTATGCCCCCTTTGTGTTTTTGTTGTCTCTATCCTTTTTTTATCTTGTGAGTTTGTTATTAAAGTAGCTGTAGTCATTTTTTCTGCCTCTCCCCCCTTAACCTTTATGCTATAATCGTTTAAAAACCTATCCTGATAAAGTGTTATGATTTTCTGATTCTGTCTGTTTATCACCTTGCTGAAACTTTTGTGTATTTTTGCCTTTTTGTTTCTGCTAAAAGAGCACCTTTCAACATTTCTTGTAGGGCTGATCTAGTGCTGATGAACTTCTTTAGCTTTTATTTGTCTGGGAAAATCTTTATTTCTCCTTCATATCTGAATGATAACTTTGTCGGATATTCTCAGGTGACAATTTCTATCTTTTAGTATTTTGAGGATGGAAATCTTTCAGTATTTTCCCCTCACTCCTGCTAAGAAATCTGCTGATAGCCTAACGGGGGTTCCTTTGTAGGTTACCGTCCTTTTTTCCCTGGCTGCTCTTAAAGTTCTTTCTTTGCATTGACTTTTGACAATTTTAGTATGTGTCTTGAGAGGAAGGTATTTTTGCATTGAAATAATGAAGTGTTCTCTTATCTTCATGGACTTATGTATCTAGTTCCTTCCTAAGGTTTGGGAAGTTCTCAGTTATTATTTTGCCGAGACCAGCTCGGCGACTCGAGGTGAGTGACGGGTGCCGCAAGCTTGAAGAAGACACAGACACAGACTGAAGAGAAAAGTGGGACGGGGGGCTCAAGACCTCTCGGATCAAGAGCCCCGCTGACTCATCCCAGGCTGCTTTTATTGAGTTCGTGGGCTAACATTCTCAGGTTACACTCATAAACAGTCAAAGGCCTCACATGATTGAGGCAATTATCTTTGTTTACTTCCTGGGTCTGAGTTGAGCAGGTGTGGATTTGAGCTGGGGGTGGAGAGCAAAACAGCCCTGGGGGCAGGAGACCTCTCTCAGATATTGGGGGTCTGTGCCCCAACCGTGTTGGCCCCTCTGCGACTGTGCCTGTCTTAGGTTGTTCCTCCCTTGAGGAATCTTACCCGTCTCTGGCTAACCAGTCATCCTCCAGGGCCAAACACGGTGATATAAGGAAGGCTCTATGCACCACCCCTGTTGGCCCCTCTGCGGCTGTGCCTGTCTTAGGTTGTTCCTCCTCTGAGGAATCTTACCCGTCTTTGGCTAACCAGCCATCCTTCAGGACCAAACAGGGTGATATTAGTCTCCACGCCCCGCACCCTCAGCTCCTCCACTGCTCAAGCAGGACATTCTGAATCCCATCGCTCGGCCCACATACTTCAACACTTTCAATGCTTCAAAAAGGTTCCAGAATGTCTTCCCACATTATTTCATTAAATAAACTCCCTATCCCTTCTTGCTCTCTTCTTTTGGGATACCCATTACCCTAATGTTGCTCTTCCTAAAAAAGTTGGATAGCTCTCATAGAATTTCCTCATTTTTAAAATATCTTATTTCTCTTACCTCTTCCACTTGTATCATTTCTAGATTTCTATCTTGGAGGTCACTTATTCCCTCTTCAATATGGTCTGCTCTATTTCTAGTTCTTTCTAATGCATTCTGCATCTTGTTTAATGAGTTCTTCAGCTCCATAATTTCTCTTTGGTTCTTTTTTAGAGTATTCTTTCTGTTTAGTAATTTTAATTCTGAGCTCATTGAACTGCCTTTCTGAGTTTTCTTGTAGCTTATTGAGTTTCTTCATGACAGCTAATTTGAATTCTCTATCAGTTAGATTGCAATATTTCGTAGCTTTAAGTCTGGGTTCTGGAGAATTGTAATTTTGTTTTTGGGGAGGACCATGTTACTGTGGTTCTTCATGATGCTTGATAAGTTGTTCCTCTTGCAGACATATTTGAAGTAGTGAACACCTTTCTGCTTGATTCTAATAATTAAAAAAGTTAGAAAATGAGGCCTTCTGATTTTCCAGTAGGTGGTGATATAACAGAAGTTTTTGGTTTCTCTTACCTGAGCTGCCTCTGGTTATATTTGAGTCTTCACTTTCCATGCTCCACTGCCTCTGTGAGTTGTGGCCCTGTGCCCTCGTTATTGCTTTTTGTGGCTTTGGGCCATTGGCGCCTTTCTGCTGCCAGTGTTGCTAGCATCATGGCCTGGTGCATTGGGATAGTGGGCTCTTGCCTCTCGTCTGGGATCCCCTGAGTTGCAGACTCTGCCACTGTTGGAGGATAGAAGGGAGGGTAGCCAGGGTTGCTCAGGTGCCTCTGCTGTGTCTGATGTTCTGAGGTTTGTGGACTCTGCCATTGTGGGAGGAAGGGTAGAGGGCAAGAGTCATGGGTGCCTCAGTGGCCAGAGGGATGGGGTTCCAGGCCCCATTACCACTGTTGCTTAGTTACCTGTGACCACAGGTGCTACTGCATCTGGGAAGTTGGAGTTGTGTGCACTGCCTCCACTGCTGCTGCCAGGTTGTCTGAGGCTGCGGGCTCAGCTTACCACAGCAGAAGACCAAGACTGAAGGCACTGCTTGTGCTGTTCCTTCAGTTTTGCCTCCTCTGTGTGTTCCAATCCACCCACCTTTAGATGTACAGATGTGTAGGATTCTCTGGTGTGCTGAGCAGAGGCACCTTTGTTGCACTGTGGGTGTTTTACTCGTAGATTGAAGAGGCAAGATAAAGGTGGGTTTCCAATGCACCATTTTGCAGATGTCACTCCCCTCCTTTGCCAGTTTTTCTATTAAGTTTTCATTTTCTTGTTGATCTCTGTCTTGAATATTCCTTTTTTTTTTTTTTGGCCCCACTGTGCTGCTTGTGGGATCTTAGTTCCCCAACCAGGGATTGAACCCAGGCCCTTGCCAGTGAGAGTGCAGAGTCCTAACCACTGGGCCGGCAGGGAATTCCCATCTTGAATATTCTTGATATTAATTCCCTGAAGAGAAATTATTAATTTTGATGTTATCATCCATTAATTTTTCACCTTGTGATTTGTGCATTTGGAATCTTGTTTTAAAAGTTATTTCCCATTTGTAGTACATGAAATTCTTTTGAACATTCTTCTGTTAGCTTTATATTTTATCTGGGATATTTAGGTTTTAAATCCATCTGGAGTCCCCCTTTGTGTATGATTGTAGAGATGCAGCTTTATTTTTCTCTGTATAATGAGCCAATTTTACCTCCTTCCTTCATGGATATGTAGTGTCACCTTTATCGTATATCAAGTTCCTCTGTATACTTCACTCTGGTTCTGTGTTCTTTTCTTTCTGTCAATACTGTATTACTTTTATTACTCTGTATTTATGTTATGTCTGGTTGATACGGTAAGTTTCCCTTTGTGGAAATTTTTTTTCTTATAGTTACTTATTTTTGCATATAAAATTTTAGAGTAACTGAGTTCCTTAAAAAAAAAATCCAGCTGAAGTTTTCATGGGATTGAATTAATTTGGGAGAAATGGACATCTTTAGTATTATTCTCCTATCTATGAGCATGGTATATGTCTCCATTTTTTAGATCTTTTAACAGTTTTAAATTATTCTCCATAAGTTTTGTACTTTTTTTGTTAATTGTGTTTCTTAAGCTTTTGTGGTATGTACCTTATATTTTCTAGTTGATATAAAGGAGCATTATTGATTTTCCTCCCCAGTACGTCATTATGGAAAACTTTCAACTTACGGCCAAGTTTAAAGATTTTTTTTTTTTTACAGTAACACTGAAATATCTGTCTCTACATTCTACAATGTTTTACTTTACTTGCTTTATCACTATCTATCCCTCCATCCATCCACCAATCCATCTTACATTTTTATTCATTTAAAATAAGATATAGACTAGGACTTCCCTGGCAGACCAGTGGTTAGGGCTCCGTGCTTCCACTGCAGGGCACACGGGCTCGATTCCTGGTCGGGAAACTAAAATACCATGTGCAGTGTAGTGCAGCCAAAAAAAAAAAATGTAGACATTAAATACACTTTCCCTCCCCAAAGACTTGAGCATTCATATAATTAACTAGTGTTCAGTATTTATTTACTTTTTTTCACTTAAGGTAGATTTGATTTGTGCAAATCAAACCTTTATTAAGATACAGAACATTGCTATCACTTCAGAAAGCTCTCTTAATGTCCCTTGCAAGGCAAAATGCTCACCCCATCCCCACCCAGAATGAGAAAGAGAGAGAGAAGATGAAAATAAAATACTGAACAGAGTGAAGAGGAAATGACTAGAGACAAAAATGGAGATTCATAAGAGGGGGAAGGGTATTATAAACAATTAGAGGTTAATGCATGTTGAAATGCTATGTCATTTTTTTTAACTAAGAAAATTAATGAAATATTTTGCTTCCCATCTTCCTTCATAGCTTTTCTTTAGTGTCTCTCAAAAACTGAAGGAATCTTATATTGAGCTATAATGACCTGCTCTAGACCTTTCCGTTTGAAAAGTTTGGGACAAGAGAGGAAGAGATAATGAGATCAGGAGAGAGAGAGAGAGAGTGTGTGTGTGTGTGTGTGTGTGTGTGTGTGTGTTTGTTTGAAATAGGCAGTCTTTCCATGGGATTTGTATAATTCATTAATGACTACTTTACTATAAAATGATTCTAAATATGAAGAAATTTAGAGGATGCTAGGGTTTTTAAAGACTTTTTTGGTTTTTTTTTGACTGATCCATATTTAGCTTTTTCCTGAAACCAAGTACTTCTGGTGACAGTTTACAAAGTGGCAGCATTCCATTGGCAAGTGAATCTTTGGAGCACAAACCCATATCCAGTTCAGCAGAACCTGACCTGATCAATTTTATGGATTTCCCAAAACATAGCCAGACCATAACTGAAGAAACAAGCTCTGCAGTTGAATCAAGGTACCATAGGGTTCAGAGAACTCTGCATTAAAAATTGGTTACCCTTGTAAAACTTCCATCTTTAAATACAACCTGGCTTACATAGGCATAAGTTCTGGCATTTTAAGAATTTAACCTTAAATGTTTACCCCATATATTGTTTAAATTTCTAATGAATGAATCTGATGATAAACCATTTTGAATATTATGTTTACTATTTTACAGTGGTCTTTTACAAAAATGAACTTTTAAACCATATAATGTATTTTCCCCTTCAGTGTAGTTATTGCCAATTTCCAGGCATATGCTCTCCAATTTACAGTGAAGTATACCTTTAACTGTTAAATACTGAGTCAGACATTTTTTTGAGAGCCTATTTATTGTATGCTAAGCATTATGCTAAACACTAAAAATAAAAAAGTAAATAAAATCTGACCTCTGTCCTTAAGTGGATCATGGCCTGGTAGAGATTAAGTATTTGGCAATGAATCTACATTATTTATTTGCATGCATTATACATACTTTTAGGTGATTTTGTTTAATAAAGATGAAATAATGTTTGAACAAAGCAACTGAATAGGCACTTAATCTTTTTTAAAATAATACCATAGTATGTGTTATATACCATATATCCTCTTCCTACCCTTCATCAGATCATCCACTCCATCCTGTCTTTCTGACCAGTTTTACAAAAATACCTGAAGAAAATTTAATTCTTATAAGACCAGTACTGACTCTTCTTAGATATATTCAGTACATTCAAAATTCATTGTAGAAAATATTCTAGCTCTACGGATTTAGATTGTTTACACAATCTAACCATAGCATTTCTTCTTCATTTTTTTAAGTGATGAAATAATGAAAGCCAGTGGAGATGTCCAAACTATGAAAATTTCACCTGTGCCTAATAGTTTATCAAAGCGAAATGTATCTTTGACTAGAAGTCACAGTGTTGGAGGTCCCTTGCAAAATATGGACTTTTCCCAGCGACCATTTCATGGCATTTCAACAGTTAGTCTTCCAAACAGTCTGCAGGAAGTTGTGGTATGTAACAACATTACAATCATACTGTGTGTTCATGTAAGTATTTACTAAAACTGCATGTAATTCTTCTGTAGTAGGTTTATTTTAATCACTTGAAAAGTGATAGGAATTTTTCATAAGCGGACTAAGAACTTTAAAATTTCAAATTGGTACACTAATAAACAGAAGAGTATAATGAATCCCTTTGACACATCATCCAGATTCAGTAATTTTCAACTTATGACCATTTTTCTTTGTATACCCTCATTCAGTTCTTCTGTAGATCCATTTGAAGCAAATTTCAAACATCGTATATTCCAGTTGTAAATATTTCAGTATTTGTCTCTAAAAGATAAAGACTCTTAAATATCCAATGCCATTATCAGACCCAAAAAATAACAAACAATAGCAAGTTATTCAATCTTTGTTCAAATTTCTAATGGTCTCAAAAATGTCAAGTATGTGTGTTTTGTAGTTTGAGGAATCAGCATCAAATAAGGTCCATGCTTTATAATTGGTTGATCTGTTTCTTAGTCTTTTTAAATCTGTAGACTCTTTTTTTTTCTTGCAACTTATTTGTTGATTACAACCCTATCAATTGGTAATTGCAGCTATAAGCTTGATCAGATTCAGGTTTTTTTGTTCCGTTTTGTTCATTTGTTTATTTTTGTAAGACAGCTTCATCAGTAGTGGTATGTCCCTCTAATAGAAGACCTGAACTATCTTTGTGATTTTAGCAGCTATTAACGCCTCAGTGCCTAGATCGAGTTATCCATTTGGAGCTATAAAATGATGACAGTCTAATTTTGTCATCTTCTTTATTATATGAAATATATCTGTAAAGAGAAACTAACCCTGTGATTTTGTCTGGTTTTCCAAAGATGTAATTTATGTTGGAAAGGCAAGATAAATGTTTGGTTTTTTTTTTTCCTTTTATTTGTCAGTTTTCAAAGTAACAAGTTGGGTTCCTCACATTCTCCAAGGTGATCCATTATCTGGGAGGGGAGGGTATCATTATGAACTCACTGGTTTAAACATTTATACATGTGTTTACATTCGCTGCTGTTGTTATCCTTACTGGTGCTTATTTTATTCCTTCTTTGCTCAGCTAGAAGCCTCTGCAAGTTGGTGCCTTATTCCTTTTGACTCAACTCTAGTAGCCTTTGTATAATTTTTTTTAAAGCTTCTTTGCTTTCTTATATTGCAGGATGTTTTGTGCTCATGTTATCTATTTTCTTCTCCAGACCTAGAATCAGACATTTCTTTAGGAAACCCAGGTTCCTCTTAGAGGAAAACAGTATTTGGAGACCTCAATCTGTGTGCTATGGGTACTTGTTAATATGGGTCATGAACATTTTATTCTGACTATATAATATGCACAACTTATAAAGTCTACGTTGGGGTTTTTTCTTCATTCGTTATTTTCTTTGATTTATAAAATTGCTCTTTAGTTTTCATTGTAATCAAATGTAAAAACAAGTTAGATATAATTTTAAAAAGAGTCATCAAGAAATATTAATACACAAGGCCTGCATGATCTGGGCCCCCCACTACCTCTCTGAACTTGACTTCTTCCACCTACTCTCTCATTCACTCTGCTTAAAAAAAAAAAAAGAAATATTAACACAAAAAATTGCATCATCTGTTTGAAGTTTTAGGTGGAAGATAAAGTCACACGTTTTTTGGTATCATCATTATAATCAGAAATGCAAATATCTTTTATAAAAAATTGAAAAGGAAAAGTCAGTCTTGCATAGGCCATTGCTCTTAATGTGATAGAGAAACTATCATGTTTAAAATAGGGTCTATTATATGGATTAATAATTTTCGTTTGTAATCATTTAACTTAAGGGTATTTATGATTAAGTACTTTTCTTTTATGTTTTCTTTAGATTGTTCTACAACATGTAGTAATGGCCCTGAAATAACTGACTTTGAAAGGATAGAGAAACATAATCTCACTGAGACATACTCTGAAACACACATAATAAAATAGATCATATTCACTTCTTTTTGTATTTCTATGTTTTTAAGGATCCTTTAGGAAAAAGACCCAATCCTCCCCCTGTTTCTGTGCCCTACTTGAGTCCTCTAGTGCTTCGTAAAGAACTTGAATCTTTGCTAGAAAATGAAGGCGATCAGGTGATTCACACATCGTCTTTCATCAATCAACATCCAATCATTTTCTGGAACCTCGTTTGGTATTTCAGACGTTTGGACCTTCCTAGTAACTTGCCAGGACTTATCCTCACATCTGAACATTGTAATGGAGGTGTACAGGTAGGGAACTGACTTCATTACTTATACTACATTGGTGTTGGTTAGGATAAGGCTTAACTTCGGGTAGCAGGAAGTATACAACAATAGTGGCCTAAGTCATTGGTTATTTCTCTCTCACTTAAAAATTTAGATAGGTGGTCCAGGGATGGTATAGTGTTAGAGACTTGAGAGCCTTCTCTCTTTTTGCTCAGCAGTGTGACCTCCATTTCCAAGTTTTACACCTGGTCTAGGATAGCTGACTCTGTTCCCAAGTTATCACATCCACATTCCAGCCAGCAGTAAGAAGAAAAATGGATGGAGAAAAGTGTGTCTTCTTTATTTAGGGACAGTTTCTAGAGTTGCACATAATCTTTTCATATGTATCTGTTTGGCCTAAACTTAGATATATGGTCATTTCTAGTTGCAAGGGTGGCTAGAAAAGGTAGTTTTTATTCTGAAATACAACATTCCCAACTGAAATTCTCACAACTTTACTTTAAAGGACTCATATTAGCCATATTTTTCAGATGATATAACTAAAAATTAGAGAAGTTATTTTTGCTAGGTCACGTACCTCATAAGTGGTGGGGAGCCAAGACCACAGTCTGACTCTAAAACTCGTACTCTGCTTGAGCTGGCATCCCTGACTCCCAAGGAGACAGTGAGCTCCTAGAATTCCTTCATTTTATGATGCTGAATATTGAGAGATACCCCCCCATCCCAAATATACATCAGGAGTACAACAAACTTTTAGAGTATAACTCATTTATTTTAAGTAGTAGTCAGTACAACAAGACGGTAGAAACTATTGCACTTTCTCTTACCTTAAAGTTTGTTTTGATGGAGGTTAATCTTTCATGTGGCTGCCAGTTACCAAGTTGTCATTCAGTCCTTGAAAGTCAGAATGAGAAACATGCAGCTCAGAAAATGAGAACATTTGTATTCAGACATAAATAAAAATTTAATATTTTTCTCAGAATTTTAGGTCCAGAATTTTGAAAGAACTTATCTGTTGTATATAATCAAGCTTTGCTAGGTCTGCTGGTAATTATTAGTATGCTTGGGATACTAATACTTTCTGTTGATTTTTTTTTTTTAGCTTCCCCTGTCGTCTCTGTCCCAGGATAGCAAACTCGTGTATGTTCAGCTGTTATGGGATAATATCAACCTTCATCAGGAACCAGGAGAACCTCTGTATCTCTCATGGAGGAATTTTAGTAAGTAAAACAGAATTAAAGACATAAAAGACTCAAACTGGAAACAATCAAATATCCATCCACACGTGAATGCATAAGCAAATTATGGTACAGTCCATCCACACAGTAGAATACTGTTTGCAATAAAGAAAAATAGACTACTGGGAGGAGAAACAGAATTAAGGAGATGATAGAAATCATTTTACTTTATTTTTAAATCTCTCATTCATTTTTAGTATCTCCTCAAGATTTTTTCCATTTTAGTTCAGATGTATTTGCCATTGTACTGACACGTTTATCAGGTCTCCAGCTGAGTTGAAGAGTGGTTTGTTTGTTTTTTTAATGATTCTTGTGGTTTATCTGTCAAATACTAACTTGGTTAGGTATTTGGAGAGTAAATTCTGTATAGTGGATGTATTGATATAGATCATGATTTCAATTATATGCATACTAGTCTCAAAGATTCTGGCTTTGTTTTTAGGTTTTTTTTATTTTTATTTTTACAAGGGGTTTAAAGGGTTATCCAGTATTCAGAAGCCTTATGAGTCAGTAAGAAACCACAGGCAACCCAGTAGGTAAGTGAGTAAATAGTATCAATAGGCAGTTCATGGAAGAAACATTAAAATGCTGTTTTCTGTAGATACACAGTGTACAAAGCTGTCAGTACAATGATGCTTACTGCAAGATTATTTATAATAATGAAAAGCTTAAGTAAATACATAACAAGAATTGTGATAAATCCACACTGTGAAATGTTGGCAACCAAGAAAAAGAATGAGAGTCATTTGTATACAGGTTCCTGAAAGGGTGGATGCCCATTATATATTAAGTGAAAAAAAAAGGCAATTGCAGAACAGTGTGTGATCTTTTCTCTTTTTTGTAGAAGAACAAAACCAAAAATATTTATATGTCTTTAATGTATGCATAGAAAACGGTCTAAAACCGTATATATCCCAAGCTGTTAACAGTACCTGCTCAGAAGAGAAGGGTAAAAGTTCACTCTTTATTTTGTATTTTTTCTACAATCTTTCACTATTACATAGCAGATTTTTTAAAACTTAAGCTAGAAGAAAAGAATCTGATGTTTTCCCTTGAAATATGCCAATCACAAAATTATTGCTAAATATATTATAAGCTGTTTGTTTGGTTTTTTTTTTTCGAGGTCTGATATTTGAATGCTTTTTAAGCAGGAGAAGATAACTTTGAAATTTATGCTGAAAAAAAAATAGAATTATAACTGCCATTTCTTTAGTTGTTTTCCTGCATATCTTGAAATAGATAAGTGTTTTAAAATGTTCTATAATTTGTGGTGGGAATAAAATTTAGAACTCTCAAGAATAGCCTTGTTTATTTGATTGGCTGCTTGAAATGAAGAATTGGCATATAAATAACGTTAAAAGACAAACAGAATTGAGTGGTGACTTTTGGGAAAGCAGTATGGGGAGCTATGCAGTCCCACTTCCCAGCAAAACAACCATAATTGGTGAAAGTCATTAGAGAAAAAAAAAAAGTGTCTACAGCTGTAGAGCAAATGAAGGAACATTTATTCAAGAAAATATATTAAATTTCAGTAAAAACAGTGAGTTTCTGTGGCACTTGAGCTACAACTTGCTTCTCTCCACCAGCCCCCAGTCAAGGGCCACAGCATCTCCCTGGGAAAGACAGGTTACCAGCAGTTCTCATCCTCCCAGCTCTATCAGTTCCAGGAGAGGGGGAGGCTTACTTCCAACATTCAGCCCCCATTCCTTGCCAATTTCAGCAACCCTCAAATCCTGGGGCTCTGATTGTTCTCACAGCATCTTGCTTATAAAGGAGAGAGGTTTTATACCAGGAGAGGCAAGCTAAAAAACCAGAGGCAACTGCATTCCTCCAGTACCCCATTCACAAAGCAGGGGAATCGTTCCAAGAGAAGGGCCACTGTTCCCAGCCCCAGCTCCAGAACAGTGGCTGAGAGACAGGCCTTATATAAGAACAGAGAGCTCTAAAATTCTCCCCGAAGGAAATGACTTGACTTGGAACAGACTGTGGAGAAGTTCAGGCCTGAAAGCACTCTTGGAAAGAGTGGAGATTTTGGTGAGGAGGCCAGCATTACTCTGATACAAAAAACGAAGACATCATAGGAAAAGAAAACTAAAAACCTGTATCACTGGGACTTCCCTGGTGGTCCAGTGGTAAAAAAATCCACCTTCCAATCGAAGGGACACAGGTTCGATCCCTTGTTGGGGAACTAAGATTCTACATGCTGCAGGGCAACTAAGCCCGCATGCGCCACAGCTACTGAGCCTGCACGCCTCAGTGAGATGGCCCATGTACTCTGGAGCCCCTGCACCCTGGAGCCCGTGCACCGCAACTAGAGAGAAGCCTGCGCATCACAACAAAGATCCCGCGTGCCGCAGCTAAGACCCAATGCAGCCAAAAAAATAAAGAAAATTAAAAATAATAATAATAAAAATTTTAAAAAAATCACAGTATAACATGAAAATCAAATCTATTTAACAGGTAGAAAAACTAGGATCAAAATCCATAACAGCCATTATTTTCTCTTGTATTGTAACAGAGAACTTTGTTATTTCTATGGTAGAACACAAATGGAATATTACTAGTTGTCCTTATTAAGGGGCTGGGTTGTATGAAAATTACAATAGCTTGCTTTATGACAGACACTTAAAATGAGGCTGACTGGGGAACTTTGGGATACATAGGTCCATCTCAACTAATGTGGGTGTAATAAAATTGTATGGCTGCTGGAATTACCTGCAGTATTAAAGTTTTGCCTTTTTCCGAGTCAAGCTCACATTTTTTATTTTATTTATTCTTAACGTTACTGTGACTCAATTCAAGCATACCACTGAAGCACTTTTTAATATATGAAATCTGTATAAATATTTGTTCTTAATAATTCTAGAATTACCCTTGTATCAATTAGGATTATACTCCACTGTATTTAACAGAAAACGACAGAATCTTAAAAAGGTAAAGATTATTCTCTCACATGAGGAATTTATGAAGTAGACACCCCAGGACTGGTAGGCAACTCCTCTGTCATCGGGGACCCCGGCTCCTTATGCTTTGTCTGCTTTTCCATCTATCAGTAAAGATTAATGGTCACAGGTTAGCTGCTGGAGTACAAGCTGTCACATCCCAGTTGTAAGTAGGAAGCCTTAAGTTCAGGAGAAGGGCAAAGGGACAGGCTTCTCCTATCTTAAGAAAGCAAGAAAAATATTTTTTAGCTGGTCACATTGCTATATAATTTTATTTGTGACGGCGTGGTGGTGTTGAATAAAATGATACAAATCTGGGGAAAAAAACTTCTTTGAGTGAATAAAAGTATTCTTTATTACTGTGTTCTTATTATTAGATTCTGAAAAGAAATTGTCTCTCCTGTCAGAGGAACAACAAGCAACAAGCACTTTAGTAGAAACCATCAGGCAGAGTATTCAGCATAATGATGTTCTTAAACCCATCAACCTGCTTTCACAACAAATGAAGGGAGACATGAAAAGACAAAGGTAATAATCCAGTGTTTTGTACTTGATGCCACTTGAAAGAATTTCATGGTTTTTTAAAAATTATTTTTAAAAGTATCTCTAGTAAAAGAAACACATACTCATTATAGAACATTTGATTGTTTTAAAATGTGCTACCGAAATGTATACATTTATACTTGAGCACAAACATAGTAAAACTATCTGGGGAATAGATTAAATTTTAGGAGGTAATTCATTCATGTCTAAAATGTACTGAGTCTTTGGGAAACATGACTACTATTCACTGGAAACCTATATTAATGTGTCAACATTGATGTTATACATATGTCCTGCTTGTTCAGGCCCTTTTATACATCTTATGGGATGTAAAAAAAAAAATACGAGTTTAGGAGTAGAAACAATTTAGGAAAATAATGGAAGCAATGATTTACAAAGGATCTGGAGCTATCCTGACCCTCTTACTATTTATTGTCTGCTAACGTGCTTGGATCAGTACTCATTCCAGTCAGCATAAGTGAATTTTGTGGTGGAAGCTTCATAAAAGGAGGCATAATACCTTCTATCAAACATAATTTTTCCAAGTGCTCTTCAAGTTTCTAGTCATGGCATCTTTGAAGATAGTCTCAGAAATGATAGGACAAGAATTCATACTGAAAATGGATAGATCCTTTTATAATCCCAACAGTTGAGGGAGAGATTATCTCCTTCACAGGCTAAAGAGCAGTTTCAAGTATCTGTAGTTGAAGGGCAGGGAAGGAATACTAGAAATGACATATTTTGGCTTCTGAAGCTTCTAAAGAAAGCTGCATGAAGCACCATCAGAGTCAACATTACTCTCTAATTTTTTTTCTATGTAAATACTCAGAAATCAGTTCATGTTTCCCCTCCCCCCCCTTTTTTAACAACTGAGCCACAAATCTCTTTTTTAAGATTTCATTTGTGACATTTTGTGTTCGCAAATCAAATAAAGGTGATTTGTCCTTTACTGTTGGGTAAAATAGTAGAGACCACACTATCTTTCATACTTCTTATGTCCCAGGGTTTTAGACCCCTAACTTACTTAGAAATTCATCTCTTAACTTTGTCACGTGGCAAAGACTGCTTTTGCAAATTTGAATTAGAAATTAGAATTAAAGGTTATCTATTATATTGTTAAGTAATAAGCCATTTTTGTTTCAAATGTGAAGCTTTATGCCTGTCAACTTTTAACTTCTTAGTCTGAAATAGAAGGTTGCAGGAAATTGCAAAGATAGTACAAAGAGTTCTATCTAAACCCCTGGGTAAAGGGTCAGCCTAAAGCTGGACCCTTTACCCAGCTTCTCCCAAAGGTGACGTTTCATAACTGTAGTGTGATGTCAAAACCAGGTGACATGGATGGATACGTGACTGTTAACTACAGAACCTAATCTTTTTTTCTTCTTTTTTAAAGTATAGTTGATTTACAGTGTTGTTACTTTCAGATGTCTTTTCACCATTTAAAAACCTTCATAGGGTATTTTTATGCTCTTTGCCCATTAATTTTAAAATATCTGTTTTATAGGAGTTTATACAGAGAAATCCTCTTCTTATCATTAGTATCTCTTGGAAGAGAGAATATTGATATTGGTAAGTTGGTCAACTGGGGAGTACTAAAGGGAGTTTGTCTTATTTTCTGAAGAAAATTTAAAAATTCTAATTGGTATAGGTAAATACTCCATTTGCCTTTAAAAAGATTTCTGCCTTTAAATATGTAGTTTAAATATGTATATAAAAATGATGACTACCATTTTACTGTAAAATAGATAGCTAGAGGGAAGGTGCTGTATCACAAAGGGAGATCAGCTCGATGATGGGTGATGCCTTATAGGGCCAGGACAGGGAGAGCTGGAGGGAGTCGAGGGAGGGAGGGGATGTGGGGATATATGTATAAATACAGCTGATTCACTTTGGTGTACCTCAAAAGCTGGTACAAGAGTGTAAAGCAATTATTTTCCAATAAAGAGCTTGGAAAAAAAAATGATGACTACCATTTTTAAGTGCATAGCTTTTGTTTTATTAACAAATACCAACTGCATTTTTGAAAATATCTTTCAGAGGCTTTTGACGATGAGTATGGACTTGCATACAACAGTCTACCTTCAGAGATTCTTGCAAAGTTGCAGAAAATTGATGCTCCACCAAGTATCAGTGTGGAATGGTGCAGGAAGTGTTTTGGAGCGCCTCTCATTTAAATAATAGATTTCACTAGATTTTTGACACAGAGCTGGGGAAATAGATTCAATCTGGAGGCATTCAAGGTTTGTTTCAAATTACGAATTGGTGAAAAATGAAATGAAGTTACTCTTGGGACAATATGTAATGAAATGTAATTCATACTGAATCATCTCAAAATGTAAAAATGCCATTAAAATACCCCAGGGTTTATTGATGTTGAAGATTTACGATTTCTGAACTGTTTATATCTGCTGAAAATTGGTTTTGCATTTCTTAATATTTGTAGTAGTTTGATAATAAGAAATCATATTCATACTTGGCATTTTGTTTATATTTGAAGCTGTTGCATTTGGGGAATGGCACATTGATGTAAACTTGCCTAACCCCAAAACAAATGAAATATCTCAATTATAAGAGCAACTATTTGTGTATTGTGTATATATGTGTGGCTGTGTGTGTGTCTACTCAGCCATTATATTTATTAAAATTCTTAGATTGCATGTTGCAATAGTTTTCTGAAAGGGGTCTCCAACTATTAAATGACTACTACTAAATCCATATGTAGTCATTAATCTCAAAATTACCTAACAGTCTGATGACAACTGCCTTGCCTTTGACTTTAAAATTAATATATATTTTTACCCTTCATGTTATTCGCTCCCTTCATGGATTGTATCTTGAATATCCAGTTACTTCCTTTCATCCTCTTCCCAGTACCATGTTAATTTGCAACAGCTTTAAAATTGGAGTGAGCCAGATAGTTGAAATTAAATCAGCTTCGTAATTTACAAAATGAAAGTTTTTGTATGTCTTTGGGCCTGAAATTTTTCAGGCACATAAATTGTTGCTATTGGTCACTTTTAAAACCTGTGGGATAACTTGCACTGCACACAGAATTTTATTCTTGTATAATATTTAGATTTGTATACTTATTATTTGTGCATTGTAAATACTGTTTTTTAGGTTGAATCAATTAAGTTTTAACACATTAAAGCTTAAGCTTGTTGCCGGTAGGTTTAAGAAAATCATGACCTCACATGTCTCACTGACACTTATCATGCCTTTCATTAAAACATCCCTTAGGGACGGTAAATTTGCCTTACCTCTTCTGCGTGCCTGGTTTGAAAAGCCAATGATTGTGTGTGCTCACTTTTACAGTAATTATGTATATGACTAAATCAGTTGATAATTATTTCCAGATGGTACAGTTAACAGCACACATCTCCTTTCTACCTGCTATAATCTTTTAAAAATTGCTACTACACCTATCTTTCAACATTTCAGGGTTAATAAGACCTATGCAGAATCCTAGTTTCAATTTATTGTTAAAATGCTAAGTGAAAGAACTTGTCAGAAACTATGTACAATTCTCATTGCCTTAAAAATGGATCTTTTGCACTATCTCAGAGTATATATTTTTGCAACTTAAGACTTGGTACTAGTTTTAATACTTAACACTTATTGCCCCAACAGAAAGTTTGGAATTACCTTGCATATAAAAAAGTAGAGGTTGAATAAAACGAAAACTTCAAGTTTGCTGTGCTTGTCTCTTACATTTTTAAGGCTTTTGAAATGTGTACAGTAATTCAAGCTTTTGTGATCTTCAGAATTCCAGTATTGTCTGTTTTTCCACATCTTCTCTGTAGTTTTCAATAACTTGAACTAAATTACTTACCAAAGCACTTCCCACTAAAAAACCCTATGATGATCTGCTTACACATTAAGAATATTTGGCTATATTGTATCAAATTGTGAATTTTCTAATTATTTTAATATTAATCTAAATTAACTTAGCCATTATATACTAGAAAGCTTAGCCTGTGGCTGTCATTTAGAAATTGAGACTGATTTATATTAAAACTGCTTAAAGGCCTTTTTTTAACACCTACCACAGAAAGGGCAGTGGAAATTTATAGCAAAAACAAAGACAAAAAAAGATATCAAATCATTACCTATAGATTTAAAAATATCTAAATATTGTATGACTTAAATTCTATTAACTTCTGAAAGCAATCTTTCAAATTACTCCAGATTGTTTAGCATTACCTTACACTGGTTTTAGATTTGGTATTAACTGCATTTATCAGCTGTACTCTAATATGTTGATTATAGCGACCTGTATGGTTAATATGTTAACCATAAATAAGTTAGCCATACCTTTGCGATATTCTCTTGTTGCCCTTTTACTTGATTTTTGGTATACACTAGTAAGATAGATTCAACACTTTTGCAATGTTAAAACTCTTAAATCTGCCAGATTTCATGAGCTAAACAGTCTAGGCCCACTTTACCTATCTGTCCACCTTAGTGACTGTACTCCTTGAAATCAGAAAGCAGGGTGGTTCTCATGTTTTATACATTAGAATCAACCAAGCTACTGGTTAGAATTCTGAGCTTCCACTAGACCTGCCTTTTGGCCTGTGTTACCCTCTAGGATTCAACTGTAGTAAACCTGTCCTTCTGGCATACTTTTTAAAAATGTTACAAGTTCAACAACTTCTTTGTCTATTGCCAATTAAGACCTTAATAAGAGTTTTATAACTTTTTCATACCACATTAAGAGCTATGGGTGCTGTACAGCAGAAGGTAACACAACACTGTAAATCAACTGTACTCCAAAGAAAGAAAAAAAAAAAAGGGGGGGGGTGCTATGGGGATCTCCTCTATGAATCTTCTCACAGTGCAGTCCAGGGACAGGCATTTTAACCTGGGAACCTGACTGCGGGGCCCCCAACTACCAAATCATAATCCACTTTTTAGCCAGATGCCCAGGTGATTCTTACGCACACTTTTTTAAATGAAGCACTTCTTCAGTCTCTACATGTTAAAGCCACTTGAAAATTTTACTCACTTGTGGTTAATATATACTCCAGCAAAGGAGCACCTTTTAAAGCCTAATCTGCCTTCTTTTAAGACCCTTATCATCTGTAAGTTTGAATGAGGGTTCAAACTGCAGTTACTATAGAAACCCAGAATGGTACTTTTTCTAAAGTATACTTTCAGAAATCCTCTGGAGGTCCAGTGGTTAGGACTCTGAGCTCTCACTGCCAGGAGCCCAGGTTCAATCCCTGGTCAGGGAACTAAGACACCCCCCCACACACACACACAAGCCCCAGAGTGCAGCCAAAACAAAGGTATACTTTCTCTGTGCATCCTTCACTGATTCAAGTATTTCTAAAAACAGGTGCAGTCAACTCCTTTTGCAGAGTGTGAAATAAGCAACAATTTACTAGAGTTGAAAAGCTTTCTGTTAATGCATTAAATTTGCACTGGTTTTAAAAGCTTTGTAAACTATTTTAAAAATAGTATCTGTTAACTATGTTTTTAACAAATTATCCTTTTTACATATGACAAATGTACATCTTCACAAGGGCACTTTTCATGTTATGTATATAGATCTTTAAGAAAAACTGTATTCCTGAAAATAAAGTGTATCAAAGATAATAGTACTAGTCATTTATTTCCCCTATGTTGTTCCTGTCTTGCTAAAAAGCCAATAAATACGTTAAGAATCCTTTTCTGAGCCACCCACCAAAATAAACTCTGTCCTGGCCATCTCTTCCACTATCACAGTTCAGTCTCAGTTTCTGAATTTAAAAGATTATCACTTCCAACTATCTCTTGCAGAGTTTACCCACCACTAGATTATACAGTACCTCCTCTTCTATATATTTCTCGATGTTCATTTATCTATTTTATGGTCAATTAAAAGTCAATAAAGGCAATTTGATGTCTGATCTTATTTATTTGTTACTCTTAGAACATCTCATTTTTGACTGGACTCAGATTTAGAAGTGGATGCTCTCAGAGAGGACAGCCTCCGTCTCTTGGCAATCTGTTCCTGGCGTTTTTCTTTGGCCTCCTAAACAAAACAAAAAAATCAGTTAAACCTTATCTGGCTTAAAAACGCAAATCCAGAGCCAGGCCTATCCCCCTCCCCTCTAACACACACACACACACAGTGTGGACTTACCTTCATTCTCTTGGCTAAAAGTTTAGCATATTCTGCAGCCTCCTCCTTATTTTTCTTAGTACGCTGTTTCTTCAGAGCAATACGCCGACGTTTGTGTTGCAGGACACGTGGAGTAACAAGACGTTGAATCTTGGGTGCTTTGGTCCTAGGTTTCTTACCTAAAAATTTAAATAATGCCTCAATCACTTCAATACCCTTGTTCAATAGGACCCACATTTACATTTTTAAAACATTAGAAACAATTCAAATGTTACAGTTCTTATGAAAACTTACTCGTATGAGACTTTACTACGGACAAGTATTTTCCTAACTAGCACATTTAATCCTTGTAAGACAGTTTATTAAATCATACCAATAGTTTGTATGTCAAGTTCAAGATCATATGTAAAAGG
The DNA here is from genome assembly GCF_030028045.1 of Hippopotamus amphibius kiboko. Taxonomy (NCBI): domain Eukaryota; kingdom Metazoa; phylum Chordata; class Mammalia; order Artiodactyla; family Hippopotamidae; genus Hippopotamus; species Hippopotamus amphibius. The sequence continues at coordinate 84,319,132 of NC_080187.1, read as the reverse complement.
TTACTTTGCTAAAGTAACCTGAAGTTGAAGTCATAACCCATTTTTTTTCTACTCACTTTGATTTTCCCTTCCACAATTACGTTGTCTTGGTAGCATATCATGTCTCTTGTACCATTAAGACACGTGAGCATTATTTTAAAACAGTATTAACTGCATATTTAACTTATCATGAAAACTAAGTAAAGCATTAACTTCATCAGTATCCCACCATGCTTTGAAGTCCCAATTGGTGCTCAAATTTCTGTTTTCCAAGACAGAGCCTGCTTACGGGGGAGTGAAACCTTTAGTGTTAGACTGAATAAGTGAATGAATCTATTTATTTATTGGCGGTGTGGTGCCGCTGGTAGTTCCCTGACTAGGGATCAAACCTGAGCCAATGCAGTGAAAGCACCTAACCACTGGACTGCCAGGGAATTCCTGAAATTATCTTCATTTAGCCTGTCTGATTTATAATCCAAAATCCTCTGGATTATAAATCTGCTTCAGAGCAGGGGTCTTTTCAGATGTAATGATTTTAGTTTGTGGACACCTGTGGGAGCAATAAACACTTCAGATAATATCCTAAGACTAAATGACCAATTGTTCAGGTTCTGCTACAAGTTAGATAAATGACCCTTTAAAATTATAATGAAGCAAGAATCATAAACATCTGTCAACTGGCACTTACCACACTAATGATATTTCCAGGGGTGCAACTACAGGGAACTACTGTATATTTGCCAGTTACTCTTCAAAATGTGTAATCTTCACAATCATAATTTGTGTATTTATACTGTATGCCCAACACTTAAAGTAGTACCTGGCACATAGTAGGTGTCCAAATATTTCATCTGAGTGATCAGTGAGCACTTACCATGACCAGGTATTAGCTTATTTAAGCCCCCAGTCCTGATAACCAAAACCCAACCAAATTTTTTCAGATTTGTCAGGAAAACTCAACCCACAACTAACGTGCTATTTATTCCACTTACTGTAAATAGTCATACAATTCACTACAGAAATATTGTTACTGAGCATTGCTGCTGCAGACCTCATTATTGGTGAGTTATGATGACTAATAAACAATATACCTTCTTAAAATATAAAACACCAAGGTTCCTGAAAAAACTAAAAATTGAGTTCCCATATGACCCTGCAATCCCAATCCTGGGCATATATCCAGACAAAACTACAATTCAAAAAGATACATGCCACCCCTATGTTCATAGCAGCACTATTCGCAATAGCCAAGACAGGGCAACAACCTCCATGTTCACCAACAGATGAAGGGATAAAGATGTAGTACATATATACAGTGGAATACCACTAAGCTATAAAAACGAATGGCATAATGCCATTTTCAGCAACATGGACAGACCTATAAAGATTATCATACTAAGTGAAGATACTGTTAACAAATACCATCTGATATCACTTACATGTGGACTCTAAAACACAAATAACTTTATGAAACAGACTCACAGACTAAGAACAGACTTGTTGCCAAAGGGCAGGTAGGGTGGGGATGGACTGGGAGTTTGGGATTCACAGATGCAAATTATTACACACAGAATGGGTAAACAAGGTTCTGCTGCCTAGCACAGGGAACTATATTGAATATCCCGTGATAGACCATAATGGAAAAGAATATGAAAAAGAATTTATATACATATAACTGAATTACTCTGCTGTACTGCAAAATTAACACAGTAAATCAACTACACTTAAAAAAATACACACACAAAAAGTGCCCAAGTCCCACTTGTTCCCTGGTAGTTTGAATAGTTTCTTTTTAACTTCTAATTCTCACAACTCTATTGCTATCCACATTCCAGTTAAGTGTGTGGGGGTGAGAGCACATTCAATAATAATCCCAGAATTTTCTATCACTCTTTCAACTCCTAACCCCAAAGCAATAAACTTAAAATGTCTGATAAGTTATCTCTGAATGAATTTATGCATCAAAAGTTATCTCTGAATGAATTTATGCATCAATGACTCAAAGGCAAATTTCCAAGAAAAATTCTAAAACTCAGGAGGGCCCTGGATATAATAAGGATTACTACTAATTGCATATCTTGACCCTCTCCCTCACTATTTTCCTAAAAACTCAGATACTAGGTAAAGAGCAGGCAGGATTTTACCTTCTAACATGCACACAAAATACTATGACAAAACAATGAAATTAAGCCCTAAACTGCATAATCCTTCATACCTTCTTTGTTTAGGGGTTTTCTCACAACATACTGGCGGACATCATCTTCTTTAGAGAGATTGAAAAGTTTGCGGATTCTGCTGGCTCTTTTGGGCCCCAGGCGACGAGGCACAGTAGTATCAGTGAGTCCAGGAATATCCTTCTCCCCTAAAAGAGAAAAGTGAACAGACGTTTTAATTCAGCAACTTCCTTACAAACAAGAACCCTGAATTGTTCAGGCACTGCTAAAACAAGTCAACTGGTCAAACTGTGAATACTACAAATCAAAAAAAAATAAGGACGATCAGCTTTAAATCAGCATCAACAAAAAGTAGTCTCACCTTTTTTTACGATCACCAAATTGAGAACACTCAGATTGGCATCCACAATGCAACCCCGTACAGATTTGCGCTTTCTTTCTCCAGTCCTCCTTGGTCTGTAACAGGAATGCCCCTTGCTCAGTAGCAGCCGGACTCGCCCATGGGTCAAGACACCCTGCTTCATGGGGAAACCTTGTTTGTCGTTCCCGCCACTGATTCGGACCACGTAACCCTGCAAAAGAACACAATGGCACATTACAGAACAAAGAATTGTGGCCTCTATGAATTGCACCCTCAATTCTAGGAAGTACAGCTCATTAAGACCAATTTGAAACAATAGTTTTCTCTGGTCACTAAAGTTTGTCTATCACTTCCAATTTCCCAAGTTCAATTAGCAAAGTCCTTTCAATCAAGTCGTATTTCTTGCCCATGCTTTACCACAGTTAACAGCTCTTGGAGGAGAAAGAGTATGTTTAAGAAACCAAAGCATCAACGAGCCACAAATAAATCAGAAACAGCCTTTCTTCGCACTTCTAAAGACAACCTTTGGAAAGCATTAGCCTGAGGACAAGAACTATGTAGTTTTTCATTTGATCTACATAAACATAACCCTGCCAGGTGATAGCTCCAACTTTATAAAGTGACATTCGGAAGCAACTAACCCAAGGACAGAAGACAGAACCCGAATTTGAACCCCATTACATTTACCAATTACCAACAGCGTTTACCATCTCCCTTACATAGTTCTAACAATTCACTTCGGCAGTCCGGCAGGCAACTTTTACCTTCCATTCTTCACCCAGAGCGTCAGCAGCAACTTCTGTGGCCATACGCTTCTCATAAAAGGTACGAAGTTTTCTTTCATCGTCCACTTCAATGAGTTTCTGGCAGCCACTGGCCGGGAAAGAGATGTTCAGCTAAAAATTAAACGGGGGGAAAAGAACTTCATGAAAATCGCAGAACCACTACAAAGGTTATTCCACTGCAAACAGCCTTTCCTGTCACCCCCACACAACTAACAGAAAATTTTATCCTGTCACTAAAGCACGTGTGTACATAATAACACGCACGAAACACTGCACTAAAAATAATTCTTTCAAGCCTCGCTGAATGACGCCGGGGGAAAGGGCGCTCCGCAGCCGTTCACCGTCTCGGAGTAATGAGCCCGACCTAAGTGCCGCCAACCCGGCAACCCGCCTCTATCCCGGCTGGGGGCCAGGACGCCACCATGGCGCTCCCCACCCGGCGCAGCTCCAGCTGCAATCTCTCGCCATCCACACTCCCAAAGAGCTCCGGCCCCAGAAGAGCGATCCTCCTCCTGCCTAAGGCTCTTCTCCATCCAGATCCAGGATTTTGGACCACAACGCTGTATTCTGGGGCTCGATCCACGTTCCTCAAGCCTAACACAACACCCACAGCCAGCCCCCACCTTCATTCTCAAACAGCCGACCGCCTCCGAGGCGCCACGGAAAAGAGACCCAACTTCCGCTTAGCACAGGTCACATAGGCTCTTCCAGTTCTCGCGAGATTGTCAGACGCCTGGGATAGCGGAAGTGAGCCTGTGTAGGCGGCACTTCCGAGGGTGGGGCTAATCAGCGGTTGGGAGGAAGAGTCGGTGGGCGGTCCTGGTGAGGCGTCCCTGGTTTAATGCGGAAGATTAGGGGGTTTGCTTTTTGTTCTTTCCCGCGTCGTTTTGGGTCAGAGAGGAACCTCGCTCGGTCCCGGACACTGCTTCTGATGATACCAAAGAAGGAGAGCGGAATCGAAGTTGGGCTTTCCTGGGCTCTCCTGTACCTCAGCCTCCGTCCTAAGATTTCCAGTTGAGGAGCATGCACTGCCCCGGTTCCGGCTGTTCAGAACAAGATGTCTTGAAAGCTATGCTTTGTTTTTTCCTTAAATACTTGGTGATCCGCTTGTCCTTTAACTGCTCTGCAGTCATCGTTCTATCACAGAATGATACACTCAGCCTCCCTGTCACGCAAGCCAGTAACCATAATTACTTCTAGTCCTGGTGCCTCCTAAATAGTCTCCCTGCTTTCCGTCTTGACCCTGCAATCTTTTTAAAACGCAAAATTCTATCACTCCCTCCCTGGAAATGCATCATTTATTTCCCACTACAGTTAAATATTTTCCAAACTTCTTAACCTGGCCTTGTAAACTTTCCATAGTCCAAAACTCACTTATCGCTCTTCGTTAATACCGTGCAAGTCTTTCAGATTATATGTCCTTCCTGAGAGAAGTCTTTCCTGACCACACAACCAAAAATTGAATTCCTTTCCTCTAGTGTAGCACTATTTCTCTTCAGAGTACTGTTTAATCATGATACATAAATGGCTTATGGTCCGTTTCCCCTACTAGATGGTAAATTAGGCCAGGCTCATGTCTTAACTACACTATAGTGTACTCAGGACACAGCAAAGTGCATGGCACTTAATAAGTGAGGTTCAGTAATTATTTGTTATATGATCATAACCCCAGCTCTGACAGTTGTTAGCCTATCAGAGTATGGAACTAGCCAGCAGAGGGAGAACGAGTGTATCATAGGTAGTAAATCTTGAATCAGTAATGATTCAGCTCAATAAAATAGAAAGATGTGGGAAGGATACAGTGCATTTGATAGTACTCCAAAACATTCCTGGGAGAATGAGAACCCAGGCGATCTAACTTTGAAGGCCTCAGTACCCTGAAGGACACATTATCTATTGCATCTTTACTCCATATTTTTTTCTTCAATAAAAAAACTCCTGCGTTTAAAATAAAAATTATTTTTACTTTCTAAGATTATTACATCCCATCTTCAGCTTCAGTATCACAAAGTTTTGAGTTTAGGCCTGTTTCACATTCAAAGTTGAAAGAATCTACTAAATCCTGTTTGGTCATCTGATATTAATGTAAAAAGGTTGGTGAAATGATGCATTTAAATCCTGTGAATATAATTTTTAAGGTGAAATTGACCTAAAATTATTCATTTTTACATGAACAATTCAGTGGCACTTAGCACATTCACAGTGTTGTGCAGTCACTGCCTCTGTCTAGTGCCAAGATATTTTCATCACCCCAGAAGGAAACCTTGTATCCATTAAGCAATTGCTCCCCATTCCCCTCTTCCACCAGCCACTGGCAGCCACAATCTGTGTACGGTCTCTATAGGTTTCCTTTTCTATATATTTCATGTAAGTGGAATTACACAGTATGTGACCTTTGTGTCTGCCTTCTAACGTTTTTGACATTCGTCCGCGTTGTAGCATATATCAGTGTTTTATTCCTTTTTACGATTGAATAATATCACACTGTATGCATAGATCACAATTTGTTTATCCATTCATCCACTGATGGACATTTGGGCTGTTTCCAGCTTTTGACTATTGTGAGTAGTGCTGGTATGTTCGAGTACCTGTTTTTAGTTCTTTGGGGTGTATAGGAGAGGAATTGCTGGGTCATGTGGTAATTCTCTGTGTCTAAGGGAACTGCCAAACTGTTTTCAGAGCAGCTGAGCCATTTTACATCCCCCCCCCAGAAATATATGCACTTGTTATTTTGTTTTTTTTTTTCTCTCCTGTTTATAGTTATCCTAGTGGATGTGAAGTGGTACCTCAATGTGGTCTTGATTTACATTTCCCTAATGACTAATGATGTTGAGCATCTCTTCCTGTGCTTGGCCATTTATATATTTTCTTTGGAGAAATGTCTATGCAAGTCCTTTGCCCTTTTTTTTTTTTTTTTTTGGCTCTAATTATTTTTATTGAAGTAGTGGTAGTGAGTTAATATGAGGCAAAGAGTAAACTCCAGGAATATTCCTCAGTTTTTTTTTCTTTTCTAATGCATTTTTTATTGTGGTAAAAGACATACAATTTACCATCTTAACCATTTTTAAGTATACAGTTCAGTAGTGTTACGTATATTCATGTTGTTGTGAAACAATCTCCAGAACTATTTCATCTTGCAAAAATGGAACTCTGTACTCATTAAACTCCCTTTTCCCCCTCTTCCCATCCCTGGTAACCACTGTTCTTCTTTCTGTTTCTATGAATTTGACTACTTTAGATACTTCATATAACTGGACCCATACAGTACTTATCTTGTTGTGACAGGCTTATTTCACTTAACATAATGTCCTCAAGTTTCATCCATGTTGTAGCATATGACAAGATTTCCTTCCTTTTTAAGATTGAATAATATTCCATTGTATTTATATACATTTTATTTATTCATTCATCTGTCAATGAACATTTGGATTGCTTCCACCTCTTAGCTATTGTGAAAACTGCTGGTATTAACATCGGTGTGCATACATCTCTTCAAAACCCTGCTTTCAGTTCTTTTGGATATGTATCTAGAAGTGAGATTACTGGATCATATGGTAGTTCTATTTTTAATTTTTTTAAATTTATTTTTGGCTGTGTTGGGTCTCTGTTGCTGCTCAAGGGCCTTCTCTAGTCGTGGTGAGTGGGGGCTACTCTTTGTTGTGGTGCCCAGGCTTCTCACTGCAATGGCTTCTCTTGTTGCAGAGCACGGGCTCTAGGCATGTGAGCTCAGTAGTTGTGGTACTCAGGCTTAGTTGTTCCACAGCATGTGGGATCTTCCTGGGCCAAGGCTCCAATGTCCCCTGCATTGGCAGTGGATTCTTAACCACTGCACCACCAGGGTAGTCTTCTATTTTTAACTTTTTGAGGAACCTTTGTACTGTTTTCCATAGAAGTTGCACCATTTCTTAATCCTACCAACAGTGTACAAGAGCTCTTTTCCTGTATTTGAATTGGCTTGTTTTGTTATTGAATTGTAAGAGTTCTGTATATGCTCTAAATGCTGTGCTTTTATTAGATATATAATGTCCAAATATTTTCTCCCATTCTGTAGGAATCTTTCCACTTTCTTGATAATGTCTATTGATGTAAAATAGTTTAAAATTTTGATGAAGTCCAATTTATCTAATTTTCCTTTTGCTGATCATGCTTTCATTGTCATATCTGAGGTAAATCCATTGCCAAATTCAAAATCCCTGTATTTTTGTCCAATAATTTTATGGTTTGAGTTCTTGTATTTAGGTCGTTGATCCATTTTGAGTTATTTTGTTAATATGGTGTGAGGTTGGGAGTATAACACCTTTCTTTTTCATGTAGACATCCAGTTGTCCCACCACAGTTTGTTGAAGAGGCTATCCTTTCCCTCGTTGAATGATCTTGGCAACCTTGTTGAAAATCTGTTGGCCATAGATATATGAGTTTACTTCTGGCCTCTCAAGTTTATTCCATTGATTTATATATCTATCCTTATGCCAGTACCACACTGTTTTGATTTGTAGCTTTGTAGTAAGTTTCAAAATCAGAAACTGGAGTCCTTGACTTTTTCAACATTGTTTTAGTTTTTTGGGATACCTTGTAATTCCATATGAATTTTATGCTTATTTATGCAAAATATACTCGTGGAATTTTGATAGGGATTGCATTTAGTCCATAGATCAATTTGGGGAGTATTGCCATTTTTACAACATTAAGTCTTGCAACTCATGAACATGGTATGACTTTCCATTTACTTAGGTCTTATTTATTTTAGCACCGTTTTGTGGTTTTCAGTATGCAAGTCTTTTACCTCCTTGATTAATTTTATTCTTAGATATTTTGTCCTTTTGGGATATATATATAATATATGTATTTATTTATTTATGTTTATATGCATACATATACAATTTTTTTCTAAGCCATTTGAAATTAAATTACAAACACCATGGTATTTCACTTCTGAATACTTAAGGATGTATCTCCTAAGAATAAAGATATTCTGCCATATAGCCTCAATACCATTATCACATCTAAAAGTTATTATTTAAATTTTACCACTTGTCACAAATCTCTTCTTTGGTTTTCCCTCAAGCCTGTTAGCACCAGGACCCGGCCCCATCCATCATCAAGTGGGTACGAGCCCTGGGACCCCTTGGGCCATGTAGCCAGCCATGCTGGGACCAACCAGTGGACCAGCACCCACTGTATGAGGTAGGGCCTGGTAGCCAATCAGGCTGTTGGCCAGCCCTACCTGCCAGCAAGCCCAAATAAAGGAACAAGACAAAACTCCAGAAGAACTAAAAGTGGAGATAAGCAATCTACCTGATAAAGAGTTCAAGGTAATAACCATAAAGATGCTCAGTGAACTTGGGAGAAGACTGGATGAACACAGTGAGATGTTTAACAAAGAGTAAAAATATCTAAAGAAGAGCCAAGCGGAGCTGAAGAATACAATAACAGAAATAAAAAATACATTAGAAGGAATCAGTCAATTCATACTACCCAAGGCAATCTACAGATTCAATGCAATCCCTATCAAAATACCAAAGTCATGGACTTCCCTGGTGGTGCAATGGTTAAGAATCCACCTGCCAGTGCAGGGGACACAGGTTCAGTCTCTGGTCCGGGAAGATTCCACATGCCACGGAGCAACTAAGACTGTGCACCACAACTACTGAGCACGCGCTCTAGAGCCCGCGAGCTACAACTACTGAGCCCATGTGCCACAACTACTGAAGCCTGTGCACCTAGAGTCCATGCTCCACAAGAAGAGAAGCCACCGCACTGAGAAGCCCGCACACTGCAACAAAGAGTAGCCCCCACTCTGCAACTAGAGAAAGCCCATGTGCAACAACAAAGACCCAACGCAGCCAAAAAATAAATAAATAAACTTATTTATTAAAAAAAAAACACTGAAGTCAGGAAATTCCCTGGCAGTCCATTAGTTAGGACTCAGCACTTTCGCTGCCGGGGCTCAGGTTCAATCCCTGGTCAGGGAACTAAATTCCTGCAAGCTGTGCAGCATGGCCAAATTAAGAAGGAAAAAAAAGTCATTTTTCACAGAACTAAAACAAATATTTCTAAAATTCATATGGAAACATAAAAGACTCTGAATAGTCAAAACAATCATGATAAAGAAGAACAAAGCTGGAGGCATCATGATCGCTGATTTCAAAGTATAACAAGGCTACAGTGATCAAAACAGTATGGTACTGGCACAAAAACAGATACAAGAACAGAAAGCCTAGAAATAAACCCACACTTACATGGTTAGTTACTCTATGACAAAGGAGGCAAGAATATAAAATTGGGTGTTGGGAAAATGGGACAGCTACATGCAAAAGAAACTGGACTACTTTCTCATATCATATACAAAAACAAACTCAAAATGAAGTAAAGACTTAAATGTAAGACCTGAAACCATAAAACCCTTAGGAAAAAAAACATCGGCAGTACACTCTTTGATATTGATCTTAGCAATTTTTTTTTGATGTGTATCCTCAGGTGAGGGAAACAAAAGTAAAAATAAATGCTGCACCAAACTACAAAGCTTTTGCACAGTGAAGGAAACTATCAACAAAATGAAAAGTCTGCCTACTGAATGGGAGAAGATATTTGCAAACCCATAATGGGTTAATATCGAAAATATATAAAGAAATCATTTAACTCAACATCAAAAAAAAAAAGATTAAGAATGGGCAGAGGACATGAATAGACATTTTTGCAAAGAAGACATATAGATGGCCAACAGGCACATGAAGAGATGCTCAACATCACTAATCACCAAGGAAATGCAGATTCCAACCATGATGAGATATCATCTCACACATTTCAGAATGGCTGTCATCATAAGTGTTGGTGAAGATGTGGAGGAAAGGGAACCCTCATTTACTGTTGGTGGGAATGTAAATTGGTATGGCCACTATGCAAAACAGTATGGAAGTCCCTTAAAAAATTAAAAATAAACTACCATATGATCTAGCAATTGCTCTTCTGAGTATTTTTCTAAAGAGAACAAAAGCATGAATTGGGAGATTGGGATTGACATATATACACTAATATGTATAAAACAGATAACTAATAAAAATACATGAACCCCCCAAAAAAGAAAAAAACCCACTAATTTGAAAAGATACATGCACCCCCCCCCCCATGTTCGCTGAAGCATTATCTGCAATAGCCAGGAAATGGAAGCCACCTAAGTGTCCATCCATAGATGAAGGGATAATGAAGATGTGGTACATGTACAATGTAATATTAGCCACAAAAAGAATGAAATCTTGCCATTTGTGAAAACTTGGATGGACTTTGAGCATATTATGCTAAGTGAAGTAAGTCAGAGAGAGACAAACACTGTATGATTTCATTCATATGTGGAATCTAAAAAAACAAAACAAATGAACAATGCAACAAAACAGAAACAGACACATAGATACAGAGAATAAACTAGTGGTTGCCAGAGGGGAGGTGAGTGCGAGGGATGAGTGAAATAGGTGAGGGAGATTAAGAGGTATAAACTTCCAATTATAAAATAAATAAGTCACAGGGATGTAATGTATAGGATACGGAATGTAGTCAATAATATTGTAATATTTTTGTATGGTGACAGCTGGTAACTAGACTTATCATGGTGATCATTTTGTGGTGTATTAAAATATTGAACTACTATGTAGTACACCTGAAACTAAAGTAATATTTTGTCAATTATACATGAATAAAAGATTTATAATATTTACATAGACATCAAAACTTTTTTTTAGAGAACAGGTGTTTTTTTTAAATTTTACTTATTTTTGGTTGTGTTGGGTCTTCATTGCTGCATGCAAGCTTTCTCTAGTTGCGGAGAACAGGGGCTACTCTTCGTTTCAGTGCGCAGGCTTCTCATTGCGGTGGCTCCTCTTGTTGCAGAGCACGGGCTCTAGGCACGCAGGCTCAGCAGTTGTGGCACACGGGCTTAGTTGCTCCTAGGCATGTGGGATCTTCCCGGTCCAGGGATCGAACCCGTGTCCCCTGCATTGGCAGGCAGATTCTTAACCACTGTGCCACCTGCTCCAGTCAGCAAGATGGCTGAATAATACTTTCTTGCTCATATCCCTCCTACCAGCAACAATAATTCAGCATCCATCAGGCAGAAAAGTGCCTTTGTGGCAGTGCTGGGACACAGGTAGATTGTGAAACCTTGGTGCAGGCCAAGATCAAGGAGAGAGATTTTGAGAAGGCAGGCCTGAACCCAGGGTGCTGATTTTACTGGTCACAGACCTGAAACAGCTCTATATCTGAGGATTCAGCTATAGCCCCAGAAGAAGTCATGCCCACCCATGCATTGGACAATAGGCACACAGACCTCAGTCTTGAATGTGGATCCTGAAGTGGCCTGTGAGCTGGCTCTAGCCACTCTCGGCTGTGATCCAGGAGCCCTTGCAAGTAAGCCTGCCAAACTTGGTCAAACTGTAGATTTTTTTTTTTTTTTTTTTTTTTTTCAAACTGTAGATTTTGAAACAACCTTTAACTGGGCTCTAGTCCATCCTAGCCACAGTCAGTGAACAGTCCTGTTGACAGAAGGACCCAGCAGCAGATGCTCTATGCCCCAGAGATCCTGAAATTGCCCTATACTTGGTTCCAGCCCCTCTGGCCACATCCATGGAGCAGTCCTGCCCACCCAGGGTTCTGGAGGAAGACCTGCCAATCCACACCTCCAGAGCCAGGTCTGCAGACCTCAGTCTTGGCTGTGAAACCTGAAATAGCCCTGAGCCTCAGTTTCAGCCCTTCTCAGCCACAGTCCAGAGCAGTCCTGCCCACCCAAGGATTCATCCAATGACCAGGTCCTCCCAGGGAGCTGGTGGGAACCACCTCCATGCACCTGGTAACAGGCTGCTGTCTGAGGACCCAGCTGTGGAAACTGAAGCAGATCCTTCTCCCAGCAGCACCATATTGAACAAGGTACTGGAGGCAGTTCCATACCACTGGGGACCGGACAGAATCCACACCTGCCCCAGCCCCTGGTAACATGCCCGCCAGCCATGGACCACCCCCTGCAGACCCAGCAACATCATATAATTGGATCTAACCCAACAAGACTGCAATTCCAAAAGTAATCCCATTATTCTGGAAAACTGACAGGACTTTGAAGTGATATCTGCACTCCCATGTTCATTTCAGCATTATTCAAAATAGGCAAGACAGGGAAAAAACTTAAGTGTCCATTGGTAGATGAATGGATAAAGACAATGTGGTATGTATGTATGTATCTATCATCTATCTATCTGTCATCTATCTATAATGGAATATTATTCATCCATAAAAAGAAAGAAATGCTGCCACTTCCAACAACAGGGATGGATCTTGAGGGCATTATGATAAGTGAAATAAATCAGACAGAGAAAGACAAATAGTGTATGACCTCACTTATATATGGAATCTAAAAAAAAAAAAAAAAAAAAAGAAAAAAGAGAGAGAGAGCCAAACAAAGAAATAGGATAAGAATGGTGGTTGCCAGGGGCTGAGGGGTGGGAGAAATGGGGACACCCCGAGTGTTAATCACCTATGGGATATACAAGTGGAGATATCCAACAGGCTGTTAGGTACACAGGTTTGGAGGCTGAGTGTTTGACTCAATGAAAAAGGTGGGTTTTGAGTGGGGGCTCCTATTAACTTGCTAGGGCTGCCATAACAAAATACAAAACACTGGGTGGCTACACAGTAGAAATTTATTTCCTCACAATTCTAGATGGAGCTAGCAGTCTGACACCAAGGTGTCAGCAGGATTGGTTTCTTCTGAGGCCTCTGCTTGGCATGTAGATGGCCATCTTCTCTCTGTGTCTTCACATAGCCTTATTTGTGTGTGTCTGGGTCCTAATCTGCTCTTCTTATAAGTACACCAGTCATATGGAATTAGGGTCCTTCCTAATAACTTCATTTTTAACTGAATGACCTCTTTAAAGACCCAGTCTCCAAAGTACAGTTATATTCTGAAATACTGGGGGTTAGGACTTCTACCTAAGGATTTGCAGGGGACACAGTCCAACAGGGCCCAAAGGTAGAGTCTCTCAATCATAAGGAGCCTGACTAAACAGAACACATTTTGTATTCAATAGCACTGAGTTAAAATAATCCTAAAAGCAATCAGTAAAGGTAAAATTTCCCCCAACTAACAAGCAAATGAGTTTTTGAAGTGTGTTTGGGGAAAAAGACACTTTCCAAAGGGAGGTATAAACACAGAAAGGAAGAAAAGCAGTAAGGGAGGAAATGAGCTTGTACATTTCAGTAAGCTGTCTCATATTTGGTTCAAGTCAAGAAAACAGGAAAAAAAGATTATTTAGACAGAAAAAACTAAATTTCAAGGACAATTTCTACTTATAGGAAGAAACTAATTTTAAAACATGCCATGCTATGTTTGGGAAAGGAAGTTAAAGAAATGAAGCTAGCAAACTCCTTGCCAATATTTCTCTAACTACATCCAGGAGCAAGAATTACAATGGATTTCTCTCCCTTTGGGTCAGGGACTAAGGGATGTTTTTGCAGGGTTGTGGAAAACAGGCTGTGGCATGTGTTTATGATATATTTGGTGGTGGGCAGGAAGGAAAGGGGATGATAGAAAAAATGCAAGAATAAATCTGTGTTTTTATCAGATCAAGTCACTATATCCGGGCAATCTTCTTCACTACGCTTGATCTTAGCCAAAAGGCCAAGAAGCGATGGGGCAATTTTCTGTTTGTCCCATGTATTTTCATTCTTTAATAGCTATGCGACTTAGACAACTTATTCACTCTCTCGCTTCCTCAGTTTCCCCATCTGTAAAATGGTTGTAATACCTTCCTCATAGAGCTCATGTTGAGGATAAATGAACTTAAACGTGAGAAAAGTTAAACAGCTCTTGGTGCACGGTAGACTCTCAGTAAGTGTTAATTATCCTCACCATCCCTGTCGCCACATCATCACCTGTCATTAACCACATCCCATCCACTTCTTCGTCCTAAATGACTAGCTGGAAAGGTCACCATGACGAAAATCCATGAGTTGTTTGTAGTTAGTTGGTATCTGCAAGGAGAGGCCCAAATTATTCTCATGTCACTCTCACTTCCAGCAATGTCTTCCTTCCCCTCTCCCAAGTTGGACTGCTTTGGGGAGGCTTTCCCTGAGGGTTCCAACCCAGGCTGACCTTGCTACAAGGAACAGATAGATGGAAGGCTGAACTTGGTGCTGAGGTGCTGTGGATTGATTCAGATGGTGGACAGCCTCGGGGAGGCGTACCAAGATCATACCTTCTGGGCTCAACAAGTTCAGATGGTGATTCTGGCAAAAACTGGCACTGGGGTTCCAGCAGTTTCTTCCATGGGTGGAAGTTGAGAGTGGGATTTAATCTAGTTGAGAACATCATCCAGTAGGAAACCACACAGACCCCAGAAGTACCAGAGAGAGGACAGGAGAGCTGTGGCTCAGTGTCAGCCTGGGCCCCACCAACTTCTTGGTCCTAAATGACTAGCTGGAAATGTCGCCATGACGAAAATCCATGAGTTGTTTGTAGTTAGTTGGTATCTGCAAGGAGATGCACAAATTATTCTCTAAAATTCTCACTACGAATCCTGTCAAAGGTTTCTTCAAAATGCTCATGCTGTGATATGTTTGGTAACTTTTTCATGTGAAGGGAAATCCCAGCCCTTGCAGTGGGTCCACTAATTTTGGGAACTGTCAGATATTTCTAGGATTAAATTTCTTTAAATTTTCACACATCAGAGGGGGGTCAAGCATCCTCTTTTTTTTAAAATTAATTAATTAATTAATTTTTTTGACTGCTTTGGGTCTCTGATGCTGTGCATGGGCTTTCTCTAGTTGCGGAGAGCGGGGGCTCCTCTTCGTTGCAGTGTGGGAGCTTCCCATTGCAGTGGCTTCTCTTGCTGTAGAGCACAGGCTCTAGGCACGTGGGCTTCGGTAGTTGTGGCTCGCAGGCTCTAGAGCACAGGCTCAGTAGTTGTGGCACATGGGTTTAGTTGCTCTGAGGCATGTGGGATCTTCCCAGACCAGGGCTCAAGCCCATGTCCCCTGCATTGGCAGGCGGATTCTTAACCACTGAGCCACCAGGGAAGCCCAAGCATCCCCTAACATTTTTTTTTTTGGGGGGGGTACACCAAGTTCAATCATCTGTTTTTATACACATATCCCCGTATTCCCTCCCTTCCTTGACCCCCCCTCCTCGAGTCCCCCCCACCCTCCCCGCCCCAGTCCTCTAAGGCATCTTCCATCCTCGAGTTGGACTCCCTTTGTTGCACAACAACTTCCCACTGACTATCTATTCCCTAACTTCTTATCATTTGTTCCCCTGGCTGCATTGCTAATGAGAAGGATTAATGATCTGTGGCTCTTCTTGGCGTCTAGTCTGCAACTTTCCTGGTAATGACTGTCACGATCTACAAAACGTGGCATTTTAGATTCTTGCCTCCAACTATTACAATGGTTAGAGAATTTAGTAAAAATGGATGGTCTTTTCATTGGCCCCAATCTTCTCCACTTTCTTTAAAGGCCCGACCTCTTACCTGGACCTCTCTTTTTCAGTAGACAACATTTCCTCTCACTTCTCTCAGAAGTATGAACTGCTTCAATCTTCTCTCACCCTCAAAAACGTGTCCAGGTGTTCATATATACTCTCCATAGTCCCCTCTTTCTTAGCATAGAGTTCTGTTAGGACGCTTGGTTTTAACACAGAGAAATCCTATCCAAATTAGCTTAAGCAAAAATGCAACTCTACTATAAAGGTGCCAGGCTATCTTGGGAATATTTGTATGTGGCTAGATCCCCGGGCATAGCTGGAGCCAGGGACTTCTTTTCCACCTGGACTCTCTCTTGTGTGTACAGTTGTGTTTTGTTTTTTGGAATTGCTTCATCCTTCTCTTATGCTGTGTACCAGTTCTGCCTACATCTCCATCCATTGGAACAAGTTACCAATAGTGTCTTGGTTCAGATCTCTATCCATCAGGCAGACAGATGGAGCTGGAAGAGCTCAGTTCTGATTCCAAATTCCCATGGATGCATTCTGATTGGCCAGCTTGAACCAAGACCCACTTATGGACCAATGAACTCCAGCCAGAGTTGGGTCACAGTGTATTACCATGGCTGTTCCTATGGTAGCCATCTGAATGGAGGTGGGTACAGGGGAAGGTGGGAGGTGGGCAGACCTCACTGAAGAGGCAGGAGATCCCAGAAAAGGAGGGGATTCTGGGACAAAACAATACGTGTCTACTCCATGCTGTCCTTTCTCTCCAGACAAATTGCATTCCACCTCTTTCCATCTCCTTCAGGATCTAGTCTCATTAATCACCCTTTTTTTTCTTTTACATTTTCAATCTGTTTCTCTACCTGGGCGTTAAAATTTGCTCAAGGCCCTCCTATACTAGAGGACCATCCCATAACCATTCTTCAAGCTCCTGCCCAATTGTGTACTTTTTTCTCCACTAAATACATTTTATCTGCCCCTTACTTACATTTTACCCCAACCTGGCCTCCTCCCCCTTGATTCCTGCCGCCTCCATCCCCCCAGATGTTTCTTGGTGTTTGAAGGGCTGAGGACAAGGCAGGGTGAAGGTAGCATGAAGTGTATTGGCCGCTGTGAGTGGGTGTGATGTCTCTGAGTGCCAGAGACTCCCTCGGCGCTTCTCAGTAGCCACAGAGCCCAGCCCAAGGGGTCCCCTGGATTGTGAGGCGTGGCACTGACCAGTCCCTGACCTTTTGAGCTTCCTGGTTCCAGGGAGTCTATGGCCACAGAACCACCTGGGCTCCACCCAGGCTGCTGAGAGTCAGCTTGTTTACCGAAGTGTCCCTTGGTTAAAGGGCCGTCTCACGCAGAGGCCTGGGAGGGTGTGCTTCAGGCCTTTTGCCATTCGCTTCCTCAGGTGAGGGTAACCTCTGGGCTAGGCCTGGGCCCTTTGGGATGAAGGAGACAGGGAACAACCACAGGTTCGACCAGAACTGCTGCTTTAAGGGTACCCACTGGTAAAGGCCAAACCCCAGCACTTGCTCCCCAATCTGCCTTTCTGCTGCTCTTGGCTACAAGGGTGCTTATGGGGACGCCCTATTTCATGAAGCCCTTTGCTGCTTTAATTTTCTTCAAACATTTTATTATGGTAAATTTTAAATACATACAAAGTAGAGAGACTAGTTTTACGTGTCTACCATCCAGGTTCAACCACTCAGTTTCAACAATAAGCCATTTAAAGCCAGTGTTTTTCCATCTATACCACCAAACCAATACCCATCCCCATAATCTCAGAGCACTTCTCAGATAGATTTCATCTGCAAATATTTCAGTATGTATCTCTAAATAATAATGCCCCCCTTTTTTGGTCATGTTTATTAAGATATCATTTACATGCAGTAAAATTTTCCTTTTTAAGGTACAGTTCTGAGGTTTTAGAAACTCATTCAGCCAGATCACCACCACAATCAGGATACAAAACAACGGTCACCCCTCAAAGTTGCCCGGTGCCCCTTTGCAGTGAACCCCGTCTCTCATCCTCAGGCAGCCACAGATCCATTTTTATTCCCGAGTTTCACCTTTTCCAGCATGTCACAAAAATGGAATTATAACGTATGTAGGCTTTTGAAGGATCACCTTTTTTTTTTTTTTTTTTTTTTGGTTTGTTTTTTTATTTTTTATTTTATTTATTTTTTATTTTTTATTTTTTTTATTATTATTTTTTATTATTTTTTTTGGGGGGGTACATCAGGTTCAATCATCTGTTTTTATACACATATCCCCGTATTCCCTCCCTTCCTTGACTCCCCCCCCTCAAGTCCCCGCCACCCTCCCTGCCCCAGTCCTCTAAGGCATCTTCCATCCTCGAGTTGGACTCCCTTTGTTATACAACAACTTCCCACTAACTATTTTACAGTTGGTAGCATATATATGTCTGTGCTACTCTCTCGCTTCGTCTCAGCTTCCCCTTCACCCCCCGCCCCCTCCCGAAGGATCACCTTTTAAAACATCGTCATACCATCACCACATCTCCCCAGTCAGCAATAATTCCCCAATATCCAATAGCCAGTGTTCACATTCCCACAATTGCTCTAAAACACATTTGTTTATACTCTGATTTAGGATCTAAACAGAGGATTGTAATTGGTTACCATGTCTCTGTAGAAAATCTAGAGGTTTCCTCCCCATTTTTTGTTTTAAGAAATGAGGTTGTCATGAAGGATTTCCCTTAATCTGGGTTTTATTGATTGCATCTGCATGTCATTTCTTCCATTCCCAAAGCCTTCCTTCTTAAATATGGCCCATGGACCAGCAGCATCTGTACCATCTGGAAGTTTGTTAGAAATGCAGAATCTTGGACCCCACTCAAGACCTACTCAATCAGAATCTGCATTTTTTAAATTTTTAACAAGCTCTCTGGGTGATTCACCTGCTGTGAATTGGTAGTGAGAGCTAGAGTTTTGATCTGGTTTAAGTTCACTATTTGGGGGGGAGGGGGACAAGGCTGCTTTGTAGGTGGTGTTGCATCCTTTATTATTTCTCAGCCCAGCATGACTGCTCCTTGTCTGCCAGGACTTGTGCCTCCTTATCACTCAGGCCTCTTAAAATGCAGGCACACCCAAGGATCTGCCCTTTGCCCACCTCCCTTCTCTTTTCCTCCTGAGTCCCAGTGAGCTCACTTACTTCAGGGCTCTCAGATATCACTTTTATAGTTTTTTTTTTTTTTTTTTTTTTTGGCGCATGGGCTTAGTTGCTCCACGGCATGTGGGATCTTCCTGGCCCAGGGATCGAATCTGTGTCTCCTGCATTGGCAGGCAGATTCTCAACCACTGCGCCACCAGGGAAGCCCACTTTTATAGTTATGATCCACAAATCTTTCTCTCTAATCCTGACGTCTCTTTAGTCTCCAATTTGCCTTCCCAGTTGCTGAAAGAATATATCTTCCCAGACGTTCAGCCTACCCTTTAATTCAACACATTAAAGACTGAATCACTATTTTCCATATTATTTTCCCTTTGGGTTAGCAACCTAGGCATCTTCTGATCACTCAGGCTGCACTATGAAAAGTTCTCTTCTATTTTCCCCCCACTCTTTCATGTCTTGCCTCTAATCAGTGGTTAAGCTTTATTAATTCTCCTTCTGTATTTGTCAGCCTTCATTAGGTTATGCTGGGGTAAGAAACAATTCCCCTCAATTTCAGTGGCTGAGAACATGAAGTTGTATTTTTTGCTCAAGTTATGAGTTGGCTGTGGGTCGACTCCAGCTCTGTTCTGCTCCGTGTGTCTTCTTCATTCCGGGATCCATGCTTAAGAGGCAGTCCCAGTACGGGGTATGGCAAAGGAAAATGAGGAATGGCAGGACTAGGAATCACTTTCAAAGCCCCTGCTCAGTCATGGACAAATCAATTCCATGCACATTTCATTTGCAATAGCCAATGACAAACTCGAGTCCCATATCCGTGGGTTGGGAAAGTGTGTCAAGTATATAAAATCAATAGTGAAACCTTTCATGACTCCTATTTTATATCTCTGTTGCATTCCTTATTTCAATTCCTTTTATCCCTGCCTCAACCTTCACTTCTCTCAGCTTAGAATGCAATTCCTCAGGGAAGCCTTTTCCCCAGTGCCCTCAGACAAGATCACATCCACTGCTCTCTGTTGTCATGGGACTTGTACTTTTTCTTAGCACATGGTTCAACTAATGAATTATTTATGCGATATTTAATCTCTGACGTTCCCCCGAGACTGCAAGCTCTGTGAGGGCAGACACAGCATCTGCTTTGCCTACCATTCTATCCTTGGCACCTAGAAAAGCGTCTAGGGCACATTGCATATTCAATAATTATGTAAATGATGCAAAAGAATGAATGCATGTCTTAGTCATGCCCATACCACCCTGCACCTGGATAACTGAGAGACATTATCAACAGTTTCTGATGCCTGTTTTATTCTTCTGCCATCAAGGTTTCCTACCCAAAGACCTACTCTTTTCACATCATCTATCAGTCTTTTAATTCAGCCTCCTCTTCTGCCACTTTTACTGCTGAAACATATTATTGAATTATTCATATTTCCTGAATTATTATGCTTTCTTAGACCCTCATGTTTTTGCACATACTGTTCCTTCTAAAGAATTCCCCCCAGGTGAAGGGGAAGCTGGGACGAAGTGAGGGAGTATCATAGACATATATATACTACCAACTGTAGAACAGATAGCCAGTGGGAAGTTGCTATATAACAAAGGGAGATCAACTCGATGATGGATGATGCCTTAGAGGGCCGGGACGGGTAGGGTGGGGGGGAGTAGCGGGAGGGAGGGGATATAGGGATATGTGTATAAATACAGCTGATTGACTATGGTGTACCTCAGAAACTGGTTCAAGAGTGTAAAGCAATTATATTCCAATAAAGAGCTTAAAAAAAATAGAACTCCCCCTCCTCAGTGCTCTGCCTGGTAAAATCCTATTCACCTTGCACATCTCAGTCTGGAGGCTGCCCCCTCTGCTGAGCCACCTTGGCTCTCAGTGCAGACTTGGGCCCCCCACCCCACATTCTGTGTCTGCATCTCTGTTTCAGCAATTGTCATGTTGTATTCTAGTGGTTTGTGTGCTTCTGCTAGACTAAGCTTGTGGAGGCCAAGAATGATATTTTTGTCTTATATTACCCAGCACTTCATATAGAGCCTGGAACAAATCAGGCGCTCAAAATTGCTGCTACACTGTTGCAAGTCACAATTATTTAACAAAGGAACAGCTTCTCTATCCAGAAGCAGAGGTCAAAACACATGTTAACAACTTCCCTGCACTTCAGGCATGGGCAAAGCCTCAGACTTCCAATCAGGATCGGCTTACTTTTTTTATACACCCAGTCCTAATGTTGTTTGCGGTTTTCCAGAGCAGATTAGAGAAAGGAGGGAGGCACTTCTGAAGACAGGCCTAGTGACAGCTGCAGGAAGTGGCCTCTGACGGCTGTCAGTAAACAAGCAGAGAGCACCCACGGCAGCAGAGGTGGCCGCTTTCTTGGAGTGGTTGCACCAGTGTTTCGCTGGCAAGGTCCTGTTTCCTGCAACCCTCTCCCATAATTCTGAGCTTGGAGACTCCTTAGATTAAAAAAAGAAAAAATCCTTGGTGACTTCTTTTGTTTCCCTCACATCTGGAGAAGGGGGCCAGACACTGAGCCCCATTCTCCTGGTGACAAGCCTGAGGAAAGGATGACTTCCTTCATTGGGGTCCTCTTTTCTTCCTGTTTTGCTTGGTAGCTGCAGCAGTCATGGCTTGGATTTGCTGTTGCTGTTGTTGTTTTCAGGTAAGCAAAGTATATAGTCCAGAGTGAATTTTTGCCCCGCCACACACTGGCTAAAACGGTGATTCTCCAATATGAGTGTAGGTCAGAATCACCTGGAGGGCTTGTTAAGTCAGAACTTGTTGGACTCCACCCCCAGAGATTCAATAGGTCTGGGGTATGGATCTAGAAATCTGCATTTCTAATGAGTTCCTAGATGGTGCTGATGCTGCCAGTCTGGGGACCATACCTTGAGAATCACTGGCCTAAACAATAAGCCTCAAGCATGACCAGTGATGAAAAACTCTGGCCAAATGGAAAAATGCAGAAAATTTCATCTTTGATCATGCACTTCTTGCTTCATTTACACAAGTGTTTACCCTCCCCCCCCGGCCCCGCCCCTCCAAGGCAGACTTTGTGACTTGATGAGTCCACTTGCGGGACCAGTTGAACTGGATATTTATTATCAAATATTTACTTAGACCAAAGAAAAAGTTATAAATTCTGTAAAAATAGACGATGCTGGCATCCTGACTTCCCTGCAAAGGCAGTTCTCCAAAACCTGCTCTCTCCTAGATCTCTATCACTGACTCATATTTAGACCAAAAGCATCAGAAACAAACTCACTCAGCAGCTCCTTGTTCTCTGCTGTCACATCCTGCCCTCCCCCTGCCCCCACCTTACCCCCACTCTCCCCAAGCTCTTTTTTATTCCAGATATCAGATTTTGTATTAAACCATTAACGGTAGTTGCTAAGGCAACATACTATTAATATAAGTCCATTTCAAAATTAATTACCTAATGATAGGTCATGATGGTACGTGACTAAGGTTATATTCATTGAAGAAACGTTAGCAATGGAGAGAGTGGATGAAAACCTCAGAAAAATGTTAAAACAGTTCCAAGAAGACCAACACAGGCATATTTGGAATAATGTGACTTGCATCCTTCACTGCTGCTCACCAATGGCTTTTGGCTTGAGCACTGTCTCTCTGTGCAGTTTTAAATAGAACCCAAGGGGTCAGGCTTTGATTTTGAAACAGAACTGTCATCGACAATAAGAGTTCCTGTATAGGAGGGAAATTTCCTGTTATTCTCTTAGCAGGACTTGGAGAGAAGAATGAATAACATCCAGTGAATTCCAAACTCCATAGATGCTAAAACTCACACTGTTTTGCATTGCAACATCTCTGAATTTCAGGTTCATCTTACAACGAATGGCATTTTATAATCATGGTTGGCCAGGTGACAGCTGAGATGTTTTGTCACTGCCTGAACACACACAAACTCAGTGGTTATTCCTGGTGGTATGACTTGGCAACTGTAATCTCCATGTTTCCGTCAACAAATTGTATAAGGACCATCTAGAAAAGAAACATGCTGCCTGTTGTCTGAAAACCTTCTGTTGACATCTTCAACAGAGATTAAGAATGTGCTGGCATTAAAAGGTGTACACAAGATGTTAGTGGCTTGAAAGCAAATAATAATGAAGTACTCTTCAAAATGCTACATCACTGGCACCTGGTAATTAAGGACATCAGCAATTTTGAGTCATAAAATGATTCAGAAGAATAGACATTCTGTGTGTGAAGAAACTACAGGAATTCCTTAATGAACTTTTTTTGCTTGTTTTCCTTTTTCTGTGGAAATGATGTATAATGATGTATGTATAACGATGTATGTCTAAGTCTAAAAGTTCTCATTCAATAAATATTTAAAAATTCTAAATGATAAAAAAATCTTTTATGAATGATGTAATTGGGAGTATCTTGCTTTTTAACAGCAGCTCAACCTTTTTTTTTTCTTCAGTGTCTTTATTTTTTTAAGCTCTTTATTGGAATATAATTGCTTTACACTTTTGTACCAGCTTTTGAGGTACATCAAAGTGAATCTGCTGTATTTATACATATATCCCCATATCCCCTCCCTCCCGCGACTCCCTCCCACCTTCCCTGTCCTGGCCCTGTAAGGCATCACCCATCATCGAGTTGATCTCCCTTTTTGATACAGCAACTTCCCACTAGCTATCTATTTGACAGTTGGTAGTGTATACATGTCTATGCTACTCTCTCATTTCGTCCCAGCTTCCCCTTTGCCTCCCGCTCCCCGAACCCCCTGTCCTCCAGTCCATTCTCTGCAACTGCATCCTTATTCTTGCCCTGTCACTGGGTTCATCAGTACCTTTTTTTTTTTTTTAAGATTCCGTATATATGAGTTAGCATACGGTATTTGTTTTTCTCTTTCTGGCTTACCTCACTCTGTATGACAGACTCTAGGTCTATCCACCTCATGATATATAGCTCCATTTCATTCCTTTTTATGGCTGAGTAATATTCCATTGTATACATGTGTCACATCTTCTTTATCCATTCATCTGTTGATGGGCATTTAGGTTGCTTCCATGTCCTGGCTATTGTAAATAGTGCTGCAATGAACATTATGGTACATGTTTCTTTTTGGATTATGGTTTTCTCTGGGTATATACCCAGGAGTGGGATTACTGGGTCATATGGTAGTTCCATTTTTAGTTTCTTAAGGAACCTCCGAACTGTTTTCCATAGTGGCTGTACCAACTTACATTCCCACCAACAGAGCAGGAGAGTTCCCTTTTCCCCACACCCTCTCTAACATTTATTGTTTCTAGATGTTTTGATGATGGCCATTCTGATCAGTGTGAGGTGATACCTCATTGTGGCTTTGACTTGCATTTCTCTAATGATTAGTGATGTTGAGCATCTTTTCATGTGTTTGTTGGCCATCTGTATGTCTTCTTTGGAGAAATATCTGTTTAGGTCTTCCACCCATTTGTGGATTGGGTTATTTGCTTTTTTGGTATTGAGCTGCATGCAGCTCAACCTTTTTAATCTGAGGACTCCTTTAATACTCTTAAAAATTAAGGAATATAAAGAAGTTTTGTTTATGTATTCAATAGTAATCTCTATCAATATTCACCAAATTAGAAATTTACACAGACTTACTTTGTATTGAAGTATAGTTGATTTACAATGTTGTGTTAGTTTTAGGTGTACAGCAAAGCAATTCATATATATATATTATATATATATATACATACACATATTCTTTTCCAGATTCCTTTCCCTTATAGATTATTACAATATATTGAGTATAGTTCCCTGGGCTATACAGTAGGTCCTTGTTGGTTATCTATTTTATATACAGTAGTGTGTATATGTTAATCTCAAACTCCTAATTTATCCCTCTCCCCGTTTTCCCCTTTGGTAACCATAAATTTGTTTTCTAGTCTGTAAGTCTATTTCTATTTTGTAAATAGTTTATTTGTATCATTTTTTTTTAGATTCCAAATATAAGTGATGTCTTATGATATTTGTTTTTCTCTATCTGGCTTACTTCACTTAGTATGGTAATCTCTAGGTCTATCCATGTTGCTGCAAATGGCATTATTTCATTCTTTTTTATGGCTGAGTAATATTCTATTAAGTATATATATCACATCCTCCTTACCCATTCATTTGTCGATGGACATTTTGGTTGCTTTCGTGTCTTGGCTATTGTAAACAGTGCTGCTATGAACATTGGGGTGTATACATCTTTTACAGTTTTCTCTGGATATATGCCCAGGAGTGGGATTGCTGGGTCATATGGTAGTTCCATTTTCAGTTTTATAAGGAATGTCCATACTGTTCTCCATAGTGGCTGCACCAACCTACATTCCTTTTTCTCCACACCCTACACAAACATTTTTAATACTGAAGAACACATAGACACACATTCCATTAGATGTCAGAAAGATAATGCCATCACAAAACATGTAGCCTCTGAAAAACTTGAATGTACACTGGTGAGAGAATGAGAGCAAAAGGGCAGATAATGTCATAGTGTTAATAGGAAAATTGCTTTGACCTTTGGATCCCCTGAAAGGGGTCTCACACTTTGAGAGTCCTGAATTTCAGGACACAGTGGAACTGGCTGTCTAGGAGGAGGACAGGATAGGAGTTGGGACAAAGTCGAAAGGAGGAGTGTGGTCTGGCTCCCAGGGGAGAAAGCTGGATTTCCTGGAGACTAGGAGAGGATTCGGGCCTTGCAGTTTCTGCCAGTGATGGAGAGCTGGAAAGACATGCAAGTGGCTGTGCAGGTACCTGTGGAAGAAGGACACTGGGGGCATAAGGCACTGAGCACCAACCAAGGTCCAAGTGGACAGTTAAGCCAGAGAGAGGTCAGACTCTGGGGAGGTGCCGGCCTTCCAGGTACCATGCAGGCTGGAGCAACGAGATCCTAGTGGCAGTCACCTGACCAGGGCCTCTTTTGCCACTGCCATCTTGACCTGAAATCCTAGAACTACCTAAGGAAGAAGGACCAGAGCTATGACCAAAACCAAAAAGATTGGCATTGTCTTTCTTCAGGAATCACTGGGACCAGATCAGCTTTGATTTAGAAATGACAGAAGAGTTACAGCAGGGACTTCTCTGGTGGTGCAGTGGTTAAGAATCTGCCTGTCAATGTAGGGGACACAGGTTCGATCCCTGGTCTGGGAAGAACCCACATGCCGCAGAGCAACTAAGCCCAAGTACCACAACTACTGAGCCTGCGTGCCGCAACTACTGAAGCCCGTGCTCTGCAGCAAGAGAAGCCAGTGCAATGCAAAGACAGGGCACCACAAGGAAGAGTAGCCGCAGCTCGCCACAACCAGAGAAAAGCCAGTGTGCAGCAAGGAAGACCCAATGCAGCCAATACAAATAAATAAATCTATTTTAAAAAAGGAAACACTACAACTTTAAAAAAAAAAAAAAAGAAAGAAAGAAATAGAAGTTACAGCAGCAGAAGCAAAGTAGTGATGAACAGATCTGAGATCATCCTGAATTTGATTTCTAGCTCTGCCACTTACTACCTGGAATGGCATTGCTGATAGAACCCACTTCACAGGACCCCGTCTGGGAGCACTGAGTGACACACGGAAGCTCTTCAAACTGCGCCTGGCACATAGTAAGCGCGATATACCTGTCATCATCTCTTGTACCGGGGATATGCTGGAAGCGTCATACCAGCCACACTGCATCGGAGGGACTGAGGGCTTTTCTCGGCCGTGAGTGCGGGCGTCCCACGTGTCCTGCAGGCAAGTCTGAGCAAACTCTGCCCAGATTCCGTAGGGGCCGGGCCTTCCTGGGTTTCTTATTTTTAATTTTTGTCAAGGCAAGCTCTAGCACTCCTCGCGAAACTGGGGAAGGGGGCGCCTGCAAGTCTGAGCCGGAAGGTGGGCGTGGGCAGGCATGGGCAGGCCTGTCAAGCCCTTTGCCACCTGCTGGGAACAGACTTGTCTAGAGGAGAGGAGGGGACCGGTCCTTGCTTCTCCCCTCCCTTCCCCCGTGCATCCCGCCTCCGGGGTGGGCGTGGCCGGCTCAGGGTCCCGCGGGCTGCCCCAGGGGGCGGAGCCGAGGGAGGGGTCTGCGAGCCACTCACGTCCTACAGCGCAGAGCGGAGCCCCGAGAGGCAGGCCCAGGAGGCGCCACATCCGGCGCTGTCCCGTGGTGCATAAAGCCGCCGCCGCCGCTGCCACCGCCACCCTCGGTTTCCAGCAGCAGCTCTGGCCTCCTCTCGCTGCGGGAGCAGCTGCTCCAATGCCCCAGAGCGGCCATGAGCGCCCCGCACTGGTGGGACCAGCTGCGGGCTGGCAGCTCAGAAGTGGACTGGTGCGAGGACAACTACACCATCGTGCCTGCCATCGCCGAGTTCTACAACACGGTGCGGGGCAAGGGAGTGGGGATGGCAGCCGGGCTGGCGGGAGGGGGCTGTCCCCAAGCGCCGCCGCTCCTGGAGCCTGGACCTGGGTCTGTGCGTGTATCCGGGGCATTTTCGCTCCAGGGCCAGAGTCAACCCACGCCCCCTCCTCCGCGCGCCTTCCAGCTCTCCATCTGTATCCTCTCCTATCCCTATCGCTGACATCTGGGCTCATCCTCCTCCTCTGGTCATTTCATTTTGATGGCTCTATTGTCTGGTTTGGTCCCCACCCGTCCCGGAGCCGGTGCTCTGTGTCAGCCCATTCTTCCAGTTTGGGTCACTTGGGGGCGGTGAACCCGTTGGGACTACTCCCTTCCTCCCTTAGGATCTCTGTGGCGTGACGCACTTAGGTCGCATTGTGCGTTTTTACCCTGAGTACCTGCTCTAGGAGTCCGGGGAAAGAGGGAGACCTCCCGGCAGGTCGCTGGGGCGGGGCCCACTCCGAGGTTGGCGCCGCCCCACGCGTAGACCAATAATAGGTCGAGTTACTTTTGGCCAGAATTAAGTTAATTACTACGAGTTCTTATTTCCTTGCTTTTAGTACGGAGTCTCATACCAGCTCCAAGCTCAGCTCCCCCAGGCCTGTGAACTCTCCAGTTATTAAGCCTGGGAAGTGAAAGGGAAATGTGGGAGTGACCATATGCGTGTTTTCTGGACTTGCCTAGGTCTCTAAGATGTGGGCAAGAGGAAACTTCCCCAAGGCAGAATCCTGTGTGTTTTTAGTCTTTCTGGGAGGGAAAGGCTGCAGTTGGGCAGGAAATGCCTCTTCTTTTTTGCTATGCCCATGCCTCAGGATTCTGGTACTAAAGGTGAGACTTTGCATGGTCATTTCTGTGGCTTATTTTTTCACTGCCCTAACATGGGAAACAGGAACTCCTGATTTAAGAGTCATTGTGAATTTGAGGTTGTTCGTTAGGATTTTCCCCTTAGATTTGCTAGAGACAATGTCCTTGGCTTGAGTCAAAGACTTATTGCCTGGAAGTCTCTCCCATGAGCTAGTCTCCATCCTTCTATTCATTGATGAGGAAACAGCTCTTGAGAGGGGAGCTGCCCTGCCCTCATTTCTGGCTTGGCTGGGGCCACAATCCAGAGCCTGTACTCTCCCTCCTCTCAGTGCTGAAATCTGTGGCTGCCCTCCCAGCAACATTCCTGCTTCTTTAATGACTGGGTTAATTCCTCAAGGAAACCTGGCCCTCTGCTGCCCCTAGATGCTGTGACAGATGCAGTCCGTGGAGGTGGCCACCCTTCACCAGTCGTAGAGCCTGTTTCAGAGCATGCCGTCAGGTGTGGACAGGTGCCCACAGAGGATGAGCTGGTGCAGGGCTGGGTGTTTTCAACAGCAGTAACTGAGATTCTCCATTTGGAAGTGGAGAGTACTACTAAGGATTTCACCAGAGTTAAAGAAGAAATGACAGCTTGCGGACAGGTTCTCACACACCCAGCAAGGTAGTTATCTGTGGAGTCTGAGGCCAGCAGAGTCAGGCCTGGTTATTTGGCCCAAAAAGTTAGTGTATAACTGCTCTGAGTCTGCCTTGAAAAGCCCCAGAGTGCTGGATAAGGGGCGGGGGAAGCTTATTTTGTCTTCGTTTGTAATCTAGTCCCATTAGAGCTGTTACGCAGCAAGCGCCGAAGGCTTTTTTAGAAATGAGCTGTTGATCTTCAGCTGCAGCGTCTGTGGCTGATTAGCTCTGCTGGTCTGCCTGACAAACCTTATTCTTTGAAATACTTGTAAACCGCAGAATTTGCTTTAGGGTCTCAGAGAAGTAGTTGGGCATCAAACTTTGTAGAGTGTAGGTCCAAAGAGTTTAGCAAAAAACATTTTCTTCTCTTCTTCCCACGTCCTAGTTATCTTCTGATCCTTGTCACAGGACAAACCCATGCTTATCTTACTCCTGTGTTAAGAACAGTGAGCTCTTACGTGGAGATAAACATCTCATTCAATCGTCATAGTAATGCAGCACGCCTAATTATCCATTTTACAAGGAAATGATAATCATTACTAATTTTGAGAAAGCAAATTTAAGGAATAAAGATGTAAAATCAGGAGAAGACTGGGAGGGGATGTGGGACCTCCTTGATGGGTCTTGGCGGTAGCGCAGCACTTCTACAACTTCAGTCACTCCTGGCTACTGCCAGTTGTTGGCTATGTGTTGAAGCTCTGCTGGGTACTCTGCAGTCACCCTCAGTAGTGGGTGCTTTTATTACATCCATTTGATAAAGGAGGAAACTAGGGCCTAGTTAGATTGTGCAACTTGCTAAGGTCAAGAAAATGGCAGAACTAGAGTTAGAACTTGGATGGTCCATTTGACCCTACTAAGATTCTGCTCTTGAAGATGCAAATGCCATTGTAGCTACTTTAGACTTATTTGTTTAGCATAGTGCAGGTATTTATTATTCAGTCATTCTTTAACTTAAAACTCCTACATTGGGACCATTTTGGTCTCTAGGCTAATCATGGTGTTTGATATGGGAAAAAAGTTTTGTTTAAGGTAGCTTTTTTTTTTTTTGGCCATGTCGTGTGGCATGAGGGACCTTAGTTCCCCCACCAGGGATCGAACCTGGGCCTCCTGCAATGGAAGCAGAACCTTAACCACTGGACTGCCAGGGAAGTCCCTTAACAGCAGTTTTTGCTATTGTTGTTTATTATAAAAGTAACAACACGATCATGGTAAAAAATATCAAGTTATAAAGAGAAAAATATCCTTTCTTCTGTATCTTTTCAGACATTTTATAAGCATGCAAAAAACACATGTATTTATGCGAACATTTAAAATATATGTGAAACATGTATATACACATCACAACCCAACTGAGATCATACTACAGAAACTCTTCTGCACCTTGGTTTTTTCATTTAATTTGTCTTGAAGATAATCCCATATTCGATCATATAGAATTATCTTCCTCTTTACAATGTATTTAATTTAATGTATATATTTAATGTATTCCATTTAATGGATTGACGATAGTTTATTAAACCAGTCAGTTCATTATTGGTGGACATTTAGGGCAGCCTCTGTTTATTGTTTTCATTTTGGTTTCTGAACGGTGATGCAATGAATATCCTCAAATAGGCATCTGGATGTACTTTTCCAAGTACTAATTCTAGATGGGAAATTGCTGTGTCGAGGGGAGTATTTACTTCGAAGGCTGATAATGGTTGCTTAATGGTCCACCAGAGAGAGCACTCTGACCTGTGTTCCCACTGGCGAGCTTTGGGAATACAGAGCATTTTGCTTTTGGTCCCCACAGATCTCCATTGCCTCAAATCTTGTCATCATCCTTTGCATCAGCCAAGCCCAAATATCTCTTCCGAGAACACATCATGCCCTTCCACAGCCTTTTGCTTATGTTCATTTTGTACTGTTTCTTCTAAATACAAGTTTTATTGAAATGAGTTCCTTTTTATGTTTTAAGTTTTAAGGCGCAGTCACACTAAAGAGAAAAACTCCAGACCTGGCAGCTTTGGAGGAAAGGCGGGGTTTGCCTTTTAATTACTGAGCTTTGCCTTCAGGAATTCTGTTGGGGATTCAGGGGGAGAGAAGGAAATCAACTGGTACTGGAAAAAAAGCCTTGAAGCAAAATATATACCTAAAATCAGCCTATGATCTGTCACCTCTAATCAGCTCTGCCCTCAATCATCAAGATAAGTAGAGTTCTCTTTATATGATAAAGCCCGCATCCCACTATCTGTAGAGCAGAGTTATCTATCAGCCAATCTATCAGTCTCTCTATCCATCCACCCATTCATCCATCCATCCATCCATCCATCCATCCACCCATCCATCCATCCATCCATTTGCTGGGCAACTGTGTGCCTGTCTCAGAGACCACACCTGCAGACAGTCATCTGGGTGGTGAGGATGTACTGTGGGAGGTGGGGTGGGGGGATTTTGCAGGAAGGCTTCTGGGTCAGGTGACCAACTTGTCCTAGTTAGCCTGGAACTTTCCCATTCTTAAAACTGAAAGTCCCACATCCTGGGAACCCTTCTCAGTGCCAGGCATACCAGGACAGTTGGTCATCCCAGAGGCAGAAAGGGAGCAATGGAATGGATAGTTAGGAATCTGCATATGATTAAAATACATAGATAGTCTACTCAGCGGGACTAATGCCCCTTAGCTTTTTATGAACCTGCTGTTCAGAAAAACTTACAGCCTATTGCTTTGTCAGTATTTACCCTCTGTCTGGGAAAGTGCACAATCACATGTGTCAGGATGTGATTGCAGTGTGTTCCTGAGATTATTTTGGTGCAAATGGCTGGTAGGAATTCATAGAATGAGGAACTTTCTAAGGAAATAATAAACTTTAAAATTGTGGTTTCCTTTTAATTAAAAAAAAAAATCTGTTCTGCAGGCATTAAACAAACCAATTCTCTGAAGGATAATGCAACAATAGGCTTTAAAAAATACCCCTTGGCTGAACTATTCAACTTTAGTGACCTACACAACTTTGAGGGGAAGTTTCATTTCTCAGTAGAGATGGAGCCATTGAATCTGTCTTTTAACAACGACTTGTTTGCTTTTCCGTATTTCTTTAGGAGTTCCTTCCTCTTTTTGTCTTGGGGATTGTCTCCCTCTAATTTGGTCTTTTCCTTTTCATAGATTGTTGTCTTTTTAATTGTTAAAAAATTTTTTTTTGGCTGCACTGTGTGGCATGTGGGATCTTAGTTCCCCCACTGGGGATCAAACCCATGTTCCCTGCACAGGAAGGGTGAAGTTTTAACCACTGGATTGCCAGGGAAGTCCCCATAGATTGATGTCTTTGAAAGACATGGTGGACCAGCAGGCATTGATAGATGGACTATGCAGAAGCAATAATGTGATTTCAGTGTTATTTGGGACTATCATGCAAAATGGTGCTTCTAAATTGAACTCCCTAATATGGGCATTAAAAATATTTGTTATCAACTTTATTGCAGGTGTAATAAATGACCTCATGTTTTTGTGACCAGTGTGTAAGGATATTTAAAAGTAATTATTGTGTACATTGCTAATGGTAACATAGATTGAAGAAGCCTTTTAAAGTACAGCTTGGCCATAGATAGTTCACTTGGCTGAAGCAAAGGAGATTGAGAGGACTTGAGGCAATGAACATATACAGTCAGCCCTCCTTATCCGTGACTCTGTATCTGCAGATTCAATCAACTGTGGATTGAAAATATTTGGAAAAAAAATTCCAGAAGGTTCCAGAAAGCGAAACTTGAATTGCTGTATACTGGCAACTGTTTACATGGCATTTACATTGTATTTATAGCTATTTACATAGCATTTACACTGTGTTAGGTATTATATGTAATCTAGAGATGATTTAAAGTATACAGGAGGATGTGTGTATGTTATATGCAAATGTTATGCCATTTTATATAAAGAGACTTGAGCATCTAGGTGAGTTTGGTACCTGAGGGGGTCCTGGAACCAATCCCCCACGGATGCCGAGGGACAACGGTACTGGCGTAAAAAGCTGTGTTATATTTATTCCCTGGCATTGTAGGTGGGGCTGCAAATCAGTGTGCCTCCCACTGGGGAGTGGCTCAGTAAACTGCTGCCATCTGCAGCGCTTGCAGCAAGTGTGGTAAATCTCTATGAACTAAGATGAGAAGATTTGCAGGGCATATTGCTGAATGAGAGAGAATAGGAAGTTGCAGGATGATAGTGTTGCCATATGTGATATATGTGTATTCACGTAAATGCAAAGAAATTGAGGATTATGAATCTGAGAAGAGTGGGGCTCTCCAGGGAGGAGGATAGAAATGAAGATTTCAGCTTTGTAATGTATTTGTTTTCTTACACGGAGAACACATTCACATACATGAAAGGAGAAAGTTACATATGGTATAACAATTCCATTTTTCTCCTCCTTCTTCCCTTTCCCCTCCTTTATTCCCCCTACCTCTATGTTTAACAAAAAAGAGAGCCATGTTTAAATCACATGAAGGTCATAGGTCCACAGTGTGTGATGCAATTCAGAATTGTTAGATGCCCATTAAGGCATGAAGCCAAAGGGGTCAGAATGTGGTTGGGTGGGTTGGAGGTGAAAAAAAATCAGCTCTGGGCAGTGGAAGGAACAGCTAGATGCTGGCCCCAGCTCTGTGGGTGATTGCCTCTCTGACCTTGGCCAACCTGGGAGCCTTTCTGGGCCCTTAATTTCATCCCCTTATAAAACAAGGGATGGTCTTTAAAATCTCTCATTTAACTCTTAAAGATTTCTTTCTTTCTTTCTTTTGTTCTTTTTAAGATCTCTAATTCTTTACATAATTCCAAGGAAAGTTAAAGGCTGTGATAACATGTAGACCCTTGTCCTGATTCTTCCTTATCTGCTTCTTAGTAAATGAGAGTTAACTGTATTTCCAAGTCTGGAGACTGCGTACCACGGGACAGCTGAGGCCATTTATCCAGATTCTCTCCCAGGGTCACCAGGAGCTCAAAGGGCTCTTAAGGAGGAGAGAGAAAAAGGTGCCCATCAGAATGGGCCAGCTAGAACAAGGGACTCCCTTCTCCAGGAGGATGCAGCCCCGTGAGGGATTTCAGTCTTGAACTTTAACCAAAGGCAGCAGCCTCGCGCCTATCCCACCCCTGACAAAAGGTCTTGTTCATTCTTTACTGCTCTCTCACTCCATCCTTATCCCCTTTCGAAAGACTGTGTCATTCCCATCCCCTCTTGTTGCCAGGTGGTGACTGAGGCGTGTGTTGGCTGCTGTCGTTGCCAGTTCCTCCCTGTACTATGCCTCCAGTTCTGGAGTTTGCTGATGCATCTTGTTGAGTTGTGCACCAGTGTGATTTCCTAGGTCTGGAAAAGTCCTTCTGCCCTGGCTCCTTCCAGTTAGTTCAGATACCCACACTCATGGTTCCTTTGCGACCCCCTCTGTGTTGTCCAACATGGGTGACCAGTCTTTTCTTTTTGAAAGTCCCCATGTGCTTGGCTTTCCAGACCTCACCTGCCCCATCCTCCTATCCCTGAAAGGTTTTAGGCTTTTTTGACCCCTCCCCGACTCCTTCCTCAAGGGTGCTGTTCATTTAGACCCAGCTGTTGTCTAAACATTCTGCGAGTTTCCTCTGTGTGCACAGGCCTTTACAGGGAGCTCCCCACTCCTCAATTAGAGGTGACACTTTAAAAAAAGCTGAATATCCCTACCACTGCATATCTTCTAGGATGGCCTTAATTAAACAAACAATGCAAATAAAAATCTCAGAAAATAACGAGTGTGGGCAAGGATGTGAAAAAATTAGACATTGCTGGTAGGAATGTAAAATGGTTCAACCACTGTTTTGTGGTTTCTCAGTAAGTTAAACATAGAATTACCATATGATCCAGCAATGTCAGCCTGGGGATATATCTCAAAGAATTGAAAACAAGTGCTCAAAACCTTGTACACGAATGTTCACAGCAGCACTACTTACTGTCTGTTAATAGATGGACATTAGATAAACAAAATGTGGTGTCCATACAATGGAATATTATTCATCCATAAAAAGGAAGTATTGCTACATGCTACAGTGCAGATGAACCTCAAAACCATGAGGCTGAGTGAAAGAAGCCAGACACAAAAGGTTGTTTATTGTATGATTCCACTCTTATGAACTATCCAGAATAGGTAAATTCATGGAGACAGAAGGCAGATTAGTGGTTGCCAGGGGCTGGGGGAGGGGAGAATGGGGAGTGACCGCTTAATGGATATAGGTTTCTTTTCGGAGTGGTGAAAACATTTTAGAACTAGATAGAGGTGATAGTTGCACATTACAAATGTGTTAACTGCCACCGAACTGTGTATACTCTAAAATGGTTAATTTTGTGTTATGTGAGTTTTACTCAATTTTTTAAAATCTGGAAAAAAAAAGAATTGGCTGTGACTCCCCCTGGTGGGGGCGGGGCAGGAGAAAAGAGCGGAGACAACAAAGAAATTAAAAAAATTAGAGGTTAAAAAAGAAAAATTCGAGGTGAGATCCTAGAGTTAGGCTGTCCAGTCTGGTATTTTAAAAAGCCAAATGCCCTGTGGAGAGGTAATAGATGCAAATCCATACTAAAGTCTGAAAGATAAAATGATAGCATTTTGAAGCTAGGAAGGAAGGAACTTACAAATATGATCTTTACCTAAAAGTAGGTTTTGATTAGGGTGAGAAAGCTGACAAGGGTGACACAGGGGAAATGAGGAGGAATCCTGCCTTCCTGTGGGCCGAGGGCCTGGCTGGCAGAAAATTATTGGGGGCTAGAACAAGTTTAGTTCTTCTCATTTTTCATTAAAATTTATTTTTTACCATTGGTTAGTGCAGGCCTTATCTTTAAAAATGATCATGCAAGTAAATTAGGATGCTTCATAATTGATCTGTGCAGAAAAAGAATGAGTCATTGGTGGGATGAATTGGGAGATTGGGATCCATATATACATTATTAATAAGAAAAAAATATCAAATTGTACACTTTAAATATATGCAGTTTATTGTATGTCAATTGTATCTCAATAAAAGTTCTTGAAAAAAAAAAAGAAGAATGAGTCATTGGTTTTTCAAATCAAGAGAGGGCCCTGCGCAGCTTTCACAGATGGCAGTGTTTCTATAGCTGTTCCTATGATCAAAGAGGTGGGAAGGAGCCCCCTAAAGGGTTTTAATAAAGAAATTGTTTAAGTTTTCCTGGCTGTGCAATTGCAGTTAAAAAAAGACGTATGGCCACATTCATCTCCATTTACAAAGGACGTACTTTGAACTAGCTGCTTTATTTTTTGCCCTTTTACTTAATATTCATCTTTTTGTTTTACATTTCCTACCCCCAGATCAGCAACGCCTTGTTTTTCATTTTACCGCCCATCTGCATGTGCTTGTTTCGTCAGTATGCAACATGCTTCAACAGTGGCATCTACTTAATATGGACTCTCTTAGTTGTAGTGGGTAAGTGGATTCGTTTGCGAGCATGGGCTGACGGGAGGAAATGGAATTCTGCACACTCCCTGACCCCTTTGAACATTATGTTTTGTAAACCAAAGTCACTCTGACGTCTTAGCAAACTTTTATGTTGTTTACTAGACGCCAAAAGGAGGACTCTTTTGAATGTGGGCTTGATAACCAGGGTGACTGTAATTATCACAATTGCATTTGAGGGTGCATTTATGTAATAGCTATGGGTGTTGTGCCAGTGCAGTTTTCTGTGAACTTCTGAAGAAAGTCATGTGAAACAATTGAAGTCTGGACTAATGGACTAAAATTAAAAAAACAAAAAAAACCCAAATTCTAGATATTTGATCCTTCATTATTCTGGGAAATACTTGTGTAATTTTCATTTCCTTCCACAGGCAGATTGGGAATTCTTAACAGTGAGAGAATGTTGACTTTTATTCACTTCCTGTTCCCATGAAGGCTCAGTGGATGAAGACAGAGTGTGTTTGTGGGGTTATTAAAGTTCTGATGTGCTGGTGTTTGGGCCTTACTTCAAATCCTCTTTCTAGACTTGAAGTCTGCATGCCTAGGTGGTGTGAGTTTCTTCCTTCAGCTTCTTTTCTCAGAGAGCTAGAGCAACCTGGTCATTGCTGTTTGTGAGAGGGCTGTCCTTAAGCAGTGTATTGAATTTGTGAGTCTGTTCTTCTATTTGACTTTTTTTTATTGTTGTAATTGATTCTAGGAATTGGATCTGTCTACTTCCATGCAACCCTTAGTTTCCTGGGTCAGATGCTTGATGAACTTGCCATCCTTTGGGTTCTGATGTGTGCTCTGGCCATGTGGTTCCCCAGAAGGTATCTACCAAAGATCTTTCGGAATGACAGGTAAGCTTGTACTAAAATTTTGCAGTTACTGCTAGGTATGGTACCCAATATAACAATGTGTAATGTATATCAAGAAAAATCACACCCTATTGAGTCTAATCTAGTGATGAGCTTATCATATACTTCTTTAATATCCACTGATTATACTGTCAGACCAAAAACAAACTGCCAGATAAAAAAGAATTTTAATACACTTGGGGAAGAAGTTATCTGACATTAGGGACAAAAAGTCAAATATCTCCCTTATTGATTCTAGCAAAACTAGAAGGATTTTCAGTAGAGGAGAAAATACTGAATGGTTGTTCAAAGACCTTTGATTTCCTGCTAGAATATTTCCTTGAGTCCCACCCAGCTCCACTAGTCTTGAATGTTTACAGTAGAATCCACACAGGTATTTGTTCTTGGAGCTATAACTACTATCGTATTCAAATTGCATCGGTTTTGCTTCTGATGAGAGCTACACACCAACACACACACACACCCCCCCTGCAAGCTGGAAACCCAGAATTTCAGGAAGGGATGCATTTTAATCTCCATTGTCTTACTCTTATATGGTTATTTATCTGGTAAATATTTTTTGGATGCTTACTAATTACTATGACGTTTTCTAGGCACTAGGATATAACAGCAAACAAACCAGCAACGTCTCTGCCCTTGATGAGCTTACACTGAAGTTGGGGAGATTGTGAATCAACAAACACACACATAAATAATGTAATGTTAGGGTGTGAGAGCGCTGTGATGAACAGTGAGGCTGGTAAGGGGGTAGTGGTGTCTGGGGGTACTGATTTAGAGGCTGGTCAGAGAAGGTCTTTCTGAGGCACTCCTGTTAATATCTGGAGTAACCGGAGAGAGCCAGCATCACAAAGCGGAGAAATTCTCTCAGAACACATCACTCATACATTTCTCTGTACACACTGTATTTTGTTTATATATATATATATATATATATATATATATATGGATAAATAATCTAGAAATATGGTTTCAATTTAGCAAGCTGTATGTGCCCAGGGAAGAGCTATACCAGGAAAATAAAAGAGTTCATTACAGTTTTCCTGGTACCCTGAGTGGGAAGAGAAGTGACACAGCTATTAGAGATGCAGGCTGTTCTCTATGGATGGAGGTGGAGGAACATCCATGAAACACGCTGACTGCAGAAAGCCCACTGGAGTGTGTAACATCCTAATTTTAGAATGAATGAAGCCTCTTTTTGAGTGAATGTCTTTGTATATGCACAAACGTGCCTGGGAGGATGAGGACAGCAACTACTGCCATCGGCTATTCTTAGGAATGGGTGGAGAGAGCACTTTCACTTTTACCTTTAATCTGTACTATTTTACAATTTTTTTTTTTTACGAAGAGCACACATTAGTTTTTAATCCTAAAAAAATGTATTATTAAATGAGGTGGGGAGAAAACGTACTTTATTTACTTATTGGCCACACCACCATGTGGCTTGCGGGATCTTAGTTCCCTGACCAGGGATTGAATCTGGGCCCCAGCAGTGAAAGCACTGAGTCCTAACCACTGGATCACCAAGAAACTCCCAAGAAAACATACTTTATATGCATTAGCTGTACAGTCTTCATTCTGGGCAGCAAAATTTGAATTCCACAGTATTATCTCTAAATACCATTGAGCAGATGGAAGTATCTTGAAGAAGTTTACTTATCTAAAAGTTCTTAAAACAAACAAACAGAAAAACAGAACAAAAATATGCTGCTGTGATTTATGTCAAAAAAATTTTACTTATCAAAAACTGAGATGGGGTGGGGGGTTGGAGAGAGAGAGAGAGCACATAGCTCTTTATAAATAGAAGTGAAAAGGAGGGTGTTCCTGGTCTTAGATGAAATATGGTCTTCATCGTGCTGAGACCTTCTCTGGAATGGAGGACGTGTACTTTAGAAACTGAAAATAGCCTAAGCCAACCTGCTGTGTTTCAGTCGTGTGTCTTGTTTCCTTGTTCAGCTTCAGGAGAATGACTGGGGGGTGATCAGAAAGCCTTGGGAAGGCAGAAATAGAGACACAGATGTAGAGAACAAACATATGGACATTAAGTGGGGAAAGCGGGTGGTGGGGGGAGTTGGGGGGGATGAATTGGGAGATTAGGATTGCCATATATACATTACTAATAAGAAAAAAATATCAAATTGTACACTTTAAATATATGCAGTTTATTGTATGTCAATTGTATCTCAATAAAAGTTCTTAAAGAAAAAAAAAAAAGGAAAGCCTTGGCAGATGAGGCAGGGGTAAGGGCAAGGGTGGAGGTAGATGCCACTTTGCACGGGCACGTGGTAGCTTGGCCATGGGGACTTTTGGCCTCTGCCTGAGAAACACACCCCTTACCTTTTGGCTTTTCCTGTGGTCTCAGAAGGTGCCCACCAGTCACCTCCATGCTGTCCCTGAGCGCACGTGCATTAGGTTGAGAGCTGAGGAACCACTGTGCTCTTAGATCTGATTGTTCAAGTCTTGGGGTCTGAGTGAGAAGCTGACAAAATGGAAATAAGAGTTTTCTTTGTTTGTGGCGCTCTGGAGGCCTGGATTTGAAATTCCACCAGACAGTTTTTAATGTGTTCATGATAGAGAATCTTTTTCTTGTTACTTGGTGGGTGCAGGAGAGAAGAAAATGGGGCAATGCTGTAGTAATGAAAAGTTCCTGGCTTCAATAATGAAACACATTTTGCGGCAGGGAGGTCTGTGACCAGCCGGCACTTTTCCATCGCCAGCACTCTGCAGCGTTTCTCTGGGGAAGGAAGATGTGACCTCTGTGTGTTCAGTTTGGGGAGAGTCCTTTGGAGGCACTGAGCACCCTATATGTCTGTAGCCCTGGCTTTGGAGACCGCCTGGGTTTCATTCCTAGCTTCCCTATTTACACACTGTATAACGTGCCTTGACTCTTCTTTGTTTCCTCATCTGTAGAATTAGGTGCCTAATGGTGTTCGCCTCAGGGTTCTTGTGAGATGCTCCTGCAGAGCACTTCGTAGGGTGCTAAGAACACGGTGAGCGCCTCCGTCAGGGTTAGCTTTCCTCATCACCGACGGCACATGGGGACTTCTGGCCGGCATTTCTGAGAGACGCACACCAATTAAAGGAGAGGGTTAACACTGATTATTTTAATGAACAAAGAAAGGAAAGGTGCATGTTACAGGAAAGGTAGCTCACTATAAATAAGGATTTCCGCTCTGCTGGCCTTCAATTTGCCAAGAAGGAGAGCAAGAAGGCAAGAAGGCCGAACCTCTTTGTGTGGGCTTCACCGCCCGTGACGGGGGGGGGACAGGCGGCAGCTCTGCTGTGGAATGGCAGGCCAGACCAAAGATGCCAGGGCAAAACCAGGAGTTCTGGAGCCTGGGGATTTTGTGGTTTTGTTGCCTGAATTTACGTGATGGTTAACATTTATCTCCCTTCAACCCCGCCCCCCCTTTTTGTGGGGGGGTGATTTAGACTTTACTGGAATATTTCTAAAAACCTATTAGGAGTCGTCCTAGTGTGAGATTTCTGGAGCAGAGAGGGGAGAATGTTGCCTAAGTGACTTTGGAGCAGACAAATAACGGATTTCAGTAACAATCCACCTTTTCTTTTTAAAGCTCTGATACCTCATTTTGCCCATCTGTAAAGTGAAGATAGTAAAAGCATCTACCTTAGGGGGTGAGAAATATATGGGAAAATCATATAAAGTGTATAGTGTAATGTCTCTTACAGAGTACAGACTCACTAAATGCTAGCGGTTATTATGGATAGCTAACACGGGTCGCTGTTTTGAGGATAAAAGTATCTAGAATAGCAGGGAGATTAGTAAAGTTCATATGTAAATGGAAATAATTGGTGGGATTTTTTTAAAAAGAGCCGTCTTTCATCTTGCCTAGAATGTCTGAAGAATTGTCAGGATATACACTCAACTGTTGATAGTTATTAATGATTTGACATTTTTGTTTTGAGAAAAAAACAATAACTGTTGTAGGCTAATTGTGTCCATTTTCTAAAGAATTTATCCTGCTGTGGTTTTCATGATGTTGCGTCTACAAATTCTAGGGACAGCCCTCACTTTATGATCTGCTTTGCTTTTTGAATCCTGAATAGTAAGGTTGCAGGCTGGGGTCTGCCTGTCCTGCTCTCTCTCTGCCTGGATGACTTGGGGTCAGCATTTTAGACTCTCTGGGCCATATTAGTTCCTTACTTAGAAAATAACAGGGGTGGACCTTCCAGGACCAAATGCTGGAGTCCGGTGAATATCAGGGGCTTGTTCTAAATAGGTTATATTTTAGTCCTAAAGTGGAGTTGAAAGCAGTGGACCTTAGCCAGGGACATTTCTATCCCATGCAGGCCATCTGGGATGTTTTTGGTGGTCCCAGTGATGGGAGGTTTTATCATCCATAAATTCCATTTCACTTCAGAAGAGTAAAGGGGGTATTACCAAACTTTTGGTATAAAAAAAGGGCTCAGGGACTTCCCTGGTAGTCCAGTGGTTAAGACTCTGTGCTTCCACTGCAGGGGGCATGGGTTTGATCCCTGGTTGGG
Source organism: Hippopotamus amphibius kiboko (assembly GCF_030028045.1). NCBI lineage: Eukaryota > Metazoa > Chordata > Mammalia > Artiodactyla > Hippopotamidae > Hippopotamus > Hippopotamus amphibius. The sequence continues at coordinate 84,277,590 of NC_080187.1, read as the reverse complement.
GAGCTAAGATCCTGCATGCCTCATGGCACGGCCAAAAAATAAAAAAAATAAAAAAGCAGCTCAGGGCCTGATAGGGTTGAAAATCATTGCTTTAAATGGTAGCTAATGATAACAACAGTAACAGCTTTATTATAATAATAAGATGATGATGATCCTGGGTTGCTGTATTTTAGTTTGGGGAATACAGGAACAAGGAGTGCTAAGGGTTCCCTGACCTTATATTCAGTTTGAGCCCATGATGGGCTGGAAAGTTGAAAACAGGACCAGAGGCCACAGTAGGGGTTGTTTAGAAAACACCCGACGGGGGCCCCTTGCTTCCTGGATATTTCCAGCTCTCTCTGTCCCCAGGGCCTCTGGTGACTCTGGGGTCGGCTGGTGACCTCTGTTGACTTCTGCTGGTTGCAGAATCGTGCATTCACATGATGTCCTTGTTGGTTAAGCCGCCTTCCAGAAGCACATTCCTCCAGGCCCTCTGGGGAGTGATAGGGAGGTGTCTGCCCTTGTTCCCCTTAAAGAAAGCATGTTTCATCAAGCTTGTTGCCTTTGAACTCTCTGGCAGGACTATGTAGAGCCTTTGCTGATTGCAGCACCAGCTCAGTCAGCTTTTCCCTGCATGTGATATTGTCAACAATAATATTATTTAAAATAACATTTATTCTCAAAACGATGGTCAAGATAACAGAAATAATGGATTTTATTAGCACACACCATGTACTAGGCACTGTGTTGAGTGCTTTAACGCTTGTAAAAACACCCTGGGGCAGGTATCTTGATTTCCACATGGAAAGCTTGAAGCTTGGGGAGTTTAGTGACTTGCCAAAGATCCTACAGCTGCTAAGTGATGAAGGCAGAATGTGAACATACGTGCGTCTCATCTTGCTCTGTGTCCTGTGTCCGAGTCCTCAACCATTGGATACAGGGACGTGATACAGTTTGGAAGTATCTGATTATGTGTTTATCCAATCTAAAAGGCCACAAAGACTTGTGGTGACACAGAACCTCAAACCCAGTGATAGAGTTACTGTGGGTCCCCAAGGGCCATATGCGTGGTGGGGACTGGGGGCTGTGTGACACTGCTGTCCTCGGCTGAGCCGCAGACTTTTATCTGGTGGCTGAAGGATGCTGGCCAAGGCTGGGAGAAAAACATGTTTCTGCCGAAGATTTGCTGCCTGGATCCTTTCCCATGTACATATATTTTCCCTCTGGTTGAAGTTCAGGGCTGCAATTCCTGTTCATTCCAGTCAGAAAGTTGGCAGCTTGATCAATGATTTCCTGTGCCTTGATGATAAATGGTTTTCCTTTTTACATTTGTATTTTGAAGGTTTCAATGCACCTTGTTTTCTTTATAATGGAATTTCATTCAAATTAGCTTCCTAACTGTGACCCTTTCCAGGGCTCTTGGCCAAAGTAAATTGTGCTAATGAGGAGTAACAGAAACTTCAGGAAAATCATGCGCCCCTAAATTTGTCATGGATGTGGCCTTTGAGATCATCTAGTCCAGACTAGGTAGGAAATTTATAGATAAGGAAATGGAGTCCCAGGGAGAGAAGAAGGAGCGTGTCCAGGGTCACGTCGCCACTTCTAGCTCTTTCTACCAAAAGCACCTTCACTGACGGGTGTAAGGATGGTGTCAATTATTTTTCCAAGATTTGTCATGTCAAAAACTTAACACAAAATACTAGACTGGATTGTCAGTAAATACAGACAATAGAATTTTAGACTTTTGTGTGCTGGACACATAGGGCATTTTTTCCTTTTAATCTAGGAAGTTTTATGGTTTGTAAATAGTCTCTGTTTTTCTTATAAAAGTCATACAAGTTCACCTTGTAGAACAGGGGTTGGCAGACTAATTCTTCGGCCACATGGGCCCTTTGCCTGTTTTTGCAAATCAAGTTTTATTGGTGCACAGCCATGCCTGTTCGCTTACTTATTTTTTTTTTAAAGTAAATTAACATGAACTTTTTTTTATTGAAGCTTCTATCACTACATCTTTTTATTTATTTATTTATTTATTTATTTGTTGGCTGTGTTGGGTCTTTGTTGCTGCGTGTGGGGTTTCTCTAGTTGCAGTGAGTGGGGGCTACTCTTCGTTGCCGTGTGCAGGCTCCTCACTGCCATGGCTTCTCTTGTTGTGGAGCATGGGCTCTAGGTGTGTGAGCTTCAGTAGTTGCGGCACATGGGCTCAATAGTTGTGGTGCACGGGCTTCGTTGCTCCACGGCATGTGGGATCTTCCTGGAGCAGGGATCGAACCCATGTCCCCTGCACTGGCAGGCGGATTCTTAACCACTGTGCCACCTAGGAAGCCCCTGTTCGCTTACTTATTGTCCATAGTGGCAGAGTTGAGTAGCTGTGGCCGAGACCCTATGACCTGCAAAACCTAAAATATTTACTATCTGACCCTTTACAGAAAGAGTTTGTCCAATCATGCTGTGAAACATCTGAAAAAAAAAAAATACAGAAAAGTACTGCTAAAAAAAAATCAAGTATTCATATCTTACCCTCAGGGACTTAGGTTGATTCTGATTTTACCATTTTCATGGTTAAATTGTTTCCTAAGGACAAATTCCTAGAATAACTGCGCCAGTGCACGAGAATGGTTTTTGGGCTCCTGGTACTTAGTGCGGAATGTCTTTTGAGCTTGCCCTCCCATCAGCAGTGCCTGCACTCTGCTAACATTCAACAAACAAACACGACCTCCTTTGCTTATGGATTTGGTTTGCTTTCACCCACGTAGGGGCAGGTTCAAGGCGGTGGTCTGCATCCTGTCTGCAGTTACAACATGCCTGGCGTTTGTCAAGCCTGCCATCAACAACATCTCTCTGATGACCCTGGGGGTTCCTTGCACGGCGCTGCTCATTGCCGAGCTAAGGAGGTGGGTGCCGGTCTTCCTGCCTGGCCCTGAGGCTGTCCCTGGGATGGGGATAAACCAGTTCCTGGTTCTTTTACTTCCCTTGAATGTGGAAGAGGAGTTACTCCTCACAAAGCGTAGTTCCTGACTTTTGGATTAGCATCAAGTTGGATGGTTTGGTTCAAAATGTTACTGATCTCATTTTCAGAAATGGGAGCAGTGCAATGTATCCCAGTGATCCAAAACTAGCTTAGGAGGGACATCTCAAGGACCTGGTGGGTGCCTGGACCAAGCTGCCTAGAGCTAATTCTGTAGAAGGGAGAACAGATGTGCTCATGTGACAAGAATAAGGGGAAAAGCAAAGTCCTAGAGAGGCTACTGCATTTACACACAGAAGGAAAAATAAATGAATGTCTATACAAAGCAACACTGCTGCTTTCTCTAAAGCTTAGTTTCTGATTTACAGTCTATCAGGTGAAGCCTTTGCCATCAGCGTTTTCTTGTGGGAGGTTGTATGTGCAGAGTTCAGGCTGATATCCAGAAACAGTTTAGCTCTTGTGTGTTTATGACTGTCTTATTCAGCCACAACTAAAACACATCTAAACTACTGCTCTTATTGTAATGCTCTTTGAAAATGCTTCTTTTTCTCTGCACCCACTTTTTTTTTTTAAAGCTCTTTATTGGAATATAATTGCTTTACATTTTTGTACCAGCTTTTGAGGTACACCAAAGTGAATCAGCTGTATTTATACATATATCCCCATATCCCCTCCCTCCCGCGACTCCCTCCCTCCCTCCCTGCCCTGGCCCTCTAAGGCATCACCCATCATCCAGTTGATCTCTCTTTGTGATACAGCAACTTCCCACTGGCTATCTATTTTACAGGTGGTAGTATATATATATCTATGCTACTCTCTCACTTCGTCCCAGCTTCCCCTTCGCCCCCCGCCCCCCCCAACCCCGTGTCCTCCAGTCCTTTCTCTCTCTGCACCCACTTTTAGAAATCCATTTTAATTCATGATTCATTGTCATGGACCTAGATGGTCTTAACTGAAGTCTTATATTTATCCCCCTTTGTGAGAGTTCCTCTGTGTAATGTGTTATCAGCTTTCTCTCAGTCTTTGTTTTGAATGGAGACATGTATTTATTTCCTCCCATGGCTTTGCCTCTGGGGTTTGTTTTGATTATTGGCAAGAGGCAGGGTCAAAGGTGGTTTAAGAGGAATTTAAGCTTTCTGCCTGGCAGTGGAAGGACTCTGTCTTGTCGGCTTTGATTAACCTTCACGGACCCGGGAAGTAAGAGACCCATTTCAGAATGCTAACAGTTCTTAAAGCTCTTTGGAAAACAATTATTGATAAAGTGTTGATAAAGACATCAGAATGGGGACTTCCCGGGTGGCACAGTGGCTGAGAATCCGCCTGCCAACGCAGGGGATGGGTTCTATCCCTGGTCCACGAAGATCCCACATGCCTTGGAGTAACTAAGCCTGTGTGCCACGACTACTGCGCTCTAGAGCCTGAGAGCCACAACTGTTGAGCCCACATGTCACAACTACTGAAGCCCACCAACTGCCTCTGGGCATTTCTCCCTAGGAACAGAAGTCACCCACTTTGTGAGCAATTTGGTAACAAGAAGAGAAAACGGCCCTCAAATATCCTTTAAGCTGTTGGGATTTGTTTCAGAAAACCCTTTCGGCCCAGTGTATGTAAGAGCTCATTCCTTCGTTCAAGAACATTGAGAGCCTCCTGTGTTTCTGGCACTGTTCCAGGGGCTGGAGTTGCAACGGTGAGCACCTTACCTGCTGGTGGGGAGACAGGCCGTAAACATATGAGTAAAACACAGAGGATGTCAGAGGGGCTGTCATTGCTACAGAGAGAACTAGAGGAGAGAAGGAGGTGATAGGGACGGTCACTTAGGGGGTGGAGTGATTGTTAAGAACAGTGCTCAGCAAAGGGCTCAATGGGTGACATTTGAGCAAAGTCTTGGAGGTGGTGAGCCACGTGGATATCTGGGAACAGCATTCCCAGGTGGCGGGAACAGCATTCCCAGGTGGCAGGAACAGCAAGTGCTGAGGCCTGGAGGAAACTGCCCGGGGTTTCGGAGGACTGGCAAAGGCCCCTGGGGGTTCGATGAGCAGAGCAGTGAGGGGAGAGTGTGGAGGAGGGGAAGAGGGCAGAGGAGAAGCCAGCACACCTGGGCCTTGTGGCCTTCTGAGCACTTTGGCTTTCCCTCTGGGAAAAGGGAAGATGTGGGAGGCTTTTGGGCAGAGTGTTGAGAGGTGACTGTAGGAGCAGGGGTGGGTGGAGGCGGTTGCCATAACTCAGGCAGGAGATGATGGTGGCTTGGACCCAGGTGGAGGTGATGGAAGGAGGTCGGATTTTGGATATATATGAAGGAGCTGATGGATTGGATGTCGGGTGTGTGAGAAAGAGAACAACGACTTCAAGATTCTTGGCCCAGTATACCCAGAGTACACCGTAATTCAAAAAGACACATGCACTCCAGAGTTCATTGCAGCACTGTTTGCAATAGCCAGGACATGGAAGCAACCTAAATGTCCATCAATAGATGAATGGATAAAAAAGATGTGGTACATATATACAGTGGAATATTGCTCAGCTGTAAAAAGGAATGAAATTGGGACATTTGTAGAGACATGGATGGACCTAGAGACTGTCATACAGAGTGAAGTGAATCAGAAAGAGAAAAACAAATATCGTATATTAACACATATATGTGGAATATAGAAAAATGGTACAAATCAACTGGTTTGCAAGGCGGAAATAGAGACACAGATGTAGAGAACAAGCATGGACACCAACTGGGGAAAGTGGCGGGGGCGGGGGAGGGCGGGGGGATTGGGGGAGGGTGGGATGCATTGGGAGATTGGGATTGCCATATATAGGCTACTAATGAGAAAAAAATATCGAATTGTACACTTCAAATCTATGCAGTTTATTGTATGTCAATTGTATCTCAATAAAAGTTCTTAAAGAAAAAGAAAACAACTTCAGAATTAACAACAACAACAAAAAAGATTCTTGGCCTGAAAGCACAGAGTGACCTTTCCCTGAGAGGGCTGGGAGAAGAGTGAGTATTGGGCAAAAGGAAGGGTTAGGAGTTTGTTGTGGACGTGAAATTTAGATCAACACTGGACATTGGGTACTTCCCTGGTGGTGCAGTGGTTAAGAATCTGCCTGCCAATGCAGGGGACACGGGTTCGATCCCTGGTCCAGGAAGATCCCCTATGCCTCGGAGCAACTAAGCCCGTGTGCTACGACTACTGATCTTGCGCTCTAGAGCCCTCGTGCCACAACTACTGAAGCCTGCGCGCATAGAGCCCATGCTCCGCAACAAGAGAAGCCACCGCAGTGAGATGTCTGCTTACCACAACTAGAGAAAGCCAGTACACAGTAATGAAGACCCAATGCAGCCAACAAAGAAATAAACAAACACTGGACATTGGGTGGACATGTCAGAAGTGACATGTGGTTTGTAAGTCTAGAGTCAAGGAGAGGCCTGGGTGAGGAGTGTGGCTTTGGAGCCATCGGGGTACATATGGTGTTTACATCCATGAGCATGTGTGACGGGGTGTTGGGTGGGAACCCTGGTGCCTGGGGGCCTGGGAGGCATGAGGAAGCAGAGACGTGCCAGCGAGGTAGGAGGAGACCAGGACTGACTCAAGCTGTTCTTTGCATCCCTGGGCAGGTGTGACAATGTGCGTGTTTTTAAGCTGGGCCTCTTCTCGGGCCTCTGGTGGACTCTCGCCCTCTTCTGCTGGATCAGTGACCGGGCCTTCTGTGAGCTGCTGTCGTCCTTCCACTTTCCCTACCTGCACTGCGTGTGGTGAGCCCTGCTCATGGTGGGGTGGGTGGTGGTGAGGCAGGGTCTACACTTGCCGTCACTCTGTTCTCCCTGCAGGGGGCACAGGTGTCCACAGGGGACGGAGCAGAGCCTGGGTGCCCCTTTGCCTCACGTAGACTGTCAGACATTTCAGAAGCAATTGGAAGTTGGGTCAAAAGCAGAAGCAGCTCCAGGGAGCAGGCTTAGCTGGAACAAACAGACCTAATTGTCTCTCCTTCACGTCTGCGGTCTCTCACCTCTAGCTCCATTATTAAAGCAGAAAGGAGCTTGAAAATCGAATCTGTAACCTGAGCTCTAGCTAGATCTCCAGGGTAAGGGAAAGTGGGGAAGGCTTGGGACAGATGTGATGTGGGGACAGGACAGTCCCGAGTAGGAACCAGGCACGCCTTTTGAGCCCGAGTGACCAGCCTGGGCTTCACAGGTCACCTAGGGACTGTCTCACCCATTCGACAGGTGGAGACAGAAGCCCAGAGAAGTAAAGTGAATCGTTCAGAATCACCCGGCTGGTTACATAAAACCAGGTTAGGAGCTCAGTAATAGGGAATTGGAGCATCTGCAGTTTAGAAGGCTCAGGATATACTGTTAGGTTATGAAAAAGAAGGCTACAAAAATAGCACGCAGAATGCTGTACTCAGAAAGCTGAGGAGGAAATCGAGTGGTTTTCTTCCTGGGAACTGCTTCAGCTCCAAACCCAGCGTCATCTTTCCCTCTCTGTCCTCCAGGACCTCTGATTGCAAAAGATATCAAGGAACAAGAGAAATCTGCTTTAGAATGTTCCTTGTAAGCTGAGAGCATCCAGGGAGGAATTCTAGTGGTAAGGAGTTGTTAAAACTTGTTAGATCCAGATTCAGAAGAAGCTTGACCTCTATCAGGAGATGCCTGAGACTATTTGGGTTTGAAAGAATTCGCTTGAATTCCCCTGGATGTTTGAACTTGTGTATTTTCTACCATGAGACCTAAGCTGCTCTCAGTTTAACAGTTGGGGACTTCCAGATTTGTTCACAGAAGACAAGACAAAGTGAAACAGTTCACACTGGGGATTCCAGTCTTAGGACCCATTGCCTGGTATTTCTTAGGTTCGACCTCGACTCAGTGAATTTATACATATTTTGTACATTTGAGTTATAGTTTACAGATAATCAAATGCACAGATTTTAACTGTGTAGTCTGGTAAGTTTTGATAAATGTATCCACCTTTGTAAATAGGATCTCATTCAAGACATGGTATGTTTTTTTTTTTATTCCAATTTTTCCTTTATTGTAACTTCCTTCGCATCATCCCTTACAAGGTACTATTTATAAGGCAGTACAGTAATCCATTAGACATGGTATGTTTTTAATCGATCCTAGTTCCCTTATCACACAGTATTTAAGTAAAATTTTGAAAAGTAGACTGTAATAACTTTGGTTCCAACTTAATTTGTTTCTAAATTTGGTGTACTTTCTGAATTGTTTTTGTTCCCCCCAAAGTTGAACCATTTTCTGGGACTTTCCTGGTGGTCTGGTGGTTAAGACTCTGCACTTCTACTACAGGGGGCATGGGTTCGATCCCCGTTTGGGAAACTGAGATCCCACATGCTGTGCAGCATGGCCAAAAAAACCCCAAAACCAAAATTGAACCATCTTTTGGTCACAGTTATAAAGTGACATTTATTTATTACAACAAATTTAAACAACAGGGAAATATAAAAAGAGAGGCTTTCATAATTCTGTCCACCAAAGAGAGAGAACAATTGTTAACAGCCTGAAGTATATCCTTCCAGGTGTTTTATATACATCTCTCATTCTGCTTTTTTAAAAAATAAATTTATTTATTTATTTATTGGCTGCATTGGGTCTTTGTTGCTATGAGCAGGCTTTCTCTAGTTGCAGAGAGTAGGGGCTACTCTTCATTGTGGTGTGCAGGCTTCTCGTGGTGGCTTATCTTGTTGCGGAGCATGGGCTCTAGGCATGTGGGCTTCAGTAGTTGTGGCACATGAGCTCAATAGTTGTGGCTCATGGACCCTAGAGCACAGGCTCAGTAGTTGTGGCGCTTGGGCTTAGTTGCTCTACAGCATGTGGGATCTTCCCAGACCAGGGCTCGAATCTGTGTCCCCTGCATTGGCAGGTGGATTCTTAACCACTGTGCCACCAGGGAAGTCCTCTAATTCTACTTTTAAAAGCAAAAATAGCATCATTCTATACAGGATGTAAACTGGTTCTTCTTTTGTTGTTTACACTAAATGCTAGATCATGAACAACTTTCCTTACCAATGCATGTATATTATCGTCACCAGTTTTTGTGTCCAGTTAATACCAGTGCAAACTGGTAACACTCTTAAAATCATCGTTATTCCATGTGTTTTTAAATGTAGAGATGTGCATTATATGTGGCTTTATAATTTTTTAACCACCCTCTCTGTTAATGGATATTTAGGTTATTTCTAGCTTTTCACTTTAATAAACAATTTGTAATGAACATCTGTATTTGTTCATATGCCTGAATGTTTCCTTACGTTAAATTATATGTTGCCAAATCCAGAGATATTATATCAACTAACACTTTTTACTAAAATCTGTAAGACCGTGAAAGTATATTTGTAAGATACACTTTCACATATACTTGATATTAGTAACTTTAAAAAATCTTTGTTAACATGATTGAAAAGATTTTATTTTTATTTTCGTCTTTTTAAAAAATTAGTATTTTATTGGGCATCTTTTCAAATGTAAATTTACTATGTCTTTCCTCTCTTGAAATGTGCCTTTCAAGTTTATCATCCCTGTGGAGTGTTTCTATTTTTAAAAATTTATATCCAGCATCTAGTCCCTGACACATAGTAGCAGTCATTACTGTTAAATACCTAGTGCCATGTATTATGCACACCTGCCACATTTTCAGAAGCACATGGCGCCCCCAGGTAGGCCACACTTAGCTTCAGTATTATCTACATGAGGCCAGTCTCTTTCATGTCACCCTCACCTGCTACTCACCCCCACCTGGATTATTTTAAAGCAAATCCCAGACACCCTATAAAATGATTAGTTTTTAGTGTTCTTTGTAAGATAGGGATTTTAATTCTTTGTTATATGGTGCAAATATTTTCCCCCAGTTTCCCATTTATCTTTCAGTATGTTAATGATATTTTGCGCCATACTGGTTTGAAACTTTCACGTTCACATATCTGTCAGTCTTTTCCTTTAGATTTTTTTTTCCCTTCCCTTCTATATGCATCACAGTGTGGCTGTGACATCCCTTAAATGACCCTGTTCTCAACTAAGCATACTGGTAACACTCTTAAAACCATCGTTATTCCATGTGTTTTTAAATGTACAGACATACATTACATGTGGCGATCACAGCCATTCCCTTTAGGGTTTCTGAACTTTGTGTCATTCTCAGAAAGACCTCCCCCACCAAAGTTTTTAAAAATATTTTCTTTAAATATCCTTTTAAAATGTATTTCAAATCTTTAATTCATCTGGAATTAAGTTTCAGTATAAGGTACCAAAGCAGAATTACATGCCTTTAAATGGTCCCTTGCATGATAAAAATCAATATGAAAGCTTTTTACGAGCACAGTGAAGATAATAATAGTGATAAAAAAGAATTCCCTCGCTAAAGTGCAAAAGCAGACGAATCAGTATAAAATTATTGCTAATGAAGGGTGTCAGATGCATACAGCTCAGAATTAAGGTGAGAAGGGGGGAACCGGTCCTGTGTGCTCAGTTATTTCCAACCTCTTAGTGCCTCTGTTTTATTTTGTTGTTGTTGTTTTCATTTTTTAATTTTTATTAGTTAATTAAATTTGTTTACATGTCAATCCCAAACTTCCAGTCTATCCTTTCCTCCCCTCTTCCCCCCGCCCAACCATAGTTCGTTCTTTAAGTCTGTGAGTCTGTGTCTGTTTGTGAATAAGTTCATTTGTTTTTTGCTTGTTTGTTTTTTGTTTTTTAAGATTCCGCATATAAGCGATATCATATGAGTGCCTCTGTTTTAAATCCTTGGGCCTCAGTCTTCCCGGTTGAGCCCCAAAGGCATTTGCAAGTTTTTCCTGTTGTCACACCGGAGTATTTTATAACACTCCGAAAGAGGCTCTGCTGGCTCAGGATGTATCATTCCCCTGATATTCCGGGGATCGTTGGGCACCCTCACCCCTTCTGCGTTAGAGGAGGCCCCTGCCTCTCTCCGCATCCAGGAGCGGTGGGGTAGCCTGGCGCCGGGAGCGGGCGGAGCGCCGCACAGTCTCACCTGCGTCGGTTCTCACGCCGCGTCTCCCTCCGCAGGCACATCCTCATCTGCCTGGCTGCCTACCTGGGCTGCGTGTGCTTCGCCTACTTTGATGCTGCCTCCGAGATCCCGGAGCAAGGCCCGGTCATCAGGTTCTGGCCCAGTGAGAGATGGGCCTTCATCGGCGTCCCCTACGTGTCCCTTCTGTGCGCCAACAAGAAATCGCCAGTCAAGATCACGTGACGGCGGGGCGGTGGCTGGCCTCTCTGCCTATGTTCCCTCACAGCCCTCCACTTCATCTGCCAGCGGGGTTCGCAGAGTCGGGGGTGGGGTCTGTCTTTTAAAAGTTCTGTTCCCCTGGGTTCTAACTAGTGTGTCTGTGGACCGCCAGGACTCCACGGTGCCTGGGGAGCAGCGGGGGTCTTGGCCTTTCCCAAAGCTGGGAATGGAGGGCCGAGGGGCACTAGGCGTGTCTTCTCCGCGTCCCCTCCGGGCCGCAGTGCGCCTGGGGCTGCATGCGTCATGGTGATGGCAGAGCCATCCTGAGGCGGACCCAGCGCTGCACACGCCTCGCTTCCTGGAGAGAATGTGTTCCAGACCCAACTGGTCCATGTGCTCTCGGAGCGGACCTTCCCGTGACAGACAAATCCTGCGCCAGACAAGACCCTCTGACTGTCTGATGGAAGAGGCCAGAGGTGGGGACAGTTCATGTGGGGAAACTGTCCTAAAACGAAAGCAAACAAATGGAACTCACACAGGGCTTGTGGCTAAGGAGGCTGGTTTCCCCCTTGCAGCTCTCTGTAACCCAGCGTTTACATGCGTGTGTGAATCCTTTTCCTGCTACCTCTGCTGAGAGATGGAGACTTGACTTCAGATCAGGGTGAAGCTAACAAGAAAAACCCTGTATGCCAAAAAACACACTCCACTTTAAGCCATTATTGAAGATAAACACAGTTTTTAAATGCTGACGTGGTCTCCCCTCTCCGCCCCAGTAGCCTCAAGCACACAGAGACGTCTAGCTACGGGTGGGTGAGTTCCTACAGAGACCTAACCCCGCCCCCACCTTACTGCTTGACCTCTGTGACATTGCCAAAGGCCTGTGACAATCGTGGTGGGGGTCCTGGTTCAAAATTTGGAGCAAGCATGAAGTTTTAGAAGTTGTTCTCATTGGAAGCCTCCTGTATGTTGTCGAATTCTGGAAATTATCCTCAAGATTTTGCCGTTTCTTTCTTTGATCTTTACTGTGGGAATTACACTCAGTCTTCTCACAGCATGAGGTGCTTCCTGTGGTTTCTCCCACTTGCTTTTCCTAAGTGCTGGCCGGCACTACACACTGGCTGCTTTGGGTGCAGCAGGGCAAATCTCTTGCCTTCTGAGTTTTTCTCACCTAAAGTGACACTGGCTGCAACTCCTCTCCTCTTCACTGGGCTGAAGGGAAGACTCTGCACGTGTCTTCAAGGTGTGAGGTGGCTATTCATGACCTCAGGGATACTCATTTTAACTCAGGCATCTCGCGCTTTGCACCATTTCACGTGGGAGAGGGCAGAACAGCTGTGTCCTTCTTGTGTGGATGGGAATCCCATCACTGTCCTAAGTATTTAAGAGTTGGGCAGTAGCAATTTTTGGCTTGTCTCGGAACTCTTACTCTGATTAGAATTTGCACAGGATCGAAGGTGAAAAGTCCGAGAAGCAGATGAATTTAGACTTTAGAAATGAGTGACTTTATTCTATTCCTATGGTTTTCAAATTATTTTAGCAGGCAGAACCCTGTTTGCAGTAAGAAATCTTTTTGGAACCCTAATGTGTGAAGTCAGTTGTATTTTATTAGCTTAAATTTATTTTGAGGTTAAGCTTATAGCATTTTGTGAATACTATAGAAGGCAGTGAAAATGCAAATGAACAAGTTGGTGGTTTCCAAGGTAGAAACATTTAGTATTGAATGAGTATACATGTTGCTTTATTATAGTTAAAAAAGCAGTATTTGAATTAAATACTCGTGGAATCTTTAATGTACTGATATGAGACCTAGGTGGCTTGTGGAACAGGGTTGGAAAACTACTCTTAAGTCCTTTGGGGTTCAAGTCTAGAATGTTCTTTAAAGGGAAATGTCAGACCATCCTCTCTTCAGATTGACCCACCAGCCATGGATTCTGGTCTTATCCATCCTGCAGTATAAAAATGCTCCAAGTAGGGAGTTTGTTGTATTTTAAGCCCAGCTCTTTTAGTGGGGAATAGTCAATAAGGAGAAGCAGAGAGTGCAGGAAATGTTTTGTGTGTGTGAGGTTTAATTTGTCTTGAAAGTTCCTTAGTGATAGGGGCATTGTCCCAACCATTAAGGAGGGACCATTTCTCCCTATGAAGTGAAGGGTGTGTTCCCTGGGAGACACCACCTCCAGCCCCCAAGGCTTTGACCTTGCCCTTCTGGAAGGTTCTGAGTGACCTTTGGAAATAGGGATAAATGTGACTGCTGAAAGTAAGGAAGTAAGTACACTAACTCACAGGGCTATTTCTGTCCTCCTTCTACGAGACAAATGACTAAGTTAAGTTTCGGAAAGGATGCTTTTGTAATGAAAACCAGAATGCCCTTCTAGAGATTGGTTTTAATGAGATGAGGGCTGAGAAAAAAGTGTGGATTGGGGTATATTTGAGGAAGACAAGACTTAACGCTACTTTGGAACAGAAATCACTATGTTTGCCAGCGTGGGATGGTAAATCAAGAGAGTAGGAATATACCAATCTTACTTTAAGTTAGGTTTATGGCATCATGCTCTTATAGCACTACATGCTTTTTAAAGAAAATAGGGATATTAAGAAGAGTTGATGGAGAAGAAAAAAAGTAATCTGTATTTCTATAGCTCAAGGACTACAACCATTGTTAATATATTTTGGTTTCTTTCCTTCTCATCTTTTTTTTTTTCTCCTAATATAGTTGTCAATAGATGTCTTTTAGAGCTGACAGTTGATCTTGTACCTTGAATGGAATATAAATGCCAGTTGTATATTTTTCCTAAAGGGCAGGTTTGGGATTACGAGGATTAGCTATACTCTTGAGTGTTCCTCACTGGATTCTAAGACTTACTACTGAGTCTTCCCTTTTAAATGAGCCTCACACGAATGGGCCCTAAGAAATAATGAACGGAACTCTACTTTTTTGATATGCTTCTGCACTTAGATGGACAAGTCATAGAAAACAGCTGTTAAATATATGGTTCTACAGGTTTTGATGTTTTCAGATTTAAAAAAAGTGAATCGCTTATTTCATTAATCGATGTGCGATCTTTTGTTTTCCTCCTGATAATTCAGCGAAGTGGAGATTTGACATTTAGAAGTTAGGTCGTGGCAGTTACTCAGCATGGCTATTAGATATTTGTTCTGGTTAGTATTTGCCTAAGATAGATACCCAGCAGGAACTGGATTTAGAATATTAAAAACATTTATTTACCAAGTGATAATTTCAGTTAATGATTCTTGTTTTATAGTGCTTGATGATTTTAGTATTTTCTCCCCTTTACTATTATAATATAAAACAAGCACTTCAGTGAATATATTGCAGGTGTTTGGAGATGAGATATTTATATCTGTTTGGTAATAGGCTACGTTTGGGGGGAACTCTGTGCCTTTCCCTCTGAAGAGTGCCTATAAAACATTAACTGTGGATCAGAGATGTTCTGTTGGGGGACTGAGTTTGATGGTCATCAAGCACAGGCTTTGTAAAAATACCATCACCTGTTCTATTTATTGGATTTCTCAGGTGTGTGAAAACTGCTTACTAGTTCATCATGCTTATGTGAGCCGGTACCATACTGGAGGCTCCAAAATTGGGATGTGGTCCTTCCCTGGCCCTTCATCCCTCAGGGCTGACGTGGAACCATCTCTGGGGGACAGGTGAGGGCTGAAGCTTGCCTGGCCAGAGCCCCTCTCATAGTTCCTAATTCCCAAATGAACGTGGAACCTTTAATAGCCAGCTCTTTGCCTGGGTGCTGCCAATCCAGCTGGTCAAAGAGGAGTCTTGGGCCAGGTTGGAATTCTCAATGGATTTTATAGACATAGTTCTCCTACAGATTTTTTTTTAATGGCCCCTACTCTAAGGGACTAATTGTTTGAATTGTATCTTTCCCTATTTGTTAAACCAGATTTAAGACCATTTCGTAACCACAATATGTAATCAGAGCAAATAGAGTATTTTCAGATGACCTTGTTTTATACTTCATATGGGGTGTGCTGTATAAGGGTGGTAGGCCCACTGGCTGGGGTAGCATTTAATCTCCATTACTTTAGGAATAATTTAAGGCCTTTTGAAATGGAGCTTTTGCACTTTATGCTGTTTTCGTGAACTGTCTGTGATGGCTGTGTTTGATATTAAAGCATTTTCTGTGAATACATGTGTTTGTGTTTATTTCCAAAATGATTTCTGCAGCAGCTGCAGTGAGAAATACATTTAATGGATTGTAAAGGACATTTGCTCAAATTCATTTATTAATGAATTTCGGTATCATTGTTATTAAACATACTTAAAATTAGTGTAGTTAATTGTTGGTTTCTTCTCAGAGCTGTGAAATTACTACGCCTACATATCTCCAGTATAAAAGTACCTACAGGCGGTTTGTTTTTATTGAAAGTTCTCTAATTATGTCATGTATATAGAAAATCTCAAATATAGAAAACAACTCATCTAAGCTGGAGTTCATCCAGTCACTGGAAGGAAGATAACAATATAAAATAGTAAATGAGGTTAGCAGCAAAATTCTGTATCTACCTATTTTTATTAATTTCCTGTGACTTTAAAAATTTTTTATTTACTTATTTATTTTGGCTACACTGGGTCTTAGTTGTGGCACACAGAATCTTCATTGCGGCATGTGGGATCCTTTAGTTGTGGCATGCAAACTCTTAGTTGTGGCATGTGAACTCTCAGTTGCGGCATGCATTCAGGATCTAGCTCCCCGACCAGGGATCGAACCCAGGCCCCCTGCATTGGGAGCGTGGAGTCTTACCCACTGGACCACCAGGAAAGTCCTACCTGTGACTGTTTTTTAAAATTAAGGGATTCATGGGCAATCACACTTACATAAGAATGTGACTGTCAGAGGCGAGGGACTGGGTCTGCAGCGTCAGTGTCACTGCAGTGGTTTTTTAAACCATCTTTTCTGGCCAGGGTGAGGGGACGAGGGATAGCCACAGACATCTTTGATAATCTACTGTAAGCAGTGGGTCTCCTCCCTAGGAAAATGCTCATACGAGGAATTATCTGTGTATTCACATGTCCCTAGAAGCCACCTGGATAAAGAACACGGAGGACACGAAGCTGGGATTCACTTCCTTTCTGGCGATGAAATTGGTGTCTCCACAGCTCCGCTTCCCTGACTGCCCTCCAAGACCAACCCCAGCCCCCTTCTCTTGTGAGGACTTTCTGTTATGATGGGCAGGAGGGGGCAGACCCAGGGGGCTGGAAACGTAACACCTTAGGAGTTGATTTGGAATTCATCTCTTCCTCGAGCTTCTTTCCTGGTTTATAGTGTCACACGCTCTGTAAGAGGCTATCTGGGTCTGTCATTCTATTCTGTCTCCCTTTGCACTGTTGAATTTTTCCATAATAAAACATGTTTTAAATATGATATTTGGGTTTTCCTCCTCTGCTCTCTCTGGGGCAGGGTTCAGTCTCCTGCTCTTGCCCCACCTTAAAGGGGCTGGGAGCCCCTTTCCCCAGTTTAAAGAGTTATCTTTATCTCAAGTGGGCACTTCTGTCTTTAGGCCTGGTGACCCTCTGAGTATTAACTCACAGAAAGGGAAAAATCACCTTCACCTAGGTTTTTATTGGCTTATTTTATGTTTCTTGTTAAGACATGATTAAGCTGCTTTTACAATTGAACACAGAGACCAGCCGTTATTCTTAAAAATGTAACAAATAGCAATAAAGTCAGTAGAGTTTATTTTTGTATCAGAGCTGGTGATGCAAAAGTGGCTGACTGTGAGGCTAGGGGCATGGGGTCACAGAAAATGCACAATGGCATTATTGGTGACACTGGATAGAGATGGATGCCTGTGAACAAAGAAAGCCTTAGCCACCAGGGTGGGAGGGACCTGGAGAGATTCCTGGAGTAATACTGCCATCTAGTGGCCTTTGGGGGCATTGCTATCAGCGGCACAAGTGAAGTCCTTCCCATTTGCTAACCATCCCAGGACTCACTATAATTGCCTCAAAAATCCCACAAGTTGTGCAACCTCTTTTTGGGCCCAAGTATGTTTCCCTGGATTTCCTTAAGCATCTCTCTGCCTTCATTTTCCTTTTCTCTATTTCCCCAGCAACTCATTCTCTGCCCACTAGGTGTTTGATTTTACTTGATTAAAAAAAATCTGCCAAGTACCTTAAACCAAATATTTTCCTGTCTATAAAACCAACTTTAAGTAGATGTGGTCTGGAGGAAGTTTTGTATTTATTAATTTTTTATTCTTATTATTTTATTTATTTGGCCATGCCGCGTGGCATGCGTGATCTTTGTTCCCCGACCAGGGATCAATCCTGTGTCCCCTTCAGTGGAAGTGTGGAGTCTTAACCACTGGACAGCTAGGGAAGTCCCTGGAAGAAGTTTTTTAATACGTTGGAGTTAAATTTAGCTTTTGGCATTAATAGTTCCCTTTACACGAGTCAAATGTCATTACAATCCCCCCAATTTTAGGACTGAATCCAGTTTGAACCAACACTTTGCAAATACTTGCTGTGCTGATACAGAGGGCTATGTGATGAGCGCATAGCTGTGAGCAGGGTGTGTGTGTGGAGGGGGAGAGGTGGGAGGGAAGGGAAGGGGACCACTAACTCTGCTGAAATCCCTGTATAACAGAGGAATGAACAGTGCTGGAAAGGCAGGCAGGAGAGAGCAATGGGGTTCAACCTGGGAGGAGCTGGGGTTTGAGAATTCTAAGCTGTCATGAATGGCCCATGAGCCATGTTTAATAATATATCTATAATCTCAGTCTGATTAAAGTATACTTAGGGAGTAATGCTACCTTGGAGTATTATTATTTTCTTAAAGCCAGTCTTATTTGAGAGACCATCACATCAATTATCTTTCACATAAATTGCCTTACTTAACTCCCCATGATTACTTTGTGAGGCTATTATTCTTCCTGCTTTGAATACAATAAAACTGAAGCTCAGCAATGTATTTTGGCCACAGCTGTTAAGTTGCAGAGTCGGGTTTTGAACCAAAGACTTTCAACTCTTAAGTTTAGTTCTCTTTCCACAGAGGATTTAATCTTATTTTCAAACTGGCAAAGGAGGTAAAAGGTTCTTATACAGGTGGCCACCAAGTTGGGATTATTGGATTCAAAACTGTCCTATTAAGGACCCTGGAGGTCCAGTGGTTAAGACTCCATGCTTCCGCTGTAGGGGGTGCGGGTTTGATCCCTGGTTGGGGAACCAAGACCCCACATGCCACGTGGTACGGCCAAAAGAAAAAAAAGTGCACTATTAAAACAAATGATTAGACAAAATGTAGAGTAGCAGTTGGCATATAGTAGGTGCTCAATAAATGGCAGCTAATAATCAAGATCACCCACCACCAAGCAGTCTTGGGTGACAGTGCTGTCTTGTGGCCACAGTGAGGAACCACACCCCATCTTCACACCAGCCCAGGAGTGGGGAGTGCAAGTACATGTGGACTTCTCCCTCATCTGGCTTTGTAGTCCAAGTCCTCTCTCGCTCTTCAGTGGCAGATCTGCAAATCCAATTCCTTCCTGGCCATCTCTACCTGGACATCCAGTGGACACCTCACATTTGCCTTAGGTTACACCTCCCTTAAACTTGCATGTTGTATACCTTCTCAGTAAATCAGGCCACTCCATTCATTTGCCAGAGTCCCCACTTCCTTCAATTGTCCATATCTAATCTAAGAGTAAGTAAATCCTCTTCATCCAACTTCCCCACTGTCCCAAACCCATCCATTTCTCTCCATCCTAGAGAGGGCACCACCATCTCTTGCCAGTCCATCCTCCATACTTGGAGTCCTCTGTCTCTATGAAATCCAACTGGGTCACTTTCCTGCTCAAAACCCACCAATTATTCCCCATCACTCTTAGAACAAAACAAACCTTATCTGAGAACCTTAGTGTGGTTCAGAATCTCCTTCACATTCTGGTCCTGGCCTTCTTTTCCTATCTTGTTTTGAATTTTTCTTCCCTTGTCGCCTTGACTTGCGTCTTTCAGAGCTTTGTGTATTTCCACATGGTCTTTCATGGCATGTATTAGTTACCGTTGCTGTGTAACAAATCACCCTAAAACTTAGTGACTTACAACAACAAAGATTTATTATCTTACAGTTTCTGTGGGTCATAAATTTGGGAGCAGCTTAACTGGGTGATTCTGGCTTAGGTCCTTCATGAGTTTGTAGTGGAGGTATCAGCTGGGGCTTCAGACCTCTGGGGGCCTGACTGGAGCTGTAGGATTTACCTCCCAGATAGCTCACCCACAGGGCTGTGAGCTGGAGGCCTCCACTCTTGCTGTGTGAACCTCTCCATAGGGCTCCTTCCTCACAATAGGGCAGCTGATTTCTCCCAGATGGAGTGACCCAAGAGAGCAGATGGGCAGCTGCAATCTTTTATGGCCTAGCCTTGGAAGTCACACTCAGTCACCTCTGTAATATCCTATTTGTTTCATAAGTCAGCCCTATGCAGTGTGGGAAGGGACTACACAAAGATGTGAAGAGCATGAGTCAGCATTGGGGACCATCTTGGAGACTGGTGAACACAGGACCCTTGCACAAACTATTCTTTCTGCCTAGAATGCTCCACATCACACCTTCTTCACCTCCTGTGACTTCTTTTGGGAAACTTTTCCTATTACCTCCCTCCTTCTACTCCCTCCAATTTTATTGTAGTGCTTTTCACACTGTGTTATAATAACTTCTTAGGGCAGAGACTGTGTTTTTAAAGGTAACTCTTTCCTTTATTCCAACTATTTCCACAAAGCAACAACTTGTAGAATTTAATTTGGGCAACCAGGGTTTAAAGTGGGGTAATAGTTGTGAGTGGAGAGGATTAATTGCAGACTACCTTACAAAGGTAGACTCAACAATGTTTCTAATCAGCAGAAGTGGAGGTAAGGGAGGGGAAGGCCCAAAAGGGTCCCTGTATTAGGTTCCTACAGCTACTATAACATGTTGCTACAAACTTAGGGGCTTAAAAAAATACACATTTATTTATCTTATAGCTCTGGAGTTCAAAAGTCCAAAATGAGGCTCACCGGGCTAAATCAAGGTGTCGTCGGGGATGCATTCATTCCGGAGGCTCTAGAGAATGTTTCCTTCCCGTTTGCAGCTTCTAGAGACTGCCTGCACTCCTTGATTTATGGCCCTCTTCCATCTTCAACACCAGCAATCTTGGACTAAGTCCTTCTCGTGCTGTCTTTGTCCCCCACTTATAAAGGACGCTGGTGATTATATTGGCTCCACTCAGACAATCCAACATTATCTTCCATCTCAGGGTCAGCTGATAAGAAATCTTAATTCCATGAGCAACCTTAATTCCCTTTGCCATGTGACCTAACACGTTCTCTAGTTCTGGGGATTAGGATGTTGACATCTTGGTTGGGGGGTATGAGCCTGTCTACAGCAATCTCCAAGTATCAGGTTTGTGTAGTGAGAGAATAATGGTGCCATGAGCCAAAGCAGAGATGTCAGAAGAGAGGATTATGAAAGACTTCCTTGGCAGTCAGTGGTTAAGACTCCACCCTTCTACTGCAGGGGGAGTGGGTTTGATCCCTGGTTGGGGAAGTAAGATCCTGCATGCCTTGCAGTGTGGCCAAAAAAATTAAAAAAAAAAAACATTTAAGAGGGAATGATGAGACAGTAGCTAACATTTAGTGAGTGCTCACTCTGTGTCAAACACTTTGTATATAGTAGTTAATTTACTCCCATGACAACTTTGGACACATTGGCAATGGACATGATAGTGACTCTTCCCATCAGTGGTAGCTCTGTGAGGGCAGGGACTCTGTTTTGTCCACAGCTGTTTCCTGAGCATGAGAACAGCACCCATTGCACAACAGGAACTCAGTAAATATTTGTTGAGTGAATGGATGACTAACCATGTCTTAGTGTACATTACCATACAAAATACTACAGAGGCGTTGGCCTAAAGAACAGACATTTATTTCCCACACTTTTGGAGACTGGACAATTCAAGACCAAGGTACCAGCAGGTTGGTTCCTGGTGAGGACCAGCTTCCTGGCTTGCAGGATGCCACTGTCTCACATGATCAGGGAGGGAGAGAGCTCCAGTGTCTCTTCTTCATCTTATGAGGGCACTAATCCCATCATGGGCACCCCACCCTCATGACCTCATCTTAAACTGATCACCTCCCAAAGGTTCCACCTCCAAATATCATCACATTTTGGGGGGTGGGGGTGAGGGTGGGGTGGGGTTAGGGCTTCAACATATGGATTTGGGGGGACCCAAATTTTCAGATCATACCAGACTGTGAGGGAGGTTTCTCTTATCTTCATTTACCTGGTGAAGTCCCGAGGCCCAGGGGAGGTGCGGACCTAGTCTGACCACAGAGCTGGTAAGTGGCTCAACAATCTCTCACCCCCAAACCTGGGCTCCTTCCCTTCTTCATTCTGCAGCAGAGCAGGAGGGACTGTGTCCACTGTGCTGAGTGGGGAGAGCTAAGGGTGGGAGGGACGGGACTAACATGTTCTGAGCACCTTCTATGTGCGCCAGATCCTGATACAAGTCTGGGTAATTGATCCCAGGGCATTGGAAACTAGTGTGTAATCTGAAGAGACTGAAGTTCAGAGGCAGAGTCATTTGCCTGAGGACACGGAACTGGTAAATGATGGAAGCATCACAGCATCTGCTCCCAGGGTCACTGTGTGTGCTCTTGGGTTTGCTCATGCCTTGCAGTTTGGGTCAGAGTTCCCTGTGGCTGTGGTAACAGATTACCATAAACTAGGTAGCCTAGAAGAGAAATGTATTCGCTCACAGTTCAGGAGACCAGAGTCTGAAATCAAGATGTCAGCAGGGTTGGCTCCTCTGGAGGCTCCCGGGGAGAATCCGTCGCCTGCCTCTCTCCTAGCTTCCAGTGGTTGCAGCAATCCCGATTCCTTGGCCTGTAGACACATTAGTCTAATCTCTGCCTCCACTGTCACGTGGCTTCTCCCTGTCTGTGTGTCAGAATTCCCTTTCCTTTTCCTTATGAAGGCACCAGTCGCTGGATTTAGGGCCCACTGTAATCCAGTCCAACCTTGTCTTAACTAATTACATCTGCAAAGACCCTATTTCCAAATCAGGTCACTTTCTGGCATCCCCGGTGTATGTCATTTTTGGAGGGACAATATTCAACCCACTACCCTGTCCCACAGGCTGCTTCCTGCATCTGCCAAGAACGTGGGATCCCCTCCGCACGTTTAGCCAAAGGCACCGGAAGAGTGTCTCAGAGCAGCTGGAGTCCTCACGTGCACACACGTGCACAGACACACCCACCGCAGCTTCCTCTTTCTGGGCCCCTGTGGGGGTTTCCTGCCATACCTGTCTCACGCCCCATCTGCCCCACCGGACCAGCTGTTGTTGAAACATACTCTGAGAAACAGTGAGTGTGGTAGGACAGGAAAGAAGGGGTCTCAGAGAGCTTGGCTGTGGTTTCATTTGGCAGAACCCCTCACTCCTCTCCCCCCGATCTGACGTAGACATTTAGGGTGTCTGGCAGGGGAAGGACAGCCACCTCTCACCCCCACCCACCATGGCCTCCTCATCTTCGTACTGCCGGAAGCAAGCCCACGGCTGACCCCGCAGTCAGTGTTTGGGAGGTTGAATTCAGACATCTGTTAATCACTCAATAAGTCAACTCATCGAGCTAGAGAAGTTCAGGGTGTGGCGGGAACACCTGGGGGGGTGGGGGGGGTGGCAGGAAGTCCTCTTTGATTGGAAGGCAACGTCCACATTGAGACAAGAAGGGTCGAGGGGAGCGGGTCAGTGCACGGCCAGGCGATGGCATTTTTCTCAACAGCACCTGGATGGGTCTGTCCAGAGTATGAAGCGGAGAGAGAGAGAGAATATGTGTGTGAGTGTGTGTGTGTGTGTGTGTGTGTGTGTAAAAGAGAGAGAGAGAGACTCATGGTGATTGTGTTGCTTGGCCACGTTGGAGAGATGCTCTTGCCAGCTGGGACCAAGGGCAGGGACGCACTTGTGCCTGGATGCCAGGCTGGCGATGGGGAGGTGCGGTGGGAGCCGGGTGAGCAATCGGCCTTGGCCCGAGCGCCCTGGAGAAGTGGAAGCGCTGCCCGTTGTGCCCACCAGGGGGCAGCGCAGCACCACACACAGCCAAGGGCCCAGGGAGGCCGTAAGCTCGGCCTCCGGTGCAGGCAGGAAAGGGTTCTCCTGGGCGTGCTGCTCTCGCTGCTGGGATATTTCAAGTCAAGCTGCCAAGGCTGACGCTGGGCTGCGGAGATACTGGGCCCCACGGTGAGGTCTGCGTTCTGTGGGGACCCCTCAAACCCAGGTTCCAGAGAATGGGTTTGCCACAAAGCTGGTGACACTTCCTCTCCTGGGTCCCTTACTTGCAGGAGTCCATCCTGAGCCCTTGTTCTTTTTTAAAAATTGTCAACTTGGGCTTCCTAGGTGGTGCAGTGGTTGAGAATCCACCTGCCAATGCAGCGGACATGGGTTGGATCCCTGCTCCAGGAAGATTCCACATGCCGCGGAGCAACTAAGCCCGTGCGCCACAACTATTGAGCCTGTGCTTTAGAGCCTGTGGGCCACAACTATTGAGCCCATGTGCTGCAACTACTGAAGCCCATGCGCCTAGAGCACGTGCTCCACAACAAGAGAAGTGACGGCAATGAGGAGCCCGCGCACCACAACGAAGAGTAGCCCCCACTCACCACAACTAAAGGAAAGCCCACGCACAGCAAAAAAAGACCCAACACAGCCAATAAAATAAATAAATAAATAAATAAATAAATAAATAAATAAATAAATAAATAAAATTGTTAACTAATAAGAACCTAGTGCATAGCACAGGGAACTCTACTCAATACTCTATAACACCCTATATGGGAAAAGAATCTAAAAAAGAGTGGATATATGTGTAACTGATTCACTTTGCTGTTCACCTGAAACTAACACAGCATTGTAAATCAACTATACCCCAATAAAAATTAAATAATAAATTGTTATTTCTTTTTTGGAGACACATACCATGAACTATATGAGTGATTATATAACAAACTGACCCAATACTAAGTTATCACACACAAAAAAACATTTACTGGGATTTCCCTGGTGGCACAGTGGATAAAACTCCGTGCTCCCAATGCAGGGGGCTAGTGTTCAATTCCTGGTCAGGGAACCAGATCCCACATGCAGGCCACAACTAAGAGTGCACATACAACGACTAAGGAGCCTTGGAGCCACAACTAAGACCTGATGCAATCAAATAAGTAAATAAATATTTAACAAAACATTTATTATCTCTCAGTTTCTGTGGGACAGGAACTGAGCAGGGGCTTGGCTCAGCAGTTATGATTTAGGGTCTGTCATGAGTTTCAGCGAGATGATAGCTCAGGATTTTGAGTATAAGATCTTGTTAGGAATCTCTAAGCCTCAGTTTTCTCATCTGTAAAATGGAGATAATAATAGAAGTTACTGTTATGAGGATTAATGAAATAATCCTTATGTGGCAGACATTGCCAGTTGCCTACCTCAGGGGCAGTGCCCTCTTCTTTCCTTGTAAGAGAAGCTCCACTGTTTAGTTGTGAATGTGGATGGCTGTCTGGAATAAAAGTCCACATTTTCCTTTTCTTTTTCCTCCAGTTCTGTTTGAAGAGATAGAAGTAGAAGTGGTATGTGGCAGCTTTCAGGAAACTTCCTGTGATGGTAGTTTTATGTGTCAACCTGATTAGGCTAAGGGATGCCCTGATAGCTGGTAAAACATTATTTCTTGGTGTGTCTGTGAGGATGTTTCTGGAAGAGATTAGCATTTGAGTTGGTAGACAGAGTAAAGAAGATTGCCCTCACTAGTGTGGGCAGGCTCCACCCAAGCCTCGGAGGGTGTGAATAAGAACAAATAGGCAGAAGAAGGACAAATTTGCCCTCTCTGCTTGAGCTGAGACATTCATCTTCTCTTGTGCTCAGGTATTTGTGCTCCTGGTTCTCTGGCTTTTGGACTGGGACCGGCTTGCACCATTGCCTCTCCTGGCTCTTTGGCCTTCAATCTTAGACTGGAACTACATGACCAGCTTTCCTTGGCCTCCACCTTGCAGATGGCAGATCATGGGACTTCTCAGCCTTTATGATTGCATGAGCCAATTATAATAAATCTCTCTTTCTTTCTATCCTATTGGTTCTAATTTTCTGGAGAACTTGAGTAGTACACTTCTTTTAAAAGCAACTGCTATCTCCATTTGTTTCTTTTGTTGTTTCCCTTCCTCTATTCGACTTCCTGGAATGTGGGTGTGATGGCTGGAGCTCTGGTTACTATATTGGAACATGAGGCTAAGCATCAAACCCTTGAGATGATAGAATGGTGAGTTGGAAGGAGTAAGTTTTGTGGAGCTGCCATTCCAGCCCTCGACTGCCTATATTATGTAGAAATTCACTTTTACCCTGTGTGTAAGCAACTATTACTTGGGTTTTTGGGGATTTTCTGGCTCATGCAGAGCTGAACACCCTATCTGACTACACCCTTAGCAAACGGCTGGTAGTCAGGAAGTGCACAGCACGCTGGTAAGTGCTTTGAATATTGAAAGCTGGGGTTGGAACAGCTAACCAAACCTTGTAGCCTGGATGTGTGGAGTTAAGGGAACAGGCAGGAAGGTGGGGAAAGAGCACTGGGGTTGGGAGACCTGGGTCATAATTTCAGCTCTTCTCTCTTAGCCTTCATTTATTTTCTTTAATGGAGAGACTGGAGTAGCACTGGTATTTTCAAACTTTTTGTCAGCAGCAGAAATTGTTTCATGTGGAAGCCAATATATAAAACAAACGTAAGTGGTACTCGTGAGCCATCCAGTCCTTTTGGGCCCATCCCTCAACTGCCTTGGGGTGACTCCTAAGGCTTCTAAGGAGTGTAATTTGAACAGCAGAGACATGATTGGCTCTCCAGGTTGTATGCAGGAGCAACAGTGTGTGTCTCTAAGATGCTGAGCTGGGAAATTTGTTCAGGCTCTCTAGAATGAGTGGTAATCTGGGGTAAGGGAGATGTCAAGCCTTCATTGTCTTGGGTTTCCTGAGGCCTCCAGCTCTAAGTGTGCTGAGGACAGAGCCTGTGGCTTCATCTTACAGTGAGGGAAGCACATGACTTCATCATTAGCTGACCTCAGGAGTCTTTTCCCTTTAAAATTCTAGGCTGTGTATCACATTGCACTTGCCAGAAGTCGGTATGAAACTGCACAACTCAAATTGAGACTTGAACCCACATGCTGGGACTGGAACCCAGCCAAAACTCAGATGTGGGACTTGAACCCACTGTCTTTTAATTGAAATCATACACCTGATCTCAGGACTCAGTGAAGCTCAGGTTCTTTGTTTGTCACAGAATTCAGTGAGAGACAAAGTGATAGGTAAGAAGTGGATTTACTTAGAGAGATACACATTCCACAGACAGAATGCAATCTGTCTCAGAAGGTGAGAGCGGCCAAGGGAGAAACACACTCTACAGACAGTGTGGGCCATCTCAGAAGGTGAGAAATGCACCAGGGTATGGGGTTGTCAGTTTTTATAGGGGTGGGTAATATCATAGGCTAATGAGTGGGAGGAGTATTTCAGCTATTTTGGGAAGGGGCGGGGATTTCCAGGAATTGGACCACCCCCACTTTTTGATCCTTAGGGTAGGCCTTAGAGCTGTCATCGTGCCTGTGGGTGTATTTAGCTTGCTGATGTGTTACAGTGAGCATATCTGAGGCTTAAGGTCTAGTGGAAGTCGACATCCATCGCCGTGGACCCTTGTGGTTCTAATCAGTTTATGTCACGTCCTCAGGCTATGTCATTCTTTCAAAGGTTGTGCCCTGCCCCCTTCCCTCCTGTTTCAGCTTCAGCCTCCTAGACCTTCCCCAAGTTCCAAAGGGCAGATTCAAAACAGCTACTAGTTAGGGAAGTGAGGGAATGCAGAAACAAAGGAAAAGCAGTCAAGAAACAATAGTGTGGAAAACAGAGACGCCTAGCTCCTCCTCAAGGGATATATATCACAGTCTGATAGTGGTACTTTTGTTCCACAGGGACTGAGGCTCCCACCCAGGTAGAGAATGGTAACTACATGCTGAGACCCTAGATTGGTCAGAAGCAGAAGGTTGATGATTGAGATTCCTGGACCACCACCTGGTCACCTCACCACCAACCAATCAGAATAAAGTCACACATCCTGCAGCCATCACCCCAAATGTTGCCTCTAAGAACTCTTCCCAGGAAACCGTCGGGGAGTTTGGGTCTTTTGAGCACGAGCTGCCTGCCCTCCTTGATGGGCTGCTGCAATAAACCCTTCTGTGCTCCAGACTCTGACATTTCCACGTGTTTGTCCTCTCGGTGTTAGACACACAAGTTGAGTTCAACAACAAGTGGATGACATCTCAAGCTGGTGGCACATGACCTTGCTGATGTAGACGCTGAGAGGCATTTTGGGCTACCCTCTCATTTGCAGCACCACTTAGTGACTACCCAGATCTCCGAGCAACCGAATATGTCTGAGCACATTTATGAACTCCATCACCTAGCCCCTTTCTAGGCTCCCTTCTCTCCTTTTCCCAAAACACACACCACCCACACTGAATACCCTCCTGCTATGCTCTGACACTTCTGTTCCCTTTGCCCAGCACCTCTTCCTCCCTTCTCAACATTTTCAAACACCCTTACTTCTACTTGTCCTCCAGGACTCTGTTCACCTCCTCTAGGAAGTTTTCCCTGATAACTACCCTCCCCCCCATTCTCCCCCCCCCCCCCCGCCCCCGCCAGCCAAGGTTGGCTTTTGTGCCCTTCCTCTGTGTTTCCATAGCACTTCTGTTTTCTTAGCATGGAGTATATCACATTGTATCCAACTGTCTCTACCACTGGGGGAGAGTCTATGTCTTGTTCCTTTCTTCTATCTGCAGAGCTGCAGGTCCTTCCTAGCATTCCAGAGTCACTGAATATTTGAATTGGAAGGGATCTTAAATATTCAATAGTATCACACCTTCATTTTACAGAGGAAGAAATGAGCCTGGAAAGATTCAGTGATGAGCCCAAAGACCACCCAGCTACTTGGTAACAGAATTGAACCTAGAACTCACGTCTCCTGAACACATATTTTTTCCCTGTCAAATGGAGTTAGGGAGACCAGGGCTTGAATGATGGCATATCCCTGAACCAGTGGGGTACTTTGAGCAACTGGCTTTACTTCTGAATGTGTTTGCACATGTGGAAGGTGAGAATAGCCATCCCTAAGGCCCAATACGGCTGCTGTGAGGAGTCATTAGTCTATGGTGAGCAGAGAGCTCAGTGCTTGGTGTGGAACAGGAGTGGGGTTATAGAATTCAAAACGAGACAGCTGTAGTTATCGTCCTACACAGCTGAGCTGTACTCATCACACACATGGCACCATTACTTGTATTGTTGGTCACTCCCTTCCGTGTGAGCCCCATCGGGGGAGGTTTATGTCCAGCTTGTGGCTGTATTCCCATAGCTTAGAATAGTTCCTGGCACATATTAGGTGCTTGGTACGTGCTGGATGAGTGAATGAATGAGACAGGCACCCACAGACCCCATGGGATGATTGGATGTTGGTGGCCAGTCTAATGGCCACTGGTTCAGGAATTTTTCTTTTTTTTTCAGCCGTGCTTCATGGCATGTAGGATCTTAGTTCCCTGACCAGGGATCGAACCTGTGCCCCCTGCAGTGGAAGAACGGAGCCCTAACCACTGGACTGCCAGGGAATTCCCCAGGACTTCTTTTTTGCCATAGAACCTGGCCACTCTGTGTTCCCAAAGAGTCTTCCCTCATTCCAAACCAGAGAGTCCCAAACATTTCCACCAAGCATCCTTTGTCAGAAAGAAAAAATGGTATTTCTTTTGAAGAAAAAGCAAGAAGGGAGAGAATACCTTGTCTTAACCTCCAGTGACAAACAGAGTCTGAAACACACACACCTACATGGCTCATGTTCTTGGGAGAGACACACAGCAATGTGGCATCTGGAAAAAACGCAGTTCAGGCTGAATTTGTGACAGTTCCTTCTCTGTCTGTGCTTCCCTGCTAATGAAATATATAACAAATAATCCCACCCAGTTTTCTGCCTTTTCTTCTTGTTCTGTAGTCTGCACTGCCTGGTATGTTGACCACCAGCCACATGTGGCTTTTGAGCACTGGAAAAGTCACTGCTGCACCCGAAGAGCTGAGTTTTAAATTCAGTTTTGATTGACTTGATTTAAATAATTATAGCCACATGTGCCTGGTGGCTACCCAGCACAGTGGACAGTAGACAGTGAAGATAGACAGAGAAGATAGACAGAGGAGGAACAGGAACGGGGGCTTAAACAAGAGTCTGGGACTAGAAACCTTCATCTGGCCCTTTTCCAAAGACCAGAAAAGCCACAAGTCTTTCTGTGCTTTTTAACACTGGTACACTTTGACCAGCTTAGAGCAGTGAATGAAGTCACCTTCTTTTAATATTCAAGCCATATGACTCTTGAGCCCTCATTCCACCTCTCTTTCTTCTCTTGCACAGGGATCCTCC
Organism: Hippopotamus amphibius kiboko; assembly: GCF_030028045.1. NCBI lineage: Eukaryota > Metazoa > Chordata > Mammalia > Artiodactyla > Hippopotamidae > Hippopotamus > Hippopotamus amphibius. The sequence goes on along the minus strand of NC_080187.1, from coordinate 84,247,979 downwards.
CTCTTGGAAGAGAGTCTCCTTGACGGCTTCCTTTGTCCAAGGGTCAGTGGTGATTACGCTTACCTCCAGGAGAGAAGACCAGGAATACTGGTTCTTTTGGCTGCTGCCTCTGCCTTTGCCACTAGGTGTCACCAGTGGTCGCACAGCCCACCTCCAGGCAGGAGGCAGGCACCAGGTTGTGGGTCTGGGGACAAAGAGGGGTCTGGAGGTGGAGAGGAAGTCAGCTTCTGGAGGGGGTGGAACTCAAGCTCGGGACCACAGTAGAGGCTCCAGATCACATATTGATGTCAGGGAAATGCACGCAGGAAGCAGGATGGGGCCTGAGACTTTTGTCATGTAACTTTCCTGTATCCCTTGTCTAGTTGTTCTAAGGCAATCCTTCTTGCCTACATCCTGTTGAAAAGGATAGGCTTTTGGAGTATCTACTCTCTTGTCTAGGTGGACCTCAATAGGCAAGCCCCCTCATGAAACAAAGTCGTTTGATTTAAGTGCTCATCCCACTCTCTGAGGGCCTCATTTCTCTCTGGTCATCGGAGACGAGTGGTTTCTGGCAGCAGGAGAGGTGGACAGACCTGCGTCCTGATCCCTGCACCACCTCCCACTTCTGGTGGGATTGAGGGGAGTGACTCCATCCCCCTGAGCACCTGTACTGGAGAGAAATTAAGACCTGCTGTACATTTATGCTGCTTTTGATCTTGTCTCCAAGATGAGATTGTAGTTTCCTAATGACTCCTTACCCAGCTTACTTAGGCTCAACTCTTGCTCGTCGGCTGAATATTAGTTTGAGGGTTATTAACGTAGGTAGGGAGAACTGAACTTTCTTTCCAGGTGAGATTCAATGACACCTACCCTACCCCCAACTTTAAAGTCAGAGAGACTGACCTCCAACCACCTACTTCATGGATATGTCACTTATTTTGCATACGAGGAAACTGAGGCTTAGAGGGACTGAGGGCAATATCTACCTTTCAGATGGTGTGACCGTCATGGGCCAACTTCGCTGGGCCCAGGGGTGCCTAAGTATTTATTTGGTCAAACATTATTCTGGGGGTTTCTCTGAGGGTATCTCGGATGAGGTTAACATTTGAGACAGATTGCCCTCCATGATGTGGGTAGGCCTCCTCCATCAGTTGAAGGTCTGAATAGAACAAAAAGACTGGCCTCTCTTGAGCAAGAGAGAATTTTCCAGCTGATTGCCTTTGAACTTCATCTCAGCCTTGGCTTTGCCTGGTTCTAAAGCTCATGGCCTTTGGGACTGAACTGGAACTTCAGCTCTTCTGGGTCCCCAGGCTGCCAGTCCACCCTGCAGATTTTGAACTTGCCAGCTTCCACAACTGCATGAGCAAATTCCTTATAAAATACACACACGTACACACACACACACACCCTATTGGTTCTATTTCTCTGGGGAACCCGGATTACTACAGATAGCTGTGAGGGTTAACTGCAGTTACAGTGTGAAAGTAACTAGTGCAGTATTTAGGGCATTGCAGGTGCTCAATAAATGCTACTTTGTTTTCTAGCCTCCCAGTTCTCTCCATCAAGCATTAAATAGACATGGAAGGACAGGAAGACTACTTAGAAACTGGGCCTACAAATCCACGCGTGAGTCTGTTAATGTTGCCCACTGTCAATGGAAGACCTGGCTTCTGTCAAGTTACTCCCAAGAAGCAGACTCTCCCAGGGCCCCTTCCTCCCCCACCTGGCTCCCGTCTCCTAAGCCTTAGAATAAGAAGGCACGTGGCTTTCTTTGTTCTCCATCACTAATTGCTTCTGAGTGGGTAACAGTGGGAAGAAGATGATTCCTTTCTTCTCCTCCTCTTCTTCAACCGTCTGTATTACACCACAAGTGTATTTGGAGCCTGAAAAGTGGGGAGGGGGGCTCATTATGCTTCCTTAGATTCATAAAGCCTTTTTTCATCTGAGTGCTCCTTACCAATGGATAGCAATTAGAATTATTTTTAGCACATTTGAAAACTTGCTTTTCCCTGTTGCACTCTGGAAATCTACAGTGCTTTGCTGCTCTTATTTTCCTATTTATGATTAACGTTACAATAAAAGAAACCCACTTACACTATTGCATTTAGGTCCTTTCAAAATACTTTATTACCCTCATATTATTCTTGGCACATGTGTTACTTTTCTATTGCAGCATAACAAAGTAATGTAAGTTAGCCATCTAAAACAGCATCTATTTATTATCTCCCAGCTGTGTAGGTCAGAAGTCCAGGCAAAGCATAGCTAGCTTCCCTGCTCAGGGTCTCCTAAGACTGAAATCAAGATGTCAGCCAGGCTGCCTTTTCATCTGGAGCTATGTTCTCTTCTAGGCTTATTTGAGTTGTTGGTAGGATGTAATTCTTTGTGGTTGAAGGACTGAGGATGCTGTGTTCTTGCTGGCTGTTGGCTGAGGGCACTCTCAGTTCCTAGAGGCCACCCTCAGCCCCTTGCCACTCCACCCTTTCCCATAGGAACTCACACTCTCAGGCTTTGAACCTCTTAGAGAAGGGCTCGATTCCTTTTAAGGGTTCACTTGGTTACATCAGGCTCTCCAGGATAATCTCTCTTTTGATTAACTCAAAGTCAACTGATTAAGGACCTTAAGGACATCTGCAAAATCCCTTCTATCATATAACATAATGACAAGAGGTATATCCTTCATATTCACAAGTCCCATTCACACTCAAGGAGAGGGGATTGTGCAGAGTGTAGATACCTGGGGGGAGGAATCTTGGGTACTGTGTCAGATTTCCAGGGCTGTCCTATCAAGTAAATACCACAAACTGGGTGGCTTAAACAACAGAATCTATTGTCTTGCGGCTCTGACGTTTAGAAGTCCAAGATCAAGGTGTCAGTACGGTTTGTTTCCTTTTGAGGACTGTAAGGAAGAACCTTTCCCATACCTCTCCCCTAGATCCTGGTGATTTGCTGGTAACCTTTGGCATTCCTTCGCATGTAGAAATGTCCTCCAATCTTTGCCTACTTCTTCACATGGTTGTTCCTTCTGTGCATCTGTATCCAGATTCCCCCCTCCTTTTATAAGGACACCAGTCATATTGGGGGCTTCCCCACCCTGCTCCAGCATGACCTCATCTTAACATCTGTAATGACTATTTCTATAATAAGGTCACATCCTGAAGGGGGTTAGGACTTCACCACATGGATTTGGGTGGGGGAGAACTTACAACAGGTGCTATCTTAGAATTCTGCCCACTACAGCCTAAGGAGCACTATTATCCTTATCATCGACACTCAGTGGTTCCTTTTATGATTCTCCTGTCCCCATACTTAGAGAAAAATGCCCCAGGTTTACGATATTTTATATATTCCATTTCCTTTGTCCTTTTCCCATCAACTGGGATAAGAAGAATCATGGATGTGGGGATGATTACCCTGGTCATGAAAATCACATTTGGCTCAAAATTCAAAATTCTGGTAGAATCAGAACAAGGGTGCTTGAAGTTTCTGATCCCTCTTAGTCCTGGAAAGGTCCAGGGAAACTAACCTTTCTCAGGCCACCACTAAAATTTTCTGCAGCTGATATTGGTGTTTTTTGTCTTACCAACTGGTGACCTTAAATCACTGTTGGGGTTCCCCTTTTGGAGAGGGTTGGGATGGGTCTTTTCATGACCACAAAGGCCATTCCTCTGATCTTACCTGTTGGCCCTTTCTCCTCTCTCTGATCTAAGTCGGGCGTTGGCAATCTATGGCCTGTGGACCCAGTTGGTCCCCTGCCTGTTACTGTAGTGCTCTTGAGCAAGGAATAGGTTTTTACACTTTTAAATGGGTTGAAAAAAAATATTTCATGACATTTGAAAATTACACAAAATTCAAATTTCAAGTGTCATTGGAAGACAGCCACGCTCACTTGTTTACATATGGTGTATGGTGGATTTCATGCTACAGTGGCAGAGTGAAGTTATTGTGACAGAAATGGCGTGGCCCAGAAAGCCTAAAATATTACCATGGGGCCCTTTATAGAAAAGTTTGCTAACCCCAGTTCTAAATGTTGGTATTTGTTAAGGAATGTTCCTGGAGTCTCTGTTTTTTGTTTGTTTGTTTTCTTTTATACTCTTTCTTGGTGATCCTATCTGGTCCTGTAAGTTAAATGTCATCTGTATATTGATGGCTATACTGAGCTACAGACTCACATCTAAAATCCTTCTCTTCTTGGATACCCACTCTTTTCCATTCTGCATCACCACCCCAACCCCCCCCCCCCGGCCCCCATCCATCCCTCAGCAGGTCTTGTTGATTCTACCATCATAACAGCTCTTACACCCATCTCTGATATCCATCTGCATTGCCACCACTGTCACCCAAGCCATCACTCTCTCTTGCCTGGACCCTCTTCACATGCCTCCTGGCTTGCCCTCTTGTGTGATCTACTCTCTACAGAGCAGCAATTTGTGATCTTAAAACTTACACCATGCCACTCCCCTGCTTTAAATCTAACGTCCTTGCCCACTGTTTCTAGAAAAAAATCCAGAGTCCTTACTGTGGCCGCCAGGACCCTACAGCTTCAGGCGCCATCACCTCTCCATCCTCACCTTGTGCCACTTGCCCCTCACTCACTAACTGTAGCCACAGTCATTGTCTTTCAGCTCTTCAAATCCGTCAATCCCTTTCTCACTTTTGGGCTTTTAATGTCCACCTTCTGGAATGTTCTTCCATCTGCTCTACCCATAACTCACTCCTACTCATTTCTCAGGTCCCAGATTTCACATTGTTTCTTCTGTGGTCTTCCCTTACCAGCTAGCTGTAGTAGCATTCCACATCCCCATTTCTCTCTGTGTGAACACAGTGCTTATTTCCTTATTGAGACCCCTCAACATGTGTCGCCACTGAAATTAGCTGCCTACTTTTTTTTTTTTTTTTTTTGGTCTCTTTCACTAGAGTATAAGCTTCAAAGGGCAGTGAGTCTATCTTCTCCATTGACTCTTCAGTGCTCAGCACAGTGCTTTTCACATAGTAAGTTTGCAATAAATATTTATAGAAATAATTAATGAATGAGAGGTGGAAGTGGCAGTGGTGGTGGTGAAATACCTCAACAGGCTAGAAGCATTCTTGAGACACTGAAATGGAGATACTTTCTTCTGCTTCTTCTTCTTTTTTTTTTTTTTGGTCATGCCAAGCAGCTTGTGGGATCTTAGCTCCCCCACCAGGGTTAGAACCCGTGCCCCCTGCAGTGGAAGCAAGGTGTTCTAACCACTGGACCGCCAGGGAATTCCCTGGAGAGTCTTTATTTCTTTAACACTTTTTATGGTTGCCTAAGAGCCTCAGCACTGGGTTTCAAGGTCATCCACCAACTTAGGTGTCACTACTCCCATATCTCATTCTCTGCAGGAGGAGATATCAGCTTTGCCATGAGCCAAACTCTGGTCTTAGTGATGGTGTTCTACCGACCTAAATTCTTTCATTGAAGCTTTGGTTAACAATAGCACTACTTCCTCACTCCCTGTTCTCAGTTGACACATGGTTGCCACACTGAGACTCATGAGGAGGCTGTGTCTCCTCCACAGGGATGAAGTCATCTCTATAGATGACTTGAGTGTCCCCAGGGTCTCTTTATCACCTGGTCATATGCTACCAAATATCACCTCCAAATGGCCCACTGGACCCTGCCCCTTCCTGTCCTGCTACATTGTTTCTACTCCCCTTCAATGCTTTCCCAGCTGTCCTCCAGGACCCACAGCCTTCAAGACCGCAAAGCATCAGGTCTCATGAAGCCTTCTTGGATTATTTAAGCCTCCAGGTACTTCAGCTTTCATATCTGCGAAATGGAGAAAATTGAACCCCCCTCACCAAGTTCTGAAATTTAAATGTTAGTTGCTACCTATAAGTAGACTTAGCACAGCACATGCTCAATAAATTTCAGCTTTTATCCTCACTCTAGCCTAAAATATCTCAATCCTGCTGCATACTAGAAACATTTGACTTTAGTAATCTTGTCACAGTTTCCTTGCCTGGAGCTGACCTCCAGGGTGGTCCTGCTTAAAAAGTCCCAGTGCTTTCTCTTCATTTCTGAGTCTGTCAGGACGTGGTCTAAGGGCATAGACTTGCCTGTCCTGTCACTAAGCCAGCAGAGCTCTTTCTGTGGGAGTCAACCAGGAAGACCTTACTCAGTGTTCCAAGTCTGTTCGCCCCACACACACCCACCCACCCACCTACCTTGATTCTGGCTCTTCCAGCCCCAGGCCTGTGCCAGGGTGCCACCTCCCTTCTGTTCCATCCTTCAAGATTCATTTTCTATTATTGGGCATGGAGAAAGGGAAATTTGAGTGTGTTCTATACATAATCTCACCTAAACTTTTGCAAAAAATCTCATGTAGTTGGTGTAGTTATTCCCATTTTACAGACGAGCAAACATTCTTCCCAAGGTCACGTGGTTGGAATACCGGTTAGCTTTTGCTATGTTACAAACCATCCCCAAAGTGAGTGGCTTAGAACAAGCACCATTTGATTAGATCACAATTCAGAGATTGTTTGGCTGTCAGCTGGGGTGTTGGGAGTAGGGCACAACTCCTCACATGATCTCTTTCATCCTCCAGCAGGATAGCTGGGGCTTGTTCACACGGCAGCTGGGTAAGATTGCTCTTGGAAGGCTGGATGGATAAAAGGCCTCTTGATATCTGGGCTTGGAACTATTACTGTCACTTCTGCCATAATCTATTGGCCAAAGCAAGGCACGAGGTCTGCCTAAATTCAAGGGATGGTGAAATAAACCTCACTTACTGTTGGGGGAGCTGCACAGTCATGTTGCAAAGCGTCATGAATACGAGGAGGGGTGGTGGGGAGGGTCATGTCCACCCTGCAATCTACTGCAGCTGTAAAGTGACAGAGGTAGGATTTTATTTTTTAGTGACACAAATAGCATACACACACGAGAAAAATTCCAACAGGAAACAAAAGGGGAAATGAGGAGGAGAAAGTCTCATTCTTAGTCTTGGGCTAGGAGAAAACATCCTAATCTAGTCCCACTCTCCATGTGTAAACATGACTGAGAGTTTTTTGTGTATCTTGATACAATTTTCTTTCCTGCATACACATAGATGGGGGCCCAACATGTACAATTTCCTGCATTTAATTGCATTATTAAGTGAAAAGAACCAAGCTCTTTCCATAGCAGCACAGCTAGAGATGCTCCATTCCTTTTCAGGTCTGCATAGTAATCCACTGAATACACGTACCATGTTTATTCAACCGCATCTCCTACTGGGGGACACTTAGGTTTTCTTCCAGTTTTTTGTTGTTAAAAGTAATGCTACAGTGACTATCCTTGAATATCCTTCTTTGTGTACTTGTAGACTAGATTCCTAGAAGAGGAATTTCTAGGTTTAACCTTAAGCAGAGTTGAGCCTTGATCTGTTCCCAAAGCATATGCACTTTTCAAGATGTGTCTTCAGTTACCCACTGTTCCTCCAGCCTTTTCCGTGACTAAAAGCTGCCTTAGGAAGCATGGCCCCCTGTGCACAGATGCACATATTGGATGATGGGCATGACCTTCCCACACCCTTCCTTCCTAAGCAGGCTCAAGAGGTGCTGAGCTATGCATTATTAAGCTCTTCCAAGAAGATCCAGATTAGTTATCTTCTGTGTCTTCCTTCGTAATTTTTTTGGGTGACAGGTACTACTTTGTTAGAGGCCAATGATAAAAGAATCCTAGCGACAAATGTTAACATACAAATGATAGGTTCCATCCAAGTGAAGATCTAAGGTATAAATGAGGAGTTCACAAATATTACAAATACAGACAGGTGGTAAAAGAATTAAGTCAAATCATCACACAGCAGTAATAGCAAAGCCCTGTTGCCACACTGAGCAGTTACATTATATGAATTCCGTCTTTGTTCTTGGCAACTTTAACAGTTCATGAACATTAAGTATAGTAGCAAATATGCAGTGAAGATATTTCTCAAGATCCTATTGTTTTCATTCTTTAATATTGTTTTTGGGTTTCTTCATGGCTCTTGATGCCCACATGCCACCTGCCTAGATGTTAGTTGGAGCCCTGAATTCTTACCAGGTCTGTATGGATTTGGCTCTTTTATGAACAACAGGTTGGTGACCGTTAGAATCAGGAGGTGGCAGGCGAGCACACTCAGATACCTCACTCCATGTCTCACAGCCTCTGATTACGTCCCCGAGTAGATGTAGCCAGTAATTCTGTAGAAGGGAACAAACCACAGGGGCTCATTTCTGTGATGTGGGGAGAGCCTGCCTTGCAGGGCTGTTCTGCAGCTATATAGGTTAAAGAAGCGGATTTCCAGAGAATGCAGTTTCCAAAAGTAATTACTTAATGGGTTGAGTTCTTCAGAGAATTATAGGCATGTGCCTCAGATTTCAGAGCAGGAGGTACCCAGTTTCCCATCTGGTACTTAATAATAGAGACATTGGCTGCTGTCAAAAAGGCAGCGTTCTGAACGTTCCTACTTTTTATAGCTCAAGGAAGAATGATGTTTTATTCCATGGTACACCGAACAGTGAAGCATTTAAAGGCTAATCACTGCCCAGCCACAAAAATCTGTGCATGTCTCCATTCACTTATTCACCATTTATTTATCAGGTGCCCTACCTTGCCCAGCACCATGCTGGGTGGAGATCAAAATCAATAAAACACACATACACTTGCCCATGTGTCGGTTAGCTCTGGCTATATAACAAACACCCCCAAATGGAGTGGCTTAAAACAGAAACTATGTATTTAGTTTACAAGACTCTGGGTCAACAATTTGGGCCCAGTTCAGCTGGCCAGTTCTTCTGGTCTTGGCTGAGTTTACTCAGGGTCTGTGGCCAGCTGCAGGGTCAGTCAGGGCGGGCTGATCTGGGGGTTTGCAGCTAGGATGGCTTGTCTCTGCTCCACATGCCTCGTCCTCCCACAGTCTGGCCTGGACTTACGCGCTTACTTACTCTAGGCAGGTTCCAAGAGAGTGAGCGGGGGAAGCCTGCCAGGTCTCTTGAGGACTAGGCTTTGAACAGACATAATGTCCCTTTAGTTATTCTGCTTGGTCAAATCAGAACAAGCAGACTTACAAGGGCAGGCCAGATTCCAGGGAAAGGTGAATACCTCTTGATCGTCATGGCCAAGAGACTTGGCAACAGACAGGGGAAACATGATGCCTCATTTTTGCCAAGAGTCTACCTCACTGCCCTTTATAGCTGGCAGTCTGGTCAGAGAGACAGGAAATTGTGATCAGTGCTGTTAAGAAATTGTTTCTTTCTCTTCCTCGCTTTCCCTCCATCTCTAAGTAACATTTTTACATTCTACATCACGGAAATCTAGTCACTCCAGTTAAAACACGTCAATGAGTCAAAGATCCGGTGCAGTGTTGCTATTATACATTAAAAAGCAGAAGTGTTACAAGGCGGTTGGAGTGATCCATAAACCTCATGACCACCAAGCTGTGGGGCATGTCGCGCACTCGGTTCTATGATAGCATGTCTGCTATTATCAACAAACTGTGCTTGGGTGTTTTTGAAACACACTGTATAGTTGCACACACACATTTCTTCAACTAGAGGCAGAAAATCAGCACGTTAAAATGCATGGTGTGAAACCAATGAAAATAAAGCCATAGCCAAAGCTCTAGTCATAAAATAGGGTCTCTTAATCGAGGACCTATTTTTTTTTTATTCCATCAGTGAATAAACACCTGTCAAAGTATGCAACCTCAATGCCAACACCAGATGCATCTAATTAAATCAATTTCCAGCTCTTGCTGTCCGAGAACAGCTGTGTGTGGAGCATGTCCCCGCCCACCGCTTCTTCCCATCACGTGAAATCACTGAGGGGGAGGAGAAAGCCCCAGGTGAGTAGGTCTCAAATTTCTGTGTGCATGAGAATCACCTGGATGGGGCTGGGGTGGGGCACAATTCTTGTTAAAAATGATGTTCTTTTACTCTGTCCTTTCCCCTCAATCTTGGTAATTCTCCCAGGGAATCTGTACACAGGTGGTCAGGATAGCCTTTCAGGATCCCTGCCTTTATCTTAGAGTAGTTTTCCTCCCAGAAACTTTTAAAAAGTGAATGAGGACCTCACACTTCCTCTTTCTCTGTTAGGCAGAAAGTACCAAGTCTCTGCCAACCTAATTTTCTCACATGGACTAAACTTCCTGGAGAACTTGAGATATGAACAGCAGTCACTCACTAACCAGAGACCAAAATGCCTTTCAAAAAAATCCAATATGCCACAAAGGGGAATGAGTGCAGCTGTGATTTGTGGATGGGCACCTAGAGCTATTGTCTGAATTTCCTCTAAGATTGTAGATCTATACAGTCTACAAGTACAAAGGGAATTTGGGGACACCTAGTTAAACTCCATTTTATGGATAAAGAAACTGAAGTCAAGTGTTTTCTCTAAAAGTGGCAGAGGTGGGACTAAAACCCAGAGCGTCCCATTTTTAAAAGTTAGTTCTCTTTAAAAATGCGGAGTCTACAGTGCTCACTCTGCTGAAAGCCCTTTGGGTGCATATTCTTTTGCGAGGCAGCCAGCCCAGTGGGGGAAGAAAGGACACCCCGAGAGTGTTCTTAGTGCCTCTTTCTGACAGAACGGGAGTAGGGTGACCTGGCGCCTAAAGATTCTCCAGCCCCAGCCCGTGTATAGGATGCTGCAGCACGGTGGTGGTGGCGGTGGTGGGGTGGGGAGGACTTCACACTGGGTATGCTCTGAGGTGCTGTGGCGTTTCCCCTGCCACGGCCCCCAGCCAGCCTCCCTCTGTTCTGAGTTCTGAGAGGAGGCAAGACAGGCCTCCCTGCGAGAATTGCACACCTGCTTAGAGTCTGCCTCCTGCTGGCTAGGCTGCCGCTTTCCCCATTTCCCCCTACTGCAGACATCACTAATCCAGTGCGACAGTTCTTCCAGCAGAGCCAAAACCTGGTTTCAGCATCTTTCTCAAATTAGCACCGCAGGCAGCCACTTCAGATCAGCCAGTCAGCGGGAGACAGGAGACTAGTTTGCAATCCTGCTTCTGAGTGATTTTGTCTAAAAGTAATTCTAAAATCGACATCCAGGCAATAGGGCTTACAAGATCTTGGGGAGGGAGGGAGCGCAGAGTCAGAGCTGTGGAACAATGTGGCTGTGGCTCAGGGCTGGGTTCCCTCCCAGCAGCCTGGATGTTACATGCAAACCTCCAGACGGGCATCCCTTCCCATTGAATCTCCTCTGGTCCAGAGCATGTGTGTGTGTGTAATAAAGACCCCAGACAAGCAGCTGGAGCTGCAGGTTCAGTTTGCAGCCTTAGAACAAAGTGACCCCACTCATCAGGATCAAACTGATGTCCTTGTCTTTCCTGGTATGATTCTCAACTAAACAAGTTAACTTGTGGCCAACAGAGAGAATAAAGGCTTGTTACTCAAAATGTAGTCCAAGGACCAGCATGTTGGCCCCCCTGGGAACTTGTTAAACAATGGCAAATCTCAGGTCTCATTCCGGACCTACTGAGATAGCAATTCAAACGTTAACATATTTTAACAAATCATACAGGGGATGTATATGCTTGAGAGTTTGAGAGGCACTGGCTTAAAGCCACCAGGACGTCAAACTGATTAGTATTTGAAGTGTGCTGGACTCCTTGGGAGATGTCACCAAGACAGGCCCTGTCTTCAGGGATAGCTCAGCATGTACAAAGGCACTAGGCACAACAGAGAATGGATTTGTGACCCATGTTACTCTAGAAAGAGAACTCTGTTCTTGTTTTGTGCAGCCTTTTTTTTTTTAATTTTTAATTTATTTTTGGTTGTGTTGGGTCTTCGTTGCTGCACGTGGGCTTGTGGCAAGTGGGGGCTACTCTTCGTTGAGATGCGCAGGTTTCTTATTGCGGTGGCTTCTCTTGTCGCAGAGCACGGGCTCTAGGCACATGGGCTTCAGTAGTTGTGGCATGTGAGCTCAATAGTTGTGGCTTGTGGGCTCTAGAGCGCAGGCTCAGTAGTTGTGGCGCATGGGCTTAGTTGCTCTGTGGCATGTGGGATGGACCAGGGATCAAACACATGCCCCCTGCATTGGCAGGCAGATTCTTAACCACTGCGCCACCTGGGAAGTCCCTTTGCAGCCTTTTTACTTCTTTCCTCCATCTGCTGTTCATGTCACTTCACTCTGAATAGGCCCTGATATCCAATTTTCAGAATTTCTTCCAGTCTTCTTGGTCTTAGCCCCTCCACCATCTGCCTACAGGCTCAGGGTTTTGACTGAAGCTGTAGTTTTGCAGAGAATACTGATGTGGCTTGTCTTCAGCTGTGGCTGATTTGTTTACTGCATTCAAATGGGCCCAGACTTAGGCAATTCAAAAGGCAAATAATGAGGTTTGGAGCAGAAGTGCGCAGTGGATCATGTTTGCTGGCAAGAGGAGACACAGTCTTATTCAATTGGCCCCTTAATTGGGAGTCTTTCACCTGTTCCGAAATCTGTTAAACAGCCCCATGGGCTGGGATTCCCATCTCACTGGGCACTGAATGGCCAAGTGACAGATGCCAATGCTGCTAACCAGGTGACGTGCTATAAACTTTCCTCTGCACAGGGCTTGCTCCTCTAGCCTGCCATCTTGGAAGACTGCTTTGCCCAGCATGAGTGATGGCTAGATCACCGTTATTCCTGCTAAATTCGCTGCTATGGGTCAGACTCCTTCGCGTAACCACTTGACTATGTCCTCTTAACATTTAGAAGAGCAGTGATTAGAAGAGACAGGACAGGGAGCCTCTAAAGTCTGTCAAGAGGAGAAAAGATGAACTGTTGAAATGGTCCTACTTGCCACCACTGTCCTCATTCAGTGCATTAGCTGGCAGACTTACAGCTGCCATGCCTGGCTTCTGCTGGCTGCCGACGTTTAGAGAAGGCAGGCCTCTTTAAATCTGAGTAACCGAGTCTGTGGATTAATTGTATTTCCTTAACTCAGACAGTGGTAAGAAGAATCTGTCACCATTTCCATTAAGAAGAGATTAATGAGTAATATGATTAATTGCTAGTTGTATCAACGCTCTTGTGTGTTTTTCTCCCCCGAGGATCATTTTGGGTGAAGCTTTCCACTATGGCATTTTTATACAAAACTGTATGATCGATTGTCCCTGTGCAACAGATTAGCCACTAACCACATGTGGCTATTGACATTTAAATTGAAGAAGTAAAAGATTTACTTCTCCGCTGCACCATCCACATCTCAAATGTTCATTAGCCACATGTGGCTAGTGGCTACTGGTAAAGGACGTTTTCATCATCACAGAAAGTTCTTTTAGACAGTGCTGACAATGACTCAGTAGAATTTAGAAGAAAGAACATGGGTTTCTGAGTCTTACGGGCCTGGTTTCTTCTGCACACATGTTACATCTCATTTCTCTGTGCTCTCAGCCATTGCCTGCAATGATGGCATGTCACTTAGGTAAATAAGACACCTACATTTCAAATGATTGACTACACTTTATAGCGTGGTAGTTCTCAAATTTCAGTGAGCCTCAGGATCACCTGGAGAGCTGGCTAGAACACAGTTTGTTGGGTCTCATCACCAGGTCTGAGAACGTGCCTTTAAGTTCCCGGTGCTGCCCCTGCCACCTTATGCAGCTGCCCTCGAATTGTGGAAACCAGAACACCCTGATCAGCAAAGATTAAGTCATCGGTACCTTGGTTTACACCAGGGAGGTCCATAGGCACATTGAAGGTAGGATCGCTCTTTATAACATTGTAATAATTGTGATTTCACTCTCAAAATAAAAAGATTAATAAACACCTACTCGGGGTCATTGATGACCATCTCCAAACCAACAGCAGTATGCGATTTTAGTTCCTGTGTTTGCATTTGTAGTTACAATCACATGATTACCAAACGATTTCCAGAACTGGTAACATTTAATGTTTGATGTAGAGTTTCTTAAACTGGGTTCTGTAGAGGTCCCTGAGCATACATGTAGGAGTCCCAGAGTCCCTCTGTTTGAGAAACAGTGATCTGGGGAATGGGGGTGGAGGTGGAGGTGGACTCGGTAAGGGCAAGCTCTTAGTGTTTTCCCAGGGGTTGAGCATGTGGCATTTTGACTGGAAAGATTTTCTGTTCAGGACGTCCCCTCACTTTGCGTAACGTCTAGCATCGCTGGGCCTTGCCCATTAAATGCCAGTGGGTGCTCCAGAGTCACAAGACAAGCCCAAACTATTTGCACACGTTTAAAAATCCCCCTGCGGGGCAACAGTACTGCTTGCCTTTAGGTGAGAAAACCCGTAGGCCATCAGGTTCGCCCTAGAGCAGCTGGGCCTCTGCTCTCTCTGGCGAGAGTGTGGCTGCAGCTGGGCCCCGGGGCCTCCCAGGTTTCCTGGTTGGAAACTGAGATACAGCCCATCTTCAGCACCCTTTGGTAGGAGCTCCTTCAGTCTACCGCTTGGCCTGTAGAGGGCAGCAGCACCCCGAACTTCCCGCTTGTTTTTACTGCGGGAGGTGGTTAGCCTGGCCTCCGTCTGTTCCCTCCCTCCCTCCTCTCACCTTGCCCTTCTTTTTGGCAGTGTCATCTAGAAAAGATCTTCTCAACGTTTCCCCCCATTGCCCTGGCAACCGATGGCCGGGAAGGAGGCCGGGCAGCTGCAGTGGTGTTGGCTGGACCCCACGGGCTCTTTCGGGCACGTGGAGGCAGCGGTCCTCTCCCCACAGCCAGGGCAAGAGGCTGGGAAGCCGGGCCGCCGCGCCCTTTGCCGGCTTTGATCTGACATCCTCTCTTGCTTTCTTGTTCCCCTGCCCAATGCTCCTTCCCATAAAGAAATCCGAGTCAGTCTCTTGTCATTAGATTAGCTCCTGCTAAACTATGGTAGATGTCAAAGCAGCTGGCAGAAAGATTCTAATCCCCCTGCTCTCACTCCAACAGAAAGGAGAATAAAGAACCGCAGGGGAGAATTTCTTTTTCTGCAGCTCAAGGGCCATTCCCCTTTCCCCGGCAGACATAGGAAGAGGATGCAAGAGAGAGTCCCACTTCATTCCCTGTTGGAATAGGTCAGAATCTTTAGACTTAGCGTTGCTTTAGAAGAAGAATATGTTCTCTTTTACTCGAGAAGCACCCTTTGGCTAGGCCTGCCTGTTTCTAGAAGTCCCCGTTTTTCTGAGGAGGCGTTTTTTCTAGCGCTTTCTTTCCTGCGCGCAATCACGCTCGCTCGCTCTTTCCTGTGCTGCAGCTCGCATGCGTGGGCTTCAATTTATCTCCTTTCTGTGAAGCAAGCAGCAGCTGTCCAATCGTCAGTGACTCCTGATAATCCTCCCTCTCGGGGCTCACAGAGGCTGCACTTCCCTCTGACCCTCTGGGGGGAGGGACGGGGGTGGCCATTCTGCAGTGGTGGCAGGGGTCCCTGCCGTATGGGACGCTCATGCTGTGATCCAAGGGCCTCGCGTGAACTCTTTGTCCTTGAGGAAAGGACACAAGATGTGATGCATCTTAGATCCAAGATCTGGGATATAACAGGTCATTTCAGAAAACACATCGTCCAGGATGCTGACGTGGCAGTCCTGGGGGCCTCTGGGTCTCCTGTGTTGGGGGAAAGTCAGTCTGCAGTGGCCCCAGGGAAACATTAGCATCAAAGCCAGGGGGCGGGAGCAGAAGTGGCTTGGCCTTGCGCTTGCAGAGAGCTGATTGCTGAAATCTGTCAGGCACCAAATCCAGGTAGGGGTGCGGGAAGCACGCAGGAGGGGAAGGAGGCTGACTGATGTCAGGCAGCCCAGCCTCCCTGGTGACGGCCTTTTCCCTGCTCAATTTTGCTTGTATTGCCCCTTCCTGCCTCAGGCACCCCCTGTTTCCTTTTCATGCCCATCAAAACGTTCCTCCTTTCACGCTGAGGCACAAATAACCGATAAGAGCAGAGAGTGGTGGTGTCTAAGAGCTTTCTTAGACCAGCCGCCCTTTCAAGATAATTGTTTATAATGGAAGATTGCAAAGACGTAGAAACAGAATAGTATCATGAACCCCCATATAGCCATCACCCAGCCTCAATAACTATCAACTCATTGCCAGTCTGGGTTCTTAAACCCCTCAAACCCCTCACTCCCAGCATCAGTATGAAGCAAATCCAAGACATTTCTTTGCAGTACCCGCAGAGGGCTTTCTTAAGCCAGTCAACCATGTCACATGCTGGTGAAGAAGGTTTCGTGCCATCAGGTCCAGGCTACTGGGTGGGTTGGACAAGGCCCCCTGCAATCTGCTACCGCCCACCTTTTCAGCTTCTGTCTCTCCCCTCCCCAGCACGCTCTACTCTCCCAGCCACACTGAACATTATTCCCCTAAATGTCACATTTTTTCCACCTGTCACTTGGTACAAGGGTTTCCTTGTTAGACTTCTCGTCCCCCACCCACAGTCAGCAATCATGTTTTCTCGGAAACTTTCCCCAGATGGACTTAAATCAGACCATCCTGTGGGCTCTACTGGCATCAAGATATTTACAGCACTGATTTATCAAGCGGGGCATATTGCTTACTGTAAGATAGGCACTGTTCTAGGGGTGCTCCCCCACCAATTAACTGATTTAACCCATGTAAAACAATTCTCATGAGGTTATAGATGGAACAAGTGAGACACAGAGAGGTTTAGTTCACCCAGCCAGTAAGTGGCAGAGCTAAGATTCAAACCCAGGCAGTCCAGCTTCTTAACCACCCTCTAGGCTGCTTATTCTAGCACAAGTCCTGATTTGTCACGTGTTTCCTTCTTCTGCAGACCAGGAAGTCTTCAAGAAGAGGGGCTGGAACTTAGGCTCCTCTGGGCCCCCAGTGCTAACGCCTGTATCTGGCACATTGCGGGTCCTGACTGCCCATGATTGAACACATGAATAAATATAAGGCACTCTCTGGTCGTTTGTAGAAACTTCCAGAGGTGGACTCTTCCTACCAGTTACAATTTCCACAGGGATCAGAGCCTTAGGCTAAGCAGGATTCTCAATCCTTTTCCCACGCAGCACTGCGGAAGCTTTTGCAGAGCTCGCTGTGGCTCTCGCCTGGGAGTACACACATAGGCCAGGTAGAAGAGGCAGCTGGAGGTAGGGCTGGGTTTTAAAAAGCCCCCAGGTGTTTCTTATATGCCCTTTGGGTGCAGCCTCTTTGTTGGGAACCCCTGAGCTGGAGAGAGAAGGCACTAAGACAAAATTCTAGGCAGTAGTCCTGGGATGGAGGAGGAATTTGAGGATGTTGTGGACAGGGTCTTCCCCTTACCTCCCAGACTCTCCTAATGGCCATCCCTGAATCAGGCCAATGGGAATGAATAGCGTTATTTTCCTGTGGAGAACACTTTTCCTTTTCCCCTGAAGTTCAGTGGAACTGCTATGGGGATGGATTGTGCATTTGAGTGAGCTCCTGAGAGGAGACAGGAAAGTTAGAATGTGTACAACCTTCCCTGACCTGATTGCATTTCAAGGGCGTGGGTTGTGAGCTGCTGGCAGCAATCAGAGCCGTATGCATACTTTCCAACAGCTTTGTGACCAAATTTGGGCATAACTTTATTATTTTTTTCCCCTGAGGTGATTGTTATTATTTACTGGAAATTCCATTATTAAATCCCAGCAGCAAAAAGCCTTTCTTTTCTTCCTACACAATTCTGATTAATTAGAAGTTGCTCTTACTCACTGTCTGGCTATAACCTAACTAATGACCTAACTTACGCCTTTTACACGAGATGTCTTCTTATCATAGTTCTCTAGCTACTCTGGCTTGTGAGTGGCAAACCCTCCACCCTGCAACGCTGTGTGTCATGGCTGGGTATATAAAACACCCATGGCAGCATGTGAAACACCTCAGATGCTTTTGGGCTATTGCAGCAAAGACTATACACAAAACAAAAACCAGGCCCTAAAAGCTAGTTCTACAGCTTAGCAGTGTGACCTCAGGAAAGTAACACTGCTGATTTAGTCCTCATTTCCTCATTTATAGATTAGGCTTAAACATGGCAATTCGATTTTCCCTTGCATGCCACTGGGGCTGATTGGTAGTGGCTGCCTAGAATGCTCAGGTGAGAAAGTATAGTGGGGAATGGGTCTGTGATTGATTGTTGATGTCTGTTGTGGTTGAGGGAGCATGAGTGGAATAATTTACCAAGTGTTGCCAGTACTGGGTTGGCAATGTCTTAGGTGTGTCCCTGCAGAAATATACAGAATGTGTTTGATGTATGAGCTGGTCCTAGAGGCAAGATTGACCAGGAGGTTTAGTATTTCAGTGTGTTATTTGTAGGTATATATCACCAAAGCCTCCAAAAGTTTTGGGAATCCTTGGTGCACCTCAAAAGTTTTCACGTCCTGGATGAGACTGACACTTAGGTGGAAATGGAACCTGTCTTTGTATGCAGTTTCTAACCAGGCTAGGCTTTTAGATGCCCGGGTTATCTGGCACACTGCTGGATGAAAGTAGGTGGGGGACTGGGAGCAGTGGTATCCCAGGAAGGGATGGGTTTCCTGATGTGCGTAGTGTAAGCATACTGCGACAGACAGCATTCCTATAATCTTTAAGCTTAGAAAATATACTGACATCTCAATAAGCGACCGATTGAAGAGATTTTCTGAATATTAGGTTATATAACTTGTTCGAGGTCACAGGAGGTGGGCAGGAGGGAGCTCATAGTGCCCACTATGTGCCAGGTACTTTATGGCATAACTCATTCTTTCCAATAACTTATGGTGGGGGTGGGGGGGAGTAATGCAGTTGTAGTATTTCATAGACAAGGAACTGGTGTGCAGAGTCATTGAGTAACTTGCACACAGCTGCACAGGAAGAGGTGGACCAAGGTCAGTCTTTCCATCAGTTCTGGATTCTGATCGTACCACACTTTCTGTCAGGACTTCTGTGTGTAATTGTCAATGCATTTGTGATAACTATGGAGTAGTTTTCCCTTTTTTTTTTGAACCATTAATTATACAGATGTTTGTAAGCCAATTGCTAACATAAATGGTTGAGAGGGGAATTTTTTTCTTTTGTAATTTATTTTTATTTTTACAAATTATACCATGAGAAAACAATAAAAATTGCTTATTTGAAATATTTTCCTTTAACATTTTATAAGTTAATCAAATGCATACTACAATAGATTTTTTTGATTTTTGTTTAAATAAGGGAGCTCAGATGATTTTAGTGTTACAAAACTTTAAGCTGAGACTACACTCAAAAATAAGTTTAGAAAATGGCATTACAAAAGATTGAGAGTGAGTGGTAAAAAATCCCTAAGCCAAGACCAAACCCAAGCAGGGCTGCTGTGCTGTGGGAAATTAGGTGTTTTCACTGCCATAAATCTTTACTGTGGCCAAACTTAAAAACCAGCCCTCTGGGGAATTCCCTGGCAATCCAGTGGTTAGGACTCTGAGCTTTCACTGCCGAGGGTGTGGGTGGTTCAATCCCTGGTTGGGGAACTAAGATTCTGTAAGCCCCATTGTGCGACAAACTGCCCCCAACCCCTCCCCCCCCCAAAAAAAACCACCCCAAAACCAGTCCTCTGAAAAAGAGGAAGACATTCTGGAAAAATACAGCAATTCTAGGGCATACTACGGCTTTTTCTTTAGCAACATAACCTCCAAAGAGTGCAATCTGTTATAGAGTTGTGAATGAGAAATTGATGAAAAACAAATCTTTTTGATCTGTAAAATTGTACCAATAAAATCTGGGGTCAGTATAAATTATGGAGACGATTCCTAACAGCACCTATGGCTGGTAAAAATTTTTAATATGGATATAAAAACTAAACAATTGATGAACTGAGTTCCTATTTTAAAATTTACATAGAAAGCAATGTGTCCTGGAAAATTTCAATAAAATAAAAAGGATAAGTTAGAGATTGTTTTCTATAGATAACTGATCAAGAGTTTTAATCAACCTAATGAATATTGCCTGAAATCAGCATAATGAAATCAGTATTAATGAAATCAGTATTAATATAATTCTGATAAAAATATTTACATTTTCAAACATAGATCAAAAATACCATCAAGGGTACACCCCAGAGTTTTTAAACATCATTCAGTTGAACACAGTGTCAAAATGCCTTGTACCTTTTCCCTAAACATAAAGCAGTTGATAGATCCTCATCTCTGAGAATTGAGATTCATTTTGGTTGGAAGGGAAATGAGAGGTGTGTGGATTCAAGTTTTTCTTAAACTTGGCCATGTGCCCTCAGCCCATCAGCTGTGCTGACAGAGAAAAGACCTTAAATCTTCCTCCAGGGAGAAATCCAGCTATCAGGACAATACCAATGAACATTCATTAAAGAGGTCACGTTGGAGCATGGCTATTGGGATGTGCTATTTCCATGGTTGTGACTTGCAGGAATTCCTTCAGAGGTCAGCAAAGCTTTGCTTAGGGAGAGACCCAGAGACTCAAGAGAGGCAGACCTCTAAAACCCAAATTGTATTCGGTAAACTGCCCACCTGTGTGGAATGGGCCTAAGTCCCAAGCCTAAGCTTCAGTAGTCTGCTGTTCATACAGAGACCGTTTGAGGAATAATGCCAAATAGGTTATTCCTGCTTGAAGTTTTACCTCTTCACTATTACATTTAGGTGGGGGTAGAAGCGTGGGAGGTGGTATGTATGTGTGTGTGTGTGTGTGTGTGTGTGTGTGTCAGAGAGAGAGAGAAAGAGGGTCAGAGAGAGGACTGAAAGGGCAGCCATTGGCTGAATCCCCGCCATCCGGAGGCAGTGCACTAAATTCTGTTTGATAGAAGAGTAGCAGTTCTCAACCTGAGGAAACTTTGCTCCACCCCATCCCAACCCCTGGGGTAATCTGTCAATGTCTGGAGACATTTTCTTGTCTGTTGAAATTTGTACCTAATGGGTAAAAGCCAGTGATACTATTAAATATTCTGCAATGCACAGGACAGCAGCCACGAATAAATGATTTTCCAGCCCCAAATGTCCATGATGCCAAGGTTGAGAAATCCTATGATGGAGGAGACAAGGTCACTCAATCAAATGCAGCTAGTGTGCATATACCTTTTATTGAGAAACGTATTTTAGGAAAACCAAGAAAAGAGTCCAAGCACTTGGTTGACTTTGGGGTCCTCATCTTGTCTAATGGTCTGTGTGCTCCACTGTAAATCCTGAGACTTGGGGTAATTATGTAGCTAATGGGGGAAGGTAAAAAGTAAATGACAGAGTTCAAATTTGGATAGCAGAAGGACTCAGCTTCAACTTAAAATTCTGACATTTAATGTGTGGTCTTCGAATGTTGCTTAACCACTTGAGGTCTTATATTTCTGTCTGTAAAATGGGGATAATAATGATATCCAACTCTGAGTTGTTGTGAGGATTAAATGGAATTGATGCATGCAAAGCATTTAGCATTAGTGTAGACACACAGCTGTTAATAAAATGTTCGGAATTGTTGTCAGGACAAGAAAATTGTGAACAGAATGAAGAATCCAATCAAGGAATAAAGAGATTAGTGGAATACAATCCAGTGGTACAGAAAAACTGGCTGTGACCCAGGTGGGGCTGCAGGATTCACCTACTCAAAGGAGAAGGCAAAACTTTGAAAGAGATTAAAAAAAAAAGTAATGGTAATGATGCCCATTGGACTGCAAAATTAAACTCCAACCAAAAGGGACCCTCCATGACATGAGACAGAATTTGACTCAGAGCCTGAGTTTTATGACATGATTACTTTTGGATCCAGTAGAATCATTTTGGTAGTCTGTAGGAACCACGTGTCATGAGGTTAATTCTCTAACTGATAAATAATGGTATTGTGACTCAGGCTCCACCATCTTATCCTGCCAGAGATGCTCAGTAGTGAGGTGACTTTTCCAAGCCTGGGAAGCCGTTATAGAAATACAGATAATAAAGTAAATCAAATTCATAGTATTAATACTTTGGTATGATTTAGGAATAAGTTTTATTATCCTTGGGGTATTTTGTGTGTATGTGTATTTCACAGTGTTTGAAGTAAATCTGGCATACTAGATAATCTGATAAAATTTGAAATGTGTTATTACACTAGACTCATGGTATTGATTTTAAAGGTGTAGTAGACTTTTATTAAGATTGTAAATGGCATTTAAGTGTTTCGGATAGCCTGGTTTATCATATTTCATTTAAGTTCGATATATTAGATTAATAGGAATTGCTTAAGTGCATAGGAAGATTTTAGTTTTTAGGTTTGTAGTCTGTCAAGCTTTTGGAGTGTTTGAGCGAATCGGGTATGTTAATGTGTAAAATTTTAAAAGTTCCTGAGGGGATTTAATTCATAAATTGGGTTAGTTATTTAGGATTTAATCTTTTCAAGTTATCAGTTAATTGAGTGTAATCAAAGGAAAAGCTGACTGTGAATTCTTATTTTTATCTAAAACGAATAGGTTTAGGGACTTCCCTGGTGGCACAATGGTTAAGAATCCACCTGCCAATGCAGGGGACATGGGGTTCAATCTCTTGGCTGGGAAGATCCCACATGCTTCAGAGCAACTAAGCCCATGCGCCACAACTATTGAGCCCACACGCCTAGAGCTGGTGCTCCGCAATAAGAGAAGCCACCACAATGAGAAGCCCATGCACCACAACGAAGAGTAGCTCCCATACGCCGCAACTAGAGAAAGTCTGCATGCACCAGCAAAGACCCAATGCAGCCAATAAATAAATAAATAGAACTAAATAAATAAATATTTTAAAAAATAGGTTTATGCAAGACTTCAAAGGTGAATTTAAAGGCTTAGGGAACACTAGGCTTCTGAATTTACAATCTTCAGTATATTTAATGAAAAGCCAATTGTTCTTCTTTTCAGTGCACAAGTTTGCCTCAGACATTTAAAAGCTCAAATGACATTAGTAAGCACCTCATAAATGGTCATTATGATGCTTGCCCTCTTCTCCTTTGAGTCTCTGCAGTGAAGCTTCCACAACTGTGTCAATTTCTTGTGATCCTGAGGGTCCCAATTAGCTGAAGGTAAGGATTATTCCAAAATGAAAACTTTTTCTTTTTTTTTAGGAACAAGAACCCAGTTTTTTAGTTTGATCATTTCTTGCATTTGAAGTACTCCTGCATGACATCCTTGGCCTGAAACTCTTTGCTATAGTCCTAAACCACCACACAACTGCAACCAACCACTTTACCGGGTGTTTCCTCTCTGTCCGTTTTACAGAGGCCTACCCGTTCCCCGAGTTTCTTGTTGTCATCAACCTTAATCAGGTTGATCTGGTGCCCAGCACAACGGGCCTCCACCAACTTGACATATATACGCTCTTCAGCGTTGGATGCAAGCACACAACGATGGGCTTGGCGCTTGTCTAAGGCTTCGGCAGCTTTGCAGATTCCACGTGCTAGGCCGTCGTGGATGAGGGCGGTCTTCAGCAGCTCTTGCAGAGCCATATCAACGTCCATCACACTCCAGCAGCAAGGCCTTCCTCGGCCACGGCGGTGGGTTATGGGTGCAGCCGAATCTTGTAAGCACCCGAGCCGCCGCCTCCGCATGGCTCCATGCCGGCAGAAAAAGAGCAAAACAACACTTCTTTCGAGTCAATAATTTTATTACTATTACTTCTCACACCAAGGAGACTTAGTTACATAAAGTGAGATATTCTATGAGTTGATTATCAGTAGCAGAAGCACAAAGATGTGGAAAGTGTAACATGAACCCAGTGAAGAAGTGCCCTTTATTAGAGTGAAGTCCATGTGACAGAAACACATTATTCCAAACAGCCTATGTACAAATAAATACAGCTTTCACTCTATGTACAGACATATTCACAGAGAATAAACTGACGCAAAAATCTCCATACATCTCATCCAGCGAAAATTGCTCATAATAAACAAAACATACACAAAATGACGAAAGTAATTTGGAAGTGCAATCAACTGGATTCATGTAGGGGTATAGAGGTTAAAATGCTTCTTTAAAATAGAGGCAAACAGAGGACGCATGAGACAACATCTATCCCTAAAAAGATCCTTTACAAAAATGGCATTCTGGTATTTGTAATGTAACCTGTCCAAAAGACAGTTTACAAGTTCTAGGGCAAATGTCTATATTGGAGTCAATGTTGATGACATGTTCTCTGTTCTAACACTATGCAAAGAACAAAAGTATAATTTATCTTTCCTTTAGTGCTAGCAGCCACTTCATTAAACCAAAAAGGTAGTTTTTGCTACTCTTATCTTTGCTGGCTCTTTTGAGACTGCAGATTGCTTGGGGAGGGAAGCTGTTGCTTCTGGAGTTTTTTGCAAACTGGAGCAGAAGAAAAACATCCAGGCTAGATGCAGGGCGCAAATATGAACTTTGTGTGCAGGGCTCAACAGGATTATATGCAAATAGGGTTTCCCTCCTCCAGAAGGAGAGTCTCTGCACTTTGGCGAAACACTTCAGACCACAAAACAGCCCCAACAGAAATATCATTGGCTTCTGGATCCAGACAATCTTTCTTTGGGTGAATAGCCAATTAAACATTGATAGGGTCGTTCAATTTAACACATATATTTACTCTATATCAATAATTTAGGTACCAGGTGGTACATATTTCTACGCTATTGTGTCTTTTAGTCATTCTTTCAGCATTTACTCAAATCATATAAAAACTGTGATGAAGTGAAACAAAGTTTTTAGTTGTGGGGACATCTGGGTGTGTAAGTAGTTTACCATACTGGGCCAATTGTGTAGTTTAGCAGAAAAGGAAAAAACAAAACAAAACCCAATGCATTATGAAGTCTTCTGTTTTACATGTCTTCCCAAGGAAGGTTTATAATTTAAGCATAATAAATTATTGATAAATTGTACATCTCTATTTGCCACTTTTATAAGGGAACTTCTTAGACCCATTCTATATTTATATAGACACTCAAACCTTAAATTTTCCAGGTATATATTTGCTAATTATCCATTTCACTCTCCAAATGGGTGAACCTTGCTGTCTGTAGCAAATGGATTCTTGAAAAATAGTAAATCTATAACTTAAAAAAGGAAATACTTTCAATGTAGTATCAGAACTTGCTATTTAAAGGAACTTGCTATTTAACAAGCTATTTTGAAAGTGAAGAATGCTTTAGTGAAATGAATATTTCTTTGATTTTGAGTATTATTAAAGTACACATCTAAAATTTATCAGTAGATTAGGATTGTCTAGAACAATAATTGTATGCCTTAAAAAATAGAACAGATAAACTCCAATTTACAACAAACAATACAAAACAGGAATGACTCATGGACTGCTTATTGATTGAGTATATTCAGAAGCCCTGAATATATGTATTATTGGTATTTTATGGCTTTAATTAAGACAATTGTCTCTTATGAAGTACTATAAAGTGCAATATTAAAAAATTAAAAAACCCAAAAGGCATCCATTGTCCTTCAGTTTTATGCTGATGAGAACTGGAAATTTGTTTAATTAAATGGCAAAGAGTTTTCTACCCTTAATTCATGCATGTAATTACATCCTTAAAGTTATTTTATTCAGGGATTCAGACTTCATTCATTCATTCATTCTTTTTTTTTGATGATATGATTTAAAAAATTAGTATTTTCTTTTGATTAGTTGAGCGTTTTTCGAGAACTGTCAGTCCCAAGGCCTTAGTTACTTCCAGATCCTATATTATAAAAGAACATGCAAAGCAGTCTTTTGGTGAACTTAGCCCATTTTCCTGGGCCAGGACACCAATCAGTAATCTTACAGTTTCCATCCAACCCACTGCACAAGGAAGTAATCATGCTACAATACTGGGTAATGAGAGGTGGTCCAACCATTTCTCCCATTTCCTATTTAGAGCAACAATATAAATTCCTTTTGGTAAATCAAGGCAGGTAAGTGCAGGTCCAGAGTTTCTGAATGGTCTCCAGCGGTGTGTCCCCCATTCTGAGTTCTTGGTGACTGTGGGATTATGACATCACAGATGAACTGCATGAGCTTTGAGCTCACCAGGGACTCAAGACAAGGCCACACCCAGTGTTCAGACTTTTCACCGGAGGATAAATGCCTGTTAGTACTGGTTGAGTCGAGGCCTACTGGTGCTCTTAAGGTATTTCTGCGACTCTACTCTCTTGTGGTTGTGAATTCTGCTCACATTTTAGTATCAATTAGGAGGGATTTCCCCTCTGTCCCCAGGAGTAGTCAATGACACAAAATGTAAGTTGTTGGGAGCGTGGGCCTAGCATTTTTCAATCTTCACCTTAATTCGGAGATGGAGAAAATGCTCATTAGACTTGACAAGTACAAGTAAAGCAAGGAGGTCAGTGGTGAGAACCTAGAAGGGGATTAAGCACTGGGTTCGAAAATTGGAGGTGGGATTAGAAGGAAACAGACGGACTCAGTAAGGCCCAAGGGAGAGGAGCTCATGGTAGGTAACAACACCCATCCACACCCATCCAAATGCACCGGGCAAGCTGAGAAACGTGCTGGCTTCACCTGAATGTCTTGGAGAAAGACACAGGAAGTCCCAGGGAACACAAGATTAATGTGAATCAGCGATGAAGTGTGACTTTCTAAAAGATAACGGCTGCAGAGGGGTGCAGGAACTGGGCGGACTCTGGGTCTAAGGCTGTTGTTCAGTCCCATGCAGACCTTATACTTGTGTTATGATTAGTCAGAAGGTGCCACGATTTCAGAGCAACAAAATGCATTTTAAACGTCTTAGTGAAGAAGAACTTAACAATTATTGAGGGTTAGAAAAAAGACTCAGAAATAAAAATCTAAAGACACTTTCGATGAAAATAAAGGGTCACACAGGGGTGACTCCCAGCTCTGTCAGGGGTAAGTAGTGAAGACTGCCCAGATGCAGCTCTTCTCTCCCAAACATTAAAAAAAAAAAAAAAAAAAAAAAAAAAAAGGTTAACTCATCACCTTGAGGGGCTGGGGTGAACCTGGAGGAAGACTTTTCTGACACTGATGGTTGTTAAAGTTAATGGCTGATGGACCTAGGTGACACCAGGAACATCTATGCTAGGGTCCTTCTCCTACAAAACGACTGTCCCCTGGATCAGGGTGATAGGTTGAACAAGCTCTCTTAACAGAACTAACCCTTTGGCAAACTCAACGCAAATTCCATGGCGCTCTTTCATACTTAGGTCTTTCTGTTTTAAAAAAATTCTTCGAGGTTTTTGCAGTCTGCCAGCCAGTCACTCAGTGGAAGGGCTTTGCCTTAGATAACTTGGTGGTCCACAGCGTTTCCCAATATTCGTTCACTAATTTGAACAGAGCTGCCTATCCAGTCATAATTACAGGCTCAATTTTCTCTCTAAAAAAATTGGCTGACTTGTGGATCCGTGGGTCCTTGGTAGCGTCCTCTCACTTTGTTTAGAGAAAACTGCCACTAAAGACCATGATGGAAATCAGGTGGTGCTGGGCAAGGTCGATGCTCCGT
Organism: Hippopotamus amphibius kiboko; assembly: GCF_030028045.1. Lineage (NCBI taxonomy): Eukaryota > Metazoa > Chordata > Mammalia > Artiodactyla > Hippopotamidae > Hippopotamus > Hippopotamus amphibius. Next base: position 84,220,730 of record NC_080187.1, on the reverse strand, counting down.
GTGTGAGGAAGGCAGGGAAGGCGGCAGTGAGCACACTGGGAGCGTCTGGGTGGAAGCATGTGTTACTTCCATAACACGAATGCACCCGTGTTTTCTACGGATGCCTAAATGCTCCTGTGATTTCCGTGCTGCAGCCTGTGGCGTTCTGAAGCTCCCAGTAAAGTGAAAAAAAGAGTGCGATGATCTCACGATAAGTAATGGAGTTCAGCTGGCTCTAAGGGTGCCTTTCTTGCTTTCCTTGTTGGCTAGGTATTTCAAAGAATAGGAAGCTGTGGGCTTAAAAAACGAAACACAAAGCTACAGAGGCAAGGAGCTAACCTTAAATAGACAGTGGAGTGGAGGCCCTTACTTTTCTTCCCAAGGCCTTCTTGAGAGGGGAACATATTTTTATCTGGGACTCTATACAGACTTTTGTAATTGGGCGAAAAAGCCTGAAATTTGTGATTATCTAAAACTACATAGAGATATATATCAACGTGGCACTTGCTTTCTTGGGAATCCTAGTAAAAGTAAATTAATTTCCCCTTTCTTCCCTTTTCTTATTCTTTATTTTTTCACTAATTCTCTCTTCAGGACAAGCCCTTACTGACTAATTGAAGACAGTCTTGCTGAGGGAAGTAAAGGAGCTGAGGCTACGTCTCTTAAAAATATTCAGGAGACAGTTGATTTTTTCCAGAAATCACCCTGAGAAGTTTCCCTTTATTTGTTCTGGAACAGAGCTGCTATTATAATATAGCCACTTAATTATTGGAGTAACAAATCTGTCAAGGTGCAAGGAAGCACAGCATGCTTATAATCCTGTGTGTGTGTGTGTGTGTGTGTGTGTGTGTGTGTGTGTGTATTGGTAGATGTAGGGAAGAAAGCATACTGCAGTTTTCTGAAATGCTTAGACTCAGAGGGGCTGTCAGACCCTTGTCATATATTCCAACCCAGCAATTTCAGCAGAGCGTATAGCATCAGTCCCCTCTTTTCCTGCTGTCTATCTGGCCAGCAGCTCTATCTGTTGTCATTTCCCTGGTCAGCTTTCTGTTAAGGGGGGTGGGGGTGGGGCTCCCCGAAAGCTCATCCCTGTCACAGAGGAGTTTAGGAGCCATGAGCAATGGTGCGGAGTTTGCCAACTCTCCCTGCCCAGCAGTGATGTACATTAATATTATCAAATGTCTCATCAGCAAGGCAGCTGTGTTTTGCTGAAAGGCCTCCAAACACCTGATTCACGTCTTCCCTAGAAAATAAATTATAATGGCCCCTGTCAGCTGACACCTGTTAGAAGCCTTACAAAGCATTTTTCCAGAATATGAAACAGTCCCTGCCTCTTTTTATAATCTTCTGGGCCAGGCTTTAGGAAATTCTGCTGCATCGGCCAAACTGATAAACAACCCTCCCCCTTAGTCTCTGTACATTACTGTGATTTCCTGATCTGCCACTGCCTGGCTCAGCTCAGGTCTGGGAAGCTGCATGAATACCATCTCATCTCCAGTTCAGTTCTTCAGGATCTAAGCAGGTTCAGAGGGCAGCTAGACACAGCGTGGGCCTTCCCAGATGCAATTTAGAAGGTTCTATATATGTGGGTATTCTCAGCGTGAGCCAAGTTGTTCTCCTGTCCCAAGGCTGCCTAGGGTGACAGGGGAGGTGACAGCAAGGAAGACCTGCTTGGTTCGCTGCAGGTAAAGGGAAGCATTTGGGTACAGCTCGCTTATTTTAGATTGAACAGTAAGAGATTGGCTCTTGAATTTTTGACATTTTATACCCTGCTCCAGAAAAGCAAAGAGAGTATCTCTAGTCTAAATTGTTTTCCCCTGTACTTTTCTATTGTGCATTCTTTGCCTCTACATCAGCATTAGGGATGTGACTGGCCATTTCTGTAAGGCTGTAAGTCTATATTCTTGGGGTGAGAAAATATACAGGGAGGGCGCCTGTGTGTGTGTCTGCATGTACTTGAGCGCAAAGCAAACCTCATGAGATGAGGAGGAAACGTTCCCTTTGGTTGTTGCTGTGCGTATTTTTCCTTTTCCTTCACTAAGGCAAACTTTGGTGCTCCCTGCTTTTGAATCCTGGATGTAATTGGGTCAGAGGGTGATGACATAAGTGGTATTGTGTGTGCATATAGATTTGGTATGAAGATACATATTTATATATGTATTTACACAGGCACTAGAGATGAACTACTCAGAAAACCATGTTGTGGAAAGTTCTTTCTTATAATTATGTTAATGATTCGAATGCTTTTAAAGATCCACTGTTGCATTCTATACACTTCTCTCTGGGTTTACCCAAGCCCAACACACAACCTCACAGACACCTTACAGGGGGAAAGCAAGGGGCAGGGGGAGATGCCTGCATACCGGCCAGTGAGCTAACACTGCGCACCCTTGAGGTGGGAGCTGGGCTCAGGAACAGCGTCTTCTCAGATGCAACTTTTCATAACTGACAACACTCCCTAGGAAGCGAGCTCCCAGGCAAGTCAAATGCTCTGTGGCTGCTTGGATGAGTCTTCACCGTGAGCTGGGAATGACCAGGAAAGAGTGAGGAGGCAGGGTGAGCATGGGGAAGGGCTGGAATAGGAACAGGGCTGCACTGGACCGCCCTCATCCTTTCTGGTTCTACATGGTCCATCTGCAACTGAGTCAAAGTCACCTATTCAAACCTTTCACACAGCAAACCAGTCAATCATACACATTCACACAATAAACAACGCTGCTCCCCTTCAAGTAATGCACAGGGAAAACCATCAGAGTTTTTAACTCTGTGTTCACTTATCCCTTCTCTTTCACTCAAAGGAACGCAAATTCTTCCCTCAGCACAAAATCCTGCCCTTGATGAAGGAGATGTGGGTCTCTCTCACACAACTGAACACCCGATCTGCAAAGCTGGAGAGACTGGGGAGCTGGCCTCCTTGGTGACAGCCCTCTTGGCTTCTTGCCCCCCTGGGGGGCTCCACTGGGAAGAGCAGCGATGGCACTGCCTGCCACTGCCACGCACTGTGGAGTCAGCCGAGGTTTTGTGGAAGGAATGCTGAGCTTGATCTTTATTCAGTTGTGAGTTCAGCATCCTGTCTCCGTGTGTTGGGAAGGACGTGCACACTGCGAAATTTCAGCAGCATCAGTGACACAACAGACTGGAGAGAAGAACAGCGTGGTGTAGTTCCCCAGACGTGGTGTGTGCCAAATTAGATGCAGGGTGGCTACAGAATAATGAGCCGTCCTCTATTTGTCACCTGATTATAAGGAAGCATGATTTGGGGAAATGAAAAACTCCATATTTTTCACTAATTTAGTCCACCTTTTTTTTTTTTCCTGCTGGTTTTATTTTCTATTGACATTGACCTAAAAAATCATACAAAGTGTCAAATCAAACTTAGGGGAACTGAGTGAATGAAATGAAGATATCCCATGAATCCTCTGGAAATCAGAATCTTGGAGTGACTGGCTTGAAGCCAGTGTAAAAAAGCTGTTGAGCATAGTCTGCAGTGTGCTCTGTGAACTAGAGAGCGACCCAGATGGGGTCCTGTTGGCAGGAGAGACACCAGGGTGCACGGGCTTTAACCAAATCCTGGTCCTGGCATCACTAGACACAGGACCCAGAAACCCTCCTAATGAACAAACGCCTTTCCAAACATCTCGAAGCTGCCTCGATTCAAGCAGTACTGATCAGAGTCAATCTAGTTCTACTGGTTGGAGGAACAATGATTTTGTTCTTCACCCACTGAAGTCCTTTATGACCGCACTGGAATATGCTTTAAAGAACCACACCCTTAGGGGGCAAGTCCCACTGAGCGCCTCTAGTGGATGGTATTCCTTAGATGGTATTTCTTAGAGATGGCTCTCTTGGCAGGCATTTTGATTATATATGAGCCCTTAGCATCAAAATATGTCTAAATGACCATCATGGCTAAACTTGCCCCCTTCTTCTGATGATAATGGGACATGCATTGGAACAATATAGGTTCAGTTTATATAGTCTTGCTGTTCTAGAAGAGCACTAATTTGGTTTGCAATCATATTTTCTACTTGCATGCTGGGGCAATATAAAAAAAAACAAACAAACCCCAAACCCAACCCTGGTCACCTCCCCCTGCCCCAAACCAGTATCCATCCAGCCTGGGTTTTACCTCTGAATGTCTAAATAACCCTGTGAGTTTCAGACAGTGTACCCAAGTTGGGGTGGGCAGATGGTCTTCCTTGTTTGGCTTGTGGGAATGTCTTGGAGGGCTCATTTCAGGGCCCCTACAGGCCCTCTCCACCCTGCCCTCCCTCCTGCAACCTATTTTCCTAAAACATCCACCAGACCAGGCAGAATCCCAGTTTGTTCAAGGTAGGCTGAAGGTCATAGCAATGACCCTTTTAGCTCACCTCTTGCACTTAAGAGGTAAAGCTCAGACTGAAGGTTGATGCCCCTCTTCAAACAGGTACTAGAAATATACTAGAGCTATCCCTGAAAAGATGTAGTTTTATTTATATATATATGAGTTTATATATATATAATTTTTCTTTGTTTGTATACAGGTATGTACTACTCTACAGGTGCGGAAGGAGAGGTATAATACAGGAACAGGTGGGGGTGTGTTCATGTGCATCTATATATAATATGTATATTTTATATGTATATACGTCGCCTCTGTCATTGTTTGCATCAGTACAACGAATGTACCTCTGACCAGCGAGGAGTACCTGTCAGCGGTGCAGGGAGAGAAGTCCCCAAAGCTGGGATCTCTTTGTCTCTTTCATGGAGCCGTTGCAGGAGCCAAGGGTGGGAGCAGCCCGTGAAATGGGTGGGGCCAGCGTGAATCCATCCCTTGTCAAATCCGCGAAGGAGGGACACTTGAAATGCCCGGGGCTGCGTGCCAGCTGCCTTTTCTCCGCAGGTCAAGGAGCTTACTACCCAGAGCGGGGAGGGACCGTCTATGCTGTTGGCTCAAGATATGGCTTTTCCTGCTAGATGGAGACAGGGCACACGAGGATTCTGTCTTCCAGGAGGACGCTGACCACGAGGAACACAAAGTAGAGGCCGAACATGATGAAGCCCAGCACTTTGTTCATCCGCCACTTGCAGAGGGCGATGGAGAGGAGGACGAAGAGCAGCATGATGAAGAGGAGGACGATGGCGCAGAAGAGGCCGTTGCTGCTGACGGCCACGGGCTGGAACCTGTGGATGACGGTGTACAGGAGCCAGGGCAGCGGGAGCCTGTGAGGGGAGAAGCGGGGTAGACGGGCGCGGTCAGGCACGCCGAGGAAGGCACGTGCGGGAACGCGAGCTTCTGGGAATCTGCGATCGGAAACGAGTGTCCTGTTAGGCTCACTAGGACTCGGGCCTCGTTGGCCCAGGAGATCATGTAAGGAAGTCAGGTGAACTTTAAAAACCTTTTATCTATTTCCTGACTGAATTGGGGGTAACAGAGAATTTGTTCTAAGGTTGAATAAGATCAAAGGCATGACTGCTGCAGGTGATTTCTGAATTTGATTTGAAATATTTTTTGTTGTTGTTTCCTTCCTTGTTGAGATGAAAGTACTACTCTCACCCCTAAAGAGGTGGTTTGGAGGATCTGTACAGGGTGACAGGAGGAAACGATAAATAGACAAAAGGTATAGAAGTTAGTGGTGAAAATGGCCAAGTTATTTTTTTACATGGAGACAGAGAATAGCAAACACACGGGCGCGCGCACACACACACACACCCCCAATTCTGGTGAAGATGTGGTTGACAGCACTACAAATAGCTAAAAATCCTTTGGGGGGAGTACGACATGTTTAATACCTTTTGACTGATCAATTCTATTGTCAGGGATCAAGCACAAGGAATAATTCGAAAGGCAGAGGCAATTGTTTTCAGAAAGATGATCATTTCAGTGTTATTTTGAGTAGTGAAAAATCAGGGACACCCTAATCTCTAATAATAGGCAGCTAGTTAAACAGCAAAGTATTAAGGCAATGTAATGTTATGTAGCTATTAAAAATCATAAACTTATAATGATACAGGCAAACGCTCATGATATGATTCTATATTTAAAAAGGATACACATAAAAATAGCAAACTAACTTCAATAATGAATTAAAAAAGAGATGTTGGTTAGTATTTATACTGTAAATATGCTTATATGTTGGTTTGTATTATGCTTTATATATATGTTTATGCTTTATATGTATTTTCTAAATCCTTTACCTTGAGTATGTATTAATCCCAACAACTAAGAAGAAAATGCTAGCAAGACTATGAAGAAACTGTCACACTCAATATATTGCTAATAACTTTGTAAATTGGCATAAACTCTTGGCAAAGGCCTTTTGGAAAAATATACTACATCAATAGCCATTGAAATATGTATAATCTTCAATCCATCAATATCTCTTGAAGAAATTTATCCTAATAAAATAATTAAAAGAGGTGTTTCTGCATAAAGATGTTCATAAAACACCCATGATATCAGAAAACTGAAACAATACAAAGGTCCTGCTAAAGGGTAATAGTTAAACTGAAAGCAACAAGATGGAATATTTTGAAGTTATAGGATGTTAATTATGAGAGCTATGAAGAAATGTAGAAAAATGATTGATTTACTAATTTACTAAGAGATGCCTATTCTTTGCTAGGCATAAATGGCTTTAAAATGGAAAAATAAATGCCCTCCAACGGGGCAAAACAAATACTAAGTTTTCTTGGTATTCACTAAGAAAACTTTGCAAAACATTAGGAGAAAAACACGCAAAAGTTAAGTGTTTTTGGGTAGTAGGATTAGGAGTGATTTTCTTTAAACGTTCATTTAGGTTGCATTTAAGTTACAAGATAAATAAAATTTAAGAGCAATGAACAAAAAGCATCTTGCAATTCACTAGAATATTTCTCAAAACCATGACAACTATGTCTTATAGAACACTTGAATAGGCATTTCTCCAAAGAAGAGATACAGATGGCTAAGAGGCACATGAAAAGCTCTTCAACATCACTAATTATTAGAGAAATGCAAATCAAAACAACAATGAGGTATCACCTCACACTGGTTAGGTTGGGCATCATCAGAAAATCTACAAACAATAAATGCTGGAGAGGGTGTGGAGAAAAGGGTACCCTCTTGCACTGTTTGTGGGAATGTAAATTGATACAGCCACTATGGAGAACAGTATGGAGGTTCCTTAAAAAACTAAAAATGGAATTATCATATGACCCAGCAATTCTACTACTGGACATATACCCACAGAAAACCATAATTCAAAAAGACACATGCACCCCAATGTTCACTGCAGCACTATTTACAATAGCCAGGTCATGGAAGCAACCTAAATGTCCATCAACAGATGAATGGATAAAAAGGATGTGGTACATATATACAATGGAATATTACTCAGCCATAAAAAGGAATGAAATTGGGACATTTGTAGAGACATGGATGGACCCAGAGACTGTCATAGAGAGTAAAGTAAGTCAGAAAGAGAAAAACAAATATTGTACGTTAACACATATATATGGAATCTAGAAAAATGGTACAGATCAACCAGTTTGCAAGGCAGAAATAGAGACACAGATGTAGAGAACAAACATATGGACACCAAGGTGGGGGGCAGGTTTGGGGTGGGATGAATTGGGAGATTGGGATTGCCATATATACATTACTAATAAGAAGAAAAATCAAATTGTACACTCTGTATGCAGTTTATTGTATGTCAATTATATCTCAATAAAAGTTGTTAAAAAAAACTTGTAATTTTTCCCAACCTGTAGGATTTTCTCTTTTTTGTGCTACAGAATATTTTCTTTCTATTTATACAAGATATTGACCAAGAAAACTACTCTAAATGTGTGGGCAGTGGAACTGAGGAACACTGTTTATATTAGGGATGTCCTTCCTTTAAAATACATCTTTTCAGGCATTCACTCATCCATCCATTCATCCATTCACTCTACAAACATTTGCCAAGCCACTGCCATGCATTAGGCAGTGTATTAGGCTTTGGGAGTTCTTGTTCTTGGGGAGTTCAGTATAGCAGACAGACTGATGCACACAACCATGACAAGAGTGTGAGATACAGATATTCAGAGAGTATACATGAGCACAAGCCCCCAGGCCAGGCTTAAAGGAATCAGAAAAGCCAGGATTTGAGTTGACACTTGTAGGGTAAAGTGGAGTTTTCCAGACAGACAAGGAGGGAGAGATGCCAGCAAAGGAAGAAAGAATGCTAGGAGAGGGCATCTTTGGAACTCAAAGGTGGTACAGACAGTGGAAGCTCAGAGCAGGGTTTTATGCACAGATAATGCTGGAGTTGAGAGCACTGACTCTGTTCAAATCCCAGCTATCTCATTACTGGTTGTGTAAACTTTGTGCCGTCAGTTTCCTTATCTGAAAAATGGGGATAAAAATACATACCTCATACCTCATAGGATGGTTGTGTGGCTTAAATAGATAAAAATGTATGTACAGTGCATGTGGTAGATACTGAATAAAAATATTATTGTATATATTAGGTAATAGAAAGGATAAAAGAACAATGTTTAAGATGTTCAATGAGAAAGTAGATCCATTTTAGTGGTTTTCCAAACTCAAGAGCCAAAAGCCCAATTCTTCCGGGAACGTAAGGATAATATCCCATGTTTTACTTTCTCAGGGGGCTGTCCTTCCATGTTATTTATCAGACTACTTTTACTTTGGATATGTTAAATGAAATGACAGAGATAACAGCATCCCTCCCCAATCAGATCCGCTTGAGATTATTCATATTGAGAACTTCAGTTTGTTTAACTGTAAGAACAGATCTCATCTTCTGACTCAAAAAACCTAGAATATCTTCACCAGCACAAAGAAATGATGTCAAACCTGCCAGCATTTTCCAAGGAAGGAGATGGGATATTTTTTCTGGGCCTATGTTTGTTTCTGTCTGCTTTCCAGTCCAAATCTCATCTGAGGCTGGTGGGGACTTTAATTAGAATTAGAACATGGAAAAAAATACAGTGAAACTACCAGAGTATCTCAGTCACATATGAATGTTGAATATTCATGACATATAGCCAATGCCGTTTTATCAGTGAAATTCTCTTAAAGTATTTCCTACAACACCCCGTCTGTATGACAGTATATGTTTCCGCCTGTTTAGGGATAATTTATTCTTCATGACATTGAATGGTACTACCAGTCTTTACTTTATTTTGGTGTTGGTTGGTTTTGGGCTCTGAGATTCTGGTCATGTCTTCACAGCTCCTAAGAAGACAAAGACATGGTGTAGCTGATGTGTACCTTTTTATAACTAGCTCTACTTACCCTACGGTGATGTCAAAAATGTTGCTTCCAACAGAGCTGGACACAGCCATGTCCCCGAGCCCCTTCCGAGCCACTATGACACTGGTGATTAGATCAGGGATTGAGGTCCCAGCAGCCAAGATGGTCAGACCCATAATCTCTTCACTAATGCCAATTGTCTCTCCAACCTAAAAGCAATGACAGGGACAAACATGTGAGTGTCTGAAGTCCAAAACCATCAAAACCATGAATATTTCAATGCAACTCCCTTTCAATGAGTTCTTACTCTGTGCTGTGCTGAGTGTTGAGATAATAATAGGGAATAAGCCCCAATCGTGGATGGAAAGGACTTCATATTTTAATGATATTCAGACCCGAGAGATCAGGAATGTTCACATGAGGATTAAATAGATAATCTTGAAAAAGAGCTATAGAAGACGAGAGTGCAGCCTCTATATGGTTTTTATTAAGACCAGGCAGGGCAAGCAGAACATCAGAGTTATAAATGCTAATTGGCCGTGGGCTCCAGGGGCCAGTGCCTGACAATGGCACCAGATCCTGTAGTGGATTTGTCATCGAAGATGAAGAATTGACACCCAGTGTCCCCATTTTTCCTTAACATCTCCTAGTGTCTATAACCCACTCTTAAACCCTTTTAGACTCTACCATTTTCACAGAAAACTTGATTTTGGGTGTTTTGGGTTTTTGTAACACAGGATTGTAAATCAGCAAGGCAGCCACGGAGAAAGCAACAGTTAGGGAATCAGAGGACCCTGGTCTAATGTCCGGCTCTGACGTTTAAGTACTTGATATATTGCTAACTGGACCAGTTGGGCAATGTCTTTGATCCTTGCTTTCTTTCTTTTTCTTTTTTTCTTCCAGTTTTATTGAGATATAATTGACATTTAGCACTGCATAAGCTGAAGGTGTACAGCATGATGATTTGACTTGCATTCATCATGAAATGATTATCACATAAGTTTAATGAATATCTGTTGTCTCATATAGATATATAATTAAAGAAATAGAAATTTTTTTTCCCTTGTGATGAGAACTCTTAGGATTGAGTCTCTTAACGACTTTCATCTGTAACACACAGCTGTGTTACTTGTATCTTTATCCTCTTTTTCTGATCCATGAAGTGGGGATGGTAATACTTATCTTACACAGTAGTTGTCAGCACTAAATTGTAATTTATGGAAAAGCCCTTTGTAAATGGTATGTCATCACTGAAAAGTGACAGGGGATGTTTATTATATTCGTTCGGTCTTTGCCTTTTAAGACTGATGACTTCTATTTTGGATAGTTGGTCTAGCCTTCGATATAAGCTCCTCCACTCTCTTGAGCAACTTGTTTGTCTTGTTGTTTTTCTTTTAAAAGCTTTATGTATTTTCTGGGGTTGGCGAGCTGCAGTTCTGAAAACCTTTAAGACAATGCTTTCAATTTGGTTTCCTACCTAATGACGGCCAGCATTTTTTGAAAAAATTTAACGGGCCAAAGTAGCATGTAAGAATAAAGGATTTGGGGGGAATAAAACTTATTTCTTTTTTTTAAATTGAAGTATAGTTGATTTATAATGTGTTAGCTTCAGGTTTACAGCAAAGTTAGTTTCAAGTGTTCAGTTATATATATATGTGTATACATATATATATATATATATATATAGTCCAATTCTTTTCACTTACAGGTTACTACAAAATATTGAGTATAGTTCCCTGTGCTATACAGCAGGTCATTGTTGGTTACCTATTTTATACATAGTAGTGTGTTTATATTAATCCCAAACTCCTAATTGACCCCTCTCCCCATTTCCCCTTTGGTAACCATAAGTTTGTTTTCTATGTCTGTGGGTCTATTTCTAGAATAAACCTATTTCTAAATCTCTCTTTTGATTTAAAAGCAATAGCCTGGTTCCCACTAGCTTAAAAGCATAGTTGGGAGCTATTTTTATTTTGATGCTCATGCCTGCTCTAGAGCCTGGTGAGCTGAACTAGTTTACCTGTCTTCATGGTGCAGATTCACTGCTCCCCATTAGAAAGTGACATCTACATGAGCAGGGTCATGACCTTGATCACTACGGTCTCCCTAATAGGCAGAACATAGCCTGGTATATAGTAGTCTCTCAATACCTATTTGCTGAATAAACAAATCAATCTACATACTTAGGTGATTTCACTGGCATGATTTTCACTTACTCTCCTAGAAAAAGTTAAATACGAGTTTTGTACAAGAGTGCCCTATTTGAGCAAAATATTCTCCCTGATGACATTTTTTTGTTACATTTGGAATGAAACATTTTCAGACTGTGAAGATGCTGACTAAATGATTGTCGTCCTCAATAAGTTCCAAACTATCTAATATATTCTTAATAATTTAAAATCTTCGAGGGAGTTTTAAAGCAGTGATTATTTACAGAACCAATTGTATCTGGAGTTTGAATGCCGCTATTGACAGAAAAATGCAGAAATCGAAGAGAGGTGTTAATGGTGGTGTGGTTAAGAGTGCTGGCATGGGGTACAAAAAGCTCTGGGTGCACATCCCAGCCTGCCACTCCTTGGTCACAGTGGCCAACTTCCCTGAGTCTCAGGTTTTCTCATATGTAAAATGGGGATAATAATATCCACCTTCAGAGTTGTTGGGATGATTATATGTGATGATGCATATAAAGCAAATAGCAACTAGTGTCAGGCAGAAAGAAAATGTTCGATACCAATCAGCTGTGATAACTCAGACACTACTCCTCCCCCTCTCCAACACAGCAGAGGGCAACCCTCAGGGGTCCAGCAGCAGGGACAGAAGCTGGTTTAGCAGGTCTACAATGTGGAAAATCACATGAATCATGAATTTCCACTGTATATCAAACCCCTGATGACTCTGGGCGGCTCTAGAAACACTTTCACGGAAGGAGAACTAGTCTTCAGAAGCTCATTTTGAGTCCATTTCACTGAAGGGGGCTTTTGGTGAGTCAGTGGCAAGGTGATGGGTGCATGATAGGACAGCACTCTGATCAAATTGGGGAGCATCAGAGGAGTTTAAGCTAGAAAGGACATCAGCAGTCTCTTGGGGGAATTCCTTTGTTTTCTAACAGAAACAAAGAATGGAATCCATATGCAGTGCTGCTCCAATGGTCCACGACGCAGTTCCTTGCTGTGGTTTAACGAGGATCTGCAAAATGTCCTATTGGCTAAACGAGACAGGAGATTGTATCTGACTCTTAGCGGTAACCTAGAATGAACATCTCATTAACTAGATGTGGGACAGATTTTAATCACAGGTTTTCATCACCCATGAAATTCACTAAGATGAAGATTCATGATGTAAAAACAAGAACAAAAAGCCCCCCAAACTAAAGGAAAGTATATATCAAGTGTTTTACATGAAGGGCATTTATTTTTGGCCAAACAGTAGCCCAATATTTGTACTAAATAGTATTTATTATTGGTAAAACTGTGGATAACAAAATAGTTGAGCACTAAATGGTGCATGTGTTATCTTTATAGCTTGTACAGGTCAAAAGTACAAATGATAGAATTAGAGCTATAGACTTGGAACAGAATCTGCTATTTTGATCAACTGTCTGGATGTTTTGAAAGAGAAAAGCATTTCTTTGGAGAAAAGAAAGAAAAACTTATTCAAAAAATTGGCAAGTAAGGCTTCTCTTTACGCACTTTATATTTCTGGGTTTTTTGTTGTTGTTGTTGTAATTATTATTGTTCCAGGCATTGGGTTTATATTTTTCTACAAAAGACTGAGAAGGAAACAAGATTGTGGAATTAAGATAATCATTAAAAAGTAACGAAAAAGATGGAAGCCTGCAGGATAGTGTTCTCTAGGGTGACTAAAGAGAAATATCTAGAAAACAATATATTCCAGTAAATGAAAAAAATCACTTTTTTTCCTTTATCAGTACATGGAAGAATAAAAATGACTATTAGGAAAGGCCATTATATATGCCACAAATGGCAAACAGTCCTTTTAGCCTGAAGATCTTGAGGCTGAGAAGCAGCTTACCTTCTGCAATGATTTCTGCCGGGTATTGGTAGCAAACATCTCTCAATGAATGTAGAAAATAATGACTTTGGGGCAAACAGAACTTCACGGAGCCAAAGATTTTTGGAAATATTAAGGAAGAGTAATCTGAAGTCAAATGTCAGTAAAATAACTGTGATAGGAATAATATAAAATATCTTATAGGAATAATACTTGGTTTATCAGCCAATATTTCCAGTGGATTTTGTCAGTGGTGCCATACATTCTTCCTAAAAAAATCAAGGTGTAATTTCCATACAGTAAAATTCACCCTTTAAAAAAAGCATACTGTTCTGTGAATTTTGACCAATATATGCAGTGCTGTTTCTCCACATCCTCATCAACAAATGCTAGTGTCTGTCTTTTTGGTTGTAGTCAATCTAATGGTTGTGAAGTGGTATCTTATGTTTACTTATAAACAACTTTATTGAGATATAAGTCACACACCCTAAAAGTCACCCACTTAAAGTATATGATTCAGTGGTTTTTTTAGTATATTTATAGAGTTGTGTGACCATCACCATAATTTAAGTTCAATTTTTCATCATTCCAAGAAGAAACTCCATACCCGTTAGCAGTCACTTCCCATTTCCTCCAACCTCCCGAACCCTAGGCAACTGTCACCTACTTTCTGCCTCTATAGATTTGCCTATTATTCACATATCATGTAAATGGAACCATCCAACAAGTGATCTCTTGTGACTGGCTGTCTTCACTTAGCATAATATTTAAGCGGTTCATTCACACTGTAGCATGTATCAGTATTTCATTCATTTTTATTGTAGAATAATATTCCGTTGTGTGGATATACCACATTTTATTTACCCATACAAGTTGATGGACATCTGGATTGTTTCTACTTTTTGGCAATTATGAATAATGCTACTGTGAACATTTGTGTATAAATTGTGCAGATGTTTTCATTTCTCTTGGGTATATAGGTAGTGGAATCACTGCATCGTAGGTAACTCTATGCTTAACATTTTATGGAACTGCCAAACTGTTTAAAAAGTAGCTGCACTATTTTACATCCTTACCAGAAATATATAACGGTTCCGATTTGTATACATCCTCTCTTGTTATTTTCTTTTTGATTATATCCATCCAAGTGAGTGTGACGTGGTATCTCATTGTGGCTTTAATTTGCATTCTCTAATGAATAATGATGTTGAATATCTCTTCTTGTGCTTATTAGCCATTTGTATACCTTCCTTGGTGAAATATCTATTCAAATCTTTTGTCTGTCTTAAACATTAAGATGCTTGTAGACGCTTGCCTTTCTATTATTGAGCTTTAAGAGATTTTCATATATCCTGAATAGAAATGCTTTATCAGAGAGATATGATTTGCAAATATTTTCTCTGTCTGGTTTATCTTTTCATTTTTTTTTTTTTTTTGACCACACCTTGTGGCTTGTGGGATCTTAGTTCCCCAACCAGGGACTGAACCTGGGCCCTCGGCAGTGAGAGTGCAGAGTCCTAACCGCTGGACCACCAGGGAATTCCCTGTCTTTTCATTTTTTAAATGGTGTTTTTTGAAGAGCGGAAGTTTTAATTTTGATGACATCTAATTAATCAAGTTTTTCTTTTATGGATCATGCTTCTGTTTTATATCATAGAACCTTTTGCCTATCATGTGGTCACGTGGATTTTCTGTTTTCTTCTAGATGTATTTTAGCGTTAGCTCTTACATTTTAGAACTATCGGGCATTTTGAGTTAATTTTTGAGTATCACAGGTGGTAAAGGTCTCAGTTCTTTTATTTTGGCACATAGAAATCCAATCATTCCAGCAGCATTTGTTGAGATCTCTATCCATGTATGTTCTTGGTGTATATTTTCTTATTTCAAATTGCTGTTCTTTATTTCTGTTAAGAAGTATAATAATTTTAAGGGTATATTAGACAAAGAATACAATTGGGCAATTTGTGTCTATTATAAATTACATACAATTTATGTAGTTGATAATAGAGATTAAAAGCATGAGTTTTGGAGCTGCAGAGTCCTGGGTTAGAATCTCAGTCCTGCTTTTTACTACCCATATGATCCTGGGCATTTTTTTTTTTTATTAGCTCTAAGCTTAACTCTTTATCTGTAAACTGTGGATAATAATAGTACCTCCCCTACAGAATTTATACCCATGTACAAGGACAAAGGGATGTGAATTACCTGGCATGTAGCACACATTCAGTCAATAAAGGTAACCTTTACTATCTTTGAGAATGTAAGACCTTTGCACCTCATTTTTCCATTCATGTGTCAAACAAACAATTCTTGAGAGTTTATTCTGGTGATGGGCATTATGACTGGTATTGAATTAAAATAGTAAAAGTGAAATACGTCATCATTTTTGTAAATGGAGGCTCAAGGAAGAGACCATTTTGTCTCTAGGTCTTTTCCTAAGAGCGAGTTTGATGAGAACATGAGGTGAGTGCCTGCCCAAGAGAAAGTAAGTGCTGCTGAGCCAGGCAACACCCTGACATTCCTCCAGGCCTGGGGTGGCCTGGTTTCAGGCTGCAGAGGGCAAGAAGCAGAGAGACTTGCCCTTCTTCCACATGGCTGTCTGAGGCTATGCCGATTTGACTCCACATTACAGGAAAAGCCCAGGAGACGAGGGCAAGTTAAGTGGAGTAAATTCCTTTAGTCCTGGAATAGGTAATTTGTTAGATGCAATACGTTGCGACAGTTTCAGAAAGCAAACACACAGATTAGCCACTTGGCAACCAAGAGAAAAGCCAGGAAGATGTGTGTCACTCTCAAGGTCTTACCTGATGTGCCCACCAGACCATCAAGTAAGAGAATACTGCGATCCAGGTGATGGAGCCGAAGAACGTGATGGGAAAAAACTTCCTTGATGACTGAAAGAGAACCAGGAAGAGGGGAGAGTGTGAGTGCCAGCTGAAGTGATCTGACAGCCCAAAGCTAAGACCACCAATGCAGCTACTTCTCCCTCACTGCCTGCAGTCCTGGTACAGTTAGCAAATCAAAATCAATGACCAACCCTCGGTCAAGTGTGGGAAAACATTCAGAAGTCTTTCTGAAACCTTGAAAACGTTACTAAAAGTAATTAAAGTATGTGGGCCGAGCAACTGGGTGCAGGATGTCCTGCTCAAGCAGTGGAAGAACTAAGGGTGCTGGGCGTGGAGGCCATGGGGGCATAGGCTACCTTGGAAACAGAAAATTGACCCTCTCTGGGGGCGCAGCCCCTTCCTCACTTGCACATCTCATATCACCCTGTTTGGCCCCGGAGGATGGCTGGTTAGCCAGAGACGGGTAAGATTCCTCAGGGAAGGAACAACCTAAGACAGGCACAGTCACAGAGGGGCCAACAGGGGTGGGGCACAGACCCTTACTCCTTCTGAGAGAGGTCTCCTGCCCCCAGGGCTGCTTTGCTTCCCACACCCAGCTCAGATCCGGACCCAGGAGGCAAACAAAGATCACTGTCTCCAATCATGTGAGGCCTTTCTTTGTTTACTTCAAAGATAACCTTGACTGTGGGAGGAAACGGAGTGTGAGAACCTTAGGCTATCGTGCTTCTGGAATGCCGAGAGCTCAATAAAAGCAACGTGGTATGAATCAGCCAGGCTCTTGATCCTAGAGGTCTTGAGTCCCCGGGTCCCATCCTTCTCTTAAATCTGTGTCTGTGTTTCTTTAAGCTTGCGGCACCCGTCATTCGCCCCGAGTCGCTGAGCTGGTCTCGGTAGTCAAGCTGGGACATTATGATTCTCTCTTGAGAATGTGAAATTGGTGGAAGCCAAACCATCACAGAGCTAGTTCCTGAGATGGAAGTCTTCTGAAGAGAATGTCTGTCCCTGCTGCTGGTTGCTCGGATGCTCTCTGCTCCTGCCCTTTCCAGGGCTTGGTTTCTCAGCCTTGCCTTCCATCCCTCAATACCCCGCGTCCTCTCTCCCTCTCCTGCTCCCTTTTCTACCTTCTCTTCAGGTTCATGAGAATCAGTTTTTATTGCATCAACCCATGCATCCTAATAATCCATATGCCAGAAAGCCCATGGGATTAATTACATTTAACAAGGATCAATTTCAAAAATATATTGGCTCGGGGCTTCCTAGGTGGCACAGTGGTTAAGAAGCCGCCTGCCGTTGCAGGGGACACGGGTTCGATCCCTGCTCCAGGAAGATCCCACATGCCATGGAGGAACTAAGCCCGTGTGCCACAACTAGTGAGCCTGCACTTTAGAGCCCGTGAGCCACAGCTATTGAGCCCATGTGCTGCAACTACTGAAGCCCACGAGCCTAGAGCCCACGCTCTGCAACAAGAGAAGCCACGGCAATGAGGAGCCCGCGCACCACAACGAAGAGTAGCCCCCTACTCACTGCAACTAAAGAAAGCCCGCACACAGCAAAAAAGACCCAACACAGCCAATAAAATAAATAAATAATTTATAAAAAAAAATACATTGGCTCATTTTATGGTCCCATGAACTGTGGGGAAACATTCAGAAGTCTTTCTGAAGCCTTGAAAATGTTACACGAAATATGACTAAAAGTAATTAAAGCTTGTGGGCCGAGCAACTGGCTGCAGGATGTCCTGCTTGAGCAGCGGAGGAGCTCAGGGTGCGGGCTTAGGAAAACCGGGTCAGCATGAGTCAGAAAACTGCATGCGCACGCGGGGCACAGCCATCAGGGGCAGGTGCTGGGCGTGGAGGCCATGGGGGCACAGGCTACTGAGGAGACAGAGAACTGACCCTCTTTGGGGGCGCTTCCCCTCCCTCACTTGCACACCTCACATCACCCTGCTTGGCCCCGGAGGATGGCTGGTTAGCCAGAGACGGGTAAGATTCCTCAGAGAAGGAACAACCTAAGACAGGCACAGTCACAGAGGGGCCAACAGGGGTGGGGCACAGACCCTCACCCCTTCTAAGGGAGGTCTCCTGCCCCCAGGGCTGCTTTGCTTCCCACGCCCAGCTCAGATCTGGACCCAGGAGGCAAACAGAGACCTGGCCAATAGCAGCTGCCCTCTCACCACAGCAAGGATCTGTGCAAGCGCACGCACTGATGGTCCTTCTGCTGTTCTTGCAAAAGACCACTGCCCCCAATCATGTGAGGCCCTTTGTGCAAAAAGTTATGCAAAAAGAAATGTGGTTACTTCAAAGAAAACCTTGATTGTGGGACGGAACTGGGAGTGTGAGAACCTTATGCTATCTTGCTTCTTGAATGCTGAGAGCTCAATAAAAGCAACGTGGGATGAATCAGTGGGGCTCTTGATCCTAGAGGTCTTGAGTCCCCTGGTCCCATCTTTCTCTTAAATCTGTGTCTGTGTTTCTTTAAGCTTGTGGCACCCGTCACTGGCCCCAAGTCGCCGAGCTGGTCTCGGCAATGAACTATGAGGAAAAGCAACATAGAGAAAACCATCACCACAGTTAATACAGATTCCTGAGGATGGCCAGTCTCCAGGACATGATGCTCACTTGTGCTGCTCTCCACGGGGGTGGCAGAGTAGACACTCCTGGGAATGTTCTTCTTTCCTGTTCTCCACCCCTCACTATGTTATGTCCAATTATGCTTCTAGCCCTGGGCTTTGTGCAATCTCAGGCTTATAGTATGGGCACTTTTAAAGTTTCTTTCAAACATCAGCCAAAATCAGACACTCAAAATGCAGTGTTTCTTATCCATCCCACTATAGGGAAACCCACGCTTGCACTGGATGGTAGTGGTGTCCTGTTAAAGCCCTTTTTGCAAAATTGAGATCCTTTAAAACATACTCAGATAACAGAATGCTCTCAAAGAGTCTCTCACTTATTGCTAAACACTTTTTATTTCAAAGCTTTCCACTTTGAAAAACAATCTCATTTTTTGCTTTGATAACGCCATCCAATTTTGTCCAGAGAAATGAATCCTGGAGTTGACTTGGATGAAAGCTATCTCACTTGTCTGAGGGCTGACCTTGGGCAGTCACATAGAACACTTCTGCCATGGCTTTTGAGAGCTTCATTAAAAGGAAAAGATAAACCTGTACATGGTAATCTTTTGAATATCTATAATGATGAACACAGTCTCTATCGCTCCAAACAGGCTTATGTTCTCTCCACTAATTTCAAGTTTTTAATATATGTTTTCATTATCATTCATATGGTTCTATTAAATTTCACAATAACCATTTCTTTCAATGGTTATGGTTTTTCTTGGGCCATTTGTTAGCTGGGATGTTTGGAAGACGAGTGGGCTTGATTAAATTGGGGAAAGCATCAGACCACAGTGAGTAGCCACAACCTTATTCTTAAACGTTTTCCCCTACTCCTTCCCTTTCTTAGCAGGAAAGTATTTCAGCCAAAGACTCAGACTCCTGGGGACCTGAGCACTATTTAATGGGTTATGGGGAAAAAGTCATCAATTTTTCAACGTGGAACTTGAGACATGCACTTTGAAAACAAATTCTTTTAAAGCGAGGAGTTCAGCTGGATTTTGGAGACCTTGGAATTGCCACTGCCAAGAAATCAAGTTTTCCCAGGTAAGGCATTTAGCTGATTTGAGTCCCCATTGTTTTCCTCTGGCCACAAGTCACTGTTTCAGGATCCTAGATGTGATGAGGGTTTCATCTCCCTCGGCCAGGCTCTGTCACAGGGAAGAGAAGGGCCACTCTTGTGATGTGGGGCTGCGCGTGTGGTTTGAGCAGCAGCCAGTCTTTAGCTTGATTCTGAGCATCCTGGGAGGGAATGGAGTGACATCTCCACACTTTAGGACACGGCACATGGACTGGATATCCTAGGACAGTCCTCATTTCATAGACTGTCTCCTTTCCAGCTTAGCTCACTTACTAAGCATGTAACTATTATTTTATTATTTAATTTTTGTACCCCTGTATGTCTGTTCATTGATACAGTGTCATAAGTCAGAATCAAATTATTTGAACATATTTCTCATCTGAAAACTATCATCCCTGAACCATAGACCATTCCCAGTCAAAAGGCAGAAAGTAAGGAATCGGACTAAGGATTTAAAGGAGCTAAGTTCACACCACCATATTAGTGAAAACCTCTGTAATTCAAAATTTGATGCTTATCAGTCTTAAGAAGCCAATTAGTAATTAATGGACATCTAAATGTACTTAGTGTTGGATTAGTAACTCTGAAAAAAAAAAGGTTAAAAATTTTTTTCTTTGTAAAATTTCATCATTAACTAGGGGTACGTAAAGGCTGGGCACCTACTCCGTACCCAGACCTTGAACTAGATGTGAAATTCAAATCTAGGTCTGTCTGACTACACAGCACATATTCCTAGATGTTAGGCATCTCGGGTATCCTCTTCCTAAAGAAAGACGGGGCCAGCAATGCTCAAAATATACCCGGCTTTGGACACATAACGATCATCATCATCATCATCATGGCCTATGCGCTGAATGTCAGAAAATAAAGAGCATCAGGGAAATACAGGCTAGCATTCCAGCTGGACGACCATCTGCCTCACCCAACCTCCCATCTTGTTCCTGCTTTGGAAGCATCGACCTTTCACGCATCAACAGTTAAGTGTCTGCTGACTGTCATAGTACCTTACCCTTTCCAGTCTCACAGCCCAGGTAATTTCTTGTTTCATTGTTTTCTGGACTATTCCCCTTCTTTGGATTCTGTGGTCTCACTCCAGTTATCACTGCCCAGTAGCACCTATATAGTTATTTAGTTACCAGTCTCATTGGAAGGAAGACAAGAGCTCTTCAGGCCAAGGTCTGATGTGTCAATCTATGGTTAGTAATGGTGGTTCATCCCCACATCTGCTGGAATGGGCCTCATACCAATTAGCAAAACGCAAATTGTGTCCATGTGCTGGCCGGCACACGTATCCATTTTGTTCCCAGTGTAATGGTTTACTTGTATAATTGACAGCTAATGTTCTCATTAGAAGCTTTTAGTACATCAGAGTGATATTTTCTTGGCTTGAAAAACATTACTGGACATTAGCCGGTGGCACAAATTGGCCATCTCCTTACTTATTTAAATTCAACAAATATTCACTGAACATCTCCTCTGTGCAAGGTTCTGGGGCACACATATTTACCAAAGGTCTCCAAAGCAATCCTGTTAAAGATTAAAAGTATGGTCTCTGGATTACTATGACCAGAATTGAAAGCCTTGCTCATCAATTACCAGTGATGTGCCCTGAGACAAATTAATCACTCTTAGTTTCTTTGTTTGTAAAATGGGGGTAATAACAACATCTAGTAGTTCTGAGGATTTCACACAGAGTGTCTAGCAAACTGGTTGGCATGGAACAAGTGCTCAGACAGTAATGGCAGATGTTATTAGAGAATATTAACCTCATTCTGATTTTTAAGAGATGAGAAAACTGAAACACAGGGAGGTGAAAGGGAGTACAGAGACGTGGCCTAGAGTCTTGGCTTTGCTTCTTATTAGCTGGTTTTGCTTGGACAAATCACTCGACTTCTCAGGGCCTAAATCACTCCATCCTTGCTAGAACCATGCTGGGTACAGAGTAGGCACAATAAATACTTGGTGAATGAACCAATGCACCATAGAAATTGCAAAAACTTAGCTGGGTTCTCAAGGTACCTTCCCAGCTCTGATGGGTCACGTCCTGATATCTCATGAGATGCATTCCTGTTTTGTAAGAACACCCATCCTAGGCCATGAGAAAATAAAACTCGTGGGTCTTTGTTTCCTTTCTTATTTTCAATTATCATCAAAGACATATTCCTCATTAAGGTTTGCATTTCAGTTCTTGTACTTTTAAAACAAAGCCATTAATTTAAGAAAACTATAAAAGTGAAGCCCATGTTAATTATCTGAGCTGGAAGTATACATAAATCAACAAACACTGTCATATAATTTGCATATAAATGAAGTGGAAATAAAAACAAGTGGGAGTACTATTTACTCTGAAACGAGATGTATACATTTTAAAAAAATCATGTTTTCATTGTAATTAGTATCAAGGTTTGGGATGTTCATCTCCACGGGTAATTCAAAAACTACTCAGGAGGCAGAGCTGCCCGGCTCTGAGGAACAGCAAGTGTCTGTTAATTAATAGTTTTCTTCTCTCCCTGGATAATTTTTCAAGAGGCCCTTGTGGCAGGACATGAGGACCATGGTAGACTGCAAAAATGGCCACATCACTTTGCAATTCCTCCCATGAAGAGATGAGGTCTATTTCCCAAGGCTTTGGACCTCCACTTGCCTTATGCCTTGCACTGACTGATAGAATGTGGTGGAAATGACAGCATGCAGATTCTAAACTAGGTCGCTGCAGCTCTGCGCTTTCATTCTCACTACTCTTGGAACTTGGCTGTCATGTGAGGAAGTCCAGGCTAGCCTGCTTAAGGCTACAGGACCATGTGGAACACAGACGAGGTGTTCCAGCTGACATACGCCTACGACAACCAGCCCCCAGCCATATAAGTGAGTATCAGGACTGTCAGACTGAGCCCCACCTAAATTGCCAACTTGTAGAATTACGGGCTAAAAAACGCTTACTGTTTTAAGCCACTAAGTTTTGGGGTGGTGTGTGACACAGCAAAAGCTAACCAATACAAGATCAAACCTAATGAGACTCCCCGAGCTGAGCCTGAGCAAGAAGCTGCTTGCTGGCCTTTACATCAACGGGCATGCTTTTGTATGGCACTTTGTGTATGCAAAGAATGACCGTATAACTCAAACCAGTAAACTTTGAGAGTAAACTGGGACTATCTTGGGCAAACGGGTATACAGAGTCACCTTAAATTAGCAATATTGTATTGATGGTTATATCTTTATGCTGTCCCGAATCACAGCATGTCACGGCTGGCAGGGAATCTAGAGATCTTCCCCTACTCCTGTATTTCACAGAGGAGGAAATACGAGGTCCGGAGTTGAGAGGCGACTTTCCCATGGTTGCACAGGTCATTAGTTGTGTGGGAAAAACCACTGTAGTCAACATGGCAGCATGAGAATGCTCCAGGGTCAGGAGGCCTGGGTTCGAGTTTAGCAGCTCTCACTAGTACAGCTGTGCAGTCTTGCCCTGTAGTTCCATGTGGGCATGCTTTGTTTCCTCTACGGAGTTTAGAGCTGCTTAAAAATGGGAATTGTGGCTAATGTGTCTTTATATCTCTTTTAGGGCATAAGCCCACTGCCTGGCATATAATAGGTGCTCAATAAATATTTGCTGAGGAAATCTAGAAACACCCAATGTTCTACCTAAGAGTCTCATTTCTGCTTGGAACAGCACATGGTATACTCAGAAAGAGACAGGAAAAAAATCCAGTCCATCAGGGATGTCCCTGGGGGGTGCAGTGAGCAAAAGCCCCATCGGCCACGCCAGCTCACGCTGCAGGACCTGGCTTCCACAGGTGCTGCTCAGTGAACGACCAGTCAGTGATGCTGTGGGTGGAGTGTCATGTGTAGCTGTATTTGCTTGCTTTGCACCCCTCGGGATAATAGCATCAGCCTCTGTTTTGATCCAGGTAACCCCAGGCATGGTGGAGTCCTGTTTGTTGTCCGGGAGTTACTGGTTGAGACCTCTGATCTTCCCTAACAGCTCCCTTGACCTATCAGCTCAGATCACAGACAGGAGGAGCACTCTGCCAGCCTTCGCTCTAAGAGCCCCACCCAACCCTGAGATTCCAGGGCCTTGAGTCACTGGCAGCTTCCTCCCGTTCCTGCATATTCTCCTGATGGCTTCAGCCATTGTGTGCTGACATCAATCACTCATTTTTTAAAAATTTATTTTTAAAATTATTATTAAACATTTTTTATTGAGGTAGTTGATCTATAATATTGTGTTAGTTGTAGTATAGGTATACAGTATACCGATTCAGTTATATATTGGCTTGGCCAAAAAGTTCGTTTGGCTTTAAGTAAAAATAAAAGACATTTTTCATTTTCACCAAGAATTTTATTGAATAGCATATTCACTAACCGAGTGAACTTTTTGGCTAACCAATATATATTACATATATATTCTTCCTCAGATTCTCTACCCTTATAGGTTATTACAAGATATTGAGTATAGGTCTCTGTGCTATACAGTAGGTCCTTGTTCATTATTTTATAAAATCAATCAGTCTTATCAGTGACCCAGGCCCCTCTTCTCTGGGCCATATCACACTAGCCTGCTATGGGGATTTAGAAAACCCTGTTTGTCTCCCTCATTTTCCACCCTGAGCTAAGCAAGAGCACTGGAATAAAGAGCAGAGCAATGACAACAGAGAGAGAGAGAGAGAGAGAGAGAGAGAGAATGAGTGAGCACACGTGAGCACGCACATCTCAGAAATGTCAATGTGACAGGAGGCAAGAAGAAACTGAACGCCTTCCAGCTATTTGGCTGCAGGTTTCCAGGAAGCCCGGCCTTTGCATAGAGCAGATGCTCTGTAATAACATCTTGAACAAAGAAACCTAGATAGTGCTTTAAATGAGCCACACCTGCTACATTCATCCTTTCCTAGGACTCATCTAATGTCAGGAGTTCTTACGTGAGGGGTCATTCCTGGCCTGTACTTGACAAGACAAGGCTCTATCAGGCTGGATTATTTCTAGGTCAGGGTAATGAGACAGGGTTTTTCTCCAGTCTTTTTCAAGGGAGGAAAGTGGGATCATCATGGGGCTCTTGAAGAGGGATGCTAAATTATGCTGGATGTTACCACAGTATTCTAGTCCAAATGTTTTTAGAAATGATGTTTTCAGATTTCTACCTTCTGGCATCAAGAAATATGAGGAAGAGCCCAAGCTGTGTGGTCACATGGGCCTGCGTCTGAATCTCAGCTCCATGTCCTCGGAAGCGGCCAGGCATGAGCTAGTTAAGTCCTTTTTTGCCTAAGCTTCTTTCTAGGTGTTTCCTGCGATTTACAATAGAACTTATGGAAAACACTAAGGGTACAGCGTGATACATAGTAGGTATACACTTTTGTTGAATGAGTACGTGTGTGTAGGGCCATAATAAAAAGTAGAGCTGTTTCTCCTTATCTCTCATTAGTTCTTTCACCCTTTGGGACAGTGGCCCAAGAACCCAGTTTGACAACAACGGGAGGGGATGTTCTTTTGATTTGATCTACACTCAGAGTGTACTTTGCTGATTATAAGATGGTATTGTGTTCACAGCACCCAGTACGTAATAGTGGTAGATAACGATATTGATCGTGGTAATGATAATAGCACTGCAGGGAGCAGACCAGATATGTAGGCATTTACACCGCATGAAAGCATTTCTTTGTTTTTTGAATTGAGTGAATAATTCACGTGCACAAATATTCAACAAAATGTGAGCCACCCTTCTGCCTCAGGCCTTCAGTTCCCCTTTGCAGGGACAAACACTGAGGTGGCTTTGAAACATGGTAGCAAATTCTTTGAAACTGCTACCATCAAGGGTGTCATATGCCATAGGACACTGATATATTCTACAGAGACTTTTTGTCTCCTCCACTTTAATCGACAGACTTATGACTGCTTTGACTAGTAGAGTTCAGTGGAGATGAGGCTATGTGTCTGCTGAGACTAGGCCATGAGAGACCATGTAGCTTCTCCTTGTGTTGCTAGAACACCCACTCTTGGGGCTCTGGTCTCTCTTTTTTTAAAAAAATAAATTTATTTATTTATTTATTGGCTGCATTGGGTCTTCGTTGCTGTGCGAGGGCTATCTCTAGCTGCGGCAAGTGAGGGCTACTCTTCATTGTGGTGTGTGGGCTTCTCACTGTGGGGGCTTCTCTTGTTGTGGAACACGGGCTCTGGGTGCTCAGGCTTCAGTAGTTGCAGCTTGTGGGCTCAGTAGTTGTGGCACATGGGCTCTAGAGCTCAGGCTTAGTAGTTGTGGCACATGGGTTTAGTTGCTCTGTGGCATGTGGGACCTTCCCAGACCAGGGATGGAACCCATCTCCCCTGCATTGGCAGGTGGATTCTTAACCACGGCGCCACCAGGGAAGTCCTGGGCCTGATCTCTTGTGTAAGACATCTGACTATCTTGATGCCACCATACTGTGAGGTGGCACCTAGTCACATGGAGATGCCGTGTCAGGCTCCCCAGTAGACAATCCCAGCTGAGCACAGATGTTGAATCACCTCTGCCCAGGTGCCAGAAACATCAGCGAAGAAATCTCCAGGTGATTCCAGCCCCCAGCCATTTGAGTCTTCCCAGCTGAGGCCCCAGACATTGTGGCGCAGAGACCAGCCATCCCAACGTGCCCATTTAAATGACCGATCCACAGGCTCCGAGAGCAGCGTGAGATGTTGTCATGTCACACCACTAAGTTTTGGGGTGGTTCTTTAAGTAGATTCAATAACCAGAACAATCACTATTATTGTGCATCTGTCCAGAGAAATTTCAGGCATATATGTGCACACACATGTGAATACGTCACCCCCTTTTGCTTTTAAGACACGTAGAAGCAGACTATGCATACGGTTATATGCTGTGCTTTTTACAAGAAATCCATTTAAAAAATGCTTTACTCACAGGTTTGCGAACATCAGGTAAGGTAATCCAGAGAGGAAACACTATGGGGAGGACAATTAGGAATGTGACTTGTTTGCGGGTATCAGAAGGCCAGGCCAGGCTGAGAGGCTGGTCCTCCTCCTCTTCACCCGTCTCTGTGGTCTGTTGTAGAAAGAGAGAGAGAGAAAATAAACAAAAAAGACAATAACGTCGCAGGCCACAAAGCATGGAGGGAAGTTCCGGATCTCATTAGGAGTTTTCTTGGGTCATTTCAGCTCCCTCGTCCACATAATTCTCAGGTTTGTAAGAGAACCCCATCTGTCATAGTCTGAATCTCAGGAACACACAATACATTGCTCAGCCATGAGAATTTAAGAACTTTCTTTCCTTTCCCTGAACACTCTGCAGCTTCTCACTTTCCTGAAATCGATCATTCAACTGGAGTGGACTCCAGCTTCGATCCATGAACTTAGGAGAAACCGTGTCTGCAGAGCAGAAGACCCCGATACCCACCTTCTCCTCCTCCCTTCTTGAGGAGAAAGCCACAGGATTCAGAATCCTTGGGAATCCATTTTTTTAATTAAAATAATTAAAAATCATTTTTGTAGAACACTGATTTGGAGCGGGCAAATGAAAGTAACCACAGAAAACAGTAACAATACCTTCAGTTGGCCCTGGAACAGTTAAGCTCATGGATTATTGCGTGGTGGTGAGTTTTTAACCTGCTTAATCACCTCATTAAATTCTAAACCATTTTATTTCAGGCCAAAGGCTTATTATGCAAACATATATCACATTCACAGAGAAACAGAGTATGGAAGTAGAGGACGCTAAACCTGTGGGTGTCAAGTGCACAGGGCTGCAGAGCCAGCGGGGAAACTTCAGAGTTTCTGACTTGGCAGCAAGCGGCCGGCGTTTTATTCGCTGCCTGCTGAAGTCAGCAGCTTCTGAAGTCCCAGAGCTAGAAGGGACAGAAGGCAGATCAGGGCCTGGCAGGATGACCACTAGCCTGTCAGATGGGCCCTCTGAGCCTCCAAAGCAGCACTGCAGACAGCATCAATCACCCCCTTCCCTGCTTGTTTAAAAATGAAAGTGTAGCAGCAGGACCAAGCATCAGATCTAAAAATATCAATAGGAACTTTTCCATGGATGCTTCCTTTTGAGACCACATAAATAACCCACACAGGCTTCATGCAGCTCCTGCCCTCCCACCTACCCCCACCCATGGCTCTTGCTTCCAGCATCCTGTACTATTTCAAGCAGCAGCACTGAATCCCACCAGCACCACTCTCCCTAAGAAGGTGGTAGGTGGGCCAGGCTCAGGACAGTTGGTGCAGAGGAAAAGGACGAGACTAGAGGCGGGGCTGGGTGTGAGGCCTGACTTGCTGCCGTGTTCTGTTTATTTATTTATAATTTATACCCTAGTACTGCCAAAAGGATTTGTAGTGGTTTATACAATCACCCCCACTTTCTCTCCAGGAGTTAAAAAAATAAAAAATAAAAAAGCTAATCTTAAGTCATACTGAAAAAGGTTCTTTCTCTTTTGAGTGTATGTCCTTGGCAGTGGGTGAAAGAATTTTAAACTCCAAATATGAGGGAATTAAGAGGATTAGGTAATAAGGCAGAATTAGGAAGTCGGCACAGTTATTTTGGTTGTCTGGATCCTCGTTAAATATGCTTCTTATGCTCTCCATCTCTTTGCTATGCAATATGTTGGAAAAGAAGGAAGATCTAAAATCAGTAATCTACATTTCTACCTTAGGAAACTAGAAAAAGAAGAGCAAATTAAGTGCAAAGTAAGCAGAAGAAAAGAAATAATAAAAATTAGAACAGAAATCAATGAAATTGAAAATAGGAAGTTAATAGAGAAAGGCAGCAAAACCAAAAGCTGTTTCCTTGGCTCTGTAGTTCATTAGGTTCCATCCACTGCTTCCTTCACCCATCCCTGACAGAAGCTTGGGTGTGCTGTCCCTGGTTCCTCTTTGGAGCCACCTCCACCTCCTGCCAGAAGATGGAGCAGATGTAGAGAATATCACTCCCTGTTGGCCTCACCAGCCTCCCAAGGTGTCAGTTGACTACATGAATAATCTCTATGTAATGAGACCAATGAAGATTAGCAGACAGATGCATTTTAACTGTTCCCTCCCAGATACGATTTTTCTTGTTTAATCCAAATGAATGACTTTCCCCTCCCCACCTGGTAGATGCCTCAGGAATAGGGAGGACTGTGGGAGAGTTGAGACTCTGCATTGTGCCTGATAAGTACCCTGTCTCATGCAAGGTAGGTGGTTTTACTCAGATTGTGGATTCCAGCACGTCCTTGAAGACCCATCAGGGTGATCTGGTGAGTTCCTCAAGGCTCCTCCCCATTCCAGAGTTGACATGACCCCAGTCGGGTCCCCCACTGCCATTTGCAATCTAGCAACTTCTCTTTAAACTCTAAGCTAACCTTTTTTAGAGAAAAAAACAAAAGCAACTCTTTATGACTCATATCATTTTAATGACACCAACAGATGGTGACATTTCATCAATAACCCTTCTGCTTATAACCTACGGATTAGCTCCTTTCTCCATCTGCCAAAGTCACCAGGCAGGCAGTGCCACTAGCAAATAGTAGAAAATAATTGTCTGTTTAGATGCATAAGCTCTAAACACACTACTGTCCAACGCAAACAATTAGCTATATTGTACAGCTTCCAAAAGCTGCATTTGAGGTGGCTGTTGCAGGGCAGAAATGGATAAGAAGAAGAGATTGGGTCTCAGGCTGTACAAATAGTGCTCTCCTCAGGGACTTCATAGTCTCTTTGGGATGAATCTTGCTATAGAGAAGTATAGGAGCCCAGAACCCTGCAGGGGATTCGAGAGGTGCCTGGGGAGCAAAGCTGCTGGCATATTTTAGGGGAAATTCTCTTTGTCTTTTTGCCAAGTGCAATCTCACTCTGGTTCAATGGGCGACAGCTTGCAAGCTAGTTAGAAAAGTGGAAAAAAAAATACTGTTCCAAGTCTGGGACTCGATTTGCCTTTGCCCAAGCTGGGGCTGCTGGCATGCTCATTTATCTCAACCCCAGGAGAGGGTGGGCACTGATTTTCCAGCTTTTCCTGGAGTTGCGGCATCCTGACTTTGACCTTGCAACAACCCATCCTTACCTCCTAAAACTTCCGCAGCATGTCCATAGAAAACAAAACAAGGCAAAATGATCCAGAAAAAAAGTCAAATGTCTCATGATAGAAGGGTTTAAAATAGTTGGAGATCTGTTGGGGTCTCCGTAGAATCCCTAGAATTGTACAAAACCAGGGCAGCAATGACTGCTTTAGGGCCTTGTAATCTCTGACATGGAAAATCTGAGAGTAAAACACACAACTCTAAGTTTCCACATAGTGATGTTCTGGTTGTCTGATTCTGAAAGAGTCAGTGCAGCCTGGTGGGAACAGTAGGTGGTGGAGAATCAGGAACCCTGGCTGCCCTTCTCTGCTTGAGCTGGGATTCTTTGGGTGGTGACTACCACCATGTGCAAGTATTCACTGAGCGCTTTTAGATAGAAAGCAGTGCACTAAGTTTTGGACCCTTGATTTGAAGGAGACAAATTTCAAAGGGGAGACAGAACAAATGGCTCCAAAGAATTAATTCTTTATCTAGTTACAGGGATGCTGGCAAATTATGTAGCAAGAGCTTCTGATTGTTCTCTAGTATCTACTCTGCCTGTTAACGGATTGAATTGTGTCTCCCCAGACTCATATGTTGAAGCCCCAACCCCCAGGACCTTAGCTGTGACTGGAGACAGGGCCCTTAAAGAGGTGATTAAGTTAAAATGAGGCCATTGGGGCAGGTCTTCACCCAAACTACTGGTGTCCTTATAAGAAGAGGCCATCAGGACTCATGGAGAAAGACCAAGGATGTGCATGCATGGAGGAAAGGTCATCCAAGGACACAGCCAGCAGCCACCTGCAAGGAGAGGGGCCTCAGAGGAAAGCAACCTGCAGACAGGTTGATCTTGGACGTCCAGCCTCCAGAACATGAGGAAATAAATTTCTGTGGTTGATGTCACCCAGCCTGCAGTATTTTGTCATAGCAGCCCTAGCAACCTACTATACTGCTTTAGTGATAGAAGGCCTACTTTTATCTGGACCTGGAATAAAGACTCTATTTCCAGCCTCTGTTGTAGCAAGGAGTGGTCATGGGATTAAGTTATAGCCAGTGAGATGGAAAGGGAAGTACCCTCTGCAATTTACGGGATGTATCTTTAAAGGGTGAGGGTGTATCCTTCATCACTCCTTCCTACTTGTGGCTGCCAGGAATGGGGACATTTTGGCCAGAGCTTGAACAACCATCTTGGATCACGAGGTGGAGAAATGGTAAAAGAATCTGACTTTCAACACCCATCAAGAGCTGTTCTAGCCCCAGGCTGCCTATAAAACTTGGAAAAGACATAAAATTCTATCTTACTTAAGCCACTGTTATTTTGGATTTTTGGTTGCTCACAGTGGAACCTTATCCTGGCTGCTCTAGTGTCATCTTTATGAGGAATCAAGGGAGAAACATCTTTCACATCTCAGCACTAGGAAAAGTCATGCTTCCTCTGAGAAACTTTGAGAAATCCATGAATCAGGGAAATGATACTATTTATTTCTTTGCACTGGGGAGTTCAGAGCCAAATGTGTAACCTCTGTCTAGCAATCACAGCCCTGGAATCTGCACTCAACTTACTTTAGTCTTACTCTTTTCCTTTCCTTTCCTTTCCATCCTTTGCTAAATTTTCTCACAACTAGTCATTTTACCCTTTTTCATCAGATGCACTTTTGTAAGCAGCCTTGAATCTTTGTGAAGCAAGGTGGGGCAGACCTAAAAATAAAACTCTGCAGTGGTGCAACAGAATTCAGGGGATACCTTTATGAGAGAGAGAGAGAGAATAAGAGAGAGAGATGAGATGTTACTCTACGTGACAAATGGACAACTACTTTCTTGGATTCATTATCAATACTGAAGGTTGGCATCTGGAGGTCTGGCTATCAGAACACCTACAGATAGAAGAGGACAGTTCCAGGGGTCAGTTAGCACCTATTGGGAGGTCTCTGGAGCAATTAACTTATTTTTCTTTTCCTTTATCTAGTGAAAGAGAGGGGTAGCAGCAGCCTGCCCGTCTGTGACCTAGTATCATGAGAATTTGTTCAGCTTCTTTGCACGTGAATCTTTTACTATTTCCCCTTGTGCCTGGTCTGGATGGTCTGCCCCAGAAGAAGTATCAGGTTGCCAGTGGAGGGGCTTGAGTTGGATTCATCAGTCCAGAAGTTGCCTCTCCAGCCAGAAAAGTATTTCTCGGAAGTAACTCATTTTCTTTTTCTTGTCTGTGAAGGGCACTGTGCAAGATTCCTGCATGAAGGTGAGCCCACTTTAATGCAATCTCTGCTATCACAGAATTAAAATGAACACCCGGGAGGCATCTGAAAATAGGCCACCTTTGAGTTCAGTTTTATTGATTGGTAATAACATCTCATCTCCAGTTCACAAGGAGCAATCTCAGAGGACCGTTTGCATCTGCCTACGTCTCAACTTGGTGGCGGTCTGATTCCTTAATCCCCACAAAAGGGCCATTCAGTTCAGCACTCAGGAATGCCAGCTCTTCTCACTGGAGAGACCCTTTGGTGTGGCATGAAGCTGGAGAACATACAATGTCAGTACTTACATATCTATGTAAAAATATAATTCATTTACACTAAAACACTGGGCCAGGGTCAGATTGGGGGAAGGTGAAGATTTTAAGTGATTTGTACTTCTACTTAAAAAGAATGAATATATTTGTTGTTGCTGCTGTTTCTACAATTTATATCTGTAGGAAAAAAAATCAGTTTTACCTCTACACTGTTCAGCCACACAGATGCCCACACGAACGATTAAATGGGGCAAAGCTCACGGAGAGCGGTGCACGTTACGAATCCCCAACTGGACCCCGAGGGGCTGGAAGTGGGAAGAGACATCCACAAAAACACTGGCCAGGCCTGAGATATGAGGCTGGGTGGGTGCATCAAGAATATTAAAACTGTGACCCTCAACAAAAGCTGCTAATAAAACACGTGAAATATCCAGGCTACGTGGGAGGCAGTCGTCTACAGACTGGGCAAAGTATCTCCCAAGCAATCGCAGGATGCGCAGTACTTGCGAGAGACCAAGGCATCAGCCAATGTTAATCCTCTTCCCTTCTGCCATTCATCTCGTCTCTGCCACTAACTAGCTGTGTGACTTCAGGCAAATCAACGGCAATGCTGGAATAGCAAAAGAACACATATGTACCACCTGTAAGGCATCTGGACCTGGTGCACCTCACCTCTTTGGGTCCCCAGAGTCCTTAAAAACCTTGTCATTGTGAAGCAGAGCTTCTTTGTCCCCTGCAATGTTTTAATGTGGGACCACCTTCCTGTCCAAGAGCTTGTCCTTCATTTCATCATTTGGACACTGAATGATCATGAAAGACAAGCTGCAATCACATAGACCCCTGCAATCATTTAGTGTAGGAGCTTTGGGCCCCAGAATTTCAGAGCTGGAGGGGCCCTGGGTCACTGATCCACCCTGCTCCCTGACTTGAGGACCCTAAGATGAAGTGATATGCCGAAGGAAGCTCACAGGCTCATTTCACTCCCAACCCAAAGTCTCCCCTCCTCACTCCTAAAAAGTAGGTATGAACGTGCTTTAAGTCCAATTACACCAGGCTTCCCAGCTTTTCGTAATAAATCAAATCTACTAAAACGAAAATGCTAGCTACGGCAAACACTAAGAATATAATTGACATAATTCTGTTTTTGATTTTCTTGAGCCTAGAACTAATTTCTGGTGGTTTGGATGGCCCACTCTCTTGAAAAAGCTGATCAGAAACATCTGATTCTTAGGCGCACCTTTTTCCTTTTCTTGAGTCTGCTATGGATGGAATATTTGCGTCCCTCCAAAATTCATATGATGAAATCCCAACCCCCAAGGTGATATGGTATGAAGAGGTGGGGTCTTTGGGAGGTGATTAGGTCAGGGTAATCCCTCATGAGTGGGATTAGTGTCCTTATACATAA
Source organism: Hippopotamus amphibius kiboko (assembly GCF_030028045.1). Classification (NCBI taxonomy): domain Eukaryota; kingdom Metazoa; phylum Chordata; class Mammalia; order Artiodactyla; family Hippopotamidae; genus Hippopotamus; species Hippopotamus amphibius. The sequence continues at coordinate 84,187,064 of NC_080187.1, read as the reverse complement.
CTGGGAAGCTAGTTTGCTCCTTCTGCCACATGATGGAGTAAATGTCCATCTATGAACCAGGAGGCAGGCTGTCACCGGACACCTGATCTTGGGCTTCCCAGCCTCCAAATTGTGAGAAATAAATTTCTAATAAGCACACAGCTGGGGACTTCCCTGGTGGTGCAGTGTTCAAGAATCCGCCTGCCAATGCAGGGGACATGGGTTCGAGCCCTGATCCAGGAAGATTCCCATATGCCACGGAGCAACTAAGCCCGTGCACCACAACTACTGAGTCCGTGTGCTGTAACTACTGAAGCCCATGCACCTAGAGCCCATGCTCAGCAACGAGAGAAGCCACCGCACTGAGAAGCCCACGCACTGCAATGAAGAATAGCCCCTGCTCGCCACAGCTGGAGAAAGCCAGTGTGAGCAACGAAGACCAAAATGGCAGGGGGGAAAAGCCACACAGTCTATGGTATTTTTGCTATATGATCCAGGGCAGCTTTGAAGGGGAAATGAAGGGCAGATTTGGGTGTGGGTAGGGAGGAGGGGCCATTGTGATGCTCTCTTCCCTCTTCTATCTTCTTGAGTGATATCTCCAAGGAGCCAGGCACAAATTTAAAAATGAAATGTGGGTACTGATAAGACATCAATGAATGCTGACTTCAAGTGTAGGTGAAAAAGAAAGACTTGTTCTTTAGCATCTCTATCCAAATAAAAAATGTAGAAATTTAGCCCAGGTTTGATGTAGGAGGAGATGACAACCAAGTAAACCAAAATGAGGGCTCGAGATTTCATGTGCATTTCATTGCTTGATGTCACCTCTGATACCCATAACTGTGGATAATCCTGTACTGGCTACTTCTAAAATGAATATCTAGGGGACGCTGGAGGAGATGGATTAAGCTCTTTACAATCATAAACTTTCCTGAGGCTAACTTTAGCAAGAAATGAAATAGGAGGAGGGTTATTTCCAGACTCTAGCATTCCCTGTTCAAAGGCCAGTGGAACCTCAGGGGAAGAATATGCACAGCAAAACAGCATCGTCTTTGAACAGGGATGATCTGCTTCTCCTCCTACCTTTGTCCTCTTTCATTATTGAAGCATTAAAAATACTCTGTTTGACAAAGGTGGCATGTTTTACTTTTCCAATTAGGTTTCCTTGGGAACCGATGAAAAGGTGTGTGCGCCTGTGCAGTGTGTGCGTGGGAGGCTCCTAGAGAGAGATGAAATCTTGAAAGTACCTTACCTAATGAAGGGATTGTTGGAGAAGGGATCAATAGACAAAGAAGACCCACTTCTGCTCCAGAATGTTCTTTTACAACATGATTGCTGTTACAAAATTAACTGAGAAAATTCAGGAAAAGCACTTAGAACAGTGCTTGGCACAGAGTAAACACAATAAATGTTAGTTATTATTATTATTTTTAGTAAATGGTTAGGAGAATAATTTTTTCAAAGACATCCAGGAAAGAGAAGTTTGACTAGGTGAATTATGATACTTCCAAGCAATGAAATTCTATAATTCAATTTTCTTCATGTGAAAGTGGAAACTGCAATAATTGTGTTCCCCTATCTATCCATTCATCCAACATTTACTGAGCATTCATTGACTGTAGTGATGCCAACAATCTAATTTACTTTCCTCTTTGGTAAGAGGAATAAATAGAAGACCTTTGTAAATAAGATGAAAGGGAAAATTCCACAGCCCTAAGGAGAAAATGCTCTTTTATTTCAGTAGATAAGCTGTACGTAGACTTTCTATCTGAAACAAAGCTTCCAAGCAGACTCATAATATTGTGACACCTTGATTCTGTGTTTTGTGCAGAGTTAAAAACAATACTAGAGTTGGAGCTCTCAAAGGTAAAATTACCAAAAATGCACAGTCACACTTTAATACAGTGAAAGTCTCTGAAATCAACATCTATTTGGCAGGTGAAGGTGCCTTCCAATAAACATTCCATGGAGTGCTTTACTACAGAGGAAATCTATTCAAAAATGAGATTTTTTAAAAAAAGGTAAATGTCCATATGGTCAGCGTATTAGTCTGCTTGGGCTGCCATAACAAAGCACCATAGACTGGGTGGCTTCAGCAATAGAAATTTATTATAAACTCCCACCACAAATACCAGCTGGCTCAGGGACAGTGAGTGGTTTTCATCTTATCTCCATTTTTTCCCCTAAAGTGGTTGGCCAATTAGGGGGGTCAACATACCTTCATTTTGTCTGTTAGAGAACTAGAACATCATGCATGAAATTCAAAATATTACTGGGTTGTGGATCATTTTGGTCTTACAGACCCAAAGACCTATACTCAAAACCTCTAAGTGATACAAGGGAAAATGAATTTTGGGGACCCCAGAGCTATTGTTCAGGACTTGCCAAACAATGTGTGTAGGAGTCATTCTGAGAGCAAACAGAGTTCTGGGATAGGCCAGCTAAGGGTTCTAGGGACAACTTCATTTGCCATTTGCCTTTCCTCTTTGAAAAGGGAATAAAAACAGGAGAGCCAGGAAGAAGGCAAACTGTTAGACACAGTGGTGGAAAACCAGAGAGTCATGTTTGGAAAAATTCAGTTACTCAACTCAAAGATGAATCCTTACGGACTGTTATGGACAGTGTTTGTGTCCCTCCAAAATTCATATGCTGAAGACCTAACCCTCAGTGTGGCTGTATTTGGAGATGGAGCCTCCAAGGAAGGAATTAAGCTTAAATGACATCATAAGAGTGAGCCCCTGGTCCAGGATTAGCGTCCTTGTGAGACGAGACACCAGAGAGCACTCCCCTACTCCTCTCTCTCTCTCTCTCTCCACCCACACCCTTTTGCGTACGAAAGGCTCTGTGAGGACAGAGAAGACAGCCAGCTGCAAGCTAGGACGAGAACACTTGTCAGAAACTGAATTGGCCAAAAGCTTGATCTTAGACTTCCAGCTTCCAGGGCTGTAAGAAAATAAATTTCTATTGTTTAAGCCACCTAGTCTGTGATCTTTTTTTGTTATGGCAGCCCAAGTGGACTTATACCCACTGTCCATATGGATATTTACCTTTTTAAAATATCCCATTTTTTAATCTTTTTTTTTGGCTTTGAAAATAAATCAAAGTGTTTACTTGCTATATTTTATTTTTAATTCAGCCCCTTTTACTCGTTCTTTATTGAGTCTTTGAGAAATCTATTTTTGTTCTCTGAGTTTCTCGATGTCTTTGCCCTTGTATTATTTACCAATATCCTTCATTCTCTTGACTCCATGCTTATCTCTATGTTTCTATCACTTAAGAGATAAGTCAAGTAGAGGTCAGTAAAAAAGCTGACCTCTTCTTGGAAGTCAGCACCATCTGAGATATCTGTATTGCCTTCTGTGTGGACATCCTGAACCAACAGAGTTAATATTTAAGTAGCATACAGATTTCTTTTTAAAGTGATTAATATCTACCTGTCTAGCAGTAGGAAATAATTCACCCCCCCCGCTTATAATACCAGCTTACGGTTTGTTTTAGATATAGATGGAAAAAAACCTAGCATCAAGAATTTAGCATATTAAACATAAAATGATAAGGTTTCATTTAGCAACGGCAACCTGAAAAAACTTCATCTTCTTCTCCATGACTTTGAATTGAAACCAAGGTTTCAAAATATTTTGCTGTGAGTGATGAAGCTCTCTGTACCTAAGTTTTCCAAGAAGCCAAGAAATCATTTTATATTAATGTAAAATGGCATCTGGAGAGTCTGGTGAAATGCAATTACTTTCCTTCACTTTGCATTTTGCTCAAATAATTCTGAGGTGCAACCTACGGACAAGATGGATTTCTTTCTGTATTGCTATTGGGAATTGGTTTTCGTATAGTTTTCATGGGCTTTGTAAATCCTGCTGATACAAATCATAAAAGATTTGTCAACATAAAAGCTACTGAAGAATCATAAGAAACAATTCAAAAGTCATTCTCATCATTTTATCATCAATAGGGTTACAATTACTCATAGAAACAGTACTATTAATGTCAGTATTTTTTTCAGGGTGTCAATGCAGTTTTTTTCTTTTTATTAATAGTCAGCTCTTAATGTATCTTATGTGAATAATTAATAGACTTTCTTCAAACTCCTTCAGAAAGCACAATTACAAACGGTGTTATTAACAGTAAGATTCTAAGTGAAGTTACAATTCTCTGTCAATATTCAAATTCAGGCAGAAGCTTAAGAGTCAGATCTATTTCAAGGTGGTCAAAAGGCCTCTGAGTGCATCTTAAGCAGTTGGTAAATATTGTACAGGTCATCAGACATAGGAAGTGGATTTCAACTTTCCTTTAAAAAATATATGTATAAAATAGATAGCCAGTGGGAAATTGTTGTATAACAAAGGGAGTTCAACTCTAGGATGGAAGATGCCTTAGAGGACCGGGACGGGGAGGGTGGGGGGGACTCGAGGGAGGGTGGGGGGGGAGTCGAGGGAGGGAGGGAATACGGGGATATGTGTATAAAAACAGATGATTGAACTTGGTGTACCCCCCCCAAATAATAAATAAATAAATAAAATTAAAAAAATATATATGTATAGATTGAAAGAAAAGAAATATTTTTCCTCAAGAAATAGAACCCATGTACTAAGGTCTGGTAGGTAAAACACTAATTTTTGCTTTCTTCTATAGTTTGTATTGGCTTTTCTCAGATACTAATAAGTTTCTTTTCTAAGGCAATCATAGATCTAACATGACGTGGACCTTGAAAACTTCAGTCTGATGAAGAATCTCTGGATATTCTTTTTCTTTCACAATTAGGCCTTGCTCTCTCTCCCCAACACTGCCCCTGTGCTCTGGCTGTGTCAGGCACAGAGACCCAGCTCCACTTCCCACCATTTTCCACTTTCCTCCATTTCTTGAGCACCAGAATCCTCTTACTATGTTTCACCAATGTTCCAAGAGATTGAATAATCTCATTAATAGGGGGAAATTCGGTCCTTAGCTGTTTTTAAACTTTCAAAATGGTGGACCTGGCAATTGCACCTTAATCACTTAGAAGAGATACTTGCTCTTTAAATAATAGGAAGGTTTGAGGTTTGAAAGCCCTCTGTTAAAACTTATCACTGCTAAGAAAGTAGATGTTGGCTGACTAAAGGTAATATTTTAGGAAGAAAGACATCATATGGATTCTAGGGACCATCTGCTTGGATAATCTTGGAAATCCCTATCAGAGCTAATATTTTGGACCAATGTTTATTATGAAGTCTTTCTATAGAGCTTTAAAATCATAGCTCTAACTTTAAAAGACGACAATAATCCAAAACAAACTGTTGTCTTTGATAACATCGCTCAGAGACCCACATTTCATAGCAGAGAGATACTTCTGTGCATTTTATTTTTCTTAAGAGAAATCTAAGATCACAATCACATCCATCATCTTTCCCTACTTATCCTTTACTTAGTCACATAATACCCAAACATTTTTATCAGTACTATGAGAGCAGATCTTAAAAAACATACTGAGTTTAGGTGAAGACCAATGCTAGACTGGGGAGAAATAAGCCAGGTCTGAAATCCCAAAGGGAGAAAGGAAGGGCTTAATATGGTAAGATGATATTTAAGTTGTAAAGTGAGAAAAAAAGAAAAAATCTGCATTTTATACATTTCTATGTACGTATGTATATATGTATCTATCTTCTATCTGTACATGTATGTGTGAGTATATGTGTGTGTATACGCGCACACACACATATATATATATATATACACACACATATTCTTTTTTCCTAGGAATGTGATTACCTTAAATAAGTCTGTTTGCCCAGTGGTACATCTGGGCAACTCTTAACCAAAGCAGAGACAATTTGGATTTCCCTAAGGACAGAGAGAAGTCTTAGAGGTGAAATGAAATAAAAGCTGTTGCATATAAAAAGCATAATACGTGAAAAAAAAAGTTAGATTTTCAGATTTCAGAATCTAAGAAGCTTGCCAGGCATTTCCCCTCATGGTGCGTGTGTGTGTGTGAAGGGTTTAGATGTGCCATGCCTGGAGGACCGCGACGCAGCCAGGCAGGCAGCTTTCCTGAGAAATCCCCCGGCTGTCGTCTAGACTGGCAACCTTAAAATGTACGAAAATGGTGGCTTCTGGGTGGGAGAGGATATATCTTAGAATTGTCTTTCAAACCTGGATAAATTCCCAATATGGAACATTTAGAAGTTTGGTAAATTCTCAGTGACAGTTCAAATCAGTTGTTAGAATTGACAACGTTTTGTCAGCAGGTATTGGGAGAAGGTAATTAGCACTAAGCCATTCGAAAAGTCCAATTATTTCTTGGTTCCACAAAATATACAAACGAAGCAAAAAACCTCCTGCAAAGGGGCTTCCTAGGTGAGAGGGAATATTTTGAAAGTGCTCTACATTGCCAGTGTAGTCTGGACAGAAGGAAGCGCTCAGAGATGAGGTGTCAGTGTAAAATTAGTTCATTTGTAAAGAGGGTTTTGAAAACAGCAGGTTAATTACATGAGACAGGTTAAACTCTCAGGAGAGTATCCGCACACACTGAGTGTGGTGTGTGGGGCTCATCGTTTCCATTAATAAACTTGAGGCGCACACATCTTTCCTCCTGGAGCTCGATAAAAATACAACTGAGAAAGAAATAAAACGAACACAATATAAAGGCATTGAATCCTTTCTGTGCAACTGTGCTTTGGGTGGCCTGAGTGTCCTGATTTCACACCTTTTTTTCTGACTCTGGAATCACGGCCTTAATTTGCCCTGTTACCCTGTCTTTGCAGCCTCAAAACTTCAGCATCACCCACAACTGCTTTTTCTTGTTCATTCTCTATGACCAATTTATTACCAAAGGGTCTCATTTCTGCCTCAGAAACAGTTCTCACATCCAGCCACTGTCATCCCCACCACAGCCAATACTTGGCCTGAGGCCTTGTCATCTGGGTACTAGTCATTTTAAAACAGTTTTACTAAGTATTGCTAATAATAGCAAACATATACAGTGCTTATGTTGCGCCAAGAACTGTTCTACACGTGTTCCAATCTCACAATGATGCCATGTAATAGGTTATTACTCTTGTTTCAGAGAGAAGGAAGATGAGAACAGAGAGGTTAAGTAAATTCTCCAAAGTCATACAGCTGGTAAGTGGCAGATCTGGGATTTGAACTCATGTGGTCTGTCTTCAGAGACTCTGCTCTTAAAGGACTAACGTACACTGTTTCTGTTTTAATTTAACCCATTATTATTTTTAGTTGTTGCATTTTTTTTGGAATAGGTAAAACAGTTAACTGGTTCAGAATTCAAAAGCTACAGAAGGCTACGTATTGAAAGATGCATGCAGAAGGCCATCTCCCCCTGGTTCCTACCACAGGCCCCTGTTCTGCAGGTAATCAGTGTGACCAGTTTCTTTAACAGCATCCAAAGCAAATGCTTATAATGTTACTATGTCATTTCCCTGCTTTCTTTCCTCTTATACAGACAGAGTCTATTGGATGTAATTTGGCACATTTCCTTTTTCCCTTAACAACGTATACTGAAGATCATTCCATATAAGTGAGTGAAGAGCTTCCTCATTATTTTGTCCTTTTTCTGGGAGACTGCAGATGGTTGAAATGAGAGGTGGGCAAACTTTTCCTGTAAAGGGCCGGATAGTAAATATTTTAGGCTTTTTGGGCCTTATGGTCTCTGTCACATATGCTGCTGCTGCTTTTTTCTAAACTTTCAAGAATATAAAAACGTTCTTATTTCACGGGTTGTACAAAAACAGGCTGCAGGCTGGATTTAGCCATGGAGCCTAGCTTGCTGATCTTTGAACCAAACGGGCTCTTACCTCGCTGCCCTGCGCCCTGTCCTCCCTCCCTCTGGCCCCCCTTGACCACTCAGAAAGAGTCTCTTCCTGTCCGTAAATCTGAAGCTGCCACTGCTCCCTCGAAACCCTCTATGGCTCCCTACTCCCAGCAGGGGAACTGCAGGCTGTGGCGGTGGCTGCAATGCCCTTCCCGATCCCCGCGCCTCTCCTTCCCTCCCCGTCTGCTGCTCTGGTCCAGGCCACCATCGGCTCTGCCTCAACTCCTGCAGCAACCTCTCTGCCCCACTACTGCTATACGATCTCTTGCCACGAATCCAATTTCTATACCTCAGCACTGCCCCTTGGATCTTTCACAAGTGCAAATCACATCTGGAAACTTCTGACGGCTTGTTGTCGCCCTAGAAGGAAGCCAACTTCCGTACCATGGTCTGCAAGGCAGGCCCGCTCCGCTCGGCCCTCCTCTTGGACCTCACTGCCACCATTCTCCCTCCCTCTGCTCCCCACTCTCCAGCCACAGTGACGTGCCTGTTCCCCAAACAAGCTGAGCTCGTCTCTGCCTCTGTGGGTGGGGTTCCCTTGGCTGGCTTGTTCTTAAAGTTCAGTCTCCATTCAAATGCTGCTTCCTTAGTGAAGCTTTCTCTCACCTCCCAACCTAAAGGGGCCCCTCCACTCACCCTCCATGAATCACCGGGCTTTATTTGCTTCATGGCCCTATGGCTGTCTATAATTGTATCTTGGTTTACATTTGCAGGCTCTCTGCTCTGCTAGGATGGGTGGGCATCTCCAGTGCCCACCACATTGCCTGACACGTATTAGATGAACACTGAAAATTTTCTGATTCAACAATGGAAGAACTTTAGCCCAATTTATTTTTCCAAGTGGATTTCTTCTCACCCCTCACCTTATATTTCAGTCTCTAGTTCCCCTGGTTTTCTTACCAATCACTAAACATGAATTTCCCCCTTAAGGGAATATGTCATCTTGATCATCGTCTCCTTCTTTGAGTGACAAACTCCTACTCATCCATCAATACCCAGCTGAAATATTACCTCTTCTCTGAAGTTTTTAACACTTTCCCTTGCTAGGGTCCATTTCTTCCTCTGGCAGGCTCCAAGAGCACTTTGCATAGACCTCCCTGATCACACTGGGCCACAATTATTTACCTGCTATAGATGTTTATTTATTTACTTATTATACTGTGAATACTCTCAAACATTATATATATCTTTCATTTTCATTTTACCTTCAATAAGCATTTTACCTATAGGGAAGGGACACCTTGGATGCTGTTTATATAGCAGGTAAGGGCACATAAGAATATAAATAACAGCATTTAGCTCTGTGCTGAGTGCTTTATGTGTATTATCTCATGTAACTCTCCTAATATCCCTACTGAGGCAGGCACTATGATTATCAGTACTTTGCAGATGAGGAAACTAAAGCGAGGCTGGATAACTCACTGCTGGTGGATCTGGAATTTACTGCCGGGCTGTCCTGCAGGCAGCTGGTGGGGTGGCTCTTTGAAGGTGTGTGTGCCCTTGAGCTCTCAGTGTATCAGGATGGTGCACAAATCCTGTGTGAGACCCGGGGACACAGCTCTGCTCAGAGAGGGGTCAGCTGGGACTCTGCCACTCGCCTGCAGCAAGGTGCTCCTGTGTGGGGGGCAGAGATGTCCCTCTGCCAGCCAGATGGAGAGGCACGATGATGAGGCTGCCCTCCGCACACCTGTGACTGTGTCATGCCCAAGGGCAGCCAGATGTCCTTGGGGCCTGCCTCCTGCTGCCACACGCTGCTTATCCACGTGGACATAAGCTGCTCTGCCCGCTCACCCTTGAGATACTGCGAAGGTACTGCAGGGCTCTGAGTAGGAGGGTGAGAGCCCAGAAGGCAGAGGAGACAGGGTAGAAGGAGCTGCCATTTTTCGATCTTTTCCTTTAGCCACTCCCACCTGCCCCAGCTTTACTGAGGTGTAATTGATAAAAATTTTTATCTATTTAGGGTGTAGAACGTGATGATTTGATAAACATATACCCTGTGAAAAGCACAGCGAAGGAAACAATCACCAAGTGAAAAGGCAACCTATGGAATGGGAGAAAATATTTGCCAATCGTATATCCGATAAGGAGTTAATATCCAAAATATATAAGGAACTCATAAAACTCAATAGCAAACAATGGATACCTCGATGAAAACATGGGCAAAGGACCTGAATAGATATTTTTCCAAAGAAGACATACAAATGGCTGATAGCTATATGAAAAGGTGCTTGACATCTTTATCTTTTCCTTTAAACGAAGAAACTTTCTGTGCATGTTTCTTCAGGGAATAAAGGCAACAGGCAACAATTGGCAAGTGTTTTTCTAAAACATACAGCCTTTCTCTGTTGCAGAGTGTATCCCGGTGTAAAGGAGAAGAGCGTGCTGGGATGGATTTGCTGTAGTCTGGCTTCGTTATCAGCTCTTTGGGAAAATTCTGCCTAGACAAGCGGGTCACAAACTTTAGGGTAATGCTACTCAAAGTGTGGTTCCTGCACCAGCAGCATCAGAATCACCTGGGAGCTCAGGAGAATTGCAGACTCTGGGCACCACTCCAGACCTGATGAATCAGATCCTGAATTTTAACATGATCCCCTAGGAAATTCCTAAGCACATTAAAGCTTGAGAAACACTGACCCAGGGTGACTGATTAAAATGTGAGTTTGGGGCTCTGTGCCTTAGAAATTCTGATTGACTTCATGAGGGAGAGATCCAGAAATCTAATAAGCACCACCTACTTTTTGGTTCTGCCTACCTTTTTGAGCTACTGCGGTCCAGAGGCAGTGCTGCTTGGTGGAAATGGTACAGACACTGTATGTAGACAGCCCTGAGATCAAATCTCAGCTCTAACAGCTACAAACTAAGTAATCCTGAATAACTACTTCACCTTGTTAAGCTTTAGCTTCCTCAACTATAAAATAGAGATACTAAATGTCTATACCTTCAGCTAGGAGGATTAAAGTGATAATGTATTAAAGCACCTAGCACCAAAGCTGTGGCACACAGTACATATAAATGTTAAGTATTATAGCCATTAGATCAAACAGCTATCTAATGGTTGCAACACTGAATAGTGGACTGGGCCAGAGTACTGATTAATTTCAACTGCAGAGACAGGGAAGGCCAAAGGGGGCTAACTGAGGTGTGATGCCTGTGATTTCTCTACCTTAATCTTGATCTTAAAGACAGAGAAAGGATTAGACTGCAGCAGCGATCAAACTTTATCATCTATTAAGAGTCACCAGGGAGGGACTTCTCTGGTGGCACAGTGGTTAAGAATCTGCCTGCCAATGCAGGGGACACAGGTTTGATCCCTGGTCCGGGAAGATCCCACATGCTGTAGAGCAACTAAGCCGGTGCGCCACAACTACTGAGCCTGTGCTCTAGAGCCCGCGAGTCACAACTATTGAGCCCACATGCTGCAACTACTGAAGCCCACCCTTTGCAAGAAGAGAAGCCTGTGCATCACAACAAAGAGTAGCCCCTGCTCGTCACAACTAGAGAAAGCCCACATGCAGCAACGAAGACCCAACGTAGCCAAGGGAAAAAAAAAAATCATCAGGGAAGGGAGTTAAAAATGCTGCTTCTCAGAGATTGTTTCGTTGGGTCTGGAACGCAGGCCAGGAATCTGCATTTTGATCCCCAGGAGATTTGATGCACAAGTCCTCCAATCTCACTCTGAGAAGCAGTGGCTTAGAGAACATGTGTACTTATTAGATAAATGAAGAACTTGTTACATGTGGTGCCCTGGCTGGTACTGGGACATATACACAAGGACAGATGACTCCATCTGGTGTCCACCAAGCTGGGAGCTGGGGCCTCCAAGGAGAACATAGGTCTCTGCTGCTGAGCTGGAATATCGACACAGACGGTGGCCCGGAAGAGCAATGGAAAGAAAAGAGCCATACCTGAGCTTCCGCAACTTCAATGCTGTGGGAGAGATTTCCATTTTGTACAGGTTCTGAAGCATCACTGGATGGCGTCATCTCCACTTCCATGCTGGTGCTGTTTGGGAGCTCGATTTTTTCTGCGACATAATTTATGGAGTCAATGGGGGCAAGAGCCATATTGAGAACATCCTAAAATGTTGGGCCTAGGGAGAGGGTAGTGGTCTCGGAGGGATAATAAGACCCAGGGCTGGGGCTGTGCCAAATGGCAAAGGATTGTTACCCTTCTCCCCCATCCTTTTAATGTACTCAGCCCTCCTCCTCTCTTTAATAGCTCTCTGGCATCCCCTCTGGCCTGATGTCTGCCTTTGAGGGCCCTATCAACTCCCGAGACTAGGCAAACTGACCAACTCACCATTCAAGAACATGAGCACTGACATTTTTATACCAAAACCACACCCAATCTACACACTATTGTTTACACTCAGGACCACATCCCGCAGGATCTTTTCTTTTGTATTACATTCCAGAAAGGATATTTATTAGCTACGGCTGCAGGAGACTTGTATCCTAGGCTCTGCTCTGCCACCCTCGGGCTGTCCCCTCAGGCAAGTCCTCTCCTTCCTCTGGGCTTCAGGAACCTTACCCATGAGATGAGGGGAATCAGCTGGGTGACCTCCAAGGCCCATTTATCCCAGCTCTAACTCCCTCAGGCTCAGTGAGTAGATAAGTCTGCCAGGGCGTAGGTGCTGTGTGTAGGGCAAACCTGGGAACCTGGCCTTTTCAAATTACCTGGAGAATGCTACTCAGAACATTCCACACCCAGACAGCCTATTGCGGGCCAGGCAAGGACAGGGGCTGAACAAGTAATGGAGGTAAAAATCTGTAACCTTCCTGAATGAGAGGCGACATTTGGCTAGAGTGACTCCCATGTAATGGTTGAGCACTGGGACTCTTGGACACTGGCTATCTCAGACAGGCCTGGGTTCACACTCTGATTCTACTACTTATGCGGTGGGGCCCTGAGCAAGTGACTTAACCTCTCTGAGATGCAGCTTCCTCATCTGTAAAAACTGGGGTGATGATGACAGTGGAACCACCACTGCCGCTATGACTGACAACAACTGTGCGGTCAAAGGGTGCGCCTATAAAGATTACAGGAGAAAACACACACAAAGCTCTCAGCACACTGCCTGGTACAAAGGGAGCAAACAAGAAACATAAACTATCGCAATCCTCATCACAGCACCTGTCTTGCACTAGCAGATTTTTTTTTCAGGGCTCAGAGGAACACCTGCAGGGGATCAGTGATCAGGCACCACCGAGGTTTTCTGCCGTGATTTCAGTGAGAGGGAGATAGAAAGGGTTCCCGGGCGCTCTGGCAGTGCTGGGTCAAGTCTTGGGTTTCAGGAGACAATGCAGCTGTGTGCTTCAGTGTCAGGCCCGCCAGGAGTACCAGGATGCCCATCAGTATCCGGTACGGGCAGTCTCAGGCTGCTCACAGAGCATCAGAGTTATTTCTAGCAATTTCAGAAAAACGAAACTTCTGTATCACTGGTGAACTCTCACTAGAAAACAATTTGAGAGTTACATAAAACTTGTCGGGTTTGCAAGGACCTACTGTATAGCACAGGGAACTCTGCTCAAGGTTATGTGGCAGCCCGGATGGGAGGGGAGTTGGGGTGGGCGAAATGGATACATGTGTCTGTATGGCTGAGTCACTTTGCTGTGCACCTGAAACTATCACAACATTGTTAATCAGATATACTCCAATATAAAATAAAAAGTTAAAAAAAATTGTTGCGTTTGAAGGAGCCAAATTTTGGAAGTCACAGGGAAACATTTATGTTTATTTATGTATTCAGTTGTGGAATACAGAGGCATAAATATATTTAAATATGGAAAGCCACCGAAACTCAAACTTATTTTATCTTTCCATGCTTTCCGTAGTGATGATGTTATCTTAATGACGTTCTGCTGTGAGTGACTGCGTCTGTTTTTCCTGGTATGCTTGGTTCAGTTATTTAAACGAAAAAATACTAAGTACTTTGGGAAATATTAAAATTGTGCTTGGGGTGTCTGTTGGCTGAAGTGATACAACTTTAGGATCAGCCTTCTATGGCCAAATAACACGGGAGACTGGGTCCCAAAGCGGAGTTAAGACGTTCAAGAACAGACGTGAACAGATGAGAAGAAGCAACCTCCCAGACATGATATTTAGATTTTAGCTTCTTTCCTTTAAGTTTTTCTTTTCATACCCAGCAGAATCTTGACTGCTTCTTGGCCAAAGATTTTCCCTGAGCTAGAAGTCAGGATAACAGGAGAGGCAGAAACTCTTCTAAAGAATGTCATATATTTTGAGTGCAACCCTTGAAGTTTGTCTGCAGATAATTTTAGTCTCTTGGGCAATAGCATCGTGTATCACATAGATCCAGATTAGGGTAAATTTAGTCTGAATTTAGAATTAGAGAGCTACATTGGAGTCACAGACTGGAGATGAGGAACATTATGTTCCAAGTTAAAATAAGATGCCTGAATGTCACGATCTGGTCACACAGGAACTCAGAAAAAGTCAACCTAAAGAGACCCAGGCGAGTATTGCTGAATTCTTAAGAAAGGAGAGGCAGCATCCTCTTGCAGGAACCCTGCCGCTCAGTTCAGAAGTGACCAAGTGAACGACCTGGTAATTTGGTGGGGGTGCTGCATGCAGTGTCACAGGTATAAAATCTGGTTACCAGGCAAGAATTTCAGAAGGGGTCCTCTCACCTTTTGTTAAGCATTAAATGACAGGTCTGTATGTCCTCTTCACGTGCAATCCCTGAAATGAAGTGACTTTCTACTCTTCAGGGGAGATGCCTGGTTAGGACCTGGTGTAACTTTATTTTTAAATTTTTATTTATTTTACATGGTTCCTTAGAGAATCATTTCACTCTTTTTAAAGTTCCCCTGGGGGTAGGTGACATATTGTGTGTGTTCACGCCCTGTACCCATCAGGGGTAAGTGAGACTCTTCCTAGCACCCAGGAAAGGGCTGAGCTGCAGGGTTCTGTGTCTGCCCTGAGTTGGGGTGTCCACGCTAGGTCCTGCCTCTCTGCCCTCCTCCTCATCCTCCAGGAAAGGCCGGGGATGGCATTCTCCCCGTACTCACCCACGTGATTGGCAGCCCCATTCTGCCTCTCGTTCTCATCCACCTGACACTTCTTCTTGGCGATCTTGTGGAGGATTGAAGCCTTTTCTCGGAACCTCCCTGAAGCAAGAGAAAGTAATGGAAAGGAGGCAGGGTGAGAAGGAAGATAGAGAGGCTCGTGGCAAATGGCGAAGTGCTCGCAAAGCAGGCATGTGGCTTCCTCGGCGATGGTGCCCTCCAGCAGCAACCACTCTTTTCTGCCCAACCCAAAGGCCCTGTGACCTACATGAAGGGTACTTCCTTACCTTGTGGATTCTTCAGCCCAGTTCTCTATCTGAGAATCTCAAGCTGCCGGATCACAGATGAAAGGTTTAACCTAGACCTCTTCCCTCCCTCTCAATTGCCTACCAAAAAATGAAAGCACCAATCATCACCAAAACTCCCTCTACTGTTGAGATCCAAAGCATGTCTAGAGAAACAGAACTGCTCTGGAGGCATAGTCATTTCTCTGGAATTATATGCTCAACCCAGGACCTGCTTTTGACCATGGAAAGCCAAGCCCAGGGGTCCTGTAATTTGACTTAGGTTTTCAAACATTGATCTTAATTAACACTGCAATTTCTACAGGAGTTGGAAGCATGCATCACAGCTTTTCGAATTAGCTGAGTCAGCTGCAATTAGAGCATCAAGGAGGCAACTGATTCCTTTGGGGGATTTAGGGTAAAGGATGATCAACTAAGCGCAGCAGGTAATGTCTGTCGGTGATGAGATGCTTAGGGAAAGGTGCTGGAAAAAATACCATTTTCAAAGTAATCATTTTAAACAGCTGTACCACAAAAGTAATGCTTCATTTCTTCTCCATTATTGACATAATTAATGGGTAAATGCATGCAACAAGCACAGAAAAAAAGCATGCAAAAGTGTAGAGATTAGTGAAATATAGCACATTTTTCTTTCTCTTTTAATCCTTGATTCCCCCCGCCCCCAGGAACACTCAAGGTACAAAGGAGTCTCATTTTAAGCTGACTGATTATTGGCTAGATTCAGATATGATGAGTCCCTGAAAATATCACAGCTCCTACAATTTTCCCATGAGGAATTTGTGGTCGGCTGGGTCCTCTAGCAGCAAATTAGCAGGGGAGCTCATTTTGCTTTTCTAGTTAGACAAAAACCAAACCAAATCAAGCCCCCAAATGTTTGTCTTGGAGAGTCTGTCCTCCTAAGATGGGACATGGCAGGGTGGCATCCCTACCCCACCCCTTCTTGTGAATGGAAATCCTGGGGAGTGGTCATAGTGGTGACCTGTATGACTAGCTGGGAATGACAGAAGCTGTAAACTAGAGAGGGACCAGTTGACTTCAATGTGAAGGTGATGGGGGACAGAGCCCCTTCTGCTCATAAGCTCCATTAGCCTTAAATCTAGGTGCCCACTACCACAAATGTAGCCTCTAGCAGGTAAGTGCCTTAGTCTAGGTAATGAACGTGCACTGCTGGGCACACTCTCCAAGGAAGCAGGAAGAGGAACATTACATGGAGAAAAGTAGGTTGGTATGTGGCTTGGGCTTCATAAGGAATGAGAAATAAGGAGGAAGTGATGGCCATGATGTCCGTCCTTGAGGGATGCTGAAGGTCAGCATTAGGTTCATCATGCTGGAAGGTATTTTGAATTTGGCTATTTCTATTTAATCTTCGAGGAAAACTCAGGGAAGTAAAGGGGAGAGGAAAGAAGTCTGGGGACTAGGAGAAGGAGGAGGTAAAAGAGAATAAGAAAAATAAAGAAAGAAAAGAATAAGGAGAGAAAAAGGAGGAATTCAAGAAGGAGGAGGTAGGCAGGGAGCTGGGATTGATTGGAGGTGCCCAGGCATCATGGATGCAAGACACTTTCCTGGCTGCCGAATCTTATTTGGGGAATAGATAGATGGAGAACGAAGAGCAATTCTCAGCATCTGGCACCCTGAAGCCTAAAGAGGGGTGCTTCTTGTGGAGACAACCCTAAGTCTTCAAATCATCTGTTAAAAAGCCAAGAAGAGGAAAAGGGAGGTTCTGAAACTTTATAGAAGATGATGCCTCTACTAATAATGCCACACTGTGGATTCAGGGTCTGTCATTGAACTTAACACATTCTGCAGATCTATGGTCAAAAATTGCTATTTAAAAATTATATATAAAATAATAATAAAGCAAGAGAGCGTTCAGAAGAGAAACCAAATAAACCTGGGGAAATGAAACCTGAAGCAATCCAATCCAAGTAATGCTCCAAAGTCATGAATCATGGCGGAGAAAATATTTGATAGGAACCAGTTAGTTACATGCTGTGTGTGATTCCATGGATCTTTTCAGAGCTCTGATGAATGCCAGAGAGAAATGATAACCAAAGGGGCCCCAAAGCATGGAAGAGTTTGGCCACCCCCTCTGCCAGGAAACATCTTTCAGGACAGTGTTGGTCACTGTCACTTGTGGGCTGGTTTCCCCAGATTCTCTAAAGTGGGAGGATATGTTGGGAAATGATTCTAGAACTGGGATTTTGTAGGTTCTCAAACATTTTCACAGACCAGCGAGGGTTTTCTAGACTGTGTGTCACCCCTTTTCCCACTGCAGCAGCACTGCAGATTTTCTATGCTATTTAAAAGTGGGAGGGAGGGACCTTACTTGATTTCTCTTGGGGCTCAGCCCTTGGGCAGCAAGGCAAAGCTGCAGAGGCTGCCTGGGGAGCAGCTCTTGTCCACCCACCCCTTCAACTTCTTTGATACAACTTCTGTCCTAATTTGCAGGAACTGGCAGCCACTCTGCCTTGTGAGTGCTGACAATGGCTGCTCCAAGGCCTAAAAGGATTTTCCCTTTCAGAGATTACTTTCTAGAAAAGCAGCAGGTGAAGGCCCACCTTCAGAATTTAGCACACCTTGAGGGCTGTGGGGCAGAGACTCACCAGCAAGGCACCCTCATCTCAGCCCAGTGGACACCCCTGGGATCGGCACAGGGCACCTTTTGAGAAGAGCTGTGAGGATGAGGCTGACAGGACAAGAGTGAGCACAGAACATGTGATTCTCAAAGGGACCCTCTGTGTTTGGGGCTGGGAAGGCCCGGCACCTTCAGGACCTGTTCAGCCTGAAGCCACAAGCTGGGAGAGCACCTCGCAGGGCGTGTGTGTGTTGGGAACAGCACAGTATTGTGCTTAAAAGGGTGTGACTTAGAGGCAGCTAGGCCTGGGTTTACGCCCTGCCTTTCACACTGGCTCTGCTGGCTTAGAACTGGTAAATTCCTGAGTATTTCTCTGAGCTTCAGTTTTCCCATCTGTTAAACAGGGATGCTAATGTCTCACTCCTGAGTTAAATGCAAGGCTCAGGTGAGAAAATATGTGTAAAGGACTGATCACAGCACCTGGCATTGGGAGAACTTGGTAAATAAGAGGAAAAAGAAAAACAAACCAACAAGCAGCCCAGGGGTAAGGGTGACACAGCCCTGAACTGCTTTAGAGGAATCGTCGGCACCGTCTCGTCTCTCAATCCACACAGGTGGGGCTGGAGAAACAGCTGCATCTGACCCGATAGGGTCAGCATCCTGGGGGCCCTGTCGGATTGGTGTTTAGTTTTCAGTGAGTCCTCCAAGGTCAGCTCCAAAACCGATGAGGAGAAGGATCACTAAATTTTCCCAGAATTGAGAAGGTCAAGGTGAGGGAGCTGGCCCTCTGTGTTTTAAGCACTGATACCTTTGTGATCTTAAAGTGGAAAGATAGTGACCAGCTTTCTCCCATCACCTGTGAGGACAGAGTACAGGGAAGGACTATCGGTGTTGTACAGTGGATTTGGGGTGGCTCAAAAGAGCTTCCTGATGCACAAGGGCTTTACTTCCTTTGTGTCTCAGGCTCAGAATTTTTAAAAATGGGGATGATAAATAGAATACCCAGCTCATGCAGTTGCCGGAAGACTTCGTGGTTTGATACACATCAGGTGTTTAGATGGCCCTGACATACAGTAAATGACTCAGAAAGGGTTATTATTACGGAAGTGAATGCAGCACCTTTACCCCATAAATTACTGAAAATAAAGTCTGATTTTTAAATCAAATTGTACACCTTAAATATATGCAGTTTATTGTATGTCAATTATACCTCAATAAAAGTTCTTAAAAAAAAAGTTTGATATTTAAAATAGAATGGAAGCTTAGCCTCCCGTGCAAGAGAACTTGGCAGTAAAGGCACTGCTTCCATAGACTCTTTTAGGCATGGACTCCATGTTGGCAGAAGGGTTGACATGGACAGATCTAAGAAAAAACTGTAGCTTTGTGCCTGGGGATAAAGAACACATTTTTGAGCACTTTTCAAGGTGAGCGAAGGAGTGGTTTTTAACATAGTTTTAAGGCAACTTTAAAAAATATACTCTGTTGCAGTGTGAACCCTTAAAGTGTATTTTTATAGAGAGAGATATTTGTATACTTAAAATCTCAGAAATAGCAAACTCTGCTCAAATCGTGTGGCACCTACGTCAAAACCTAGTACACAATTTTAGTATAGTTTAGCTTGGTCTGAAATTTGCAAAAGAATACCAGCTGAGCGTCCTCAGGGGAGTGTGTGCTGAGTGGGTGGTGGGGAAGTGTGGGAGGAGAAGATCAAAGCAGAAGAATAAGTCCAAATTTTGGAAAAACGAAATTTGAGGAATCGAAGTCCTCAACCAGTTTCTCTGCCATAAAACAGAAGCTCTAAGCTACACCGCAAAATAAACTTTGGAGGTTCTCTTTACTCAAATGAAAAGCATTTTGCTTTCTGTTCCGCTGTTAATTAATGAAAACAGCCCCTGGAAATTCCTTCACATCTTTCCCGCTAAGTAATCAGCAGCACTGGACAGAAAACCTTTGGGCTGGAGGTCAGATTAGCTCCTGACTTCCATAGAATATTCTGAGCACCAGCAACACAGAAGAGACAGGACCAAAGAGATTTCTAGATGTAAAGGGAACGGCCACACACACCCCAGTGAACAGACCTAGGTTTGGGAGAAGAAAAGGGCAAATGAAACAGGAGGGAAAACTTAGTGTTTTTGAAACTGCGTTTGTGTTTTCAGTTCTGCCTTTCCTGTCTCTGTGTTTGAAGTTTATGGCTTGGCTTGCAGCTTAAAAAGCAAAAGGGTCCCTGAACTTTCCTCCTGTTTAACCCCAGGCTTTTTTTCTGGAAGCAGAGACACAGGTGGGGCAGCCAGGCCATCGTCCCCCTGAGAAGGCGTGTAGTGGAATGGATGTGGCAAACAGCAAATGCTGACCTTGGGGTCACCATGGGTTCCTCTCTTTCTCTCACATCCCACATGTTATCCATCAGCAAACCTGGGGTCTCTACTTTCAGAACATTTCAGAATCTGACCACTGTTTCCTCCCCACCCCCTGGGCCGAGCAACAATCCTGCTGGTCTCCTGGTCAGTCTCCTTTCCACCTTTACCTCTCTGTCCCCCAGGCTGGTCACATCCCGGGGTTCTTAGTGATCAGGCAGTCAGATCACCCCGCTCGCTCCTCTGTGCAAAAGTTTACAGTGGCTCCTTAGGTTGAAGTGAAAGCCAAAGTCTTTCCAATGACCTGAAAGATTCTGTCCAGTGAAGCTCACCTTGATCTCCCCTGCTTTGTCCCTTCCCCTTCTCTTAGCTTACTCTGCTTCAGCCACGCTGGCCTCCTTGCTGTTCTGGAAAACACCCTAGGGCCACGGCCTTTGCTGGTCCCTCGACCTGGAATGTTCTTCTCCAAGAGATCCACGGGCTTCACTCAACTCCTTCAAGTACTTGTTCAAATGTCACCATCTCATCGAGGCGGCTCTGAGCAGCCTGTTTACATTTGCAGCTTTTCTCTCCAGCACTTCCCATCCCCAGACTACTTTCTCGAAAGCATTTTCCACCATCTAATCTACTGTATCCATGTTGCTGTTGATGATCTGCTGCTTCCCATCAGCAGCTGAGCTCCACGAGGGTAGGGATTTTCATCCGTTTTGTTCACTGCCGCATCCCCAGCGCCCAGCGGGGCGCAAGCAATCCTTGCGTCTGTGGTTCCCAGGTAAGTTGATGAGGTTCTCACATGCTTCTTGTTGGCTAATGACCCACAGTAAATCCTTTCAGGTCCATCCCAGCCTAAGGCCCCAGCACGGCTGAGGGTCCATAGGTAGAGCCCCAGGAACTGTCTGAAGGTAAAGAGGAGAAAATGGGGCGGACCAGGCGTTAATGCACCTGAGGCGGAAGGCAGAGGGCCACAGCCGTCATCCCCCTCCTGCCCCTCCCCCACCGGGCTGCCGAGGCGAGCATGGGAAGGAAGGGGAGGAAGATGGAAGAGGAGGACCGGTGAGCACAGCGGGCCAAGCTGGGCTTTGGCTCCCCCTTCTCTATGGAGATACTCCTCGTTTGTCAAGGCCTAACCGAAGGCCAGACCAGAGGCTTTCTATGCTGATGCCCACGGCCTCCTTCCCAAGTGGAAATCCACCCACCATTCTCATGGCGCTTTGCTCCCCTGTCACAGCCCTTCTTTCAGGTTGCTGCCCGCCTGTCTGCTCTTCCCACCAGAGGGCAGGCTTCTCTGGGGCAGGGACCTGCTCTCCACCAGCCACCTGTGTATCGTTGTATCCCTCAGTAAGTGTCTTAGAATCATCTTGACCCATCACATGCAGTCACTGAGTTACACTGACGTTCTCCCTGGATTAGCTCCCCTGGGAAGTCTCAGCTTTTTTTTTTCCAAGTCAGTACAAGTCACAGGCTTCAATTCTGCAAATTTTAACCAAGCCTGTGCTATGAATCAAGTTAAGTTATAAGTAATAAGACCAGCTGGTGCCCTTGTAGAGTTCACAGCCTGGAGCCAGAGAAACAAGGACTTAAGATTCCTGCTCTGATGGGGGGTTCTTCTCGGGAGGGCATGGAAACTCAGAGAGGAGTGAAAGTTCTAAGATACAAGACACGACCTAGCAGCCTGAAGGAATAAACACCTCTTGCACTCCACAAACTGTCCTCATGGGGCAGCTTAATAGGATCTCGCCTGATTTTTATTCTTAAAAGCAAAATATTAAAAACAATAATCTCGTCCTGCACAAAAACAACATAGAGTTTACTTATTTATTCTTAAATCTACTTTTGAGGTACAACCTCTAAATTATTTCTTTTAATTTTTGTGAAGCATGTGAAACCACTTATTATAAGGTTACATTGACATTAATGGAAATTAAACTAGTATTGTAATAAAGTAGTTTGTAAAGTGTCTTTAGTAAATATTTTGTGAATGGACCACATAACAAAGATGAACATAATTTGATTAGTTATATTTATAGACATAATCATAGGACCAATTTCTGTAATACGAACATTTACATAATTGTATCTTAGGTGGTGGCTAAACCCATCATATAATGAAATGAAGCAGCCTGATTTCCTTACTAACGCTTTTAAAAATAATTTCCTGTAAGAATGACCTTTTGGAGTCACAAGTAAAGCACAGATGTGTCCACATGTGAATTGGGTCTATCATCTCTCCTAATGCGGTCACCTGATCATTGGAAATATGCCTTCCTGAATATTTTGAAAGATTTCCAATGTGTTCAAAAGTTGATATCTTAAAGGTTGAAATTTTGTCCTTTATCCCAGTTTCCTGCCTTTTCAGGTACTCTGCCTAATCAGTCTTCTTAACTTCAATCCTTCCCTTTCCCCTCAGTATATAATCCTGCTTAAGTCTTTCAACATGGCAACATATCTCTTGACTTCAGGTTTACCTGCGGGCACTGCTCTCTCTTGCCTTCTCTTCATGGCTAAGCCTCTGGGAAGACCAGTCTGTGCTGGTGCCTCTGCGTCCCCTTAGGGCTTCTTCGGTCCCTTCTTAACTTTGCATCTGCCATTTGTCAGCACTGCTCCACTGAACCTCCCCGCGGCTACTTTTCACCTTCACTTGCCTGGATCTCTCCGTGGCATTCGATATTCCTCACTCCCCTCCTTGAAATCCTCTTTGATTTTCAAGGACCCCCGAGAGTGCCCCTTAAGTGTCACCACTCCTCAGAGCCCCCCCTTGCTCCTTCTTCCCCACGCCTCACATTCCCCCAAGGGACCCAAGAGACCACTGCCTGAATAGTGACGATCCCATGTTCAGAGCGCTGGCCCAGATCCTCTCATCCGATGGACTTCTGAGTATCTTCACCGAAAGTCCCTCTGATGGTTAAACTCAACATGCCCCAAACGTCCACACATCATCTTCCTTCCTAGGAAACTGCTCTTCTGCTTGTATTTTCTATTGGTGATTACCTCACTCCTAGCGTTTTCCAGCCATCTTAGGGGTCCCCCTCTCCCCCATATCCAATTAGCCGCCAAGTCCTTTCGAGTCTACCTTTGAACACTTTAGGTCCATCCTCTCCAGCCTGGATGTTGGTTACAGCTTCTTACTTGGTCTCCCAGCTTCTAATTGCAGTGCCTGCCTGCCTCCTTCTAATTTACCCTTCATATGGCTTGGAATGCTCCACATTTATTTGCTTGCCTTACTTCTTCTTAAAGACTGCTTCAGGCATCTCATCTTTCAGGAAGCTTTTCCCGAGTCCCTTTCCTGGGCTGGCAAGGCACCTTGGTACTTTTCTCTATCACAGCCCTCTGACACCTATCCTGTCACAGCAGTTATCATAGAGCCTCAGAGGTGTTTTACTGACCCTCTCTCCAACTGGCTTGTGGGCCCCTCAAGGCAGGGATGCTGCTTTTCATCTGTGCCCCCAGGACTTACTTCTTAGGCTGGTCATCAGTAAGTGTTTATGAACATAACAACATTAACACAAACAACAAAAGGAATCTTGCGCACGCGTTTATGTGCGTGTGTGTGTGTGTGTGTGTGTGTGTGTGTGTGTGTGTGGTGCTTGGAGTTCTTGCTGTATGCAAATCTATTTGAAGTTTACATTCTTTTGCGGGGGAGAGGAAGAGGGAAGATCCAGAAACACACTGCAGGAAACTCACCAGACTCTCTTCTTGGTTAATGTTGTGATTAAATCTCCAAAGTCTAATAGTATTTACAGTTAATGTTTGTCTATTTTGAGATTCTCTTTAAAAAAAAAAAGATAATCCAATCAAGTTCAGGCAAAATTGGAATTTTACAAACCAAAAAACTCGCAGCGGGTATCAGATGGCAAAATACGATGTTTCAGGCAAGGAGCCAATTTACTGACCTTGCTGAGGCTGACATGGCTTGAGAGCTACTGTTCTTCAACATTTTGGGTCACCTGTTTTATTATTTTAGGAACTTAATTTTCAGAACATTTCTATGTCATATACACAGATACAAAGGGCTCACACACAAACGTTCTCAAAAGGGTTTGTCTGATCTCAGCGTTGGAGTTCTCAGCCAGGGAGGGGCTGCCGGATAGAAGGTTTGAACGTCTTCTCCCTGCTCCCATCCCTTGCACCCTATGGATATCTAAGAGAGAAGTGAATAAAGAATCACTTTACCAATGCAGGCTTCAGATCTAAGATTTGCCAGCATCCAGCCCCACTACCACCTAAGAGGTGGAAAAGAGCTCCTCGAGTCAGTTTGTCAAAGCCCATATCTTGGGTATGTCTCTCTGCAAAGGGGCTGTGACATTGATGTATTCACTGGGGCAGAATTTTGATTTGTTCACAGCACTTGGCAAATAGTGGGTGCTCAATAAATATGTGTTGAATGGTTACTCTGACTTGTATATAAAAAACAGAATGTAACAAAACAGTTCTTCCTTATGATGAGCTTATATATTACCCAGTTATTTATCTTGATGTAAAGGGAAAGATGTTAGATTTGGCTAACATTTATTCTGTAGCAGCCACAGTTCCATGTTCCCCCATCCTCTTCTGTCACCTGGATTTCATGTGTCTGCAAATTGTCAATTAACTTGAATTATTATGTTCTATTTTTTTGAATCCTCAACTTTACATTGTAAACTGGTGCCTGTAAATCTCATTTGAAATGTGGGTTTGCAACAGAGGTGCCGGCACCTGCTGCGGGTTCTTAACTAAATGGGACTGAAGGCTTAGTGGCCCGTGACTAAAACGAGATGATTCAGCTCATTTCGGATTTAATCAAAAGAGAAACTTACCATGCTTAATCGAACATGCCAACCTCCTGGTATAGCAGATTCCCACTTTTTTTTTTTTAAAGAGAAAGTTGCATGGGGGTGGGAAATTATATTACTAATTTATAATAACAGTATTCAAGTTTGACTGATGAAGGCGACTTAACATTTTCAGCTCTGGGGATGTCAGAAGTAGACAAAAAAAGCATCCACAATTTGCCTTCTGCTGTCACTTAACACGTTCTACATATGCAATGTGGCAAAATCTGCCTTTACTTGCCAGGTCCAATCTTTCTGCTTTTACTGCTGACAGTTTAGGTCATGAAAATAAGATGCAATGAAGTTTGCAGAGCTGGATGTATTCTAACGAGAAGACTTCCTTGGTCCTGGTTTTCAGGAAGACCATGGATTTACCCACACAGCTGGTTTGGTCTTTCTGACAGCTCTGATGACTAGCTGGTTACTTTGGTTATGCACACGCACTAGGCTGCTGTCTTCCTAAGATCCAGCCCCAGGGAGAGACTTCTAAGAATACATCTCTAAAAAAGTAATGTGGTTAATAACTGGTGAGTTAAATCTGTTTGTTTTTTGGAGAAGGCTCAGCCTTAACAGAGAGCATCTGTTCAAGTGCCCAGAAGAATCGTCCGGTTATGGAAAGTTTGGACTGAATGAGTTAAACCATAAACCTGGAATGAATGAAACATAACATGGTGCTGGAAATGGTGTCTGTGCACGACAGAGGGTCCCATCATTGGTAATTGGAAGGGAGATAGGTAACCTGCAGTGTACTTCTTGGAGTTTCCATAGTTAACTCAATGGTCTTGAGTTAAGAAGGGCACATGCTGCGGTGGAAATTGGACAGTCTGTGTGGGAGGAATTGCCTTGTCATTTCATTTGGAAAGGACAAAGACTTCCATCTGAACTATACCCTGGCTTTCACTCAACTTTGGTAAAACCTCAGGTTTCACAAACAAGTAAACTGAAGGTAGTTACATTACAAAAGCTTATCTGCTTTGTAATGAAGTCATTTTGAATCTCTGTTCAAAGGACTTATTCAAATTTGTTGTTTAAGGCTTGCTCCTTCATTGCTGGTGGGAGTGTAAATTGGTGCAATGCCTTTGGAGGGCAATTTGGCACTATCTTCCGAAGTTTGAAATGTGTGTGTCCTTTGATCTGTCATTTCTATTCCCAGAAATTTATTTTATATTTTATTTATATCTTCTATTCTGTAGAGTTTATTATATGGGCAAAGAAGAAGCTCATATAGCACTGTAATCACTAAATGAACAAAAATGGAAATATCCTACATCTTCATCCACCGGGGACCAACTGAACCCATCAGGGAAGAGCCAGGCAGTGAAATATTACACACCTGTTAAGAAGCAATGAGGAAAGTAAAAAAGTGCTAATATGGAAACATCTTCAAGATATATTAATAAACAAAAGCCAGGTATAGAACAGTGTACAGAAGAAAAGAGAATATGTTAAAAAACTGATAAAAGTAGTTAACTCTAAGGAATGAATAGAATCTGGGGTAAAAGGGGGACTCACTTTTACTTGTCTTTCCTTATGTAATGTTTGCTTTTCATCTCTGTGCATATATTGTTTTTATAATAAAAAAGAACAGTTAATTTGCAATTTAAAATTTTTACTCTGGTAAAAGTTTGGATTTGTAACTAAAAGAGAATAAAAAAATAGAATATAGGTTTTTTCTTTTTTTGGTGGGGTGGTGGTGGTGTTTTTTTAAGGGTCTGTTCCACAGAAACTATCTAATGATATATTTGCTGTATTAAACCACATTAATAAAGAGTTTGGCTGGGAACTGGATCAAAGAATACACAAGCCTTTTATTTCAGATGCTATGGCCAGGAACCTGCCTACCACAATCTTGGTGGCAGCTTAACCAAAATGCAAGATCAAGTTTTCAGAAGGTTAATCTTAAAGGCAAACCGCAAAGCAATGTCTGCCATCACACTTAATAAAGGCACTGGGACAGCATCTTGGACATGGCACAGGAAGGGGCATCAAGGTGTCCACCATCTGAACATCCTTCTGATGGAGGCCTCCTTGGCTTCTCCAGAGAAGGTGGACTGTCTGAGGCAGGCCATCCCATCTTTGGCCATGTCTGTAGGAAAGGTCCTTCTGTGCTGGACTGAACCCTCTCTCCCTGAATTACAGAAGGCTGATCTCCTTCCCCAACCTTCCCCACTCCCAGCTGGACTCAAGAGGATTCCCCAGACCTCCCTTCTCCTGGAAAGACAGATCCCACTTTATCACTGCAAACTGACCATGGGGCAAATCCCAAGAAAGAGGCTCTAATAAGAACCTCGAAAACATTGTTAGGCTGTTCCCATCCCACACTCCATCCTTGTTCACGTCAGCAAAGCCTCTGGGTCATCCGTCACCATCGAGATGCTTTTCACCAAGTGGCTCTGAAAATTGGTGGCCTGACTCAATCTCCTAGCCCCGCCATCAATAAATCTCTTATGTCCTTAACTTCTTCTGTGAACACTGTCTTTCGTTCCAGCTGAAACATGGCTGTTTCCTCACGGCCTCTTTTCTCCTGTGGCCCTTGGAAGTGACGCTACTGGTCTCTAAGTGCCCCTTCCTCACCACTTGGAGACCATTTCTCCTTCCTTCTTTGAAGCCCAGGCTAATAACCTCTACCATCTTTGCCCCAAATGACTTCCTAGTCACCCTTCCCTCATTCCTGAAGATACCAGAACCCAGTTCACTCTTTTTCTCTCCACCACTACTCGTGTTAGCACCCGTGGTAACTTTACGTGGGTGAGCCCTGCAACATTTGGCTCCTCGCTGCCCTAACCTACTCGCTTCCAGCTGCCCTTTCTTCCAGCTCACTTCATCCATCCACTCCTGCAGTTAGACCTTAGACCTTGTCACTAGCAATAACTACCACATCCAAACTCCTGATCTGAAGCATCTCACATTCTGTCTATAACTTTGTCTTTCTATTACAACAATTCTTTGATCTCATTGGTCAATTCATTGATGCCATCACCTTTTCATGCCCCTCCTTTAGAACAAGTTCTTCACTTGGCTTCTGGGATGCCATTCTCTCCTGGTCCTCTGCTCATTCTAGTCTCCTTTGCTGGGCCTCTCCCTTCTTCCCAGACCCAATACTTTGGAATCCCCAGGTCTCAGTCCTTGGCTTCCTCTTTCCTACTGATTAGTTAGGTATTCTTATCCAGTTCTGTAGCCTTAAATGATACCTATATTTTATGATTTTCAAATTTACAACTATAGCCCTGACTTCTCTCCCAAGCTCCAGACTCCAAATCCACTTTCCCCACATCTCCATTTGGATGTTCCACAGGCATCTCAAACTTAGCATGAGCTCTCAATCTCCCTCACAGAGCTTGCTCTGGTCTCAGTCCTCCCCTTCAACACACAGTTATATGAAAGTGATATTTCTCTGTTGTGGAGAGATTGCAAGTTGCCTATCAATGTCTATTTCTTTTTTATTTCCTAATGACATAATATGTAAATTATTAGGGACAGCAAATCATCCAGCTTAATATACTACATTTCCAAGTTTCCTTGAACTAGATGCAGGCATGTAACTGAGTTCTGGACAGATTTTACTGGGAGGGTCTAAAGGGAAGGCTCCTTAAAGAGAAGATGAAACAGCTGTGGAAAATAATTTTGGCCTTTCCTCCTACTGGAATATAGATGTAATGGCTGGAGCTGTACTGGCAGCCATCTTGGACCATGAGGTGACCTTGAGGTTGAAAGTCATATATTAGGATGGTGGAGGAGAAGGATGGAAGGAGTTTGAGTTCTGGATTATTGTGAAGCTTCCATATCAGCCATGTACAACTTGCCTCTGGACCTCTTTTTCTTGAAAGAGAAATACACTTCCATTTGACTTAAGCCACTGTTAATCTGCACTTTCTGCTATAAAGAGCTGAACCTACCCTGCTTGATATATCAGGATATACAACACACTCTCATCCATTTAAAGCTAGGATTAAAATATAATGTGAAGGCCACACATAGCACCAAGGACCTGTTTTAGGACTACATTTTCAGAGGATACCTCTTGGACAATGGAAAATACTGTTGAATAGTATTCCAAAATTCAATTTCTTTCTGAAAAAGAACTGGAATATTTCACTGCAATTAAGAACATCAAATGACTGGCTAGACTATGTAACCTTAGGGTGCTTCTGTTTCTTTGAAATAATGTGGGTTTTCAAAACTCAGCCACATGACAAATTGAGGGATCCATGATTCATATAAGACATTATTAGTTTCTCAGCTTGGTAAAAGGGTTATTTGTTGCCATGAGACTAACCTTAATTTCATTAAGGAAAAGATTATTATTATTTTTGCCCTTGATATTACAACAAACGTTTTTATCCTTATACAAATGAAGAAAGATTGACTTTTTAAATAGTGGAGAAATTGCTTTTCTAGAAATGGCTTCTGTTAAATGGCAATGAGTTTAGGACAATACATTGCATGTTTGTAAAGTACCCTTAGTCAGGATTGCTGTTTACCTACCTACCTACGTGTCTCTATGAATGTTTATCTCCAAAGAGCAGAAATGAGTAGTTGTATATACTGCCATTGGTGGAAAGGCATCTCTCCTTTGAATTCCTCTGTTCCATCAAATGTTTGTTTTCTTTTGAACTAACTTTCTACATTTTCACTTAAAGTAACTTTAGTAAGGAAGCAAAGTTCAATTTATTGAAGATTTTCCAGAGTGATAATGGTATGAAATTTGGGTATTTGCAGATGAGAAATAAACTATGGGTTATTTATTTTTTAACTGAAGTATAGTTGATTTACAATGTTGTGTTAGTTTCAGGTGTATAGCACAGTGATTCAGTTATACGTATATAAATATATATGTATTCTTTTTCATATTTTTTTCCATTATAGGTTATTACAAGATATTGAATATGGTTCCCTGTGCTAAACAGTAGGTCCTTGTTGTTTATCTGTTTTATATATAGTAGTGTTAAACTATGGGTTATTGACATTAAATGAAAATTGGAGTTTGCTCTTCCAAGAATATTCAGTCTCACCCCATAAGGAGATAAAGGGATGGCTGCCCATGGAGGGGAATCTGAGGTCACCAAAAGACTACCCCTGGAGTCACTTGCTTGTATCCCTGGAAATGTCTCATTACAGAGGGAAATAGTCTTTGGGAGGAGTGAAGCTCACGAATCTATCGAGTTTAGGAAAATGACTCATACAGGGCAGGTGCTCAGCTATTACGAAGTGAACACACAAGGATCAGGAGGCTGATAGAAGAGTCATCACCTCGGGGAGCAGGAACAAGGTAGTGGAGACATGGCCTCTTCTGAGAAGCCTGCCTTCACTTCCACTGGGCTCCCCTGGCACCTCGTGTCCACCCATCACACTACTCACCTCTCTGCCCGCACCCCCCGCTAGAGCGTGAATTGCTTAAGAGAAGCACTGTCTTTAATCTCCACAGGCCCTGCGCCCAGTCTAGGGCCTGGTCCATATTGAGCGCTGCTGAATGAATACGTTAGGGAATGAACGAGTGAGTCGACAAAATTCTGATTGGCTCAGGGTGGGAGAGGAAG
Organism: Hippopotamus amphibius kiboko; assembly: GCF_030028045.1. Classification (NCBI taxonomy): domain Eukaryota; kingdom Metazoa; phylum Chordata; class Mammalia; order Artiodactyla; family Hippopotamidae; genus Hippopotamus; species Hippopotamus amphibius. Next base: position 84,156,668 of record NC_080187.1, on the reverse strand, counting down.
TTGGGTATGGCCCAGGGAGCTGTTCCAGTTTAGGTTCTGGGCACCTGAAGACAAGGGAGGGAGGGAAAGGGCTCTGAGGGGAGGGGCAAACGTTACAAAAAAATGTTATAATTTTGTCTAGTGTCTGAGAGTCAGTAGATTGTTCTATTAAAATAAAATTTTAATGGTAAAGTGTTCAAGCAGGGGGGCCATGTTTCAGTCAATAGCTCATTGTCATTCTTAACCTGTGGTTCAACTTCTCCCATGGGCTGATCTCCATCAAAACTTTCTTCCCACTCCCACACTGTAGCCAACCTGAACTGTCCAGTTCCTCACACCACCTTGCGGAGCAGCCACAGTGGAGCCGAGACGGCAGGGTGTGGGCACGCCACAGTCCTGAGTTCAGGTCCCACACTGCAACTTACTACCTCTGAGTCCCAGAGCCAATTACTTCGCTTCTCTGAGTCTTAGTTTCCTCACCTAATAAAATACTTTGGGCTTCGGCTTTCTCACCTTTAGTAAAATCTTCCTGTGTGACCATCACAAGGATTAAATGACATGGGATATATAAAGCCCACAGCACAGAGCCTGGCAGGGAGGAGGCACCGAGCAAGGGTTGGTGTGGCCCCTGATTTCATCCCTCTCGCAGCCTGGCTGGAACTTACCACTCCTCCTTCCCCAATTTACCTTATATTTACTGATCCTTTAGGACCCAGGTCAAAGATCACCATCTCCACAAAAATGCTCCCCCCGGCTGAGAGCAATCTTTCTTCCTCCTGTAGTCTCTTATCTTTTTCTGAACACCTATGGTACTTAGCACTCTCTGGTGGCTCAGTAATTGCTGTGTCTTATTTCTCCCTCATATGTAAGTCCCATGGGGGCAAACTGCCCACCTGCTAATCTTGTGCTTCAAGAAAGCACCTAGCAGAATAACCTGCATATAGTAGGTGCTTAAAATAATGACCTGAATATGTGCAGGACAGTTCTCTTTATTTAGGAAATCGTCACACAATTTCTCTTAGGATGGGGAGTGGCATATATAATCCATCTTTCCATTTAATCCACTGTAGAGAAGAAAAACAGGCCTCATTGCAAGCAGTAGCTGACCTCATACAACATCAGAGAATTCTCTGAAAACAGTTCCAAATAATGACTAGTCACATGGGCAATGACAATAAAGCCTGTCAAGGGCATCACATTGCTACAGTTGTGAAAAGAAATGCTCAAATGAAGGTGGATATTTCCTGAAGGCTATACTAGTCCCTTATTGCCCATAACATCTTCATCTTTATTATATGTCCTTAAATTGTACAACATGGAAGTGACATAAATCAGTTATTATTATTTTCAACGAGAGGGGAGAGGCCCTTAAGAATCTGAAGAAGTCACGTATGGCTGTTGCCAGGTCTGAGGTTACTGAGCTGGCTCCGAGTCTTTTAGATGGGATCCCAGGATTAGGTTTAAGCCAGGCCTGGCTTGTCATGGAGGCAGCTGCCCAAGGGTGTAATCTGAGGTGGCTGGATGGAGACCTCCTGTTCCCAAGTATCCTTTCTATGAGTGCCTGAGTGTGATTGCTACGTGTTTAGAAAACTTTTGTATCTTTCAGAGGTTCCTATTCTAGGTGAAGGATAATGCCTTAACCAGTATTTCTAAAGGAATTCCACAAGAGGCTCCATGGAAGAATGGGTCCCCTGACCAAAAGTCTGGGAAATGGTGCAAACTCCACTCTCCTATACGATTTATTACTATATGCTGCAGTCCACAGGTGCATATTGAAGGCTCTGACAAGTCACATGGTAAAGAAACCCATTTAACTTAACTCAGAAGCTCTCCTGCTTATTTAACTACAAAATCAAGCTTGCCTTCTTTGTTCCCCCCAGATTGCTGCAAAATTCCTAGTGACATGATCTGAAAGCAGTACTTCATAGAACATGCTTTTCAAATGCTCCCTTAGCTACTATCAGCTATTGCTGAAACAGGGATGCATTTTCAGCCAGGAATGGGACACAAAGGGACATGCATGAAGGGATGGGGCATTAAAGGTGACCCGCGAGGACCCCCAAAGACAATTTCACAACCTTGCTAAGGGCTGGTCAGGCTTCTCATTCCAGATATTATTTTGGTTTTGTTTTCCTGCCTAGAAAGCCCAGCTGTTCGATATCAAGTGGTATCATCAGATTGGAAGTAGCATTTTTGCATCTTCACGTGATCTTGACTTTGGTGTGGGGAGGAAGAGAAAGGGAGCACTCGGATGGCAACATTTGCTCAAATAGATGTGGAAAGAGGAAAGAAGGGAACAGTAAGGAGAAAATGGGGCAACTGAGCCAACAGGGAGGCAGAAGCAGCTCTGGCAACAGGAAGCTAAGGGCAGAAGGCAGAGGACAGGATGGAGTCAGGAAAGAAAAGTGAGGGGGTCGTGGCTGCTCAGGTAGAAGATAATAAGCCCACTGGCTGCCCAAGCCATGAAGCTGAGGCTAAGGGCTGTGAGATGCCTGGAAAAGCGATCGAATTATGAAGTCAGTGAGTCCCAAAGCTTCGGCTTTCCAAGCCAATCACCAAGAAAAATCAAAGTGGTTTGAAGACATGGACTAAAAATAACAGCTGGGACAGGAGCCTTCCCTTAAGGGAAGGGGTGCTCTTTCTATCCCTGCGGAGGTAGGATACTGATTCTTATAGGTAGCTTTCTGTCTTTGCGGCTCTCACTGCCCCGGTTGTTGGGAGGACCCTAGGCTACAACTGAGCCCAGTCTGAGATCCTAACTGTGGCCTGCTGCTTTAGAGAACATCACAGTGGTTAACTGAAAGCACAGAGAGAGCAGCAGAGAAGGGCCCCGGGTGCTGTGCAGAAGCCAGAGTGGGGAGGGTTGGGAAGGGTTTCCTTTTACCGAGGCTGTCCGATGTTCTGCTTCCTGCATGCAAAGCCACTAGGAGATCTTTGCCAAGCTAAGGCAGCTCAGAAATACTAGAAGCTGAAAACAAGATATGCAACACTTTTGGGAGCTTCTCTCATGTTGAAGGATAAAATTAACGGATTCCCCTTCTAGGGTACCTTTCATTTCTTGTCAGTATCAGTGGAAACATCACATGAAAACTCCAAATGTTTTCATAACTTACAAATATTATTTATTAGTCAAAAGGTGGAGGTGTGTGTGGGGTGAGATGGGGGATAGGGCAAGGGAACAATTCCCTTTACAAGAACGCAAAATTTTCAAATGCTGTTCCATGCTGCACTTATTTCAGGAAAGTCATTCTGACTGGCGGAAGGCTGTACTCTGGGACAGAGCCTGGAATTCATCAGTAGTTACACTGAAAAAGAAATCTCTGCCAGACTGCACTTACCCAGGGGAAACGGTTAAAACGGTACGTCCAGTCTCACAGAGTGTGACTCCCAATATACAATCCCGCTGGCTGGGACGGTGGCCCTGACCTCTCTCAGATGAGTGAAGAGGGACTGTGGCTGCTAAGGACAGGAGCCCATGCGGTTCGCTGCATCAGAAACAGGTCTCCAACTGGTCTGGGGTCTAGGGGTTCCTTTAGATCGCTCATTCCTTCGCATAAATCGGAATATCACCAGAACATACATACCTCCTCCCTCTCTGAAATTAGGGGTATGTTGAAAGAATAGTGTTGGTTAGATGTGTTTCTATATGTTGTGAGCAAGTGGAGGAAATAATGGTGACCCAGTGGGGGTGGGCTTGGGTTTATGTTGCTGACACCATTTCTCTAAGCGGGTTACATGACTTGAGATGGTTTGGATTGTCTGAATGGAATAACATGATTACCCATGGTATTGCACATCTCCAATTCCAAATCAACACGATGGCGAAAACTAGACGAAAATGTGGAAAGAATAAAAAAATCACACAATGTTACTGAAGTCATGCAAAGAGGGGAAAAAAAAGATAAAAAAAAAAAAAGGCAAGCCAGAGACACCATAAATGAAAAGCCAATGCATACAATTCTAAAATCATTCTTACCTTCTTCAGTCATTGTGTCATAATATTTTAGTTTTCCATATGATCCAAGTTCTACAACATCACAGTAAAAGACACAAAGATAAGGAACGAGCTGTAATGCAAGAACTTTGTTTTTACACATTCTTAATTAATCAGATTCAGAGTTATACTGTCAAATTCCGCAATCGTAACTATATAGAGATGTGCAAACATGGGCCATGTGGCAGACGGCTTTCACGGCCCATTTTCAGAAATCACTTAAAATATATTATTCCACCGGGGATAGGACGTGCCCTGCATTACAGAATAGGACACAGTTATTTTAACATCTGATGAAACAGAATATTTGGCAAAGATATCGTCACACCAGGTCCAGCCTGGCCCTATAATTTTTAGAGGTGACACTCCAAGAGAAAGGGCTGGAGAAGCACAATGTCCAGACCCACGGAGGCTGGTAGACGCCAGGATTCTTGCTGCGGAACAGCAGTCCCAGGAGTTCATTTCACAGCTTTTCTCCAACAGAACTACTTCCTAGAGATTAAAAAGGAAGGCTACCTGGGAAAATTCCAGATGAAAAACCAGGTTCTAAACTTTCGTTTCATTTCTAATCTCATACTTTAGACAGAAAGCACGGAATGCCATGGGTGCAGCACGCTTGGCCGGGGTGGGGGTTGGTGGGGGGCTGGGGGGGGGCTGGGAAAGGCGAGAAAGGCTTTGGGCGGGAGGGGGAAGGAAGGAATATGCCCAGGGAGGTGCACGCGGCTCAGACAGGTGACTAAGCAGCCACAGCTCCCAGCTCAGGGCATCGCCTGCTGCTGTGTAGACTGCAGGGGCCAGGAGACAACCTCCTGAGCGCAGCTCCCTAAAGGACTCGGCTGTAATGGAAACCACGGGCGGAAAGCAAGCTCTTCCGAGTCAGCTGGTGGAAGTGGCGGCTTGAGTGGGGGGGGACAAGAAGAGGTGGCAATGTACCATTTCTGTTTTCTTACTTCAGTTCTGAAATAGAAACTTTCATTCTTGTTCCTCTGAAAATTCCAGACTGTTTGAAGCGACATTGTGAGCAAGTTAAAAATATTTTCCCTGGTCATAACAACTCTCCCAGTAAACTTTGAGAAATTAATGAGACTCAAGAGATGGCCCTGTGATTCTGCAGAATGCTTCCATGGCTCATTAACTTGGCTGCTAAAAAGTCACATATGAATGAACTAATAACTGATGGGTTTTGTGTACAAGATAAGGCTCTAGCTTAAAACACAATAATAAATATTCTCCTGCTTATATTATACATTCTATACATATATTCTTTTCCCATGTGCCTAAAATTTTACCTAAAGCTATTGAAACACACCAATACAAAATTATGCCTTGGGGGGAAAATCACCTCATCTTTCTGTTTCTGCAAAAACCCACCTATTCTGGATTTTGTTATATAGTTGACAAAGGATGCAAGTGCTTCAATAAGAAATTGAATTTTGCATTAAAACAAGAAAGATTTTTTTTAATGACTTCTGGGGATTGCTTTCAGTAGAAAACATTTTTTTTTTCCTGGTATTTTAAGAACAGTAGTCTATTATACATGTGACGCTGCACAAGTTTGGGATTTTAAAATGATCTAAATACCTTCATAAATATTAAACACATGTTCATGGTGGTTTTACACATAATCTATGCATTTGTATTGTGTGTGTGTGTGTGTGTGTGCGTGTGTATGTGTATTATAATCTTGCAGTAAGTTGAAAAATTATATCAGCCAACTAATTTTTTTGTAACCTCTATGCTTTCCCTGAGGTAAAGCAGTAGAATAAGCAGCTGGCATTCTCTTTATTTTCCGAGGAAACAGAACGTGGGCGAGTGGCCACTCTGTGTTTGCAAAGTTGGATGTAAACCATGTCCTACATAGGGAATATACATTATTGCATTTTTGTCTTTTGAGATGCAACCTCTGTACGCACACACTGGTCTTCATGTATCAGTCCAAAACTTTCAAACATCTGCTTGTGGCAGACATGATTATTTTTCACCTCCTTTCTCGTGGAACCAGGTATAAATAAATACAATCATATTCTTTAATTTATTTTTACATAGTCGTAATTGGATCTGTAGGTGACTAACAAAGCTCACACATTCTTGGTGCTGCGACAATGCCTAGATTGTTTCTTAGCTGCTTCTTTGGATGATGACTAGGGCAGGGGGACAAGCACTGGACAGAACATACCAAAAAGGAGGCTAAAGGTGATGGAAGAGAAGGAATAAAGGCAGTGAAAGGCTGAATAACAACAGGTGATGCAGCAACTTAAAGCATAGTGAGGAAGGAAGGCCAGGGAACAACATCTGCCCAAGTGAAGGGAACCATGTTTGTTGCTTACTAAAGAAAAGGCACACAAGAAAGTGAAGGAAACCAGTCTGCTGGAATAAAGTTTTTAACATTGACAGCAATGGGATAGTGAGACAGTGAACTCAGCACCTCAATGCTTTCAAATGGTCAGGGCGGCACCCTGGGGCCGGTGGGACAGCATTTCCGAGAGCTGGTGCCTCTCTTCTTGAACCTGGGGCTCAGGGGGTGCAGGAAGAGGGCTGTGACATGCAACTAGGACAAGCATGAGGCACATCCATAAGCCACTGCACATCACACACCTGGCTGGTGTCCCACAGCCCATGGCCACCTCATGGAAAGTGGCCTGAGAGGCATGAATGAAAACTCACCTGCAAGGGGCAATGGCCTCCAGTCAGCGCACTCCCCATGGAAAGTAGCCAAGACACCTTTAGCACCGTTGGATTAGGACTCAAACTGGGCCCAATCCAAGCTGATTTTCTTTGGGATGGGAGGGAGAAATGAGGGGGTTCAAGAGGGAGCTGTTTAATACCATCGATCAACTTCCATTATGTCAACTGAGCAAGAGGCAGCCAGGACTGAAGGAGCGATGACTCAGCAGTGAATGTCATCCTGGGTACCACCCAGTGCCTCGTCTCTCTAACACTTCTCTAAGAAGACACACGATGTAAGAAAAATTCCAGAACCCAGTGGCCAGTGTTTGAGATGAGCCTATGAGCTGATTGGGAATGCTGTGTAAAATGGTGCCCTCACTAGCTCATGCCATTTGGACAGCTGGGTCCACAGGCATCCAAGCTCCCAGATCTCTAGGAGGGCTTGAAACTTTTGTCATTCCTCTGCCCGTTTTCTTTCTTCCAAGGTCTTGTCAGCAACATCATTACCTGGCTTTAAGGTACCACTGAATTCTTGTCCATATTTCTTGTTTGACAAGTCAAGGGAAGGATCTTGTCTTCAGTCTCAAAGAATCTGTGAATAAGAACCAGTGTTTTGGGCTCCAAATTTCCTCCTTTCTTAAAAAGGGCATGGACACAGATTTCTTCTTCTAATGCTGACCTTCTCAGCTCCACTTTTGAAGCCTCTGGCATTCTCAGCCCTTTTCTGAGCAAATCTCCTCAGACAGACGCAGCAGAAAAGTGACTTCTCACCTTTCAGGCCTCAAAACTCTGACGGATAAAACAGAAAGTCAACAGAAGCAACTATGCTGAATTCGTTTTGTTAGAATGAAGAATAGAGGTAGAGAAATCAGTGAGAGCAAGTGTTTATTAAGTGTTGGCTGATGGAAAAAATATGATTAACTTGTTTGTTTTCTTAAATCAAAAAGATACTGTATTTTTGATACTGGTTTGAACTGAGTTTAAAGATCTAAAAATTAAGGTTTTCTAAACAGCAGAGAGAAGTTTCTTGGTAAAGCTGTCTAATACCTGTCAAGGAGGTGTGTACAGATACCAGATTACATCACATCCATGAAAGGATTATTTTCAGTAGTGAATAGAAGTTAAGAACATAGGCTTTGAACCCTATACCTAAACCCAGGGTATAGGTTTGAACCCAAGATCTACCACTTATTAGCTGTGTGACTTTGAGCATATTTACCTCTCTGAGCCTTGGTGTCCTCAGCTGTAAAGGGGCATGACTATATCTACCCTACAAAGTTGTGGTGAAGAGTAGATGAGATAATAATACCCACTAAGCAAGCAGCAATGGGCAGCTTTTTTATTGCAAGCATCACCAAAAAGAGTGAAAGAGAACCTATGGGACATGGAGCAGAACACTTAGAATTTGGTATTTTATACAGGTTTGTTAAAACTAATTCAACAGTACTTACAGAAGTTTAAAAGAGCTATTTGTTGTCCAACAATAAAAGATATACTGCCATGTTGGAGCTAGAATTAGAAAGAAATTTCTTCATCAGTCCTGCCCTTCTACTCTCAGATTTATGGGGAATGTCAAAACATGGACCATAACGATTGGAACAGGATGTGAAAAGCAGACCCTTGATTCATCTGACCACCAGTGTTCCAGCTTGGGACCTGTGTATGCACCTTTCCTTCTAATATTTGCACACAACCCTGTCTCTCCATACGTTGGAGGCTGAAATCCTACTCCTCTTTGGATCTCTCCCAAATAGAACAGTGCTCTTCTCATATCACATGCTCCCCCCACATTTCTTAAACAAAATATATAAATGCACAGCTCCCAAATAACAGTGAGGTTTAGGATGCTTTCGTTTGTTGAACTTCCCTGGACTTGCTGAAGTCAGGAAGGCAGACACTGATGTCTAAGATTTCTGGACTGATGATACCTTAATGTCCCTATCAAGGTTAAGGGGCTGGGGTGGGGGAGGGATGGATTGGGAGTTTGGGATTAGCAGATACAAATTATTATGTATAGAATGGATAAACAAGGTCATACTGTTTAGCACAGGGAACTATATTCAATATCCTATGATAAACCATAATGGAAAAGAATATGAAAAAGAATTTATATACACATGTATAACTGAATCACTTTGCTGTAGAGTAGAAATTAAGACAACACCATAAATCAACTATACCTCAATAAAATAAACTAAAAAGAAAAGAGTGCTTGGGAGTGAGACAGATAAGATAGCTAATTCAAAGCTTGGTCCTACTACTTATGAGCTGGGTGATCCTCTCTGTGCCTTAGTCTCTTCTTCAGTAAAATGGGGACAAGAGCAATAAATACCTATTCTCAGGAGCGTTTTTGGAGGATCAGAAAAGAACAGGTCTATAAAACACTTTGTGTTGGGTGGCAGAGGCATCCTTAATAATTGGTCACTCTCTTCATTGTCTGCCAAAGTTCCATCAGGGACATCTATTTCAGCCCAGCATGAGGTTGTTAAACCCTATCAAACTCTATCTCTGTGGGTGGCATCAATGTCAATGCCAATACTTGATGTGTGTAAGTCAACAGCCCCCCCTCCAGATGTCTTTCCTTAAACACAAGGAAGCCTATCAAAAGGGAAACTTTCAGTTTAATGAAGGGCTACCCTGGCTAACTTCCAGAACCATGTTTGGCAGTATTAACATTTTAGCCTGAGGTGGTGGTTGTTTTTTTTTTAATTTCTGAATTTATTTTCATTATTGAAGTTTTGTGAATGGATAGTATGAGAGTTGTGTATTTGTCATCTCCCATCCACTCCCTACAAACCTAATATTTGTATTGGTAGATCCATACAATTTCTAAGTTTCTTGCAGGGTATCTAGGTGGATCTTATTTCTCTTCTCTCCTTTCATGAAAATTTTTCATCAAAATAAACATGTATCCTGAGTTAAAAGACATTTCTAATATAGCCCAATTTAAAGTTTTTTGTTTGATTTTACCTAACAAAGGACTGCATGGACTACCGAAATTAATTGCTTTCCATTAAAAGGTTTTCTTTGGTCATTTTTTTTTATATCAAATGTTCATGTCAAGGGAAGTAATTTATTTTAACTTAAAAAAAATCTTTAAGAGAGTGAGGTTAAATGAGGAAACAACCATATTCTCACTTCAGACTCAAGTCAGAAGAAAAGGAATATTTTAACCTTCAAATTTAAATTCTCACTCAAAAAAAGCTTTCGAAGTACTGACTCACTGCAGAAGCTCTGCTTAACAATCTGTGGGGGAACGATGTTTGTGTGTTAAACTTCCCTAAAAGCCTCCTAACTGAGTACACGGTTACCTGGGGACAGCTGTACCCAACATGTGGTAACATATCTATGTCATATACAAAGTGTAAACAGAGATGATTTTGCCCTATGGAGTTCTTTTCATATTCAGCTCTTCCAAATCTATGCTAACAAGTGCTTATTTTTCTTCTACGAGGTTAGAATCTCTCACTTAGGCTTTTGGAAGCAAGGTAAGAACTTTGCAAATGAAAATAAAGGGCTAAACTTGTGGGCAACTCTGCCTCAGCTGATGAGTGTCAAGCAGGATTTATGTACATACACACATCACTGTCTCTTAGACCTTTATCACCTGATTTTCATGCCCTCTAAATCCAGCCCCTTCATGAAATACTCACTCTTCTTTCTCAAGCTCCCTGCAAACCCAGACACCCTGGTTTGTTATTGCTGTTGTTTTTATCTCCACTCTCCACCTGTATTTCCTTGTTGACGTCCATCTGCTGCTATCATTCTGAGGCCCCAGCCCCTAGGAAATGCTGATACTACATTGGTGGCCAAATCAGGGTTCAGAAAGATCCCCAACAGTGCCTGAAGCCCAGTAGCATGCTGATAAAGCACCAACGAACCACAGGGGCCAGGTGTGTAGGTGAGGAAAGTGAACTGGGGACAAAAACAGGGAGTGGTGGGGACTGTGGAAAAGTGGTCAGTGCATGTCCAAAGGGGGACAGCGGCCACTCAGCTCCTGCGCCATGAGGGAAAGCAGGCGCAGTGCTTATTCAAGGGAAACTGCGTATCCGGATTTTTATGTGAAAACTCCTGATTTTTAAATGTTGGCAACTAATTCCAAGTCAAAAAAAAAACACTCTGGGTCATACCGGGCCTGTCCATTTGTAACTTTGGTTTTAAAATCAGGATGTTTGTCCAATTTTCTTATACGTTGAATGAATGAATGAACAAATGAGACCAGCTAGGCTGTTGGAACTGGGAGGAGGCCTTGCTAGGCAACCCTTCTCCAGGAAGTCAAGGACTCTGGTTCCTTTCCTCGTCTCCCTCAAGGCTTACCTATCTCACCTGGTGTAGGTGCCACAGTTTGCTCATCTCTGGCTCAGAAGCAGACTGTGATCTCATCACTCCAGGCTCCTCTGGGACACCAAGGCCGAGTCTGGGGCAGGCCGATGGAGCTGCTTTGAGCCCATGACTAATACCCTCGATATTTTGCATGTTCTTGCTCATCCAGCTCTGCCATCACATGAGTCAAGAGAGCAATTTTTTTTAAAAAAAAATCTTATTTTGGAGAGGAATGAACACTGCCCATTAGGTATAACTGTTCCCAATTATTTTGCAGGGAAATATCTGGAATGTGCAAAACACAAGGAAAGGCTCTGAAAGGTAGGTGAGGATCTCAGAGGGAGGTGCATGTAATTACTTGGGAATTATCATCCTCGAACAGTGACCGATAATGTGTGGTCATCACTGTGGACCATCCGGAGGGTCCATAATGAAACACCCGGGTGAGTCCCCAGATACTCCAACTTCTTATAAATTTGTCACCTAATTTGCAGCCTTGCTCCTCTGCCGTGTTGCTTAGCAATATCAATGGTTACTGATTTCTGTCCTGTGAGGAGCTGACTCAGGCCATATTTCACCGTAATTTACAATGCTCTGGATGACCAAGCAGGAAAAATGGGACCAGGAAGAGCTGTTCTGTGGCTTTCCTTCTGAGGTAAGTTGGGGAGGGGGAGAGAACAGGAGAGAGAAAGCAGGTTTCCAGAAAAAATCTTTAAAGAAAAACAATGAGCCACCCCGGCAAAAGAATCAACCCTAGTGTGGTTAAAAAAAGATTTCCTGGGCTTTGATGAGTATCCTTTGAAGTGTGTAATTAAAAATCTCAATAACAATCTTAAAGTAACTTTAAACCGATACTTTGTCAGAATGTTTTTCCTTTTCCCAAAGGGATGGAGAAAAGCATATGACAATATAACATGATGGCCCCGTCATTAGTACTGTGATGCCCCCACAGACTTTGACTTGACAACTGGCTCTGCCAGTCACTAGCCATGAGACCTTGGGCAAGTGAGCTAATCTCTCTGACATGCAGTTCCCACACTCACATACGATGGGAACCATGATAGCTGCCTTGTAGGGTTGTGGTAAATATTACAGGTATTTAACACATAATTGGCAAATAATATTCACTATATATGTGGTAGGTATTTTTTTTTAATTAAAGCCTTTAAAGCATTTATCGGCTTCCCTTCAAATAAATCAGGGAGCTCCCATAACAGCATCCTTCTGATCGTCACAAAATCGGAGTGAACCTGGTATAAGGAGCCCTTATCACCACAATAGCGAACAAGGAGATCTGATAGCACAGCATAAGTTTTGGAGTCAAGAGATGTGGGTTCTAACTCAGACTTTACTTCTTATTAGCTATGTGACTTTTGTAGCATGATACTTAGCCATTGAAAGCCTTAGTTTCCTCATCTGTAAAATGGGGCTAATTCTAGTACTCCCTTACTGTATTGCTGTAAGGGGTTTTTTGTGATGCCTGGAATGTTGGAAGTTCTCAGTATATGGGAGCCATCGTTCTATTACTGGCCAAAGCCCAGTAATGATGAGTATCCAGGCTACCTTAATAAAGTCACAGTAAGTAGCCACCCAGAATTAGAACCTTGTTCTACATTCTTTGCACAAGTTTATATTGGAGAAGAAAAAGGTAAAAGGAGAAGAATGACAAAACAACAACAACAACAAAAAACGACTAGGCATGTCATGCCAAAGGGAATCTATGGATGTCATATTCTTTTGTATTATCTGATATCAGATACATGCAGACTGTTGGTGTTACTTAAAGAACGTACAACTTAGTGAAAGAGATAATATTAGTTTTGATTTTCAAAAGGGAAGCTCAACAGGGACCCCAGCTGTTTGTGAAAGCAGTATTGTTCAGTGGTTAAGAAAGTGAATTCTGGGGTCCAACAAATCTGGATTTGAACCTGGAGCTACTTCCCCTATGCGCTAGGGCAAATTACTTACTACTCTAACTTTCAGTGTCCTTATCTGTAAAATCGTTACAAAAGAAGACATTATAATATAATATGCTTATAATATAGTAGACTCATAGGACTGATGTGAAAATTAAATGAGTTAATCTCTATAAAATGCATAGCACAGTGCCTGGCACACAGTAAGCACTCGATCAATGTTAGTTATTCCAGTTATTATTATTGCCTCTATGGGCATCAATTCAGAGTTCTGGCTGAATATTCAATATTTTTTCACATCTCTTATTTTTCAGCTGGAGTTTCCAGGGAGAAGAATGACATTGTCAAAGACAGTGAAAGAGTATGGTTTCGATAGCAAAGAACATACAATATTAGATACCCTCCATGCAACATTTGGAATGTATTTCTTATTTCAGAAAATCTGTTTGAGCTCTTCTACTAGCAAGTTTGTAAAACATGTTCTTAATGAGCTTTTTGGGTAGGTAGGGGGTTAAGAAGCTAACATATTCACTAATGACCTCTAACATCTTGGGTATATTTTTGCATCTCTGGAAGTGGAAAGATTATGTTTACCAAATTAGGCAAAAGGTACTTTATGATAAGTCTTATCAAATTTGGGTTGGGGATACAAACACATCTATTGCTCAGTCTTAAAAGTAGCAAGGTATTCTGTTGTCTTCCCCTATCCTTACTTTAACGGATTTTTTGAGGCGGCACATACAGATAAGCCCACCGTTTTCTTTCACAGAAATGTGAGCTTGGTTATATCACATGTGACTAAAATCTCCAGGGTAGGGCTTTAGGTGATGCTGATACTTCTATAAGCCATACCCACAACCCAAGCAGTCATGAAGCCCTATCAATCCCACTCCTAAATATCCTCAATTCTGTCTTTTCTGTTCCATTCCCACTGTCCCTGCCTTAGTAGGAGGCCTTGCTGAGGATATTGCAATAGTCTTATTTGAACTCTTGTTTCCTAATCTTTCCTACCAGCTACCGTCTAGTCCTGGCAATTTTCACCTCTCATTCACATTGTTACCAGGGTAAGGCTTTCAAAACACCAACTGAACATATACCTCTAAATCCCACACATACTCTCTTTTTGTGTTGGAATTTTATTAGGTCTCCTAATTTATTTAATCACTTGGAACCCAGTTTTGAGGTTCCCTCCTGCAGGCAGCATTCTTGAATGTCGCCCACCCCAGTGTCAGTCACGTCCTCCTGTGTGTCTGTTTCAAGTACACCCTTCCGTGTGTGCTCATCAAAGGCACCGTAACCTACTGCTTTCTGTCCTTTAGGGCAAGGAATCAACATACTCATTTTGTTAATTCGAGCACCCAGCAGTTCCTGGCACTCTGTAGGTGTTCAAATGCTGCTGAATTGAATTAAATCTCTGTTTAATAGTGCTCTGTTCATCTTCCTTAGCCAAGTTGCCTTCGGTATGGACACCTATGATTCCTTCCATTTTAGTGTTTTAACACCACAGTTTCAACTATTCTGTTTTCAATATCTCTGCGGGGAGGAAGTCTGTGAAGGGAAAATGCATGTGGCCTCAATCCTCTTCATGGTTTCTGTAAACTACGAGGGTTTACATCATGCAAAAGTGCCATCAGGAGAGTCCTCAGCCTATAGCAGACAAAATGGCGGCAACAGCTTGGAAATGGAGATAAAAAAAAAAAAAACCAGACAAAAACCCCACAGTGGTGTGCAGACTGGATGCTGCATGCTGGCTAGAGAACAATTTGGATGTTCTCCTGGACCCCATCCTGCAGCCTGGCTGGATTCAGAAGAGTCTGCCAGGCAGAGAGAATCTGTGCTAAATTATATCCAGCCATTGGGGCAGCACAGCTGAGTTTCCACCCTCTGATGCACTGCACCTCAAAAAATATCAGGAAAGTGTCCTAGAAGAGGAGAGGAAAAACAATAAAATGGACAAACTTCAGCCATCCAAGGGGGAAAAAAGGGCAAGAGAATTTAAGAATAGAATGAAATTGAGGGAAAAAAGACTGGAAGACAAAGGAAATTAATGCCACCGATGTGGAAGTAATTCAAAGTCAAAACTATCCTTATAATTTTGTATTCTACACTTCAGTACTATTTAGGATGTCACTGTATTGAATACTTGGCTCCCTACCACAATAGAAACAATCACTCCAAATTATGAAAAACTTAAAGGATCCAATTTAAAGTAGAAAGAATGTTTATGCAATCTTCTCAATTTCACTGAAGTGTAAATCCATTTACTGTTACTCCTACTTAAATACCATACTATATAACATGGGACAATACGAGTGAGTTTAAAATCCAGGATGCAAAGATAAGGTAGAAGATTAAAATATATTTCATAAATAGTCCATTATGCACCTTATATTAAACAGCAAATGACTGCCAGTGAACTAGAGCTCTGATGACATAGGAGGAAGCAGGGTACTACAGGATCTTATAATCCCTAACTACACAAATGGTGGCCTGAGGATGTTTCAGCAGGATTAAAAAATTGGTACAGTAATTGCTTTTCCAGATTTTTATCAATGTGTTGGAAAGAGGATTTTTTTTTTTTTTTTTTTTTTAGTCTGCCAAATATCCTAAATCTATGGATCCCAAAGGAAGTTGAGGCTTTTTGGAAGGAAATGAGTTAAGTACCATGTCACACTGATTTACTTCTCATTGTACAGAGGATAGGAGAATTTGGAAATACAGAAAGTAAAATTATTCAACTTTAGGATAACTTTTGCCTAACTAAAAGCCAGACTGCCAAGAAGAGCAGTTCCCATCTTATCTTATATACAGGTATAGCAGGATCTAAAAAACTGGTACATGGTAAAGAGGCTTTTTTTAACAGAAAATAGAGATAAGATATATAATTCAATGACATTACTGAACCACAGAAAACTCCCTAAAAATACGACAGTTGCAAGGTAAAAATAAGAACTGAAAGCAGGTTGGCAAATACCTACCTAGAACTAATGATGTACCAGGCACTGTTCTATGTGCTCCACGAACGACATTCCGTTGAATACACTCTACAGCCTTAAGAGATAGATGCTCTTATCTCCCCTATTTTACAAAAGAGGAAGCTGAGTTATCGAAAAGTTAAATAACTCACCCAAGGTCACACAACTAGTAAGTGGCAGAGCTTGGGTTTGAACCAAGGTGGCTGGCTCCACAGTGTGTCTGCTGAACAACTACACTATACGCCTCCTCCCATGAGCCTAGTGGGAAGATGCCACCAGGAGTACACTTAGCAGAGGAGACAGTCTGTCTAAATATTGCAAGATGCCACCTTTAAGCTCCAGGGGTCAGCTCCTCACCTTCTAATCCTCACTAGCATGAAGAAAATGGTGAACAGTGCTGAGGTCAAGAAAAGAATTTGTAACTTTTTCTAGATAGGAAACTCTGCGTGACCTATTGTGCCATGAATGGTAATAGGATGCATGGAAAGGGAGATGAACAACTGGGTAAAGTTTTTTTCAGAAATGGCAGAGAAGAATTTTCATCATGAAGAGCTTTCTGGAATGAGATGGGCTCACCATGATTTTTAATTCCTGCCAATGATGGTGGCTCTGGTTTAAAGGCCTTACAGTTGAAGCAAAGCTACCTTTGCTATTGGTTATTTGGGATTAAGTGCTGGGACATCAAAGAGAGCAATCACCACCACAGAAGTAGCCACAGAGGTTATTGCAACTGCACTGCTAAAGCTCAGATTCAACATCATTTAAGCTGGCTTTCAGGAAGTTCATTAGTCTGGGGCAAGCACTGGCTTCTGTTCTCTCAGAGACTTCTCTACTGTGAGGGCATGTAAAGAGAAACTTTCTCAAATGCGGTGACTGCTTACATCAGCTCGCAACAGGAATGCATTTTGTGAATGAATGAATGAATACATGAATCCACATACAAATAAGAAACCAATCTGATGTAGACCCATAAGCTTTATATAAACCACAATGCTGCTGGCTCTTTATGTGAGTGTGTGTGCACACGCGCGCGCGCACTTGCACACATGTGTATCATATAGTCTCATCTGAGCCCCAAGACAACCTGTAAAGGACAGCTTGATGTGAGTCAGGGAATTCTTTGCAATGGCTGAAGTGAAGAGGCCAGATTTGGTGGCTCTGATATCGCAAGATCAGGAGAGAAATGGACCCTGACAGCTGTTCTAGGGTTTGTTTTTACGGTATGACCAACACCCAGAGGTGAGTGCACAGAACAGTGCAAACCCCAGACCAAGAGACAAACTAGGAAGAGATGTGGCGACTGTCAGAGGAAAGTGTCTCATAAATGAATGCAAGTTGTCCAACCCGCATTCCACTAAGTGAGGCCCGGCTGCGGATTAAACAAAGCAGAGGTGTCTTTAGTGTTTCATTTGAGAGAAAACACCTTTGAACACAGATGATATTTCCCTATCAACATGCTTTTTGAATGGGCTGTCGCTGACAAAATTTGAGTGGTTTTCCCACCTTCACTGATTGTCCCCATCCTCTGGTCCTCCACATAATCACTGCTGTGACAGCTGCTTTCTGTCTCTGGGAACTCTTGAGTCCTTGCCTCTGAAGGAGTTCTAACTGCATCTCCTGAGCATGTGGTAAGTTCAAGAGAACAAAGATGAAGCTGTAACTGTATGGGGATGCCTCACCATCTTTTTCTTCCTGTGTGCAATGTTTACATTCAAATGGCATCAACTCAGTTTTTTGGCCACATACCTCTGTGGACTTGACTTCAAAGCAAACTTGAGAAAGAGAGAGAGAGAGAAACCTATTTCCATCCTCAAAAGCATTTATTTCAGTAAGACTATTCACATTCCCTTCATGCCTCAAATGAAATGTATTTGTAATGTGTACAACACAAAGAGAGATTCAATTTCGACCATCTTTGATGTTCAAATCTGAGAGTAATGCTTTACTATTCCCCAAAGAGAGGAGCTATTTAACTTGTCCCTGCATTTGCTCTATGAGAGGCATTGATAGCCTGCCTTCCTCTATCCAGGCATTTAAACTGCTGTCATCTTATTAAAAACAAGGCCAATAGATTGCATTTTATTCTTCTCCAGTGAAGATTTTCACTCCTATTGCCTGTTTACTCACCAGCTAAGGCAGCACGCAAACATCTTTCTTGCTACTTTAAACTGATCTACAATTTGGGACAGAAAGAAAGGTTACAATACTGCCTTTCAGGGATAACTTCTCCACATTTTGCATCAAACAGGCATGAAAATGACTTTCTTCTAGGATCAAATGACAATTTTTGAAAGCTCATATTGAAGCTGTTTTTAAAAATAGAAGCTGGGGAGATAAGTTCTGCTGTTTGCTAAGAAAAAAAGAAAACCCAGCAAGCGAGTGAAAGTTTAATCTTAGCATCAGCCCCAAATTAACACTAAATGTCTATGTTAAAGAACTGAAGCGATCTTACAAAATAGAGAGATGTATGGCTGTGTGTAGGGGAGACAGACACGTGTGGCTATAGATGAGAGTCCTATGGGAGTGCAAAGCACTCAGGCTCTGAAGCCAAACTTAGGAGCTGGGTGACCATGAGCAAGTGATGTCACCTCATTGAACCTCAGTTTCCTAGAGGTAAAACACACAATAATTCCCATAGTCGCTGCTGGGAGAATTCCAGGAGGTGACTGACAAGTGTGTGGCACAGAGCAAGCTCGTCGGAAGTTCCACTTTCTTGTTTTTCCTCTTCAGCATCTCTTAGGCCTCCAGTTTCCTACACTCAAATCACACACGCACTGATATGGTAGATGCACACACAGAAACAGACACACACAGTCACACAGACATATAAATATACACACACAGACACACATGCAAACACACACAGACACAAAAACAGACACACACAGACATACACACAGAGATACATCCCAAGGGCCCCTGGACAGGAGAACCCGCTGGAGCATTAGTTCAGCAGACAAACAGCCACATGCCCGCTCATCTCCAGGAGCCCCGTCTCGGGTGGGCCAACCGCACATACATAGTCTGGAGTCTCTCCAGTCGGTCCCACGGCCCTGAATTCCTCACCACCTTTTCTGCCCGCGCACCCTCCTCACCTCTTTTGAAAACTGCCCTTGAAGCTCACTTTCTCTGAAGGCACTCCTTCCTGATGGTCCTGCCCTCCGGCTGGCACCCAAGATGACGTTCCTGAAGATCTGGCCAGCACAGTTCACCTCTGCGGCCACTCAGTGCCGCCTGGTCACCAGCCAGGCTTCCCTGCTGGGTTTATTAATCTCCCCTTGTTATGATGTGATGTTGATTTCCGTGAACATGTGCTTTCACCGCCTCGGGGATGAGGGCCTTGCTCCTTCACATGGGTTATTCTAGTGCTCCAGGAAGCCCCTTTCCCATCACCACAGTGCTTCACCCAGAGCAGGTAGCAGACCCTACGGGCAGCGGTGCTCACAGCTTCTTCTTGATCCTCGGGGGTCACGTCTGGGGAGACCTCAGCTGCTTCTGGTCCAGCTTCCTCTCCTTCCTCCCAAATGCTTCAAGCAGAGCACCCAGAAGCTGCTGCTTTGTGATACACCTTGATCTCTGTTGGGCATGTTTTCCCTTTTTGTTCTTTGTGAAAAGTGCCTTTGCTTTTCCTGCTTATTTTATATAAATTTAGATGTCAAGTTATGAAGTCTCTTAAAAATCTTTTTGGGATTTCACTTAGGATTGAGTTGCATTTAGAGTTTAATTTGGGGAGAACTGACATCTTTATAATATACCAATATTTGTTTAGATCTTATTCCATGTTCTTCAGAAATGACTATTTACTGTTTCTGCTATAAAGTTCTTAAACATTTTCTTTGGGTTAATCCTTGGTACTTTTTGGTTTTCTTGCACTTGTGAGTGGGCCTTTATTTCTTTTATACTTGATATTGCTGGTATAGAGGAAGGCAACTAAATTGGGCACAGTGATACAGGATTTGACATGAGTGAACTCTTAATAGTCTTAACTATTAAAATATATTTATTCTTTCCTGTCGGACTTCCTTTGAACAAAAGGTTCTGCTGTTACTAAAAAACAAGTTCAAAAACCCACAATCTAGGGTAGAGGGAAGATGGTGAAAAAATAGAGTTGCTACTCATTTATGAGGCTTTTACAATCAAGATGTCCTGGAATTCATGTCACCTCGCATTGCCTGGGCCAGACGGATAAAGCAACAGGAGAAGTGGCATCAGGATGTCACAGGAGCTAGTAGGAATGAAATGAGGGAGCAAAACTGTTCGTTTCAGAAAGGCAGGAGAAATGCTCCCAGGACACTCCTCCAGTCAATTTGAATGAAAGTAACATAAATGTGTTGGCTGGAAAGTGACAACAGCAGAGACTAGCTGTGATAAGCAAAGTGAATTTACCATGGGGGAAATTTGCCCATCTTTCTAACAGTAAAGAAGGCAGGTATCATACTATGAGTATGGTGTCATTTCCAGACATCCCATGGCAGGATTCTGAAGATTCTGTCATGAAAACAGCCTCAAGATAAACACATTTCAGGCCTGGGGATCTGCTGTTCTAAACTGTCTCATGCCCTGTAGTTAAATAACCCTTCAGGTCAATTACAGGTCCCCTAGGCAAGTACTATCCCTACTTTTGTTTTTAAGATATCAAGTGCACTTATTTGTTACATTTTGCTATTGATAATAAAATTGTTATGATGAAAAAATGTAAATCAAATTTTGAATTCCACAAGGAAGGAGAAATTACTAGAATTGTGGAAGGGAATACAAGAATCCATAAAAATTGAATAAGGATCTTCTTCTTTTGTAGTTTTCTTCTCAAGCACAACTTAATACCATTTTTTGTGGTAGATGCTATTTTAGAGGTGTTTGAATTTGTAAAATGAATGAATGGTTAAAACAACAAACTCCTTAGAATCTTGTAGTGATAGTAATTCTTTGAACATATAAAGTTAGGCCCATGAAACGCAACAAATGAAAGGATCGACAGTTTATCAAATGAAGGAAGAAAAGGAAAGGAAAAAAGAACAAAGGGTTTGGAAAGAAAAGAGAAAGAAGTGGCTAGGAGAACTCATCAAGAAGGTGAGTGGCAGACAGCAAACCTTTCCCACCACAGCAATAACTCCAGAACTACAGGGAGATCCATTCATTCAATCACCCAGCAAATACTGACCAAGTCAGTGCCATCCTAGAGGCTGGAGATACAGTGGTGGCCACAGCAGACATGACTGCTTCTCACTACTGCAGAGACAACCATCAACTGAATAGGACTCAGCTGGTCACAACCAAAGAGCTTTTGACAGGGCACGGATTAAGACAACGTATGTGGGTAGAGACATACGTTCTCCAGTGAAACATTACAAAAGCAAAAGCACTCATTCAACCCACTCAACAAATATGGATGGCGATCCATGTGTGCCGGGCCCTGGAGATAGAGGAATGCCTGCCCTACGTCCTGCCCTGTTGGAGACGTAAGGGTAGAGACCAGCAGCAAACAACAAATAAATATATTCATGGCAGTTATGGAGAAATATATTGCAGGGCAAGAAAGGCCCAGGACTCTGCTTTATTATCACTGTTTTGATTTTCACTATTTTTCAAAGGCTCATTAAGTTCTTTCTCATTGGGTGACATGTGCAGGCTGACTTGAAGGAAGGGAGAGCAGGAGCCATTTGGATGGATGGGGGAAGAGGGAACATGTGCAAAGGCCCTGAGGCAGGAGGATGCTGGGAGTTTGTGAGGAGGAGCTGCTAGGCAGCCAGAGGAGTGGAGCCCAGGGAATGACACATGAGAGGAAGGAAAGAAGGTCAGAGAAAGAGGAGGAGAGGAGGAGAGGAGGGAAGAAGCGGGTGGAGAAGAAGGGAGGAAAGAAGAGAGGCAGGTCACAAGGGGCCACCGCAAAACTCAGGCTTTTACTGCTGGTGAGATGGTTTTGAGCAGAGGTAGGGCATGATTTCACCAGCATCTTAGGGGAACCAGGATCCTTAGGATGGCAAGTTTTGGGGCATGCTTTTTATGGGGAAGGATTCAGGGCCACTGTATAGAAGTTGGACCCACGGGCCACCAGAGATCGCTTTAAAAGGGAGGAAGGAGGGGAACATCACATCTCTTCTCTGTAAGTCAGGAACTTGAAAAGACAGGATGAAGGTTACTAAGGATAGGAAGAACAAGGGGAACACATTTGACCTTCACGGGGGTCTACCACAGAGTTCCATGTGTGGGGAGGCAGAGTGCCCACTTCTGTTTCCTTTGTAGGTTGAGGTGGTCACATAGCCCTGTTCTGACCCATGTGATGTAAGTGGAAGTCTGCGTCTGGGAACACTAAGGATTTTTGTTTTGTTTTTTTGTTTTTGTTTTTGCTGCACCATGCGGCATGTGGGATCTTAGTTCCCCGACCAAGGAAGGTTTTTCTGATTAAAAATAAACGACAGCTGTACTGTCTTCTCCTTCCTAGAATACAGATTATGATGGTGGCAGGGCAGGGGAGTAGCTTCCATCCTCTGGGGATGAAGCTGAGAGAAACAGGCTCCAGATGAAAGAATGAAAACACAGGAGACCGGGTCTCTCATGGCAAGGGGGAGCTGTATTACCAGACTTGAACTGCTTTTTATTGGGCTTCTAGTTAAATGAGAAAAATAAAATCCTATAAAACTATTATGGCCAACCTGAAGAGGCTATAGACTGTGACTCCAACTATATGATGTTCTGCAAAAGGCAAAACTATGGAGACAATAAAAGAATCAGTGGTTGCCAGGGATGTGAGAGAGAGAGAGGGAGAGAAGGATGAATAGGCTGAGCACAGAGGAGTTTTAGGGCAGTGAAAATACTCTGGTTGATATTACAATGACGGATAAATATCATTATACATTTGCCTAAACCCACAGAACATATAACACCAAGAGTGAACCTTAAGGTAAGCTATGGACCCTGGGTGATTATGAAGTATCAATGTGGGTTCATCCCTGGCAAAAAAGTACCATGCTGGTGAGTGATGTTGATAACGGGGGAGGATATGCATGTGTGGGGGGAGGAGGTACATGGGAAATCTCTGTATCTTCCTCTCAATTTTGTTGTAACCTAAAACTGCTTTAGAAAAATAAAGTCTTTAAAAAACCTATTAAACTAAGCCACTGCAGTTGGACTCTATTCCATCATATCGAACACAATTTTAACTGAAAAATTATTGCCAACAGTCACTGAGGACTAATTTTATGCTTTTGGGTACTAGTGTATTGAATACTCACCATAAACTTCTAATGGTGGAACTACTATTATTCCTTTTTACACATGAAGAAACCAAGGCCCTTTCAGGTTGGGAAATACTAATCATAAACTTATGCTTGTGGTGCTATCATTATCTCATTTTAAAAGTAGAAAAACTGAGGCCCAGTGAGGTTGAGAAGCTTGTTTGAGGTCTCAGAGCAAGAGGCTGAGCCAGGATCTGAACCCTGGGAGACTGACTCTTGGGCCACATGTTACCACACGGCCAAACTCTAATGCCACTCCACTTGCCTTGTCCTCACAGCAACCTCTCCATTTCATCACCCGACCCTGGAGTTGCAGAGTTGGCTATGGGGTTCCTTTTGCTGTGTAGAACCCACATCATCATGGATGGTGAGATCAATGGTAATTTCATGTACTTAAGCAAAAGTGCATGAGACCAAGGTGCGCTGGGGACTCACAAGTGTGGCTGCAACTCAAGGTGCGGGGGACAGGAGAGGGGAAGCTATGGCCAGGCCAGGCCTTGTTGCAAAGGCTTCTGTATAGGAATTTCACATCTTACAGAGTGAACGTGTAATTGGTCCAGGGATAGGTCAGAGCTCCTGGTATTTAGGCTGGCGTCTACATTAGAAGAACAAGGGACACTGAACTGGACACAAGATTACATGAGGTGGCAGAGTTGCACAGAACTACAAGAATGGACTGAGTCAGGCAGCTGTAAGTTCAAATTCTGGCTCTGCCATTTACTTCCTCTGTCACCCGGTGAGGCAAGACACAGCCTCTTTACATCTCAGTGTCCATCTCTGATTGATGGAGTCGGGCTAGTGTAAAGATGAACTGAGATGGTTTATGTCGAGCACTCAGCATAGTGCCTGGCTTACAGTAAGCACTCTGCAAATACTATTATTATTATCAGGCAAATTAATAGGGGCTACTTCTCACTCCAAAAGCACTACACCCAGCACCCTTGTTTTAAGTTCATAAAGATGTACACTAGGGTAAATATAATGGCTTGTTTAGAGAAGGTTAAAACCAACACAGGACACTAAATTTTTTAGAAAGATTAATTCAGACAGTCATACTGTGATCTCAGAGGCCAACAGTGCTAGTTCCTCAGGGCTTTCTTATAAAAGAAACAAAATCTTTATTCCAAATATTTATATGAGCCTTAAGCAGATTTCTTCTTTTTATCAACAGTGGTCTGTTCAGAATTTTGTGGCCCTGGAAAAGCACTGCTCAGTCTTGTTTGGACTACATCCTCACCCGAGGCAAGCCAGCTATGGCTTTGTCCCTTCCACACAGTGCAGTCTGCCCAGGGCACACCAATGAACCACGGACAGACAAACCACTCAGTGATGTGTGTCCCTGAAACAGACTAGGTTAGATGAAAGGTGGCAGCAGGTTCTCTGCTATCTGCCCATGGAGATGTCTCCATGGAGTCTCCTCCTCCCCGTCTTGAGTCTGGGTTGGCCAGTGTGATGGCTTGATTAGTAGAATACCGTAGCAGTGACATTCTGGGACTTCCCAGGCTAGGTCATGGGAAGCTTTGCTGTTACTGCCTGGGCCTCTTGAAAGGTTTACTCTTGGAGCCCTTGTGTAAGAAGGTGGCTCTTGGAGCCACCGTGTAAGAAGGCCAAGCATGTGGAAAGGCCCTGAGACAACATGGAGAATCAGGGGGCCCAGCCAAGCCTGGCCTTCCAGCTGCACCTTCAAAGGTGCCAGATATGTGAGTGAGGCCCTTTGGACCTTCTAACCTGCTCGTTTCCTAGCTGAATAACATCAAATGACCTCCATCGATACCACATGGAACAGAAGAATCACCCTGCTGATCTCTGAATCACTCAAATTCCTGATCCATGATATCATGAGCAGGGATAATACGGGGCTGGTTTTAAGCCACTAAGTCTTGGGTGCTTTGTTACATATCAATAGGATCTTGTGACTCAGGCTCAGAGGCCAAACTAACCACCAATTAAAGCTTCAGGTAAGGGCTCCATCACTTGACTGACATCTGAATGGCACAAATGAGAAAAAGGAAAATGTCTTTCTATAGGTCATCTGTCCTAGGTGATGTTGAAAACTTCCCTTTATGAACACCGACTGTCTGCCATGTGGTGCCAATGCACGACTCAGCGAGGCAGACGCCAGGAACCATCAATTAGTGCAACAGAGAAGCCACTGCAGTGTTCATGCCGTCAACTTGGTGATGTAACCAGCATGCTCTATATTGTTAAAAGGTGACAGTTTGGCACGAGGATGTGTGAATTCAAGTGTTTAGATGCAAACTAAAAGAGAGATGACTATTTCTGAGAGCTTGGAATGTTCTTGGAATGGAAAATGATTGTGAATTTTTTTGGGGAAAAATACCAGAGCAATCTGCTTTCTTGGCCGTGTGCTATGGAGCAATTTTAAAGCATTGAAGTACTTTCCATATTTTCTAATCACTCAAGTCCAGAACTGATTATGGCTCTCAGATTCACACCATCGCAGCACTCTACGGCTTTCAGGGAGAGGTTTCACCTTGAAAATAGGTGCCCAGATTCAGAAGGCACATCTCGCTACAGCGGGAACAAACATTTTAATTGCAGCACAGCCCTACGAGGGCCAGGTGTTTAGGAAAATCACTGATGGCCCAACTCCGAGACAACCCCAATTCATACTCTCTTATCTCACAGAAGCAAAGTATAACCTCCCCACCAAACAGAAAAACAAAAAACAAGCCCTAGTGCAAATTGAACTCCCCCAAACAAAATCCACAGAAATTTAGATCATTGAGACCTGTGGGCAGTGATACACACACACACACACACACACACACACACACACACACACACACACACACAGAGTTGTATAGGCATAGATCATCTCTGGAATGAGCCCCAAGAAATTGGTAGCTGTGATTTCTTCTGGGAGAATTGGGGGACTGGAGAAAATTGGGAGGCTGTTGGAGGAGGAAGACATTTTTTCACCATAGTCTTTTGACTGTTTTAAATTAAAACATTCATATGCTGCATTATTTTTCAAAATAACGAAACAGAGTAATTCCAAACATGTATATGGTACTTACGATCTGCTAGGCAATGTGTTCAATACTTAATGCATATTTACTCCTTTAGTCCTTATAACAACCTTATGATGTAGACATCCCTATATATCACCCTGATTTTTACAGATGAGGAAACTGAGGTACAGAGAGGTTAAGTAACTTATCCAAGGTCACACAGCTAATAAATGCAGAGCTGGAATCTGAATCCAGAGAGTCTGGCTCTGGAAGCTGTCCTCAATTACTACCTAACATGCCCCGCCAGAAATAAATATACCCAGTCACCTGCCTACTCATAATCAAGTTGTGGCAGATAAGACAGTTCATTTCTCTTCTCACCTGACTCTTCTGGGTGATGGGTGGGGAAGATGGTGGCTCAGAATAACCAAGATACAACCTTAAAGCCATGGGGCTTTAGAGGGCTTTGAAACTGTGTGACTATCAGGGCAAAAGTATGACTGTGGCCAAGATGCTTAATCATTCTAAGCCTTAGAAGCTACTAAGTGCCAGGTAGGCTGCTAGACCTTGGGGAAAACGAGTAAATAAACAGAATCTCTGCTCTCTAGAAATTTACTGTGTCCTGGGGGAGACAGGCAGTAAACAAATAATCACATAAATTGTAATGTGGGTAATAAAGAAAAATTAAAGGGTGCATTGAGAGATGATAATTGGGGCCCTGATTTATACTGGATGGTCAGGAGGTGTCATTTACACAGAGCACTGAAGAATGGGCAGCAATAAAGCAGGGAAAATTGGAAGAAAATGGGAGAAAGAAAAGTATTCTGGGCAGGCGGGGTGGGGAACAGCCTACGCAAAAAAAGCAGTATCTGTTTTAGGACAGAAGGCCTCTGTCTGGCTAAAGCAAAGTGGGTCAATGTGAGTCAATGTGAGTCTGGAGAAAGAGACAGATCATGCAGACCAAGGTAAGTATTTCACAATTTTCCTAAGAGCCATGGGAAGCCACTGCAGGTTAGTAGGAGTGACATGATTTGATTTACTTGGGCTGATAGGTGGAAAATATGCAAAGAAAGAGGCAATGGAGGAAGTGGAAGACCAGCTAGGAAGTGATGAGAATGGCTTGGAATAAACAGCTGGCAGAGAGAAGGAGACATATTTGAGATCTATTTTGGTAGTACCCTATTTTATGAAATTAGAATAACAATGTTAGCTATGAAGCGTTATTATAAAGCAAAGATGCACAGGTGTGAAAATTCTTTGTCAATTATAAAGTACTAGACAAAGGTAATGATTACTGTAGATCAAAGAACCAAGTATTAGAGAGGCTCTGAGTTGCCCCAAATCACACAACTGCTTCGTGGCTGGGAGGAGGTTGGCCTGTGATCTCCCCACTCACTGAGATTGTTTCTCTGGGGGTGACCCTAGGTGGGAGAGGAAAAGAAGGCTAGTGACCAGGGCTAACGTCCTCATCAAGTGGACCTCTGGTAAAGAGAGTAATGATATTTAGGATGTTCCTGGCAAAGGATTACCAGAGTAATCAGTAAACAGAACCCAGGATCTGTGAAGGAGGGCTCCTTGTAAAACATCACATCAGCTATGCAACTCTCTGGGGCATAAGGTGGAAATGTTTTGTAACTGAGATGCTCCACAGTGAAAGGTGGGCCCATGATTCTCACTACCTATTCTGGGTGAAGGTGCATGTCCAGTGAGGGGAGACAGGACCCGGGGAGCCGCTCTTGAGGTCCCAGAGTTTTCTTGACTTCATCTGAATCTCCTGATGGGCCAAACCCTTGAAATTATTTCGCAAAGCTTTACCTTGGTTAAGAGCTCTGATTTATGTGGGGGTGATGTGTCGATCTCATCTTATGTGTTTGTTCAGTGGCAGACACCAGTTTCCCAGGCTATTCGCCCTGTGTAACATCAGGCCCAATTGTAAGGTCCAGGGATGACGGGAGAACAGAAGACTTGGTTATATACAAACCCTTTGCTAGTGGCCTAACTCTGATATTTATTTGATGCATCAGATGTCTGCTTCCTTGAAAAATTAATTTTTTAGGGTACTGACGCAATTCAAGAAACACAATGTATCTGGCTTCTTTGTGAATGAATAAAACTGGAAGAACACAATACTGGATTCTTGGTGGTGCTTTATATGATGACCCTAGGAGGTGAACCAGGCCTCCTCAGCCTGATCCTAAGCAGTTATGTTAAGAGAGTACTCTTTGGGTGCTTAGAAGCTCACCTCCCAACTTCCACTTGCCAAAGAATAGGTACAACATCAATGTTCTGCAGTGAACATTATTCCCCAAACTAATCACAGATCACAGCCCTCCTTAGTCATGGAGTTCATCGCCTCTTTTTTTTTTTTTTTAAGATGTACAATTTATCAATTTATCTTCACACACAACTTCATTTGAAACTTAGGACGATGATGAAAGAGAACAGTCACTCTAGCTGGAAGGGAGAGAAACCTCTCTTGTCTTCTCTGCCTCGTAACAAACTGTATTTATGCTGAAGGCATCAAAAGACAGAATCAGCAAATGGACCTCCGCTCCTGCTCCTGGTAAAAAATCTCTGATTATGAACTGGGCAGGTGCAGACAAAGCACGCCAAAGGGCCAGGGCTGCCTCTGGCAGAGGCCACACACATGGACATCAGCAGGTCTGTGATGGAAGCGTAAACGTGTTTTATGAAAAGAGGCCTTTTCACATCCTCTTCCCCCCCCCTCCCCCGCCCCAAACAACTCCCAAATGAAAGCCTGATGTTTACCTTCAGCGAGCGGGTCAAGGGTGTGTATCATGAGCTGGAAGATGCTGTTCCGCATGAGGCTGTTGTGGAGGGAGGCGGAGCTCCCGCCCCGCTGCAGACGCGGCTTGGCCTGAGCAGAGGAACCAGACAGAGAGGACATCAGTGCACAGCAACACGAGGCAAGCTCCTCACCTAGTCTGTCGCAGGATCACACACAACTGAACCGAAGATTTTCAACATGCGTTCCTCAAAGTCTCCTGTAGGAATGGTATTCTCACATCCTTTCCTACTAACGGGATTAATTGCTATCATTTTTTTTTTGAGAACTTAGTATATGCTAGTCAATGTACTATACCCTTCACCTCCATTAGCTGATCTCATTCTCTAACTGAACCCTGTGAACTAGATACTATTATTGTTGCCTTTAGACAGATGAGGGAATTTAGTCTCAGAGAAGCGAAATAGGGTGTTCAGGTCACACAGACAAAAAATGGAGGATAGAGGAATGGGTTGCAGGTCTGCTTCATTCAAAATCTGTTCTCTGAACCAGTGGGTGGTCTCTAAAATGTTCGGACTGTGCAACCTACCAGTAAAATTTCTGAGTGTATACATCAATCTATATCTGTATCTATATCCATATTACCTATCTATATCCAGACACATACTAAAATATGAGCATGTATATCATAAAATATTTGCAAAAGTAAAAAATTATAAATAATAATACAGAAAGCAAACAATAGAGGTGCTAATATTTTCCCCTTGCTCCACAAAGGAACATCCTACACACCTTATGGGATAACCTCATCTCCACGCTGGGAACCACTGCTCTCAGCCATGAAGCCCTAAGTCAGTGTTAAGTAAGATTTGAAGAGAGAATCCACAGAGAACCTTCCTGACTCCAAAGGGTCCTTTATATTATAGGTTTTGCAAAATATTCTATCACACTCCAGACCCACAAGGCGGTTTCCCAAGAAAAGTCCCACAAGAGATTCCATGACCAAATATATTTGGAAAGTGCTACATCCTAAACCAACTCACCATCAGAGTTTTAAGATACACGTTAGACCACTAAGTCTAACACTAAAGAAATCTGTTTAACTGGACTAACTTGGACAGTGTTTCCGAACTACTGCCCATCCATCCCTTATTTTGTAGGATACTTATTAACAATGAGCCACGTGTTTGGAGACAAACATGAAACCCAGAGTAAGCGTGAAGGATGGGTAAACTGTCAGTATGAGATACATGGAGAAATCTGAATTTTTTAGAGTGATTTTTATCATAATTGATATTCTATTAGAAATGATATTTCCAACTCTACAGGGTTTGGAGAAGAATCAGAGGGCATTACTGGTCTCAGTGGTGAACCAGATCATGGTTCACAAAGGAAGAGACTGAGTCTGCACCCCTCGCCCAGTAATGGATCTCGCATATCCTATGGGCTCTCAATGCGTGTCAGAAGTCTCTGCTCTGAGCATCACAGGGGGAAGAATGGGGTCATATGTATCTTCGTTACTATTCCTTTCAGCCTCAAAAATCTGCAACATTTTTAAATGCATTGTGTCACTTGATTCAGAAGATTAAGGCTCAAAAAATTTTAGGGGCAAGGTTAAAAGATTAGAATAGAGTTGAAACGTAATCACTGTTTGATGGCTGCACACAAAAATTCTGAAGGTCATTTCCTTGCCAAGCTGCACAATACAAAATGTGATGTGTTAATTGGATAGGGACTGGAAAATGTGTTTGTTGTTAATAATTTGTCATAATCACTCTTACTATGGTCCTTATTTTGGGAAACTTAAAGAACTCGTCTGTGGAAATCTTCATTAGCCTAGGATTATATCTATAGAACTTAAAGCATTCTTTGGGGCATTATGTATATATTGAATATATAGATCTCATGCAGCATTTCTTTTGATGGAACCAAAAGAAATTTCCAACCAAAAAAATAGGTGCATGCAGATTCACAAAGAAATAGATACTAAGCATTAGATCCCTCACTGTCCCCAAATGTCAGCTCAACATCCCTTGGAATGAAATTTGGAAATATCTCACTCTTTCAACTTTTTCACGTCAAGTGAAAGAGAAAACTCAAACTTTTTGAAACCTAGTCCCAGAAATAATTTGTCACTGAATGTAAGCATTCAGTTGATACTAATTATAGGACAGAGAATACACACACCAGCAGATTAAACCCTTTAAGTATTCCAAGGGAGAGGATAACTTGTTGAGCACAAGAGCCCCTCTTCCACCCACCCCTGCCCCCACACCCTCCACAGGCACACGAACAGGTACAGACAAGGCCACTGCTTCCTACCGGTAGAGCCTGTTCATCCTTGTCCCTGGCTGTAGATGACTGCATAAGAGGAAAAGGCAGAAACAAAAGACAGAGAAATAAATAAACAACAAGTCACATATTGGCTTTACATTTAATCACAAGCCTCAGTATAGGGAAGGATTTGGTTCTTTCTATTCCTGGGAAGGACTATGCCAACACAGGGGGTCAAGAGTGTATACTTCTAGCCAATATATAATGGTTTATTTAGGCATATGGTACTTTGGCTTGAAAGATCAAAGCTGAATGGCCAACCCAAATGCCCAGAGACAGAGTGCAATTAAATCAGTTGTGATCCAGCCATCCAGTGGAGTGCCATGTGGTCACTACAATGAATGAGGTAAGTACACACGTGTTAATGTGGAAAAGTATCTAAGATATACCGTTAAGTGAAAAAAATTAAAAACCGTATTTATTATCTCATTTTATAAAAGAAAATAAATGAATAATACTTCAGTATATGTAAAGAGAAAAGGTCTGCAAGAATCATTAGTGGTTATTCTTACTAGTGGTTACTACTGGGGGCTGGGATTACAAGGATCCACCGTATTCCTTGTCTTTCAGAGGGAGCTGACATTCACCGTGTGTGACATCACCAAGTGTGATGTGTCAAATGCAGCCTGAAGATGTTAAGCCACTGAAGTAAAGACTAAGGTCATCACACGTGGAATCCAGATAATCTACCTTCTTTCCTGCCCCACCACTTCCAGTTTTCCATTCTAAAAAAGGGAATATCTGTCATGCTGAGAAAAGTTGACTAAAACACAAGGGCATGTGAGGGCCGGTTATCTGCTGGGAGAGAACAGAACTCAGACAAGGGGACACTGGTGCTCTTTTAACATGTCCCAACTGGACGGCTTTGCTTCCCCCACTTCATATGAACCCTCCCTCTTCAACAGAACCAGGCACCATCCTGTGATCTTTCCAAGGGTGTGCAGGTGTCTTGGAACTTCCTCATGATCAGGCCACTGCCTCTGTCCCTTCACCTCAACTATGGGTGCATACAGCAAGAAGAAACTGGAGCCTTTCCCCTGTCTTGCCTCTGATCCTCCCATCAGCATCTTTGCTGACGTGTGTCTTCAGGACTAATCACACACTGGGAGAAGAGAAGACAAGGGCAGAGCTGTTTTAAAAGCTTCATGGGCCCTGGGCTCTTTTTAGTCCTATCACACATGTCACAGAAAGAACGTTAAGATGCCCCCACATCCCACCTAAAATATACATTTTTGTGTGAAAAAAATGGAAAGGATTCTTATAATTTTGCATGTCAAATTATTGGCTATGTGCAATTCATTTAATTTATGATTGGCATGCTGGAAATCTTGGAAAGTGAGAAAACTGAATCTGCGATTTGATTTCATGTAATTTTTAAGAAGACTAAGTTTAATACTTAATGAAGTTGATATTACATATTTTGTCAACATTCAATTAAATATTTAATAATCTTATAGATAATTTTTGGATCTTAGACTCAATATAAACATATATTTTTTCTTCTGGTCCCAAATGTTTTTGCAGACCCTTGAAGAACTTGTAAGTCTCACGCACAGTGGAAGTGTTTAGGCTGGAGGTGATTTCTGAGTACAGCCTGAGGTCATGACTAAATTTGCCATAACCTCCTAATTTGGGGCGCTCTCTCGGTAACTTCTCTAAAAACACTGACAAGAAAACATCCCTGATTCCCTAGTTCCAGGAACATGCTTGGGGAACTGGAGTGGACCTGAAATTATCCTTTGATTTCCCTTTTTGCTCCGAAAAGCACCGTATGATCCTGTTTCTCTTTGGCAGTCCTTTCATTTTCTTGTCTCCCACATCAGACAGCTCAACAAACGGCCCCACATGGTACAGAACAATCCCCCAGGGAAATTATCCAGTGCAGCCAGCTCAGCCTTTGGATACACATGGAGATTAACCGTCAGTGCACGCCTTTTCAGTTAGCAAATTTACACCTTGTGGCTAAATGGGAGAGAAATAATTATGAGCTGGGATTGATACCACGGCAGTATCACAGAACGTGAAGGAACTGGATGAAACTGAGGAAAGAAAAGGGTGGTCTTTATAAGAACAAAATATCACCAGGAGAGAGTTTGGATTTAAAAGATAGATTTGAAAAATATTTGAGGGAGAAAAAAAAAATTCCAAGCCTGTCTTTTGGTTTGAAAGGAAGAAAAAAATATCTATTCCATTGACTTGCTTTTTCTCTCACAAGCAAGGAGGCTCATAAGACACAATGGATGGAAAGAGAGTGACTTGTACATAGATGCTACAAAGATAAAACTCAGTGTAGAGAAAGGTCTAAATCCTTTACAAAATTTCCCACTGCTTGATGGACCTAGAGACTGTCAAGTCAGAAAAAGAAAAACAAATATCGTATGTTAATGCATATATGTGGAATCTAGAAAAGTGGTACAGATGAACCGGTTTGCAAGGCAGAATTAGAGACACAGATGTAGAGAACAATCGTATGGACACCAAGGGGGGAAAGGAGACGGCAGGATGAATTGGGAGATTGGGATTGACGTGTATACACTAATATATATAAAGTAGATAACTACTGAGAACCCGCTGTATAGCACAGGGAACTCCACTTTGTTGTGCAGTAGAAACTGACACAACACTGTCAAACAACTATACCCCAGTAAAAATAATTTCCCACTGCTTCATGTCAGCAGAAGTTGACATCATTAGTTTACTTTCAAGTATAATTTGCAGACATGAATATACATCAGGTTACAACATGTAAATTAAGGTATATACACAAATGGCAGCTGAGGCCATTGAAACACCCCTCCACATGTAACCCTGTTGCAAAAGAAATGAGAAATGTGACAGACAGTGGTGATTTGCTCATTTTCAGGGCTTCGCCCACCTCTACTGATGATTCCCGATGCTCACCTGACTTAGCCCCCCTCTAATCGCATCTTGAAGCAGCCACAGAGTCCTGGAAATGTGCCTCTGATATTGTTAGGAATTCAGTTTTAAAGGGTTTAAATTATCCTGGAGGTGACTAGTGAAGGACCAGAGAAAGGACCCATATATGTACAACTCGTAGCGTTTCTAAGCACCGGCTTACTCAGCTAAGTATGTGGGTTTTGGGTTGCCCTCGGTGCTGTGATTTTCTTTTCAGGGCCGTTGAACATCTGGCACGTTCATGCTAACCCACTGGATGTCACAGAAAAGACAACGTCTTCAAAAGAGGACTGATGTGACTTTAAGGATTCATCTTGGCATTTTTATTATGCATTCTGCTTTTCCAATTTCCTTTATTTTAAACACACCAAAATATCACACATGTGGACTACACTAATTTGAAAGCCCAATTCTTGGTGGCCCGTTCAAAGGCTGTGCCGGTTATAGGAAAGATTTGTTAAGCCAAATCCATCGTGTTCCACAGCAATTCTTGAGGAATACCTCTTTTACTTAACGTATTCTCTAATTCAATGCTTTAATTCAAACTGACCCCCCCGCCCCCCGCCATTACTGCAAGTAATTGAGTAACTGAGCAACGGAGATGATGCCATTAACATCTGTTGTCCTTCCTGGTGGAAACCCAATTCTATGTGGGAATTCTCCTACCAGTTTCATAGGTGTTTTGAAAGTGCCACATTCCTCCACCCCCAATAATAAAACATAGCTCATTTACAAAGCATTTTAAAGCCATAAATCATTCACAGCATTTTACATACAAAGCATTTTAAAATCATACAAAGCATTTTAAAGCTATAAATGATTCCCCTAAGTATAGTTCTGATGTGACTTTGTAGAGCTCACCCCACATACAAGTCCCCACTACCACCTCACACACATGAGTATTAGGCAAATGCTGCAGAGGTTAGCTATAGCATGGGCACACAATCCCTCGTCTACCCTGACTGGCAACTGCCCACCTGCAAATTACATAATCGGATGGGCTACTGGGAAGGTTTCGTGTGCCAAAAGACAAGTGTGTAGAACAAAGGGTGGATTTTCTAGCCAGTGGCTTTGGCAACAGATATAGAAAGACAAGCAATTTTCACAACAGTCAAATAACAACCATAAACTTCTACCACCACAACCTTTCACCAAATCCTGCGAAATGCACCTAAGTTCAGTGCGCCCAGGAGTCAGAAGCACTATAAAGTCTACAAGAACAGACCTAAAAGTATAATTATTTTGTCATAAATGTGATTCAAGACATATATGCTGGTAATTAGAAATATTAATCCATTATTTAATTGATGTTAATTTTCATGTCTTAGAATTTAGAAAGGTTGGGTGAGGGATGATTTGAATGACTGATTTTCATTTAAAAAATTAACAAGGAAGTATTAAATGGTGTCTTCTTGTTACCTTCCAATACATTTACATTCAATAAGCAAAAACATTTAAAATCTCTCTTCTGGTTAAAGATGAATAAACCTCAAAGCCCATGGGAAGACTGGATAAAAGGTGCAAAAGCTTCAGATCTGAAATCTAAAAGGAAAGAAACCCAACCACTACTTACTCGGATGCAAAATCATGTCCCTTTGCCTCCCTTTACTGTGCCCCAACATAGTCCCTAAAATATTAAGACGGATGGGATTAAATTCCTAAAGAAAGAAATACTAAGAGATTTAAATTGAAATTACTTTTACTGCTGGTTGCCGGGTAATTATACCACTGTCACTGTCCTTTAGGAAAGTAAGAATCTCAAAGATTAATGAAGTGATGAAAGTGGCAGCCCAGGTTGGAAAGATACCCACTTACAACTCTGGTTGAAAGAAACACATTCGGATGGAGGGAAAGGATAGAAATTAAGCAAAAAGCATGGTAATAGAAACTTTGGAAGTAAAGCGTTTATGATTTATCTGAATAATTCTCAGAATCTTGAACTATTTGGGGTAGTAGAAACAAATTTCAGAAGAATAGATATCCTTCAAAAAAAGGAAATGGAAGTGAAATTGCTCAGAGACAGTTAAGGAACAACATTTTGCCTCTTAAATAGTTGCACAAGAGAGGAAATTAATGTAGGATGAGAAGTGGTGTCCTAGTTATTAAGAATGTGGAATTCAGGCCCAGACTGTGTGGGTTCACGTGTCCATTTTTGTCACTTATTGGCTGTGTGACTTTGGACAAGTTGCTTAATCTCTTTCTGCTTTAGTGTCCTCATCTGTCAAATGGGGATAAGAATAATAACTACTTCAGAGGGCTGTTGGAGAGTTAAATAAGTTTATTCATGTAAAGTGCTTAGACAATGTTTGGTACATGGTAAATGCTATGTGTTAGCTCTACTCTCAGGATTATTAATAATAGGAGCCACAAGGGAGAATAATGACAAACTATATGACAAAAGTAGGTTCAGGGTCGTGAACTGGATTAGAGAACAGGGTGGTTTCTACGGGAAGTAGGAAAATTCCATTGATTAGGATGCTGAGAGGTGGTTTGTGTAGGACACTAGAGTACGGTTAATTGAGCATGCCCAAGGTGGTTTGTGCAGGACACTAGAGTACGGTTAATTGAGCATGCCCAAGGTTGGCAGCCCAGGGAAGAGGAGATGACACGACAGATCATATTTCCTTGGCTTGGCTTCTGACTCTGTCCCTGTCCCATGAGTCAGCATTGTCTGAAGGATACAGGATTGGCAAGGCAAGGCTAACAATTCACATCTCATATACTTTAGTGGGCCTGGTTTTGATCAGGAAGCTCTGGAGGCTGGAAGATTCAGAGAAGGTAGGACCCCTAAACTTACAGATGTTATATATGTCTATGTCAATTACATCTCAATAAAGCTGGAAAAAGTAAAATAAAAACAGAAAAGGAGTTTAAATGCTTCCCACTAAATTGGTAAGCTGTCTTGCGTATGTACCATACCCAACTCCCCCAGCCAGCCTCCCAAATAAGGAAGGCTATAAGATCCCCGAGAGCAGGATTCACCTCGTGCCTCCTATGGTGCCCTACGTGGCTACTAAAAATGCAACCAGGTGGCAGGAGACAGTGAGGCCACTCAGGCAGAATGGGGACTGTGTGGTCCTGTGTCAGGAACAAAACTCCTCTGATGCTTGCTCCAGAGGCTAAATTAATAGTAATCATGGTTATTTAAACCTACCCCTTAGAGCCCCTACTGAATCCTTCTTATTCAGTAGGTACACAGAAGACATTACTCCCCATTCCGTAAATGGAAAGAGAGAAGCAGGAAGTGCCTCTGGCTGTTTCTGTACTGGGGATACTGAGCACCTTTCCTAATTCACTTAATTTAGGAATTAACAGCCCAACTACCACTGCCATCTCTTACTTCCCCCTGAAAAATCCAGATGTTGCCAAAATACTTTGTTGTATTGTTTCAGCAATTCTCACAATTACTAACGAACCATTTTGATATGCCAATCAAACACAATCTGTTAGTGGTGTTCTGGCATTAGTCCCACAAATTCCTTTGACTGGTAAAGAACCCCAATGTGCTCATATATTAAGTCTGGATTGCCTGACTTCTAAGGAAAGAGTGTCTAAGATAATGTGAACTTAAAAGTCCAACAAATGCTGGTGCTGGACACACCAGAGAATAATTTGCTGCAAATAAAGCAGATTCCAGTAATAATGGATAATATTTAATGAAAGCTCCATACATGCCAGGGACTTCATATATAATACCTCACTGAATCCTCACAATAACAGGTATTATAACCACTCCCACCCCCTCTAATACATGAGGACCCCGAGGCTGATCGATGCTGGACAATTTGTCCATGGCCTTGTAGCCAGTAAGAGGCAGTGCTGGGATGTGAACTCAGACAGCTGGGCTCCAGAGCCTCTCTAAGTGTTGGGGAAACAAGAAAGTGGAATTTTCCTTGCAGTGGCCTGTGGGCAGGAGGCTGGAGGCACTAGAACTGCAAATACAGTAAAAATAGTTTATGTATATTGAGAACCATTTATGAGCTCTGACTTCCAATGGAAGCCAGAAAATCATTGCCAAGTGATTGCTGTGAATGCAGAATGACATTTTATTTGTGTTCATTTGGTACAAAAAGTTGGTACCTGGGAATAGAGAAAGTAGAGAGGTAATTTGCTGGTCTTTTGTCTCTTCCAGCACTATTATTTAGACTCTGCTTCAATTGTCATAAATTTTCTTCTAAATGTCTCTTGAAGGTCATAGAGGCACTTTTACGACCTTCGCAATGGCATAGGTTCAAGTAACACTGCAAACTAGTTTATCCATACATCAAACTGACTTGTATCAAGGAACTTACAGCTCAGCAGTAGGTGAGAAGAGGGGGTCCCATGGTGGTCCATTTATCACCATGGCTATGTGATACTACTCTATATTTAGTTTATTTGGAAGCATGGTGTGCCCAGTCTTCAATTTATTTCTGACACTTGACAGACTAGTGCTGTTTCTTTGTTTCAAGAAAAAAACGACTCAAAAAGATGAAACAATCACATTTCCAGTGTTTGAAGCATCAATGGGAAACTCTGAATAGTGAATTTTGAATAAAGAAAATTTATTTGGTCAGTTACTTAATATTTATTGGATAATATTTCTTGGACACTTCCTATGGGCCAGGCATTCTTCTACATTCCAGGGATGCAAATGTGACCAAAACTGACAAAAATCTCTGTCTTCATGGAGTTACATTCCATAATATGTTATTATCATAAAA
The DNA here is from genome assembly GCF_030028045.1 of Hippopotamus amphibius kiboko. Classification (NCBI taxonomy): domain Eukaryota; kingdom Metazoa; phylum Chordata; class Mammalia; order Artiodactyla; family Hippopotamidae; genus Hippopotamus; species Hippopotamus amphibius. The sequence goes on along the minus strand of NC_080187.1, from coordinate 84,117,905 downwards.
TTAACTAGACAGAAAGAATAGGTAGTAGTTAAATCACTTAAAATTGTTATATTTAAGAATATTGCAAATTCCCTGGTTGTCCAGTGGTTAGGGCTCCGAGCTTTCACTGCCAAGGGCCCTGGTTCAATACCTGGTCAGGGAACTAAGGTTCCATAGGCTGCACGGCATGGCCAAAAACTCCCTGAAAACCAAACCAAACCAAAACAAACCAAAAAAAAAAAAAAAAAAAAAAAAAGCAAAACTCACTTACGTGGATTAACTGTGGCCTGACCATCACTTCTGTATTCATACTTTATGATTAATTTATTAATCCTGGATTTAGCCTGCATTCTGGTTTGGAGAGAAGCTAGTAAAAGCTATAAAGAATATAAAAAACATGATTGTGTCTATAAAATTATAAACAACATATAGCAAAGGGCACTAGATATTTAAAGTACATCTTTAAACTGATAAAATTGAAAATGTGATTTAATTTTTGATAATATTATTGACAACAAAGTTCCTTGCCAGTGTTTTCAAAATACTTTTACAGACTTAAAATTAAAAAAAAAAAGAAACCCTGAACCCCAAAGAGAATAAAAATACTATAATTTGAATGTAATGTAATGTAACTTTGCAATTTTGAAATATGTACCTTTTCACTTTTATGGTTTCTTAGGTACAGTGTAGCCTCATTAATACAACATATGGATCCTCTACCACATTTTAAGTTGTGATCCTAGAAATTTCATTGGCACCATCTCAGCACCCGTTTCCTGTAGGACTCTGATACAATTTTCCCACGTGCAGAAAAATAGAGAGGCCAGATTTGCTGAATTCAGTTTTGGAATTCCCAGGAAGGACATGAATATCACATAAGCCTAATTTAAACACAATAAAAATGAAAGTGTAAATTATTAGAGAAATGGAAATCAAAACTACAATGAGGTATCACTTCACATTAGTTAGAACGGGCATCATCAGAAAATCTACAAACAATAAATGCTGGAGACGATGTGGAGAAAAGGGAACCCGCCTATACTGTTGGTGGGAATGTAACTTGGTGCAGCCACTATGGAGAACAGTATGGAGGTTCCTCGAAAAACTAAAAATAGAGTTGTCATATAATTCAGAAATCCTACTCCTGGGCATATATCTGGACAAAACTATAATTCAAAAAGATGCATGCACCGCTATGTTCACAGCAGCACTATTTACAATACCCAAGACATAGTGACAACCTAAATGTCCATCAACACCTGAATAAAGACATGGTACATATACACAGTGGAATACTACTCAGCCATAAGAAGAACGAAATAATGCCATCTGCAGCAGCATGGTTGGACCTAGAGATTATCATACTAAGTGAAGTAAGTCAGACAGAGAAAGACAAATACCATATGATATCACTTATATGTGGAATCTAAAATATGACAAAAATGAACTTATCTACGAAAAAGAAACAGACTCACAGACATAGAGAACAGACTATGGTTGCCAAGGGAGAAGGGGTTGGGGGAGGAATGGAGTGGGAGTTTGGGGTCCTACTATATAGCACAGGGAACTATATTCAATATCCTGTGATAAACCATAATGGAAAAGACTATGAAAAAGAATATATGTGTGTGTAACTGAATCACTTTGCTGTACAGCAGAAAGTAACACAACACTGTAAATCAACTATAATAGAAAAAAAAGAAAGTGTATTTAAACTCTGGGAAAACAAGAAAGGGCACAAATAACAAGTATATAACATTTTCCAATGAAAATGTACTTATATTGAGAATCAGTCCAATTCATTGATCTGCTCTCCTGTTCCCGAGAAAGGCCAGGAGGAAACTAAGATTACTCTTATCATGGGTTCATTTCAAACACAGCTTGGCTACTTTCAGATTCCGCTCATGCTCTGGTGTGCCCCCATTTGCTCCCTAGTTCATTCTTTTGTATTACTTGTTTCGTCTCTCACTTTGCTCCTACTGAACACCCTTCTGAGGACAGAGACAACGCTTTTTTCATTTTATATTATTCCACAGCATAGTAGTGCTAGATGCTTAACAAATACATATTTAATAATAAAGTGAAATCAGCCTGTATTTTTTTAAATGAGCCCATATACTCATATATATGAGGTTGGAAGCAAAGGCTTCTTTCTAGTCCGACACAGAACTGTGTCACTTTCCTCTTAGCATTTGACACTGCTAATGACCCACTGCTTCTTGCATCATTTTCCTCCCGTGTATCTGAGATGTGTGTACTATTTTCTCATACTGGTAGACATGTCACGATATAAAACCTCCCTTCTTTGAACTTCAAGTGTAGTCAGAATCAGCATTTCACAGTTATTTCTGATTGCTTGTGTTTGCCATTTTGCTTGCTTGGTTGGAAGTATAACCTTCTTGAACGTGGGTGTCTTACACATTACACATCTTCGTATTTCATATTTTGCCTACCTGTGTGCTGGCACCCTGCAGATGCTCAGCAAACACTTATCTCTTGATTGACAGCTAGAAAGTTGTGGGACTAGAGCTTTGCAAGGAAGGAGGATGCTCTAATAGGCAGAAAACTCACTCTGAGACAGAAAAGAGTTGAGGGGCCTGGGCCCAGTGTTGGACTTAGGTCATGGTCAGCAGAAACTCTTTGGACTGATACAGAGTGGTACTGATTCTCTGGCTTAGTTCCTAGACTCTGTGCCCAAATACGACTGCATGGGTCCTTTAAACTAAGAGAGCCAGTCTTCTTTTTGGTGGTTGAATGGCACTTGCAGTAGTAGTGACAGAGGCGAGTGTGGTGGAAACACTGAATGGAACAGGACCACCACCATGTAGTGAAGTGGAGAACATGGGAGTAAGGAGCAGTTCCGTTGGGCACTGACCATTACACACCTGGGCGCCCTGGAAAAGTATGGTACACAGTAAAGACTAGGAATCCCACCACGGGGGCTTGACATGAAGACAGTTACCACTCCATTCTCCCCCAGGGCTGATGTAATCTAATCTTTCCTAGTCTCTGCTTTCATAGGCAGTCCAGGCAAATTGCCACTTCAGCTATTCTATCTGTGTCCCACCTTGGATATTACCAAGTTATTCCCTTGTGCTCTACTTGCCAAGTATCTTCCTTCATGGTATCTTCAAAACGACTCTTTCATTCATTCTTCAACACGTATTTAATGAGCACCTTATATGCACTACAGTGTTCTAGGTATGGGGATACTCTAGTGAACAAAACAGGCCAAATCCTTGCTCTGGTGGAACTTATATTCTAGCTTAAATCTCTCTTCTAAGACATAGTCTTCCAATTAAGTAGCAAAGGCGGCCATTAATATATAAAATCCCTGCTGACTTTTACTGAGTACCAACTGCACTTGAGATAGTGCTAAATGCTCATTTAATCTTCATCACAATTCTAGGTGGAAGGTTCTATGAGGAAGCATTGGGAAAAAACCTTTTTATTTTGAAGTAATTATAGAGTCACAGGTAGTTGTAAAAAGATGTACAGGGAGGTGCTGTGCACACTTTACCCAGCCTCTCCTAAAGATAGCATGTTGCACAACTATAGTACAATATCAAAACCAGGAAGTTGGCATGCATAATCTATTGAATTCACTCAAATTTTGCCACTTTTATGTGCACTTATTTGTGATTGTGTATGGGATGTATGCTGTTTGTGTTGCTCTATACAATTTAATCACATGTATTACCTCATGTAACCACCCCTGCAATCAAGATACTTAACTTTTCCATTACCATTAGATTCCTTTGTACTACCCCGTAATATCTACATCCATCCCTCTCCTCATCCCTGGTACTCACTAATTTGTTATCTATATAATAATTTCATGATTGTTATATAAGTGGAATCATGCAGTATGTATCCTTTTGAGATTGCCTTTTTCTACTCAGTACCATTTCCTTGAGGGGCATCCAAGTTGTAGCAGATATCAACAGTTGGTTCCTTTTATTGTCGAGTAGTATTCTACAGTATGGACTAACCACATCCATGCATTGAGGGATATCTGGATAATTTCCAGTTTGGGGCTATGGTGAATAAAGATGCTACAAGCATTTATACACAAGTTTCTGCATAAAAATAAGATTCATTTCTCTGCGATATATGCATAAGAATACAATTTCTGGGTCATAAAACCATTTATAGTTTTTAAAAGGAACAGTCAAATTATTTTCCAGAGTGGCTGTACCATTTTATATTCCCACCAACAATGTATGAGTGATGCAGTCTTTTTTTGCATTCTTGCCAGCATTTGGTATTACTGTTATTTTTTATTTTAGCTATCCTAATGGGTACAGTTATATCTCATTGTGTTTTTTTAAATAAATTTATTTATGTATTTACTTATTGGCTGCATTGCGTCTTCATTGCTGTGTGAAGGCTCTCTCTAGTTGCGGAGAGCGGGGGCTACTCTTCGTTGCGGTGCGCAGGCTTCTCATTGCGATGACTTCTCTTGTTGCAGAGCGTGGGCTCTGGGTGTGAGGGCTTCAGTAGTTGTGGCACATGGGCTCAATAGTTGTGGGCTCTAGAGTGCAGGCTCAGTAGTGGTGGCGCACGGGCTTAGTTGCTCCGTGGCATGTGGGATCTTCCCAGACCAGGGCTGGCACCTGTGTCCCCTGCATTGGCAGGTGGATTCTTAACCACTGCACCACCTGGGAAGTCCGTCTCACTATGGTTTTAATGTGCATTTCTCTAATGGCCTATGATGTTGAACATTTTTTCATGTACTTATTTGCTGTTTGTATATCCTCACTAGTGAAATGTTTGTGCCTTATCCTTTGCCCATTTTCTAACCGGATTTTTTTTTTAATGTTATGTTTCAAGAGTTATTTATATATTCTAGATACAAGTCCTTTGCCAGATATGTGGCTTGCAAATATTATTTTTCCATCTGTAATTAGTCCTTTCATCTCCTTAACACTCTTTCACAGGGGAAAAGTTTTTAATTTTGATGAGGTCCAATTTATCAATTTTTCCTTTGACACATTGGGTTTGGTAACACATCTAAGAATTCTTTGCCTAGTCCTCAAAGCTTTTATTTCTATTTTTTTCCTAGAAATTTTTAGTTTTATGTTTCACATTTAAGCCCCTCATCCATTTTTTTTTTAATTGGAGGATACTTGATTTACAATATTGTGTTAGTTTTAGGTGTACAGCAAAGTGAATATGTTATATATATACATATATCCACTCTTTTTAGCTTCTTTTCCCATATAGGCCATTACAGAGTATTGAGTAGTGGGGTTTGTTTTTTTTTTTTTTTTAGTTAATTTTTCTATAAAATATGAGTTTTGGTTGTGATCCATTCTTTTGCCTATGGATGTCCAATTGCTATTATACCCATTTTAAAGATCAGGAGTGGAAGGTCTAGTGAAGTTAAATGATTTGCTCACCATCATACCGGTAGTAAGGGAAGGCACTGGGGTTTAAATGCAGGAAGTCTGACTTGAAACTATGTGCTCTTAATAGCTATACTTCTCTGTGTCCAAAGCATCACTCTCTCTGCATTCCCCAAGTAAACAGAAAACACACTCTGAATTCACCTTCCATGCAGGACAGAAAGAAATGTATTCAGAAAATGGAAGCCATCTAACCTGCCTAGAGTTATGTGAGGAAATCTAGAGCTTTATTCATTAGCTTTGCTTTGAACAAAAAGTACATGATTTAAAAAATAAACTATAATTTCCAACGTCATGCATCCTTTCAATCATATAAAGACAAAGTGTAAACCAGAAAAACAGAGATGAAATTGAGATCTGCATTAAGTAAGGACAGTGCTCTATTTTTGCTGATGAAGTATTAACAGACTGATGAGGTTGGAGGTTCAGGCCTTAAAATTTCTGGTTCCACATAGCGTCTGTGGTCTCTGAGGGCATATCTTATCTGCTATCTGTCAATAGCACAACGGAAATTGTGTACCATTGAGAACAAATGTAGCCTTGCAGTAACAGAAATGGAAAAAGATATGCTCTGGGAATTCTAACTGCATTACTGTCAAATGGAGCCAGGAAGTACCGATATTACAGTCAGTAACGTCTTCTCGGCCAAATACTCGGCACTATTTTCAGTGCTGGAATTAAAAATCTGTTGCAGCACTAGGGGAAAATGACATGAGGAATATCCTACAGAAAAAGCTTTCTTTCTAATTGCTGCTGGCTCTGAAGTGTTGGCTTTCGACATTGAGAACTTCTAGATAGTTCTAGAGACTTTATTTTGCAGCAGGCCCCAGGGCACAAGCATTTTGCTGAGAGAGCATCTTAAATGCCAATAATAATCCTATAATGTTGTATAATATCATTGAAAGTTTATTATTTACTCAGCTATAGAAATGCTGGACATCTTAGGACAGGATTCTAACACAGTGAAATTATGTTCCTGTGGGAAAACGATGCTCGCTGATTGAAGAAAATCCTGTCTGAAAGTGAGACTGTGCTTATGTTGACACTTCCCTCAAAATAATGTGTGTTTATTCTCTAAGGTTCTGTAATGAAAAATTTCAAACACAGGAAAAGGCTGAAGAGTAGTATAACGAATCACCATACTCCTAAATTGTTAGCGTTTTCTATATTTGCTTTATTAATATATGTATATATTTATAATTTTTTTCTGAATCATTTTAAAGTGAGTGGCAGATGTCACGCTAAACATTTCACGTGTTATCTTCTAAGGACACGGTCATTCTCCTACACAATCATTACACTGTGTATGTGTGCATTTTGTCTGTATGTAATAGGTGGCACGTTGCCTTAACTGGCTACACACCTCCTCATGGTGTTGTGTTTGTTTGTTTGATTTTTGGAAAACATGGTCAATTATTTTTATATTTATAATTTTGTCCCCAAGGCTAGTTATTAAGTGTATGTAAAACAAAGTACCTGTTTTATTTGTTAGGACCTCCTTCTTTTCTTACTTATCCCACCAACCCATGAGAGCAGATCAACAAAAATCATTTGGCTCATTAAAAAAAAAATTACTCTAGACACAAATATTCATTTCCTGACTCTGCTTGGTATTAGCTCACTGATGGACAATACAGACCATACAGATATTTATAAATGCAAATACTATGTTGCAATTTGGAGTCCATAGTTTGGATTTAAGAGGGCAGTTTGTAAAATCTCTGAAATCATATGTAAAATTTGGTGTGCATATGAATTTTCGGCGACGGGAGGAAGAGTAGCCACAGCTTGCATCAGATTCCCATGACTCTAAAAAGGTTAAGAATTGCTGATCTAATGCTTTCAAAACACACTTTGAAAGCTGGGTGACATTATCATAAAGGGCACAAATGATCAACTGCTAAATGACGGAAAGGAGGAATTCCAAAAGGACCCATCTAGTCTACCCAGTGACAGCCTGATGCCACCAAAGTGGGTTCCGGCCCAGGCAAGCTAGAGCAGAAGGCAGCACGAAGCGTGTTACACACACTGACAGGTTCTCAATTAGTTCAAACTCTTCAGGAAAAAGATCTGAATGTCACTGCAGATGACCCAATTCTATTCAGTCGGCAGAGACTGGGCGGAGCTCCAAAGGACAGCTCTGGGGCCCAGGCACTCATCTCACTCGAGGGCATTTGTTCTAAATGTCCCCCCTCTGCAGGCTCTGGCAGCCTTTAGGGTGGCTTACTACCATGACTGCGCTCACCTGGAAGAAGCACAGAAGGGGGAAGCAGAAAAACCCTAACTAAACAAGGGAGAGAAAGGAAAAGAGTTTCCTCCTTTACCTGCCAGGTCATTGCGGAAACGAGAATAAATGCCAAAGGGAATAAAACAGGTGCATAAAGAAGCGCTGGTGCTGTGCTAGGTGTTCTCACATGGCTATCTTAACGGCATTAGCAGAACTATGAGTACCTCCTTTGCACCACTGTTTGGTAGCTGGAAGCAAGTGCAGCTCAGACAGATAAAGTAACTGGATGGGGTAAGGACAGCTAGTTATCTAGTGAGCGGGGGCCAGGGTTAGAACCCGTGTCTTTGAATGCAATTTCCCATCACAAATAGTGTGGGAGGATAGGTGTGGAACACACAAAGGGTAAAGAACAATAAACAAGTGAAGTTCCCTCATTTTGTAGGGTTGTTCGCTTGCTGTGCTTTGTTTTGTGTTAGCTTCTGTTGAAAAATGCAGGTGGGAGACAAATCAATAGCACTTAGCTTTTGAAAGACTTGAGTTAGATGCATTACCCCATGTAATATTCATAGCTCCGTACACATCATCAATCCCATTTTATTGCTGGAAAAAGTGAGGCTGAGTGAGGCTGAGTAAATAGCCCAAGGCTACAGATGTAGATAAAGTAGGGGTTCATGCCCAGTACTGTACGGCCAGGATGCAGCTCTTCACTAAAGGCTCGAGGCAATGGGATCAGGAAGTATGTTAACATCTGGGAGGGCACAGACATCCAGGCCATTAGAGAGCATCTAGTTGAATGAGAAGAGGTTATTTTCTCCAAATGAGCCCCCCTTCTATCCAATACACACATTTTTGAGAAGTTCTGTAGGAAATCAAGTTTTAGTAAATTGAATTTATCATTATTGCCAATGAATATTCATTAGGCAGATGATTCTCATACTTTCTTTTTTACCAGTTTGCTTTATTGAACTGGAGATTCACAAGCATTTAAACATCTTGGGATATCTAAAGGAACCTCTGTTTTGTTTGTTTTTTGTAATAGAATAATTGTTTCCCAATGAGTTAGACTGTGACATTTGTATTTCTAATATTAATGTATTAAAAACATACAGGGTAGGATTCAAGGAGACAAAGCCATGGAATGACAGAATAATGGAAAGTGTTTTAAAAACGCCTGGCTTGTCAATCAGTAGTTCTGTGGCCTCCAGCTAGCTGCTGGAGGGTTCTAAGTCTCAGTTGCTATACATGTAATATACAGATGACAGCTATCTCAGAAGGTTGTTTCATATCAAATTAAATAAATTTTACATAGGTAAAATTCCCAAATCCCCTATAAGCACTTAATAACCACATATGAGAATGCAAAATTACAAGAATTAAATATCTAAACTTAGAGATGGAAGATAGCCAGGTTGAAATTCCTATCCCTGAACAAATCTTGAATCTCTCCAAGAATTTCAACTTCATGGAACTGCAGAGAACTGGGCAGGTCAGTCATTCTCATCCTAAATAGATGAGAATGAAATCTGCTTCAATTTTTCCATTTTCTCATTAACTAATCATCATTTTGCATTTGCAAGTGGTTTTCCCAATGCAAAGATTCTCTCTCACAGCTCTTTATCCCTCTCTCATAACCCTGTTAAAAAGTCACCAGGTGAAGCCACTATATTATAGGTAGTTGTATGGGTTTTCCACTTTTATGTGGTGGTTTGTTTGCAAAACGGCTGCAATTATTCTCCTCCCTGTCTCCACGTACCTTTGCAACAGTGACTGTCGTTCTCCCACATCAGGAGGTGCAGTTTATTTCCCTTCCCTTTGATTTGGGCTGATCTTACAACTTGCTTTGGTTAAGAGAATGTGGTGGAAGTGACAGTGTGCCAGCCTAGGTCTCAAGGGCCTTTGCACACACGTAGACATTCGCCTAGAATTCTGCCCAGCCACCACGCGAACCAGCCCAGGCTAGCCTGCGAGCTGTCCCCTGTCATGCCAGCCATCACCCAGACAGATGACAGACTTCTCACTGAGCAGTGAGGCAAATACTCTGGGGACGTGTATGTGTGTGGGACCTCCCTAGGTGTCTTTCTCACCAAGGATCTTGTTTGGACCTGGGGTCATATTGGCAATATCTGGATAATGATGACAATATTCTCAAATCTCCAAATATGCAAACTGAGATGGACACATCTCCTTTAACATAAGAGCTGGACTACGATGAGAGCTTTTAGGCCCTTCTGAATCCATTTACCCACAGTTATTCAGAGGAAGCAAACCAACTTCTAAAACATAAGGCACAGTGATGAGGGAAGAGGAGAGGGAAGAGGCCGAGAGAAAGAAAATATTTCTAATTAACTCGGAAAACCTACAAATATTTACTCTATTAATCACACCTCAAACCATATGCACTCTTAAAATATGTTCATTAACAGATTTCTAAGATCATTCATGCTTCAGTATAATAACTTGAATTTATTAGAGGGATGAAGAAATTAAAACTTGGTTCTTTTGGTTGATACCCTGGTAAACAAGAAAAATCTTTTCGCTCTGCTGAAGAGGTCACAAAATAAAATTACGATCATAACATATTTGAGCAGCCAAAAAGCATTATGTCTTACACAACTTTAATCTGCCTGGAACCTTTCCATGAAAGCATCATCAGTTTTATCTAAAAATGGCTCTCCTGCTGTTATTAATCCATGTGCCTCGCTGAGCACTCACTGAATAAGGAAGATCAGATCCATGTGGAAAATAAGGAGTTGAATCTTCACCTTTTTAGAGGTTAGAGTTGTGTGCCTTTCTCTCTGTACTGCTGGGCAAAACATCTTCATATGTCTTGGGTTTATTTTAGGTTGCTTCAACATTTAAAAAGACTAATATTTATGTATTTGACTATAAAAACAATACATGTTCAGTGGGACGTATAGGTCTTGACAGGGGGTTTGCAGGGCCAGGACAAGGGGGAGGCAAATGTCTCACTGGTGTCATGCACAAAATTTAAAGGGCATCAAAAAACTCAGTAATGCAAATGATACAAATGTAATCTTTCAAAAGTCAAAATTAATGCACAGATTCCATGATGAACAAAAGATCAAAATTTTAAATAAAGGTAGGCTTCGACCCTGTACTTGAATGACCCTTTCTCGTGTACCTTATCCTAATCCGGGCCCTGGTTCCAATAAAACTTTATAAAAACAATCAGCTGAAGAAATTTTGGGAAACAGAATAATGTATATGACTAATTGTTATAGCATACGTACAATACGTAGGGGGATACATGACTAATGGTTAATTACACCATCTAAAATACAGGACCCAGATTAATTTGTTAAATTATTAGGAATAGCTTGAGCATGGGTCACAAAAGACATTCCAGAAACAACATGGTATACAAAATGTTTTACTTCACTCTTCTAACAATAAAGTGCTACAACACTAAAAAAAAAAAACAACCTAAACTGAACAATCAAACAAAACAATTGGCTGGCCTATGGGCTATAGCTTGTCAATGTGATTTTTAGAAAATACTGCATTACAATATGATTTATCTTGAACTGAGGTTTTGGATGCCTGTTTAAATTTTGTGCCTTACTCACCTCACCCCAGTTCCAGCCCTGGGAGTTTGGATTTTATTTTAAGTTGAAATGATAAGCAAACGAAGTTTTTCAAGCAAGGGCTTGATGAGATGAAATTTTAAAAAGATGGCTTTGGCTGCCGTATAGATTGGAAGGAGGACAAATGTGGAAACTAGGAGACTAGTTAGGAGGCTGATGCTCCAGTCTAGTCTGTTCTTATCTAAGTCATCAAAGACCACTCTGGTATAAAGACAGTGGCCACGTCCCTGTCCTCACATCTCACTGGACATCTCAGCATCTGTCTTCCTGCTGTCATTCTCACCCGGCTCTCCTACCTCACTGACGTCTCCTCTCCAGTCTTGAGGACTCTGCTCTCTTCTGTTCTCAAACAATCCCTGGCCTTAAATACCATCAACAGACATCTATAGTCCTGACCGTGTCCTCTCCAAACATGCGCATCCAATTGCCCACCTGCCATTTCCATTTGATTTCCAGTGGGCAGACCTCACAAGGCCAAAGTCCACGTTCATAGATACTAAGGTAGGTGCCTTTCTCTCTGTACTGCTGGATCAGTCCAGTCACAAACTCAGATGTTACAAAGCATCTTTATATTTCTTTGGTTTCTCTTAGGTTGTTTAAACTTTTTTTTTAACACTTAAAATAACACGTATGTGTTTGGACTATAAAAGCAACACGTGTTCACTGGAAATTTTTATTTCTGCTCCCCAAACCTGTCAATCTTCCCTCTACCTTTCAGCAGAGGATAGCACTTTCATCTACCCAACTTCTCAAGCCGAAAAATTAGAAGTCTTGCTGAATTTTTCTCTTTTTCTCTAGATCCAATCTACCAGCAAATCCCACCAATTCTATTGCCAAAATGTGCCTCCATTTTTCTGTCAATAATATCAGCACCAACCTCAGTAGGCTGAGGACCTAGTGCCCACCTACCTAGGGTAGGGTCCGCCCCAGTTGGAAGAAGCTGGGGTGACAGGGGTGGTGAGGGGAAGAGTGTGTGAACAGGAGTGTTAAATTTCCAGCACAGGTTGTAGGGAGGGAGACTGGCTCAGCTTTTGGGAGGGGGGAGATGCAGGCTGGAGAAGACTGGCTCCTCCTGTGCCTGGGCCTCCCCAGGTGGCACAGAGTCTAGAAAGCATCCCAGCTTTAGGCCCACTGCACACACTCCCTTACATCTTGTGCTGGGTCCACACATCTGGATCTGGGACCAGAGGGAGAAATACTCCAGCAGGCCCTGGGAGGTGCATCTGGTCGATCCTGGAGGGAGCAGGGTGATCTCAGGGAAGAGGTGTCTAGTCATCATCTGGGAGGCTGCCCTAGAAGAGAGGATCACACAGCTCAGCCAGAGCTCAGCTTGTGTGGCTCAGAATTCATGGCCTGGCACAGGTTGGCACCAGGCGGCAGTGTACCAAGACCACAGGAGCAGTGTGCCAAGCTAACTCCTCTGGGGGCCAAGTTCACTAAGGCAGGGGCCACTTAATGGTCCGTACATCTACGAGCTCTGCTCACACAGACCAGATGAAGTTTGTTCTCTTGATTTGCTGTTGTTTGATTTGGCTTTGAGGGTGGCTTATGTGGGGCTGTGATGCTATGACTTTTCACGTTTCGTGATTGCAAGATCCTGCTTTTTTTTTAAATAGAGATTTGAATGAATTCATTAATCATCCACCCACTTACAAAAATCAGTTGATTTGATTTAGTAACTACTGCCTTTGAATGCTCTTTGCATATCAAATGTAAGCTGTCGTGACCCTACTGAAATGAAGAATTTTTATCTTAATGTTAAACATTGAAAAATGATAAACATGTGCTTTACTTGTTCCTGCATTTTACTAAATTCAGTGGATACTATAGCATGAAAATGTTAGATTTAATAGCTCTTTTCTACTAAACTGTCTGTTGCAGAGATCAAAGGACCTATTATTCAGGTCAGTTATGTTTTTCATTGATCTTGTTTGTTTAAAGTATCTCTAGCTTGTTTTTTGACATGTTCCTGCTACTCCACACTTGCCACCACCATTAAATCTGAATAATTGGTGGAAATGTCCCTAAAATGGTAGCAAATTGAGCATGGAAACTTTGGGGTATATTTCTCTGTATGTGGAGTGTTTGCTACTGATGGGCCAGCAAGCGAGTCTAATCCAGATATGTTCCAGAGGATGGGTAAGAGGGGCTTGTTGCCATAGACACTGTGTCCCAGGACAACTGCCCCAAACACTCCTGCATCCTTTGGAAGGAGCAGACATGTCATGTCTGAGCCTTCTCTCTATAACATATATTTACCAAAAATAACGATGAACATCTGCGTATGCCTTTCCAGTTTGTAAAGCACTTGCAATACGTCACTATTAACATGTCGCTTAGGACAGCAGTTCGCAACATTAACTTTTTCTGCAACACGTGAGAATGATACTGATGTGTGTGACACTTGTACAGCAATGGGCCAGAGATGTGCTTAATCCACAGAGTGCAGGATTTCCCAGAACTTCACATCTTTGCCTCCTTCCTCTTTGTGGAAGCTTGTTGGAACTCAACTGAGTGTGGCTGAGGTTCTTGAGATAATCTTGAAACTATTCCAATTGGTGAAAGTAAATTTATGAACCTGGGTACGTAAGTCATTGTGAATACAAACTACCTATGACATGCCTCACACCTGAAAACACACTAGTCTCTCCCCACACCGCAGCTGTGAACTTGGAGCTTAGTGAGGAATAGCATCTCTCATCTAAAGATCAAAGATTTATGTAAAGTGAGAATAAGATGCAGTGTTGGAGATCAGGATGATGGAAGTACTGGTATTACTGATGGTGGGGAGAGATGGTGTTTAGAATTGTTGATTTCTGTTCGTTTCTGGAAATGAATAGAGTATTAGGACAGTCAGGTTCAAATGAATGTAGCTGGAGGACTGGCTTCTGAGGAATAAGGCCATTCAGCCTAAATTTTAAGTAAGACCCTTACTATGCCAGGAAGGGTCTATGTATTTCACATAGATTCATTTGCTGAATCCTTGTAACAGTCTGCGACATAAGTTCTATTTTCATCCCCCTGTTACAGAATGGCAAAACAGAGGAAACTGAGGAAGGGGAAGATTAAATTACTTGCCTAAAGCTTACTGTAGTAAATGAAAGCACAGAGTCTGAATCCAGGCAACCTACCCAAGGTCTGAGTCCCTAATCATCACGCTACTCTCTAGCTCCAATTCTAGCTTGTTTAATTTTAAATTACACTCCTGTTTTCCTCATTTGACCTTAGCTTATGTAAATTTTCTCTATATTTTTACACAAGTAATATGCTTGATAGATAAAAAGTTCATGTTTATTAAAAAAATCATGCCACTTTCATGTTTTGCTTAATGGATACTCGCACATACCTGAAAACAGGATTCTTCATTAGGTATATTTGTCATCATTAATGCTAACTTGTTCACACTGAAAATTTTGTAGATGATTATATTAGTATTCTCATTCTGTGATCTCTAAGTCTAAAAGTACATTTACTTAGAGCAGACTTCCCTGGTGGTGCAGTGGTTGGGACTCTGTGCTCCTAATTCAGGGCACCCAGGGTTCGATCCCTGGTCAGGGAACTAGATCCCACACGCAGGCCGCAATTAAGAGTTTGCATGACACAACAACAAGGAGCCCGTGTGTCACAACTAAGGAGCCAGCAAGATGCAACTAAGGATCCCACCTGCCACAACTAAGACCCAGTGCAACCAAATAAATAAATATAAAAAAAATAAAAGTACACTTAAATAGGGCCTTTTTCCTGAACTAACCTTGGACTGGAACTTCCAGAACAAACTTTGACCAGGCATGAAACTACACAAGGAGAATAAGAAATATACAGTACTTAAAGGTGAGAAAAGATATCCTATTATATTACATTCTGTTTTGTATAATTTCTTTAGATGCTCCTCATCACCACTGATGGAAAGAATAACTTTAGAATTCAAGCTCTACATTGTAAAGATACGTAGAGAGGGGAAACATGACCAAGGACATAAAACACGCCTGGATGTTATAATATATCCACGTCCCAGAGATCACATTAGCTATTGTATTAACGTAATTTTTTTTTTAATTTATTTTATTGTTTATTTTTTGGCTGCATTAGGTCTTTGCTGCTGTGCTTGGGCTTTCTCTAGCTATGGCGAGCAGGGGCTACTCTTTGCTGTGGTGCGAGGGTTTCTCATTGTGGTGGCTTCTCTTGTTGCGGAGCATGGACTGTAGGCGCTCGGGCTTCAGTAGTTGAGGTGCGTGGGCTCAGCAGTTGTGGCTTGCGGGCTCTAGAGCACAGGCTCAGTAGTTGTGGTGCTCGGGCTTAGTTGCTCCTCGACATGTGGGATCTTCCTCGACCAGGGCTCGAACCCGTGTCCCCTGCATTGGCAGGTGGATTCTTAACCACTGCGCCACCAGGGAGGTCCCAATGTGATTTCTATTCATACTCATTTGTAAAGACCATGATATCTGGAATTGCCACCATTCTAGGAATATCTTATATTGGTGGTTGGCTGTAAACTAGACATTATTTTTGTTTTTAACTTAAAAAATGTCTTTGCTCCTCGCAGAGTGTGTTGCATTGTTACAATTAATTATTCAGGACTCTGATTTAGCATATTTTAGTTTGTGAGCTTGTGGCTATAAGAGAAAAATAAGGACATATTTTGTTCTTCAGAGTAAAATTTCCACATATAACAAAATAAATGTGGTATGTTTTTTAATTATGGTGGCAAAAAATAAATGTGTGTTTTTAACACATGATGCCAAAGAAGGGTGTGGAACACATGGAGCGCAGGATAGAATGTGAAAGGATGAGCATTTTCTAGGCAGGTCCCAATGACAGTGGGTCTGAAATCAAGAGCAGCACAGGGTTGGGTGATGGTGGTGGGGCATCTCCAACAGCTTGGCACCCAGGGACTCCGGCCCACCCCACACCTCAATTTTGGGTTCCCTACATTGGTTCTGCAAGAAAGAAGACCTCGCACTAATTTTTCACTATGAATCACAAACATAAACTTTTCAGGTATGTAAGAAACCTCTGAGACAACTGTTCTTGCTGGGTCCTCTCTTTGTAAAGAGAAAGAAGCCCATCCCTAGAGAAGCAGCTCTGTTTGAAATGCAAAGGGCACTGGATCTGGGGTTGTTCCCACATCTCCCCACCCGTGTGATCTTGGGAAGGGTATCAGCCTCCCCGGCTGCAGCCTCCCCGGCTGCACCCTCCCCAGCTGTAACATTATGATAATCCATCCCAGGAGCGCTAGGAAGAGTACCTGCGACAATGTATATGAAATCACTTGGGAAACTATGTAAAGCAATACAATCATGGCCATCAAGTAACTCACTTTAGGTGCACAGTTGAGCAGGATCTGAGCTTTAGCCAGAACGCAAGGAATTCTAGCCATTTTGTACAACTGAGAGTCAAAAATGTATATTTTGGGGTATATAAATCTTATATGTCTTTTTCCCTCATAAAATAAAACATAAACGATTTGAGTTTCTTGCTTGTTCTCAGACTCCCCTTGAAGGAGATGTGAAGAGAAATCGTGCTTTCACCAACAGATCATTTCTCTTCTCTGAAATTGTCCTTGCCACCGATTAATACAAAAACCAGTACCCTTCTCGGCAGCAAGCAGGGGGCTGTCACTTTAGGGCTGACACACTTTCTTTCCTTCAGAAAGAAATCCCTCTAAAGCTCTGAATGCTGAATTCAAAACATCAGTGATGTTAGGCCAGGTTTGCCTTTTAAAGAAAGGTCGCTGCTGTGAGGAACGGACCTGTGTCTGGGGCCTCAAATTGGGTGGGATAAGATTGACAGCCACAGTTCCACCAGAAATCTTCTGATAGATAACAAAAAACTTTCCCTTTGCAGAGGAAAAGTCAGACGGGAATGAGATTTAAACACCCTGTCCCCCAGTTCTCTCCCTCTCTTCCTCCCTGATATTATCTCTTTGAGCACGTTTAGAGTGAACGGAAGTTTTTGTAGCTTTTATAGCCTTAAAAATATGGCGGCAAACTTCCCAACCATGGATTTGCCACTGCAATTCTTTCCTTCATTTTCAAACATGTTTTTTGTACACACACACACACACACACACACACACACACACACACACACACTCTCAGGCACACATACTCTGAGGGAAAGGAGCTGCTGGTTTAGCTGTAGCCCTTGTCTGGAATACTATCCTTGATTCATTCTGCTGTAGAAGTCTGTTGAATTTCTATCTATCCTTTGACTCTCACTTCTTCCATGAAGCCTTCCAAGATTTTCCCAGATAAAATTAATTTCCTTTTCCTTCTTATCATGAGGATTATTCCTCTCTTACAGTAGTACCCACAGTCTGCTTTGATTTAGCAGGTTATTTTTAGTTCTGTTTCCCTTCTATGTTTGAACTCTTCCTTGACAAGGAGTACGTTGCAGTCATCTATGCCTCTCCCATAGAAACTAAGACTTTAGTAAAGGTATTTATAGGAACATTTAGCTGTCAAAACTCTAGTTCAAAGTCATCCTTTCTATCTGCGGGAACCTACAGATGGTCTGTGTTGGGATTTCCTAAATCTCCTTTACTGGAAATTTTGGTCAAAGAGGACAAGACCACAAAGAGGTCTCTAAAATTAGAGAAATAAGGAGCAGTGGGAAGGCTGGTAAAGAGGTGGCTGTTGATGGCTGTATTTTCACGTGACAGATGTCCCTGAGACAAGGGGGCAGCAAGCACTGCTCAGAACAGCACTCCTGATCAAGGAGCACTGTGGAAGGCACAGGAAATGGAGTGTTAAAAGGTAATTTAACATGAATGTATACAGAAGAAACACATTTCTGGATTGGGATGAAAGAGGGAAATAAGACTCATTATCAGCAGGAAGGAATGCTTACCAAATGAATCAACTGGGTACCATTTATATCTCTACTCTCAACCTCAATCATTTAGAGGAATTTAGGTTCTTACCTTTATAAGAATCATTAGCTCCTGTCAGTAGATGGGAAAATGCCTGATTTCACAAGCAGCACAAAGAGAAGGCCTGTGATAAATAAGGTTATAGGGTGTCTAACTTGAGCTGGCCAACAGCCATTTTACAGTGGATATTCAAATGAGGATTGTGAACACTGAGTTTGAAAGCCCTTCCTCCTCCTACTGGTGATAGTGATGGGTGGTGTTGTGGAAGGCAAGAAAGGAGAATAAAAGGTGAAGAGCACACTAGCCAAGACAGCCCTATGAACTAGTTTTCATAAATAAAAATGGTCCTAACATTAACTGAAGTGTCATAAGCCATCTTAGGCAATGGGGAGTTATTAGTTTGTAAAACCGATACGACAATCCCATGAGGTAGGTGCTATTGCCTTCATTCTCCAGATGGACAGTAGAGTTAAACAAGTCATAAGGCATCCGATTAATACGTGGTAGTACCATGCCTGATTCTAATAAAGAGGAAAAATCTGGCAAATAAGAATAATACATTTCAAAAACATTAGATTCAGGAGATTAGACAGGCAAATTAGAAAACAAAAACAAAAAACCAAGCCTCCAAAAGAGTTGTGTGCCACTTACGGAAAGAATTTCAGAACACAAGAGAAAAAGTTAGAGTAAGAGAAGGGATCAAATTGGCTAAAACTAGAACCTGCACCAGCGTAAGAGAATGCTACAAAACAAGGCAGTTAAACCAGATCATTTAAGGAGAAGTGAAGGAAATAAAATATACCTGTAGACTAGCAGAAAACTTGTAAGGGTGTTATTTGGAATAGGGAAAGCATTATTTAATTCTTTTGGACAGAGGGGAACTGGGTAGATACTATTTCACTGACAAGGAGGGACATCAAATATAAGAGGACGCTTTGAAAATTAAGGGGTCAGGGTTAGTTATTGGGTTTTATGTTTATAAAACAATCTCTGAAAAGGGTCAGTCTTTATTCAGTTTCACAGACTCTGTACCATTCACATGTGCTGGCTGGCTGAGAAAGCTAGAATAGGGAAGGAAATGACTCAAAGTTACTTAATAAAACTATCTTTACTGAAATTGTCTGTGCCTAAAGATATTCATTCCAAAATAAGAGGGCTTAGTTAATTTTACCAATGTTGATTAAAAACAAACCATACTTCTCCTCCTCCTCTCCCCTCCTCCCCCCAGCAATTCTTCAGAAGACGAGGGTGAAGGGAAATGGAGAAATCATTGAGAAAAGTTCAAGATCAGGGATCAGTCAGACACATTTAAATACTAGAAATCAGTGCCACATATTAGCCAACTTGTAAACACTGTAAGCACCCAGAGGTTTGAAGTAATAGCTAAATAGCATCAAGAATCAAGCTATACAAAACTTTGTTTCTTGAGATGGGGCAGTAGGCATTTTGTATTCACTTTTATTATAAGAATTGAGAAGTATTAAGCTTTTTTTTTTCAAGATATTTGTTGATCTACAGCTTGAGTTGTCCTGCACAGAAATGTTTTGGATATTTCAGAATCAAAAGGGAGATACGAAATACCAGCACATTAAAAAAACAAACAAACCAAAAAACTGATGTCATACCATTCAATTACTTAAGCCACTAGAACCTGTCTTCATGATGAGGGCCAAATACTATGTTTGGACTTTAATGTGGAGTTTCTTGCAACATTTGAAAATCACTTCCCAAAACTGACGTTTGGCGAGAGTACATCTGGATCAAGGGATTCCTCAAATACAGTCTTCATTTGGTCACAAGTATTAGGGTGTTCAAGCATCTCTGTCCGATGAAATAGTTTTGAGGTCCAGATAATAGTCCACCTACCCCCAGTGGCATGTGATTCAACTAAGAAATGTGGACAGTGCACAGGAATAAGATTTAACTGTGGCACAGAAAGAGTTTGTCCAGTTAGTGTAGTTTCCCAGGTGGTCATCTTGGATCTAGCTCCAATAAGGGGGACACGATAAAGGGAACCCCCACTCCAAATCAGCTACTGATTCAGAGCAGTGTGAATCTGCAGTAATCACTCAGTTGCTAGTTCTTCTGCCCACACTGTCATGCTTGCAGGGAAGTAACATAATGGTGTCTAAGGAGCAGGGGATCTGGAAGCGGACTGCAGGACTTTGAATCCCAACTTTGTGAACACCTGGCAACGTAACTGCTCTACACCTTGGTCCTCACTGGAAAAAAGGAACAGTATAATCTATCTCATAGGCTATTTTGAGGATTAAAGGTGATAATTCACGTAGAAGGCCTTGGCGCAGATTAAGTATTCAATAAATGTTAGCTCTTATTAGGAGATGCTTTGGCAACAGACTCAAGAGCTGAAAATACAAGAAACCAGAGATGCAATACCTTCAGAAGACCAAAAATAATGGTACTAATTAGGTCCCAGGAGTCTACTCCGGTGGTAAAGAGGATGGATGCTGAAATAATCTAGTCTACTGGTTAAGAGAACAGAGCCTAAAACAGATTTCTGCAGGGACCCAACCCAGAGAAAATTAAGAAGTGGTTCGAATGAAGACAAAAAACAACCTGATGAGTGATCATAGCGAACATTTCTGGAGGCCTCTGGCTGACCATAAGCTTGACCTGCAGTTGTGGACCAGCTCTGATCATCTGCCTTTCCCCCTCCGTCCTCCCATCCCATGGGAGACAGCGTGGCTGTGATGATTAGGGAGCAGCTTCTGGCTACAAAAGGAAACAGAGAGCAAAGCTAACTGGCCAAATGGGAACTGAAACCATGACCTTGGCCTCATTAAAAAGAGTCAGCAATGTCCTTGAGTAGACCAGTTTGTCACAGACAGCCAAGCCATCTGCAGAGAAAACAAAATATGGCATACACATTCATATATGCAAACACACATGCACAAATAAAAACACAAAAGCACACAACAAAGAGGATTTACAACTAAAATAGAAATTAATTCACAGATATTTTTACACGTCAACGTCTATTTTTTTCTGGTGCCAACATCAATAGGCTTCTATGAAGTCAGTTCTGTTGGCAGGGCTGAAAGACTTCTGAAGGGGAGAACTATATGCTATAACCTCCATTTGAAGAGACCTCAGAGCTAAGTGGTCAACGTGCATTGATGGGACATCAACCTGCCTCAAAGATAAATAATGTGCTACTTTCTAAAATTTGAAAACTGAAAAAGAAGCACCTCTTCAGAAACAAGCTCAGATGTGGACAGCTTGTAGGCAGCATGGATCTGAAGCCCTGATGACCTCATTTGCTTTCACAATACGGTGTGACATGACCTGCCCTTTCTGCTTCTGCTCTAGCCACTCTTTTCACCTTTTATGCCCTGTCCCATTATATGCTAGGGAAAATTCAACGAGTACTATGAGCCAACTCACCTGGCTTTGCTTCATCTTCACTGCTCCAGTTGGGAGACCCTGAAATTGACTAGTGATAAACTTAGCTCACCTCCTGTCCACCTCCCAATCATGGACACATACAGCTAAGCTGTGAACCTGCTTCTCTGAGGACAGAGGCCTTTCACTCTCAGGGCCCAGTGTCCGATAACAATGGGTCAGGAGCAAACAAGCTTTGTCACTGAAATGCCCTCAACCGCCTAAAGAAGTGATGCCCCTCCTGAGCACTGCAGTGCACTGACCATCTCTTAGGATACTTGATCACACGTCATCTTGATCAGGATCAGAGTAGTAAGATTGTCTTCTCTCTTCTTCTAGTTGATAATCCTCTCGAGAATAGGGATTCATTCATATGCCTGTCTTTTTCAGTGCCTGACACACATCAAGAAATGTGCTGAATGAACAGACGTACAAGCTAGCACTCATCATGGATAAATATCCCTGCCAGAGTGGACTAGTGTCCTCATAACTTATCAACGCTGATATATCACATGACGTTATATTCATATATATATCATATATATGATATATTCTATGACGTTAATTCTTCATCATTCCCAGCTGAAAAGCAAATCTCCTGAAGTGACCCAAGTAGCCATGCTGATAAGCTTGCTATAAAACAGTCCAAATATAGTAGACTGTTGAACTTGGAGTTGAGTTTAGAGTTTTATCCCAAGTCCTGACGTTAACTCTGTGATTCCTTTATCATCCTTATACACCTGGGGCCCAGCACAGCGCCTGGCATGCGGTAGATGTGCACTGTGTGTCTGTGGAGTAAATACCCCAATCCAACAGTCTGTGCTCCGGCCAGGTCACACCTGTGCTGCTGTCCTCTAATGTCCTGTGCCCAGTCTTATCTCCTGGTCCTCGGAGTTGCGGCCTCCGTGTCAACGTGTTATGTGAGTGTTTACACCTCTAGGCCTGACGACACACCTGATTTTCCTTTTCAGATCTTAATTGGAGTATAATTGCTTTACAATGTTGTGTTAGCTTCTGCTGTGCAACAAAATAGGAATACATATATCCCCATATCCCCTCCCTCTTGAGCCTCCCTCCCACCCTCCCCATCCCACCCCTCTAAGTCATCACAAAGCACCGAGCTGACCTCCCTGTGCTATGCAGCAGCTTCCCACGAGCCAGCTATTTTACATTTGGTAGTGTATATACGTCAATGCTATTCTTTCACTACGTCCCAGCCTACCCATCCCCCACATGTTCTCTACATCTGTGTCTCTATTCCTGCCCTGTCACTAGGTTCATCAGTGCCATTTTTCTAGATTCCATATATATGCATTAGCATATGGTATTTGTTTTTCTCCTTCTGACTTACTTCACTCTGTATGACAGACTCTAGGTCCATCTACCTCACTACAAATAATTCAGTTTCGTTCCTTTTTGTGGCTAAGTAATATTCCATTGTATATATGTGCCACATCTTCTTTATCCATTCATATGCTGATGGACATTTAGGTTGCTTCCATGTCCTGGTTATTGTAAATAATACTGCAATGAACATTGTGCTACATGTATCTTTTGAATTATGGTTTTTAAAAGCAGCTTTATTGAAACACAATTTATATATAATTTATCCATATTAAGTGCACAAATCCATGGTAAGTGCACACTTTGATGAGTTTTGGCAAATGTTAACATCGTGAACCACCAGCACATTCATGATACAGAACATTTCCATCATCTTAAAAAGTTCCTTCATGCCCCTTTGTAGTCAATCCTCTCCCCAACCCCCGGTCCCAAGCAACCACTGATGATCTGCTTTGAGTTATTATGCTTTTGCCTTTTCTAGACTTTCTTATAAATGAAACCACACAGAATGTAGTCTTTCATATGTGGCTCTTTCACATGTTCCTAAGATTCATCCATCCTGCCGCATACACATACATGAGTTTATCTTCTGTCTTGCCTGGGCCTTTGGCTTTGGGGGATTCCTGACATTTGGTCTGGCTGCCTTGCCCTGCAGCACCTGCGTGCTCCCAGAAAGCTGAGGGTTCCTAAATCATTTGTTTTTCTCCTGGCTGACACACTACCATTTCCAATCACCTGGAGAACCTGCCCTTCTCCTCACTTGGTTAATGGTCCCCCTTCTCTGACTACTCACTGCCCTGGTGAGGGACCTGGAGGTTATCTTCCATCTTCCCTCTCCCTCAGGTACAATACCTGTGAATTTCATTCCAGGTAAAGGAAGGGGACATTGCAAAATACGGTGTTTAATATTGTCCTGCAGGTAATCTGTCTGGCAGGTCTGAGAACCCGGCACCAGCTGTCATGCTTTAAGGGCAGAGATCCCTTCTCCTTCAGCTGTGACTATCTTCTGTACCTGCCCCCGCCTTCCTCAACCCAGCGTATCACCCCAGTTCCCGGATTTCCCTGCTGTCCAGCCGCTGTGCTCAGCCCAGACGTGTTCCCTTTGGCATCTGAATCACCGGTGCAGACTGCTGCTCATCACTGCACTCGTCATCGGAGAGTCTTTCTCGTGCTCTCTTAGAAGATGTTTATGTGACTGGAATTCGTATAACCGAGGAGCTTCGTAAATCTGTAGTGAAGAAAATCCTTCACTAATTAAGGCAGCGATACCTTATTTATCTAGTCACATCATCGAACAAGAATTATGAACAAATGCATATTCCAGATAACTGAAGCCTGTTTACTTCAAGTGTCATGTCTGATGGAAATCTTTCTGAGGAACACTGGTTACATCCTTCCTTGCTTGGGAAACAGAGTATATTAGACACAACTTAACATTTTCTTAATTTAGCCTTTCATTTTTTGAACATTTTAAAAAATATATTGTGTACTTCTAGAGATGGCTCAGAAGACATCTTCCCCTCTTCCTATCAGCGTCTACATCTTTAGAATGCCACTGGTCAGCTTCCGGTGGTCTCCCTGTCTTCCAATTTTCTGCCTGAGTCAACACAGACAGTATGCTAGGTTATCAAAGACCCTGGGTAACTAAGAACGTTAAATCATTAACCCATTTTGCACACATCACCACAGCGAGATCGACTGACTTCGTGAGGAATTTTTCCCTTCTGCAGTGATGGATATCTCTTTTATATACTTCTGAATTTGAGGCTGTGTTACAGATGTGTGAGGCCCCGGGATTTTAATTTCAAGATGAATGGACTACTTTGGCAGTACCTGAAAATTATTTTCTTTGGTTTTGTCTGCATTACTTGTTTTATTTAAAACAAGCTAATATGAATCACAGGTTAGAACTAAGTTACAGACCACAAGCAACGAACACCCAAAAGAATAGTGGCTGGTGGCAGATGAGTCTCGAGTCCCCTGGCAATTACAGTTGGTGGGTGGAAGGCTGTCTGGAGAGCTGAGCTGAGAACAATTCTGAGTTCCTGTCTGGCTGGGATCCCTGGGAGAGGTTGCTGAGATTGACTAGTGATGTCTTCGATGGGCACGGGAGGAGGGCACAGAGGCTTGAAAACCGAATGTTTAACTTTCCAATCCAAAGGTGCCACAGTAGATGGTGAAAAAGGATATAGGAGGCCACAAGTTCGAACTGCCCCTGCAGAGCCTGAATCACTTCTCCCGGCTGGATTTCTGAAACTCGTCTGCAATTATGACAAGTGGGCCCTTTCGGAATTGTTTGTGCAAACCTCAGACTGTCGGCATCAGTGCTGTGAACCAGATTGTGTTTCTCTCTGAAATCAGGGAATGGATCATTTCCATAGAGAGAACTTCCATTTAAGTCAAATTGCTATGTAAGATACCATGATGAACAGAATACAAAGTTTCTGTGGTTGCCAAGACTACAACCAATATAAAAAAAATGAAAGTAGAAATACTAAAAGCTTACACCTGGGAGACAGGATTGTTCTGTGTGGTTAGTTCTGTTGAATTTATATTGACCTGATTTTATCCCGTATTGTGGCTATCACAACCTACGTTATTCTGGCTTTCAGAACTCCAGAATGACCTCCCCTTGTTTTTGGTCAATCTAAAAAGCTTTATTTTCGTGTTTCACTTTCCATCTCAAGTCTCTCCCTTTTGATTTACCTGTCTCATTACTACTGGATTCCAAACACCCTCTTTGAAATCCTCATGGATTGATCTGCCTTCTCTTTCACAGATTCTCACTTTTCCTATTTGGAAAATTTCCATTTTTCATTCCCCCCTCCAGACTCGCCCTGCTCCTGTGTTCCTTGTTCTTCTCTCTCTGCATCTTCTTTCCAGCTCCTTGGCCCCTTTTGAAATATGATGTGCACCTGGGGTCTCTTCACACCTCCCACCCTTTCTCCTCCCACTTCTTTGCAACTGTGGGAGCTGAAATGCCTCAATTTCTGTTTTGTCACCTGCTCCCTCCCCCTAAATTCTTCTGGGTCTAGTCCAGTGGGATCTCTCACCCGCCAGGCAAAGTTGGATCCCTTCCCTGATTCCACCACACACCACTCCCACCTCCTCTCACCCCCACGTCTGTGGGGGCCTCTTTGTTTCCCAGGCGTCCTTCCCCCAGGGTGATTCTCCCTCCGGCCCTCCTGAAAGTCCCGGGGAGCTGCCTTCCCTGTGTTGACACTTTATTGACGGGTGGTTCTGGACTTCCTACCTTTGTGGTAGCAGAATAATTGCCCACCTTCGGCTTCTAGAAGGTGCCTATTTCAACTCCAGGCTAGAGTCTCAACTCAATCTCAGAAGGACCTTGAAACAACTACATATATTTAGGAGGGAGGGCTCACTTGTCATAGTTGCAGGCCAACTTTCAGAAATCTAGCTGGGAGAAAGCAACTCAGGCTCTGCAAGGGCTGTTAGAGCTTACAACCTCCTGTGATCCTTTTTCACAACCAACTATGGCATCTTCAGGTTGGAAAGTTAAACATGCAGTTTTTAAGCCACCATGCCCTCCTCCAGTGCCCACGGAAGACATCACTAGTCAATCTCAACAGCCTCTGCCAGGGATCCCTGCCAGAAAGGAGCTCAAAATTGTTCTCACTCAGGTCTCCAGACAATCTCCAGCCTTCTAAAGAGGGAGGAAGAGCCAGTTTACATTCAGAACATGACAGACATACTAATAGGTCCCAGAGAGTCATAGGATGTGTCATGGATTGGGTGCCACGCTTTCGGTGGAAACAGCCAGGCATTCTAGATCCTTCACCGTAATTACTGTTTTTAGTCCCACGTGCCCCATAACCCTATTCGTTGTCTTGTATCTTACCTTCCGCTCTCATTGCTGCCAGCACATCTATTCCTGCCCCATGTGGTCTTTGTGTGGTCCACTTTGACTCTGCTCAGGCTGTTGCTTCCTCTGCTCCTCAATCTCCATGTGCCCAAATCCTACTTTCTCCAGGTTCAGCCCCAATACTCTCCTTCCCACAAAATCCTCTCAGATGAAAAATATCCTCCTAGCTGTCCCACTGCATAACTATCGGTCTTCTTCTCAGTCTGAAACCCTCATGATTTATACTTGTCGAGAGAGTTACCGGTGTCCTGCTCTTGAGGGTATTGGCCATAGCATCTCCTGGACAGTGTGCTTTGGGCACTGGATTGGTCCTACCTTCACTATGGAGATCACCCCAACCTTTGCCCAAGCTGCCCTCTGGCCAGTATGGGTCCTGGGTGTTGAAGAACATTCATGTGGGTTTATGACTCTGAAAATCAGAGAACATTGCTGGGAAAAAGGCCTGTGTGCACATTTGTGTTCATTTACAAACATGACACCTATATCTCTCATATTCACCAGATGCATAAGGTAGTGGTCTGGAAGCTGGGTCATTGGAAGATGACCAGAACTCATCATAAAACAATCACTAACATTTACGATTATGATATGCTAAGCACCAAGCGAACAACCTTACGAGGTGGCACTATTATTATCCCTAACTTACAGACAGGTAAACTGAGGCTTGGAGAAGTTAACAGGCTATGCTAAATAGTCTCTGTTTGCCCCTCCATATCCAGTCTTCACCCTTTCACCCTGCTCCATGCACAGGGAGGCCAACCTTTAGGGACTGCATGAAAGGACTCCTGCCCTTGGGCTTGCTGTTGGATGCAATCACTGGGAGGTGCCAGCAGGAGACAGAGGAGATCAGAGGTTGGCAGGAGAGAGAGGTCAGAACATTTATTTCTCCAGCTTCCTCCCTGTCTGGCTGTCCACTGCCAGTGGCTGCAATCTTTCCCCAAGGCACAGCTCCGCCAGGCATCCTTTCCCAGAGCCACACGTATCAGAGGGCTCCAGAAACCCTCTGACCCTTGTACTTTTAGGGAAAGGGTGGACCCAGGTGCTACAGGGACCTCTGGAGGCTTTCCCGAACCCCGCTGTTACGAGTTGAATTGCATCCACCACTGACTTTCTAACTCCCAGTACCTCAGCGGGGGACCTTATCTGGAACTAAGGTTATTGCAGGTGTAATGAGTTGAGGAATAAGGGAATCCTAATCTATTATGACTCGTGTCCTTATAAGAAGACCACCATGTGAAGACAGACACAGGGAGAATGAAGGTGGAGGTTAGCTGCCAGTCAAAGAACGCCAACGACTACTGGCCAGCACGGGAGCTAGGGAGAGCCAAGGGCAGATTCCCCAGGTTTCTGAGGGAGCGCAGGCCTGCCAGCACCTTGATTTCCGATTTCTGGCCTCCAGAACTGTGGGATGATCGACTTCAGTTATTTGAAGGCATTCAGTTTGTGGTACTTTGTTATGGCAGCCTTAAGAAACTGACCCAACTCCCTATACGTTGGAAACAGTCCTTTCATTAAATTCTCTTCAATTACTTATTCTGAGTGTGCTACATGTTTTCTGCTGGGTTGCTGACTTTTCTAAGGTGAAAAAGCTACGAACTGGATCCAGGGCTCTGATGGCAAAGCGCAAGTGCTCATCCTCTATAATAACACGAATAACATCAAGGGTTAAACGTATATCGTGCTTTTATTAACTCCCTTAATGCCACCTGGCCTGAGCATAGTGATGCAGGCCGTACTTTCAGTGCTGATGACATGCCTGATTTTTTTTGCTAAGAGACCAGCTGGGTCTGTGTTAAATGGCAGAGCCGTGATGAGGAGTAAGCTCTTGAGAAGGCTGATTTTCTGAAGAGGCACAAACACACTCAGAATGGGACAAGTGGAAGCCAGGGGCCATGGGAGTCAGGATTTTCAAATATGCTCCCGAACTTCTCGTGAACACCATCCGGAGAACAGCCAAGCAGGAGCTCAAGTCCCGGCCTCGGTTACCATCAAAGCCTGAAAGGACAGGACCCTAGCTTCATTTTTAGGGTGAACAGGCAGGGAATCGTGAGGGGACCAAGTCCCTTTTAAATGCAAATAGGCTGGCTACTTGGTGAGCCGCAATTCTTCCAGATGAAAAAGAACTAAAAAGCAAACAGATGAAAGGTATAGACCTGAAAGTTTTCCTTTGTCACAGAGGATCCCCTGATTGTCTTACCCTCTGCACCGTCTCAGAGCCTCTAGCTTTACATCCTGCCCAGGGAAGCAGGTGTAGGAAGCTGCTGTCTAAGTAATTACTGCTCTACCATTTCTTCTTAAGGATGTCACTATTTTCAGTAGGAGTGACTCATTCACATAAGTAGGTGCACTGGCCGGGGGTGGGGGGGGGGTGAGGGTGGGTAGTTCTTAGTGATGACTTAACCCTTAACGTCTCAGTGTATTTATATTTATCCTCACACCTTATCCCTTCTCTTGATGATCACCACAGGCCAGTTTTGATTCAGGGCACCAATAAAAACACCTACCTCCCCCCAGCTTGGGCAAACAATTTAAAGTGTTCTCCACACAGATACCTAAGAAATGGGGACGTTCTTACAAATCTCTAAGTCTAGGAGTGAAGCCAAGAAAGGGGAGATGGCTCCAAGTCTTCCTGAGAAGAGTGACAGGCGAGGGAGTAGCCAGGAAGTGGAAAGAAAGATGGAAACAATGGTACTTCAGAGTGCCGCACCCTTTACTACTTCACTACTGGAGCAGCCGGGAAAGAACTGTGTCAGGAATTGGAAGATTTCGAAGCCTTGGGGCAAAAGCAATTCGTTCTGGGAAGGCAGTTTCCTGATGCCTCTTGCAAAAGGACAGCTTATATTAGAATGTCCAGCACCCCCACCACCCCCACCAAGCTTTGCAAAGCTTCAGCACCTGACACTTTACACACCTAATCTCATATAGTCCTCAGACACCTATTACCAGGTGGTGTTACTATCCCAAATGGCAGATAAAGAAGCTGAGGCTTAGAAAGCTTTTGTAATTTTCTCAAGGTAACATACTAATAAATGGTAAAGTCAGACTTGGAACTCAGGTCTGGCTGAGCTCAGACGTGGTCATCCTGGCTCACTTGGGTGTTGCTAGTCCACCAGAGTCTACCAGCTAGTGATCCTGCTCGAAAGATAGCTTTTGAACATTGTGGTACACGTCCCACTTGGAGATGAACTGTACTCATCCATCCTGAGAGAGTCTACTTGTATGATTCTGTGGGTTTGCTAGATAAGAGAAACAAGGTAAACATCTTGCCATTATAAGCAGTTTGGTTTAAGTAACCTTTCTTGTCATTCCTCCTCATCCAATACAACAATGTAATTTACCCATATTTATGTATTTTCATATCCAAGTCTTATTATTTAACTGACTTTAATTATGTAACTCACAAGTCCTTACCATATCGCCTGCGGTAGAGTATGAATCCCCAAATATCACGGACATTTCTGTATAAACTACTAGATAAAGTACCCTGCACAGTATCAAGGCAGGATCTTACTTTTTATCATCCTTTGGATGGTTAAGGAAGAGTGAGTGGTTACTGTAAAATCATTATGTGCGGGGATGTTTCTTCTAAGTACTTTAAACACAAGAATAAAGAAATACCATGCCGGATCAAGTCGGCTCAATACCCTTTGTTGCAGAGGGCCCGTGTGGGGTATTTCTAATGCTGCCTCACAGGATGTCATCATGAAAGAATAGAGACATTTCTTAATTCTCCTGTTAAGAGCTTTATGTAGGGGTCTGTCTCCTGTGCCTTCGTCAATGTCTTCCTTGAGCACATTTATACTTATAATTTCAAGAAGTCAATAGGTTGAGGAAGTTCAAATAAAGGGCATGACAAAAATCATCAACCCTCTCATTTTTTCCAAAACTTTAATCATGAGATAGCATTTTAATGTTCTCTAGGACAACCCTTGACTAAAAAGTCATCCAAAGTGAAAAACCAGGGACTCTCTTTGTAAATTTCCATTGCTACCGCCAGCGACAGACTCTTCTTTCTGTTTATCATTCACATGAAGCCTAACAACACATCTGAGTGTGTGTGACCAACATATGCCATTTTATCAAAACACCATGGAGAGCTCTTCACCTGCTCCATCCAGACGGTCTACTCATGATTCCCTCGATACACCTTGCACTTTCCTCCTTGGGGCGTACACACATGTCATTCTCCTTCTTCTGGAAAATCCTTCCTAGTTCTTTATGTGTACCTGAGCCCTACTCATTTTCCACAGCGGTGTTCAAGCTCCATGTCCTTCTCTGCTACCCCGGGCCAAGACCTTTCAGTCTCAAGACCAGCACTGTCCAACAGAAATATAATGTGAGCCATACTTGTAACTGTGAATCTTCTAGCAGCCACATTTAAAAAGTAACAAGAACAGGCATAATGACTATACCTAGTAATACTGTATCAAATCCTGGAAATATCCTGAGAATGGATTTCAGGTACACTGATCACATAAAAAAATGGTAACTATGTGAGGAGATGATATGTTAATTAGCTTGACAGCAGTGATCACTTCACTATGTGTGTGTATATATATGAAATAAATCATCTTGTATATATTAAATATATACTACTTTAATCAAACTATATATAAATTAAAAAAGACAATTCAAAAAAGAAAGTAATAAGAAAGAGGTAAAATTAGTTATAATCATTTATTTTACTTAACCCAATATATCCACATTAGCATAATCTCAACATGTACTCATCATAAAAATGAGATATGAGATATTTATATTTTTTGTACCAAGTCTTTGAGAGCTAGAGCATATTTTATACTTACAGTAGATCTCAACTGGACTTGCGACATTTTAAGCGCTCAGTAGAGATGTGTACTGGACCGTGCAGCACGAGACTGTATGATTCTTGACGACACAAGCATGGTGCCTGGCACACAGAAGGAGTCATGCAGGCTGTTTAAAGTTCTCTCTCCTTGAGTTACACTTCTGTCTGTCCTGCTCAGTTTGCAGTGATCATGGCGCCCTGTGTTGGTAATTCTCCAAGGCACGTGCATTTCCCTTCAACTAATCTACCAGCTCCAGGGCAGACACCAAGGCACACACTTTGACTCTCCCATGGAACATGTTGAGCCACCTGTGATCCCTGAACCTGGAGACCTACTCCCTGTCACCTTGTCTTGGCACAGGCTGTCATTCCTGCCCAGAATATTCCTTCCATTTCTCCTTTAAAAAGTAACACTTGTTCTCAGAAACACCCTGTCCCCGGCCACTTCTCAATGTGATCTAATGCCTCTTTTCTGAACATCTTTTATCAGGATTTATGTTGTACTCTCACAGTTAACTTGCTCTTGGTCTCATCTACTGCTCTATGAGTTGTGTCGTGTGTGCGTGTGTGTTGCAGGTCCTACTGGTTTTAAATCAAACCAATCAGGTATGGTGTTTGATTAAACTAATACCAAACACCATACCTATAAAATTAACGCAGGAACAGTACACTGTATATGCTAAATGAAATATTAATTTATCTTCATAATTTTAAAAGGAAACAGGTTTCTGACTTATGATATACTCTGCATTTTTCACCTGCAAAGCAGGTAAATGGTTACGTTTTCAATACACTGACCCATTCCCTGGAAAGGGAAAGGTGGAATCCAACATTCACGGAGCATTTTTTACTTACTTACGCCATCTCATTTAACCCTCATGACAACCCTGCAAGGGAAGTACCATTACCTGCATTTCACAGGTGAGGAAACAGAGGCTCAGAGAGGTCAAGAGACTTGTCCAAGACCACACAGCTAATCAGTGCCTGAAGAGGAAAGTGAGTCTCTGAAGCTGATCTCTGTGCTCGTGTCCCAGTGACAACAAAGTTCTAGAGCAGTAGCCTTCTGATAGCTTCAAACAAACCCAAGCTCAAGTGGCCCCTTTTCACAGACAATGGAGGAGAGTGCAATGCACAGGCAGGCCTCTCTTCCATCTCTATCCCCCCCCAGGACAATCTGCTCCCCTCACCACCCTGTCACACATAAAGGATAGTGACAGAAGATGCTTCCTGACTTGGCAGCAGAATAGACTCTTGGGGACATGGGAATGGATCAGAACAGTAGGAAAAGCCCTGGGTCTACATCCCACAAGCTGTCGGAGGGCAGGGGTCAACTCCAGCTTCTGAGTGTGAGAAACAGCTTTACTGCGCCCATCCTGCTTTCCAACGAGGCTCTCGTTTTCTCTTTCATTAAGCATTTCTGCCACCCTCCGTACTGGAGTCTGCCAAAACCTCACCCAACTGCACGGATTAAACTGTGTGCACATATGCCTGGCACTGTGTTTGCTGCTGTCATAGGCAATCCCTGGGCCGCTGAGATCTCCTGCAAGGCACCGAAGCTTCTAGCAACAAACCTGGCAGCGAGCAGAGCACCGGGGTGCAGATCTGAATTTGCAAGCAGGGATGATTTCCCCTCCAATCTCCTGTCTCTTTCTAATATGCAGCTGGACAGCTGGAAGCAAAAGAGATCAGCAGGGCTGCTCTTAGAAGCTTCTGCTGTCCTGAGCACTGAAGGATCATGACTGCATAGAGGGATGGATGAATTTCCTCAACCAGTTTCTCTGCAGACTCAGTCTGAATTCACATCACGTATAGATTAGCACCCTTGGGTAAACGTTTGAGTTTAAATTTTGGTTTGTTTCATGATACTCCATGTATCTATCCTACCATCAGGAGACTCAAAATACAGAGATCAGAATAAAAACACAAATTAGAGACAATTATGTGCTCTGTTTCACAGGGCATTTGAGGCAGGGTTTCTTTAAATCTCAAGTTTCCTTGGTGTACTTAGAACAGCGGTTAGATGACAGATAATTTTTTAAAGGAAAAAGTCTGGCAATAAATCATGGCTACCATTTACTGAGTACTGTCTATGAGACAGACTGTGATAAACACTTTATGTGCATTATCTCAATTACTGTTCACAGTTATCCTGGAAATTAGATATTGCTATTCCTGTCATACAAATGAGAAATCCAAAGTTTAAAGATGTTCAAAGCCAGGGGGCAGGACTCCCCTGGTGGCGTAGTGGTTAAGAATCCGCGCGCCAATGCAGGGGACACGGGTTCCAGCCCTGGCCCAGGAAGATCCCACATGCCACGGAGCAGCTAAGCCCATGCACCACAACTACTGAGCCTGCACTCTAGAGCCCGTGAGCCACGACTATTGAGCCCACGTGCCACAACTACTGAAGTCTGTGCGCTTAGAGTCCGTGCTCTGCAACAAAGGAAGCCACTGCAATGAGAAGCCTGTGCACTGCAACGAAGAGTAGCCCCTGCTCGCTGCAACTAGAGAAAGCCTGGGTGCATCAATGAAGACCCAACGCAGCCAAAAAAAAAAAAAAAAGCCAAGGGGCAAATCTGGCGTAGTGGGTTGAACTATGTCCCCCCACACAAAGACATGCTGAAGTCCTAATCTTAGGTGACCTTATTTAGGATGGGGTCTTTGCAGATGTACTCAGGTTAAGGTAAGGTCTTACTGGATTAAGGTGGGCCCTAAATTCAAAGGCTGATGTTCTCATAAGGAGAGAGATTTGGACTCAAGAGGACACACACACAGACACACACACACACAGAAGGTATCAGACAATGACAAGGCAGAGACTGAAGCAATGCAGCTACCAGGTAAGGGACGTTATGAATTGCCAACAACCACCAGAGGTTAGGGGGAGGCAAGGATACTTCCCTAGAGCCTTGAGAAGGGGTGTGGTCCTGCCAACACCTTGATTTCAGACTTCTCTAGCCTCTAGAACTGTGAGAGAATACATTTCTGCTGTTTCAAGCCACCCAGTTTGTGGTACTTTGTTATGATAGCCCTAGGAAATTAGCACACCTGGGATTGAAACCCCAGGTTCTCTGATTCTGCAGATATGCCGTCCATGCCCAGAACATCAAGGCAGTGTGACATGTGCTTAGTGACACCA
This sequence comes from Hippopotamus amphibius kiboko, assembly GCF_030028045.1. Classification (NCBI taxonomy): domain Eukaryota; kingdom Metazoa; phylum Chordata; class Mammalia; order Artiodactyla; family Hippopotamidae; genus Hippopotamus; species Hippopotamus amphibius. The sequence continues at coordinate 84,083,240 of NC_080187.1, read as the reverse complement.
CAGGCCCTCACTCTTATCTGCAGCTGATCGTCTGCTCTCGAGGAAAGCCAGTGAGAGGCATTAGGCAGGGGAATGCCACACTCTATCAGAGGTGAGTTTCCCAAACTTGGCCCTGGGGAATGGGGGTTGAAGTGGTGCACTGACAGATGAAGAGGAGACTGTCCAGAAGGGCTGCTGTTGTCCAAGAAGACATGTAGGTGTCTTGACAGTGGGAATGATTAAAGATCGACGGCTTTGAGCGGTGCTGGGCAGGCAGACTTGTAGAACTGCCAACACACTGGATTTGGGGTAACCCTGAGAGGGTGTCAGCTGGGAAGCCCAGGTTTCTGGCCTGGGTAACTGGGTGGGTGGTAGTTCCATAGTGTGAAGAAGGGAACAGTTCACTGTGAGTGATCTAGACTTGACAGATGCAAATTGAAATAGATTGGTTGTAGAATTCTCTAAGGGTATCAGGCAGAAGTATGAACCCTGGAATGGCAACACACAAGCTATGAGACATTGGGCAAATCATTTAATCTCCCAGGTTACTGCTTTCTCATCTGTAAGAAGTGAGGATAATGACATGAGTTAACATGTATATATATATATATATATATATATATATATATATATATATAAAGAGCCATGGAAAGTACGTGATGAATGGTTAGCTTTGATAAAATATTTTACAATTAATAGAATACTTTCTTCTTTGAATGTTTCAATGACACATCTTATTCATTCTCATTATTTCCAAATGAGGTACAGGGACCTTGTTTTCATTTCCTCAATTAAACGCGAGAAAAATATGAGTTAATTTGAGTGGTATAGAGTGGTTAAGGACCAGGGCAAACTCTCTCTAAAGTAATAAGAAAATAAAAATTATTTCTAGCTCTGTTTGTCCATGCAACTATAAAGTATCCATCATTTTTAGTGCAGAGATTGAAAATTTTTTGATTAAAAAGGGAATGTAAATGAATTAAAGCCAAGCAGTGTGGAGAGCATATATTTATTTCCAATGATTCATGGGAACAGCATGTACCAGTAATAAAATAGCACTTTCTCTTCCTTAACAGATTTTCTTCTACTCTAAAGGGCTACTAAAACCATTAAGTTTTGTTCAATGCAGGACATCTTGTCCTTTTCCCTGAGGTTATATTACTTGGTGCCTTTCATGGTTTCAGACAGTAAACTGCTCCCTAAGTGGGGCTCTGTTCTTTGTCCAGAACGTTTTATCTATTATAAAGCATAGTGTGTCCATGACAGGTGCTATTTATGTGTACACTCACAGAACTACATAAACAATTCACTCTCCTCTTAAAATATCTGAAATAAAACACTCAGTACAAAGTAATAAAGACCAGGCACTTTTATATTTGTATAATTGGGCTCTGTTCTTTCAGCTGAGATATTGATAAATCTAGATGCCTCTACTAGTGAGACGTAACACGATTTCCCTGCTATTTAAAAACATAACCTAAATAAGTTGTCATATAAAAACACAAAATAAAATCTCAAGAATCCTAATGCAAGGATGAAGTTGCTAAAATAATAAGGACAGAAATCTTGCCAAAGCCATTCCTTTTCCAATCTGGTTATTTCCCTCTGTATTTCACTCAGGTGTCTCAAAATAGAAATGCTCAAGAGTGAATGAGCTGCGAGTTACCATTTCTACTCCCCCACCCAGACCCATTCTTTCTCCCACATTCCATTTCTTGGTTAATGATTCCAGCATCTAATCAGGGGCCTGGAGCTGTCCTGGGCCTTTGTGCTCAGGTCTGACTGGTCACCACATCCTGGAGATGCTACCTCCTGATCATTGGTTCACCTCCTTCCTTCCCTCCATCCCAAAGTCTGCCTCCTGGACCAGGTGTTCTTAAGCTTCTCTAACAGCCCCTTAGAAGCAAGGGTGTTCTTGCTTCTCATCTTGGAGCTCTTCATTTATCTTTCACTATGGTCCAAGGAGCTTTCTAAATTGCCTTCTCTCTCTTTCTGGATGAAGGCTTTCATTTGTCCTGAGACCTACAGACCGGAGTGTCAGCTCCTTGGAATGGCCTGCAAAGCCTCTCAGAACCACCTCTTCCTCCCGTGGAGCCTCCTGCTGGGCTTCTCCTGGCCCAGCCAGCACTTGACACCCCTGCTGTTCCATGCTGCCCGTGGTCTACCAGCCACATCGCGCTGCTCCCTCTGCCTGGAAACGTTTTTCTCCACCTTTTGACCCTTAACCTTTATCCTTAAACTCATTGCTACTTCTGACAGTGCCTCCCCCAGGAATTCTTCTGGGACCTTTCCTTCTCACCTCCTGCCACCTCTGTACCCTTGAGGTACCTCAACCCTAATTCTATTCTTCTACATTTCCCACTGTATTTATAATGTTTTAATTTAAACATCTGTCCTCCTGGCCACAATGGCAGCTCCTTGGATGTGGAGACAACCACTGATCCATCTTTGCTTCCCCAGCCTGCAGTGTAGTGCCTGGATCTGCTAGATACCCAGCAACCACTGAAGTGATTTATGATCCCAGTTGCTCACTGCCTATATCCTACCATGATTGCTTTTCAGTACCATCTCCTACCACTCCACATCTTCCCAGCCAATTTTATTCCAGTCTCAGCAGACTCTTATCTTCATTTTATAGATGAGGAAAGTGCTGCTCAGAGCATGTAAGTCATTCCTAATATCACACGGCTAGCAAATAAGAGTCAGGATTTGATCCCAGAGATGTGTGAGATCATACAGCCCAGATGCTCCAGCGCTACGCTCTGCTACTTTGCCAGGATATAAGCAGCAGATCAGGAGTGATTTCTTTAAAACAGAAAACATTTCCTATCTCCATGTCTGTGCCTCTCTCTTCCATCTGTGGAAGTCCTACTCTCCCTTTAAGGTCTAGTTCAAATGCCATTGACTTTATGAAATATTTTCTGTTCTTGCCAGTTAGAAATAATGGCCCCCTTCCTGTGCAACCCACAGTATCTTCACACACATACACACACACGTATGCATGCACATGCCCAGTCCTATACATTCTCTTCCATGGCCTCAGTTATTTTCTGATTCCTATAATGGTTATTTCTGCAAACAATTTTCCTTCATTAAGCTGGAGTGCCTTTAGTACAGTAGGTGGTCTTTTCCATTTTTGTATGGCCCCAGCCTGGATACAATGCTGTGCACATAAAAGATACTTAGTAAATTTTGGCTGAATGAATAAGTGAATGAGGTCATATTTCATTGGTCTATTTCTGAGGATGCTGGGCTTTCTAAATATCCTTACCCTGGTTACTTCAAAATAAATATCTTACCTTATTTCCTCACTTGTACTATTACATCTTATACAGTATAATTGTTCTTCATAGTCTGAGAAAAGGAAAGAGAAGAGGAAGGGGGAAGGCATACGTAACCTTGGACTTCAGGTATGAGTCCCTGAACTCTGAAACCAGGTGAAGAAAGAAGGAGAGAGAGAGACAATGAATTCTTGCTCAGGAGACTGTTTTCAACCAGGAGTGGTATACTCTCCTATGGTGCCTGTGGAAGTGTGTGTGTGTGTGTGTGTGTGTGTGTGTGTGTGTGTGTCAGGGTGTGTGTATGGCTGGATGATGCAATGACTGGGGGCAGTACTAGCATTAATGGTCAGAGCTCACTGAGATGCTATAGGCACTAGAATGCTTTGGGCAGTTCCACATAACAGCGACTTACGCTGCTCAAAATGCTTCTATGCCTGTATTACTCTTTTATTGCTGCTGTAACAAACTACCAAAAGCTTAGAGACTTCACACAAATTTATCTCATTACAATCCTGTAGGTCAGGAGTCTCACATGGGTCTCACTTGGCTAAAATCAAAGTATCAGAAGGGCTGATACCTGTCTGGAGGCTCTAGGGAAGAATCTATTTCTTTGCCTTTCCCAATTTCTATAGGTCACCCACATCCCTTGGTTTCTGGCCTCCTCCCTCTTTCTCCAAACCCAGCAATGGCAGGTTGAGTCCTTCTCCCACTGCATTACTCTGGTTTCTTCTTCTGTCTCCCATTTCCCACCTCCCATTTTAAAGATGCTTGTGACTATATTAGTCCCATCTGGAGAATCCAGAGTAATTTCCCCAACTCAAGGTCAGCTGATGAGTAACCTTAATTTCATCTGCAACTGCAACTCCCTTTGCCATGCAACAGAGCACGTTCACAGGTTCTAGGGATCAGGTGTGGACATCTCCGGTGGCCATTTTCTGCCATCACAGAGACCCGCACTGAGAAATACTGGGGGAAACGCCACACTTACTGGTCTTGGTGATTACCTGCTGTGTTAGATGTGTTGCCCTCAAGACAGGCACTCAGGAAATGGCCTGAACCCAGAGACACCCAAAACTTACAATCTCCAGTGAAATTCTCAGCACTCGGTGTAAGTATCACTCCATGCTCAGAAGCCCCCGCCTCAACATTCCTTCCCATTCCTCTTAGTACCACTGGAAGCCTCAGGAATATCAGATCCCAGTCCTGAGAGTCCCTCCTCATTTACAGCTGCAGGTGTTAGGCGCACGTGAGAATTAAGGTCATAGGGAGGCAGGTTATCTCATCCAGCCAGGGTTAGCCCTGAACTTTGGTTTTTTTGGCATCCTAGTTCCTAATACTGATACTGATGGGAGCTTCCAAACATGACCACCCAAAAACATATTTACAACTATCTATGACTAAGGTAATCTTAAAAAGACCAACTCCCTGCAACAGTCACATATTCTATGAACCTGAGAAGTGAAAAGAACTCATGCTATCCCACGCATGATTTTGTTCCTTAAATAATAATCACAGTTATTAAGGCTACCATGACAGAGTGCCAGATGCTTTATGCACCATATTTTATTTGTTCCTTGTGACAATCCTGTGCATTTTTTCCCATGTTATAAATGAGAGAATTGAGGCATAAAGAGATTATATTATCTGTCTAAGAGCACATAGCTAATAAGCACAGCCAGAATGTGATACCAGATCAACCAGCCTCTAGAGCATGTCCAGGCCCATAAAAATGGGTTGGGGAGAGGGGAGAAGAGGCAGACATTGCCCAGACTCTTGCGTATCTTGTAAGGGGAATAATTGTTCTGTGTGCTCCATAAGTTGTCCTTCACTGCCCAGGTCACCAGGTGATAGAGCAAAGCCTACTTTGTCTGCACTGGACAAACTTTATGACTTTCTAAGGAACATTTCTGATATCCTTGATAAAAAATGTTAATCCACCCATCAGTGTCGAGACCTCAAGCTAATTAGCCTAAAGCAGTCAGAGTAGACCGAGGTTAAGCCTGCAATCATTAAAACTTGTTTACTGTCCCCTGGGAGTTATGATAATAAAAAGAAACTCAGATCTTTGTTTCAAAGCATTTTTTCCTAAACAATGGCATTTACTAATTATTGTGCTCAATAATTATTTGTTGAATATATGAATAAGTGAAAACAGCATTTAAAAATTAGATGCTTTAAATAACCTGGACTTTATACACTTCTTATATTAGCAATGATCATCTCTGGGGGGGTAAAATTATAAGTAATTTTTGTTTATTTGTATTTTGTATTTTTTCCCACAATGAAGGCAACTTTTCCACATGTATATCTAACATAGTGGGAAAAGTTTTTGAAAAAAAATTTTCATTAGAAATTAGGTAAGATAAAGACTAAAGAAAGCAAATAAAACAAGATAAATGAGTTCTTCATTACTGGAAATTTTTACTATCAGCAATCCCATTCCGATTAAAATGTCACATAAAGCAGATAAAGCCTTGTCCTCTATTGAGGTATGTATTAGGAAGGACAGATTTGACTTTGGAGAGAAATGATTTTATTATTTAATATTAATTTCTTAACCCAAGGGATTTCTTTATAAACATTACAATAAAAAAGTTTTTTTTTAGAAAAATCCAAAGTAAAGTGAATAAAACCTTCAAGTTTCATGTATTTTGGGAATTACCTATATAAATATATTTATGTATACATAAACACTGTATTCAGTTATATGTGGTATATATCAATATAATACACATTCTAGAGCATATGGTACCTATCATACATTGTATTATACATTTATATGTAGATACAATAAGTATAGTTATAAACATACATATGTTGTATGCTTCTATATAACATTTATATAAACAAATACATACATATAACATACGAGTAAACAAACATGTAAAAACATAAACATAAAATATAAACACACACACACGCACATAAAAAAAACCAATGAACAGTGATGACAGAGCCAGGCCCCAGGCAGCAGAGCACCATAGAAATAAAGGGGGCTTCAACCCGACAGGCCTGGCCTCAAGCTCTCTCTCTGTCACACTAGCTTTATAACCTTAGGCAAGTGACTCAACCTCATTGAGCCTTGTTCCTCATGACCAATAATGGGCTCATAATCCCGACTCCCGGGGTTGTTATGAAGATGAAAAGCGGTGATGGAAGTAGCGGACCCAGCACAGAGTCAGTGCTCAGTGAGGGGAAACTACTGCAGCTTCTGCTTCCGTTGCTACTCTGACTCTAAATTCTGTGCTCTTTGCAGCTCACCACCATAAGGTGCTAGTCTATACAGTTCTCGGTATCTTCTCCTACATCTGTTTCTGGTAAGGAGCTTTGCACGCCACTCCTGGGCTGCCTACTCAGCAGGAGGAGTTCTAAATCAGAATGTGCACCCAGCTCGCAAGCATCGGTAGCCTCCAACACCTCCTAAGCAGCCCCGGCAGGGAAACCTATGAGGCGATGACGGCAACCAAGTACAGCCCTTGCCTTTTGATTTCTCCTTAACTTGGCTGTCCAGTGTGATACTTTATTTCTATTTAATAAACATTGAAGGGTCTTTTTCTGGTCCTCCTTCCTTGAATTTTACTTTTTGCCCAAAAGAAATCAAAGGCATTACCATAGCACATCAAGACGAAATCTAAAGATCTCCTTAAAATGAATAAATACATACTTTGTCCTTTCAACTAATTCCTGCTAAATAGCTCATACTTGCCTGCACGAACATGAAACTTACAAAAATGTCTGGAATTAGGAGATTGCCTATGTGAGAGAAACTAATGGTTTTCTTCTAAATACCTTCTCACTCTTTATAGAATTGATATGAATCAACTATTAAGTGATACTGCAAATTCATAGTTCTTCCAAGTAATTGAATACAGTAACACCCCATCATAATGTGATAAGTGGGATAAGAAAATCAATTGTGTAAAATACGGAGTTGTGAATTAGGAGGTTAATGAAAAATAACATATTTTTGTCAGTCTGTGCTGTCACAAACCCCACAGAAGGTAGTAAAACTTGTACAAATGGCAGTACACTGGCTGAAGGAGCTTCCAGGCAATCATGCGCTAATTTCACCCCGATGCCCTCAGGACAAGAGTGCAGCCCCCACACTGAGAACAGGGACCAGCAGAGGGTGGGAGGCAGTCACCCACCCTGGCACCTGACTGTGTTATAGGCCAGATTATGGTCGGCTTTTACCCGACAAGCTGTAGACTGACAGCACACTTATCTACACGTAACAAAGAGAAACAGTGTCCTGAGGTTCTCTAAATTGTCCATTTTGTCGTCCAAGATTGCATAAACATAGATGTTACCAAAAAAGATATATATTACTGCCTTGCCCTCTGCACCTTAATCGCCACACCCAGAAAATAGGGATAAAAATACCTTCCTTGTAGGGTCACGGGAGGCCTAAATGAGATCATGTTTGTAACATGCTTAGCTCAGTACTGGGGACACAGCATACTCATAATAAATGGTTGTCATTACCGCAGGAAGGAACCTTAACGGGTTCCTGCAAATGCAACTATCTGACATAAAGCAAACAGGGCTCTTTCAACCAAACATCAATTCAACACACACTAGGTACTATGTGCTGGGCAATGTGATTTTAGCAATGGGACTGCAAACAAAGGATACGCCACCCTTCCTGCCCTCAAGGAGTTCACATTCTAGAGAGAAAGACAAATACAGAAACCCATTAACACTGAGAAGTACTCAGTTGGGGGGTGGCGGCGGTGGGAGCAATGGAAGCAACAGGAGACGCACCAAACCCTGCCAGAAGGTGGGGTCCCTGGGCTGCGTTTCGAAGGCCGAAGGTCCTGGGGGAGAACTGGATGCTCCGGAGGCAGCCACAGATACGCAGAGGCGAGGATGCAGAATGTGTCAGGGAGCCGAGCGTGGCTCAGATGGCCCAAACCAGGCAAACCCACTGCCCAAAGGCTGAGGCCAGGGATGAAGGTGAAGGAAGCAGACCACAAAGAAGGTGTGATGCTGCAGCAGCGACTTACCCACGGTTGATGAGGTGAGGCTGAAAACCCTGCTTTCTCTGTACGACTTTTGTTCATTAAAAGGACTGAGTTAGCAATAACTCTTTGATTGCTTTTTCTTTTTTAACTGCCTTTTCTTAAACATTATGGGAAATGAAGACAGTTCTCCATATATTATTTTCACAGCGAAAATTATGAGAATATAAATTTTACTTTGGGGGCCCCTTATGCCTACAATCTTTCACGACTTTAAATTTACTTATTTTAAGGCAAAGAGTCATGGCTTCAAAGCATTTGAAAACTGCTCAATTTCACAATGTTGAGAAGCTCATAAATACAACTAGGGACAAATTTCTTTCCCGTCAAGAGCTGCCATAATAAACGCTCCGACATTTTTCCTGACTTGAAACGCTCCGAATACACAGCAGGGGTGTGTGTGTTTCACCATGCATCCAGAATCTGACTTTTTCTCGAGGCCCTTACTGCTACTACCTGGCCCATCACTTCCTGCCTAAGTGAGATAACCTCTGAATCATTTATTGGTCTCCCTGTCTCCTCCTCCTGCACCATTCGGCCGGTTGTCAGCAGAGCAGGCAGAGCAATCCTGTACAAAATGTTGTCAGAACATGCCTGTCCTCTGCTGAAAACCTTCCAAATGGCTTCCTACCTCAGAGCGGAAGCCAAAGCCCTTACAGAGACCCTCCAGGTGCATGAGGGCCCCCCACCCCACCCTGCCCCTCTGGCCCCACCTGCAAGCTCCTGTTCCTCCAGCTACACTTCAGAGTCTTGACCTTGATCTTCCTGCCTGGAATGCTTTTCACCCCAGATATTCAACAGCTCTCAGATCTCTCCCTCCCTTCCTTCAAATCTTTGCTCAAATGCCACTCTTTTTTCTTTTTTTTAAAGAACTTTTAGTGAGATATAATTGACATACTATAAATTGCATATATTTAAAGTGTACAACTTAAACACCACTTTTTCTAAGGAGGCCTTCCCACCTCATTTCAAACTGAGGCTCCCTGCCCTCCCTGCCTCTCTTCTCTGCTTCATGTGTCTCCATTACCCCTCTCACCTGCTAATTTTTTAATTTTTATTTTTAAAATTTGTGTTATTGAAGTATACTTGATTTACAATGTTGTGTTAATTTCTGCTGTACAGCAAAGTGATTCAGATACATATATATACACATATACACATATATACACATTCTTTTTCATATTCTTTTCCATTATGGTTTATCACAGGATATTTAATGTAGTTCTCTGTGCTATACAGTAGGGCCTTATTGTTTATCCATCCTATATATACTAGTTTGCATCTGCTAATCCCAAATTCCCAATCCATCCCTTGCCCACCCCTCTTCCTCCTTGGCAACTACAAGTCTGTGAGTTTGTTTCTGTTTTGTAGATAAGTTCATTTGGGTCATATTTTTGATTCCACATATGTCATATATTTGTCTTTCTGACTTACTTCACTTAATATGATAATCTCTAGATCTATCCATGTTGCTGCAAATTCATCTGCTAAATTATTTATTTATTTTCTGGCTTCTTCCTCTAGAATGTAATCTCCAAGAAGGTAGGAATTATTGGCTGTCTTGTTCACTGCTGTATCCCTCAGCTTGACCCAGCTGAGGTCTGGGGCACAGTGCAGAAAGCAAACCATCTGTGGTCCAGTGGAGAAATGATGTCTCACTGGGATGTCGGTGTCTCCATTCCCTTTGTCCCTGGTTCATACTGCTCAGCTAAAAACAGTTTTTGAGTCAAGACACTCTCTGTGTAGCACAACCATGGTAAAGTGGTGGGCAGTAATAGAGCCTGCTAATATAACAACAGCAGGTTTGGCTATCGTCTTTGTTCTCCGTTAGCATGAGCACTACAAACACACATTGAGGATCTATAGATTAATGAGTGGGGAGATCATTTACTTTTACTCTCTAGTGACTCATTCAGTCCACCTTTGTCTGGGAAACAGTGTATTATGTTTGCAGAATATCTGAGAGGGGAGGGACAAACACTCGTTTGCAAAAACAATTCCTTCGAGCAACCGAAACAGGCACCGATGGATGGGTTCTGCCAGGGTGATTTATCATCATTTCTCCTGCCCAGACCCACCAGCTTCATTTTCCTGTTGACATTTCTTATGCAGATCTCTCTGCCACAGGTTAATTGGAACTGGGACCCAGATAGGGGCCTCTTAAACTCATTATCCTGCATCATGGATGTGCTTTATGTGAACATTTACTGAAGTGAGATGCGAATTTTAACAATGCTGATGTGCAGTGATGAACATCCAGAAATGTTCACTGGGCTGGAAGTAAGATTCTCAATTGCTAAGGCAGCACATACGAAATTACATTAATTTCCTTTTGGTACTTGTAGTAGAGAGGTACGTACAGAACTGAGGTAGCTGAGCGCAAACCTTGGGCCACTCTGTCAGCCCAAGTGGGAGAAACCTTACCTTAAATTAAATTGCTGATGGATACTAGACAGAATAAAGATGTCAGTCTCTTATAATAGTAATCCTCTTATAGAGCTGTCTCCCTTCCTATACATCTCAACAAAAATGTCAAGAGGGGAAAACACTTCAATAGCAAACCCCAGGAGTGGAACAGTCTCGATCCCTGTGGCCATGGTATGCAGAAAACCCCAAAGGAAAGGCCTGCTTCCGTGGCAAAGTCTAACCAGCATATTATCTCGTGGGACACAGCAGCAGTACAGGGAGCAGAAGCACAGCAGGAGTAAACACATGCATGCACGGTATGAAACAGCATGGCATTTAAAATTTGGGATCAAAGAGATATATTTATAGTTGATCTTAAAATACGCAATTGTTGGAACTAATCTGTACTCGTTCTAAGCAGTGATGGAAGATGTGGAAGATTTTTGAAGGTGGGGCCCAAAAGGAAACTCCAAAAAAAGTAATGGCTTTCATCCATTTTCCGTTCTTTTTACTTTATGTATTGATTGGCTGTACTGCCTTGGAGTGAGATGGATTAAAAAATGAAACAAAACTGATAGCAGTGGTTTCATTAAAAAAAAAAAAAGACTTATGGTAAAAAATGCAGACTAACTAAGCTTGCAGTAAAGTCATGAACCCACAATGAACATTCAGCTTCACAAGCCTCATTCCTAATATAATGCTGATGTAAAAGTCTAGTGCAGGGAATTCGCCAAAGAGAGGAGAGCAAATCCCTTTAAAGAACATTAGCGGAGTGTTTACTAGTTATTATAGTCAGACACTATAATGAGTGCTGTGGTGAAAACACTGAAAGCAAAGCCCCCACAGGCAAGGAATTCACAGTTTAGTGGGAGAGGTGGATGGAAAGAGACAATTACAAAACTGGAAAGTGGGAAACACAGGTCTTCAGCGAACTGAGAAAGACAAGGGGTGACTGCCTTGGCAGAGGGAACTGAGACATTTCCAGGGAGGTAACATAGATATTGAATTGTGTTTTGAAGGCTGCAGAGGAGCTCACTGTCCTTCTAGAAATGGAAGGGTCTGGAGAAGGTGACAGCCACTTGGTCTGGTCACAAGCAGCCATTCTGATCAAATGACCTAATGCGTCACACACGCAGCAGCCAGCATCCCGCCTGGAAACTGTGCTCTGAACCATTAAAAAATCTCCGTGAAACATCTTTATATTTTTTCCATGAAAGACACAGCCAACCAAACTTCATTAATTAAACAACGTTTAGTTCATTTCCCCGCTTCTATTAATTGGAGGCTTCCAGTGAGAGCTGAAGTAGCAAGGATCACCACTGGGTGATGGAAATCTAGTTAAGAGCAAACAACTGAAATTTTATACAAACAGGTAAGCTCTCCTGTGGTTAAATGGGGAAAGTAAGAAACACTTCTGGGGGAAACATTTAAGAACACTGTTGGTGATCGGATGGATGCCCAGGACATCAGGCCAGGCGCCACCAGCTGTGGGCATGTGGGCTCCACATACCTCTTCATTTTCTCACACTTCCTGGCAGTTCCTCCCTTGTTCTATGACTCCTCACTATCTCCCTCTTGGGGGGTAGCCCTTAGGACTCTACGGTTACAAGCAAAAAAGAAACTTTCTGTTAACATGGAAAAGGGAATTTATTGGAGAGAAATGGGAGAACTCACTGGATTGAAAGAAAATCAAGAATCAAGTTTAGAAACAATAGGCAGAGTGTTCTCTGGGGTTCTGGGCAGCAAAAACTGATGGGCGTCTCCCTACAGGGCCAATCAGCCCCAAGTTTTAAAAAAACTTTTTTCTGTTTTTGTGTCATTTCACTCAAAAGTCTAAGGCTCAGGAGAGAGACAGGGAGACTTCCTTTAGCTGTGTGGTTGGTGCTAGAAGAACAGATCCCTTCCCACAGTGGACATCAGGATGCTGCAGCTAAGAGAAGAGGAGCCCTCCCCTCAGGGGTCTCCCTCTAGAACCAGAGTGACATCCTTAGAGTGAAGCTCCACTCAGGAAGTACTGATGATGCCTTTTGACCAAGATGGTCAAAACCAGTTTCTGTGATGGTCAAGGAGAGACAGTGCACGTGTCCTCAAGCAGTCAGTATGTGTGGCTGGGGAGGGCTGCACTTTACAGACCCACATTGTAACCGAGTGTGACAACACGGAAAAAAACAAAGGAAGATGAAACCCTGAGTATATCTGATGGGCAAAGGTGACCTTTTTACACTTTGGGGATTCCAGGGTGGTAAGTTTCTCCTAGACTTGTTGATGTATAGAATATGGTTCTTCCTATTACGGGAGCCAAAAGGTCAGAAGAGTAGGTATATAAGAAATCTGGAAAAATCCATCCCTGAAGATGACAAGTTGGCGGCATCGTAGAGCCGAGTTCTAACCCAGTTCCACACTGGCTCTGTTGTGGTAGCCAGTATGGGTTAACCAAGTCACTGTGTTCTGGGTATGGACTGTGTAAAATGGGACGTTACTTACCCTGCGTGCACAGTCCTAAGTTAATCAAATTTTACAAGCCGTTATGAAGCTCTGTGGGAACTCATGTGGGAGACATGACAATTCATGTGGCATCCACCTGGGAGCAAACAGAGAAGTAGATTCCTTTCACCCACATGGGTGGTCCCACACACCGGGCAGTAGGAGTGACAAAAAAGGGCTTCTGACTTCCTCACGCTGCCACCTTCTTCATTCTGGAACAACTGTTCTGATGTGCCCCACACCAGGGTTCTCACTTCTTTTGGAGCATCCAAGTTTCTCATCAATGGCTCACTTCCTATTTGGGGTTCTCCCTGCACCTCTCATGTGGTTTTAGCACTGGCTCTCTGGCTTTGACTTTTGCTTCTTGCCTTGAGTCTGACTCAGTTTCCCACTAGTTACTACTTTCAGCTGTCTTGATAAATACCCCAAGTTAGAGGATTGGTTTTGGACCCAGTAATTTGAGTGACAAGTTCTCCAGTCGGGTGCCCTGACCCCTTGAGAGGACCTGGGCAATGACTAAAAAAGCTCATGTTACTTAGATGTTAGTCAGCCTTGGCAATTCTGGGGGGAGTCGTCCCTCTGCCCCATGTGTGTCTTCCAGTGTTTATGCATAAACACTCAGTAGTTTCCAGTACTTTCTCTCTCCTTTTTTCATTTCATTAATCTGTTAGGCAATATTTCTGTATGCTCTTGAAAAGCTCTGTGAACGCTGCTTTCAGTGATGAGTGAAATGTTTTCTATAAATAACCTGCAAATCAATTGTTCAGCCTGTAGAAATCTTAATGAAGAAAGGTGCTATTAAATGTGAAAAACCAAAACCTCTATTTTAGTGTACAATATGCTACTAATATTCTGTGAAGAGATCCTTGGACTTAGAGTAGGACAAACCTAGGCTTGATAATCTGGGCTTTCTGACTTCCTGCCTGTGTGGCTCTAGGCAAACGATATAACTTCTCCAGAACCTCGGTTTTTTTTCTAATGCAAAATGAGGGAATAATATCTCCCTCATTGTATGATGGCAAAGCCAAAACAAGAGCACACATGTAATTGTTGCTAATAAGATGCTGGGTACCCACCTCCCAGAATAATGGAAATAAAATCAACAATAAACAAATGGGACCTAATGAAACTTAAAAGCTTTTGCACAGCGAAAGAAACCATAAACAAGACAAGAAGACAACCCTCAGAATGGGAGAAAATACTTGTCAACGAAGCAACGGACAAAGGATTAATCTCCAAAACATAGAAGCAGCTCATGCAGCTTAATACCAAACAAGCAAATAACCCAATCCACAAATGGGCGGAATACCTAAATAGACATTTCTCCAAAGAAGACATGCAGATGGCTAACAAACACATGAAAAGATGCTCAACATCACTAATCATTAGGGAAATGCAAGTCAAAGCCACAATGAGGTATCACCTCACACAAGTCAGAATGGGCATCATCAAAACCTCTAGAAACAATAAATGTTGGAGAGGGTGCGGAGAAAAGGGAACTCTCTTGCACTGTTGGTGGGAACGTAAGTTGGTACAGTCACTATGGAAAACAGTTTGGAGGTTCCTTAAAAAACTAAAATTAGAACTACCATATGATCCAGTAATCCCACTCCTGGGCATATACCCAGAGAAAACCATAATCCAAAAAGAAACATGTACCATAATGTTCACTGCAGCACTATTTACAATAGCCAGGACATGGAAGCAACCTAAATGCCCATTAACAGATGAATGGCTAAAGAAGATGTGGCATATATACACAATGCAATATTACTCAGCCATAAAAAGGAATGAAATGGAGCTACATGTAATGAGGTGGATGGACCTAGAGACTGTCACACAGAGTGAAGTAAGCCAGAAAGAGAAAAACAAATATCATATGCTAACTCATATATATGGAATCTAAAAAAATGGTACTGATGAACCCAGTGACAGGTTAAGAATAAAGATGCAGATGCAGAGAATAGACTGGAGGACACGGGGTTGGGGGGGTGGTGAAAAGGAAGTTGGGATGAAGTGAGAGAGTAGCATAGACATATATACACTACCAACTGTAAAATAGATAGCTAGTGGGAAGTTGCTGTGTAACAAAGAGAGATCAACTCAATGATGGGTGATGCCTTAGAGGGCCAGGACAGGGAGGGTGGGAGGAGTTGTAGGAGGGAGGGGATATGGGGATATATGTATAAATACAGCTGATTCACTTTGGTGTACCTCAAAGACTGGTACAAGACTGTAAAGCAATTATATTCCAATAAAGAGCTTAAAAAAATCTTGCTGAGGAAAGTAAAAAAAAATAAATAAAAAAGATGCTGGGTACCCTTTGATAGACTGATTACATTTTTGATAAATCCGAATTTGAAAACTTAACCTGAAAGTGACTGCAAACACTGATTGAGGTCTATGAGAAATTGCTGGGGATTTTTCTTGTTTTAAGAAAGATTTGCATAGTGTCATGTCATCGGCAAACAGTGACAGTTTTACTACTTCTTCTCCAATCTGGATTCCTTTTATTTCTTTTTCTTCTCTGATTACCATGGCTAAAACTTCCAAACCTATGTTGAACAACAGTGGTGAGAGTGGGTACCTTGTTTTGTTCCTGATCTTAGAGGAAATGCTTCCAATTTTTCGCCATTGAGAATGACGTTGGCTGTGGGTTTGGCATATATGGCCTTTATTATGTTGAGGTAGGTTTCCTCTATGTCCACTTTCTGGACAGTTTTTTTTTTTTTATCATAAATGGGTGTTGAATTTTGTTGAAAGCTTTTTCTACATCTATTGAGATTATCACATGGTTTTTTCCTTCAATTTGTTAATATGGTGTATCTAAAAATAGAACTACCATATGATCCAGCAATCCCACTACTGGGCATATACCCTGAGAAAACCATAATTCAAAAAGATACATGTACCACAATGTTCACTGTAGCACTATTTATTATAGCCAGGACATGGAAGCAACCTAAATGTCCATCAACATATGAATGGATAAAGAAGATGTGGCACACATATACAATGGAATATTACTCAGCCATAAAAAGGAACGAAATTGAGTTATTTGTAGTGAGATGGATGGACCTAGAGTCTGTCATACAGAGTGAAGTAAGAAAGAGAAAAACAAATACTCTATGCTAACGCATATATATGAATCTAGAAAAATGGTACTGATAAATCTAGTGACAGGACAGGAATAAAGATGCAGACACAGGGAAAGGACTTGAGGACACAGTGGGGGAAGGGGAAGCTGGGACATAGTGAGAGACTAGCATTGACATATATATATACTACCAAATGTAAAATAGATGGCTAGTGGGAAGCTGCTGCATAGCACAGGGAGATCAGCTTGGTGCTTTTTGACAAACTAGAGGGGTGGGATGGGGAGGGTGGGAGGGAGGCTCAAGAGGGAGGGGATATGGGGATATATGTATAAATATAGCTGATTCACTTTGTTGTACAACAGAAACTAACACAACATTGTAAAGCAATTATACTTCAATAAAGATGTATAAAAAAATTAAAAAATAAAAATAAAAACCTCTGTACCAGTTGGGGGCTGGGGGTGGGTGAAGAGTTGCACTTCAGTTGACTAGAAAGCAATTTCCTTAGAATGAGTTTTGTTTTTACCTTCACTTTAAAGATATAAATCAGAATGTGTTCCTGGTGAATAACTTTCACTAAGGAAATATACTAGGAGTGCATTTGTAGAAATTTTTAAAATCATTTCAATGATTCTGGGTTTCTTATCTGTCCCCAGCATACACAGCCTTCTCTAAGCCAAAGAATGTCTCTTATTTTGCATGTCCTGATGCCAGAATTTAAATTCTCTTAGTCTGTTATTCTGAATTACTATAATGTCTCATAAGGTCAAGCTGCAAATTGTTAGTGCTACCTCTGAGTGCATAATATAAATTACAGTTGACCCTTGAACTACATGCAAGTTAGGGATGCTGACCCTCCACACAGTTGAAAATCTGTGTATAACTTATGGTTGGCCCTCTCTGTATGTGGTTCCATATATGTGACTCCTCTGTATCCAAAGTTCCTCCATACCTATAGTTCCAACCAACCTTGGATTGTGTAGATACTGTAGCATTTTCTATCAAAAAATATCCACGTGTAAGCGGTCTCGCAGAGTTCAAACCTCTGTTGTTCAAGGATCAACTGTAGTTTGGTTCAAATCTTACATAAATTTGAGACATTAAATTCTATGAAACAAATTAATATACAATTTATTAAAGCTACAAATCTTCAGTGAAAGAGCCCTTTACTGAGATGGAGGAGAAAGAACATGTATTAGGGACTGCATTGATACCAACTATCTTCCTAGTCATTTTACTTGCTATCACTTCATCACGTTTTCAACACAATCTAACAAAACAATCATCATTATTGCCATTTTACAGATGAGGTAACTGAGGCGCATTAAGTGGTCTAAGTACATGAGCTAATTAGACGGTTGAAGCCGTAAGTGGTACAGCTTTTCTGACTCCCTAGCTAGTGCCCTTTTCTCCAGAGAAAAACCTAGTGGTTATACTACGGCTTCCCAAAGAGAGAAAAACTGCAACTAAATCAGTCACTTATCCTACAATTTTTTAAAGGTCTGAGCTTTCCTCAAAAGGTCAGGTTCTTAAATTACTCAATTTGTCTCAACAAGATTGCTACAGCTCTGATGATCTGATATTCTCATTAGTAAGAGAGAGAGATCTGGAAGTTAAGGAATTTGGGGGCACTTCTTTCAACATATCTGGCGAATGCTCAGAATATTCATTCTATTCCAGAGAATGGTAATGTGATCCATGACATCATGTTTATGAGAATTTTCAAGAAGTAAATGCCACAGACCAGTTGACATGAAACAGAAAGGACCTGTCAGTGTGGCACAACTAATGCAATCTTCATCATAAGCAAAGACTTCCACTTCTGGCCATCTCTCAAGTGTAAGGCCCTATCCTAGCTCTGATGCTCTCTCCCAGCAACACCCATTGCTCCTCTTTTTGGAAACAGCACTTCAGCTGTCTCGGAGGACCACTTTCTCTTCCACCACGAGTCCGCTTGATTTTGGCAGACTGGTTTCCATCCAGCATCTCACCTCTTGGCCATAGCCGCAAGCTGGTTAAATGCTGGAATTCATGGGGGGAACCCCTGGAAAAGAGGAGCTGTCTTTCCTTTGGGGGTTTCTATGATCTGCATGTTTGTGTCGCCCCCACCAAATTCACATGCTGAAATTCTAATGCCTAATGGGATGGTATTAGGAGGTGGAGCCTTTGGGAGATGCTTAGGTTATGAGGGTGGAGCCCTCACGAATGAGATTAGTATCTTACAAAAGGGACCCCACAGCGCTCCCTAACCGCTTACACCATGTGAGGAAACAGCAAGAGAGTGCCGTCAATGAGTCAGGAAGAGGGCTCTCACTGGACACCGACTCTGCAGCACCTTGGTCTTCAGCTTCCCAGCCTCCAGAACTGCGACAAATAAGTTTACAAGCTACCTCGTCTCTGGTATTTTGTCACAGCAGCTCAAATGGACCAAGACAGGGGTGTTACGCTGATGCAATGAAAACGCAGAGCTGCTGTGCCTTTCTTGTTTACTGTACGAAGAGCTTGAGACAGATGACAATGGAGAGAAAAGCAATGCTGAAGGCAAGAGACACACAGAGAGAAGCAATGCCCAAACGTACTGCTTGATGCCTCCGTAGATCCAGCCATGCCTGAACCTGCTAGACAACTCGTTTCCTCAGCTACTGCATTTTTTCTTTTTATTTATTGTTGTTTAAACAAGTACAGATAATTCTGATTAATATATTAGGTCTTTATACAGTCTCACCTAATCCTTATACTTACCCTATAAGGTAAGTATAATTTCCCCCATTGTAAAGAAAATTAAAGCTCAGCAAAGACAAATCACCTGAACAAGGCCACTTTCAAACGCTGGTAAGTGGTGGACTTGGAATTCAGTTCAAATTCTTTTCCTCTATGATTTGCTGGATAACATCTGGTGCTAAATAAAGGATGTGCACCATGTGTAGTGGATCTTGGGAGGGCTGAAAGTGTGGATCAACTGAAGTACATTCACCACCAAGGGAGATCTATTTTCTTTCTTTGTGTGTATGTGTGTGGACATGCATGCACTGGCGAAAGAGAAAACAGCACCCCATTCAAGTGACAGGATTACGTGACAAATCTCTACATAATAAACACCTCTGAAAGTGCCCCAACTAATTTCAGAAGTCTAACACCAGACATCTAGCTTGAGAAGATGTTTTATTCAAGGCTAGTCCACTGGCAACACTGGAACACTCTCCACCTTTGAAGATGTAACCAAGGAATAATGAGAGAAACCCCCACAGACACAGGATGCACACGCATGTAAGGGAGATTCTGGAAGGGTCTTTTATCAAGAGCCAGAGGTCTCAGGATGGAATAATGCTCAGCGTGGCTGCCTGCGGACCGCTGCGACTCACATTGGTAGGGTGACCACAGGGCAGGCCCAGCTGTGAAATCTACTCCTAAGGAAGAGAAGAACCCTTTATGGGTACAAAGAGATGGAAGCAGAGGAGGTTATCAGAAAACTAAGAAAAGAACTACAGGGAGCCAATCTTCACAGGGCTCGGGGTGGCCGAAGACCACAGCGAAGGCTGTGTGCTCGGTGATTCGGTCCTCCATGTGCCACCGTCACAGTTTTGCCACATCTGTGTGCCACCTGTACTATTACTAACCTAGTACTTCCCTTGATATGGAGTCACTCTTCTTCCACTTAAATTCTTCCTTGCTGATCCTAGGTAGTACATTTAGAGAAAGCATGCGTTCAGTCTACCAGTTATATACTTTTTCTAATATATGTTAAAATAAGCATACAAGCATTAAAAATGTTTGTCAAACCACCTAAAATCTTTTCAAGTGCCCCATTGGTGTTTATGCCACTTGCTGCAAAATACTAGTACTATATGGTAGAAGTACCGAACTTCTTTTCAGAAACACCATGTGTGAAGACATCAGGTCCTCCCCGGAGAGGCTGAGTGTTCCTCAGGGAACCTGCGTTTCAGTGCTGCTTTCACAAGTCCCTCTCCATTCCCTCCCTTCTTCTCAGACCCCTCCAAAGTCTTAGCTTCATACTCCAAGGCAGAATGGGTTTGTAGGCAACTATTGGCATTAGAAACATGAGTAAAAGAGTCAAATGTGGGATCTTTGTAAGGAGTTGAGTACATTATTACTACCTTCTTTCCACAGAAAAGGGTAAGGAATGACCAAGGAGTTCACTGCATAATCCCATATCTAAAAGCTGGGCAGGACTTCCCTGGTGGCGCAGTGGTTAAGAATCCGCCTGCCAATGCAGGGGACACGGGCTTGATCCCTGCCCTAGGAAGATGCCACATGCCGCAGAGCAGCTAAGCCCGTGTGCCACAACTATTGAGCCTACGCTCTAGAGCCTGTGAGTCACAACTACTGAGCCCATGTGCTGCAACTACTGAAGCCCACATGCCTAGAACCTGTGCTCCACAACAAGGAAAGCCACCACAATAAGGAGCCAGTGCACTACAATGAAGAGCAGTGCCTGCTCGCCACAACTAGAGAAAGCCTGTGTGCAGCAACGAAGACCCAACACAGCCAGTAAATAAATTAATTAATCTATTAAAAAAAACGAAAGCAGGGGATACCAAATGACACACTTATAAATGAGTAGGAATTACATACACATAATTAAAGTATAATTTTGAAATTCTCTCAAGCCTTAGTAGGAAGCTATATTAAGCAGAAACAAGTCATTTATCTTTAAAAGTCACAAAAGAGTCACCACCTGAACTTTGGGAACAGACTTTCCAAGACAGATTTTGACAATGCGTTTTCCCATATGAATCTTACAGACACTAACAACGACCTTACCAGGTTTTCTTTGAGCTGTACTTGAAGAAACGGGACTTTAATTTAGACACTGATGAATTACCACACTGCAAGATGAAATGGAAGCCCCCTTATTTAGACCTTTCTTTTTTAGTATTCTTTTAATTACATGTTTTAGCTTCTCTATGGATAAAATATGCCAGTAGTAAAACATAAAACATGGTTTTCTTTCTGGATTGTAAGGAAAAAGATGCTTTAAGATTTGGTGACTTCAGATGGAGTAATGGCTTCTCATCCTTCAACTAATCATCCTTTATCTGCTCAATCTCCTTTATTTTTCTTCCTAGCACTTGTCACTATGTGTCACTATATAATTTGATGTGTTTAGTGCAGCGGTCCCTAACCTTTTTAGCACCAGGGGCTGGTTTCGTGAGAGATAATTTTTCCACGGGGGGCGGGGGGATGGTTCAGGCGGTAATGGGAGCGGTGGGGAGCGATGGGGAGAGGCAGATGAAGCTTCTCTCGCTCACCCACCACTCACCTCCTGCTGTGTGGCCCAGTTCCTAACAGGCTGCAGAACGGGTCTGCAATCCAGGGGTTGTTGGGGGACCCCTAGTTTAGTGTCTCTTTCCTCCTCTAGACTGTAAGCTCTATGAGGGCAGGGATTTTGTATTCTTCATGGAGTCTCCCCAGCACCTAGCAAAATGCCCAGCACACAGTAAGTGTTCAACAAAAATTTGTTGAATGAATGAATGTTGATTAGTAATCAAATGTTTACAGTTAGCAAATCCTCTTATTTTGCAAGCTCTGTCAATTATCAGATCTGAAAAACACACACTTGTTAGCCATTTGACCTTTGTCAAGTCACCTAACCACACAACCCCTCACAGTTTATATCTCTGTTGATAAAATGAAGATACCATCAACTCACAGGGCAACTGCAAGAATACAATGAAGGAACATCCATGAAAGTGTTGGTCCCTCTGTTAAGCACCTGCGTATCTACCTATGTGTCTGTCTATGTATGAATGAAACCCTTTGGCCCAGGATCTGGCTCATAGTAGGTGTACCATAAATATGTCTATTAGTTTAGTCATTTTATTCATTAACTTTGCTACAGAATATAATTATTTCTTTTTCAGTTGTTGGTGTCCCTGTTCAAAGCCAAGAAATCAACAGATGAAAGCACTGCTTTTGTAAACCTTAACTCTTACCCTTTATGTATCTACAATATGAAGAGGCTTCAAAGCTCTTCTCAATCAAGTACATTTAGAGGACAAAAACAGAACAGGACATTGACAAGACTGATAAGCACTAAAGTTGTTTTTTCTGTCCCTCCTAAAAGGTCAGTTTTGTTTTTAAGATGCTTCTCGCATATAGAGAACAGTGTTAGGGAAAGAAGGAGTTTGCGTTTTAAAAAGGTAACTTCCTAGGCAATTTTTCTCTCTTTCTTTCTTTTTCTTTCTTTCTCCCTCTCTCTCCCCCCCTCTCTTTTTTTCTTTCTTTCTTTAGCTTCCCTCCCACCCGCTCTTCTGGCCTTCACTCCTCCCGCTCTCTCTCTGTCTTTATTCATTAACTAGAATTAAAAATTTTTGGTTGTCTTCTTCATGTACGATAAATATCTTAAAAAATAAGTAGGTAAGAGGGAGGGAAAATGGTCAATAGAAGCTTTCTTAGAAAATTAATGTACATTAAGTCATTTTCAAATTAGAATTTCACCACTAAGGTACCACTAAGGCAAAAATGAACTGATTGAATTATGAGTTGCCCATTAAATCATGATTATCCAAGATGCTCTAAAAAATTTCTGAATCATTACAACTTTTATTCTAAATAAACATCTTTTAAAAACATTAGGAAAATAATGGCCTTTTTGCACAGGCCAATGATAAAATCTCAACCAATAAGTTAAAGGTATTCCTACAGTGTATTATCTCAGCCATTGGCTCAATGGCTTCCCAGTCAGTTTAAATGTCTAAATAAGAGGCATTTTATATGAGGGCAGAGCCACATCAAGATGTTTATAGGTGGACTTCCTAGGTGATGCAGTGGTTAAGAATCCACCTGCCAATGCAGGGGACACGGGTTCAGACACTGCTCCAGGAAGATCCCACATGCCTTGGAGCAACTAAGCCTGTGCGCCACAAAAACTGAGCCTGCACCCTAGAGCCCACGAGCCACAACTTAAACAAACAAACAAACAAACAAAACGGATGTTTACAGGCTACAGGATACTTCTACATAAGTATTTGTTCTCCCCTCCAATGAAGAATTTTCCCTCCACTTTAATATCTTCTTTAAGAACTGATTTTTATCCAGGGTGAGGGGAAACAAAATATTTTTCTAATACTTTGTTCTATCTCAATATGCTATCTCAATAGCTTTACAATTTCATTTTTATTCTCTGATAAAGAAAAGGCTACAGGGAAAGTAACAGGCTAAAGACTTTCTAATGGTGAATACTGACCAAAGGAAAGAAAACAACTGTGATTAGAGGAATATGCATTGTTTGTATCAAGGGTTGAAAATGCAAATACTGAGAAATGTATTTTAAGTTGCATATAATTTGTAATACCACTTATTGGAATTTATAATAAAAAATTCAGATATGCACAAAGATACAAGGACACTGTATAGGCACAATGATGCCAATGTTGGTTATGGTGGCAAAAAATTGTAAATTCTGTTTCTCACACCTTTCAGGTAGGCGAGACTACTCTATGGAGACAGGAGGCTGAGTGTCAGAGGAAATTTAACCCTGGAGGCTTTGGACTCAGGGATACCAAATACAGCCAAGGGTGGGCATGGGGCACAGAGTGAAAATGCAGGACTGAGGAAGTGGCTGTACCAGGCACTTCTTCTCCAATTCTCCTCCATCAAGGACAGGAGACTGGAGGAGTCCTTCTGGAGAGGGGGAATGACCCCAGAAAAAGGGCTTTTAGAGACTTAAACTAGAAGTAAATAAAAAGCCCAGCCAGCCCCTTATTTATTCTAGAGCAGTAGTTCTCAACTTGGGGCTCTGGGGTAGGGAATTGTCACCATGGGACATTTGGAGACATTTTTTGATTGCCATGACTACAGGTGAGTGGTGCTACTGGCAGCTAGTGAGTAGAGACAAGGGAAATTACTAAGCATCCTACAAGGCACATAACAGCCCCCACAACAATGACTTATCCAGCCCCAAGTGCCAACAACCCTGCTTCTGAACCCTGGCTTAGAGTGAAGCCCACGGTTAACACCTGTCCCTGTCTACATCACTCACACAGACTTCAACCTGCTTTAAAGGATGAACTTTCGGACTTCCTCCTCAAATATGAATGGCTGGCCCTTCACCACACATTGGAGAAAAGCCCCGCAATGAAAGTCAGAGACAAGGACAAACAAACACCCACCTACGAAGAAAAACCAGCTAATAATAATAAAAAAATGATTGGCAGAAACAGAGACTATACAAAAAACTTTAAAAAAAAAACCAAAAACCAAAAACCCCCTGTAATCGGTACAACCAATCCTGAAATGTGACTTGGCGATATCCAGCAAACATAAAGCTGAACAAACTGTGACCCAGCAATGCCACTTGTAGGGATTTATCTCAGAGAAACTCTTGCACATGTCATGAGGAGAGAGGCAGATTATTCACAGAAACATTGTTTATTCATAGCAAAAAACCTATAAACAATCTAATTGTTGGCCAAAAAGAGAATGGATGAATTGACAGTAGTCTATTCATATAACTGAAAGCCATAAATTGCTTAAAATGAGTAATACAGGAGTATATTTTTCAATATAGATACATTTCACAAATAGGATGTTGACCAAAAAAAGCACACAGCAGAAGACCCCATTCATTAGGATACCATTTACAAAAAAGTTTAGGAACATGTAAACATGTAAGGATTTGTTACCTTTGTCTACTAAATCTGTAAAGCAATACGTATTAGTATCTACCAGATTTAAGACGGAGTTTCCTTCTAGAAGGTGGATGGGAAGGAAACATGACTGGGAGGGATACACAAGAGAATTTCTACTTTGAAATATTTTACTTCTTAAGCTGTGTTTGGGGTTTACAGCTGCTTATTATATTGTAATTTTATATCTTTGGTATGTTTCAAATTATATTACATAAAAACTATTTTAGTATATTCAGAAAGATAAAATATTACATCTAGTAAAAAGTAATGAGTCTCATTTATGAAGTAGGAATTCTAAAAATACAGTTGTTCTAAGAAAATTTAATGTGCAGTCAAGTTATTACATGCTTTAAAATATAAACTTAAAATGTATAGGGTTTTTTGGTTTTTGTTTTTTTTTTTGGCCACTCCATGCAGCATGTGGGATTTTAATTCCCTGCCTGATCGCTTCTCGGCCTTTTGGCTAAGATCAAGTGTAATTCCCTGCCTGACCAGGGATTGAACCCATGCCCCTTGCAGTGGAAATGCAGAGCCCTAACCACTGGACAGCCATGGAACTCCCAAAATGTATAGGCTTTTTAAAAAAATCTGTAATTTAATTCCAAATACATAATTTAAATTTAACCTCAATAGCATCACTCTAAAATGAACTGATTTTTTTTTTTCTAATAACAGAGCATATAAGAAGACTGAATCATGCACTCATTTGGAAAGTTTTATAGATAGGTCTCAAAAGTCATATGCCATGTCCAGCTATTTTCTTCTAAATGTTGTCTATGTCAAGTACAGGGGTAAATTGCTAAAGAAGAGAAAGCTGGTTATATTTTAGGCATTTAGCAGTTATAGCCCACAATAAAAACTCCAAGAAACTAAAAGCCAACATGTTTGTCAATGTTTTAAGATCTCATCAGTGAATTAAGTCCCTCAGATAAGTGGCTGCATCAAAGGCTTTTAAAATTGTAATAATTTCTGCAATTATGTAGCAAATGCCTTTTTCTTTGGCACTAATGTGTTCTAACTCAAGAAATCATTTGGGAACTGAGAAAAGCACAAAAAGCCTGTCATTTTAAATTGTATAAATAAGTGATACAAGAAAAACTGTGAGTGGATTAGTTTTAATTTACTTACACTGGCTTTGCTAAGAGTATTTTGTTATTTTAGCAATTTTATATACCAAGTAGTAAAACATTAAAAAACATACACATTTAGCAAGTATAAAATAAACATGTTCATTATTTAGGAAAAAAAGATCCTTAAAGACTTAAATTATACTTTCCAGTTTCACTGGCTTCATAAGTACTCATTAAATTAGCTTTGGAAACAAATGATAACTTTACCCTTTTTTTGATACTGTTGAAAAATTCAAATAAAAAATAAATTTGTAATCTAATCATTGTTTCATACATGGTGTGCTTCCACTGAAAGTGAAAACTCTATACTTTCTGATTAGTAAATTCATATTAAGACCATGCCCAGTAACAAAACAGAGCAAAGCACAAAGAAACCAAAATGTTTTAATATGGAAAATTTTTATCAAATTAAAATTCCCTGGCTAGTATTTAAATTTATCCTAGCAAGTGTCGATAAGGTAAGGATGCTAATGTAGCTGTGTTTGCAAAAATAAAATGGTAACAGAGAAGATGATCTCGAAAACGAGATCTGTAAGATTTCTTCCAGCTCTAATATTTCATTCACTCATCCTTTCATCATCAATGACTTTCTGTTTTCCTTTCTTCCTGACTCCCTTCCAGATAATTCCTGTGTGCCAGGCACTGTGCTAGACTCTGAAAGTAGAAAGAAAAAGAAAATGAAATGGGCTCCAGCCACAGTGCATCAGCATGAGCAGTGGGAGGAAACTATAAATGAGCGGTGGGAGGAGACTATAAACGAGACTGTAATATACACGGAATTCTCCACATCCTGTGGGAGAAGAAAAAGAATCTTGCTGGTGACAGGCACACACACAGAGTCCTTTGTATGGAACACTTAGTTCACACAGAACATCACATCACATTTCCATCCATTTATAATTGAACACACAGAGACACAGAGAGGCAACCTAAATTGTTGACAGTCACAGAGCAAGTTAGAAGCCCAAAATCAGAACATATGTTCTGCTATAATGTTCTCAACAAACATGTTGAGAACCTGCCAGGTGTCTGGCTCAGAGCCAGGAACTGGGGACAAGAAAGATGACTAAGAACTAGTTCTTGCCCAGAGGTGTTTAACACTCCCATGCTGGCACTAGCTTGACGTTGGAGTTTTGGAAATCATTTTAATATTGAATTGTCTTGGTATCTACTGCTGGGTCTTTGAGGATTGAGGCAGCATGGAAACGCACCTGGTGCTGTGTGTGGATTACAGCACCTGATACAATACACATAGGGAAGCAATTTTAGCTTGGCTGTCATCTGTAAAATGCAAATTAGAAGAATTTTTTCACCTATCAATCTTGCAAACATTTAAAAATAACAACACTCAAGATGTAGAAATTGGCCGTCTTACCCACTGGAAGAAATGTAAATTTTATGTTTACATGTCAAAATCGCTGCATCATGTGTAATAGTTTACAACCAGGAATGATTTCTGTGTTCAACAGTAAGTAAATGTTTAAATAAATTAAGTTTACATTCATGCAATATTATGGTATATGAGGCAGTTTCTTAAGATTATTTAATGACCTGGGGAAATACTCATCATCTAATGTTAATTAGAAAACCAGGATATTAAACTATATACAGCATGATCCTACTTTTCTAAAAATACAACATACATTCATAGCTGCATTACATGCACTGGAAGGAAATGTATCAAAATAATACTCGGGATTATTTCTGGGTGGTGATATTACAGGTGATTTTCATTTTCTTTTTTTCTGTATTGTCCAAATTTTCGGTAAGCAGACTCCATTAATTTAATAATTAGGAAAAAAAGAGTACTAAGTGTTAGTTAATTTTCTTCTGACTAGATTGCTTTTCTGAAATGAACTGCCTGCTACCGATTGGTTTCAGGCCACAATGACACAGCCCCTTCTGGTCTGGACACCACAATGGACTAGAGAAGCCCCATGACCCAGACCTGTTTCCCTGCTTACTGGCTGAATCTTTGGGGAAAAACAGTTCTGAACCTTTGTAATTTTACCTATAAAATGTGGCAACTGATATTTGTCCCACAGATGAACTTTAAAGAGAGCATAAGAAAAATGCATTGAAAAGCACTATATAAATGTAAGTTCTGTCTTATGTGAGAAATTAGAGGACATGCTAAAACCAGATTGAGGCTCAAATTCCAAGTGACCAACTGCTTAGTTTTATGACATCAGTCCAATTACACAACCTCTTAGAACCTCAGCCTCATCATTAGTAAAGTGAACCCCTTCCTCAGAGGGTCACTGTGAACTATAAGCACCTTGCACAATGAGAGTAAAAGTTAGTTTCCTTCTCTTCTTAGGCTCTACCTTTCACCACCCCACCCTTACTCTGAAACAAGTATTAAAAAACAAACAAACAAACCCTCCAGCATCAGCAGTATCTGTTCTAATCTGAAAGCACACTTACTTTTGATATGTTAACAATATATAGACTCTCCTTCTTGTTTCTCTACCCTTTAATGGTTTGGACCAATAAGGAGTACAAAGTCAGCACAGCTTGGGCAAATCAACGTGAGGACTGTGGACAAATTTTAAGGGAGTCATTTGAGCCTGACATCTGCCGTACAAAGGCTCTGAAGCTTTAAGCACCTCCCGTCAGGGCAGGTGGAGTACGAGGGGTGAACCTCCTCGCTTTGGTGCGCTGAGTGATTTCAGCATATTATGTCTCCTTGGATTCTGGGTTTATCTAAGTATATGCGTGACATTCTCTAAATGTGCAGAACTCAGAATTTCTCAGGCTCGGTGTCTCTAGCATCAATTGACAACCACACGTCTTAAATGTTTCCTTTAATTAACCTTCTCCATTTTCAAATCAATTTTCTCACTTCCTCTTGGTGTTACTGCTATTCTAAGGAATGCAGACCTAAGGGATCCACATTTCAAGGTTTCAGAGGTTCATATGCCAAGCTTGGGACTCTGTCTACAAATAGATACCCAAGTGTATCTGCTGTCTCTTCTGCACATCCAAATTTAAAAGTTCAGGGTATCAGGGGAAACCAGCCCTGTTTTATTTTCTGACCTCTGGGCTTCCTTTTGTGAGGATCTTGCATTAGGAAAGCATTGCAGATGTTTGAGAAAGGGAGTAACCCACTCAAGGCCCAGCTTATTCTAGGAAGATTAATCTGTAAAATGCTGGGAGACTGCCTGGAAGAGCTGATCTGCAAGGGAGATGAGATGGAGGCAGATTAGACAGGAAGAGCGGATGAAGGGCACGTTATGGCAGACTCTGCTGGTGCCCTGTCCATTTCCCGGGAGTCTTAGCACTTCACTGTGCTCTGGCTGACTTGGACTGTCCATGTCTACCTCCCTTTACTTGAGAACTGAGGAATTAACACTCTCACGCCCAGCAGCCCTCAGCCAATGAGTGATAGGAATCAATACATAAATACCTTGCCCTTTGGGTGCAAGAACCCTAAAGTGTGTTGTATTTATTTCCTACTGCTGCTATAAAAAATTACCCAAACTTAGAGGCTTAAAGCAACACAAATTTATTACCTAATAGTTCTGGAGGTCAGAACCCCAAAATGGGTCTTAGTCCAAAATGGGCTAACATCAAGGTGTCAGTAGAGCCAGGTTATTTCTGGAGGCTCTAGGGGAGAATTATTTCCCTGCCTTTCCAGCTTCTAGATGCTGCCCACATTCTTTGGCTCTTGGCCCCTTCCTCCATCTTCAAAGTCAGCAATTTAACAACTTCAAATCTCTTTCTGACTCTGACCCTGCTGCCTCCCTCACATAAGGACCATTTAGTTTACTTTGGGCCCACTCGGATAATCCAAGATAACCTTCCCATCTCAAGATTCTTAATTTAGTCATGTCTGCAAAGTCTCTTTTATCATATAAACTAATGTGCACAGGTTCTGGAGATTAGGGCATGGGCATCTTTTGGGGGGGGCATTGTTTGAGCTACCACATGTGTGTTTTACACTATCTCCTAGAGTTATCCCCCCAAGGAATAAGCTCTAATCATCGCCAGTGGTGGTGGCTTTATAACTCACTTTTTTTTTTTTGGGGGTGGTACACCAAGTTCAATCATCTGTTTTTATACACATTATAACTCACTCTTAATGCCTGCTTCCCCTTCCCTGCTTACTTACCCCATCTCCTATCAGTGTTTTCTGAACCTCCCAAGTAAACTCTGTGTCCTCAAAGTCGTGTCTTGGGGTCTGCTTCTAGGGGAACCCAAATTTAAATATTATGAGGGGGGAAGCCTACAGGAGTGGAGGTGGAGGGAAGAGTCAAGAAGGACAGACTGGGCTATTAGGGGAGAATGATAACAACAGGGAGTCAGAAGAGGATCTGAGTTTGAGAAAGAGACACTCAGTTCTATTTTAGTTGAGGTGACATTAGGACAACAAAGTGGAAATGTCAGTTAAAGGGGCAGGGTGTCTCCTATGAGGTGAAAGCTTGGAGACCTGATGGAACATGGGGCACTTAGAACTTTTTGGATAAAAACAACTTGTTAATGAAATAAACAAGAGATCTAAAGGGCACTGCCATCATTTGAAGTAACTTCCATTCCAGAGGCAGGATCATGAACCCCAGAGGAGGCTGAAACGTCTAAAACATGAGCTCAGACCTTCCTTTTGGAGATCTTTTTCATTGTCTTAGTGAGTGCTTTCTATACCCCAGGTGGGTATGATTCTAAATGCATTCTTTGTTTTACCATATTAAATCCTTGTTATAAGCATATGAGGTAATTACCGTTATTCTCCCCATTTTATATTCGGACTAAAGATCACAGAAATTAAGTAACTTGTCCAAGATCCTATGGACAATGGTAGAGGCAGAATTTGGAACTAAGTTTATTCAGCTCCAGAACCTCAGATTTTAATCACTGCTTTCATTCTCCTGCTTTTTTTCTTTTTTTTTAAAAGAGAAATCCAAGAAGGCTCCTTCAGGTCTCATGAAGACAAACCACCCACAGCTTGGTCTCCTTGAATTAGGAGCTTGGTCAGCATCCTTCAAACTGAAGATGCATTTCTCTCTGCTGTCTTCAAACCAACACACCCAGGCTCATCTTAATCCCATGATTTAATTTAATCCCATCTAACTGAATCTCACTATTGCACAATCCAAGTCTAGAACCATTGAGTCAAAGAATTTAATCCCCTAGACCAGCAGGAAGATGTAGGCAGCATCCTAGAAGCTCACCCTGGATGAAAATCAATGACGAAATTACAAGAACCACAGGGTCAGAATCTTTTATTTTTCATTCTGGCTGTAAATAACTTTCTGACCTTAGTGTAATCACTTAATCTCTGACTAATTTCATTTCTTTATGTAGAGGTAAAATTAATAGACCTGTCCCCTCTTTGAGAGATGTCACAGTGTTAACTGAAAAATTCTATGTGAACTTGTCTTAAGTTCTAATACAATAGCAGTAATTATGTTAATCCAGGGCATAGTAAATCTTTTGTTTTTTTTCCATGAATGCAGGCTTTAGTCAAATCTTTCCAAGCAAAGTATCCTCTGTACAACTGGTGCTCCTCAAATATTTATTGTTTTTGATAAGAAGAGAAATGACTCATTGTCAAGTAACATACTCTCTACTCTCTCTGAATTGTAACTGGTATACATTGCACCATTCTAGTCACTTTGATCAAACCCCTCATTATATTTACATCTCTCTTCTTGATCAGAAGCAAACTCTCTTCTCTATGTTCTTTGGGTTTTTCTGCAAGTTGAAATAATGAATAGTCATACGTCAAATAACAGAACACTTGATTTTGGGTCTATTTTTAATCACATGTGCAATTTTTATTGAGACTCTGTGGTCACAATTACCAAAAATATCAAAGAAAGCTCTGTCTCGGTTCCCTGAAGATAGGGGAGAATGCAGAAGTGACAGGAAGTGCCACAGGTACATTTTAGTCTTATGTGCTATGAGGTGGAATTAATTACTGTCTTGGACTCTTTAAAAATAAATTATTTCCCCCTTAAAAATATGTATGATTCAGAAAACTACTTACAGAATTTTTTTCCTAAGAAATAATGTTGGATGTGGGGTAATACTTATAAAGATGTGCCTCATCCTTACTGGGAAACTGGAAATAACTCTGATGTTTGACAACATGGGACTTAGTTACATAAACTTTGACACACTGACACTGGGGACACAGCAGACTTCGGAAAGGATGTCAACCTTTGCTACCTTAATGTGGTCCTTGGACCAACCCCATCACTTTCACCTGGAACTTGTTAAAATGCAGCTACTGATTCAGTACGTCTGGAGCCAGGTCTGAGATTCTGCATTTCTAACCATTTGCCAGTGATTCAATGGCAATTAAACATGCTGATTTCATAAGAATTAGTTCTATATGATACTACATTGGTAAAATTTAAAAAATATGTATAAATTCATACATGAGTGAAAGAGCCAGACATCCAGAGAAAGAGACAGAGAGAGCAAGAGAGCCAGCGCAGGACAGCAAGACAGATAAGGAGAGTATTTACCAAAATCCCAGCTGCAGTGGAATTAAAGGAGATTTAAATTTTCTTCTGTGTTTTACCTGTGTTTTCTACTATGAACATGCCTCTTTAAAATATAAAAGCAATAAAACTATATTTTTAATTCCTTTTCTGTTTTCAGAATTTCACTGACTTCTTTCTGGAAAAATAAACATGAACCAACAGGCTGAACTGGAAGACAACCATCCACAGGGATTTAATCAACGTAACAAGGTGCTGTCAGAAGAGAGAAAGACTTATAAGATAAGAATTTTCCACTAGGTGTGAAATAAGTCTGTGTAACCTTCACGTTGTAGTTCCTGGAGCTCCTGGGATACATAAAGAAAATTTTTTATTTTTTTAAAAAACAAGGTTATAAAGCTATAGGAGCATAGACATTTTCAAGACTGCCAACTGGGAAAGTACTTTTAAGATGAAACACATCAATTTCCCTTACCAAGTATTTTCAGTGGCTTTATTCTGTGTTCTGATTGGGAGGATTCCAGCTATGCTAGTTAGAAGTTGAAAGAGGATCCTGCTGCTTTGTAGGGATGACTCTTTGCCTGAATTCTCTCTTGGAAACTTTATCTGTAGCTTTATTCATTTCTGTCCGTCGTCCCCCATTTTGGTAATACCTTTATTTCAGCATATTGTGGTAGAAAAATGATTCAAATCCCAGGTTCTCTCTTTCCTAGCTACAGGGATGATTAGGCAACCGAAGTAAAGACCCAAATTCCTTTAACACAAAATTGAAGGAAATGGTATCTCCTTTAGTTAAGAGGATTAAATGAAATAAAGCATTTATTAAGGAGCATTAGGAAGTACTAAAAATATTGATTGACTGATTCATTCTCATTCAACAACTGTGTACCACGTGTCCATTATATGCTAGAAGCTGCTGAGGGCAGAGAATAGGAATTATCCCAGACACGTTCCCTTACCTCAGAATGCTTTTAGGCTCAAGGGATATAACCAAGGCAACACAATTACTGCACAGTGTAAGAAGTGCTACAAAAGGAAGAGGGCCTGCTACTGGCTACTTTGGGAATGAATAAGAGGAGGACCTTACCCAACCACAGGGGTGGTGGTGGTGAAGTCTTCCTGGAGGAAGTGACATTTAACTGAGGGCTGAGGGACCAGTGGGTCTTAGCTGGGAAAGGCTAGGAAGTTCCAAACAGCAGGGATATCACATTTAAAGGCTCAAATGTGAGAAAGAACATGCATATTCAGGTGCTCGGCAAACGAAAACGGTTAAGATATGAATTTGGGGTAGAGAATGGGGGCAGTGGAGAGAAGGTAAGTGACACTGAAAGGGTCAGCGGAGTCCACTCATGAATGGGTCTTGTAAGCCATGCAAAGGAAGTTTAACTTCCTCTGAAGGCTCATGAGAATTGCCAGGGTCAGATATGGTCTGTTTGGGGTTTTAGGAAGAACACGCTGGCCACAGTGTGGAGGAAGGACAGGAGGAATGGCGATCAGCTGCAAGGCTGATGCATTAATGCAGGGGAGAGATAATCCTAGTCTGAATTAGGTGAATGTCAGTGGGAATGGATGACTGTAAATGGAGTGAGATTCGTGATTAACTGGAAGTGGGGGATGATGGAAGAGACGGTGAGAATGTACTTAATAATGCTTATTTCCTTCCTGTCCTCTCCATGGAGCTCTATCGACCACTTCAGGCCAAGGGAAGATTAAGCAACAGTGGAAAAAAGTATTTTCTGGACACCAAATACCTGGCTCTCTTTAAGAAATAATTGTTTCAAATTTATACAACAGGCTAGCAGTTCTCAAAGTGAAGTCTAGGGATCCTTAAGGGTCCTTGCATTTCCATTTAGGGGAGCTGTGAGGTCAAAATTATTTTCACAATAATAATATGACAGTATTTGCCTTTTTTGCTCTCATTCTAGTAAAGCATACAGTGGAGTTTTCCAGAGGCTAAGTATCTGAAATGATGTAATGGCTCTGATGGCTAATGTTATATGTTCTTGGACTTTAAATTTTTATCAATTTTAATTTCAAATATGGTAAATATAGAAAGCTATAACCCACATAAACAAAAGCTCTTGGGGTCCTCCGTAATTTGTAAGAGTGTAAAGGGAACCTGAGACCACAAAATTTGAGAGCTGTTGTCATAAGCATTTAAAGAACATTTTAAAGGCATCTGCTACCAAAAGTTCAATAAATTTATAAATAAGGGTAAACTCTACTTACAGAAGAGCCTAGTTCATATCTGAGTTTTGGTGTCCTTTCAAATCAGAGCTACTGCCTGTAAAATGCAAGGATAATGCCTGGTCTTTAAAGATGGCATCTAACTAAGGAAATCAAAGCACATAACACACAGTGTACTAAGTAGAAATATGAAATCTGTATCTGTGATGCTGAAGATACTTTGTTCTTTAAACTTGTTTTTAAAGTTAGAAAACAAAGTCACTGAGTAATACTCATAGCTTAGAACAAGATCTCTGGTGTGTGGGCAGAAAAGCAAAATAGAAGCTGCAGTGTGGGCAAGTGGAGGATAACACAGTGAGGAGAAATGATGCAAACTAAACTCTGAAGCAGGAGCTCCAAACTCAAGTTTCCACCCCCGAGAGGACTTTAGGATCCTCTATGGACCATGCCTTTAAAAACGTGAGAGAACTAGGTCAGCTAATCAAGCGTCAACCCAGCTTGCCATCCAAAGGGTCTGGAGAAAACGAAGGGAATCTTATTGTGCCCCTGAAAGATACCGGGGAGTCTGCGCTTTCAAGAGGTCACTGAATGTCTCAGCATGAAGAGCCTGGGCAAGGTCAGGATAAGAGCAACATAGAAAAATGGTCTAGGAGACTGAGAGCAGTTAAAGCTCAAGACTTGAGACCAGGACTCCACATGGTTTTCAGGAAGATTGAGAGATCTGTAAGTGCTAATATGAAATCATCTCCTATAAGTAACGTAGGGGAAAAAAGCCAACAGGAGAACAGAGTGGTCTCATTTGTAACAACAACGACAAAAAAAGTGGGGGATAGGAGTCTATGCATATAAAAATGCTTGTAAATCATAGATTATTGATAGAAGAATACATCAGAAGTGAAAATAACTGTGTCCTTGTGGGAAGGGATAATGGGGGACTCGGGCTCTGGGTTGGGAGACTTATTTTTCATTTTGCCCATTTTTGTACTGTTTAAATTTTTAATCACGTAGAGTTTAAGTAATAAAAAAGTTACAACGAAAATAAAAAATCTGAATGTAAAAAAATGAGATTCATTAGTGGGTAAATCTAAGAAGACTAAGAAGTGCTCATGACTGAAGCATATGAAATCCCAAAAGGGGTGGATATCTTCCAGTCTTAGAATATAAAACTGAGAAATGTCCCTGAAGTTTCTGAAAAAGGTTCAAGATTTCTTTTGCTTTAAAAAAAAAATTAAACAGAACTCTACTTAGTAGATAAAACATCTTTTCAACTTACCATCATTAAGAAGTGCTTTAGGAAGGATTTAGATAAATTCATGATTTACTTTGAATCTATTTATTCCTCTGTAAATTTTTGACCTTTTGTCTAAAAGCAATAGCATTTGACTCTAACTGTGTTCAGAGGTGAATGGTTTTCAAATATTTTATATCATATGAAAAAAAATTTAAAACTTTTTCTCTGATTCTAAAAACACTCCATGTTTCATTGTAGAAAATGAAAATAGTTATTTAAAAGTTAGAATAAAGCTATACATACAGATTTGACCATTTTATCCCACTTAACCTTGTAAAGATTTTGCTGTTTAATGAAAAAATATGTAAAAAATTTTATTTTTAGTGATTATCATAATTGATTTACTGATTGCTTTACTGTCACTCAATTAGATTGTTACCAATTTTTCACACTAATAACCACCCTTACAATGATCATGGATGGACATTCTTCGTTGACTACATATCTGAGCATGCGTTTAGATAAACTCCTTGAAATGGAAATTCTGAGAAAACCGCAGCGACATTTTTAAGTCCCTTAATACAGTCTGCCAACTTACTTTCAAGAAAGGTGGTTAACTGTTCACAGTAGAACTGTGCATATAATTTTTAAAGAGATTACTAGCACAAGAGAACATGGACTGTAGCCATGCTGAATGAGTCTACGTGACACCTGCATTGTATACCTGGGATTATAGTCTTCCACCATCTTCTTCCACCACAGCAGCACTGACCCTAAATCTTTATTCTGTCCCTACTCGGAGACCGCCTGTGTTCCAGTGCTCCAGCTTCTCAGCCTGACTCCCCTCAATGTGTCTCCATGTTCAAAATTAGGCTTCTGCTTTAGATGACGATTTTCTTGGCTGCTATTCATATCAATGGTTAGAAACATCTCCTCAAAATTCTTCTCAAATATTTTATAAAATACACTATTCTTTAACTATTCACTTAAAATTATCTGTCATTTTCTTGTAGAGGGTAACAGAGAATGTGTTGAGTGCTAACTGA
Source organism: Hippopotamus amphibius kiboko (assembly GCF_030028045.1). Classification (NCBI taxonomy): domain Eukaryota; kingdom Metazoa; phylum Chordata; class Mammalia; order Artiodactyla; family Hippopotamidae; genus Hippopotamus; species Hippopotamus amphibius. Next base: position 84,046,277 of record NC_080187.1, on the reverse strand, counting down.
GTACACCATTTGCTAGAATCCAGGGTTTTTGTTTTGCTTTTTAAAAAATTTCTACACGGCTGGGAAATCAAAGACATCGTTTTAATGGAACAGAACTCAGAAGGTATCAGAGCAAGTGGACAGGAAAAACCCTGAAGAAATTTAGAGTAACACCACTAGACATACCAGACTTGGGTGTGAGTTCCAATGTTCAACTTATTAGCTATAGGATGGTAGCACATTTTTTTAAATGGCCACACCTCCTTGTAGCTCCTTCTATCATGTCAATTTCACTACCCTTTGAATCTGGACCAGTGTTATGATTTGCTTTGGCCATTACAATGAAGCAGAAGTGATGCTGTGGGAGTTCCACACCTGGGCTTTGGTTCCTGTTCTTGTGACCCCTACTGCTGCCATCATGTGAACAAGCCTAAAGTTGTCAGCTAGAAATGCCAGATAGGTAGAGCAGATAATGAGCAGCATGGTTGAGGCTATCTGAGACCAACCACCTCCAGCTAAGTCAGCAATTGACCCAACAGTCCCATGAATAAAGCCAACCCAAACCAGAAGAACTGCCATGCTGAGCCCAGCCAAAACTGCAGACCCAAAGAACTGTAAGCTAAACTAATGATCTATTTTAAGGTGCTACGAAGTTTTCAGGTGGTTTTTTATGGGGCACAAACTAATGGATCCAATTACCTTAAGCATGTCGGTGAACCTTTCTTGGTTCTAGTTTCCTTATCTCTCACAGAAGGAGTAACTGTTCAATTCAAAGCTTCCCTATGCTATTAACATTTAATTATTTGAAAATAGTATCGCCCAACAGAACAGAGATGAAAATGCTCCACGTCTGAGCTGTCCGATACGGCAGCCGCAGCCAAGGTGGCTATTGAGCACTTGTAATGTAGGCTAGTCATCTGAAGAAATGAATTTTTCATTTTATTTAACGTACATCAATTTAAATTCAAATAGTCATTTAAGACTAGTAACTACCATATCAGAGGGCTCTATTCCAGAACTTCAGTGAACTGATCTTCCTGATCTTTGGATAGCCAACTCTGAGATCTTCCATCACTGGGCAAGACGGCTGAGGAGAACTCATTCTTTAGATAAACAAATAGGCGAAACCCTTTTTCTCCCACGAAAACCCGGAATTAGTTTCCTAGGACATCTGCTAGCAAAGCTGACTAGTTCTCCTAGGAGTCATGGAATAGGAGCCTAATAAAGTGGGAAGAAGAGGCAGAGAACAGAGAAGCAGAGGTCTTGACTATTACCCCATGTGACCTGTTAGCTGTTAGCTATCTTTCAAATTCTTTTCCTGGTAAATATCCCTTGTCACTGTGCTCCAGCCACACAAGCCTCCTAGCTTTTCCTCAAATGTGCTAGGCAAGTTCCCATCTCCCAGCCAGTTGTTATTAAGTTCTTTCTTAGCCTGAAATATTCTTTCCCTAGATGGGGGTTTCTTAACTTCAGTGCTATTAACATTTTGGGCTGAATAATTCTTTTTTACAGGGGGCTATTCTGTACATTGCAGCATGTTTAGCAGCATCTCTGGCCTCTACCTACTAGACACCAGTAGCAGCCACCCCCAGACCAAGCTGTGACAACCGAAAGCATCTCCAGATGCCAAGTGTCCCTTGAGAGGCAAAATCACCCCCGGTTAGGAATCACTGCCCTAGATACTGGCATGATTCACTCCCTCACTTAATTTAAGTCTGTACTCAGATGCCACCTCTAGGGAAACTTTTTCAATACCCAGGCAAAAACAGAAAGCCCATCTCCCTCTGTCCCCTTTCCGGGTTTTATTTTTCCTTACAATACTTATCATCAGCTAATATTGTATCAGGTAGTTCTGTGTTTATTGTCTGTCTTCACTGTTTTGCTCACCGCTAGCACCTGGAACCTAATCAGCTTTACAGATATTTGTTGAATGAAAGACGGAAGGAAGAAGTCACCCTGTGGAAAGGTGACTTCCACCGCCAACAGAAAGACTTCAACTCTATTTAGCTATCACATACAGTAATGATGAGGTTTTAGAGAATTTCCTAATAATGGGCACACTTGTACTTACCTTCTCTATAAAGATGCTTTGAATGCAGAAATAAAATATTTTAAATTTGTCAGACACATTTATGAGTGGTATGTACTTTTCAGACCTAAAATTACAGTCATTTCATATCAGCAAGAAACTATGTTCTCACCCACTGATACACATTGATACCTGCTTGCCATTGAGTGAAAAGCATTCTCACCATTAGAAAAGTGCCTGATTAAAGACCCACATTTGTCCTTCACATTTATTAGTTGAAAATGTGTTTCTAACAGGTTTTTATTTATTAGCGTTACTATGTAGGTCTATCAATTCAGTGTGTTATACCCTGATTCCAGCCCTAGTAAGTTTATTCATGTAGTGTAGTCCTTACTTAATTGTAAGACTGACTGGGTTTTTTTTTCTCCCGAAAATCTGCTATATTCTTTCTGAATTCCTTAAGGCATATTAGATTGATTTCTAAGAGGCTGGCTTTCTTCTGGAAAGAACTTCAAGCATTCAAGAGAAATTACAAGTGCCAAAAAAACTGCATATTTTGGAGAAGGAGGTAAAGATATCTCCTGACTGCTGGTAGGTCCTTGTGAATGGTCAGAATACTTTAAAAAAAACCTGAATGCAGCCAGCCATTAAGTGAAGTTCCACAACACCTCAGCTGCCAAGAAGCTCCAGGGAATACTTTCTGACTACATTAAACAGAACTTTTAAAAATTAATTCTACTTTCACATTTTCCAAGTTTTCACTGATTAAAGTCTTTCTAAAACACATAATACTTCCTCTTCTTTATGAAAGACTGTCTGTAACTTTGCGTGCATGTGTGTGCATGTGTGTGTATTTTGGTGACCTAAGGTCCTCCTCATGAACAAAAGTGCCTCTCTGAGCTGTGCATGAGCACAAGCGGGTTTCATGTCTTCAGGATGAGGCTCCCGAGAGTAGCCTGGAACTTACTTCCTCTCACAGGTGGAGTGCGGCATGAGCAGAACCATGACGGCATTGTCACGAGCCTGCCTTTTACAAAACTGACAGCTAAATCAAAGACTAAAAGTAGCATTTCCATCCTGGGGTTATCTTGATTACAGAATATCATCCTCATTACTCTTTTTCTAGAGTCTTATCAACTTCTGGTAACCTTCCAAACCTTGTTTGTGATCTCTAGTCAGCCCTCTTGGCAACTCACATCACTCATCTATTTCCCTTTCACTAGTCGTATGAGGAGGATTCCTTGTTACTAGTCCAAGAATTTATGTGAGAAGAGGTAGGGAAAATCTACACCTAATGGATGAAAGCCTCATCTTTTCCTAACTCCACCATTCCCATCCCCATCCTCACCATCACCACCACCATCAGCAGCAGCAAATGACCACTTTCAGAGACTTAATACCAGACTACATTTTCTGAAGGCATCACTCAGTGTTTGAGTTTGAACAAAATTCTAGACATCTACAAAATGTATTTTAATGAACAAAAAGTTCGTATGTTTTCTATAGTATTTGTAGGACATATCAAATTCTTCTTGCATTTTCTTTCATAGTAACGTTTTACTTTCTGAATAATATCCCAGTTGATACATGGGCAGGCAGAAACATGATCGAAGATAGCAACGCTGCCTCTTCAAGGTTAGCGCCATAATTGCCTAGCTGGAGAGCAGCTGAAGCATCCTCAAGCAAGACTCAGATTTGAAATAATCTTTCCCTGATGGTGCTAAAAAATGATGGAACCTCTTGGGAAGTATCCTTCAGCCATCTGTGCATTAGTTTGTCCTCTGGAATCAACACCGAGATGCCTCTGAAAGCTCTGTGCTAAGGATGTTTTTTTCTAAAAGTTAAAGGTTTTATTTTCCAGAGGCTCTAAGACTAGCTCCTGCAAGCACAGTCAACCCGCCCTCATTGTGTTTGAAATGAGGCACAGTGCTCAGGGAAGCTGGCAAATATGACCAAAGTGTACTATTCAATACTACTCAGAGGGTGAGAGTCTATTTACAAAGGTGTTCTCTAAAAAGAATAAACAATGGACAATTTTTATAAATTTACAATTTATAAAATTCTGGCTATTTATCAAAGTTAAAACCAGTGAAAGTACCCATGCTTTAGTCAACTGTAAGAATCTACCCTTTTTCTAATTTGCTCTTTAAAATTTGTCTTTTCACATTGTTTTGAGTTGCAGGTTATTGAGGGGGTAGGGAGGAGGGAAAAGTATTCTCTCTTTTTAATGAGAAATACTGAAATAAATACTCCCATTCAGCCAAGCAGAGCAGAGCAGCCTGTACAATACATCAACAGAAAGTGCAACATACTTATAAAAGCAGAAGGCTTGTGAAGAGTATCCCTTTTTAAACAAGTTACACAACACTTGAATAACATATGTATCTGCCTGGGTTTCAAGACTTGTTTATTTCAAGTCACTCCCAGGCTCCATGCCCCTTTGCCTTTCCCAGTCCACACTGCAGGACACCAGCTGTAACACGCTCACCCCAATCCAACTGCATATATTTACAATTTTCTACAGCCAAAGACTCTACCAGATGACAGTGATGACAGCTCATTCATTATTGCATTCAGCATACATACTGTGGACCTACAATATGCCAGGCAATGTGTGGGCCCCTGGCCTCGTGGTCACTAGCCACCATTGCCCTGTATGTCTGAATGCCTTCAATAAATTTTGCATGCAGTGACACCCCTGTGTGATCCCTGGGGTGACATGATTTATCCTTATATTAAATGTGATTCTCCACATCACAGCAGTGTTTTTCCAGGGCTGATGCCTGATATCTACCTTTAGACCAACCATATCTTGAAGGATGGCTGAGATCTATAATAATTTTTTGATAAATCCCTTTGCTGGCCTCCTCTGTTTGATCCTTTCTTCCTCGCAGGCTCCTAGTGTTTATATCTTATAGCCACCATGCCCTCTCTCGTCCACACAGCCTCTTTTCTTTTCCTATCCTGTTTGTTGTGTGTCAAATATTCTCTGCATCAATGATCTTTTTTCTTTTGCTTCAGTCATGTCTTCAACGTTTCTGTGTTTGTGGTCTCAGTCCCGTTAGACAGTCAATGGTACTACTATAATCTCTAGGTTTCCAGGTCTTCCTAGTTACTACTGTTACCTTTGTTTGCTCAAAGTCTGGACAAAGAACTCCTGAAAACACACATTTATCTGTTCCCAACACTCTCTCCCTCTCCGCATCAAACCTGGTTTGGTGCTATTCCAGAGGCTTTAAGTTGTTCACAACCTGACACCTGAGTTCTGGATAATGGATGAACTACAGCAGTTGACCCAGCCAGAGACAGTGAGAGCTTTTCTTGAGACACTGGGCACACTCACATCATCTGACAAAATGTAGAGGCTGAATCAGAAGGTAAGCGCTAATGAACAGCACCCTGGAAAACAGGCCAAAGGGTTATAAGCATTGCAGTATATTTCTCTGCAACCTTGGACAGACCGTGCTGACTCACTCATTCTCAAGTTTTCAGAAAAGAAATGGAATGTTAGATCAGAAAAAGACCTACACTAAGGTTCCATGGGAGAGAGGTGCCCTATATAAGTAGCCCAGTACACTCCAGTTTATTTGGAAATGCCAGCAGAATAAGACGGTTAGGTCAATTTAATTCTTTGACTAACCAAGAACTGTCATATGCGCCACATGTGGACTTCTAATTTTTAAAGAATAGGATGAAATGAGTTTATCAATAAAAAGATGCTGCCCAAAAAGAGCCTATTTGATTTTTTTAAAAGAACTCTAGAAAAAATGGAATTCTATACAAAGTCTTCTCAATTTGAAAGTTAAACTGATGAACAATAAAGTTATATAATACCAGCTCACCGAATCTGGGCTCAGTGTATTGCTTGAGATTCTGAATTTTTTTACCTGGCTCTTAAATTTTCTTAGATATGCTGTACAGCTTCTCCTCTTTTTCTCTGTATAAAATCACCGGAAGCCTCTTGCAGTAATTATACTGAAGTAGGCGTTCCCATAAAATGGTCAAACAATTTATTTTTCAGTGACTCAACGACACGAAAATTCCACTGAAAGTTTTAGTCACACACACACACAAACCAATGCACGCATGTTAAGATCTACTCTGACTGGGACAGATGAAGCCAGCGATGACACTCGCTGACTGCACACTGGTCCAGCATAACTGTGCTACTTAGACTGGCACCGTGGCCCTTAGTGTCAGCCAGCTTTACGGTCATTGTGTCAGAGTCACCAAATGCCTAGGACTGGATATAAATCTCATGCATGTACAAACACTTGGATCAACAGTTCCTACTGTGGGAATGGCTTTCTATTAGCTCATTAAAAGATGACCCATTTTCGCTCCTCTTCAACTTCTGGAACTTTAAAGTGTGGTATCAACTTATTTCCCTCATGACTCTCTCTGAATTTATACTGGTGTCTTGCCTTTTGAAATTTTAGAGCTGGTCTGAGGAAAGTGGGACACATTTCCCTTGACACGTTTCAAGCTGCACTGAGAAAGAGAAACCTATCTGCAATAAACTGTCAGATGGACTATTGGCAGAAAGCAATCAAGTCCTCTGCAAAGTCTCACCAGCCCTCTTCCACCTCCACTTCATATAACATCCGAAATGCCAAGGTTCCTGATGAGTATTTCTTCTGGGCATGTACTGCTAAGACTTCATTGCTTGAAGGAGTTTTTGGAAGCAGAGTGTGTGATCTCGGTACTCACAGTCACAAGACATTCTTTTCCTTGGTTACCAGCATCAAATTTTGGGTCAGGAGGGTCATGCTATTCCTCAGGGGACCTACGGCAACACTCTTGTCACCAAATTAGTGGGAGAGGAAGTGTGGCTAACATCTTAAAACCTTATATATTATTTGCAACCCAGTACTAATTTCTTTAGCACTGTTACCCTGTTTCACATCTGACCTAGACGATTCCACATCTTTTATCGGTTGTCGTTTTATCTGAGTTCTTCACAAAGCTCTCAAATGATGCTCAATGCTCTCAAGAGGCCTTTACATCTTCGTTCCTACACCTTTGTTATGCAGGGTAAGAGCTTAGGCTGAGAAATGAGAGGAACTGGAGTACTTGAGGAGTTGCATCTAAAATCTCCACTAATGGCAGAAGAGAAAAGGCCCACAAGGTGAGAGGCAGAGCAGAGAAAGATAGGAACCAGCCTGGGCTGAAACTGGAAAGTTTCATTTTCAACTAAGGTCAAATCTTGAGTACTTAGAAGAACACCAACTAGTTCACTGATTAAGTAAAATGGACCTCAAACCTAAACAAACTTCATATAATCACCTCAATGACTCAATGTTTCATCTCATGTTACTGTCACCTTTCTGGATTATTCTCCCTTTGGGTTTCCATTATTGCATATAATAGAGTCAATTATACCTAGAAACCATGTTCAGCAATATATACATAAAATAAATACAACATTATGTGACTTCAAGCAAGTCACATTGTCTTTCAGGGTCTTAGTCTTTGAGACAACTCTAAGTGTACCAAACAAAACCAAATGAAGCTGATTTTGGGATTTGGGGACATCAGTTTGACTCTGAGAATTTAAAATAATTTAACAGCTACTGCAAAAGAACCTGCAGAAGATGGTACACAAATTGTTCCATAATGGAGTAGGAAAGACCCTTCTGAAGATGCAAGTGCTCACCTGAGACAGCCATGTCAGAAAATGCAAGGGTGAAATTTCACTGTGAACACATGGGTTATGAGCCCTGAATTTAACTGGTCCTTGAGTGTTAAACTACAGAACTGCAAGAAACCAGCAGCTGTCCATGGTGCTTAACAACTCTCCATAAAGCTGGAGCCTCTTCTGAGAGTCTGTGGTATGGGAATACTTTACACTGAACATATTGTGTGTCAAAAAAAAAAGTCATCTCGGTGTAGCCCAAGAGGATCCAATGTATTCTTGACTCAACTCATAGCAAACTTAATTTAAATAGAAACTCATGTCCTGATTTCCTTTCTGTAGTTCTGAAACAATTTGTGTGTGTAGGGTGGCTGTGTGTGTGTGCGTGTGTGTGTGTTACACCTTTGAAAGCTTCTATCTATCAGCATCATATATTACCCTGATGTTAATAATATCCTGACTTGATTCTCTGAGTTTCCAAAGTACAGTGCTTGATACAAGTAACTGTTTAGGTACCAGTAATTCTGCTCTCGAATGTGCAGTTCTGTGTTATAGGAATATCAAGAAATTTCTGCTTTCAAGACATTCCAAGTTTCACTCCTTGGTAGCTATTCCATTTTATAAATTTAAGAAAAATTACTATTGTCTCAAAGTGATGGAAATTTAAAATTCTTTATTATAACACACTAAAAAAAAAAAAAGAAAAAAGAAAAACAAAAAAAGGAGATCAAAAACAGCATCTAATCCAGATTCCACTCTGAAAATACCACTTTTAAAATACAATTCATCTGGTGTATTTCAAAATCAAAACATCAATTCCGTATGTTCATAAAACCCAGAGTAAAATGGTATCTCCTGGATTTCAGTTACTGTCACCCTTTTCAATTATAAACGTTCTGAAAGGTTGATCCTATGTTGATACTGGCTAGAGTTTTTGGTATAATTTTAGAACTAGTAATTTGCCTTGATTGGAGTAACAACATTAAAGGAAAAACATGGAGACAAAAATACCTGTTCCAATAAAATAACCAAACATTTAAATCTTCTCCCTTTTTTCACAAAGAATGTTTAAAAAGCTTTAATCATGAGATGATAAATATGATGGAATCAGGGAAGTTAATAAAGAATTTAAATAATTAATGGAAAGAATCTTAAAACCATTAAAACAGGAGGCTCTTTAAAATGTCATTTAGTCCACGTCATTTCAGACACTTATGTGTCTTCCTCATTCTTCCGTCTTCCTAATGAAACAACTCCACAGACCTTCTAAATAAATCATCCTAACACATAACAGCCTTCATTTTCATCCAATGATGAGATATGATTTTATCCTATCTAATCTTAATCTTTGCCACATAAAACATTTTCTTTTTAAAAAGTCTTTCTGTCTGCATATTCATGGAGAAAATATTGGTCATTATTCCTCATATAACTGAAAACAGTCACTAAATTAGTGAGGTTTGTTGTTCTTTTTAAGATAAATAGACCTCATTTCTTCAACCTTATTTTGTGTATCTTTTACCCTCCATTTTCTAACACAAGGTTATTTTCCATGATACTTTGCAAAATTCCCCACATCCCATTGGTTATACAATCCCTCCTGAGAGGAGAAAGCATTTCAGACACTACCTCTCAACTGCTATTATATTTTTTGTATGTGCTATTTATATGACCTCGCTTAAATTTAAATGGAGATTACAGTGAACAGTATTTAAGCAGTTTCACACATAGTAGGAGGTGGGTACAAATATATCTATTTAGGCTAAAAAGAACTGGATTAAAAAATCTTAGAGCAGAGGAAATCAGATACCATTTTCAAGAATGTTCCCTAGGAAAGCTTACGAGATTAGGAATTCTACTGAAACAACAGAAAGCATGAGTCTTCACAGGAGTTAACTGGGCTGAGCTGAAAATGCTGGGTTGGACACATTCTGGTATCACTTTAAAATAAAAAAATATTATGACTTGTTATATAGTAACAAGAATACAAGTCATGCCTCCTTTGGCACTATTACATCTTCAACAGGAAAGCCATGAATAGTTGATTAATATTCGGTTCATAGTTCTTATGAATAGCTAAAGCACATGTGATAAGTCAAGACAGCCTTTAAAGGAATCATGGGATGTTTCATTAGAAAGAACGAGTTAATATTACCAGATGCCCATTGGGTACAGGTATCTGAATTAAGCTCTCTGGGAAATTACACATGAATAGCATATTCAATCCCTATCTTCACGGTACTAACTCTCAACTTGAAGAGCTGAGGCAACAAAACGCAGGCAGCAGAATCATACAAACAAAATGAAAAAGAAGACTTCCAGACAACCTGAACATATATTACTGACTTCGCACAGAAAGGGCAGAGGGAGGGAAAAATGTCAAAGAAAGAGTTTCTAGAGTACTTGGAGGTGTTAGAATGAGGTGAAGCCAGTATAGGACGGTAGGTTTTGAGTGACATTGTTAAAGGCTATTTTCTTGTCCTAATAGAATCTGGAAGGTCACCTCTGAAAGTAATGAAATCCTCTCTGCACTGCAATAAGATTGTTCAATTTTTAATTCAAGGAAAATCCCAAAGCAAATGGCACATAAAATACTGCGGCTTGGGGGTGGCAGTGATAAAATTATCATCAAAATTTAAAGACCTGTCAATCTAAGCAGTACACTCGGATCCATTTTTAAATAAATTATATTGTTTTTAAATGACAGATGCCACTTTTATCATGCACATTCCTGCAATCTAATTCACCATAAATCTCCAAATAACTTACAGCAATTATTTTAGGTGCTGCTTTATCTAGTAGTCATGTCATTTGCTCTCGTTTTCTATGTGAAGGAGTTTTAACTTATTTCATGTTTTTGCTAACAATAAAGAGAAACATGATGCACCAAGAAAAGAATGAGCCCACAAAGCACCTGGTACTCCTCCCCCATTTAAAAAATTATATTTAATACAGGTGTTCCCATTTCAAATACTCTGGCACCTTCTATTTAACTTACGGTCAAAGTTTTCTCCCCTTAAACTCCGTCTAAAGCCATAAACTGAATCTTTCATCTTATCATAGTGACTTAACATAGACTCTGAAATAAGCAATTTTTGCCATATGACTTTAGGAGCAAGTAAAGCACTAGAAGGGACCCTAAGAAATATTAGAGCTATTACCTTGCCTTCCAGTATAGCTGAATCAGACAGAGACAGATCATTTACTTTCCTATTCATGTAATTTTCCTTGAAAAATAATTTCAAGAGGATTTCTCTTAGTAATTAATAATAGAAGTCCAGGGCCAGAGTCAAAGTGACAACAAACCACTGAAGCAAAATTCACAGTTCAAAAAGCCTTCTATACAACATACTTCAGGACAGAAATTAACACAAAGAGTTTAATTCAACAAATGTCTCTTGAGAACTTATTAAGTACTGGGTCCTGTACAAGGTACGTCTTTGATAATGCGAGCACTTTGCCACATTGAGTATTTGCAACTCATAAATTTACGTGGGTTGAAGGCAATGAACTATTGATGTCTGATTTATGAAGTAATCTAACTCATAGTATAATATGATTTGTAGTACATCTATAGTAAGGGTAATATCTAAACACAACTTCTGCCATAGTCTTATAATTTAATCTACTTTGTTAAATAGTAATAGTCTTATAATTTATAATAGTCTTATAATTTAATTTGCAGTGATACTGATATGACACAATTATTATACCCGGTAGAGAATGGTAATTCATTTGAAAAAAAATTTAAGAGCCTGTCTTCCTAGAAGATTTCTCTTTTGAAAACTCAGAGACACAAAGTTTGGTGAACAGAGTCATGATTAATCTCACACACTTGGTTAAATGCATAGCTGACTGTTGCTCAATCAGACTTAACGAGGGATGCTATGACAAAGAGAATGGCACTGCAACACAGCAGCATGTGATAACATCTGTTTTTCAAACACGACACAATTTGAGAAAATCATTTCCTTTGAGAAAGGTGATGTCTTCAAAGTTAAAACTACATTGAAGATTCAACAAATATTTGAGCAATGTGTGCACAATTTTGATCTGTAAAAGATGAGTTGCGGACTGGATAAAATGTCTAAGTGACCTGACGTGTTTTGAGGTCCTGCCAAAAAGTAACATTACTAATACAAAGTCTATTATAGTGCTTCCCTTTCAGTAAAACAATGCCAAATGGCTTTGTTCTGTGGCATTTGCGAAGGGAAAACAGCAAGTTTATGCCCAATCCAATTACTGCCAGCTGCTCTAATTCCAAAAGAGCCACATTATTATGTTCAGAAAGAATTCAGTCTTAATTCAAAAAAAGAAATAAAAATTACTTAAATTTCCCCAATTTTTAGTTCATGCACACATTGTAATTTTGGCATATTTAACAACTTAAACATCTTTGAAACCAACAGGGCATATTTCAAATACAAACATTAAATTGCAAAAGATACCATTAAAGGTAAACCAATAAGCAAGCCACAGATTAAATCCAAAATTCTATACAACTCCAGAAGCCTACTAAATCTCACCTCTTCCTTGTAGCCTCCCTAATCTTTCCCATTAAGAGAGCTGGCTCCTTACCCTCTGTCACAGTTCTTGCAGCCCTGGTCTGCATCCTTCAAAACCTGTCTTATTCTGTAGTTATATTTATCCACTACAGTATATGCCAATGGGGTGATCTTATCCCACAGAGGGCATTTTGCAATGTTTAGAGACATATTTGGTTTTCCCAGCTGGGGATCAGGGAGGGTCTATTGGCATCTAGTGGGCAGAGGTCAGGGATGCTGCTAAACACCCTAGAGTGCCCAGCATAGTACCCCACAATGAAGAAGTATCCAGCCCAAAACGTCAATAGTGCCTGGGATGAGAAACCGTGCACGCTGCACATCTGATAAACGGTTAATTTCATATTGCACGTTGTAATTACAAACAACTCAATCAGCTGTTTCTTTAGTAACTAAATGAGGTAATGTCAATCCAAACATACCTCCTTCAGAATAAGCAAACAGTTGAGGTAAAAGAATCTGGCTCAACGTTTTATTTTTACTCTATTTTGGCTTAGGATGAAAAGCATACAAACTGTTGAATGTTTTTGATAAAAGCTCTTAGATTTGGAGGTAATCTGTCTACAAAATAAACTATCTTTCCAGGACTTCATTTACACATACCACAGCATTTTATATGCACATTTATTTTTGCCATTAAAAAATATATACACAAGAATATGATGAGATGGTTGTATGAATAGATGGCAGCATTAAAAAAACTTCCCTGGTGGCACAGTGGTTAAGAATCCACCTATGAATGCAGGGGACATTGGTTCAACCCCGGGGCCGGGAAGATCCCACATGCCTTGGAGCAACTAAGCCCATGCGCTACAACTACTAAGCCTGCACTCTAGAGCCTGTGAGCCACAACTACTGAGGCTGCGTGCTGCAACTACTGAAGCCCTAGAGCCTGTGCATCTGGAGCCCGTGCTCCGCAACGAACAGTAGCCCCTGCTTGCCACAACTAGAGAAAGCCCGTGCACAGCAACAAAGACCCAATGCAGCCACACACACACCCACACACACATACACACACAAAGGCCACTGTTACTGTGGTCCTTCAGTGGTGAGAGTTTGGTGGGATGGCTAACACATACCCTTCTCCATGTTCCTAAAGATGCAGAACCGAATGGATATGGGTCCACAGATGAGCGTTAGATGTAGCATATCTTAGGGAAGTTGTCCCCTTACTCCCAGGATACACAGCGGCTACTTATACTCCCCTCTGGGGTAGAGATGCATCAGGTTTGAAAGAAAAGTCCAATTCTTGTTATGCCCTGGCCCTTTTATATTCAGACTTGCATGGTATTGGGGGGGAAATCCTTATTGTCCCACTCTATATGGGCTTCTGCTTAACAAGTATTATTTGCAAGCACGGTGATCTCTTGATTCTTGAAGCAAACTCGGCTTTAGGGAGGACACATCCTCATCAAGGAAAGGAAGCAGGGTCAGGGTCAAGGCCTTTGTGCCCTGATCAAGATTCTTCAGCTTTTTAGCACCTCAAAAACCAATCTCCCTGCAGTCACCTCTTGGTAAGACCTTTCATCATGCAGACAGGCATTTCACATCAAACATGGCGCAGGATTACACTTCCTCTAAACAGGCAGTCTCCTTGTGGCGATAATGATATACTAATTGCTTGGAAGAGAATATAACCTCAAGAATGTCTTCTATCCAACCAAAAAGGTAAAAAGGTAAAACCTGGCTCCATAAACAATGGTACAATCTTCCTTTGTGTATTAGCGTGAGTCCATATTACTCTCGAGTATATTGTTTTTGCTTATTCATTTTGCTTTGTTTTAGTAGGAAGGCAAATAAAATTACAGTGTTTTATTGCTTCCAAGCAGCAATCAAAAGGCACAGCACCCCCCAAAATAGGAGAGATGGGAGTGAAGGCTGTGTTGGAGCTCAGAGACCTCAGTGACCTTCTTCAAACTGAACAGAGTATGAAATGTGATTGTGCTCTCTTTAGAATGATTACCAAATTCCTGCTGGCTAATAAGACCATTTGGCATTAAATATCCTCTAGCTGTCATGCAGATGACTCACTTAAAATCATTACAGGATAGCATTATTCACATATGGTTAACTCAGTTCACTTCATCTGCCGTTCACCAACTGTTCTATAGAATGTTTTTGCATCCTGTAGAATTGATCTGTTTACCTCAAGGCAAATTCAACCTGATCTATACAACATTTCATTTCTTTCAAACCAAGGAAAGTTTTTTCTGATTAACTTTAAAGTTATAAAGCTTTATAAAGCCCTGGGTACATTTTGGGTTTTTTCTTTATGCCAGAAAGATCGTATTTTCCTTATTGCTTGGTGGTACACAGCAGATGACATCCTGCTGCCTTTCTCTGTGAAGTCAGTCCCAGATTTATAACTTGTACCCATTACATTTAGGCACCGAAATAATTTGGGGTGAAACTTTTTCACCATTAAAGAAGCAAAGATTTTGTCACTTTATCTATAGGGAAAGTAAAAACAGCAATTCTGTATCTGCAGGCTTTCCTACTCCTGGGTTCTTCTTATCAAGTAAATCTGAGATTTAATGCCATATAGTCCTAGCTTAAGTCGGCATAAATACTAGACATTTTTATGTGGGTAGAAACAAACAAGAGGGGGATCTTTATACAGTGACATTTTTGTCATCACCTCAGGAAAGTAAAACAGAATGTTTCTGATACAATCTAGATTTTGAAAAGTGGCCATTAAATAACTTGCAAGCTTAACTCATAATAAGTATTTCTTTTTTGCATTAGAGTTTGACTTTAATTCCCCCGCCTTCTTCCCTAATTCCTTTTTCTCTATAGACTTTGCACCTTCCCACGCACTACATCCTTTATATATTTATGTTGTATTGTGTATCCCCTCTACAAGAAGGTAAGCTCCAAGAGAGCAGGGATTTGGATCAGTTTTGTTCCCTGCAGGAGCTTAAGCACTTAGAAAAATGGCTACAATGTAGTAGACACTCTTGCAATATGTTGGATGAATAAATACATCTTTCACTTTCTCCAACTATTTTTTAAGCATTCAGGTAATTTTGGGGTAAATCACTTTTTAAAAGAAATAGCTTTTAAAAATTCATTTATCCTAAGTATTGAAAAGAAGACTCTATCTGAAAAACTACCCTCTAATAATTTACCTTATATGCCTCTAAGCAAAGATCAGATCAGTTTTACATTTATTTGAAAAGATGGTCACTTACTATTGATACCAGAAATCATAAACCTTCCCAATTCTTTCTCAGTGGGTAAAGGGGTTGCTTCCAGTCTTCCTGGCACACCTCCGGAAGTTCATGAAAGAAAGCAGGTTAACCCTAAGGGCCTAAACAGCCCTGAGAGGTCAATGTCATTAACTCTTTTCCAGTGAAATAACTGAAGCCCCAAATGGTTTAAATTCTCACCAGGTAAGGAAGTGCGGAGTGGAGTGGGGCCAGGTAAGCTGGGCTTGGAAGCTGTGCCCTCCTTTCTAAGCACATCACTCTCAGCTCAGGTCCAAAGAGTATAGTCCCTCTTGTTCTTTGGGTATTTAAGGTTTTCTGAAAGGCACATGGTCTCACTTGAGTTGCTTTGTATGACTAGCATTTGTAATGAATTAGTGACAGAAAAAAAAAAAAAAAAAAACTTGACTCACTCCCAGCTGGATAATTTCAAAAATACCAAACTGAAAAGAATGATATCTCATAAATTCAGGCAAATGGGCATTAAGGAGGTTAAGCTAGCTGTCCTTTTAACATACTGAGTATTAGCATTTTCCAGGCCTTCAGGCTGGTAATGCAGTTTTAGCTCCGAAGTCTACGCCTTTCATTAAAACTCTTTTACTCATTCTGCTTTGTTATAATAAAAAAAAGTCTTAAGTTGTCACATGTAATGATTATAGAAGGTTCGCAACGCTGGGGAGAGAAAGGCTCAGAAAAGGCAGGCACAGTTTTCAAAGGCCACATACTGCTTACCTCAGTACAAAACAAAAACAGCTGTAACCAACAATTTACATCAAAAAATAAGTTTCTTTGTACAGACTGTTGATTTAGAAAACTCTGGATATTGAAAGGCTCCTCACTTTTTGTATAGTCAGAGGCCCAAATAACTTTGGGCTAGCTGATTTTATTCACTGATGGGATAAAGGTTGTCTTAGTTTATTCAGTTGTTATAACAAAATACCATAGACTGGGTGGCATATAAACAACAAAAATTTATTTCTCACAGTCTGGAGGCCGAAAGTCTGAGATCAGGATTCCAGCACGGTCAGCTACAGACCTAGGGTTCCTTAGATTGTTTCACACTAGGACAGAGGATAGAACCCAGAGAAAAGACATGAGCACAAAGTAGCCCCACTATGGAGTTTGGAAGACTGCAAAGCAGGAGAAAAATTTCCTTCCCAGTACATTAAAATCTAGTTACAAAAATACAGAGAGTGATATTATCCAGTTTTTAAGGGGGTGGAGGAAAACATGCACTCTCACATACTGAGGGTGTATTAGTCAGGGTTCTCCAGGAAAAAAAATTGCTTACCTAAAAAAGAAAAGTAAAGCACACAAGTCAGGGGTAGGTCATCTGTCTTACTCATCTCTCCAACAGCCTTAGTGCCCATCACCTTGCCATCCACACAGCAGACACTCAAAGAATGTTTGTGGAATGAACTGCAAGGATGAGAAGGGGATGGGAACTACCATTTCAATGAAGGAACATCGGTTCCCCTCACTTGAGTCCACAGGTACACTTAGTGGACTACTGTTTTGGGAAACACTTTCTGTAGCAGCATGGCAATCTCCCTTGCTTCCTTCAAGCCTCTGATCAAATGTCACCAAAGAGGAGGTATGCTATGTAGTGAGAATTCTGACAACGCTTCATCACAGCTGATGTAGAATGTGTCTTGGGAAAGGTTAAATGTGAAAACTTATCTTGAAGGTAATTTGGCAATGTCTGTCAGCATCTTGAATGTGCGTGCTTTTATCCTACAGACGAAATACATAATTTATCTGCCCATGTGTATAAAGAGGTGAAAGGATGTTCAATGCTACGATTTCATGATTGTAGAAAAGAACCTAAATATCCACCAACAGGGGAATAGTTAAACCAGTGATGTTACAAATGCTAGGCCACTGTTTCACAGAACAAGGCCAATCTACATGGAGCAACATGAAGATGCATCCAAATTATCTATTAAATGAAAAAAGCAAGTTGCATAAGTCATTTTTGTTTAAAAACACACATACCTGTATAGTTATATGTACATTTCCTACTGCTTAAATTGCTTAAAATATGGATATATTAGCTTTGCATTAAAAATTTTAAACACACTTAAGATATTATCTAATGCATATCTTTTCTAAGCATATATGAGTGCATTTAAATTCACATTTAACAGTGTTTTAAATCATAGCTCCTACTCCTTCCTACACTTAAGTCCTACAGCTCTTAGGTAATTTTTTACCTTTGGTAATAAAAATTTCTGACATTGTAAAAAAAAAAAAAAAAGATACTCATCTTTCAAGCATTTGGCCATATTTGACACTGCCATGCTTTTTAGTCCATTTTGCTTTATAAGCTATTTGTTCAAATGCTGAGGGATATTGATTTATCTTGAGGTGCATATTTTAAAACAAGCCAGCACAAAACAAACTAACATAATACATAAAACAACTTATAAATCAACTTAAGCTACTCTTCTCATTTATATATTGTCTCAACACTGAGCCACTGAATAAAGTTGAGGAAGTAGTCTAGTTGTTGGAAAGGTATGGATTTTAAAATCAGGTCCTGCCTCTGCCCTGAGTATGACTTACTTTCTCTGAGCCTCAGTCTCTCCATCTGTAAAACATATTTCTTATGAGAATTATAACTAGTGTCATAGACAGAATGTCTCTGTTCCCCCTAATCTATTTATTGAAGACCTAATCCCTGGTGTGACTGCATCTGGAGATAGAGCCTATAACGAAGTAATTAAGGTCATAATTAAACGAGGTCATAACTCTGGGGCCCCGATCTGATAGGGTTGGATTTCTTATGAAAGGCCATAACAGAGAGCTCACTTTTCTCTCTTTTGCTGCCATATGAGGACACAGTGACAAGGCTACAGTCTGCAAGCAGGAAAAAGCTCTCACCAGAAACTGGTTCTAGCTTCCAGCACTGTGAGAAAATGAATTTCTATTGTCTAAGCCACTCAGTCTGCAGTATTCTGTTACGGCAGCTAGAGCTGACTGACATGGGTAGAGCATCACAGACAGTACCTGGTGCATAACTGCCACCGAACAAATGATGACCTTAGGACGCTGTCACTTTGCACAGCAACCTGTTACAGGAACCTGAGGCATACTGGAACTATGTCCCTGCTTTGCATCACAGCTATCCCCAAAATGTGAAAAGTGAGGACTGCCTATGTGCTTACATTTTACTATAAAAATCATGTATTGCAATTACACGTATGTATATTTAAGACATATTTCTAAATATATATACAATTACATGGTTAATAATAATAAAATAGCTATCAAAAATAATAATGATGACAATATACCATCAAAGAAACATGTGGACTACTGTCATCCACTCACTCAGATGAAACTGCTTTTGGCTTGGATGTAAGTGACCACAATCCCTAACCACTGTACATTTTCAAAGTGAGGAACCAAAGAACTGAAAACCTATCTCTTAACTGAAGTGATTATCTTAGCCTTGAAGAGCAGGAAAATATTATAGACAAGAAAATTGACTGTCACCTCGCCACTGCTTGAGTGATAACTAACAGAGAAGATAGAGAAAATTCCGAGGAGGGTATGATCCCTTTATAGAGCTTGCAACCTAAGCTAGACTGGAAATATGGAAACCCCGATTGCACAACAGTTTACAGAGAGAAAGAGGATCAGTTCAAACACCCATAAATTAATGGTTAGGGGAATTAAACTGTGATGTAAATTGTCACCAACACAATATTCAAAGGCACACAGTGTTGTCAAATTGAGCTGGATATGAGCCCTCGCTTTGCAACCCACTCATTGGGAGTCAGTTTCTTTAACCACCCGAGCATTATCTTCCAGGTCTGTGAAATGGGTATAAAAATATCTACCCTGCAGGTTGTGAGGACTTGAGAACATGGAGGAAAAGCATTGAGGTCATGTTGGTGCATTGCAAGTGCTCAAAACATAATTCCTATTGCCGTGTTTGTTATGGATGTCCAATATAAAACCTTAGACTTGCTACTGGGTAAAAAAAAAAAATCTCTTCCTGGTGAACATTTGGATATATCTCTAGAAGGGCAGATGCTGATACCTGTCTAGTTACACTCAGTCCAGGGCTGACCCCCAGAGGGCACCCAGTTACATCTGCTGTCCAAACATGCCAGTGGCTTAGCTCCACTGACTGTCACTGGAGAGGTACAGGTTGTGGGATTAATCTCCAAATAGTCCAATTAGCTTCTAGAAAGATCTCTGATTAGTGGCTTGAACTGACAGGGTACCTTGAGACCAACACTTGCAGGAACACTAGAAACAATGGCTGTTAATGGCATGAGCACATCCATCCGTGACCCCCTTCAGGGCTGGCAGCCTCATAAAGAGGCTTCAGCAACGTCGGGTATGCATTAGGATAAGCCCAACGTCATAACCCGAGAGCCCCCTCTTTCCCAAAGCTGTGCTGGATCTGCCTCTGCAGTTACTCCGCCTGCAAATGCCAACTGCATTTCATATGCAGAAACCATGGTTCTGACCATGAAACAGAGGGACTGACTGCCAGGGTCACTTTTTATTGCAGGCCCAGCTGCCCTCCCATCTGCCTGTCAGGCTGGAGAAAAGGCCGAGAGCTGAAAATGGGAAAATAATACAGCCCCAACTCTTAAGAAATCCTGATTTTTTTTCAGTTGTCATTCTGTGAGTAAAACCTAGGAATTAACCTGTGACCTCTTTGTTTTTTTTTAATTTCAGAAAATGGGCAAAAGCCACAGGGAAGTATCTCTTACACCACCCCAGGCCAGACTGCTACAGAGGAAGAAAACAGTGACTCTAAAGTCACATAAGGATGGAATGTTTAAAAAATAAAAAAGGCTAATATGGTTCCAAGCAAATATTGTGCATCTGAGCTGCTCTCTGGATGGTACCCTGGTCCAAGTTTCCAGGTCTGGTGGCCTTTGGTTCTTGAGTCTCAGCAATGAAGAAAACAGCACTATCAATCCAGGGCCTCTGGATTTAGAATTCTCTTGGCCCAGTTCTCAGTACCTTTTATGTGAATGCCCTTTTGCATCGTGCCTTAATACTGCTGACCTAAGGGTATCAGAACCAAAGCTCTTGATATCCTTCAGCCCAAAAATGCTTCACTGGTGGAACCATCTCCATTCCCTTTTGTTTCAACACTCTCTTCAGTCATCCAGCCCATCACTCCCTCGCACCTTTTGGCCAGGTCTTATTTCCAGTGATGATCTATGAAAGAATTTATAGAGAACGTTGCTTGCTGCATGTGGCACAGAGTCTAGCACAGCCCTCAGCACCCAGCTTGGCGCCCAGATTTGAACAGGTGTTCAGGAAGTGTTGATGAACAAAAAACATGAATAGAGGAAATCTTCCCACTTAGTTATTTCTGGAGTGATCCTAGTATCCCTCCCCAGTTTTCTTGATATAAAAATCCTCTGACTTGTGGTTTGCAGCAGTTCTCCAATGCCATATGTGCCCCTGCCTTTATGAAGCTTACATTTTAATGAGAGAGACAGAAAAAGAAAACAAAACAAATAATTTTTTTCCCCTTTCAGGTGATAAGTCCATGAAGAAAAACAAAAGAAAGTAAGGTAATGGAGAAGAAAGGGTGGGGTGAGGTTATCTGAATTAGGATGATACAGGCAAGGTTCTCTGAGGAAGTGACATCTGAGTAGAGACTGTCTAGAACAATCCGCCAGTCATTTTGGGTCATGCAGAAAATGTCTTTAGAATTAAAATACATGACAATGGAAATACAAAACATTGGAAGATATTAAATTGATTAAAATATTCTAAGGCTCTTAATACACAATGTCCAGAAAGTGGTAAAAGTACTCATTTATACCGGACTTCAGTAATTAAAGCTTACATGATGTATTCTCTACAGTTTTAACAAAAGAATAATAAAATAGAGGAAGGAAAAAGAATATAATAATAATAATTGATCAAAAAAGTAGCATAAAAGAGAAAGAAAGCATTTAATTGGAAAGACATAGAACACAGCATGATGGATTTAAACCCAAATATTTCCATAATTATATCAAGTATACATTGACTAAATACTGTAATTAAGAGACAAAGATTGTAAACAAACGACTTCATATAAAACTCAATCATACACAGCTTACAAGGGACACACTTTGCATATAAGGGGATGAAAAGATGGAAAGCAAAGGGTAGAAAACTGCAGAAAAAAGTTAACCAAAAGGAGGCTGGCATAGCTATATTAAAATTAGATAAAGTAGACTTTAAAATCAGAAGAATCACTAAAGATCAAGGGGGCTATTTCACAAGAATGAGAGGGTTATCTCAGCATAATGATATAATAATGCTCAGTTTGTGTGTTTAATAACATAACTTCAAATATACAAAGCAAAAATTAATAGAAGTAAACAGAGAAACAGAAAAAGTAGTGACAGATTTTGATGTACTTCTCCCTGCAACGGATAGAAAGAGCAGACAAAAAAAAGTCAGTATTGAACTAACTGAACATTTGAAGAGCGTGATAAACAAGGATGCCTACTGTTTTTTCCTCTCTACTGCATTGCACCCAAGGTCTGAGCCAGGCTCACCCAGGCTTATTTGCAGGAATAGGAGTAAGAAGAAAAATGGAACCTACATTCCCCACACATAAATGTGCAAAAATTACAAATCAAGTTATGAAATTGTCAAAATATGTTCTGTCCTCCTACTGTGACAAATAAACCTTTATAATGACAAAAAAGTATAAAGCTAATATTTATATATGACTTAAAACTGGAAAAATATTAAAGATTATTAAATTTATTTTTATTTTTAAAATTTATTTATGTATTTATTTATTTATTGGCTGCATTGGGTCTTCGTTGCTGCACATGGGCTTTCTCTAGTAGCGGCAAGTGGGGGCTACTCTTCATTGTGGTGTGTGGGCTCTGCATTGCAGTGGTTTCTCTCGTGGAGCATGGGCTCTAGGCACGTGGGCTTCAGTAGTTGTGGCACATGGTGTCAACAGTTGTGGATCACAGGCTTAGTTGCCCTGAGGTATGTGGGATCTTCCTGGAGCAGGAATTGAACTCGTGTCCCCTGCGTTGGCAGGTGGATTCTTAACCACTGCGCCACCTAGGAAGTCCCAAATTTAACTATTATAGTACATGTCAGATGTTCTGTTGATGGGCTGGCCATGTTTGAATAAGTCATAAAATGAAGACATGAAAAATCCATCAATTTTCACATATTTATTCCATAAAATTATTTTTATACTACCTTTATTTTAGCAAATTTCTCACGTTGTTATAGTCAAGATTTTCATATAATTGGTGCTATTGACAGTAATGATTTAAAGGGTTAAAAAATAAAATGCAATTGTATTCAAGGTATATGAATTAATATATTTTTATAAAAATAAAGAAAATGTAAAGTATCAAAAAATGTTTCTGTTTTCAAAAATACTAATTTTCTTCTAAAATATTCAAAATTATATATTAAAACTAAAAGCAAGATACAAATAAATTAGTGAATCTCAAAATTTTAAATCTAAATTACTTAAGAACCCTGATATTTCATATTTAACTTTTGAAAATTTTAAAGATTTTATTAAATATTGTTATACATGTAAAATATTTTCAACTCTAGCATTCAATGTCCTTCCAAATGCCAACAAAATGAATCAGTAAGAGGCCCCACATATGTTAGGTTTAGACTTAAATGTATGCAAATTTAAGAGTAATATAAGTTGTTTCCTACTGTAAAATGTTCCTCAGCTGGGATATGCAATTGCTGCAAAAATGTTGCTAATTTATGCATAACTTGCTATTTCCCAGAACTACAAATAAGAGCACAAGAGAAGTAAGAAAACAGAAGCCCAAACTACTGGGAAACAATACTTTATTATACAAGGAAGCTATGCTTTCATGCTATCTAGGAGGAAAGATTTGTCAAGTTAATCACTTTGCCTTTAACCTAAGTGCTTTTGCCACTCCAACCTCCACTCACTGCAAAGCAGTGTTCATTCCCATTAAGAATATGAACACAACTCACGAACTGTCATGGAATCTGGATGCTATCACCTTTGTTTCAAAGACAACGGGCAAGATGTGGAGAATCATTTTTCTGGAGGGCAGATGATGTTAGGGTAAAAGTAAATATTTAGAGTAACAGATCTCAAGTAAGAAAGTAAGAAAGAAGTCCATGTATTTTAAAATAAATTTATTATGTTCAGTATATGTTTACGACATGTTGGTCTAAAAGAGGTATTGGTCTTAACCAGTACAATAAAGCAAGAAAAACAAATGAATGGTATAAAGATTAAAAGGGAAGAAACAAAGGTGTCATTATTTGCAGACAACATGATCATATATGAAGGAAAAAAATCATCTTCAAAGAAACTATTTGAATTAATAACTGAATTTAGCAAATCAATTACATTTCCATATATTCAAAAAAAAGAATATAAAAATTTTAAACATTATTGCACTCAAAATAGCATGAATCTATAAAAATCATTCATCTAGAAATAAATCCCATAAAAGATATGCAAAGCCTCTACAAGGAAGATGAAATTATTTAGAGACACTGAAAAGTCTAAATCGATGTAAAGTTACAAAATGCTACGGATAGAAGATTCTATATTGCAAAGAAGTCATTTCTACTCAAGTTACAGATTGAATGCAATCCTAATCAAAATCCTATCAAGTAGTTGGGAAATTAATAAGCTAATTTAAAATTTATATGCAAGTAAAAAAGGCCAAGAATAACCAAGAAAGTTCTGAAGAACAAAGTTCAAGAATGTACACCATTAGATGTCTTAGTCCTTACTACCATCAAAATAACATGGTATTTACACAAGGATATACAAATAGAAAAACTATAAACAAATTCATACTCATACCATCACTTGATTTACAACAATGATGAAACTATACCACAGTGAGGAAATAACAACCCTTTCAATAAATGGTGCCGGGTCAATTGTATATCCATATAGGGAAAGAGAATCTTGACCCTTATCTCACATCATAAACAAAGTTCAATTGTAGGTGGATTGTTGACATAAATGTGAAAGGTTAAAAAAAAAAAACCTCCCAGAATATAACATAGGAGAATATCTTTACCACACTGGGATAGGTAAAAGTCTCCTAAGCAAGACACAATGAACACCAACTATAAAGTCTGATAAATCGGACTACATTAAAAACTAAGAACTTTTATTATCAAAGACAACATTAAGAGAATGAAACGGCAAGCTACAGGGGGAGAAGACATTTGCAATGTATGGCTGTGAATATATGTGAAGAACTCCTACAGATCAGTAAGAAAAAAGGCAGACAACCTAATAAAAGCATGCAAAAGACCAGAACAGCCTCTTTACAAAATATATCCAAAAAGCCAATTAAGCATCAGAAAATGTGATCATCAAGGAAACAGAACTTAAAGTGATAATGAAACTCCATGACACACCTACCAGAATGTTTAAAATGAAAAATTCACACAATGCCAAGGGTTGACGAAGATACCTAACAACTGGACTAGTAGGAGGAAAACTGGCCTCATCACTTTGAAAAACTGTTTGGTGGTATTTATTAAAGTTGGACCTATGCGTACTATAAGACCCAATAATTCCTTTCTTGATATATACCCAAGAGAAATGTGTACAAATGTGTACCAAAAGCCATGTACAAGTATATTCATAGCAAGATTATTTGTAATAGCCAAAAGCTGGAAACAACTCAACTGTATATGAATGAATGGATAAATTGTGGTATATTCATACAATAAATTACTACAGAGGAATGAAAATAAATGAACTATGGCTACATGCTACATGGATAAATCTCACCAACAACGTGGAGAAAAAGAAGCCAAACTTAAAAAAGTACATACTCTATGAGCCCATATATACCAAGTTCAAAACAGGTGATAGCGGTCACTCCTTTGGGAGAGGGTGGGGAGAGGACCTGGGAGAGTACTATAAAAAGGCCCAAAGGCTTGCGGTATTCTTTTTTCTGATCTAGGTGGGGTTTACATGAGCATGTTTGATTTGGAAATTCATCAAGCTGTAAGTAAACAGTGAATTATTATGAATAAAACTATACAGTTCAATGGGAAGATGGGGGTATGGAGCGGGGGTACAGCAGGATAAATAAAACATAAATAGCCAAATAATTATGATGTTATAGTTGAGTGTTGGATACAAAGGAGTTCATTGTGCTACTCTTTGTACTTTAGTTACATTTAAAATTTTCCATCATAAAGAGGGCCAGAAAATAAAAGAACATCCACAGAGACCTATGATAGCCTCCTGATGGTTTACTGCCCTCTCTGACTGAATCACAGTTTCACTGGCTCTATCTGAAGGTAAACAAACACCGATAAAGCTAAATGTCATTTGAGGACAATGAGATGATGCTATATTTTGTATGCCTTTCCTGGCACCCAGAGTGCTGCCTCTCCCTTTCTAAGAGCTCACAGGTTTGGTTTCTGCTGCTGCCAGCCGCTAACCTTGTCTGAAAACTTCTGTGCCAGTGATTGAGATATTGACTTCTCAGCGCAAACCTGCTGTTCTATATATATTCCGACTTTCCGAAACTGGGGACAGGGCTCTGCAAACTATGCCTTTTTTCGTGGGGGGTAGGTGCGCACACGGCACGGCGTGCAGGATCTTAGCTCCCCAACCAGGGACTGAACCCAGGGCCATGGCAGTGAAAGCACAGAGTCCTAACCACTGGACCTCCAGGAACGCCCTGCAAACGACGCTTCTGGTTTGCTAGAAGGCCTTCTGATTCTGCCATAAAGGGGCATGAGAGGGAGATGGGAAGTCTTTAAGAGGAAGAAGGAAGAAAGTACTTGCTGCTTCCTTTCTACTTGCTGGGCACTTCCTGTCAGTTTCTTCATCCTTTGAGTTTCACCCCAGGGGTGGCCGTCCCTTCACGTCCCAGCAGCGGAATCCAGTGTGCCCTTTCTCACAGAACCAGCCTCACTGCCCTCTGCTCAACAACGCGAGCATCAGGGCAGCGGCCCCCTCCTCAGAGTTTCTACGTTTTAATAATTCCAGCCTTTTCCCTTTGTTTCCCCAGCCTTAGGAGTGGCAGTTGTTTCCTGAAATTCTACCTCCCTGGTACCTCAACGTTTTCTTACGTGTCTGGTAATTAACAACTTTGTGCCTGGTTAACCATTCTTTATGTCCCTCTCTCTGCTCAAATATCAGGTGAGATTTCTGCCTCCTACTGAATCCTGATAAAACCTTCAAGAGTTATACTCTTGTCCTGGCTGCCACTATGCTTGACATAAAAATACTGATTATTTTCTCTCATTGAGCATACATTAAAAAAAAAATCAATAAACTCTTCTCCTTCCTACTTTCACCCCAGGTAAGCAGAAAAACAATTTCAACTATTTGAATATTCAGCTATCTCAATTCTTTTTATTAATGACTACTGAAAATTAAATACTTGAGTTTTGCCTTAATTCATGCACACAGAGTTTAATGGGATAATTTTTGATGGAGTATATCTGAGCTTTAAGTCACATGTCTCTCACATGTTTACATTATTTCTCTTAAATCTTCCCATTGTGAATGAAACTGATACGGCAATATCGAAATTCAGAGGCAGAAAAGTCAAATTCCATCTCAGAGGAACCTGTCATCAAAGTGTCGATGTCGTAAGTATACGGAAGCTATATATAAAGTAGATGAGATTTAAAAACAGATGAAAGTTGCACATTCTGTGAAGGAGTGTTGCCCAAAACAGAGAGCAACTGATTGGGAATTCAGTCAGAATGTGCAGTGGAAAGAGCGACAGACATGATCTTAAGGGAAAAAAATCAATGTTTTTGTGTAAATAAATCTCTGAATACATTTCTGAGACATACCCTAAACACAGCCATCTTAGCTATTCCGTTTAATAATGCGTAGTATTTGCACATAAGAAGATCCCTTCCCAAAGCATTTTCACTAGCATGACCCTCCCCCTCCCCCACCCCCCGAATTCTCACATCAGCCATGTGGGACAGAGCTGCATTATTACTACCCTTCTCTGTGCTCCCTCCTCTGTACCCACTGTCTAGATTGTTTTTTTTAAGTACAGAGAGGGTGGAAGCTTTTCTTAGTTCAAGTGTATAAAAGTGGCCAAAGAGAAACTTAAGCCTGGTTTTCTGATTCACAGCCTGGTTCTCCTTTCATAAAGGTGCCCTAGCTAGCATTACAACATGTCTCCTTTCAGGCATAAGGCAAACGAAGAAGTAACCTGTGAAAGGAATCAGTGAACTTATCCCCTACCCGCCTCAGCATACACACCTGTCCTCGGGAACGTCTCCTCACAGGACAATGAGTCAGTTGGTTTCTCTGGGCCACACGTGTACCTCTAACAGTGAGACAGCAGCGCTACGTCTAGAGTGGATGACAGCTTCATGGAACCATCCTGTTGCATTTGGAGGGAAGCAACTGCGACCCTTTACCAACAGATGGAATTCCCAACAGGACATGGGGATTTCCAATTAAAACCAGAGAACGCTTTTGTTTCATTGAAAGCCTGAAAAACATTTTAAATGTCTCAGGTTTTTTTTCATAAGTCTGAGAAAAATCTGTTATTTTGAAAAATAGAGGAATTCTGTGCTTAACATCTTTCTTCCAAAGCAACAGCATGTAAAAATTAAAAAGTCAAAATTGGTATTGGGCTAAGAGAGTGGTTAGAGCTGAGCTGGATAATTAACTGCTGAGATTATGTCAAAGGGTCAATCAGTTTACCCTTCTGTGCATGGGAAGTTGATCATGCACTGATTTGTAATTCCCCTTACAAATTATACAGAATTTTAATCAGCTGCTTTTTAGGGAAACAGCATTTGAAACACAGGTGATACTGATTTTCTACATTTTTTAAATGATCATTTGCTCTGCTGTAAGTATAACTTGGAAGAATGTTTTCCTTCAGTGGCATGTCTCAGACTTAGACTTTGCCACTGTCCCCAAGCCGAGGACAGGGTGGGTGTGGGCTGGGGCTGGGTGGAGGTGTGTAGCCCAAAACAGTTACTATGAAGCTCAATTTCTTTGAATTTGTGTTATATCCAACAAAAGAGAGGGATTTTTGCATTCCATAATCTGTTCTTGTTTGCTTAATATAAAAATGTTCTAAATTACTTGCTAGGTAAATTATTTAACTGCTGCCCCCAACTAAAATATCCACCAGGAAAATTATGCTCAGATTCTAGGATTCTGTTGGTCCTAAGGCATGCTACTGCCTCTCCTAGGTCAAAATGCACGAAAATTTAGGCACAGTTCTTGGTGCCCTAAAAATGCTCTACAGGGCACATGGGACGACAGCATGAATGGACTGATGCCTTGCTTGGGTGGCTTGCAGGTAAGGGGGATACTTCCTAGCTTTATTACCCATCCCTAAACTGCAGGGTTGTGTTTATTTGATTATTCAGCGGTTTAAAATGAAGATGGTTTCACCCCCTTCAGTCCTAATTCCCAGCGCTGGATCACTACCTCAACACCCACACAGCACAGTGTTGCTGGAGGGGAAGCCACAGTGCATTTCATTTCAAATGAGCTCAGAGAGCTGCTCTGCCATGTTTTCCTACCTCATGTCAATCACCCAGCACAATGCACAGCAGTCCAGCCAAATCTTCTCTTCTTTTCCCAAGGACAAAGCCCTCTTCCCTCAAATTCAGAAGAGGGTCTTCTATGCTACTGAGAAGATCTACTCTACTCCTGAGAAGATCAAGGCCACCATCTTCAACTCAAAATACCACTTTCTTTACTTTTGTCTTATTTCCTTTCTCCCTTACCATATCAGGGACAGGCATTCCCATTCCTTCCCCAAACCAACCTTCCCACTTGTGTCCTTGATCCCATTTCCCCCTTCTTCTTGCTGGACCTTGCTCATGTCACGATCACAACTTGCCAGCATCTCCTGTTCTTCTCTGTCCTCGGACTAGAAGTGCGCAGGTTCCTCTTGCTGCATTTTGCAATTGCAAACACATCTGGTGGCTCATCTAAATGAGGAAAGAGCTAGATGGGGGCTGCTTAACCTCAAAGCAGATGCCTCAGGTAAAGGGAGCAGCTATCACCAGGTTCTGTCGACTGGTGTCCTGTGGGAATACAGACCACATCTGATTTTACAAAAGCAGACAGGAATCTAGATTTCCATATGAAATCTGATAACTTTTAAATGGTGGCCACTAATTTGAAAGATTGAACAACTCAGAAGATTGGTTGAGCGGGTCAACCAAATACCTCATGGGCCCCAACCATAACCGCTTGTTTAAACATTCATCTGCCTCTGCTTCCCATTTGAAAGTTATTTCACTCTCGGAACTTCCCAAACATCTAGTCTGTAACTGTTGATTTCTCTTCCACACCCATGACTCTCTCCCCAGTCAACTTCTGTTCTGCACTCTGCTGAAAGTGTACTCCTGAAGGTCACCAGGAAGCTTCTAGTCACCAAATACTCTGAACACCTGTGTGATACATATACCTTTGTACATCCTTAAAACAGTGGTTCTCAAAGTGATCCCAGAAGCAAAGCAATATCAGTATCACCTGGGAACCTTCTAGAAATGCAGAATCTTATGCCCCTCCCAAGACTTACTAAATCAGAAACTTTGGGGGTGAATCCAGCAATCTATGTGTTAATAAGCACTCCAAGTGATTCTGATGCCTGCAAGTTTGAGAACCACTGCTCTAAAATATACCTGCTTGGGAGTCCATGGAGGAGGAAGAATTCTGCGGGAGGGGAATTAATCTATCTCTCCATATCTTGCCCTACAACTGCTATCCCTCTTCTACACATCACGGAACATCTCCGCATTGACGGAGCACTCTTTGTTAAAGGATTTTCACATTTTCTCATCTACTTTCTACATAGAAGAATCCTACATGTCAGGCAGAGCAAGCCAAACAAGCTTATTATCCCCATCTGGCCATCTTATAAATGTGAAAACTAGCAATAAGAGGTTAAGTGATTTTCTTAAAATTGCAGTTAGTACCATGTCAGAGTTAAGACTATTAATCTGGTTTCCTGACATAAATTACAGCCTTTTCTTTTTTTCTGTTTTTCAGCAATAGCATTTTTTCCTACTTGTAAGAGTCAACTATGTTAGCTGCAGAAAAGCTGGTAAGCACAGAAACTACAACAGAAGAAACTAAAAAATCACCTGGAATTCCCTTATCTGTTACTGTGCATTTTCTTTCTCTCTTTTTTTTTTTCCTTTAGGTGCACGCACACACACCTGCACAGGTGCAGCCTACTTTTCTATCACATGATATTGTCAGGAGATAAGCAGCTCTCTTGTCTTCAGAGCCTATGACAACTTTCTGGGGAGACCATAAATGAAAAATTTCAAGAATTATTTTCTTTATTTATTGTTCATCAAAGTTATAAGTAACTCTGAAAAGAGATGCAAAACCTAAATGAAATGAAGTCAGCTTTGCTGATTTTTCTAGCGGCCTTGACGGACAGGGGAAATTGCTAATCCTGATATGAAAATATTCAATATCTCTATGCTATTAGGGGTGCCTGAGGCAACGCCAACTGCAGAGAGCATGTGTGGGCTCACTGTGACTAACCGTAATAGAATCCAATAATAAAAACACCCTTCATTACCATAACAGCCTAGTGTGTCAATAAAATTGAGACTGCTCCTGCAATAAGCCAAAAATTAGAAAATATACTCAAGGGCATGCAATGGGAAACTTGTAATTTTTTATGGACCCAGACAATTATTTTTTCCTGATTCTGGCAATCCTCTAAAATCCAGTATTGCCTTCCTCACTTCCTTAATTCATGTACAAAATTAAAAAGCAAAGGCCCAAATGCCTGAAGAAGATTCATGGGGAGGCCAAGCGAAGTGCTATTTCTGACAAAGAACCTTTTTTTAGTGCACTTGTAGATATTTATTTTTAGCCACACCTGGTTATCTCATTGGTCAGCAAGAACATTTGCAAAGGTGTTCTGAGTTCTTTGGGGGGTTCTTGTAAGAGTTCCTAACCTGCTGGATCTTCACTTCAGAATATAATTCCAACAGTGAAATCAGCAGTTTTATTTCAGAGCAGTGTTTGTAGGGTAAAAAGCCTCCTAATGAGAACAATCCCATTTGTGGAGTGTCTTGTGTGCCGATACTGTGCTGGCAACTCTCCAGAACGCTCATGTAACCTCTTTCTAAAATCATGAAATAGTTTAAACATTCAAAGAGGTACAGCAAATACAATGATCACCTGTGAATCCACGGCCTGACTTATTCAGATCTGAACACTTTGCCATATTGACACTGATTTGAAAGAAATAAATATTAAAGTTGAAGCCCCTCATACTCACTCTCCCAATCCCCTTCCCCTCTCTTTTCCTCCATCTCTTTGCTATTTATCATTCCCATGCACTTTTTATACCTTTCCTTTCTCTCTCTCCCATTACAGGCATATATACATATGTATATATCTATAACATTTCTATAAATGGTTTAATAATATACAAAGCAACTTGCTTTTTTTGCCCTGTGTTAAATTATGCAAGATGATCCACGTATACATAACCTCTTTAAGTCTCAATTTCCTCACCTGTCAGAAAGAGACAATAATGCTGCCTACAAGAGGACTAAACGATTCCGGTGAAGTGCTAGCACGATGTCCAGCATGTGATGGGCATTTGATAGCAGTTAATTACAAATAGTTTATTATTATCTGACATACTGTGCTGCCTTTCATGAGATTAGCGGGAACAATTCTCTTTGCCTCATCTGGCAATTAACTTCTCCTAGGAATGTCTTCCATAAACTCACAGATTTCTACCTACTTCACATTACCCCAGGACAGAGCCAATGAGCACAGCACCACAGGCTGATCACACTTACAACGGCACACACACACACACATACACCACACACACAAAGGTTATCTGTGTGCCAGGAACTGACTGGAGCTGCTCTGTATTAATTCACTTACCCACACAACTCTACACATTTCACAGATGAGGAAACTGAAGCACAAAGAGGTTAATAAATGCTGGAGACCACAGAGTAGTGAGTACTGCCACAGCCCTGATGCTAAACTCAGGAAGTCTTGTTCCTGAGCCAGTGCTCAGGGCTGATACTCGGCTGCTTCTTCACCTCGAAGCCTGCACAGGTTTCTCTATTTTCTGGTTTTGCAAATGCTGCACGTTCACAAAAGGGACATGCAACAGCGAACGTCATATGTGCTTCCCAGGGTATTTACAGAATTATTTACTAAAGACAAACACCCAGAGCCATTAGCATTGGACAGTAGATCACACTCAGCGTGGCCAAAGCAGATATAAGCACGTTGTGCAGGAGAGCAGACACTAGGTTTTGGCTCCCTGGCTCCCACCAGGGCTCACAAACAAGCACACAGACTTCCCTCTTTATTGTGAGACACTGGTCTCTTTATGCTCAAACAACAAACCATCATTCTCTTCCCTCTGACACGACATGAAGGAAAGACATAGGAATTTTTAATACTGGACGTTTGCTGATGTAGTGGGGTACATGGTAGCAAAAACTGTTGAGGGCACCTTTGTGAGCACGTTTAATTAAACTTCCATACAGTCCCAGCTGAGCAGTAAGGATTTTGTGGCATGGATGCTGGATGTGACTAGTTGGTATGAAAATCACAGCCTTTGTAATTTAACCTAATTGTTCAGAAATACTGGTCAGCCTCTTTAGGTAGTCTAGGCCCAATTATATTTTTGTTGTTCCTTTTTGTTTTATACCAGTCCTGCTCAAAACATCTTCCCAGGTTCCCAATGGCGCTGGCCTAGCCATAAGGGATAAAGCATCTCTAGGCGTAAAAGGAAGGAAGGATCACAAGGCACAGTTCAGCCACAGGGGAGGATGATGGCAGCCCTTCTTCATTCCAAAGGGAGGGAGCGCAAGAGGAAGTGGGTTTGTGCTAAACTAGAACAAGAACCTGCTCCTAAAAAAAAAAAAAAAAAAGAACCTGCTCCTCTCTGGAACAGGCTGCAGCTGCACTGGACTGTGCAACCTCCCTCCCCCGAGCCCTTGCGGTACAGCATGAGCCGCGTCTGATCCGCACAGCCAGCTTCCAGAGTTATTTCCAGATGCCATCAATAAGCCCTTAAGATTCTCCTGAATCAGCAGGACCCGTGTGCGCCTTCCAGACAGGGAGGCAGCTCACCTCTCTTCCTTGCCCTCGGCTCAGGTTGCTTAGGTGAGAAAGGTGACAGAAACAGCAACAAAAATAAACAAGAAGCACAACCCACATCCCCAGGATCCCCTTGAGCAAAGCACAGGTAATTCATTCATTCTGTTGAAAGGAGACAGGGAAACAGCACATATTTCTTTTGGTCTGTGTCATTGTCTGAATTCTGCTTTACCAACCAGGATCTTTTTTTGGCTGTAGTTTTTATATTCGGTTGGGTGTCCTTTTTTAAAAAGGTGTTCAAAGGAAAAAAACAAACACCACCAGAGAGTTAAAAAAAAAACAAAGCCGAGTTTACTGCTTGTGAGAGAACCAGAGAGCCACGTTACTCAAGAACTGAGTTCAGTGCTTCAGTTAGTCTCCCTGTGCTAAAGGAGCCATTTATTTCTTATTAGAAGAGATTCTACACATTACAAGAAATATCTGAGGTAGCCTGGGTTTAGGGTAGTCAGATTTAGCAAATAAAAATTCAAGATGCTCAGTTAAATTTGTATTGCAGATAAACGAAGAATCATTTCTTCATTTAAGCTTGTCCCATGTAATATGTGGGACATATTTATACTAAGATATTTCATTGTTTACCTAAAATTCAAACAATGCATCATCCAGTATTTTCTCTAGTGGTCCTAATTAGGTGAGGCTCTTTGGGGTTCAGGGTCATGCAGCAGCAGCTAGTTCACATGCCCGCACGTGAGACTTGGTAACATTCCTCCTTCACAATGTCAAGTCGGGGTTGCACTGCAGGGCACTCTGCTACAGGCACCAGAAACCAAATTCTTCCATCTGGGATCACCCTTTGTCCTGTAAGTGCAGTGGAATAGTATACTAATTTGGGGAGCAATGCACACAGCTGCTAGATCCTCTAGTAACTCAAGCCAAGACAAGAGGAATCGCAGTTTCTAGTGCCTCCCGGACAAGGGGGATCTGCTGTTGGATGCTGCTGGTGTAGACTGGTGTCGGGAAGGTGGTTCAAGGACGGCGTCTTTGATGATGACTGATTTCTAGCTTATGAAACTAGTTGGAGGACAAGGTTTTCACAGATGTCCAGGAGATGGGAAGATTTACTGGAAAGGCTGAGGGGCAAAGCAATCCCTCTCTTCCTTCCCAGCTGCCCAGTGAACGCCTCTACCTAAACATCCTCCACCTGGGTATCCCAGAAGGCTCCCACACATGGCATGCTCAACACTTCATTTTCTTCTTCTCCAGACCCACTTGTCCTCTGGTAATTCCTGCCTCATCTACAGCCAGCACATAAAGGTTCCAGCAGCCCCAGGCTGCCAGCCTCCCTCACCCCTCGGTCCGTCAAATGCCAACACCTCGTGAGGCTGCCTCTGAGACGTCGCTCCAGTCCCACCTCCTGCCTGTCCCTGAGCTCAGGCTGTCATCATTCCTCACCTCCACATCAGTAGAAAGGTCTTAATGACGCCCCCTCCCCCACCAGCCATTTCCTCTTTTTAATCTCCTCTTCTCAAAAACGCACTTTTGAGGATGTTTCTCCATTTCTTAAAAACCTAAGCAGCTCTTCATGCCTGGAGAATAAAATCCAAATTGCCTTGGGCCAGGCACATGGGTCCTTCAACGTTTGGCAGTGGCCTTGGTTTCCAGCCTCTCAACCAGCACTTTCCCCCGACAACAGATGGGGCCCAACTACTGGCCAGTTGTCTGCCATCTGATGCTCTTTCATGTCAGGATGGCTTTGCACAGACTGTTCCTTTACCTGGCATGTCCCCCATCTACCCTGCTTTTGTCTGGCAACTCCGTCCTTCCAGACCCCGCTCAAGGGGTAGGCCTGCTTCTGGTAAAGCCGTTTCCTTCTGTGTCACAGAGTTAGCTGCTCCCTAGTCTGTACCCCCCACAGCACGTGGACCTGCCCTCATTTTTGGATTCACCAGTTTGCAGTGAGTGTGGCAGTGACAGGTCTGTCCTCCCCAGAGGATGCTGAGCTTTGGGGGCAGGGACTCGGTAGCCTCACCTTTGAATCCCTGGGACAAGCACTGACTATAATAAGTAGAACAGTAATGATTATTATGGCTAATACTGGCTGAATGCTTATGTGTTGGGCAATTTTCGAGACCCTTTATTTTAATTCTTTAATCCTGACAAGAACCCTATGAGCCCAGTACTATTATTACCTCCATTTGATAGAAAAACCTGAGACCAAGACGTGAAGGGCTGGCCAGAGCTGGCCAGAGCATCATGGCTAGTGGTTTCAACTCAGCTGCAAAATAGAAGTACCTGAGAAATTTTCTAAAAGTACTGATGCTCAGGCCCACTAAGAACCAATGATTCAGAATCTGATAAGCCCTGGAGGGGCTTATTAAAACTTTCCAGGTGATTCTAATGGACAGCCAGCTTTGAGGATCACTGACCTACTTGCTTCATCCTAAGAAACTTGAACCAATGTTGGGGGGAGGGGAGAGGAGCCAGAGAATTTTGGAGGTAAAAACGGAGCAGGACCCTGACAGCTGGGGGCTCCAAGGCTCTGCGGCCATGCCCCTAAGTCCCCCATCAAGCATTACACTCCTGTAGAGGAGCGCAGTGCCCGCCCCTCCCCCACCAACATGCTGCTCTGCCTCCTTCCTGAGCATTGCAGAGAGGACCCCGTCCTCTCCGTAGCACATGCCTGGCTTGAGATCAGGAGTGGGAAGGGAGGTGGAGACAGCTCCTTTCCAACCTGGGTGCTCACTTTATCAGGCAACAGAGGAAGGCTCTGGCTGCATCAGACATTTCTGAGCACACGCACTATGATTCCACCTAATCTTCTCCAAAGATAGAAGTGGTCCTGTTTCTCTCGGGGCACCAGCTGCTTCTCTGAAATCACTCCCTTGCCTAAATTAGAATGCGTAATGCAGTAACCACTTTCTACGGAGTCAGAAAGTTCTCAAAAGGCAGGATTTGACCTTAAAAATGCTCATTTGATGAGTGCCTGACAGGTATTTGGTTATGTGACATCAGTGCTAGCTGCTTGCCAGGGAAGAAATAAGAACAGAAACTAGAGAAACTTGATGCAGAAAGAATGAAGACTTGATCCAGGATAAGGATAGGAAGGCAAGGGATTTTTTTTTTTTTTCAGATATAAAAGACCTAGGGAAGGTGAGTTACTGTAAATGTACAAGCAGGAATCAAACATGGAGCCACAGTGGCGTGCATGCAGTGCAGGAGAGATCAATTCTGACCAAGGAACTGAAGGGTTACAGCTGGATCCCAACAAGAAAAGACGAGGATTCCCTATGGCTGAAATAAGAACACGGTGGTACCTTCCAGGGTTACATCTGCCAGAATGACCGTCATGGCGAGTGAAGATGCTGTTTAGCACAGGCTGTGCAGCCATGCAATCCCAGGCAGTTGGATCTGGGCTCAGCCCCTTATAAGCTCTGTCACTTTGGGCAAACTCCTTAAACTCAACGAGCCTATTTCCTCATATGCAAAATATTCTTAATAATAAAGACCTACCTCATACAATTTTGGGAAGGAAGAAGTGAAGAATCCACATCAACAATAATAGCTAATACTTCTAGAGGGGGGTTGTGTGTGTGTGTGTATAAATAATCTATTAACTTAATCTTCACAGCAACCCTCGGAATAGGTACTATTATCATGCCCATTTAACAGATGAGGAAACTGAGGAACAAAGAAATTAAGTGACTTCCCAAGTTCATGTAGATAATAAGTGGCTAAGCCAGATTTTGAACCAAGGCAATCTGGTGCCAGCATCTAGACTCTTAACTGCTACACTATGCTCAAAATTCTCGACATGTGTTACCAGAATAAATGAAGACAAATGTCAAATGCAAGAAAAATGGAAATGCCAGAATCCCTGAATTATGGCTTTCAAAGGAGGAGTCCCCAAATCCCTCAAGCACCAGGAGCGGCATTTAGACCTAGATTCACTTTTTATCACATCCTCTCCTTTTCTTTGCACACACTGACTGGATGGAGAAGAGCCCTGTATGAAGACACAAAAGCACCTTTTGATGTCCTCAGCCCACCAGTGACTCCCCTGACTGATCAGGAAGCGAGGACAGGAACACACAGCTGAATCAGTCTTGTCTAACCACATCTTCCAACTCAACCGATGCCCCCCAAGGGCAGCTTACCTAATTTCTCAGATTCCAAAGTCCCAGCATTTTTAAAACTCTGGATATTATCTATGTTGACAATTAATAGCTTTTAAGAATAGAGATAGCTTTATTCTGGAGAGTTCTAAGTGCTGGTAAGCAGAGCTAAGAACACGGGGAAAAATTGACTATTTTTTTAAAGGTCTTTATTGGAATATAATTGCTTTACACTCTTGCACCAACTTTTGAGGTACACCAAAGTGAATCAGCTGTATTTATACATATATCCCCATATCCCCTCCCTCCCACTCTCCCTGTCCTGGCCCTCTAAGGCATCACCCATCATTAAGTTGATCTCCCTTTGTGATACAGCAACTTCCCACTAGCTATCTATTTTACAGTTGGTAGTGTATATATGTCTATGCTACTCTCTCACTTCATCCCAGCTCCCCCTTCACCCCCTGCCCACCCCAACCCCATGTCCTCCAGTCCATTCTCTGCATCTGCATCCTTATTCTTGCCCTGTCACTGGGTTCATCAGTACCATTTTTTTTTTTTTAGATTCCGTATATATGAGTTAGCATATGGTATTTGTTTTTCTCTTTCTGGCTTACTTCACTCTGTATGACAGATTCTAGGTCTATCCACCTCATTACATATAGCTCCATCTCAATCCTTTTTATGGCTAATATTCCATTGCATATATGTGCCACATCTTCTTTATCCATTCATCTGTTGATGGGCATTTAGGTTGCTTCCATATCCCAGCTATTGCAAATAGTGCTGCAATGAACATTATGGTACATGTTTCTTTTTGGATTATGGTTTTCTTTGGGTATATGCCCAGGAGTGGGATTACTGGATCATATGGTAGTTCTATTTGTAGTTTTTTAAGGAACCTCCAAACTGTTTTCCATAGTGGCTGTACCAACTTACATTCCCACCAACAGTGCAGGAGAGTTCCCTTTTCTCCATACCCTCTCCAACATTTATTATTTCTAGATTTTTTCATGATGGCCATTCTGACTGGTGTGAGGTGATACCTCATTGTGGCTTTGACTTGCATTTCTCTAATGATTAGTGATGTTGAGCATCTTTTCATGTGTTTGTTGGCCACCTGTATGTCTTCTCTGGAGAAATGAATGACCCTAAACTATTAACATCCCCAAATAGTTTGTCCATTTCCTATATAATGGGGTGCTCTTCATTTAGGCTGGCACAAAACCAATCTTTATTTTTAAACTACCACCTTCCTATAATATCGTATTTACCTCTATTTTTAAGGAATAAATTACATTACTATAAACACTGGAATCTGAACCTCCAAGTTTCAAGTATCTTTTAGTACTTCCTGGCTTTAGTATTTTCTCATTTTTTTCCACCAAGCACAGTATTTGCCTACTCAGCCACCTCTTTAGAATAAGTTATTTCTTCAGAACTATTATCCTACTGAAGGTATGTACTAGTGAGAAAACCAAGCTGAGGACCAGACAGGCACCCTTTGGCATCTGAATGTAGATTTGATGGGAAGAGTGAATCTCTTCCTAGATTCCTCGTTATTAAAGGAGCAAGAGATGCTCCTCATGAGTCCCTTCTTCTAACAACTGGCAGCTGCCAGCATCTCTCACCTACATCAACCACTGAGCTTCACTGAGAGAACCTTTGAGAGAACCAAGCAATCTTTACGTAAATGATTGATTAAATTGTATATCTGAACATGCATGCAAGAAAGATACACTTTTAAAAAGAATAAGGGAAAAACTGGAGCTCCCAACCCTTTCCATAATATTAACAATTTAAACTGCATGACAGAGGTGAGAAAGCTCACTACTTAGCTTTCACCATGGTAAGCCA
The DNA here is from genome assembly GCF_030028045.1 of Hippopotamus amphibius kiboko. Classification (NCBI taxonomy): domain Eukaryota; kingdom Metazoa; phylum Chordata; class Mammalia; order Artiodactyla; family Hippopotamidae; genus Hippopotamus; species Hippopotamus amphibius. The sequence goes on along the minus strand of NC_080187.1, from coordinate 84,006,845 downwards.
CTGCACTGATTCCTCAGAGATTTTTAAAAAGGGGTCACACCCTCAGTGGCAGAGTAAGAGGAAGGATTCACTTGCCTCCAAAGACCCTGCCCCACTGCCTGCCTTCCCAGAACCACAGTCCATCTCTCCTTCAAGAATCAGGTTCTTCATGAAGACATCCCTGTAAACACTCATTTCCCAACTAGGCTGAGTTAGGCCGTGCAGAGGACAGTAAACAGAGCTTAGAGTGTGACAAATTCAGTGAGAACCTGGCCAACCATCTCCCTTATCGTGTGGCCTTGGGCACATCCCCCTTTGAGCCTGGGACTCCTTAGTGACACAGGGACTGGCACTCAGCATCTGTCCCACCTTCCTTCTACAATGCCGCCCTGAACTGCAGAGATCAGAAACAATGACACTTCCAGCCTCCCTTGCAGCTAGAGTGCTATTTAGGTTTAGCCAAGCTGAGGCTCTCAAACTACATTCAGAAGGTGAAAGTGAGAGGCTATACTTCTGCTACTTCTGCTCTTTCTCCTGGAAATCACAGAGAGAATTTTTTTTAATTACCCTGTGGTGTTTAGTGACTAGGATCACAAGTACTGAGAGGCAGGGCACTAGTGGCTTGTTCTAGAATGTACCAGTTCCCTTGGTGGCTTCCTGATCCCTCACCTTCCCAACTGAGGCAGAAGCAGCAGCTCTCTGGGCAGGCCAGTCTTACTGTGAGGTTCTGGGAGTCACTCCTGGAGATTCAGCCTGCTCCTCCTGCCCTCCCAGTGATTTTCATAAGTACCCACTTCCTCCATTAAAACCATCACTCTCTTTAAAATAATAGAGTGGTTTCTATTTTCTGCAACTGAGCCCAGACTGACATACCTCTCCATCATTCAGAGTGAGTGTGAGGACTAAAAGACTAAAGGGAGGCAGTTAAGAACATAAGCTCTGGGCTCAGATGCCCTGAGCTTAAACCCTGGCCCTGCTTCTTGCTTGCTCTACAACTACGAGCAAGTTCCTTAATCTCCAGTTCCTACACAGTGGGGTTATCACAAATCACATGAGTAATGCACGTAGAATGCTTGCCACAGCACTTGGTCTTCAGTAGGAATTCAATAAATGCTAGTTTCTTTTTACCCCAAGTTCCTGTACAGCCCTCTGTACACTTCTATGACAGAACTTGTATTGATTAGCTCTCTGTAAACACAAACCCAGAGGGCTGTCTGTAACGTGGGAGTAAAAAGTATAGGAATATCCCAAATTCAAAAGGAAGCGACTTGGGAGTAACCTTAAAGAAGGAGAACTGAAAAGTGATTGTAACTGACTAAGAGGAAACATAACAGTCTATGTTGCACTCTGTTATGGAGATACACTGTGAAAAGGTTGTCAGGTATATCACAGAGAGGGAAGTATCTCAATGAGACAGAGTTGGCCAGGCCTGTCCAAGGGCTCTCAAGGGTAGAGGAAATCTTGGCTGAGCAAGTGTTCCTCTTTCTTCAGTAAGGTCATCCCTGCTGCGGTGAGAGTCTGCCAAGCATTTTAGCAAAGCAATACTTCTTGAGTCCATGATGATGCTATCATTGGCTTCCCATTTTGTTATCTATAGGAGCCCATGTGCTGGTCAGATCATTCAACTTGACAGTTTAATTCCTCATTTTAAATTAATAGATTGTCACTCTGATTATGATAATTTGGTTTTCCAAGTACTTGTCTACTGGGGGATAATAAGGCACTGATTTGTTGATTTGGGCTTTCCTTTCGATTTTAGAGATGTAGCTCTCATTGTATTTTAATGGGCTCTAATTGGACTTGTATTAATAGACAACAGTCATAATGAGCTTGGGCAATACAAGTCCACCTCTGAGAGAGTCCCTTTGCAATGGGCCATTACAATCAGGGTTATGAGTCCACTGGGCTGAGAGCCAGGCTCCTGCCCATGGCAAATTCACCAAGGTAAATGCTACCTGCTTCCAGTGCACTGTGTCATCAGCTATAACCTTCAAACCTGAGCATCCAAACTGTATGCAGTGATCTGCTTTCATGTCTGTGTGAGCTCCTGGTGTGCAATGACCATGCTTTAGTCAGATTTTACATCCAAGTGCCCAACTGAGTGCCAGGCACATACATACTTGATATGTATAATAAATATTTGATGCACAAATCCATAAATGCATGTGTCCTGCAGAGGAGGTTTTTGTTTGTTTTTTTAACTATAGAAACAAAGAGAAAAAAAATTTCAAAGGGATTCCAAGAAGAGGAAAATCATGGGCTTAAACATTCTATGCTGATTCTTTGAAAATACTCAAAGTCTAGCTATTGATATTCCAACATGTTTGGATAGCTATTTATATCATGTTGCTATCACAGGTGGATCAGTTCTCTACTGCAGTATAACAAATTGTCACAAATGTCGAGGCTTACGACAACATCCATTTCCATAGGTCAGGAGTCCACGCACAGCATGGCTCAGCCAGGTTCTCAGTTTGGGCAAGCACGTTATTAGGTGACAACTAATTCACATTTGGCAAGCGCTAAAGATTATACTAGAGTTCCAGATTATTCTGGAACTAGAAAACCAGATTTTATATGGCTTTATTTCAGACTAGGCTCTTTGAAAGAGGTCTTGACCTAAGTCTGTTCATTTCACGTAGAGAAAAGATCATCTTTCCAGAGTCCTCCTAGAAAATGTTCAAGTTCAGGGGAGACTATGGGGGGAGAGGACAATGGTATCACAAATGTATAAAACTAGAGCTTTCAAGCCATGCCCCAGCCTTCCACAGCAGCCTCTAACAAACACAAATGCTTACCTCAAAATTCTGGAGTCAGTGTATTCAATTTGCCAGCACACAACTGAAACAACTGACCGGCGAAATGATGGTAAGTTGTAAACTCCTTGAAGGCGAGAGTTATGTCTCACTTATCTCTCTACCGCAAGAGCCAAGCATGGGTCTGTCCTGCATTTAGTATGCTGTATGTTGATAAATTCGAGAGTTTTGGACCAAACTAAGCGTGGCAGCAAAATATATGGCTGCATTAAAAAATTATCAATACTTCAAAAATTTCACTGATTCATAAATTTAGTTACAAAGAAGAAAGGAAAAAATTCTAAAGAAATTTCTTTTATTTGGTTTCTTCTGCTTCTCCTCCTTTTCCTTCTTCTTACTTTAAATAATGATCACTAAAATCCTACAAGGTTATTTCTTTCTTTGTCAGAAAAAAAATACAAAAAAGAAATATCCCCTTAGTTAAAAAATAGCTTGAAGAAGAGATGAAGCTCAGAACTGAAATAAACACCCAAAATACCCCAATAAGCCAATGGGACTTCCTAGTCTTTTAAAATCATATACAACCCAGTAAAGATCTTGACAAATATCTAGACATACTGACAGAGCAACTTGAGAGATTTTACCACCGAGTCTATATTAGGGTAATTTCGATATCAAACAGGAAGAACTAGTTTACAGAGCATGAAAGAAATAATGTATGATCTGCCCATGGACATGAAGTCCAGCCTTTTGCCTGAACGAAGCTGGTGAAGAAGACAGACACAGGGAGGGGCCATCAACCCCAGATCCCATCACTCTTTGCTCGTCCCTGTGAATATGACCTGAGCCCTCCTCTGGAAGAAGGAGGGAAAGAACCATAAGTAACCTGTTGGCAGAATCAGAAAGTTGTACTGGACTTCGCAAACGGGACTCTTTCATATGGAATTCTGACCTTCCCCTGTTTGTTTTCATTAGTTTTCAGTGAAAAAATGAACAAACCTAAGAGTTAGAATATAACATTATTTGGAGAATAAAATAGTTTATTTTAAATAAATTCTCCTTGCTAAAAAAGGAGCAAGAGAGCACGGTTTCCTTCTGTTGGCCTTTGGAACCAGAACATCCCAAGAGAGTAGTGTGCATCTTGAAGGTTGTTCAGTGGGGTTGGGTTATGCACGTGAGGGCCCAAGGGGAGGGCAGACCCTTGTCAAGTTTGGTTTGTTTTTAGTATGGAAGGTGATTCCTCTTAAAGAGCACTACAATCCAATAGCTCAAGAAAGTTATTTTACTCCTTACCAATCACTGGGGTCCATCGATAATTCCTGATAATCAGGCAAGTTGCAACTAAAATAATCCTCTTGTTCTACTAAGGTAAAATCATCTCTTTGCCTTGCTCAATAGTTTACCCCATCCTGCAGTAAGTCTTTCCTCTGAGGCTCCTGGGAGAGAGTGCAAAAGTGCTCGCACAGCTATTTTGTGTCAAGACGGTACAGCAATCAGTATGCAGCCTATTGATTTATGTGAAGATGCTCATCTTGCCGAGCAAAGGTAAAACAAGAACAGTGAGCTTACTTTGAGGTTGTACTGTTTATAAAGGAAATCAAACAAAACAAAACTAAACAGGCACAACAAAACAGCCACCTAGACCTTGAATACAAAGCATAACACTTCTTCTTAGCTTCTGAGTCTTACCATGCCTGCCATATGGTAGCAAGCTGGCATAACTTAAATATCAGAGGACCTTGTTTTGAAATTCCATGACCATATCTGGTTTCTCAGTGTAGGTGTCCAACTTGCCAACAGATGGTGCCCGGCATTTTACCCATTAAACTCTATGATCTCCATAACCATTTAATAATGAGATTGGACCAGATAAGATCAGAGAGCAGATTTTCATTCTGCACAGAGATTCTGCTGGCTTTTCAACTGCAAAGTGAATTTATGGAGTAAAAGCCTCTGAAATTATCCCATAAAAACAGAGCCATAAGCAATATTCTGCAATCAGTTCTCAAGAATAAAGTGTCTGGAGGAAAAAAAAGGCAGCAATGCAGCCATATGGACACTCTCACTTGAAAGATGAAAAATTGAGAACGTGGAAACAGATCACTGAAAATAATTGGTAACTATCCTTTTAAATGAAAAATACTTTAGTTGCCCTTGGTTTGTCATCAATGATTCCTTCAGTAATTGTTTAGTGAGTACCTATTATTTGCCAGGTACTCTTCTATGTAGTAGGAATTCACGTGTGAACAAAATAAATTCCTGTCCTGACGAAGCTTACATTTCGTTCACTTCTATGTTTCTACCATAAAACATGTACTGGCATAGCCTGGGCTCCTGAGGGAGAGAGAAAGTCACCCTTTAGGCCACTAAACTGCAGATAAATGCCCTGCTATATCCTGTTGTCAAAAAAATAACATGGTCTTTAAAATAAGATGGGTTAATGTTTATCACTCTGCTTCTTGGCTTCCTGAGCAGGACAGATTTTTGTAATTCAATCTGAGCCATACAACTTCATTCTGTTGAATGTCGGTGTGATCGACAGATGATTTTTATTACTCATCAGAGCATTTTTCAATCGAATTTTGGAACTCTGCTGCTTCCGATTTTACTGAGAAAACAGAAACAAAAAGAGAACTGCCACAAATCCCTTCAACACACTCACCCATTACCTGCAGCCGTGCCGTTACCTGGCTTCACCCCTTACAAGATGGTGCCCATCCAACCCAACCCTTCCATTTGTACCCAGAATCTCCCACCCTTTCCCCACTTACTCAGAGACATTGCCACAGCAAGTCTCCCCTCTTTCATCATCGACTCTCCCCCCTTTGCTGTGTCATTCCCGTTACCACACAAATGTGCTATTCTTTCCTCTACTTAAAAAAAAACTCTCTAAATATATGCAATTTATTGTATGTTAAAAAAAAAAAGAAAGACTCTCGACCCTACATTCTCTCTTGGCTTGTACCGATTTGCTTGTTTCACTTTACTGGTATCTCTAATTCCCACCTTTCCCACTCCTTGAACCCCTGGTTTTCACCCTACTCACTCTACCAAAACTGGTCCTGTCAAATGACCAATGACCACAAGAGTGGCTAAATCTGATGTTCAATTCTCTGTCTTCTCCCTACTTGATCACCAGTTGGTGCAATCACTCTCTTTTCTTTGAAATGCTGTCTTTGCCTCGCTTCCTCACTCTCCAGGTTTTCTTCTTTCCTCAGTAGCTGCCACTTCTCAGGCTTTTTTGCTGGCTCCTCCTCACTATTCTCCTGTCTTGATGCTGTAAACCTCAGGACTCAAACCTTCAATCTCTTTATCTACATTCACTCCCAGGTGATTTTATTCAGTCCATGGCTTTACACACTACCTACAGTCTTATGATTTCTGAACTTGTATTTCTAGTCTGAATTCCAGACTCATCTCCAACTGCCTACTCAACATCCCCATTTAGATGTTTAACTTAACCATTCAGACCACAAATTTAAATCCAAAATTTAACTTCTATATTCCACTTGAAACCTGCTCCCCTGAAGTCTTCCCATCTCAATGAATGGCAGTTTCACTCATCCAGTTACTTAGGCCCCAAATTTTGATATCATCTTTGATCTCTCTCTTTTTTATCACACCCTGCATCTAATCCATCAGCAAATGCTCTACCCTCAAGAGAGGTCCAGAATCTGACCACTTCTCACTGCCTCTGTTGTGACCACACTGGCCAGGCCACCATCATCACCTATCTGGGTTATGCCACCGGCTATGTAAATATGTAGGTCACTCCTCTCCCACTCTACATCCTATCTCCAAAGCTGCCTTGCCTCTAGCACAAGGCACACTGAACATGATTCAGACTTGCTCAATGTTTCTGTGGGTATTATTAACGTTAATTGTCATATCACTTTCACATCTGCAGGTGCCATGAGGTGACACACTCTGTTTTGAACCTGCAGTTACCCCAGACGGATATATTGTCGTACGGTTTTAGAGTTCTCCTGATTCTTGTTGCCACTGACTGTCATACTGATATGATCTATGGGGCAACATATGCCTTGTATGTGTGCACTGCCCAGAGCCACATGGCTGAGGGGTAAGTGGAGCCTGTGCTGCCCACATGCCATGAGTCCTGGTGGGCATTGTCTCTGCCTACCCAGAGGAGATGACACCTTTCTCTTTGCACAAACATGTCTTCTGCTAATCATGGCCTGTGCCTATAGAGCTGTCCACACTTGAGGGGTGTGTGTGTCTTTTCTAACTGGTCTGCTCAGAGCAGGGAGCCCTTTTTAACCTGCTTAGAGACACTGAATAGGCCAGTAGTAAACCTGGCTATCACTGTGCACACAGGACTCTACCCCAACTTAGAACTCTGCCCAACCCCTGCTTCAAACAGATCACATTTGCTGCTTCTAAATTCTTTATGGGCTGGAAAACCAGGCAACCTAATTTATTTGAATTTTGTATATGATAAAAGTAAACAGACTCAAACAAACCCAATCAAAAAGTGGGCAGAAGACCTAAATAGGCATTTCTCTAAAGAAGACATACAGATGGCCAAGGGGCACATGAAAAGCTGCTCAACATCACTAATTATCAGAGAAATGCAAATCAAAACAACAATGAGGTATCACCTCACACCGGTCAGAATGGGCATCATCAGAAAATCTACAAACAGTAAATGCTGGAGAGGGTGTGGAGAAAAGGGAACCCTCTTGCACTGTTGGTGGAAATGTAAACTGATACAGCCACTCTGGAGAACAGTATGGAGGTTCCTAAAAAAACTAAAAATAGAATTACCACATGACCCAGCAATCCCACTACTGGGCATATACCCAGAGAAAACCATAATCCAAAAAGACATATGTACCACAATGTTCATTGCAGCACTATTTACAATAGCCAGCTCATGGAAGCAACCTAAAATAAATGCCCATCGGCAAATGAATGGATACAGAAGATGTGGTACATATATACAATGGAATATTACTCAGCCGTAAAAAGGAACGTAATTGGGACATTTGTAGAGACCTAGATGGACCTAGAGACTGCCATACAAAGAATGAAGTAAGTCAGAAAGAGAAAAACAAATATATATTAACACATATTTGTGGAATCTAGAAAAATGGTACAGATGAACCGGTTTACAAGGCAGAAATAGAGACACAGATGTAGAGAACAAACATATGGAAACCAAGCGGGGAAAGTGGGATGAGATAAATTGGGAGATTGGGACTAACATATATACACTAATATGTATAAAACAGATAAATAATGAGAACCTGCTGTATAGCACAGGGAACTCCACTTCGCTGTACAGTACAAACTAACACAACATTGTAAAACAACTATACCCCAATTTAAAAAAAAAAAAAAGTAAACAGACCCTTATAAAGAGTCTCAAGAAGTTGTGGGATTAAGTGCCTGAATTTTGAACCCTGATCTTCTAGCATCTATTTGGCTCCTCAAAAGTCCTCTAGACTTTGGATCTTAGTTCTGCTCTGGACATCTGGACTGGATTTCCAGATAAATAGAAGATATGGGATTGCAATTATATGCAAATATAGATTGCCAGAAAGTGCTTTATTAATCTCTCAAGCTCACTACATGAACATTTTTCTTCAGGATATTCACATTCGAGCAATCCTTTCTATAAAGACAATTTATTTGAACCCCACACTAAAAATGTGCTTGAAACCACTCTAATTCTATTTTCTAATCAGCATTTGCCACTGTCTCTTCATGTCTGTAGTTTCATTTGGACGTGAACTCAGATATCCCCTCATTAATTATCATACTATCCTATGAGATGGGGGGGAAAAAAGCCATCTGCTCCCACTTCTTGATGTAGAAAATTGGGGACAGATAAACACATATAACTCATGAAATATCAGAGCATTTAATAAGGTAGTAGGAACATAAAAATGTTTAAATTGGTGTATAGAAACTAAAATTTAACAATGACTATCCAGTGAGTCAGAAAGAGGCTCGGACAAGCATTTTTTAACTCCTGGACTGGTTAGGTTAAGGTTAAAAAGAGAGAAGGGGAGTTCATAACACATCACAAAATACTTAATACCATTCTTTTCCGGCGGCTTTAAGAAACCTTTTTAAACCTCTATAACCCAACTCTAGGACTTTAAGAATTTTAGTAAGAAGCTCCATGCTGATCATATCCAAAACAAGCTATTCAACTACAGGTTCATCCTGTGGTCCACATTTGCAAGAACCTGAACTGAAATGGTCGTATGAGACTCTAAGTAGTTTTACTAAAACGAAATAACCAAAAGCATGTACCAGGGCTGCTGAGAGAAAGGAAGCAGCACTCAGGAGAGGTGCTTGGCCAGGACTCCGATCCAAGGTGATTATGTGCCGAACGTCACTGGCAATACCACTCATTTGGGGCTGGTCTTCCAGAGCCACGCAGTGAAATGAGATAGAGTTGGATTAATTTTTAGCACAGTTTATGATTATGCACCAGTGAAGCATGTGGTGCTACTTCCCAGGGCATTTAAATTCTTCCTTCTAAAGCACAACACTATCTTATCCTGTTCTATTTATTTTTCTTAAGTGTCTGTGACTTGCAGAGCATTAAGACGCCAAAACATATGTTTCCTAAGCCTGTTCTCACTTCTCACCTTCCCTTAGACTTTCAAGGTCAGAGCTATTTGTGGCTATCCACTTAATTGGACTTAAAATAAAAGGCAGCAGAAAAGAGCAGATTTGTAATGGCCCTTCAAAGTAAGCATCAAACGAGCAGCCTGGCACATCTGAACCTATTTAAATAAACCAGCCTCTTGTTCAGGGCCCCCGAACTCCATCCACCACACCACCAGTCACTGTGCAGCTGAAGCAAGCTAGCAGCAAGAGAGAGGATGTTTCCTGAACCCCTTGGAAACCGCTGGAGCTTTGAACCAATTGCGCATTTTTGTACACAACAGGATCGCATGGCTAAGTGCTCTTTACCCTTGGAGTGTGCTCATTAATTAGGTTTGTGCAATTACTGTTCATGCCAGGCAATGACAGAGTAGATCATTACTAGTATTGTTATTATTTACTGTATGTAGCTCCATATACTTACAAAGCTTCGTTCAAAATGGATGCAAATGTTCCTAGGACCTGGAGTGAGAGAGGTTCTACGTTTTGGGACATAGCAGGTGGATGGGCAGGTTTGGCTCACAACCAAGATGTATAAAGCTAAGTGCCAAGGTTCAAACAGCAACATGCACAAAGTTCACATCTGGGAATGAAGGAATGTGATCCAAATGATTTTCTGACAAGGCTTCTGGATAATATGTAGGAAAAGGGATTTGATGACAAGAAATTCTCTTAGATAACACAGAGAAGAATCAGGAGTAGGTTAAAAAGGGTGATGTAGCAACCAGACCACAAACATTCTGGGTCCAATGTTCAAGTAGATTCACGTTCCCAGGTTCTCTATAATCAAGTCCTGAACCTCCAACAGCCCCTAAATGCTCCTCTAGTCTTTAGCTTCAAGGGGCTCAAGCTTTTCCCAAGACCAACTCAAGGGAAGAGGCAGCTTTGGGGTTGATCCAAAGGTTCCAAATCACTCTAGATATAAGCAGATGCCTAGAGAACAATATGGAACAGCTTGGAGATTCAGTCCCAGTCTAGGAGCTTTCCCATCTGTAGAGAAGATTCCTTATTCCACACAATAGAAGATATGTGTAAATCATATATGTGGTAAGGAACTTGCATCCAGAATACATAAAGAACTCTTAAACTCAACAGTAAGGCAAATAACCCAACTGTTAAGTGGGAAAGGGATTTGAGAAGATATTTCCTCAAAGAAGATATACAAGTAGCCAATAAGCTCATGAAAGGATGCTCAACATCATCATCCCTCCAAAAAATGCAAATCAAAATCACAATGAGATACTACTCCACATCCACTAGGATGGGTATAATCAAAAAGACACATAACAGCAAATGTTGGCAAAGATGCAGTGAAATTGGAAGCTTCACACACTGCTGGTAGGAATGCAAAATGGTACAGCCACTTTGGAAAACAGCTTGGCAGTTCCTTAAAATGTTAAACATACAGTGAGCATATGACCCAGCAATTCTACTCCTAAGTGTATACCAAAGAGAATTGAAAACATATACCCACATAAAAACTTGCAGGTAAATGTTCACAGCAGCATAACTTATAATGGCCAAAAAGTGGAAGTAACCCAAATGTCCATCAACCGATGAATGGATAAACAAATACAGTATATCCATACAATGGAATATTTGGCCTTAAAAAGGCAACAACATGGATGAACTTTGAAAACATTATGCTAAGTGAAAGAAGCCAGACACAAAAGGCCACATATTGTGTGATTCCCACTGATATGAAATGTCCACAACAGGCAAATCTATAGCAACAGAAAGAAGACTGGTGGCTACCAGGGATGGGGATGGAAAGAGGGAAGAGGAGTGATTATTAATAGATACAGGGTTTCTTTTTGGTGGTGATGAACAGGTTCTATAATTAGCGGTGATGATTTTACAACTGCATATACGAAAAACCAGTGAATTGCACACTAAGGATGAATTCTATGGTAAGTGAATTATACCTCAAAAGAACTGTTATAAAAAAGTCAATAGAGAGAAACACTACATAATGCTACAAGGTAAGGAGAACTATTTCGAGGCCACAGCTGGAGTGATCTGGCTTTTAGAATTGAGGGCCCTTACCTGCTCTGATACCCACACTTTCAACCTGAGGGGACTGAAGAATGTCTAATGAATTCTGTTTCTTAAGTCTGATATTTGTTGTTTGCTCCTTGACTTTAATAAATAAGCCACTATGTTTTATGACTGATTCAGGCCCAGACTTTTTATCATGAATGCTCATCACCACCATTACCAACTTCCCAAAGGGTATTCAGTGCCCTTTTCCCTTCTACCCTAGATACCAAGTGAGACACCAAATACCGCATACGGGATTGGTTAGTTCCTGAGTCAAGGGGAGTGATTTGATCCCAGGCAGAAAACACAGACGCTGGCAAACCAACATAAGGCTCAGCCACGACTGGATGGAGATGTGACAAGCTAAGATTAAACACTGATGATGTATATAAGAAAAGAGTAAATACATTTACAGGGCAGTGACAGGAGGGCTTGAGAGAATTTTGTGGTTCAATGAGGTTTGGTTTCATAACAGGGAAACTGCTTCTTTCTTAATCCTCTGCAAGAACAGAGGGAAAGAAGGTTCAAGTCCGAACACTGAAGATTTGACTATTAGTTAGGGATTAGTTGGGGAACTGCTCCTTCATCTAGCTGCATGGGAGGCAGAGAGAAGAGGGCCTAGGAAGTGAGGCAGGGTTCTGAAATGACAGGAGGGCAGGTGAACAGCACATGGGAGGGACTCCGAGGAAAACAGACCAGGAGTAGAATATACGTTGGCGGGTGGGACTGTATTCTGCGTATCACTTTTCCTGTGCGATTGCATCCAAATTCACAGACTCTCTCTGAGGGAAAGGCTATTATTTTTCTTAATTTATGGATACACAAACATAAGCCCAGAGAGGTTCAGTAACTTGCCCAAGATCACACAGCAAGGAGGGTCACACTCTATCTCAGTCTTAAATAATAATTCTATTGTGTTAACCCTTAAATGTCATCGTCCCTCTCAGGAAACAAAATCACAGGTTCCTGGAACACACCAATGCTCCGTGCCTACCACACGCCTGAAATAACAGAAGTGGTTCAACACCTTTTTCATTGCTATCAGGTGGCAGGGAAAAATAAAACTGACAGCTTATGAGTGGTTAGGGCAATAGATGACAGTTTAAGTGGGAGAAGTAGGGCTGCTGAAGGGAAAACCTGTATTTCTAGTTGCAACTGGCTTGCCCAGCTCACTGTCCATCAAGCAGTAAAAGAGAAAGTTACTTCCAGAGCATCAGCAACTTTGATCCTTTCTAAGAACGTCCTATGGGTGGGTAAAGAAGCCCTCATGACCCCTTCAAAGGAACTAATCTCCTTTAATTGGTCTTCTTAATTGGAAAGTACCCTGAAGGTGATAAGTTCAGAGCTTCATTACCTGACCACCTCTTCTGTTGGACAGTCCGTAATTCCGGACATAGACTTCTTTCTTTCCCATTAACAGAGCAGCACAGACTATCAGAGCTGGTGGGGACCCTGGAGATAAGCTAGCTCCTTCATTTTCAGATGAGACGCCTGGAGTAAAGTGCCTGGACCAGGGTTAGACAGTCAGTGTGTGGGATGAAAGGAACTCCTCTCCAGGCCTGGTTCCTGCCAATTAAAGATTCTGAGAGCATCCTTTAAAGCTGTAAACATGGCATTAATACAGTCTGGTGCCCAGACCCTTTCCAAACCCATCAGCTTTTACCAGAACAAGAACCGTGTCTGTATCACTTGGTTTATAAGTCCAATCCTTCATAAAAAGGTAACCAACCTAACTGAAATGCAGCATCAGCCTTCTCGTCAAGGTTCTGCTTCTCTCTGATTTCATACCTCCCTGTTTCATCCACATGTCTTCCCCACCGGAAGACAAGCTCATCGGGAACCAAGGATGAGTCGAGGCTCAAGGAGCACATCATGCTTTGATCTGCACCTTCCTTACCCTGCAATCAGTCTATGTCAGAGCCAGAAGGAGTAAGAAGCAAAGCACCACCAGCTTAAAGGGCACTTTTGTGGAATTAAGAAAAGGCACCCTTTCCTCTGGGCAGCCTCAGTCTCCCACCGAAGCACACAGCTTGTCCAGTAGAGTGATGTCCGGATTTCTCTCCGTATTTGCCCCTTGATCAGACAGATTCCCTTGTGCACTCAATTACACAGCTTTGCAGCGCAGCCCCACTAAGAGGAAGAAGGAGAACAAAGAAATTTCTTAACATAGTATTTTTTAAAACTTAGGTCATAACCCATTGATGGGTCATAAAATTATTTTAAGGTTGAAACTAGTATTTCTAATAGAATAGAAAACACAATACATATATATATACACACATATATATGTGTGTGCCTCACGCTTAGATTTTATTTTTATATGTATATGTAAACATATACACACGTATGTGTATACGTATGGGTGTGTGCATATACTGAGTTGAAATGTAAAATATATTTCTTAATGGGGGTCATCGTAAAAAATATTTGAAAGTCACTGACTTAACAAAGCCTAATATGACATGTGCATCTATTTTGGAGGTTTGCTTTGTCTTTATTTCCAACTGCCCACTGGAAAGCACTAAGAGAACTAGCATGCATTTAGGAGTCAGACAGACTCAAGTTCAAAGGCAGTTTAACACCACTAACTTTGGACCTTAGGCAATCATTTATGTTTTCTGGTCCTCAGGTTCCTGATCTGCAAGTGGAGATGGTATCTGTTTCCGAATGTTGATGTGGTAAGGATCTGGTATTAAGCACTTGTCCAGTTTTCAGATCTCTCTCTTCTCTCGACTTTGGAAAGACCAGCAGAGACCAGTGATCCACGGACGCACATGAGTTGCCACCGAGGGTTTCCACTGCCAGAAGCCACAAAGCTGAGGAGGTGCAGAGTCCTGCAGTAAACTTTAAACGATTTTCTCCATGCAAGTTGTTCTCCTGTCTGCCTGGAAGAACTGCCTTCCACACCATGCTTAAGTGAAAATGACTGTTTAGCCAAGTCAATTAAATCATTTGAGTGAAAATACTACATGTAAGCCAGGTTAGGAAAAGAGTTTGGTGCTGTGGGTATGGTGAGAATCTGGTCTTCCGTTTTAGGTAAATGTGTTAGGTTGCTACTTTGACATGGTTAGAGTATTTCACGTAGTAAGAGTGAGAGCCTCCGAGGACAGATGTGACAAGCTAAAGTAATCTTTTAGATTGTGTGGGTCAAATCTCCCATTTTCCAGATTTAGAGAAGGGGTCCTAGGATGTACAGGATCCACTGAAGTCATATGGCCAGGGACACATCCCAGTCCCTGGGAACCTCATTTCTTAATTCCTGAGTCACAAGTCCTCCTTCTTCAGAATAATTCACCCTTTAAATCAAAAACTGCAACAACTTCCTGCCTTGATTTAGGTGTGGAAATGTGGGGAGGGATGAGAGCTGAAGCCAGTAATTCTTAGCATATGTTTGTAAGAGACCTTTGAGTCATTACAACAAACTTTAAAAATGACACAAAAGACACACAGGAAATTGGCAATCTATAAATGAATATTTTAATTCTCAAAAAACATATTTTCAACCTTCCAATTAATCAAAGAAATGCAAATTAAAACAATGAAATGCTATTTCACCTACGAAATTGGAAAAAAAATAACAGTCAACACTACCAAGGACGTAGCAACCTAGCTGAAACTTTAAAAAGCTCATAAACTTTGATACAGAATTTCTGCTTCTCCAAAAGAAAAAATTCATGTGTAAGGCTGCTGGCTATAGCATTTTTTTATAGTAGTGAAATATATTATGAAAATGATTTTTTATTTTATGATAATGCTAAACAGTGAAAAGTATTTTTTAAAAACATTGAATGATATGAGGAAATAATAAATCAAGTTAAAATATTAAAGTGGTATATATTAAATATAAATTTTAAGTTGTACATATCCAATATCATTCCAGCTTATTTAGATATATAGGTATGTATGTATGTGCATGTGCGAGTATGTGTGTGTGTGTGTAAAAATTTGGAAGAATACATGCAAAAATGTGCAGAGTTATTTCTGGATGGTGCAATGGAGAGATTATAGGCTATTTAAAAATTTTTTTCTTTGTATTTTGATGTGTTTCTATAATCTTATACAATGAATATATTACTTTTAGTATCTGGTAAAAGTATTATTTAAAAGGCAAATCTACAATTTAAACTTTCTGGTAGAATTGCCTGTTGGATTTGATTCAATTCAAAATTTGCCATTGGTAGGATCTGTTGATAAGGAGCTTTATCGCAAGGTCAGGCTATGTTAAAGACTCTAAAGTATATAACTGAGATACATATTAGCATCTCTTGTTATATGCGTTGTCATTTGACAAATCCAAAGTCTAAAACATATTTTTTGGCAATTTGATGGATAAATATTCAGAGAAACCATTTTCAGTATATACACCTCAAAATATTGGATATTATATTTTTTGATGTATTTTAAAATTACCCAGCTATATAAGTTAGGAAGCAGGAATTTCTTAGAAGCCAGAACACCAACCAAGCACAAATCCAGAGGGCTCTGTGTTGCTTTGTCTTGAGGTATTTGCCAGTCCCCAGTGGCCAGAGACTAGGACTGTGGCAGCTACAAGCATGAGGCCTAATAGACAGGATGCATTTCAGGGACTGCCAATCCCAATAAGCTAGAAACCCTGAAGGGTTGACACTTAGTGGGTGAATGAAGAAAAAAAAATCTGCCTACCAAAGGGAAATAGTAGAATGCGCCTATTGTGGTCTTGGTTTTGAGTGGTACTGAAGAAAAAGAGCAAGAAAAAAGAGTCTCCCTTAAAAATTTCTAACCACAGGCTCACTCATGGGTTTGGAATCTGAATTCATACTACCTGTGCAGAAAAAAGTCAAACATTTAGGTTAGATTGGTTCCAGGTTGGTTGGGCTCTCAGGCACTTGAGGAGCAAACAAGTCCTCTCTGTTGGGATATGCTTAGAACGCAGGCCTCAGTGACTCCCTCCAGGTCAAGTTCCAAGGAATATGAGTTCAAAGTTTTAAAAGAAATCACTAAACACATAAGGAAGCAACTTCACATGAAACAGAAAACAACACAACTAGACCTTCAAGGATACTAACTCTAGAAATCCAATTTTGAATTATAAATATAAATACACTTAACATGTTTAGAAAAATAAGAGAAGGCATTAAACAATAAAGGAATAAGAAACAATGAAAATCTACCTGACAGTGGTGAAAAAGAGCCACAAAACCATCTAGAAACGAAAACTACAATAATTACAATTAGAAACTAAACAGATGCAGGTCAGACAAAATTGAAGAGAAAATTAGAAAGCAGAAAGCAGATATAAAGAAATGATCAGAAAGAAGAACACAGAAAAAGATAAGTAGTTAAAAGACACGGAGGACAGGTTGAGATGGTACAACATATATCCAATGGAAATTCTAGAAGATTACAGGAAGAATGAGGGAGAGGCCAAATTTGTGGAAGGCACTAATCCTCAAATTCAGGAAGTCTAATGAATCACAAATAGGGGATTGATAAGTGAGAAAAATCACACCCGACACAGCATCAGGAAAATGCCTAGCACCAAAAACAAAGAGAAAATCTGAAAAAGTAGTCAAGGAGAAAAAAACTTCTTACAAAGGAGCAACATTCACACCAGCAGCAGTCTTTTCAACAGTGAAAATGGAAGTCAGAGACGGTGGAATTATCATTATTATTTCAAAGTGGAATGAGAAACTAACTTTCTACCCACCAAAGCTAACCTTCAAGAACAAAAGTAAAACAGATCTGTAAGCAAATAAAAATCAGGAGCAGATACTATTAATAGATTCTTGCTAAAGGAACTCATAAAGAATGTAAGTCAGTACAGGAAAAAAATCATAGAGAAAAGGTCTGATATGAGAAAAGAAATGAGGAGAAAAATTGGTAAAAATGTGGATATATCTAAAAAAACACTGATGGCATAATGTCTAATTTGTAGGATTAAAAAAGAGAAGATTATGCTTCAATAAAGCTGTTATAAAACATCATGGTAGAACTTAAATTGCAGGCTTCAAATCATTTACAATAGGGGAGAGGTGACTGAGTTAAAACGTTCTAAGGCCCTTAAGATGTTTAGCAGGAGTGTAAAGATATATACACTTTATACTCTGTTGAGTTAAATATATGCATTAAATTTTTTAGGGTAAACACTACAAGAATAGAAATAGGATGTATAAATTCCAAACTACTAATGGGAAAAGCAGATTTAGAAAAAAAAATCAACCCAAGAAAAGCAAGAAAAAATTATATAAAGAAACAGATCAGAACAAATAGAAAGTATAAAATAGCATGATAGAAAAGAATCCAAATGTAACAGCAATCACAATCAGTGTAAAGCAACTAAACTTTCCAGCTAAAAGATAATAATTGTCAAACTGAATTAAACAAATTGCTGCTATATTCTGTTTACTAGAGACTTACATAAAACAAAAGAAGGTTGAAAATGAAAGAATGGAAAAACCAAAATAGTCAAATCCACACAGTAGATGTTCTTGACTCCTCGTGGAGCAACTTATAACAATCTCAATCCTTATTAAAGTTAAAATACAAACTATTTGGTTCTACCAAAAAAAAAAAAAAAAAAAAGGAAAGAAGCGGGGATAGGGTAGGGGAAAAGGAGAGAGCAAGAAAGGAAACAGGAAGGGAAGTGGCGGTAACTCCTCACTTTCAACATTTCCAGGATTCATAAAGCTTAGGTCCTCTCTTGCTAGAGAAACCAGAGTAGCAAGGCGGATGGCCGTGGGCATTCTGTCCTTTGTGTATTAAAATCCACTGGGCTTTCTGAGTCTCTCAAAGTGCCTCCTTCATTCTCTGAATCATATGGAGTAACTGAAAGGTTTGCTTTTAACATAAGTAGAGGGAGACAAAACAAGGAAAATAACATCATGCAGTATCCCTAAATCAACAAACAGACTTGTGATACTGTGATTTAAAAGAAATATATATTTGGTCATTCAGGTGAGAAATATATATTTGGTCTTTATTCACAGGTCCCCGCTCATGGCTCTCAAAACCTCTGGAATTTCCTAAGTATGGAGAGTGATAAAGGTGTCTTTTGTTATGTTAATAAGGCAACTTTTGGAAAGCTCTTAAGGGTGGGTGCTGGTTGCCAATGGAGCCAACTGTGTGATTAGAGGGTTGGAACTTTCAGTCCCCCCCCCGCCCCCCCCACCAAGGAGAGAGGGGCTGGAGGTCAAATCAATTGCCAATGGTCAATGATTTAATCATCCATGCCCATGTAATGAAGCCTGCATACAACCCCCCAAAATGATAGAGTTCTGAGAGTTTCAGAGTTGCTGAACACCTGGAGGTGCTGGGGGAGTGATGCCTGGACAGGGTATGGAAGCTCCACACCGTTCCATGTGCCTCACCCTAAGCATCTCTTCCAGCTGGCTGCTCCTGAGTTACATCCTTTTATAATAAACCAGTGATCTGGTAAGTGAAATGTTTCTCTTAATTTTGTGAGATGCTCTAGCAGATTCACTGAATCCGAGGAGGGGTCAATGGAACCTCCGACTTAACAGCCAGTCAGTCAGAAGTAACAACCTGGACTTGTGACTTGCATCTGAAGTGGGGGTGGAGTGGGGGCAGTCTTGTAGGACTGAATGCTTAACCTGTGGAAAACTGATGCTCTTTCTGGCTGGACAGTGGCAGAATTGAGTTAAATTCTTGGTGTTGTGTGGGAAGCATCCCTTACCCTACCCCTACACGTTTGAATTGTGTCCCGGAACTCAAAAGAATGCTACAATCACAGGCATCTAGTCACTTGAGAATTTTAGTGCCTATATTTTCTTTATTTTGAGGACAGAGAGTTTCCAAGTCTATCAAGTAATACTCATTATACCTTCCTTGAAATTTGTACACTAATTTTACTAATTTATTTAGTAGGTATGGAAGGGGAACAAAGGTTGAATTTATAACATATTCTTTGCCTTAAGAAAGCTTGGGACTATACGTTTTTATTTATATAATTATTTATGGTTTAGCATCTTACCAGGAATACTTCACTTTATGAAGAATACATTGTTTCAATTTCCATTTTCCCATGATCATTAATAACAATTTGCATTGCAAACACTCTGTTGACAAGCAACTTTTCAGGAACACACAAAATGAATAAAGCAAGGCACACCTAAATTACTAAGTAGCCTGCCTTCAACCATCCAGCTTTAAGCATCTTTATTTAGACCATTCCCTTCATTTGAACTGGGCTGACTTGCTGTCAGATTACAGTGCCAAGTCTAAGAAGAAGTTAAATACCATGGACAGCTGCTTTCTAGGCCAATGACAGCCTAGCACCATAGCAGATCAACGGACCTCAGCAGGCAGGCCAGGCACACAGCAAAGCACGCCAGATGCCCTGAAACTCCACTGCTTCACATCCTGCAGGATTCAAATTAATTCCTAACCAGCTATGAAGAGGTTTTTAGAAGAGAGTCCTACTCATTTATAAATAAAAATACCCTTAAAACAAAAACCTCTGCTTAGCATAGATATTTCTAAACCACAGTCAATGGCCTACTTACTTTAAGCAAAATTCTACAAAATTAACTTTCAGGACAATAAAGGCATTTGAAGGTTTCCTTGGAGCTTATAATAATATCTTCCCTGCATATATTTACTATATATAAAATTAGGCTTATAAATATTATAATATGACAAATATCACATGCCCCTAAGGGAGACAATGGCCTGCATAACTCAATGATTCACTGGCATGAACTACAATCCTCAAGGAATGTTTTGAAATTCTCAAATTTGAAATAATTTATTCTGATTCACTTTTCATTTAAGAACGAAAGATGAAAGGAAGGGAACTAACACTTATTGAACAACCTGCATTTGCCAAGGACTATGTTAGCTGCTTAATATTCATTTCTTCATTTAATAATTTTCCCAACTTTATGAAGTGGGTATTATCATTTTCATTTTCCTAATTAGGAAACTGAGGCTCAGTGAGTTTATGTGACTTCTCTGAAGTCACAAGGCATATAGTACACCTGGGTTAAAACTTTTCTTCACTGAATCAAAGCCCAGGGTCTCTTTACCAGGTCATGACACTACATGACATTTTTTAAAGGATAATATTATCACTAAAAGACAGAATAAAAATATCAAATTAAAAACACACACACACTAGGTGGAACAGTTAAATAAAATGGGAAACTACTATTTTAACTGTGAGAAAAAATGTTCACATTTTCTATTTTTTCCATGCTCCATAGTTGTCCCATCATCAATAAAGAAACCAAATTAAGATTTTCAACCAAAAAAAAAAAAAAAAAAGATTTTCAACCTGTCCATGAAGCAACTAGTTTCAAAGATATTTTCACTGCCTACAGCCCAGCAGAACTGATGAGTTTTTAGTAAGAACCATTGATCACTTGTATAAAAATATTTAAATATGTTTCCTCTACTTTCCCATACTCCCCTGCTCCATAATTGTGTAAATAAGACAAAGAGGTAGCTTTGCCTAAAAATATGCTTAGTATTTTGCTTCCTAAATTCTTTTTTAGAAGAATTCCTCTTTGTGCACATTCCTCTTTATGAAGACTCCATCGAGGCCTGCCTTTGGCTTGGGGTCTTTTTCTGAGTGTTCTGATGATGTCAGAAGCACTGACTTAGGTGGAAAAAGCAGGGTACACAGCCAGAAATCGACTTTGCAGATCAGAGAAAAAGACAGCCAAGCTCAAGGACTCATCCCTCCGTGAGACACCTTACGTTCTGTGCTTAGAGAGCAAAATTTCCATAAGATTCTGAAGTCAGGCATCTGATAAAGACCAACTGCTGAAAAAATTTTTTTCCAACAATAATTCAAAAGTGAAATTGGCGAGATGAAACTTCCTAAAGGAAATCACACATCATTATGTACTGTTCCACCTAAAAATATCTGTGTTCCAGCATACCAAATGAGACATAGCTATGTTAAAAAATTCTGGTCCCATGACAATTTATAGTTCAATCTAGTTACCGAATGCCAAAATAAATAATAATGATTAAGTGGAATAAACTAAAGCTATTTTGTGTTCAAAGGAAAATAATACCATGAACATATTTTGGAGGTAAATCAGAAACAGGAGATAGAGTCACGAATATAATCTGCTTTCTTTTTTAATTAGGTAAATTCAGAATTCCAAAATTTTAAGAATGCACAATATTAAGCATAGCAAACATTGTGGATATGAATAACAACTTTAAGGAATGCCAGCCTAAGTTATTGACTTTTAAATTACCATAAAGATGACATGACAGTCACCTAACGTAGTAGGTAAAAATTCTGCAAGAGCTGATTTAATGAGTGACTTATAATTTATTAAAAACTGTCTGTAAACCATATTTTAAAAGTTATTACTAAATGCATAAAACCAGCTCCTCCCTCCCTATCAGAATACAAAATCCCCCTGCAATTTCCAACATACCATTGGACTGTTCTGCAAATTCCTTTTTCATACATGTTGCCAACATAACCTTTAGCCAAGTCTGTCTAAGTTAATGAAGTTCCACTGTGGCATAACAAAATGAAAAAAGTACTGAGTTCTCAAAAAGACTTTTTATCCTTGATGGGCCTAGGATATTTATAAGACACCAACTCATTCCCTTGCTTCTAAAAAGTACGCCTTTCCCTTGGCAACTGTTCAGCATTCTAATTGGAATAAACACATAGACTACGAATGCAAGCCACTCAAACTTGTAGTCAGTCTTGAGGGGATGGCTTGAGGGATCATCCTTTGGGCTATAAAATTAGATCAGGGAGGGGGCTCCAGTGATGACCCTGTCTTATGCCCTCAAGGATACAGACTCAGTATCACATCTGAATGCTTATTTGCCATGACTTTTTTTTTTTTACTACAGTTTCTAACAAACAACTATACACTGAGTGATATGTTAGAAAAAAATACAGTACAAAACATTTCTCTTTTGCATGGAATAAATAGAAATGTTACTAGTGTTTTTTTTTTTGTCTGTGCTTTGCTTCCATTTCACGGCTGCTACAAAGATGATGGATGGTCATCAAACTTGAACGTAAAGGAATTATGCTAAATTAAAATCATGTTTTCTTCATTCTGGACAAAACATCTCACCCTCCACTCAACATCTGTTTTTTGCATACATGAGAATTTCTCCAGATGCTAACATGAAAACTCTGCATATGCATTTTGGTTTTCTGTTTAAAATCACATTCCAAGATGACATTCCAATGTCAGGAAATAAATCAGAACTGCATTACTCCACTTAACATAAAATGTTATTGACGTTGCCCATTGATTATTTTTAAAAATTAATCTATATTTTTGCAAATCAATTTCTTCTAAGCTCTTTACCAATATGCTTGCTACCTAAGCGGTAGGATTGCCACTATTGTCATTAAAACTCCCTCAAATCCTACCATAAAAAATATTCTGGGTCATGTTTATCATGGCGTGCAAAATGGGCCATCGAGCTACAGAGGCAGACAGCATGGCTTGCCACTAACTCTTTCATGGATCCTGATCGGTGCCTGGTCGAGTGGTCTGAAGCACTATTGTGTGGATCAAGAACAGCTGTGACCTGCTCTAATGACCAGTCCTGCTAGGCCCAAGGCTGCTGACTTAAAGGTCCAGCTGTGGTGACATAAACAAACTTTCTTTGCTAAGCATCTTTAAAGAGATGGTTCTTGATAACTGTCACATGTTCATTTAAATAGAAAAAGCCCTGCCACTTGCAAGGCACACACACACTTTCCCATGAAAATAAAACTGCTCACAAAATCTTTATGCCTACTTGCAGAAAATAAGAGACAACTGCTGAGTCAGCTCTGGGAAGCTTATGTAATCTGTATTTACAAATGTTTTCCTCTGAGGAAAGTAGCTTGAGAACTTAGTAGACATTCCCCAGAATACCCCCCAAATTATTTTTCCCACTGTCATGTTAGTCTGGCTATCAAAGAACTGCAGAAAGCACCCTGTTATCCATTACAGACCCAAATACTACCCCATTTAAAAAGTGGCAGATCTCAAAAACATAAGAATTCAGAACTATGGTCAAGAAGAACATTAAATAAAAAACCGCCGCCACCAACCTTTGCTTGGGCCTCTGGTGCTGTCACCTTGACGACTTTGTTGCGATTTATCATTTGCTTCACCCATCTTTCTACTTGGACATTGAATTTCATGAAAACCACATAGCCAAAGTAAGCTGTTAGGAGAAGCAAGCTTTCCCACCACATGATAAAGTTATCCAGGAAAAATATGATCAGCATGATCAAGTCAATGATGTAGAAGGACACATCCCGAAAGAGTGGCCACCATGTCAGGTTTAAGATTTCTCTGGAAAACAGCGCACACATGCCAATGACAAAGAGGATATTGAACACTGCGGAGCCCACGATTGTGCCAATGCCAACATTGCTGTGAGCAATAAATACCCCTATGAGAGACGTGAAGAGTTCTGGGGCTGAGCCCCCTGCAGCCATAAAGGTGGCTCCAGCCACATCATCAGAGATGCCCAGTTTTTCAGTGATGACAGTCAAAGAGGGAACAAAGAACTCATCGCAAACAATGGCTAAGGCTATGAACATGTAGATCATTCCAATGACATGGAGAATGATGGCGCCTTTTCTTCGCTGCTCGAGGGAAAAGATGTCTCTTGGGTAGTCTCCTTGGGCATGATCTGTACTATTCTCAGATTTGCCTTCCTGAGAAAGAGGTGGCTGTGGCGTATAATCTTGAATCTTGTCATTTAAATCTAAGAGAGTTCTTTGCCGGTAACCATGTGCTACCCTGGGGCCACTTGCACCACTGGCCTCTCCTGTGCTCTGTGTCTCTGTCTCAGAAAAGGCACTGATTGACAACGGAACAGTGCTAATGGCTACCAGGCCCATGAAAAGCCCTAAGATTCGAATCAACTTCAGTTTTTTCCTGACATTATAATGTCTCCTGCAGCCAGACAGTGACTTATCTGAACACCATTTCTCAAGGAAAGAGATGGTGGTGCTTTGGTGCAGATCCATCCTGGGTCTTCTGGTGGATACGGAGGTCTTCAAATTATAGGCTCAACCAGATGGTTCTTTCATACTTTTCCTTACTTTACAGTTAACGGTGCTTGTGGGGCACTTTCACAATCAGAGATTCTTAGGCTTCACAGGAAATATTTTCAACATTTATGCTTAAATAAAAATAAAAACAAGGATACATGAATCATAAAATCATGTCTTTTTAACAAAACAAATTGGCAGATATGAAAAAATTCTATTCTACAACCATGTGACCTTGGATTAAGTTCCTTAACTCTTCTGTGCCTCGGTTTCCCCATTTCAAAAATTAGGACAATTACAGCACCTGCCACCAAGTACTGCTTTGAGGATGAGTTAAAATACATGAAGCATTAAGAGTAGGATGTGACACATATTAGGCACTTATAATAATGTATGTACAAAGGCAAACATTTTGGTAAATCCAATGTATTTGTGTGTGTTAAATAAAAAAATGTTATAGATGTAGATGAAAATCTATGTTTATCCCACCTTAAATCATGCAACAAATAACCTCTTAGTGCTAAAAAAGGTATCACTTCCTTTAGAATTATCTATGTATTTGACAACCAAAACCACTGTCTTTTCTTTTGGTCCAATTATATAATTCCAGTTGTAGGCATGCTTTTCTGATTTAATCTATCCCTTGGAAAGGGCTGAGTATTGGGGGAGACAGCACTCTTTTCCTGCACACATAAAGATCTCAGGATCTTATTTTTCGTGAAAAGCCTCTCCTATATCAAATGCAGAAAAGTAGCCCTTTAAAAATTTAAGTTTACAAAAGAATGTTCTGATGACATGAATAAACTGTCTTCCCTAAATATCTAGACATTGTTTTCAGCTAAAGCTTATTTTAAAAAACAACATTTAGTCGTATTTAAAATACACAACCTAGTAAATCAAACGACTCCTAACAAGTAGGCTATTTCAAGAGATCAAATGAGTATTTCATAAACAATATACAAGCTGCAGTAACACCTCTTCCACAAATCTGCCAAAAATAGCCCCAACACTGACTCTCTAATAGGTTAGACACCCAAGCAGTTTTCATTCTCCAGAGAAGGGTAAAATATCCACACATGACAGCTGATATTCTGAAGGTTCCTCATTTTAATTTTCTTTAAAAAAAAAAAAAAACAACAGTTTTGTTTGGGGGTTTGGTTTTTTTCTTGTATCAACGATTTCATTTTAGAGGCATTCGCTGAGATCATCTCAGGTGTAAAATAAGCTAATTAAACACACGCCAGCGACACACTGAGATTAGCTGGAACTCGGGTTTGCAGAGGGAGCCCAAGTCAAACCAGGCTGAGATGCTGTTACTCCTGAGATAAACCTAACCCAGCACAGATTCCCGGCTGGCTGGCAGTTGTCTCTGTTTAGCGTGAACGATTAAGCGACTCCCTACGCTCCGAGGATTGTCACAATGCTGGGCCGGGGCAAGCGGCAGGGACGCACTCAACTCCCAGGGTGCGCTGTCGGCTCCAGCCTGAGCCGGGCTCGACCTGCAAACCCACCGCTCCGCTCCATGGGGGCTGCCTCCGCCGGCGAAGTGCACCCCCAGCCGCGCCCCAACTTTGCCTTGGTGGTCCCAAACTTTCCCTGGTGGGTTCATAGGAAAATAAAACTAAAGGTCAGACGGCCCAGTAGCGAGCCAGGAGCTGGGATGCAGCTTGGGGAGGGGCTTGGCCGGCATCTTCCCGAATCGCTGGTGGGTAGGTGGGGAAGGGGAGCGCCCCTCTTCGCGCCTCGCCCGACTGCAGGCCCTGCCCCGCGCCCCCTACCCCGAGCCAGAAGCAGGCGCGGTTGGGGTGGGAGAAGCCGGGGCTCGGAAACCGCGCCCTGGAGCGGAGAGAGTTGGCTAACTCCTTTCGGGGCCTGGGGCACCCACGTTCACCGCGGAGCCACCTGTGAGCCTGCAGCGGGATGCGCGCACCCGGGATCCGGGGACAACGTCCACTGCGGCCACCAAGCCTGGCGGCCGGCCGGGGCTCGACCGTCCGCACTTACCGGGATCCGCCAGGAGGACGCGCACACGGCGGGGGCCCGAGCGCGGGCCGCCGCTCCGGTCCTCCGCCTCCTCGCTCCGAGGCCCGGGCTCCGGCTCGCGCTCGCCGCCGCTCTCGCCGTCCGGGGCTGGGCTCGGGAGGAGACTGAGCCGCTGCGAGCCCCGCGCGCCGCCCCTGGTGCTGCCGGGCCCCCTCCGGCCCCTCCCTCTCGCCTCTGCGCCGGGAGCGTGGCCGCAACGCGCTCTGCTCCCGCGCCCTCTGCTCCACGCCTCCTGGGCGCAGAGACGACACCGGCAGCCGCCTCTTAGGAGATTTCTCCGCAGTGGGGACGGGGGTCAGGATTTGCAGGCGAGCAAGGACAGAGAGGAGAAACCGTACAGGTCGGTGACGCGCCTAATTCCCAAAGCCTGAAAGTGTTGCCAACTTTGGGGTCATCTCTGCTGGGCCCCTCCTCTGCAATTATCTGCAAAAAGTGACAGCAGTCACATATTTATTTAGGAGGCGATGTAGTGTGTAATGGTAGCAAAGTCGATCAGTGAAAAGGCAAGAAGGCCCGCAGGGTTGTATGTTGAGGCGCAGGGTTTCTGAGGTCTAGGGTTTGGCTGGTTGGGACACTGAAGGATCTTTAGTCTTGCAGGCTGACCTTTAAATTCGTGGGTGATGAAACTGAGACCCAAGACAATGTCATTTTGAGTCATAGACAGCGTTCATATGTTGGCCTCGGGACTCCCAACCCAGTGCTTTTTCCTGCCTTGTCAGGAAAGCAGGATCTCCTGGACCACAAGAAATTGAGTCAGGCTTGTTGGGGATAGGAGGCAACAATCTGAGCCAAAGAGTAAGCCAAAGTAAGACAAACGGGTTACTGGGGGAAGCCCCTTTTACCCGACCCTGTGATCACCACCAAAACTGCCAAGAGGTACCCACCAGGAGAAACCTTTCATGAAACGTTTTCCGTTCTCCTTACCCTCCACCCTCCTGTTTTCCACTTAGAGAGGGTTTCTTCATGCTTTTTTGGGAGCTAGGGGGAATGTCGGTCATATCTGGAAAACTCACTACCTTTGGCTTTGGGTAAAACTCTACATTCGGACCTCTACACTTCCTCTTGATAGGTCAAGAGAAGCCTTGAGAAATTATAAATCTTTTTTTTTCCCACCAAAGCCAGGCAATTAAGACTACTGTCTTGCTAAGGATTTAAGATCCTATTCTGGAAGTCATAGTGTGAACTCTTATAATATTTACTTTTTATTTTGGAAGATTCCAGACATTTACAAGTACTAAGAGAACAGTGTAATATCCAATGGGACCATCACCCAGCTTGAACAACTGTCAACTCACAGTCAGTCATATTTCATCTATACCCCCTTTCCCCATGCCGTCATTTTAAAGCAAATCTCAGACATTGTATCATTTTATTCATAAATATTTACAGAAATCAAGGAAGCTATCAACCCCTTCTAGGTTTGTATCAGGAAGACTAAGGAATCAATTCAAATAGGCTCCCACTAGACAAGGATAGATCAATCTGAGCACCAAAGATTGATAATAATTGCAATTGTTTCAAGCGTATCAAATATAATTATATCTATAAGTTCATAATGAAAAGTTACTTGATTGGTCACTGTTGATGGATAAGAAGGAATGAACTCGTTATTTTGAAATTGTTTTAGAAAAAAGAAAACAATCATACATTTAATCTGCCTTTTCCATACAAACTAAACTTCAGGGTAACCAATTAGGCTTTACTTTTCTGCTGGCCTTGTCTTTGCTTTCCTAGTCTAATAATCCTAATTTTCCCTGATACAGTGATGCCTCTGGCCATATGCAGGAAGATCTTGTACACAAAGTTCTGCTTAAAAGAAAATGATTATTAATATATAGATATTATATATATATATATTTAAAAATCACACCCTTCCTACTAGGATCTTTATAAATGTTACGCAGCTGACTTGCCCTACAGCCCACAGATCACCCTGAGGCGCCACTTGGTGGGAAGGGGAATGAGACCCAGATAAAGACCTTCTCAGACTGAGGGTTGTATTGGTTGGGGTTTAAACCAATTTTAAAAGTTGCAACTTGAGCATTTGGCTTCAATCAGCCTAAATCCAAGTGTTGACTGAGATTCCCCACTTTGGGACACTGACAGGTTTTGGCACACCTCAACTACCGAGAGCCATTAAAAGTAAAATAAGCTGCTTGGACAATCACAAAATTTTGACAGGCAACCAAGAGCTAGGGCAGGGTTGAATGTTGAGGTTCATCTTCTACATAAGGCCACTCCTTCGAGACTGGGAGAGGTGGCTGTTTTATCTAATGCATAGAAACCACACAGAGACTCAAGAAAATGAAAAAACAGAGGAATATGTTCCTAGTGAAAGAACAAGATAGAGAATTCCCTGGCAGTCCAATGATTAGGACTCCATGTTCTCACTGCTGTGTGCCTGGGTTCAATCCTTGGTTGGGGAACTAAGATCCCACAAGCCTCATGGCATGGCCAAAAAGCAAAACAAAACAAAACAACAAACAAACAAACAAAAACCTTAGTGAAAACTGACAAAGGGATACTAGTTAACTTACTAAGCACCCATGTCATTTTCACATAGAAACATAGGATAGTGTGGTTTAAGGTAGGGTTGGGCAGGTTCCCTTGCCGCCATCCAAAAT
The DNA here is from genome assembly GCF_030028045.1 of Hippopotamus amphibius kiboko. Taxonomy (NCBI): domain Eukaryota; kingdom Metazoa; phylum Chordata; class Mammalia; order Artiodactyla; family Hippopotamidae; genus Hippopotamus; species Hippopotamus amphibius. The sequence goes on along the minus strand of NC_080187.1, from coordinate 83,977,773 downwards.
GACATTCTCCAGTGGGCACTGTGCCTACAATTACACCATTAAAAATTCATTATTTTGGCTTTTTATTTTACATCTTTGGGATTTTTTACAGAACTAAATAGCTTAGAGTTATCGTGATAATAAACAACTTTAGATTGTTTTTGACTTGACATATAGTCTAAAGGAAAACAAAATTCTAGCAACTTTTCATAAGAGGAAAGTGGAAGAAAGAAAGCTGAGTAAGCCAGGAAGTTGTGGGCAACAAAGGGAAAGGTGAAGTATTTAGATTTTACTTTGTCAGTTTAACCACCTCTTTTCTCAATCTCTTCTAATGTGCTACTTTTTTCTTCTCGTTTCTATTGTAGTCTCTAGCTTCTCTGTTATCAATAACTGCAGGCAATCAGAACATATATGAGAGATTCAATGTGCAAAAAAGCAGTAGTTCGCAGTCTTGACTTGGTAAACATGAGAACTGATGGGGGATAGTTTTAAAAGACTCCTGACAATGACCCTTTTCTTTTCCCCTTATTATGAGCTTCTTGAGAGCAAGAATCAGTATCATGTAGTTTCCAGCATCAAGCACAATGTTTGACATCTATTTAGCACATATCTGCGGAATAAATTAATGAGTTGTCAGCAAATGCAGTTCCTTAAAGGAGAGTGCAGGTTATGCTGCGGTAACAAAGAGCTCAGAAAATCACAAAGTTTAAAACAACAAAGGTTTCTATTTCTCACTCACACTACCTGTCCTCTGTGAATTTTGCTGTGTCATCCTCACTCCTGTCTCCAAGTTGGTCACTATCTAGAACACTGCTGGTTGCTGTCATAAAGAAAGACACATGACAGATCTTGTACTTGCTTCAGCTTGGAAGTGATGCATTATGGCTACTCACATTTCATTGGCTAAAGCAAAAAGCATGGCTATATCTATCTTTAAGGGAGCAAGAAAGTGCAGTTGCACTTTGTGATTGGGAGAAGAATGGAAAGATTTGGTGGCCAGCACTAATGACTATTATGATGGACAATAGGAGCAAAAAAAAAAGAAAAAAAAAAAGAAAAAAGGAACTAACATATATGAACTAGAAGTTTTCACCTATCTCTTTTCAATATCATGAGTTTTAGGACTATTACTATTCCCATTTTACAGAAGAAATAACTGAGGCTCAGTGAGGCTAAGTAGCTCACCCAGTATTAAGCATCTCTTATTTGTACCCAATATTGGCTCCAAAGTCCAGGTTCTTCCTGCTAATCCTCACTGTGTATGACTGAGGTTTTTGGCTCCTGCCTAAGTAAGAGTAAGATGCATAGTTTTCTGATGGGATTACATGCTTAGGTGATTCCTGTGGATTTTTTTTTTGCCACCAGCTGGTCTACAATCTAGCATAACTATCTACTTCCTAAGAGGATCCATTTTGCTTATTTAAAAATCACAGGTGTAAATATCAAAATAAAATCCCAGTGTGCTCTAAAAAATGTTTTCTTCATGTGCCCAACCCTGAGCTGACTTTGTTTTCCATCTCATTTGGCTCATTTTTTGGCCAGTGACTCTCCCCTTCCAGTTCAATGAGAACCATAAAAGCAGAAAAATATATCTGTGGGTTAAGGGATGCAGTACAGGCTTCTTTGCTTTTGACAGTGGTTTCTGCAATAGAATTTAAAGCAACTCACACCCAAATCATTGCTCTTTCTTCTTCTTTTTTAAAAAAATCTGTTTAGGAGATGAGAAATGATTAATGCCTATTATTTTTACATTAGAGATAGGAATTTTTTCTGGGCTTAAATGCTCAGAAAATACAAAAATTGAGTTTCTTTTTTGCAACACCAGCTCAGCTCAGGGCGCGTGGGCACCGAAGCAGGCACAGTGCTGAGGCAGGGCTCAGGGGAGGGAGAACAGGCCATCAATTTCATCAAGGAACCTGCAGTCTAGAACTCTGGCTGTCTTCCTGATTCCAGCGGGGACTTCCCGAGTGACCTCCAGGGTGCCCCTCAGTCTCTCAGAGCCACATCAGCAGACAATAAGGATAAATAATACTGGTAAAAGGAGATATGCTGGGGCAGAGGCATCGATTCAGGACAGCCCATTCAGAGCGCAAGCAAGGAGCACTTCCTTCTAAAAGCTCAAAAAATTGTGCTCCTGTTGCTTTCCTCCTTAAACTACATTCTCTCTACCTATCTCCAACTCAGAATTTCAATATAAAATAAAGTTAAAATATTGGGATAGAAGAGAAGTGTGCCTTGCGCCAGTAGGAATATGATACTGCATCCTTGGTTTTGAATACTGAAATAAAATACTTGTTTTATTCACTTCATACAAGTAAAAATGAATGAGTCACGAGTCATCTTCCCAGCTCAGGGGTCTCAAACTATCCATTTCAGCAACACCCGACCCCTCCAAACAATGTATCGCACGTGTGATGGTGGGCAGGGGTCCTAATACCATGCGAGCAGGCCACCCTTGACCCAACACTGCGATTCAGTCAGTACGTCTGCTTGGTGCACATGCTCACCATCTCCCCACATTAGCCTCTATTGGTCATGATAGGGATCATTTCTCTTCCACTTGCCATTCCTTTTTTGCTTATTTCTCGATTTGTTCAGAATCGAAATGGAAAGCGTGATATATAACGCGCTCCTCAAATACTCCAAATATTTCTACGAGGCTTATAACTCCGGTTTCCTGGTCCCTGGAAATAACCATTTTCAAAGGTTTTAGGTGTCATGGTTTTTCCCTGGTACTCATCCCAGTCTTTTGAAGTAGTAGGCTCGTTTTATTATCTCTTGATTTTTCTGACTTTAATGTTAGCGGTTAAATTCCTGTGATGGAAGAAAATGATTTCTTCCTCTAACAATAGTCACCACACACACACCCTCCCCGGCCACTCCCTGAAGCCCTCATCTCCACATAACCCTCTCCCCACCCTTTCAATATAGTCGTGTCACCATTTTGAATAAATGAATATTCACATCCTTTAATGAACACATCTTTACATTAGGCAAACATCATCATCCGTTGAGCTGCGGAGTGTTTGCCTCAAACTCCCTGATAGAACTGTACATTTTTCCTCAGTATTTTCAGATGGAGGGACTATCTGTGGACCTGCCAGTTTCGCGTTTTCCCCCTCAGGAGACGTCAGTCCTGGAGCCCTGTGCCCTCCTGCTGCCACGTGGACCAGCAGCTGTCTAGGCCTCCTGCGCGGTTGGCATCCTGGGAATTCTCTTTGTGCTGAGAGCCCTGTTTCCTAAATCCTCTTTTCATGTTTACTTTCCTGCTTACTGGAGCACAGCCTCCAGTATCTTCTTCAGAAGGGGACATGGGAGAAATTTTGAATGCTTGTGTGTCTGTAATATCGTTATCCTCCTCTCATACACTGTTCAAAGTCTGGCTTTGTGTAAATTCTTAGTGTAGAAACAATTGTCCCTTGGAGTTTTTAAGGCATTTCTTTCTTTCCAGTCTTTGATGTTTCATTGTTGGTGTAGAGAAGCCTGATGCCAATCAGACTCCCGGTCCTTTTTGATGGAATCTAGTTTTGCTTTTGAGAAGATTTTAGAACCATCCCTTTTCTCACACTGTTGTAAAACTTCATGATAGTGTTCCCTGGAGTGGATTTTTTCTCATTCACTTTTTTTCTGCTCTAGAAACTCATATACATCTGGAGAAATTACTTTTGTGTCTATTTCTTAAAATAATTTTCTTCTCTCTATTATCTCTACCTTTTTTGGTATCTCTATTACTTGGTTTTGATTTTGAACTTCTGTGCCTTATCCTCTAATTATTTTTTCCTCCATTTTCTATCTCTTGAGAGATTCTCAACATTATCATTTAACCCTTCTAGTGTTAAAAAATTTCAGCTTATCCTATTTAATTTTTAAAAGCTCTATCTTGTTCTTTGCACACTTTTTTAATTTATAGTTTCCTGTTTTTATTTCTTAGGTCTGTGAGCATCTCTTCTCTCTCTGAGAACCTATAAGCTTCAGGAGGCCATAGGCTTTTTCTACTCGGTTCACTACTTTATGGTTCAACATCTAGAGAAAAAGAGTGCCTAGGATAATAAGCATTTGATAAATATCTTTGAATGAATGAGAATATTTATTATGTTTATTACAAACTTTCTTCTCCCTGAAGTTTCAGTTTCCTATAAGTTCCTTTTTGCTGTTTGTTCTGGCCTAGTTATCATGTCACAGGCCTTTCTAAAATACGTGGTCCACTTTGGTATCTGTTAATAGCTGGGTGAGACACTAAAATGCTAATTTAAAGCTCCTGCTAAAATGGGACCCTCAAGAAGAGGGTTTTACTCTATGGTAATCGAGCGGGGACTCAGCCATTCCGTTGCAGGAAGCACAAGCCTCAGGATCTCTGCATAACTTAACTTGGACAGATCAACTTCTCCATAGGGGAGTCCTCAAGCTCCCGTCAGAGCTATTTATTCCTAGCAGCTGGCATTATGGGAGTTGAGCAAGAAAAGAAGTTAGCGGAGTTTCATTTTTTAGTTTATAGACTTTTTTTTTTTATTTTTTTTTTTATTTTTTTGGGGGGTACACCAGGTTCAATCAACTGTTTTTATACACATATCCCCATATTCCCTCCCTTCCTTGACGCCCCCCCCTCGATTCCCCCCCACCCTCCCTGCCCCAGTCCTCTAAGGCATCTTCCATCCTCGAGTTGGACTCCCTTTGTTATACAACAACTTCCCACTGACTATTTTACAGTTGGTAGTATATATATGTCTGTACTACTCTCCCGCTTCTTCTCAGTTTCCCCTTCACCCCCCGCCCCCTCCCATACCTCGAGTTCTCCAGTCCATTCCCTGTATCTGCTTCCCTGTTCTTGTCACTGAGTTCATCAGTACCATTTTTAGATTCCGTATATGTGAGTTAGCATACAATATTTGTCTTTCTCTTTCTGACTTACTTCACTCTGTATGACAGATTGTAGTTCTATCCACCTCATTACATATAGCTCCATCTCATCCCTTTTTATAGCTGAGTAATATTCCATTGTATATATATGCCACATCTTCTGTATCCATTCATTTGTTGATGGGCATTTAGGTTGCTTCCATGTCCTGGCTATTGTAAAGAGTGCTGCAATAAACATTATGGTACAAGTTTCTTTTGGGATTATGGTTTTCTTTGGGTATATGCCCAGGAGTGGGATTACTGGATCATATGGTAGTTCTATTTGTAGTTTTTTAAGGAACCTCCAAATTGTTTTCCATAGTGGCTGTACCAACTTACAGTCCCACCAACAGTGCAGGAGAGTTCCCTTTTCTCCACACCCTCTCCAACATTTGTGGTTTCCAGACTTTGTGATGATGGCCATTCTGATTGGTGTGAGGTGATACCTCATTGTGGCTTTGACTTGCATTTCTCTGATGATGAGTGATGTTGAGCATCTTTTCATGTGTTTGTTGGCCATCTGTATGTCTTCTTTGGAGAAATGTCTATTTAGGTCTTCTGCCCATTTGTGGATTGGGTTATTTGCTTTTTTGGTATGAAGCTGCATGAGCTGCTTGTATATTTTGGAGGTTAATCCTTTGTCCGTTGTTTCATAGGCAATTATTTTTTCCCATTCTGAGGGTTGCCTTTTAGTCTTGTTTATGGTTTCTTTTGCTGTGCAAAAGCTTTTAAGTTTCATGAGGTCCCATTCGTTTATTCTTGATTTTATTTCCATGATTCTATGAGGTGGGTCAAAAAGGATGTTGCTTTGATGTATGTCAAAGAGTGTTCTGCCTATGTTTTCCTCTAGGAGTTTGATAGTGTCTGGCCTTATATGTAGGTCTTTAATCCATTTGGAGTTTATTTTTGTGTATGGTGTTAGGAAGTGTTCTAATTTCATTCTTTTACATGTTGCTGTCCAATTTTCCCAGCACCACTTATTGAAGAGGCTGTCTTTTTTCCATTGTATACTCGTGCCTCCTTTGTCAAAGATAAGGTGCCCATATGTGTTTGGGCTTACTTCTGAGTTCTCTATTCTGTTCCATTGACCTTCCTTTCTATTTTTGTGCCAGTACCATACTGTCTTGATCACTATGGCCTTGTAGTATAGTTTGAAGTCAGGAAGCCTGATTCCACCAACTCCGTTTTTCCTTCTCAAGATTGCTTTGGCTATTCGGGGTCTTTTGCGTTTCCATACAAATCGTAAGATTTCTTGCTCTAGTTCTGTGAAAAATGCCATTGGTAATCTGATCAGGATTGCATTAAATCTGTAAATTGCTTTGGGTAGTACAGTCATTTTCACGATGTTGATTCTTCCAATCCAGGAACATGGTATATCCCTCCATTTGTTTATGTCATCTTTGATTTCTTTCATCAATGTCTTAAAGTTTTCTGCATACAGATCTTTTGCCTCCTTAGGCAGGTTTATTCCTAGGTATTTTATTCTTTTGGTTGCAATGGTGAATGGGAGAGTTTCCTTAATTTCTCTTTCTGCTCTTCCGTTGTTAGTGTATAGGAATGCAAGAGATTTCTGTGCATTAATTTTGTATCCTGCTACTTTACTAAACTCATCAATGAGTGCTAGCAGTTTTCTGGTAGAGTCTTTAGGGTTTTCTATATATAGTATCATGTCATCTGCAAAGAGTGACAATTTTACTTCTTCTTTTCCAATTTGGATTCCTTTAATTTCTTTTTCTTCTCTGATTGCTGTGGCTAACACTTCCAAAACTATGTTGAATAACAGTGGTGAGAGTGGACACCCTTGTCTTGTTCCTGTTCTTAGAGGGAATTCTTCCAGTTTTTCTCCATTGAGAACAATGTTGGCTTTTGGTTTGTCATATATGGCTTTTATGATGTTGAGGTAATTTCCTTCTATGCCCATTTTCTGGAGAGCTTTTATCATAAATGGATGTTGAACTTTGTCAAAAGCTTTTTCTGCATCTATTGAAATGATCATATGGTTTTTATCCTTCAATTTGTTGATATGATGTATCACGTTGATTGATTTGCGTATATTGAAGAATCCTTGCATCCCAGGGATAAACCCCACTTGATCGTGGTGTATGATTTTTTTAATGTGCTGTTGCAGTCTGTTAGCTAGTATTTTGTTGAGGATTTTTGCATCTATATTCATCAGTGATATTGGTCTGTAGTTTTCTTTTTTTGTGACATCTTTGCCTGGTTTTGGTATCAGGGTGATGGTAGCCTCATAGAATGAGTTTGGGAGTGCTCCGCCTTCTGCAATATTTTGGAAGAGTTTGAGAAGGATGGGTGTTAACTCTTCTCGAAATGTTTGATAGAATTCGCCTGTGAATCCATCTGGTCCTGGGCTTTTGTGTGTTGGGAGATTTTTAATCACTGCCTCAATTTCTGTACTTGTGATTGGTCTGTTCATGGTTTCTATTTCTTCCTGGTTCAGTCTTGGAAGATTGTATTTTTCTAAGAATGTATCCATTTCTTCCAGGTTATCCAATTGATTGGCATATAGTTGCTTGTAGTAGTCTCTCATGATGTTTTGTATTTCTGAGGTGTCCGTTGTGACTTCTCCTTTTTCATTTCTAATTCTGTTGATTTGCATCTTCTCCCTTTTTTTCTTGATGAGTCTGGCTAATGGTTTATCAATTTTGTTAATCTTCTCAAAGAACCAGCTTTTAGTTTTATTTATTTTTCTTATGGTTTCTTTCCTTTCTTTTTCATTTATTTCTGCTCTGATCTTTATGATTTCTTTCCTTCTGCTCACTTTGGGGTTTCTTTGTTCTTCTTTCTCTAGTTGTTTGAGGTGTAAGGTTAGGTTGTTTATTCGATCATTTTCTTGTTTCTTAAGGTAGGACTGTATTGCTATAAACTTCCCTCTTAGAACTGCTTTTGCTGCGTCCCATAGGTTTTGGGTTGTTGTGTTTTCGTTGTCATTTGTTTCTAGATACTTTTTGATTTCCTCTTTGATTTCTGTAGTGATTCCTTGGTTGTTTAAGAGTGAATTGTTTAGCCTCCATGTGTTTGTCTTTTTTGCAGTGTTTTTCCTGTAATTGATATCTAGTCTCATGGCGTTGTGGTCTGAGAAGATGCTTGATATGATTTCAATTTTCTTGAATTTGCTGAGGTTTGATTTGTGACCCAAGATGTGATCTATCCTGGAAAATGTTCCGTGTGCACTTGAGAAGAAAGTGTAGTCTGTCGTTTTTGGATGGAATGTCCTATAAATATCAATTAAGTCGAGATGGTCTAATGTGTCATTTAAAGCTTGTGTGTCTTTATTTATTTTCTGTTTGGATGATCTGTCCATTGATGTAAGTGGGGTGTTCAAGTCTCCCACTATAATTGTGTTACTGTCGATGTCCCCTTTTATAGCTGTTAGCATTTGCCTTATGTATTGAGGTGCTCCTATATTGGGGGCATAGATATTTACCATTGTGATATGTTCTTCTCGGATGGATCCCTTGATCATTATGTAGTGCCCTTCCTTGTCTCTTTTAATAGTCTTTACTTTCAAGTCTAATTTGTCTGATATGAGTATTGCTACTCCAGCTTTCTTTTGACTTCCATTTGCATGGAATATCTTTTTCCATCCCTTCACTTTCAGTCTATATGTATCCCTTGGTCTGAAGTGGGTTTCTTGTAGGCAGCATATAGAAGGGTCTTGTTTTTGTATCCATTCAGCCAGTCTGTGTCTTTTGGTTGGAGCATTTAATCCATTTACATTTAAAGTGATTATTGACATGTGTGTTCCAATTACCATTTTCTGAATTGTTTTGGGTTTGTATTTGTAGGTGTTTTCCTTTTCTTGTGTTTCCTACTTAGAGAAGTTCCTTTAGCACTTGTTGTAAGGCTGGTTTGGTGGTGCTGAATTCTCTTAACTTTTGCTTGTCTGGAAAGCTTTTGATTTCTCCATCAAATCTGAATGAGATTCTTGCTGGGTAAAGTATTCTTGGCTGTAGGTTTCTCTCTTTCAGGACTTTCAGTATATCCTGCCATTCCCTTCTGGCCTGCAGAGTTTCTGTAGAAAGGTCAGCTGTTATCCTGATGGGTTTTCCCTTATATGTTGTTTGTTGCTTTTCTCTTGCTGCTTTTAATATTTTTTCTTTGTGTTGAATTGTCGTTAGTTTGATTAATATGTGTCTTGGTGTATTTCTCCTTGGGTTTATTCTGTATGGGACTCTCTGTGCTTCTTGGACTTGGTTCATTATTTCCTTTCCCATGTTGGGGAAGTTTTCCACTAGAACCTCTTCAAATATTTTCACAGACCCTTTCTTGTTTTCTTCTTCTTCTGGGATGCCTATAATTCGAATGTTGGTACGTTTAAGGTTATCACTGAGGTCTCTGAGGCTGTCTTCTAGTCTTTTTATTTTTTTATCTTTTTCCTGCTCTGTGGTGTTTATTTCTTCCATTCTATCTTCCAACTCACTTATTCGTTCTTCTGCCTCAGTCATTCTGCTGGTTAGAGCATCTAGAGTATTTTTAATTTCAGTTATTTTGTTATCCATTGCTGTTTGTTTTTCTGAGTTCTTATGAACTGTTTCTTGTACTTTCTCTATTTTGTTATTGAGATTTTTTTATCATTTTTACTATCATTACTCTAAATTCTTTTTCAGGCATTTTTCCTATTTCCTCCTCATTTATTTGGTCTTGTGGGTTTTTTTCCTGCTCCTTTGCCTGCATGGTGTTTCTTTGTTTCCTCATGGTTGTCCAAGCTTTTGGGGTTGCTTGTCCTGGTGATAGAGGTGTTTATAGAAGACTGTCCAAGCCTCAGACTAATGTCCAAGTATTGGATTAGACGAATATTCAGTCTAGGAAACACATACATGTATAAGACACACAATTATTGAATCCGTTAGGACATAAGGCTCTAGAAAGACCTGACAGAACCCCAGTGTGCTATCAGATATTCAGAGAGAAACCCAGCAGAAATTGACAACTGAAACAGAACAAATCAGAGACAAAAGCAAAAGCAAACAAACAACAAATAACACCCTACACATACAAACATCAATCCAGGGAGATTTTGTAAGCTAGGATCAAATATAGAAATGAGCTGGAGTACCACCAGAGAGAATGGAGATTCTCAGAATGTAATTAGACAACTGTACTAAGAACTAAGATAAAGACAAAAGCCTAATATTAATACCAAGGCAGTGCATCATCTGGAGAATAGAGCAAGGAGTCTGAGCAGACCGATAGTGTTGCTTATAAGTATGTTAAGATAAAATACACTTAAAATGGTTGGAAGAAAGGGGAACAGAAGAGCGTAATGTGGTTGGAAATATGCAAAGAAAAAGGAATAGAAGTGTATAAAAGAAAGGGATGAAAGGAAAGTATGAAAGATATTTTGTCCGTACTACCAAAAACTTAGCTAGATATAGAAGTATTTTAAAAGGCAAAAAAAAAAAAAAAAAAAGAGTAAAAAATATCCTTATAAAATTATGTTGTAAAACTTGTAGATCCCTTAGGGCTAAGATCGTATTTAATAAATCAAAAAAAAAAAAAAAATCCAGAACTGATCCCCGAATGGACCAGTTCAATAGGTATTGATACTACTATTTCTGTTTCCTTAGCGTCTCAGCTGTAAGTGTCCTTTTCCTTGCCTTGGGTTTTTTTTTTTTGCATTATTCTGTGACCAGCAGAGGTTCCTTTATTGTTCGTCTGTAAGCCTCGGTGTGTGGGGAGGGAGAGGGTGCAATAGTGGCTCCTTCTCCTGGGAGGGAGTGAGCAGTGGCGCACTGTTGCTTCAGTCAGGCTTGGAGGTGCCTGTTGCAGAGGGTGCTGGTGGCTCAGGCGTACACAGAAAGTCTTAGAGTTGGGCCTCTCTCGGGGTTTTTCTTTTTGATGCTGGTTTTTTTTTTTTTTTTTTTTCTCTCGGCAGCCTCCCTGCTGCTGGCGTTGCAAGGAGTTTTAATCTAGCCCCGCCCGAGCGCCTGAGGGTGCTTGTTATCCCTGAGCGCCTTATGTGGCCCCGCAGGGCGTCTCTCCGCTGCCTGTTGCAGAGGCGCAGAAAGAGAGAGAGAGGCTATGCGCGCGGCTCCTCCCCCCCTGCCCGGGAGCCTGCAGCCTCCAGCCGCCATCATGGCCGGGCAGCTCTCAGGGATCGGCACTCCTCTCCGCGGACCTCCTCCCTCCTGTCCTCTCGGTCCGTCACCCTACCGGCAACAATGTTTCTCCCCCTGAACCAGCTCTCCGGTTCCCACGCTCCCGCTCCTGGACCCTCCGTTCAGCCGCGGATCGATGTCTCGGTCCGGGAACGCTGAGCTGCGCTGCGGACCCTCCGTATGTTTCTCACTCCCTCCCGTCTGCCACAGCTCCGCCGCTTCACCCTCTTTGAGCCCTCGTAGATGCCTCCCTACCGGCTATGTCAGGTTCTCCGCAGCCCTTTCCGGTGTCCGAGGCCGTCTGCTGGTGTTCAGCTGGTTCTCTGTGGGAATGACTGTGTCCTTCCGTGCATTCCCAATGCATCTGTGGAGAGGGATGCACTCCACGTCTCTCTACTTCACCGCCATCTTTTTCTCTCCCCTAGTTTATAGACTTTAATGTAGCTTGACCACAGCTTTGCTTGATGTCCCAGACAACTCTGGTTGCGTTTCTTCAAAGGGTCAACCTCAGTCTTCTGCCACGTGGGCGGGGTTCTCTCCTGCCTACAAAGGATGGGGAAGGGTCTTTTAAAGATTTCATTGCTTGGACTTCCCTGGCAGTCCAGTGGTTAAGACTCCATGCTTCCACTGCAGGGGGCACAGGTTCATCCTGGGTTGGGGAACTACAGTCCAGCATGTCGTGAGGTGGGGCCAAAAAGAAAAAAGTCTCATTGCTTCTTTAAAACTTTCAACCAAGCTTCCTATTTTCAGCCGCATCCTGTATCCCTGCTCCGTTGGTTATATGTTGCTGCTACAACAAATTAGCATAATTAATGTTTCAAAACAACATGCTTCTATTATTTTACAGTTCTATAGGTCTATGGTCTTACTGGGCTAAAATCAATGTGTCAGCAAAGCCCCTTTTTTGGAGGCTCTAGGGGAAAATATGTTTCCTGCTCATTCAGGTGTTGGCGGGATTTAATTTTATGCAGTTGCAGGACTGAAGTCTGTTTCCTTGATGACTGTCAGCTGGGGTCAGTGTTCAATCTCTCTTTGTGGTTCATAATGAAGGCTAATAGATCACAGATGTTGTGTATTTAATGATTTGGTTTTATTCAGTCCACTTTGATCAGTGCTGCAAATCTGCTTAATACTCCCCCCTCCCTCCTTCTTCACACTCCAGTTTATTTATGTGGTGCATTAGTTTCCTTGGGCTGCCAAAACAAATTACCACAAACTCTGTGGCTTAAAACCACCCAAATGTATCCTCTCACAGCTCTGGAGACTAGAAGTCTGAAATCAAGGTGTTGGCAGGGCCATGCTCCCTCTGAAGGCTGCAGGGTAGGATCCTTTCTTACCTCTTCTTAGCTTCTCTGGTGGGTCCTGGCAGCCCTTGGCATTCCTTGGTTTGTAGCAGCATTACTTCATGTCTCTTTTTTTCACATGCCCTTCTTCTCTGTGTACCTCTCTGTATCCCCTCCTCTTCTTACAAAAACACCAGTCATTGGATTTAGGACTCACTCTTAATCCGGCATGATTTCATCTTGAGTTGTTTGGATAATACCATTTGCAAAGACCAAATTTCCAAAACAGATCATGTTCTGAGCTGTCAGGTAGACATAAATCCACGGGGCATTATTCAACCTACTACATGTGAAGTTAGAGTCCAGGTCTGAGAAAAGAATAATGTTTGCCCACATTCTGACCACTCTAGCCTTGCCAGTTCTATGTGACACTGTGGCAACAAGGTTTATTATATCCTCCTCTATTAGCCTGTATCTTCAATTTTTGTTGTTCCAAGCAAGAGATTAGATTTCTCATGTCTTGTCATTTATTTTGAGGGAATATCATTGAGCTTGGGAACATTATCTATTATTTTTTTGGATTCTCCCTTAATTTGCCCAATACCACTGTTTTAATTCTCTACAGAAATTCTTTATCATTGGTAGTTTGGGACAGAGCCATACCCTGGGTTCATGGTAGATGGAATTCCCCTCCTACATGATTTCATTTTATTGTCAATTTAGAGGCATTTGAATGGGACAAGTAAAGAAAACATACATTTATAGTACTACTTTTTTTTTTAGAAAGTAGAAAGACTTTAGAAAGACTACTTTTTTTCCCCAGAGGGCTACATAATATCTTATGGGTGCATACTTTACTGAACAATTTCCCTATTACCCTATTGTTATTTTCCAATTATACATAACACTGCAATGGACATTATTATACTTGTAACTCAGTGTGGACATTCTTGTTTACCTTGAAGTATGTTTCTTGCTACTGGGAACTCTGGGCATTCACGTGTGTCTTTCTGTCACAAGCGGATTGGGGAAGATGAGTCTTCTCTGCTGATGCTCTTCCATGGATGTCTCCACTCCTCCCAGTAACCAGTGGATATTCTACCTTGTAATTAATTCACTGGGAGAGCCAGTGGGCTTCCAGTCCTGTCTTGGCCAAAATCCTTAGCAAAACTATTAGATTTCTAAACCCACGCACCTATGGTCAATTAATCTATGGCAAAGGAAGCAAGAATATACAATGGAGAAAAAAATAGTCTCTTTAATAAGTGGTGCTGGGAAAACTGGACAACTACATGTAAAAGAATGAAATTAAAATATTTATCTAGCACCATATACAAAAAATAAACTCAAAATGGATTAAAGACCTAAATGTAAAACCAGATACTACAAAACTCCTAGAGGAAAACATAGGTAGAACACTCTTTGACATAAATTGCAGAAATATCTTTTTGGATCTCTCTCCTAGAGTAGTGGGAATAAAAACAAAAATAAATAAATGGGACCTAATTAAACTTAAAAGCTTTTGCACAGCAAAGGAAACCATAAAAAAAAAAAAGACAGCCTACAAATGTGAGAAAATATTTGCAAACAATGCAACTGACAAGGATTAATTTCCAAAATATATAAATAGCTCATATAACTCAATATTATAAAAACAACCCAACCAAAAATAAGCAGAAGATCTATTGCTAAATAGACATTTCCCCAAAGAAGACATACAGATGGCAAACATGCACATAAAAAGATGCTCAACATTGGGCTTTCTAGGTGGCGCAGTGGTTAAGAATCCGCCTGCCAATGCAGAGGTCACGGGTTCGATCCCAGCTCCAGGAAGATCCCACATGCCGCGGAGCAGCTAAGCCCATGTGCCAAAAAAAAAGATGCTCAACATCACTAATTAGAGGAATGCAGGTCAAAACTACAATGAGGTATCACCTCATACCATTCAAAATGGCCATCATAAAAAGTCTACAAATAAATGCTGGAGAGGGTGTGGAGAAAAAGGAACCTTCTTACACTGTTGGTGGGAATGTAAATTGGTACAGCCACTATGAAGAACAGTCTGGAGGTTCCTTAAAAAGCTAAAAATAGAGCTACCATATGATCCTGCAGTCCCACTCTTGGGCATATATCTTGAGAAAACCATACTTTGAAAAGATACATGCACCCAATGTTCATAGCAGCACTATCTACAATAGCGAAGACATGGAAGCAACCTAAATGTCCATCAACAGATGAATGGATAAAGAAGTTGTGGCATATATATATGAATATAAATGATGTTGGAATATTAGCCGTAAAAAAGAATGAAATAATGCTACTTGCAGCAACATGGATGGACCTAGAGATTACCATACTACGTGAAGTAAATCAGACAGAGAAAGACAAATATGATATGATATTACTTATATGCAGAATCAAAAAAAAAAGATACAATGAACTTATTCACAGACATAGAAAACAAATTTATGGTTACCAAAAGGAGAAGGAGGCAGGGAGGGATAAATTAGGAGGTTGGGATTAACATATACACATTACTATATTTAAAATAGATAACCAACAAGGGCCTACTGTATAGCACAAGGAACTAAATTCAATATTTTTTAATAACCTGTAAGGGAAATATATATATATGTATGTAAAACACTGAATCACTGTTGTACACCTGAAACTAACACGATATTGTAAATCAACTATACTTAATTAAAAAAAAGTATTAGAAAAGAGTCACTATTTTTCCTCAACTATTTCCAGTCCTATCCGTTTTCCACGCCAGGCACACATTAGACTATAATGGAGATGGTCCTTTGTTTAGAGTATCTCTTGTTCCCTTATAAGGAGAGGTTCCTGCAGAGCTTGAGAGGACTGACAGTTAATGAACTGACTGGTTCTTAAAGTATTGAAATACTCTGTACCACTTGATAAATTTTATCATAGTAACAGTGATAAGCAGCAAAGTTAATTTATAACTCTAATATGAATTCATTAGTCCTACTAAAATATTGTGGGATTTGTCAACAGCCCTTGACAAATGGCCACCTGTCATGACCACACCTGAGAAATAGTTGTAGCTGTACAACCAGCTGGCCAGTGTCCATAGCAGTGCTGATAGGTTGTGTGTTCTTTAGAAAACTCTCTGTGCTTTGGGAGAAATCACCAGTTTCTCTTCATCTTGGAATTATAGTTGCTATTTTATCTGAATATTGTACTTTTTTATCTTTTATAGTTACTGTGTTGTAATTCTTGAGTAAGTGTACGTTTTAATGGTTTAAAATGTAAGAATGTATAACAAAAGTTTGAATACAAACACCTAGAATGAAGGAACAAAAAAGTTTGGGTATGTTTCTCAACATTTCTGTTAAATATAGTAACAGGAAAAATTAGGATCTGTTGAAGTACAAAAATGAAATGATTATATTATTAAGAAGTAAAACTGTTGACTACTTAAATCTTTATTAGTTTAGGAAACATGTTCTGTTAAATCTCGTGTTTTTTTTTTTTTTTTTGGCCACGCGGCACGTGGGATCTTAGTTCCCCAACCAGGGATAGAATCTGTGCCCCCTGCAGTGGAAGTACAGCCTCTTGACAACTGGACTGCCAGGGATGTCCCAAATTTCACGATTTAAACAAAGGAACTTTAAAATTATCATTAAGAAAAAATTTTAAATTAAAAAAATGGGTGAAATATAAAAATCTCAAAATTTTGAAAAATCCAAATTCTTAAAAAAGTAAAAGAAGTTACTTGAAAATCCTTAAAAATAATGAACAGTTTTAGGCATGAATATTTAACAGAACTTTAAAAAAAGAATACTATCATTATAGATACATAATTATAACTATATTTGTAGTCCTGGTTTGTGAAAAAAAATATCTACTGAAATAAGGACACTTCTTTTCAGAAAACATAAATCAAGACAATAAAATATCACATTACTGATGAAGCTTCAATTGTTCCTTGTAAACATACTGGAATAATTTCCTTTAAATGAAAAATTCAATACTTTGAAGAAAGCGGGAAGTCTTCTGTTTGTTTTTTTTTAATATTGGGGAGCTGATATAAATAAGATCTGAAATGCTATAAAAATTTGTGTTATTGATGTCAGAGAAAAAATATTTCAGTGAAATATACTGACATAAAAACCTTACTGAATTTACACAGATGTACCACAGTAATGTTAGATTTTAACCACAATTTTAAAAAATTCTGGATATTTTAATTTGGCACTAAGTCCCCCTATTCAATCATTTCTGGGTGATGCAATTAAAGCTATACAATAAATGTTTTCTTGATATTTACATATTTACTACTATTCATCAAAGAAACATCAGCGAGACTCACTCAGCATTTTGGAAGAGATGGAAAATGAAATAAAATTAGAGAAATGTTTGCATCTCAGTTGGCAGCTTATAGTGCTAGAGCTGAAACATAGTGTGGAAATTATGCCATTGTTACAAATTGTGAAACAAGGTAGCTGAATGTTTGAGAAGTGAAAAAAAAAAATCATTTTTGAAATGCATTAAAGAATTGAAGTTTTTAAAATCATCTTTATTGAGATATAATGAACATACCATTAAATTCATCTTTTAAAAATGTACAATTGTTTTTAGTGAAGGAAAAATGGTATTTAATGAAGAAGAAATGATACTGACAATGGACTATGGTCTGAAACAGCTGATGTTGTAGAAAAATAGAGAAGTGTGAATCCTACAACTTTGTTCTTTTCAATATTGTTTGGTCCTTTGTATTTCCATATGAATTGTAAGATGAGCTCCAGCTCCTCAGTTTCTGCAAGGAAGCCTCCTGATAGGGATTTGTTTAATCTGTAGATCAATTTGTAAAGTGTTGCTGTCTTAACAACATTATGTCTTTTGATCCATCAACATGTAAATTCTTTCCGTTTATTTAGGTCTTCTTTCAACATTGTTTTGTACCTTATCAGAGTACATTTCACACCTCTTTTGTTACATTTAATCCCAAGTATTTTATTCTTTTTAAAACTATTATAAATGGAATTGTTTCTTAATTTCACTTTGGGATTGTCCATTATTAGTGTATAGAAATACAATTAATTTTTTATATTATCTGATATCCTGCAACCTTGCTGAACTCATTTACTAGTTTTAATAGTTTTAGTGGATTCCTTAGTATACCCTGTACACAAGATCACATCATTTGCAGAGAGTTTTACTTCCTTCTTTCCAAATCAGGATGCCTTTTATTTCATTTTCTTTCCTAATTGCCCTGGTTAGAACCTCCAGTAGTATGTGGCACAGAAGTGGCAAGAGCTGTCTTGTTCCTGATCTCAGGGGGAAAGTGTTCAATCTTTCACCATTAAGTATAATGTTAGCTGTGGAGTTTTCATAGATGGCTTTATCAGATTGAGAAAGTTCCCTTCTACTTCCAGTTTATTGAGGTTTTTTAAAATCATGAAGCAGTGTTGGATTTCATCAAATGCTTTTTCTGCATGTATTAAGATGTTCATGTGGTTTTTGTCCTTTATTCTAGTGATACGGTATATAGTAAGTCCGCTACATACGAACCTTCAAGTTGCAAACTTTCAAAGAGGCGAATGTGCCCCTGTATGCCAGCTGTTGTACTGTACTACTGTACTTTTCAAGGTAATATCCTGTAAGATTAAAAATGTTCTCTTTATTTTTTGTGTTTTTTATGTATCATTTGTGTGAAAAGTATTATAAACCTATTGGAATACAGTACCACATAGCCGACTGTGTTAGTGGGGTACCTAGGCTAACTTTGTTGGGCTTACGAGCAAACTGGACTTACAAATGCACTCTTGGAATGGAACCTGCTTGTCTGTATGTAGAGGCTTACTGCATTACATTCATGGTTTTCAGGTGTTTGGAGATTTGGTTTTAACAAATGATATTCTAATGGATACTTTCTTTAACTTTACAAGAAAGAAATGTTTCAATTACTAAAGCTGACATATTAATTTGACAGACTATCACAGTGACTAAACACATACTAACATATTATTCTTGATATCTGCCAACACAATGTGATAAAGGTGTATAATGCTATCAATAATGGAACAGCCTTATATGAAAGCCCACCTACATTTCATAGAAAATATTGATGTCTTGACTTTGTCATTTATCATATTGAATTACCCTCTTCATCTGTGTATTTAATAAGGATGCTTGTATCTTACATTCAGGTTGTTAGTAAAATAATTGAATAAGACAACGCCATACACTGATATTCCCTGTGCTCTTCTTCTAGAGGCTGCTGTTTAAGTTTATATGAATCCATTAATCAATACTTTGGCCATTCTTCTAATAAGAAATCCACCCAACAATTCTATCATGCAGAGAATACTACTTCATCTTATTCAAAAATACATCTCAGGAAACTTAAAATGAAGATATATATGGTTAGTTCCATTATACTGTGCTCTGTGAGGACAGGTACTTTGTTACCGTTCTCCTGGTAAAAAAATTAATTAATAGAAAGTTCACCTAAATAGAGTTGGGAGACCAGAGGGGGTGTTTTCACACATTAACAATAGCAGAGCTCAGTAAGAAGAAGAAAGACTCCTCTTCTTTCCTGGCAAGGACTCAGCCAACAAAAACCATGGACTCTTTGTTTACTATAGCCCTCCCAACTCCTTTTCCTCGCTATTAAAGGATTCTCCTTCCCTTGCCCTGCAGGGACTTGCATGAGGCTCACCATGGTTACAGACCCCAGGTTGCAATTCTCTGCCGATCCCAAATAAACCCATCTTAGCTAGAGAAATATCTGGCAGTCTATTTGTTTCAGTTCAACATCCCCAAACCCTTGAACAGTGCCTGATACACAGAAGGCTCTTAATAAACATTTGTTGCATGAGTGAATGAATTAAATTCCTTGGTGTACTAACCTAGTGAGCAATCAAAAAAGGAAAACAGATTACATGATTAGTTCTTGGTGAACCCATGTGTTCAAATGCTTCTAAATTATGAGCTTGACAGTTTACTTTCACTGTTAGGTCAGGTCTTACATGGTCTGAAGCTCAAACATTTTCACGGGCCTAAGAAAAAAAAAAATGCCAGCTTAGTTATAGGGCCTTAGAAGAGGCTTAAGCTTTATTAGCTTCTCAGTAAATTGTTTTATCTAAAATGTCACTATGGATTGATGCCTGCATAATGAATGAATGGATGAATGAAATTCTTTATTTTTCCTCCTAAAAATTAAATCAAAACTTCTTCATTGCCTCATTTCAGTTTGACTTTGGTTGCTAAACCAGATGAAATTAGAAAGGGCATGCTATTTATCAAATACTAGGATAATTCAGACAAAAGAGTATTACAGAGAATAGTGTGGAGTTTCCTTAAAAAACTAAAAATAGAACTACCATATGACCCAGCAATCCCACTACTGGGCATATATCCTGAGAAAACCATAATTCAAAAAGATACATGTACCACAGTGTTCATTGCAGCATTATTTATAATAGCCAGGACATGGAAGCAACCTAAATGTCCTTCAACAGATGAATGGATAAGGAAGATGTGGCACATATATACAATGGAATATTACTCAGCCATAAAAAGGAACAAAATTGAGTTACTTGTAGTGAGGTGGATGGACCTCGAGTCTGTCATACAGAGTGAAGTAAGTCAGAAAGAGAAAAACAAATATTGTATGCTAATGCATATATATGGAATCTAGAAAAATGGTACTGATGAACCCACTGGCAGGGCAGTAATAGAGACACAGATGTAGAGAATGGACCTGAGGACACAGAGGGGGAAGGGGAGGCTGGGACAAAGTGAGAGAGTGGCATTGACATATATACACTACCAAATGTAAGATAGATGGCTAGTGGGAAGCTGCTGCATAGCACAGGGAGATCAGCTCAGTGCTTTGTGACGACCTAGAGGGATGGGATAGGGAGGATGGAAAGGAGGCTCAAGAGGGAGGGAATATGGGCATATATGTATACATATAGCTGATTCACTTTGTTATACAGCAGAAACTAATACAGCATTGCAAAGCAGTTATACTCCAATAAAGATGTAACAAAATAAATACATAAAAAATGAATAAATAAATCTGAAGTTAAAAAAAGATTTAATTATCTGGGAAAATCATAGCAAAAACACAAAACAAAACAAAACTGAAATTGAAATTTTCAAAGAATATAGTTGAAACCGAGCAGGACCCTGTGGGCGCCTCCCACACCACCCTGGGTACACATCATTTCTGTGTCCCCCATTTCTTGTTTGTAGGAAAGAGGCTTCAGCGTCCTAGAACCTCCCTGAGTACCAAAGGGCAGATTAAAACAGTTGCTAATCAGAAAAGTGAGGGAATGCAGAAACAAAGGAGGAACAGTCAAGAAATAATGGTGTAGTGATGGGACAGGGTTCTGGTTCCTGCTCAAAGAATCTACATAAGACTATATCTTTGAGGGAATTCCCCACGGTCCAGTGCTTAGGATTCTGCCCTCTCACTGTAGAGGACCCGGGCTCAATCCCTGGTCAGGGAGCTAAGATCCCACAAGCTGAGTGGTGAGGGCAAAAAATATCTATCTATCTATCTATTTATCTGTCTCCATCTATCTATCTATCTATCTATCTATCTATCTATCTATCTATCTATCTGATCTTTGAGTTCTTCTGCAGGAACTAAGGCCTGTACCCAGCTAGAGGATGGTAACTTCAGGCGAAGCACAAGAGTCCTGGAATGTGGCCCTATTACCTCACCACCAACCAATCAGAAGAAAGTCCACACACAGCGGAAGATAAATAAGACTCTGACCCTTTCCCCAAATGATTAATTACAATTAACTTTCCCTTTCTCCCTTTAAAAACTGTCATGGTCAAGCAGAATTTTTGAGTTGGTTCATGGATACAAGTCTGCCTTCTCTCCAGGTTGCTGGCCTGCTGAATAAAGCAACCTTTCCTTTCCAACCAACACTTGCCTCTCAATTATTGGCTTTCCAGCAGCAAGCAGCCAAACCTGAGTTCAGTAACAGAGTGGAATCAGCATGGTGTAAACACGGCATAGTGTGGAAAGAACACACAGATCAGGAACAGGGGGCTTGCCTTGGCCATTAACTAGATGTGTGACCTTGACTAGGTCCTCATTTCTTTGTACTGAGGCAGGAGATAGATGGACTCCAGGTTAGGTATTTATAGCCAGCCTCCTGTGTACACTTCCAGATAGAAATAACAGGAGGGACAGGGTAAACAACTGGACTTTGCCTCCAGTGGACACTTTAAGATAACAGTAACGGAAGGGACAGAGAGGAACTGAGCCCTGCCGAGATAAGAGATAAAGAGACCACATATTTCTCATTCTTGAGGTCAAGGAGACCTTCTTGACTACACATGCACAGAAGGGCTCCTTGGGGGTCAGAAAGGGAGGGGGCGCTACCCCACAGTAGGTGATGTCAACCTGTCCATTGGCCTCTTGGCTAGAGTCCATCTTGGCTAAGAGACGTGTGCACGCACATGCAGGGACCCTGAGATAAACCAAATACAGACTCAGAGCCAGGCAAAGCAAGATAACTGGCGAGAGGAAACCCAGAAGAAATGCCCTATACAAGTGATTCAAACTACCACAACGGCGAGACTCTCTCTCTGAGCCCGCCTGAGTCTGTTCACATATACTCTTTTTCCTCCTAATAAACACTTTACTTGTTTCACTACTTTCCATCTCTTTGTGGCAATTCATTTCTACAAAGCTGATGGACCAGGGCGTTGTCACTGGCCCTCATGGTCTAGTGGCTAGCATTCAGCACTCTCACTGATGCAGCCTGACTTCAATCTCTGGCCAGGGAATCAAGATCCTACTTCAAGCCACTGCAGGCTGAGGTCACATAAGATCAGTACCCTCAGTTTTTTCACCTGTAAATAAAAGCTCTGGACTAGACAGACTCTGACGTTTCTTCTGCTCTGAATTTTGATGCCTGTTTCTACATAGAATGGATTTGAAGACTCATTTCTGTAATTGTAAAATCAGATGTCAAAACAGATCCTAAAAAAAAAAAATACAAGGGAAAATGCTAATTTTACATGATGTCTTATATCTCATTTGAGATTTTCCTTTATAAGTAAAAAGAAACAGAAAAGGGACTTAAAGTTTCTCTGCTACCGAACACAAGTTCGTGTGCCCAACGCACGGCGAGGCCAAACAAAATGAAATTTCAGAGTCTGGAGCAGAGAAAGGTTTATTGCAGGGCTAAACAAGTAGAACAGGTGACTTGTGCTCAAAAACCCCAAACTCCCTGAGAGTTTTGGGGAGAAGTTTTTAATAGGCAAAATTTGGGATGCGGGCTGCAGGATGTGTGACTTTCTTATGATTGGTTGCTAGTGAGGTAACAGGGCTGTGTCCCAGGAATCATGTGCTCAGCCTGAAGATACCATCCTCCACCTGGGTGGTGGCCTTAGTTCCTGCAGAAGCACTCAAAGATTTTGTTATGTATATCCCTTGAGTAGAAGCCAGGGTCCTGCTCCGTTTCATCTCCAGCATTTGGATTCTGTCCTCTTTTGGAAACAACCTTGCTGGCCTAATCCCGATGGAACCATTTATAACCCCAGGAATTTAAGTCAGTTAAGTGGTGTGTCTTTATGGTGACAAGGAACAAGAGGAAGGCAATGGGTATGAAACTTGGCTCCTGTCATATACCTGAGCACAGCAACATTGTCTAGCCTTTCCTGTTAGTGGAGGAAATTGTTTCCTAATTTTGTTATTCAATATGATTGATATTTTATTTTCCTTTTCTCACATCCTTCAGGGAGAACCAACATGTTAGAAGAAGAAAGTGCAACAGTGGATTCTATCTGCAAGAATAAAAGAGAGAAACCTGGTAGATTTAGGAGGGAGGATAAAATGAATGGTTCAAGTAGACTTGTAGCTGCAACCAAATCTAAATATAAAAGGGTTACTATGACTACAAAGGTGGCATATTTGAATAAAAATGAATGTGAAAGTCTTTTAAATGCTAATTGCAATTGGAGGACGTCTGCCATTTCAAACTGCAGACAGTTCCCCCACCTCCTTTTGTACTTTATGGCTTCTGAGTGAAATCCGCTTTAAATAAAACTATTGCCCTGTGACGTTCCAAGTACTTTGAGTTCCCTTGTGTAAGGGCTACTTTACATCAGTTCCAATATTGTGACTCTGAGTCTTCATTTGTTCAGTCAGAGCCTCAAGGATCCTTTTTTGGTGATGAACAGCATGATGATGCACCCAAAAACCTTGACGGTGTCCGCCATCCCTTCTGAAGGGTTATGACTTTCAGTCAAGTCAGAGAACATTCATAGGGCTAATTCTAAATGCAGGGTACTATGCGGAAACTCAGGCAGATAAATTTGGGTTCTGCTTTCCATGGACTCCCTATAGATGGGGAGTTATACTGAGTGATCTTTCCAGATCTCGTTTCAGGTTCATAAAAGAAACAGTCACCATTCCTTGTCCTTAAATATAGATTGTAATGGCAGGTGCCTGAAATAAAACCACTAGTGTCAGCATTACCAGACTACCGAGATGTTCTTGAATTGGCTACAGTATTCTCACTCATCTCTGATAAGTTTAAAGGACATATGTGTATTCTGTTTTTTAAAAGCATGTGAGTAATGAAATTGGAATTCACTTTATATTTCATGAAACAAATGGATGACATTTACATAAAAAGTATTTGACCACAGAACTGTTTTCAGAATAATGATTAACAACTCTAAGAGAAGGAGTTTCCTGATACAATGTGGGAAATGAACATTTCAAGATTTAAGAAGGCTGTTCTATCCAGACCACAATGAAGACTTATTGAGGAGGGGCCCCTGACCTCCAAAGACTGCAGCATCTGAAGTTTACTTTTGGTCCTGTCATGACCAATAGTTACATATTTACAAATAATGAATTAATAAATATCTTTTACCTTTTGTTTTGTTCTTCTGTTATTTACTTTCTAATTATGTACACGTATTACTTTAATTTTTTAAAATGTCCACAGGTGTTATCCGGGGAATAGAAGGAAAGGATAGTTTTTGGTTCTGAAACCGTGCACCTCAGATTGGAACTTGAACCCACGTGCCGGGACTTGAACACAGCTAAACTCAGATTGGGACTCAAACCCACTTGGTCAGGACTCGAACCTGACCAAAACTCAGATTGGGACTTGAACCCAGCCAAAACTCAAGATCTTCCAACTGAGATCACACACCTGGTTTCAGGACTTAATGAAGCTCAGGTTCTTAATGGCTCATCACAGAGAGAATTCAGTGAGAGACAAAGTGATAGGTAAGAAGTTTATTTAGAGATTTACTTAGAGAGAAATACACTCTGCAGACAGACTGTGGGCCATCGCAGAAGGTGAAAAAGGCACCAGGGTATGGGGGTTGTCAGTTTTTGTAAGGGTGGGTAATTTCATAGGCTAATGAGTGGGCAGAGTATTCCAGAATTGGGCCACCACCCACTTTTGGAACCTCATGGTCAGCCTTGGAACTGTTATGGCGCCTGGAAGTTGACTTGTCCGCCATCTTGGACCCATCTGGTTCTAATCAGTTTATGTTATGTCCTCAAGCTACGTCATTCTTTCAAATATTGTGCCCTGCCCCCTTCCGTCCTGTTTCAGTTCCATCCCTGGTCGAGGAACTAGGATCCCGCATGCCTCATGGTGCAGCCAAAATAAAAAACAAAAAACAAAAAAAACCAATATTAAGGATAATCTTATCAAGGAATATGTGAGGTACATAGGAAGAAATGGATAAAACTTGTAGAATACTTGGCTAGATAAATAGGTATATAAAAGACTGTATCACAATTTTCTTTTTTTAAATGCAAATGTAAAATATGCTTATTGGGAGCATTTCTAACCACCAAAATTTTGGAAAATAAAATCTTTCCCCTTATTCTCCTTCAGACACTTTTCACTCTCCAGAGGTGTCAGAGTTAGCAGTTTGCTGTGTATCTTTCCAAACGTTTGCTATATATTATTGAACTTAAATTTGCAATGGGTTCATTTACATGCGCTGATGACTGTTATGTGCGGTTTTAATATATTCCAGACTTCTTTTTGACTTACCTGTTTATCTTTTTCTCTCTTTTCTTAACTTCTTTTGGATTAATCAAACAGTTTTTATCATTCCATTTCCCCCACTGGCTTTTATTTTTACATTCCTTCACTGTTTTTTCAGAGCTGATCAGAGATCTCAGCATACAGTCTTGACTTGCAGTCTAATGTAGATTATCTTTTACCATTTCCTGATAACAGTAAAACTTTCCGTTAACTCAGTTATCCCCCTATTAACTTTTGCATTTTATTTCTATACATCTTTTAAAGCCTGTAAGATATTGTTATTATAGTTCTGTATTCTCAATAGTTTATTTTTGTTTATCCTTTCCATTGCTCTTCTTTACTTCCTGCATTTCTGTATTTTAAACTGGGATAATTTTCTATCTGTCTGAATAACATCCATTTGTATTTCTCTTAGTGTAAGTTTTCTGGTAAAAATTCTGTTTTGTTTGTTTAAAAACTTCTTTATTTTTTGCCCTAAGTTTTGAAGAATAATTTTACTGAATATAGAATTTTATCTATTAATTTTCTTTCATCACTTTCAAGATGTCATTATCTTTGGACTTCTAGCTCTGTTGAGAAACTGCTGTCAGTATTATTGCTTTTTCTTTTTTAAAGGTAATAAATATATATATATTTTTTTCTCAGCTGCTCTGATTTTTTAAAAAACCAATTTTGGAAATTCTTGGCCATGATCTCTTGATTTTTTTTTTTCTTTCTCATATTCTTTCTTCTCTCCTTCTGGGAATCCAATTATATTTACATTAGGTTTTTTATTATGTTTGTCTTATACTTTTCTAAACTTTGATCCTTTTTTCTCTCAGTGCTTCTCTCGATATATTTTTTAATTAATTAATTAATTAATTAACTGGCTGCATTGGGTCTTCATTGCTGTGCGTGGGCTTTCTCTAGCTGTGGAGAGCAGAGGATACTCTCCATTGCGGTATGCGGGCTTCTCATTGCGGTGGCTTCTCATTGCAAAGCACAGGCTCTAGGAGCACGGGCTTCAGCAGTTGTGGCACGAGGGCTCAATAGTTGTGGCTTATGGGCTCTAGAGTGCAGGCTTAGTAGTTGTGGTGCATGGGCTTAGTTGCTCTGCAACATATGGGATCTTCCCGGACCAGGGATCGAACCTGTGTCCCCTGCATTGGCAGGCAAATTCTTAACCACTGAGCCACCAGGGAAGTCCCACTCTAGATATTTCTAACAACCTCTCTTCTACCTCACAAATCCTCTCTATTGCTCTCTCTAATCTGCTGTTACACCCAACTATTAAAATTTTGAATTTCACGTATTGGGTTTTTAGCCCTAGAATTTTGATTTGATTCTTTTTACAGATTATAATTCTATGATGAAATTCTTCATCTTTTTATCTGTTTTCTCTAACATATTAATCATTGCTGTTTTAAAATCTTTGGTAACTCCAATATAAGAACCACCTGTAGTTCTACACCTGTTGTCTATTTTTTCTCTTCATTTGAAGTCAAAATGCACTGCCTCTTGGCATGTGTGATAATTTTGATTGAATGCCAAACACTGTTTATTATTGTATGGCCTACAGATGGTTTTTATTTCCCTCTAGGAAGTATTCACCATTTTCTTTCCTAAGCAGAAAGAATTGGTTCTGATTATCTTATTTTATTTAGGTGCTGAGCTATGCAGTTTTAGTAAGTCTCTACCTACCTTTGTTCTCCTTTGTTCCTAAGCTATAGCCCTCCAGGGCTTCCAACTAAAAGCCTGATGTGTTCTCTGGACACATGTGCCAGTAAGGTGCTGAACTCTAATCACTGTCTTTTAGTTGAAACTCTGTTTTCCAGAGGCTTTCTACTTAGTCTTGGCCTCCTGCGCTGTGTAATTTTGGAATTTGGTGAGTGGTTAAAGGAATAAGCCAGACACACGCCAGGCTTAGTTTTCTGCCTGTCCCCTACACCCAACCTCTGTCTTGGCCCATGATGTCTCCAATTTTAGCTCTCTGGCCCCATGAAAGCATCAAAATCTCTCGTGGTTTGTCTGCCAGCCTTCACAGCCCTCTGTGGGTGTAAAGCCTGGACTCTCAACCTGTTCCTTTAGCTCAGAATGTACAAATACTCTCAGAGAAATAGCAGTTGCAAATGGTCAACTCACCTCTCCATTGTTTCCCCCTCTCCAAATCCTTGGTTCCTCTAGTTCTGGTTGCTTCAGCAGCCCTTTCATGGCTTTAAGTATATTTGTTGTTTGCATATTTTGTATCTTTATTTGACTTTGCTAATTGTTCTCAGTGGGAATGCTAGTTTGCCTTAAGCCATGCTGTCGTACCCATTGATATCTCATCATCCAGACTTAGTCATAGGGTTACATTCCACACAGTAAAAGATAATTTCAAAAATACTGAGTAACAATATGCCTAACTAAAAATCAGGATTCCATTCCTAGGAAGATGGAAGAATGGGTGTTAGGGCAAGCAACTAGCTCTCTGTTCCAAAGTGGTAGTTTGGAACGACTGGAAACCAGTTATAGTTTCAGGGTGGGATGGGAGTGGTCTTCTCATACAGTGGGGCTATGAGTTGCCAGAACATACCTGTGACTTAGATGAGCTCACAAAACAATCATGACTTGATTAACCTCAGCTACCAAAATCATTCATCTGTGTTCAGATCCATGCTCACCAAACAACCTTGAGGTAGTCATTTGACTTTCCCTAAAGACTTGGAGAGGATATGCTAATCCGCAGGTATGCATCTGCCAGGCAGTGTGGCAGTTATATTTCTCAAGGTAAATAATAAAACACAGTGTCGTGACTTGCATGATGAACCAGACTTCTCAAGCTCACTTTGCCCTGGATAAAAAGACAAAATATAGTGTCTTAACCCACCAGAATTTGATTGTTTCTGTGACATTCTTCCTAAAGTACTGTCAACATTTAGATATTAGGCATCTCTTTCTAAATTTAGCAGCTCCTGTCTGTGGAATAAAAAATGAATCCTCTGTTTAGAAAGATCTTGCAAATGGTATATGTTTCCAATAAAGAGATGAAACATATTATAACAGTGATGAACAATGGAAAGTTCATGTCTGAAACTATTTTTTTTCTTTTTTAAAATTTATTGTATTTTATTTATTTACAATAAACTGCATATATTTAAAGTATACAATTTGATATTTTTTTATTAGTAATGTATATATGGCAATACAAATCTCCCAATTATCAACCCCCCCAAACTCCACCCCTCACCCACCCCACGCCCTGCTTTCCCTACTTGGTGTCCATGTTTGTTCGCTACAATCGTGTCTCTATTTCGGCCTTGAAGACCGGTTGATTTGTACCATTTTTCTATATTCCGCACTTATGTGTTAATATATCATATTTGAAACTATTTTCTTATTATGTCAGATATGCAGTTGGAAAATGTGGTCCTGAAATTTGGTGAAAAGAAAACCCACAGAGAATTCTAAAAGATTTATCCTTCAGAATGACTGGTCTACAATTAAGGGGTTATAAAAAATGTTCGTTCTTTTTCAAGGTAGATCAGAGTTTAGATTTTGGCTAATGTGAGAGAACTTCCCTATTAAAGTTAATCACTGCAAACACTGGGCCCTAACACAGAGAAGAGATCTAAATTCTGAGGGTAAGAGGTCTCTTGGCACCCATTTCAATTTTATGGGAATAATCAGATGATTAAGAGAAAAAAATAGTAACTAGAGAGGTCCTAGGGATTCTCCTACAAAGTCTGAAAAAGGTACTTAATTTTTCTAACTCTGATTTCTTCCTTTTTCAATCTGCTATAGAAAACAAAATATGACCTCTGAGGATATACTGCTTATACTAATGAAATAATAACCTAAATGATGCTGAGTTTATTGGATGGGCTCTGGGCCAATTTCTCTAAACCCTGTTCTTGCCTAACTACTAGCTCACTTAAAATTCAGCACTTTATTCTTTTGCAGTATTGGAGTGTTTGATTCTCTTTTCCTCCACCCAGCATCACTTTTAAATATTCATACACACCAATCCATTTAGACCTTAAGCTTGCAGAATCAGATATATTTTTTGTAGAACCTATCTCTAGAAAAAGGCATCCATGCACAAACTCAGAGATTTTTGCCTGCACCTTCAAGAAATTTGTGGACTCCTTGAAGCCCACCCAAGGACTAATTTTATATCTTTTATATTAAAGGAGATATAAGGCATTTAAATTTTTTTCTAATCTATATTTATCAGATTTTGAACATTCTGTAAATAATTAGACTCTTTTGCATCCCAACTGTTGAACATCTTACTTTTCAACATCAGTTCATAAGGTCATACTTGATTATAAAACATAAAGAACTATATACAATGGTAGCCAACGTGATGGGCAATGGAGTACAAGTAATATCAAAGACTTCCATGTTGGGACAGATGTGATTA
Source organism: Hippopotamus amphibius kiboko (assembly GCF_030028045.1). Taxonomy (NCBI): domain Eukaryota; kingdom Metazoa; phylum Chordata; class Mammalia; order Artiodactyla; family Hippopotamidae; genus Hippopotamus; species Hippopotamus amphibius. The sequence continues at coordinate 83,948,087 of NC_080187.1, read as the reverse complement.
TCCATTTATTGTTTGCTATATATTTTTTTACCTTAATTAGAAGTTGTTGTTTTTTGATGGCCCTGACAACTTTCCCCAGGCTTCTATAGTTTGTGGCAAACAGCTGCTGAAATCAACAGATACAGTCTGATTTCTTCAAGTCCCTCGCATACGTCCTTTCCTACTAGGAGCACCCTCTACATGCTTTTCTCTCTGCCTTTCTCTCTTTGCAGAGTTAAATCCTCCTTATTCTCATCTGGTTGATGAGCAGCTTCCCTCGACATGGTTATTGAGGGACCCAGGCCTTTTCTATCTTGTGGCTCCACTGTTCTCAGGAGCTCAGACTCCTCTGCTTCCAGTTGTGGAGAGAGAGGACAGAGAAGGGATCCACTTATAATCACCTTGATCCAAAAGTGACATAGATCACTTGCAAACATACTCTGATTGTAGGAACTACTCACACGGCCCCACCTAAGGTGCAAGGGCGGTTGGGATGTATAACTCCTAGCTAAGCAGCCACTTCCTAGGGACACCTCAACACTGGAAGAGGAAGCATGAGTTTTTGGTGGCATTTGCCTATCTCTGCCACACCATAGTGTACCACTGGCATCTAGCATAATGGCAAACCCACAGTAGGTGCTCAATAAATATCTGCAGAATGAATGCAATTGTTTCAGGTAGTTTGTGATGAGCAGTAACTTAGCAATTTCACAATTGGTGTACAGAGCCTGGAGAAGCAACAGTTCCATCATGGTGCAGATACCTAATTTCAAATAGTTTCAAAATAATAATCCAGGAGAGGCTGCCCTCTCAGGCTTAGTATGTCAGAATGCACCATGCTGGGCAGCATCACTCTTATATCTTTCTTTCAATCTGCGGGCTAGTATCATGGCACAAATGCATCAATAGAAATAGAAGAAGCAACTCTGGTGAATTATATCTGAGAAGCCCATTGGAATGGATTTTATCCTGCCCATTTCAAACTGCATCATGTATTAATTGCCAAAAGAGGCAAAAGAGAGTGTAATATAAGAGCAGATAAATCACCAATCAAAAGTAGGTTGAATTTAGGCTAACTAATCCTTAGGTAAAGATCTTTGCACAAACTGACCTGTTCCCATTGGTGAGTATATATACTTACATGTATTACTTTTTATAATGGCCATATGAAGGATTATATTTATAGAACTAAGCATACATAGAACACAGCAGGGAATTATAATTACATTGTTTGCATGTTTAAAATAACACCTTTGCTCATTCCACATAATAATTACGATGATTTTCAATATAAGAACTAGATTATATAATAAAATTGTTTCCACCAAATCTCTAAATTTTAGCCTTATATCTCTCTGTACTTTTTTTTAAATATAAATTTATTTATTTATTTATTTTGTTTATTGGCTGCCTTGGGTCTTCGTTGCTGCACACTGGCTTTCTCTAGTTGCTGCGAGCGGGGGCTACTCTTCATCGTGGTGTACAGGCTCCTCATTGTAGTGGCTTCTCTTGTTGCGGAGCATGGACCCTAGGCACGTGGGCTTCAATAGTTGAGGCACATGGGCTCAGGAGTTGTGGCTCACGGGCTCTAGAGCACAGGCTCAATAGTTGTAGCGTACGGGCTTAGTTGCTCCATGGCATGTGGAATCTTCCCAGAGCAGGGTTCGAACCCGTGTCCCCTGCATTGGCAGGCAGATTCTTTACCACTGCACCACCTAGGAAGTCCTCTCTGTACTTTTAATATGAAATTTACAAGATTAGCAGGGACTATAAGATTTATTTATCTCTAATCTTTAGTGTAACATCTGGCCTATAGTAGAGTCTCAATATAGGTCTTCCTGGTTTCCTCATTTTTGTTCCCCTATTCATCCAGCTCTGTTTTTTACTGAGTCTCTGACTCCCACCTCCTACAAGGTACCCTGTGTTCTTACCTGTCCTAATTTTTCTGACTGCACAGGAGAACTAGAGAATCGGAGGATCTGTAACCCAGAAAGGACTTCATCTTCAAGGGGGCAAACCTGCTATGTGATCTGATAACCTAAATCAAAATAAAAATCCAGAGACTTAACAAGTAATTTGTAATAAAAAACTTTCATTAAAAAAATCACCAGGGAGATATACGACAGAAGGTAATGGATTAATGGTAAAGGTAGCTCAGGATTCCATGTGTGTGTTTAATATGTCTGTCTGTGTCTCTTTCTGTGTGTGTCTGTGTGTGCATGTGTGTATGTAGGGGGCTAAATAGCTGAGAAAGATTTAAATGGTACAGAAGAAGGAGGGCTGGACCTTTTAAATCATACCAGAATAGGCTACTTTTGCTTCCATAAAAGAGTCTGGGTGTAGCATTTGTATTTTCTGCAACCTCCAGGATGTGGGCACATGTTAGACCCCTGTCTTATGTTTGTGTGAAGAAGTCTCCGCTGAATAACAACAAAATTTTCTAAGATGTTATATTTTTGGAAAAGCACTTTCAGTTATTTCAAAATCTTAAGTGCTCTCTTGAATGGCTTTGGCTTATTTTTGAAACAAAATTTATTTTTTGGTACTGGTAGTTTCTGAATGATTGCTACATAGAAGAGCTTTACATCTACGTGTGAAAAAGACCAATTCAACTGTCCCTCAGAGTCCCTTAGAGCGGTGCCACTGTGTACTGTGCTGCGAGGATTCATAAACAGATGAAATAGACCAGGACTAAATGAAATTTGATCCCCCCAATTAAATCTGCTCACAAAGAACTTGTATTCCAGATTCTGCTTCTAGAATACACAAATAAATGCACAGCTCCTTAATTTTGTTTCATTAATTAACACACTGGTGATGATATTCCACATTGCTATTCATCTTACAGCAAATGGATTTACTTTTCACCTTGTTAAGGTGGGTTTGGAAGTACCTCCAAAGAATCTCTATTGAGAATGTGATATCACTTTTAAGGAAGGCCCAGCCCAAGCACATGGGGGACTTTACACATCGTCCAATGTCTTTGACGGTACAGGGAATCATTTCTATAGCAGAGGTTCCAATCTGTTTGAATCTAAGGCTACTTTTGAAACTCAGAAAAACATCACAAAGCTGTTGCATGCCGGAAGCTATACTTTTAGTACCTACGGATTGAGAAATACCCTAATGATAATATCTATTCTTGAGTTTAGCAATGCTTTTAGATATATTCTCATGTCATTAATCATTATAGCATCAGCATGTTTTTGTAGAAGTATAAGAATTATTTATAAGGGGCATGTTATCTATGCCATTGACGCTTGGCCTTCATACAAGCTTGCAGACCCTTCAAGGGCTTGTCACCCAGAGACAGGAAAGTACTGGTTTATATCAGAGTGTATATATATATATATATATATATATATATATATATATATAATTGATCATGGACATCTTTTTTAGTTTTTATGAAAATTCATCCATGACAAAGGCCTGAGAGCTTTAAGTAAAACTTACTTCTTTCCAGACCCAGGCTTGATGCTGTTCTTATCTCCCCCCACAAATGCCTGATCTTTTTTCTTTTTCTTTTTTTTGGGGGGGAGGGGGCATGCCACAATGTGAGGCTTGCGGGATCTCAGTTTCCTGACCAGGGACTGAACCTGGGTCATGGCAGTGAAAGCGCCCTATCCTAACCGCTAGACCACCAGGAAACTCCCTGCCTGATCTTTTCTTGATGCCAGATGCAACCTCTGGAAATCCTGAGTGGATCTAAAGCCTTATCATTGCTGAAATGATACTCTTCTCCATGAAATTGTGATTAAAGTTTGATGTTTTACAGCACCAAGGAATTGGCTAGGAAAAATATCAGGCTTGATCATTAATTAGGTAATCTGCAGAACTATAGCTCATTTTGCAGTACTTCTGAAAAAAATACGTAATTGAATATCCTACAGAAAATAGGAGCACTAACTCAGAATTTAAAAATAAGACTGCAATTTATAAGGACTACATTGCAGGATGGAAGGGAGTACTCATTTGTCAGAGGAAAGGTACCATTACACCCTAGCTCTTTAACACACAAAAACGGTAAACTTACCTCAATTCATGCAAAAACCTCAGACCCCTAATCCAAGAATGGGGGGTGAAGAGGGGCCAAGGGAGCCTTAGGCGGGGGAGGCCTCCTTCACAGGAGTCAGACCTGTGTCGCTGCCTGAAGGCTCACCCTGCCCACTCCTGCTTCTTTTCACTTTAGGTTTTGTGGAGGTTTCCTCCGATAAGATCTCTTCATCTAATCTCTGCTTGGCATCTGTTTTTTGGAGGACCTGAACTAACATACCACTTATTAGCTTAGGTGAATCCTCATAAGGGCAACCTCAGTAATACCGTGGGTAAAACAATAGTATTTAAGTCCTAGGAGTTCTATGAGAAGGAATTTTGACAATGGATGAAACCTTCTAAGCACAGTGCCTGGCACGTGGCAAGTTGTCAATGAACAATAGCTCTCAATATTATCACTACTATCCTTCAGTGCTGCTGGAATTTTCTGCTTAGGACAAAGGTGAGAAAGTTGAAGGTTACCTTTACTTGGAGGAGCCCTGGATTCACAAAGGTGGTTGGGAAAGAAATCACAGAATCCCAGGCTGATCACAATCCAAGTCTTTTGTAGCTGCCTGTGGTAGGGTTTTCCTTGCTATTGGGTTTTTGTGCCCTTTGAACTTGGGCAAAAGCCACTGAAAATCTCTGACCTACTGAAGCTTAAGCAAGGGTGGGCTGGATACCTCAGGGACTTCTTGGCCGGTCCAAAGGAGTCTTCTCCCCTCATGCTTTTTTAAAAACATAACTTCAGACCTACATAACGGTTGAAAGAATTGTACAAAGGATTTCTGAATACCTTCACCCAGATTCCCCTAATGCTAACATTTCTCTGTGTGTGTGTGCGCACGTGTATGTGTGTGAATTTTTTCTGAATTCTTTAAGAGAAAGTAGCAAGCATGATGTCCTTTTCCCTTGAAATATTTCATTGTGTTTTTCCTGAAAATAAATAATTTTCTTACATAGGCAGAGCACAATTTTCAATCAGGAAATTAACATTGATTCAATTCTATCATCTAGTAGAATTAGATAATAGAATTCTCTTATCTAATAGCTCTTGCCCATTGTCTCAATAGTATCTTTTATAGCAGTAAAAATCACAGATCAGGCTTTAGAGTCTCCTCTTTTACTTTGCTTGAAATGTAATTCTATGAATAACTATTAAGTGCCTACTAAGTGCCAGGCAGGAACTGATAAGACTCAGCTGGGGAAGAAGAGGTCCTCATGTTTAAGCAGCTCATATTTACTCCAGGAAGTAGATGCACTAGTAACTAGAGAATGAGTTAGGCTTGTAGTGTGGTATGTGAGGGGATTCAGTGGGGACTCATCTAATATGGGGTGTATGGAAGGTGCAAATTGTCCAGTTGCAGTCTCACATCCTGCCCTACAATAAATCCAGAGCAGCTAGATTTTGCCTTCTATGTTGAAACAGATCATTTCTTTGGTTAAGCAGCTGATGAAGTAGTTATTTTGCTTATAGGGACCATGGTGTCTGAAAAAAAAAAGTATTTTTAAATACCAGAATTAAACATATCTTGGTGAGAGGCTTACCCACGAGAGGCAGGTGGAAAGATGGAACCCTCTGAAGGTGGTTCTGGTGGCCCCGCTAACTGAGGCTCTCTCTAGACATGTGCCCACTGAGGTCTGAATTACCTCCACTGTTTACATTATTTCTCTCTCATTCTCTTTATTAAATTAGTTTCTGTTAAATACTCATATGACGTGGCTTTGAATGACTGTTTTACATGCTCAGGGGATGGAAAACTATTAAGACAAAATCCTTGCCCTGAATGAACTTACACCAGGGAAAATAAGACAAGGACACAAACGATCATAAAACAAAATATGAGAGAAGGGGTTTAAGAAGGGAAAAGAGGGGACTCGAGGGGGGGGGAGTCAAGGAAGGGAGGGAATACGGGGATATGTGTATAAAAACAGATGATTGAACCTGGTGTACCCCCCAAAAATAAATAAATAAATAAAAAAGAAAAAACTAAAAAAAATAAATAAATAAAAATAAAATCTATTTTTGAGAATCAAAAAAAAAAAAAAAAAGAAGGGAAAAGAATTGCAAAGAGGTAGGCTCAAGGAAAGATTTCATGGAAAAGGTGGCATTTAAGACGGTCATTAAAAGAGGGAAAGTTTTCTGGGCAATGTAAGTTGGGGACTTACACTCTATGGGGTGTATCAGCATAGTTAACATACAGAGATAGGAAAGCACTACAGTGAATGGAATACTCAACAGTACCAAGGGTGGGAGGCCCCACTCTTCTGGGACACAAGGCACTTGTGGGAGAACAGTGAGAAGCAGGGTGGAGAGAGAGTTTGGGGCAGCTCGTGGAGCACCTTAGAGCATGGTCTCCAGCAAATCTAGTTCCGTGAGTGGGTCCCGGGAGCAGTTTGTTTCCCCTCCTCCCTCCCTCTCAGCCTTCCCTTTTCCCTGTACGCTCTCCTTTTTCTGCTCTTTTCTCTTGGCGTCAAGAGACCTACTCTCAAATGGAGTCCTTTGCCAAGGCTGGACAAAGACTTCCTCCCATTCTCACTCCACACACTCAGCCCTACTCCACTTTGTTAATGTACAGGGACAAACATTCATATTTCTAGGCTGTCACAAAACCGCCAGCCCAGTGAGTGAGTCGTGCGGGTCACCTGAGGAATGGCCCTCCACCTACTCCCGACAATGCACCTGGCAAGGTTGGCATATGAGGCTCTAACCAGGTTCAATATTTTAGTCAAATCAGCTGGTTGCCTCCACTTCCCAATATGTCACTGTTCTAGGTCCAAGATAACTTGGATGAACATGTTAGAAACTCTCTGATTTTACAAGGGTTCTTTCTTCCTGAAGATGCCACGCTAAGGCGACTCTGAAAACTTACTGTAATATTTTTTTTCTTGTTAAGGGCATGCAAATGACCACGAGGAAAGAGCAATGCCTACTAGTACTATTTTCAAAAAGGTATTACTAGCTTTATTATCATATCTCCTTGATTCTAAGATGCACATTTTCACATTTTGATGTTTCTGAAATGGGAGCATAGGAAGATGCTTCAACATGCATGTTTAAGGTAGTAAATGCAGTATCTCTCTGTTTCTCCCTTCTCCCTGTTTCCTCTTCCCTCCTCCCCAGATCAAACAACCAAGCCAAAAGCTATTATTAAGCCGCTGTCTTACAATCAAGGGAGTAGGATGATATTTTCTTGTCCCTCACTTCTAGCCCCTAGAGATACCGCTTCTGCTCATTAGCTGTGTGAGGAGACGTCATCTACCTGAAATTTCCTACTCACGTAACCATCCTTCCCTAGAGGATTCAATGCTCTGGAGTCCCTTGTGTGTAAGACATGTCTAGACTATTTCCATCAGCCAACCCCCTTTCCTCTGCAAGCCAAGTCTCATTTGAACAATTCCCCCATGTACATGTCCTTTTGATGTCCAACTGTCCTCATGTGGCCTTCATGACAGAAAGCAGCAAGGGATTAATTTTTAACAATCTCAGCCTGCTTTTTATGATGGTTATTATTATTATTTATTTATGTACAAATGATTCTATGATGATTCAATTACAACAGAAGTAGAAGCACTCTGGTAGATAGCTTTGTTAATCCCCCAGAAAGCAGAATATGAATTAAATATTTTTAAAAGTATGAAATGAGGTTGTTTTCCTAGAATTCTGAGTATAAATTCATGAATGAGAGGGACTCATAACTAGATTCACATGAGGGCTGGGCAAGTCATATCCTATCCCTGCTTTCAATTTTTCCCCCCAAGTTTTAAAAACTGGATAAAATCTGGTTGGAGTACACAGATTGGACAGATGTAAAGCATTTTTAAAAATAAACAAGGTTTCATAAAAGATTGTTAGAGGGGCTGAGTATGTGGAAGGGAGGGGATGTTGGCCTGCTTTGCTGAGGGGAGGGGCAGTAGGGGAGGTTTAAAAAGAGGGGAGGGTTTGCCACTCAGGACCAGAGTAGCTCTGACACTACACCAACATTCTGTTTGCAATCTGGGTGGGATTATTTTAACAAATTTAACAATTCTTCTTCCGGGGCAGTAATGGGCCTCCAGCAGCCCTTTCCTCCACTGGCAGCTATTTCCCAAGCCGCCTGCTCTTCTCTCCTCATGCTCTTGTACTTAACTCTTCATCTTCAACTCTTTTCTCACTTTTTTTGGTCTCTACACAAGAATTGAAATCTGAGTTTCCCTGTAAAACTCTCACTGAGGAGACCACATTTTCTTTGTGTATCTGAAACTCACAGGATGTGAGTGTTTGCACAGTTCTGTTCCTCCATGCCATTTTCCTTCTACTCTACCCTCTCTCTTGAAATTCTCCTCCTGGGAAGCCCATAGGGGTCACTTCCATGGCTTGTGTGAAGGGGCGCGGAGAGCACAGTTTGACACTGGCCTCTGCTGCTCAGAGACTCTAAGACCATGTTGGGTGGTGGTGAAGGTTAAACAATTCACTGTTCAGGAGTATCTGACAGAAGGCCTGGCAGGTTGCAAGCACTCAGCTATTTCTTCAGTTCACTTTCTCTCTTACCCTGCGTTTTTTGTTCTTGATTTTGCCATCTGCACAATTCCTAGAAGATCTTTCAACTTCTGAGAACTAGATGAGTTTATCATCTGGTTCATAAATTAGTAAGATATTTCAACATCCAAACTGATGGCCCTCCCACTTCCTTGGTTTCACGATTCCTATCATGCTCTATTTTAACTACTTTTACTTGCACATCTTCATCCCCCGCGAGAACTTTACTCCAACTTTTTCACTGACTATCTCCCTCTGGACCTGAACTACCTCTCCACAACACCAGATTTATAGAATTACCACTTACGATGTGGTCTTTTACTTTTAATGAGGACTGAGTAGGGGCAAAAAAGCTATACGTGCAATACAGAATAACATTTCATAGAAAAAATAACTCCAAATGATATCGAAGGCCTATATATCATGTTGCTCAATATTTCTTATTTAGATATTTACCTGATAAATGAATCTCGGAGTATGAAGCCAAGAAAACGCTTGCCTCCTTCTCTGATCTGGCCAACATCTTTTAAGCAGAGAATAGGACTTAAAAAACTCAGTTTTCCCACTTTGCCTTGGCTGTTGGGAAGATCAGGACCTCTCTTCTTTCCCTCCCGCCCCCTTCCTTTCTTCTTTTCTTTCTTCCCCCTTTTATAAAAGTATAACATTTTTCTTACTTTAATTCTTCTAGTATAATTATTCTTTCCCTTTTCCTTTTTATTACTTAAAATTTGGAGGTTTATTGTTTCTGGATTTTCTACAGACAATCTTTTTAAAAAATTTGATGTAAGGAGAGTAAATAAACACAACCTGGGATAATATTGGCCTAACTGGCTCCCTTGGACCCAGACTTATCCAAGCAGAAGGGGCAGATGGGTGATGAGGGAGCAGGTCTATGGTGGAGATGGATGAGTCTTTCCAGCAGTTCTCCAAAAGTGCCAAGGCACCTCTCCAGGACTGCCATGGAGGCCTGGAGGCTGCTGTGAGCACAGCCCACTAACTTGGTCTATCTTAGATATGGCGTTTTATGGCTAACAGAAATCTGTCAGCGACTGTATTTTGCTTCAGGTATGACAGGACATCTTTGCTCCAGAGAAAGTAAATTCTTTTGGGGAGCCCCTCAGGAATCTGAGGTCTTTTTAATTAATTAAGATATTTTGTCCAATACACTTCCTGTGTGTTTAGTCATCATGAGGCATTGTGCTAGATTTTGACATGCATCAGTTCATTAGATTCTCACCATAATGCTGTGAGATAAGTATTATTAGTAGCTGCATTTTATAAATCAGGAAATTGACTCTTAGAAAGGTTAAATAACTTGCCCCAAACCAAACAGCTAAGAGTTTGGCCCAAAATCACCTATTTGAAACCTAAACCCCCAACTACCTTAGGATCTCTCAAGATGGAATGAAACAAACCAAGTCTCCTAGTTTCTCCGGGTGGTGGATCATGCAGACCCAGGGGACTCCAGACTCCTGACCTTTCCTAGCTGGACCTGACAAGGGCTCTGGAGACTTTGGCATCGACCCATGAGGCAAAGAGCCGAGCAGAAGACACTGCATGGCTGGCATATGCCTAACTGTATGAATTCTGCTCACCAGCTATATCAAGTACCAGTATGTATTTCAGTCTGACTGCCTGGGGAGAAGACAACTCAAGGTCTCCTTGATATACCTCTCACCTAGAAGTCCGGGTGAAAAAGCAAGTCCAGTTTTTTATGCTTCTTTTAAAATTCCTCTACAGCTCTTACTCTTTCATTGTCCCTTCCATCTGAAATACCTTGTCTCTGTCAGACCATAAAACGGAGTGGCTTATAAACTATGCTGAAACTTGAAGGAAAAAAAAAAAGAATGCATTTTTAAAGCATATCCCCAGATAAATCTGAAATCAAATCAATTTGAACAACAGTCATGCTACAAATGTCACTGGATTCTCAACTACATTTGATTCATAGGCCTTTTATTTTTCCCAACTGAATTCTAACAATGATTTTTAATTAGGAAGACATAATATTGTCTTAAAATTTATTCACTGCTTCATAAGACAAAGAAAAGAAAAGGACAAAGACTTCTGGTGGTAAGAAAAAAGATCTCAAATCATCAACATGCCAAATATTTATTTTCCTTCTGAAACAAAGTTATTGATTTCCAAATAAAGAATCCATTTAGGGCCAAATATGCCATTCAAATTATAATTGCTTTTTCATGCTAAACTTAGAATAGAAGAATGTATGCATTAAAATGTTAACAATTCTAGAAGCAAACATTTTGCCCATGATACACACTACACTAAAAATACTCTCGCATAACGGAAAAGACAGCATTGCTGATCCAGTATCAGTTGAATATCTGGTTCTTGCTTGTTAGTTTGAGATGGGTTTTTTAGTGGTGGGATAGATTTATATCATACCCATGCCTGTCTGCACTCTTACCCAATCATTCCCACAGTTCTTTGATGAAATGCCAAAGCTGGGTCAGGGATGCTTGTTTCAGAGCAGACAGAATCCAACTGGCGCAGAATAAGAGGATTTCCCAGATTTCGATCTCATGAGCAGAATATTCCAGCTATAACCCCAAATATCCATATCATTTAGAAGTTAAAAAGGGAGCCCACAACCTATATCTCGAATCATTTGGCTGGCATTAAACTACTAACTACTCCAATTTATATCAGAGGAGAGTTATCTTCAATACACAAGCCTTTTTAAACCTTACTATAGGCTAGCTATGAGTTACAGAAGTGCTTAGTAACTGATTCTACCAAAATGATTGACCAGGTTTTGTGTATAATAGAAATTTCTGAAGAGAATTCAGTGCAACACCAATTCGTTAGGATGCTAAAAGATGACACTTTCAGTAAAGTAATCCATGACTCTCTGAGCTTGAGAAATATAGTGTTAAATGCAAGTAATCAGGGTTTTTAGTGTAGAATGTCTACACTGTTACAGATACAGACTAAGTGATGACCAAGCCTGTATCTAATTAATCTTTTCCTTTTATGTTTGAAAAAATGGATTTATGAGAGCCTCTACTCAGAAGCCATCTTTGTCTTATGCCAAAAAGGTGTTGCAAACAAACACAGATTTCTTACTGATTTCAAAGAGCCTGATCTGTTTGCTTTACCGTCAATTACCTGAAGGCCATCTTAATTTTCCAATTACTTGTCGCTATTTCTGTTTTAGCAACATGCTCAGAGACAGGGATGATTTCTATTGAGTATAATGGTGAAGTGCTTCTTTCACTCTTACTCTGCCCAGGTAATGCCAGTAGGTCGGTTTAGTCTGAATTCTCTTTTTTTCTCTCTCTTTTTTTAAATTTCTTTATGGAACCTCCTCACATACTCTTTTGTGCAGTGGATTGATCATGTAATTCAAGAGAGAAGAACAATGAGTCGTTTCAAGAATGGGTCAAAGTCTGGACTGGTGGAAACTGATGGAGAAAGTCCATGCAACGTAGGAACTTACTAAGTTGGTGAATGTTTTCCTACCAGGCTCGAAGACACAGGTTAACTCTAGCAACAATTCCAAGAAATTATAGTATGTAATTTTCAAAATGGCAACATAGAATTGAAAACAAATAACGTAAGTGGTAAAATCATAGGAACTTATAGGAGAATTGAATTTGTGATTGTAAGACCCTGCACAGAAAGACTGTCATCCAAACTCATCTTGTGACAGTACTCATACATTAAAAGTAAAGGAGGGAAACTACCATTTCCCAGGTAGCCTCTCTCAATATTTTACAATCCTCATAACTGTGACTCCTTCTACAGTCAAACCAGTATCCAGGGGCTGCCCTGCTGGCACAGTGGTTACGAATTGCCTGCCAATGCAGAGGACACGGGTTCAATCCCTGGGCTGGGAATATCCCACATGCCACAGAGCAACTAAGCCCATGGGCCACAACTACTGAGCTCATGCACTGCAACTACTGAAGCCGGCGCACCTAGAGCCCATGCTCCACAACAAGAGAAGCCACTGCAATGAAGAGTAGCCCCCGCTCACCACAACTAGAGAAAGTCTGTGCTCAGCAACGAAGACCCAATGCAGTCAAATATAAAAAGTAAAAAAATAATAAAATAAATCTTTAAAAACAAACAAAAAAACAGCATCCAGCCTTGAACAGCAGTAGCCATCATCAGAAATAACAAGACTGGAAGAGTCACACTGGAAAAGGAAGGAACTATAGGTCTCAATTTTTAATGATTTGATGAGACTTAATTATATTTCCTATGTCCCTGTTCAGCCACATATGAACTTTACCTGAACTTTGCCACTTTCTCTTTTGTGACTTGACTTCTGGGGAATAGACTCAAACCTTGCTTTCCATATGGTCAAAACTTGTATTTTTGCTTTAGTCTTTTTGATGAATGGGAAAGTCATGAGTCTTTGTCCTGGTTTAATTACCAAATTATCATTAAATTGGGATTACTGATTGTTTTTATGACTTTATTAAGTATCCAAATTATTACTGAATTTTTTATTGAGATAAAATTTGCATAGGATGAAAATGTACTCATTTTAAGTGTGTCATTCAATGAGTTTGGATAAGTATATACTCCTGTGTAACCTCCCACCCCAGTTGAGATATAGAACATTTCTATCACCCTGGAAAGCACCCTTGAACTCCCTTCCCCTCTCTCTAGGCTGATTATATTATTATGATTATAAAATACTATCCTGATTTCTATTCTCATAGATTCATTTTACAAGTTACAGAACTTCATATAAATGGAATCATATAAAATGTACATTTTATAACTGGCTTCTTTTGTTCAGTGTGTTTTTGAGAATGAGAATCCATGTTGCGTGTGTACTAGTAGTTACTGAATTTTTATTGATGAGTACTATTCCATTGCAAGAATATACATCAATTCTCTTGTTAATAAGTAGATGGTTTACAGTTTGGGGCTATTATGAATAAAGGAATAATCATTCTTGTAAGAGTCATTTCATGGACATGTGTTTTAACTTTTCGAACCATATACCTTTTTGTTACCCTTCACTTAAATGTACACAAACACTTAAGTTTTTAAAAGACAATTCATCCAACAAATTTTTTTAAACTTTTTTTAAAATTTATTTATTTACTATTTTTTTGAGGTACACCACGTTCAATCATCTGTATTTATACACATATCCCCGTATTCCCTCCCTCCCTCGACTACCCCCCACCCTCCCCGTCCCAGTCTTCCAAGGCATCATCCATCCTCGAGTTGAACTCCCTTTGTTATACAGAAATTTCCCACTGGCTATCTATTTTACAGTTGGTAGTATATATATGTCTATGCTACTCTCTCACTTCGTCTCAGCTTCCCCTTCACCCCCCACCCCCTCAAACCTCGAGTTCTCCAGTCCATTCTCTGCATCTGCGTCCTTGTTCTTGTCTTGTCACTGAGTTCATCAGTACTATTTTTAGATTCCGTATATATGAGTTAGCATACAATATTTGTCTTTCTCTTTCTGACTTACTTCACTCTGTATGACAGACTCTAGGTCTATCCATCTCATTACATATAGCTCCATCTTATTCCTTTTTATAGCTGAGTAATATTCCATTGCATATATATGCCACATCTTCTGTATCCATTCATTTGTTGATGGGCATTTAGGTTGCTTCCATGTCCTGGCTATTGTAAATAGTGCTGCAATAAACATTATGGTACATGTTTCTTTTTGGATTATGGTTTTCTTTGGGTATATGCCCAGGAGTGGGATTACTGGATCATATGGTAGTTCTATTTGTAGTTTTTTAAGGAACCTCCAAACTGTTTTCCATAGTGGCTGTACCAACTTACATTCCCACCAACAGTGCAAGAGAGGTCCCTTTTCTCCACACCCTCTCCAACATTTGTTGTTTCTAGATTTTGTGATGATGGCCATTCTGATCGGTGTGAGGTGATACCTCATTGTCGCTTTGACTTGCATTTCTCTGATGATTAGTGATGCTGAGCATCTTTTCATGTGTTTGTTGGCCATCTGTATGTCTTCTTTGGAGAAATGTCTATTTAGGTCTTCCGCCCATTTGTGAATTGGGTTATTTGCTTGTTTGGTACTAAGATGCATGAGCTGCTTGTATATTTTGGAGGTTAATCCTTTGTCTGTCGTTTCATTGGCAACAATTTTTTCCCATTTTGAGGGTTGCCTTCTAGACTTGTTTATGGTTTCTTTCATGGTGCAAAAGCTTTTAAGTTTCATGAGGTCCCATTTGTTTATTCTAGATTTTATTTCCATTATTCTAGGAGGTGGGTCAAAAAGGATCTTGCTTTGATGGATGTCATAGAGTGTTCTGCCTATGTTTTCCTCTAGCAGTTTGATAGTGTCTGGCCTTACATGTAGGTCTTTAATCCATTTGGAGTTTACTTTTGTGTATGGTGTTAGGAAGTGTTCTAATTTCATTCTTTTACATGTAGCTGTCCAATTTTCCCAGCACCACTTAATGAAGAGGCTGTCTTTTTTCCATTGTATATTCGTGCCTTCTTTGTGAAAGATAAGGTGCCCATATGTGTTTGGGCTTACCTCTGAGTTTTCTATTCTATTCCATTGATCTTCCTTTCTGTTTTTGTGCCAGTACCATACTGTCTTGATCACTATGGCCTTGTACTATAGTTTGAAGTCAGGAAGCCTGATTCCACTGACTCCATTTTTCCTTCTCAAGATTGCTTTGGCTATTCGGGGTCTTTTGCGTTTCCATACAAATTATAAGATTTCTTGCTCTAGTTCTGTGAAAAATGCCATTGGTAATTTGATCGGGATTGCACTGAATCTGTAAGTTGCTTTGGGTAGTACAGTCACTTTCACGATGTTGATTCTTCCAATCCAGGAACATGGTATGTCCCTCCATCTGTTTGTGTCGTCTTTGATTTCTTTCATCAGTGTCTTAAAGTTTTCTGCATACAGATCTTTTGCCTCCTTAGGCAAGTTTATTCCTAGGTATTTTATTCTTTTTGTTGCAATGGTGAATGGGAGAGTTTCCTTAATTTCTCTTTCTGCTCCTCCATTGTTAGTGTATAGGAATGCAAGAGATTTCTCTGCATTAATATTGTATCCTGCTACTTTACTAAACTCATCAATGAGTGCTAGCAGTTTTCTGGTAGAGTCTTTAGGGTTCTCTATGTATAATATCATGTCATCTGCAAAGAGTGACAATTTTACTTCTTCTTTTCCAATTTGGATTCCTTTTATTTCGTTTTCTTCTCTGATTGCTGTGGCTAAAACTTCCAAAACTATGTTGAATAATAATGGTGAGAGTGGACACCCTTGTCTTGTTCCTGTTCTTAGAGGGAATTCTTCCAGTTTTTCTCCATTGAGAACGATGTTGGCTTTTGGTTTTTCATATATGGCTTTTATTATGTTGAGGTAATTTCCTTCTATGCCCATTTTCCGGAGAGCTTTTATCATAAATGGATGTCGAATTTGGTCAAAAGCTTTTTCTGCATCTATTGAGATGATTATGTGGTTTTTATCCTTCAATTTCTTGATATGTATCACATTGATTGATTTGCATATATTGAAGAATCCTTGCATCCCAGGGATAAACCCCACTTGATCATGGTGTATGATCTTTTTAATGTGCTGTTGGATTCTGTTAGCTAGTATTTTGTTGAGGATTTTGGCATCTACATTCATCAGTGATATTGGTCTGTAATTTTCTTTTTTTGTAACATCTTTGCCTGGTTTTGGTATCAGGGTGATGGTGGCCTCGTAGAATGAGTTTGGGAGTGTTCCACCTTCTGCAATATTTTGGAAGAGTTTGAGAAGGATAGGTGTTAGCTCTTCTCTAAATGTTTGATAGAATTTGCCCTTGAATCCACCTAGCCCAGGGCTTTTGTTTGTTGGGAGATTTTGAATCACTGCCTCAATTTCCATATTTGTGATTGGTCTGTTCATAGTTTCTATTTCTTCCTGGTTCAGTCTTGGAAGATTGTATTGTTCTAAGAATGTATCCATTTCTTCCAGGTGATCCAATTGATTGGCATATAGTTGCTTGTAGTAGTCTCTCATGATCTTTTGTGTTTTTGTGGTATCTGTTGTTACTTCTTTTTCCTTTCTAATTCTGTTGATTTGCATCTTCTTCCTTTTTTTCTTGATGAGTCTGGCTAATGGGTTATCAACTTTGTTTATCTTCTCAAAGAACCAGCTCTTAGTTTTATTAATTTTTGCTATTGCTTCCTTCTTTTTCATTTATTTCTGCTCTGATCTTTATGATTTCTTTCCTTCTGCTCACTTTGGGGTTTCTTTGTTCTTCTTTTCTAATTGTTTGAGGTGTAAAGTTAGGTTGTTTATTCAATATTTTTCTTGTTTCTTAAGGTAGGACTGTATTGCTATAAACTTCCCTCTTAGAACTGCTTTTGCTGCGTCCCATAGGTTTTGGGTTGTTGTGTTTTCATTGTCATTTGTTTCTAGATATTTTTTGATTTCCTCTTTGATTTCTTTAATGATTTCTTGGTTGTTTAATAGTGAATTGTTTAGCTTCCATGTGTTTGTATTTTTTACAGTTTTTTTTCTGTAATTGATATCTAGTCTCATAGTGTTGTGGTCTGAGAAGATGTTTGATATGACTTCAATTTTCTTGAATTCGCTGAGATTTGATTTGTGACCCAAGATGTGATCTATCCTGGAAAATGTTTCGTGTGCACTTGAGAAGAAAGTGTAGTCTGTCGTTTTTGGATGGAATGTCCTATAAATATCAATTAAGTCAATATGGTCTAATGTGTCATTTAAAGCTCGTGTGTCTTTATGTTCTGTTTGGATGATCTGTCCATTGATGTAAGTGGGGTGTTCAAGTCTCCCACTATTATTGTATTACTGTCCATGTCCCCTTTTTATGGCTGTTAGCATTTGCCTTATGTATTGAGGTGCTCCTATGTTGGGGGCATAGATATTTACCATTGTGATATGTTCTTCTTGGATGGATCCCTTGATCATTAGGTAGTGTCCTTCCTGTCTCTTGTTATAGTCTTTACTTTAAAGTCTAATTTGTCTGATATAAGTATTGCTACTCCAGCTTTCTTTTGACTTCCATTTGCATGGAATATCTTTTTCCATCCCTTGACTTTCAGTCTATATGTATCCCTTGGTCTCAAGTGGGTTTCTTGTAGGCAGCATATAGAAGGGTCTTGTTTTTGTATCCATTCAGCCAGTCTGTGTCTTTTGGTTGGAGCATTTAATCCATTTCCATTTAAGGTGATTATTGACATGTGTGTTTCAATGACCATTTTCTTAATTGTTTTGGGTTTGTATTTGTAGGTGTTTTCCTTTTCTTGTGTGTCCTACTTAGAGAAGTTCCTTTAACACTTGTTGTAAGGCTGGTTTGGCGGTGCTGAATTCTCTTAACTTTTGCTTGTCTGGAAAGCTTTTGATTTCTCCATCAAATCTGAATGAGATTCTTGCTGGGTAGAGTATTCTTGGCTGTAGGTTTCTCTCTTTTAGGGCTTTCAGTATATCCTGCCATTCCCTTCTGGCCTGCAGAGTTTCTGTAGGAAGGTCAGCTGTTATCCTTATGGGTTTTCCCTTATATGTTATTTGTTGCTTTTCTCTTGCTGCTTTTAATATTTTTTCTTTGTGTTTAATTGTCATTAGTTTGATTAATATGTGTCTTGGTGTATTTCTCCTTGGGTTTATTGTGTATGGGACTCTTGGACTTGGCTAATTATTTCCTTTCCCATGTTGGGGAAGTTTTCTACTATAACCTCTTCAAATATTTTCTCAGACCCTTTCTTGTTTTCTTCTTCTTCTGGGATGTCTATAATTCGAATGTTGGTACGTTTGAGGTTATCACTGAGGTCTCTGAGGCTGTCTTCTAGTCTTTTTATTTTTTTTTCTTTTTCCTGCTCTGTGGCAGTTAGTTCCCCCATTCTATCTTCCAACTCACTTATTCGTTCTTCTGCCTCAGTCATTCTGCTGGTTATAGCATCTAGAGTATTTTTAATTTCAGTTATTTTGTTATCCATTGCTGTTTGTTTTTCTGAGTTCTTATGAACTGTTTCTTGTACTTTCTCTACTTTGTTATTGAGATTTTGTATCATTTTTACTATCATTACTCTGAGTTCTTTTTTAGGCAATTTTCCTATTTCCTCTTCATTTATTTGGTCTTGTGGGTTTTTTTCTTGCTCCTTTGCCTGCATGGTGTTTCTTTGTTTCCTCATGGTTGTCCAAACTTTTGGGGTTGCTTGTCCCGGTGATAGAGGGGTTTATAGAAGCCTGTCCAAGCCCCAGACTAATGTCCGAATGTTGGGTTAAAAAAATACTAAGTCCTCCAGAAAGTCAAATCTCTGAGCTTAGTGCATCCATTGTGTGCTGGGTTACTTCTGCTACCTCTTGATGTTTTATATGGGTTACAGAGAAGTCAATTCTTTACTTGATAACTCAAAGGGTACCTTCCACTAGGCCAATTCTGAAACCCATCTGTTTTCCTCAGCCTCTGTTCCTTTCTTGTTGTGACTTAAAGATCATGTAGGAGTTCAGAGTTCACAACTGTACCACATCTGGACTCCTGTGGAGACAAAAAGTCAACTCTAAACAGCTCTGGATACAATGGTGAAGCCCATTAAACAAATATTCATCAAACAAATATTTATCTGAGATGGGCACAGTTCTAAGTGCTGAGGATACAACAGTGAACAAAAAAAGAATCTCTGTTCTTGTGGAGCTCATTTTCTGGAGAGGAGACTAAAAATAGGCAAGGTAAATAAGTAAAAAATATATAGCGCAGCATATGGCAATACGTATTATGGAGTAAAATAAAGCAGGGGAGGAGGATAGTGATGTTGGGGTGGTCAGGGATGCTGGCACTGAGAGGACGGCATTTGAGCAAAGACTTGAAGGAGGTGAGGGGCAAGTCATCTGAATACCTGGGGAAAGAGCATTCCAGGTAAAAAGGAGCAGCACAAAGCCCTTGAGGCAGGAGTGTATCTGGTGTAGTCAATGTGCACAGGTGAGGTGAGCGCTGCAGGGATCTGTGAGAGATGATGGGTAGTGAGGACACCTAATAGGTATGATAATACTTCAGTTAGCAATATATTGCCTCTCAGCTCTGAATTCACTCTTTTTGCATGCTTTGTGAAATTGGATATGGGCCCTTTGAATATTTTTTCCTTGCCATCTCATACTGAGGCTTTGTCAATAGAGGGCACCGAACAGGATCAGAATATTGGTGACAATGAAGTCTGGGGAAAAGATATGTGGTTGGATTTCTCTGAATGGGCACGGACTGTGAAGATATTTGTATCCCATCTGAATGCTTATCAAAAGGGATTCACTGCAATGGAGATTTTTTTTTTTCAAGATTAGAACATTTTATTGATTGATTTATTTTCCCCTGTCCTTTTTTTTTTTTTTTTTAATTTATTTTTTTTGGGGGGTACACCAGGTTCAATCATCTGTTTTTATACACATATCCCCGTATTCCCTCCCTTCCTTGACTCCCCCCACCTCGAGTCCCCCCCACCCTCCCCACCCCAGTCCTCTAAGGCATCTTCCATCCTCGAATGGATACAGAAGATGTGGCATATATATACAATGGAATATTACTCAGCTATAAAAAGGGATGAGATGGAGCTATATGTAATGAGGTGGATAGAACTACGATCTGTCATACAGAGTGAAGTAAGTCAGAAAGAGGACAAATATTGTATGCTAACTCACATATACGGAATCTAAAAATGGTACTGATGAACGCAATGGAGATTTTTAATAGTCAGGTGGACAAAATTGCTCACTCTTTGGATGTCAGCCATCCCAGTGCTCAACAAGCCCATGATGAAGGCGGTCATGGTGACAGGGATGGAGGCTATGCACGGGCTCAACAACACAAACTTTCCCCTATCGAGAATGATCTGTCTAATGTTACTGTTGAGTACCTAATTTGCAAAAGGCAATACCATGATTGAGACTTAGACATGACACCACGCCCTGTGGGAAGTGGCTGGCCACCTGGTGGCAGGTTGCTTACATTACACCTCTTTTACTGCAGAGGCAGCAGAGATCTATCTTCACAGGAACCACACCTATTCCGGATATGGACTGGCCTTCTCTGTCCATAATGTTTCTGCCAGCATTTCTAGCCGAGGACACTCAGGTTGCCTTATCCACCGTCATGGCATTCCGCACAGTGTTCAGTGTGAGCAAGGAACTCATTTACTGCAAAAGAAGTGCAGCACTGGGCTCACACCCATTGCATTAACTGACCTTACCACAGACCCCATTATCTGGAAGCAGCTAGCCTAATTGAAAGGTACAATGAAGACGCGCTTATGATGCCAGTTGGGAGACAATATCTGAACAGAAGGGGTTCTGTAATACAGCACAGAGTATATTATTTGAATCAGAGACTACTATATACTGCTGTTCCCAGAGCCAGAATACGTAGGTCCAGGAATCAAGTGATGGAAGCAGGAGCGGCTCCTCTCACTACCGCACCTAATAACTCACTCACAGAAATTTTGCTTTTTGTCCTGCCAACATTGAGCTATGCTGGCTTAGACTTCTTAGTCTTCAAGGGAGAATGCTTCCACCAACAGACACAGCAATGGTTCTACACAACTGAAATTTATGAGACCACCATGCAGAAATTCTGAACTCCTTATACCACGGAACCAATAGCTCTACTGCATTTGTGTTTTTGTCTATTCCACACAATACTTCTGATATTCCGTCTCTAAAATTTCCAATCTCTCTTCATTCCTCAAAACACAGCTCAGATCACTGTGCTTTCACTAGGCCTTGCAATAGCTCCCCAGCTCCCAGAGATCTCCCCCTTATATAATAAATACTTATACACCTTATAATCTCACCGATAATGTTGTATTATCACTTGTAATTATTAGCAGTTTTCCAGTGTTTGTATTTTATTCCCCTCAGCTGACTGCAGCTTTGTTTGAAGCAAGAGTTGGGTCTTTATGCTTCTGCGTACACCCCATAATAGTGAGTGCCGACCCACGAGCCACGCTATCATAGTCTGCAGCAAAGGGGGAAAAATAAGGATTATGCAGGCAGGACTTTCAAAAGCTAATATATTCAATCTAGAGAATTATCCTTTATTTATGCCCTTTATACTTATGTCAATATGCTCCTTTTTTGAAATTATAATAATAATAGACGATAGGGTTTTCTGAAATCTTTCTTTGACAAAATTGAAAAATCAGAAGCTCTGTATCTGTACACCCAAATGTGAGGGATGATAAAACCCCAAAGCCTAAAAAATAGTGCACATAACCGTTAGTGCAATACCTTTCGGGACAGTGGTTTAATATGTGTTTACTCACTTGGGATTTCATTAATCAGTGATAACGTGTCCTTGAAGAGCTGATAGCATCTTAAATTCTCTTTGTTCAGAAATTTCCACTTGTACCAAATGTTGTAAGAGACATGCAGATCTGGCTTCGATTCTGTTCATACGATTTTGAGATAATTCGGGGGAGGAAAAATATCTTTCTTAATTATCTGGCATTATGCGATTGTTACACTGGATTATTTGGGGGGGGGTGGTGGCTAATGCAACACAGACGCAAGAAAACATGTGAGAAAAAAGAGAATGATTCAGAAGGTAAGACAGCATAAATTTCTGCATCTTTTATAAAACTGCCATCAATCTGTTAATATTGCTCATTCCTTATATATCCCTGGGAGAAGCTCCTCTTAGAATTTAACGTTAGGAAAAATCTTGTGTGTGTCCCAAAGAACAAACTGCGTTCTTTTATCAGATAATGTGAACTACGTAATTTATAATGTTCCTCTTTTCGCCTTGGCTGCCAAGAAGTTCAGTACTAAATCTAATTCTCCGTTGCATTAACCTGTCTTCTCAGTGGCTGCTGATGTAAATCTCTCCCTCCTCTCTCTGGTTCTTAGTCTTTTTTTCCAGATTTTTAACAACTGTTTACGTGTATATGTTCTTTAGGTACTTATCTCAATGGCTTCATGCCGAGCAGGAAAGGTAAAAACAATAAATGCATCATCAGTACACAGAATTCTCCATGTTGCTAGGAAAACTGGGTGCTCACACAGAAGGCAAGCACAACACACATTTTGCTATTCCCATGTCAGCACTTGCACACCATCCTAATCCCTGTGAATTTATTTTGAGTAATTCCTTTTCTTTCCTCACACCAGTAAACAAGTGGCTTCATTTGCTCAGAACAAAACGATGGCAAGTTCACGTGGCCTGCCCTGTTTATCTGGCCATTTTCTGTTTAGATGGAGGAAGCCCAGCCTAGGTTAGCTTCGAACGTGAGCCCAGCTTTGAATTTGACCGTCAAAGGACTTCTCTTTTTCAATAGGAAGCTGCAGTGCAAACTGGACAACTATCAGCAACTCCCTCGTGACCACAGTTCTTGTGTGCCATCAGACTGTGTCATAATCCCTGGCACTGTGATTTAAATGATTCAGAACAATGGATTTTTTTGAATTTAGAAGCAAGTTAACTTGATAACACTAACCTTTTTGTGTACAAAAGAGGTGGTTTAAACTGGAAAATTTCGTGTTAAAACTCAGCGGGGGTGGGGCGGGGGCAGAAAACAACAGATTTAAATTTTGGCTCTATCATGTTCTAACTCTGTAGAGTGACTTGTGCAGGTTATTTAACTTCCTGTGCTTCTGTTTCTTCCTCTATAAAATGGGCAAAATGGGAGTAACTGGGTGGAGGAAAAAATGATGTATAGTAGCACAGGTAAATATAACTATATATATAGAGAGAGAATATGTATCATGTATTAAAGTATTGTGTGCAAATGATATACATATAAGTACGTAAAGCATTTATCATGGTCCCAGGCAGGAGTTAGCTGTTATTACTATTTTAGAACTATAGAAATATAATCATATATAATATGTATTACAAACAGATATTTTAAACATTTACTTTCTCAATATGCTATACACAATTTCACTTGAGCAGTAGGTGAGATAAAAAATGTAAAAATCTTCTCACCACAAAAAAATATTCTTTATTATTTAAACTGTGACACACTTCAAGTTCCTTGTAGTCTATAGTGTTGGATCCACTTATTCGTGTGTGCCCTGCTTGACTGGAGCACTTACTGAACAGCAGATGTTCAATAAACATTGACCTGGAATAATCTGAATTCTGAACAGCGGCTATTCAAAGGCTGTATTTATTGAGTGCCAAGGATGCCCCAGACACTGGTGATACAGAGATAAATAAAACATGGGTTCTGCATGCAAGGGGAGCACACCCTAGTGGGGGAGGCAGACATGTAAAGAGACAGCTGCACTCGCAGGGAAGTAGCATGTGTGAGAAATGTGTGGGGCTCGGGGGCACCAAGTGGGCACTGAGACCCCTGGGGAAGGGTGGGTGTCAGAGGAGGTTTTCCTGGTAGTGGGATCATGAATCTTTACATTCCCTCTGCTCTGTGTTTGAGGTTTAGGTACTACAGTCAGCCAGTAAAAAACCAAGCATAAACAGGGCCAAATTACCCTTGAAAAATATCTTACTTTCTCATTAAGTATATATAGAATAAATCCTTTACAGATACACATCTCCACATGTGTGAACTAACTCTGGTAATGTAAAGTATAGAACAGTAAGTACACAAGCAATATTTTACAGGATTTTAGTTTAAAAATCATTATTATTATCTTGCTGAAGTTATAACATTCAATTCAATTAACTTAAATGTCAATGTGATGAGATTCTGCTCATGAGCCAATGAAAGACACTGCACTGTTATTACATTTACGACCCTAGTTTGCAAATGTTTCAACAGAGAAATAAAAGCAACACTGGGGGAAAAAGATTTATGTCCATTCTTAAAATGGAATGCATTATTATAATGTAGTTGTCAGTATGAGTGACAATAAAATTTTACTTACCAATGTGTAGGCTACAGCATAGAAATGTGTCTATTTTTATGCTATAGACTTTCTGTCAAGTAACCAAGAAAACGTCTTTATCCTTCTATGTCTGGAATGTTATGACTCCAGGAAGACATAAATATAGCAGGCACCAATCTAAACTGTGAAGACCAAAACACTGAGATGATATTTCATCAACAATCAAGAATATTTAAAGCAAATGTTTCTATAGTGGATTTAGGTATATAAAATTCTTAAAGGGCTGTTGTGGGGGAAAAGAAGAGATGATATATGTGAACAAATTCATAAAACAGTTAGTTAACACATTCCTAGCAGGTTATTTTCTCAGAGAGGAGGCCCAAAGTTTAAATCATAAGAATAATACCTGCTTTTCTTCTAGAATCAATGTTATAATACAAGGCTATGTTTCTGAGTAAGGGCCTGGTTTTCAATTCTTTATCACAATGGTCCCCTGAGATTATATAAATGCCTGTACACTATGAAGATTTTAAAATAATTAAAAATCAATTAGGCAGGCATCAAAGTAATGACATAAAATTATATTTAATGATACAGTAGCATAAGGTATTATTCAGTGAGCTCATCTTTTTTTCTCTATAAGTTCTAGGTTACACTGCAACAAATGAGAAATTCAAATAATTCTTTTCACCAACTTGTATTAAAAACATTTTTCAAACACAGAGAAAAAAATGAGAAAGTAGAACATCTTAATTGTTCTAGATTCACTCATTACCTAGATTCAACAAATTTTTTTAATGTGAAAACCATTATGTACAACAATTATACCTCCTCATGAGTATATATACCTTTTACTCACGCCTTAAGTTACATATCATAAAATTCAACCATTTTAAGAATACGAATCAATGACTTTTTAGCCATTTATAAAGTTGTGCAGCCATCACCAAAATCCAATTTTAGAACATATTCCATCATTCCCCTCAAATTCCCTTGAGCCATTTTCAGTGTATGCTAAGTCCTTTGCATTTTCATGTAAATTTTAGGATTAACTTGTCAGTTTCTTAAAAAAAAAAGAAAAGAAAAGAAAATCACATTGGAATTTTGTTGAGTCTAGAAACCAATTTGGCAAGATTGCCATCTTAACAACTATATTATTTTCCCATTGCTTTTGTAACAAATGACCACAAACTCATTGGTTTAAAACAACACAAATTTATGATCTTACAGTTCTAAAGCTACGAGCTCCAAAATCAGTCTTACTGAACTAATTTTAAAGGTGGTAGCAGATGTGGTTCCCTGGGAGTCATGCCCAGTTGTAGCACCTGGTGGCTGGGACAGTAGGTTACAAAGGGCACTAGAGAGGCTTACTATTGGGTTGGCCAAAAAGTTTGTTCGAGTTTTTCCACAACATTTTACCGAAAAACCTGAACGAACTTTTTGGTCAACCCAATATGTAGTAACAAGAAGGCAAATCATAACCCCCAGGGAATACAGAAATTATTTGGAGATCCAGGTAGGTTACTCAGTTTTGGAGACACCTGAGATCCTACTCATAGACTGCTGTCCAGGGAGAAGATCCCTCTGAGGAGTAACTCAGGTTTGGAAAGAGTCTCAGAAAGTCTCAAGAGGTAGCATGGTCTTAGTAGGAAAAGCATGGGTGGTAAAATCAGAAAGCTGTGGGTTTATTTATTAAGAATTGTGCACTGATGAAATAATATACATATAGCTCTCAGTACCAAGTAAGCCATCTAAACCTTCTCTTTATTTTCCCACTTCCACCAGGAGCCTCATCTAAGCACCTGGATGTTTTGCAAAGTGAACCTGCATTTACAATAGAAAACTCAATCCTTTCCTGAATTTCACTTTCTCCTCTTTGAATTTAGCCACAATTTTACATTCTAGTGTTTAAAGCTTCCAAGGGTTAATTTTCAATGCATACAAACTCAGTAGGCCACAAAGGGCCGACTTTTTTTTCTAATTCCACAGAAGTTAGTTGACTCTGTTTCAGTCTCTTTGATATGAGAAAGAAGATTTACTCTGTTTTTCAATGGAAACCATACATTTTCTTCCCAGCTGAAATTATTACATTCTATGATGTGGAACTTCGGTGCTTCAAGTATTCATTTGTCTTGGCAGTAAAGCTAATCTAAATTGCATTCAGAAGAGAATTTTCACCTCATAGGAGGAGGGATGGGCTTCTATTTGGTAGACAACTCAGTTCTATTATGAGGATTTTAATTCTTCCCTAATAATGTTGAGGGATAAAGCATATGACGCAGCACTCAAACTGCAAAATAATCTGGATGCTGTGTAACTTGCCCAGTACCCCAAATCACCACCTCCCAATATTCATCAAAGGCCCGGTTCACAGGCAATATTTACTGCCTGCTTTAATGATAATTAGTGCAACTATTTCTCTAGATCAGCAGTTTCAAAACTTTTTGGAGTCATGGACTGTTTTGAACATTTGCCAAAAGCTACAGATTCCAACTCCAGGCAAAAATTCTGTAAACTGATATATATAATATTTTTCAATCAATATCCTCTATTGCCCTGGAAACTGATTTCCTTCATATAGATAGAACAGGAAAATGTTGCCCAGAAAGAATTATATCTCTCATTCTTGTTTTCCATATAAATATAATTGAATACTTGCTGAAAGAAAAAAATAAAAAAGGTCCAAAACTGCAAACAAAATTAAAAGTAGAAACTACTTCTGAAGGTTTATTTCAGGATCAAGGAGGTTGTTTTTGGCTTATACAAGAAGTTGGAAATGGTGTATTGGTCTTGAATATGTATGACTTTGACCCAAATGCTTTCCAACTTTTCATTTTAACAGCTGAAAATTTTAGAAATGTATATGGTATCAATAGCTCCCTTTGCCAAACAAAGACAAGCTCATTTCTTGGCACTTGAATTCCCTCAAGATTCTTCCAGTTGAACTCACAAAGCATCCTTTTCTTTGTCCGGCGGCATTGTCAGCTTTGTCTGCGGCTCCGTCATGGATGCTGCCTGTATCATCAAGGAAAGGATGTCTTCTGAATCTGCTGTTCGAAATTTTAAGCAAATAATCTGAGCAGAGTATTTTTCTGCAATGTTTGATTGTGTCTTCATATTTCTGCCTGTGCCAAACTCTCTAAGGTTTATTTTCTTTCCTCTGTTTCCATTTATAGAAGCACTTTCTCTAGCTTTTAAAAAGTTAGCTTAGTTAGCTTAGTTTTCTATGTCCAATTTTATTTTTCAGAATAGCAAAAACAAAAACAAAAACCCTTGGCCAAAATACTTTTTGTTTTGCTTGTTTTTACAGACATCCCTAACGGTGACCGTATGGGAAGATTTTACTCACTTCAAGGCCAAAAGTATTGCTGAGAAAATCAAATCATGAATGAATACCTTTCTGTCAGATTTTACTGAACAGGCTTTCCTTTTCTCTCTCAAGAAACTGAAATTTCTCCCTGATGCTTCAATCTGCTCTTTAAAGACTTGTCTGCAAGAAAACCAGTGAACTTCTGTTTAGTAGAAAACATTGCTATTTTGTTCTTATTTCTTAACAAAATCATTTGAAAACAAGGTGAATGAAGGCCCTGGCTCTCGTGAAATTGAGGACTGACTCTGAGTAGATGACGACCAAACTTCTTTAAGTCCTTCTGCAGAGTCTCTGAGTGATATCACTGTTGAAGATAGTTATGAGTCATGCATGACATACGGAGCTTCTCTGTTCATCAAAGCAGCAAACCAGATGTGTTACCAAGTCCTGCAAAGGCTCCATCCGCGCCCAGAATATCAAGATTATCCTCACGGGGAGGTTTTCTTGGCAAAGAAACTTGTCACCATTTTGAAGACAGTGAGGGCCTTTGAAGTTTCAAAATAGGGCTCGGGAAAGAAGAACTCTACTTTGAACTGTAGGCCTGCACCCAGCGGCTAAAATTCCGTTGTGGAATGCAGTGGTTTCATCCAGTTGCATGTTGAAAGGAAAGGGTGAGTTGCTGCCAATTCTTCTCTGATGTGCTTAAAAATCTGAGAAGAATCTGGGGGTAGGTGATGTCACTTGAATAAGACACTGCTTCAGATTTCTTCCTCTGTTTCAAGTCACATACTTGCTCAGCTGTTTCCAAGGCACACGGATTAACTAAAGCTTCTCCAGTTGTGCTTGGTAATGTGATAAGCAACTTTATTCAATGCTTCAGAACAAGGTTTTATGTTTGGGAAAATTTCAAGATTTAGTAGAATCCCAAGCCTTTTTCTTAAAAAATTTTTTTCCTCATTGCAGGTTAATGAAGGTTTTCCCCTAGCATTGTTACCTAGCAAACTTGGTTATGAACACCAAATCAAAAGACACATTTGTGTTACTATGCTTCTTTTTCTTGAATATTTTCCAATCTAAGGCAGAGCTCACATAAACATAGAAAGATGTTTAGTAACATAAATGTCAGAGCATGTGCAATAGGAAGTCATGAGACATGATTACATACTCTAAGATCCTGAGTATAAACAATAGTGTCCTTTGCCATCCCACATTTATTTAGAATGAAACAATACCTCAATTTGTAAGTTGACATTATAGGCAGAATGCTCTATGACATACATCAAAGCAAGATCCTTTTTGACCCACCTCCTAGAATAATGGAAATAAAATAGAGAATAAACAAATGGGACCTAATGAAACTTAAAAGCTTCTGCACAGCGAAAGAAACATAAACAAGAAGACAACCCTCAGAATGGGAGAAAACGCTTGCCAATGAAGCAATGGACAAAGGATTAATCTCCAACATATATAAGCAGCTCATGCAGCTTCATACCCAAAAAGCAAATAACCCAATCCACAAATGGGCGGAAGACCTAAATAGACATTTCTCCAAAGAAGACATGCAGATGGCTAACAAACACATGAAAAGATGCTCAACATCACTAATCATTAGAGAAATGCAAGTCAGAGCCACAATGAGGTATCACCACATACATTGGAGAGGGTGTGGAGAAAAGGGAACTCTCTTGCACTGCTGGTGGAAATGTGAGTTGGTACAGCCACTATGGAAAATAGTTTGGAGGTTCCTTAAAAAACTAAAAATGGAATTATCATATGATCCAGTAATCCCACTCCTGGGCATATACCCAGAGAAAACCATAATCCAAAAAGAAACATGTACCATAATGTTCATTGCAGCACTATTTACAATAGCCAGGACATGGAAGCAACCTAAATGCCCATCAACAGATGAATGGATAAAGAAGATGTGGCATATATACACAATGCAATATTACTCAGCCATAAAAAGGAATGAAATTGAGCTAGCTATATGTAATGAGGTGGATAGACCTAGAGACTGTCATACACAGCGAAGTAAGCCAGAAAGAGAAAAACAAATATCGTATGCTAACTCATATATACAGAATCTAAAAAAATGGTACTGATGAACCCAGTGACAGGTTAAGAACAAAGATGCAGATGCAGAGAACGGACTGGAGGACACAGGGTTGTTGGGGGGTGGGGGGTGGCGAAGGGGAAGCTGGGATGAGAGAGTAGCATAGACATATACACTACCAACTGTAAAATAAACAGCTAGTGGGAAGTTGCTGTATAACAAAGGGAGATCAACTTGATGATGGGTGATGCCTTAGAGGGCCAGGACAGGGAGGGTGGGAGGGAGTCGTGGGAGGGAGGGGATATGGGGATATATGTATAAATACAGCTGATTCACTTTGGTATACCTCAAAAACTGGTACAAGAGTGTAAAGCAATTATATTCCAATAAAGAGCTTAGAAAAAAAATAGAGGTAATTAAATTGAAAAAAAATAAGTTGACACTAAAATACATATTTTTAGCAAAGACCATTGTAAAATAGGAATAAATTAAAAAATTTGATTGGGGGATGCCTGTATGCCAATTCACAGAACTCTTGGAAGCCATCTATAAGGGGCTGTGTACCTCAGGTCAAGAACCTCTGGCTGAATTCTTTAAAACACACCTCTGGATTAAGTCAGATCAACCACAAGCTATGCTCTTAACCCGCTTTCAAATGGCTCGCCACAGGACTGCTTCTACTGAATGATGACGTCTCCAATTTAGAGTAAAGGTCACTGTAGGAAACAGTCTCATAAAGCTTGTTGCTGTGCTAACTATATAGATATTATGAAAGATGTTTTCGTCATATTACACAGTTTTCTCTCTCTCCCTGACAGCCACGGGGAAAGTTTATTTTTATCTTATGGACACCTTGAAACACAAAGTGAATCATATTTCCCTTCATAGTGGTTTTGAGAAGATTTAGAACCATATTTGTGGGCCACCAAAAATACTGAGTCAATATTTTTGAAATCTTGATGGCTCAGAGCTAGTTCAAACTGTTATTTCAAAGCTGCCAGCTATTTTATGATTCATTTTTGAGGACTATTTTATATGTTAAGAAAAATACTTTCACTTATCTTTTGCAAAGGTAAAGCCAAAAATCTTATTTCAGAATGGAGAACTTTGGATAATAGGGGAGCTAAATTTCTCTGAATACTAATGTGAAACTTTGCCCTTTT
The DNA here is from genome assembly GCF_030028045.1 of Hippopotamus amphibius kiboko. Lineage (NCBI taxonomy): Eukaryota > Metazoa > Chordata > Mammalia > Artiodactyla > Hippopotamidae > Hippopotamus > Hippopotamus amphibius. The sequence goes on along the minus strand of NC_080187.1, from coordinate 83,917,241 downwards.
TAGGGTACTCACATCTGTGAGGACTATCATGCTATTGTCTAAAAAATAGGCCTGACACTGAAGGTGAGGAAAAAGTAATTTCTTCCCTTCTCATTAGGCCCCAGAGAAAGGTGGGGTCCTAGACTTCCAACAGGGAAATCGGAGTCAAAAAATTCCTCTGTGGAAAGTAAACTGGAGCCTACAACCAGAGTGAGTACAGGAAAAAGCAGAGCTATCTGGCAAGACAGCACTGCATGTTTTCTTCTGAGACACTTATGTTCCTGTTCTTTTGCACCTTTTTGGTTTTTGGTTTCTCTGGTTGTATGTACTCTAAGTACGGCATCTCTTCTTTGTGATTGTCGCTTTAAGGCTAGCACCAGTCTTAACCCTCATACTTTCTTTAGTCCCTGGAAAAGCAATGGAGAAAAAAGTGGACACAGAAAGTATACAGAGATCACAGTTCTGAGTCTAAAGAGAAGACTCAGTATTGCCCACTGTCAGTTTAACCCACTGGGAATTTGGTCCCTCTGCAGTGGCTTTCTGAGAATTTACAGGAATGGGGGTAAGAGGTGGCAAAGAATGGAGAATCAGCTTCTACGCAGTCCTCTACTGGGCAAACACTTTCTAAAGACGTACAAAAACTGACCCACAAGTTGGAGAACTGAGCTCAGTAGTTTGAATAAAGGCAAACATCAAGCAACACTGAATAACATCTGAAAAATACTGCCTTTAAACTCTCCTATTCTGAACTGTGCTCTGCTGAATCAAAAGGCTAGTTAATGCACATAGCTGACATATGATTGCTGTTGGGGATCTCTCAGTTGTATTAGATATGTGGAAAGATTGATGAAAATAATCGCACTCTAAGAGAAACTGGTTAAACATTTGTGACTTAGAACATAAAATGATTAAAAAGTACCTAATACAGAAATTATAGCAATGAGGATTTCACTTACTACTTTAAGAACTACTAGAACATTGAATAGGAATATCATGTTTTCAGCGGGTAAATGTCTTTACTTCTTCAAGATATTGGGATTTGGCAATCGAAACCATTTTATCTATCCCAACAACAACTCGTTGCAAAGACTCTAAGCTTCTGATATCATATGTAGTGTGTCCAGACTGGAATTATTTACAGGCGTAATAAATTTTTTTCTGAAGTGTATACAAACTTTTACAAATTTAATTTTTTAATATGCTCACAGGTTAGGAAATTTATATTGTTAGCATCAATTAAAATAAAAATTTTGTGTAGCATTTTGTAAAGCAAAGAATTGTTTTATAAGCAAAGATTCTTCAGCTAGTTTCTCTACAACCTGTGTGAACTTGCCCAAGCTCCTTCACATTTGAGGGGCTCAGTTCCCTTATCTGTAAAATGATGTATCTTTACTTCATTTTAGCTGTATTTCGAAGGCTACTCCTACTTTCGAGCTTCGTAATACATATAGACAAAAATTGGCCTGTTAAAGCTCTACTCTGTAAAGGGTACTATTTTTCTCGAAAAAGTCAGGGAGGGTCAATGCACCCAGTCTAGAAATTTATAATGTTTTTTTTTCTTTTTTTACACAGGGCTTGGCTTTATGGCAATAATACGTGTTAGTTTAGAAGAGCTGGACTAAAACTGAGAAATTTTTTAAAATTCAATACTTATGAACCATATTGCTAGAGAGGTTTGCTTCCTCTACCAAATTCTACAAAATGCCTGCTAATTAATATTATTGCTACTTGATGATTATTGAAGGATGAATAGCTTCTCATTCTGTGTGTACCATCCTAGGCTATATCTGAGTCTGGTGTTTTCACTATTTTTTTTTAAATTTTACTGTAATATGTTCAAGTGGTTTTTTGGTTTTTCATGTGTTTTTTTAAAATTTATTTTATTTATTTATTGGCTGCCTTGGGTCTTCGTTGCTGCACACGGGGTTTCTCTAGTTGCTGCGAGCAGGGGCTACTCTTCATTGTGGTGTGCGGGCTCCTCACTGTAGTGGCTTCTCTTGTTGTGGAGCACAGGCTCCAGGTGCGTGGGCTTCAATAGTTGTGGCACATAGGCTCAGTAGTTGTGGCTCATGGGCTCTAGAGCACAGGCTCAATAGTTGTGGTGCATGTTGCTTGCGTGGCATGTGGAATCTTCCCAGAGCAGGGCTCAAACCTGTGTCCCCTGCATTGGCAGGCAGATTCTTTACCACTGAGCCACCTAGGAAGTCCCTGTTTTCACTGTTTTGAACACTATTTTATAGTTTAAAAAGGAGACCATGTGTAAGTTTTCCTCTCTTCACATTGTAAAATTTGATATATTTTCATTGTAGAATCTGTGTTAGCCAGACTCTTGGTTGGAAGTGACTAAAATGCAACCCAAATGCACATATGTGTGTGTGTGTGTGTGTGTGTGTGTGTATACACATACATACATATATATATTTATAAAAGAAAATTATGGAATGGGTGAAGGTGGGCTGGCCAAACAGGATGATGGAAATTCTTTCAGGATTCTGTTTTTCAATTCTCATTCCTTCTGTATGTCAGCTTTATCCTTGTGAGTGCCTCTATGGCATGCCAGCTTTATCCTTGTGAGTGCCTCTAAGTGGCAGGGGATGTGGCCACCAGCATCACTGAGGACATATGCTTGTAGCTCCTGGCAAGAAGAGAAAAAAAAGCCCCCAAGAACAGCTCTGATTGAACTGGCTTAAATGACATGCCAATTTCTAGCCCTTCACTGTGGCCGGGTGCATGGGGTATGCTGAATTTCTTATTCTGATAGCAGGGAAGAAGTTCTTCAAAGGAAGAGGAGCTGTACTGCTACTGGAAGAAGGAGGGCAGGGGTCTGGGTAGACAAAAACAATGATAATCATGGTTGATTCATGTGAATGATGACAAAGATGCTTTTATGTATGGAGGACTTTACAACTTAGGAAACACTTTCACATGCACCATGTCTGTTGGTCTTCCCAGAAACCCTATGAAATTTGGTTATTATCCCCATTTTATAGGTGGGGAAACAGGCTCAGAGTTCTGCAGCTAGCACATGCTATAGTGGTAACTAAACACTTCATTAAGATTTAGGATAATTTAAAAGTATCCTTCCAAACGTTAAGTGGGCTTTTCACATTGTCATCCTGTAAACTGACACGGCTCCATGTGTTTTAATATTTCTGAAAAATGTTTATATACCAGTGTTTCTGTTAAGTTCATCCCTGAACATGTGCAAATGACTTGAAAGATTTACTCATAACCTTCCTTTTAGTTCCTTTGCCAAATTTTGCTATTTTTCATCTACATTTCCCCTAATTTCCTGATATTTCCTGTTCTCTGACCAAACCTAACAAGGCAGAGGAGCACACATTGACCAGCCCGATTTCTTCTTCAGATGGTTCAAAACCTCCAACCCCAAGTGTGTAATGACTGTCCCCGTTTAGAGGGATTAAATCTTGGGCACCAGTATTATCTGTGACCTTTTAACTTAGATTCTGTGCTGTTTCATTAAACATACCATTTATTTGTAGGCGCAAGAGGTATCCTGGAAGAGTGAAAATGGGAAGGGATGGTATTTGGATAAATTATGGTTCTAATTTGGGTTACCACTTTCTAATGTGTGATACTAGAGAGGTCAGGGAAGCAGACTCAGCCAGAGTGATGTGGACCAAGAAATGTATCCCGGGTACAGAACCTGCAATCCCTGAGTCTGGTGGTACTGGCATTTGTCTTACTGTCATCCTTACCGTATGTCTGTCAAAATCCTGGATGACTTCCACAACTACCTCAATGAGTTGTTCTGCACCTTTAGTTTCTTTCTATAGTTTCCTTCAGGCTATCTGAGCCACTTACTTTTAAGGTATACTGTACATATTACATTCACCAGTACAAATTTTGAAATCTCTCTTTCACGCACTGTTCTCTCTACCCATACCTCTCATTCTTCCTCCTCGGTTATTCCAGTATTCCTCCAAGTCCTCATCCCACTGAGTTTTTAGTCCTTTGTCCTACTACTTCTCCTTTCCTTACACACTTCATCCTCACTTCTCTTCTTATCTAGCTTAGAGCTTAGAGACCACCAACAGAACTACTCTATTACAAACTCATTTAAGCCCTACACCCCTCTCTTCCTCTATCATAGTTGCCTTGAAAAATCACAACACAGTTTAAACCTACCTATCTGTTTACCCTATGTCAGCACCCAAGCCAAACACTGGAGAGAGAGATAGCACAATGGATGCCCAGTCTTTTGCAGCTAACCTCAGAAGTGACACTGCATCACTTTTGCTATATTCTATTAGAAGCAAATCAGTAAGTCCAATCTATGGTCAAGGGGAGATACTGTGCAATGGCAGGAATACCAGGAGGCAAGGATCACTGGAAGTTATTGAATATTTCAGAGGCTGCCTACTACGTCTAAGTTGCCAGTGACCCATATCTCAGCAATGCCAATGGGCAATTTTCTGCCCTCAGCTCACATGACCTCTCAGTGGGATTAGATACAATTGATTACTTCTTCCTCAAAACACTGAGTCTCTAGGTTTCTGAGACAGCATACTGGTTAAGTTTTTCTTATTAATGACTCCTTCTCCTCTACTGACCTCTAAATACTGGCATGCTTGAAAGCTCTGTCCTTGGCCTTCTCATCTTTATATCTACATTCTTAGGTGATCTCATTCTATTCCACAGCTTTTAATAGCATCTATACGCTGACAAGTCTCAAATCTGTGGCTCCTCCAGTATCTTTCTCATAAGCGCCAGAATCACACGTCCAACAGCTTACTTAACATTTATTTCCACTTGGAGGGCTGATACATATCTCAAACTTCTTATATTTAAAAGAAGAACTATAGGGACTTCCCTGGTGGCACAGTGGTTAAGACTCCATGCTCCCAATGCAGGGGGCCCGGGTTCACTCCCTGGTCAGGGAATGAGACCCCACATGCATGCTGCAACTAAAAATTCGAATGCCACAACTAAGGAGCCCACATGCCGCAACTAAGGAGCCAGAGAGCTGCAACTAAGACCCAACACAACCAAATAAATATTTTTAAAAAATAAATAAAAGAACTATTGCTTTCTTCCAACTCTACCCTCCTCCTCCAACATCTCCTACCCCACTATCCCCTCTGCTCAAGTAAAGCACCCTTAATTTCAGTTGGTGCTTGGCCTTGAGGATAGTTGGTACAACTCTCAGGGAATAGGAGTTTTTATTCTATTCAAGTTTAGATACTTGTGGAGCACGAGCTTTGGATAGACTATTACAGCATATCCAAATAAAAAACATTATTATAATAAGAGCCACTGTTTATAATAGCACCACTGGATACCTGGCATTATTCTAGGTGAATTAAATTTATTTATCACTTTAATTCGGTCCTTGAAACAATTGTAAAACATATCAGTTAGGATTAGGTTCAACTGTAAGTGACAGGAACCCAATAGTGGCTAAAACAAAAATCAAGCTTCATTTTCCTCTCACAGGCCACATGGGCTGGTATGGTAGCTTCACAATCATCAGACTTTGGTGCATGTTGCTCTCCATCCTCCACACAAGGCTATCTGATGGTCCAAGACAGTTGCTCTAGCATCAGCTTTCATAGCCACCTATTTGCCAGCAGGAAGAAAAAAAATGTGTGTGGGGGGGGGTGACAGAAATCCCATTTCTCTTAAGGACACTTCTTGGAAGTTACAAAGTTACTACTTCTCTTCATCTGTTCAGGCTGCTATAGGAAATGACCATAAATTGGGTTGCTTACAAACCACAAAAGGTTGTCTGGAGAATAAGAAGTCCAAGATCAAGGTGTCAGGAGAGTCTGTATCAGTTGAGAGCCCTATTCCTGGTTCACAGATAGCCATATTCTTGTCCTCACATGATGGAAGAGGCAAGGAAGCTCTCTGGGGTCTTTTTTCATAAGGGCACTAATCCCATTCATGAGGGCTCCACCTTTATGACCTAATCACCTCTCAAAGGCCCGTTCCTAATTGGAGATTAGGATTTTAACATGAGTTTTGGGGGGGATACAAACATTCAATCTATAATGCTATTTCTACTTGCAACCTTTGACCAGAACTTAATCTCAAAGCCTTGCTCAGCTGCAAGGGAGACTGGGAAACATAGTCTAATCTCAGTGACCATGTGCCCACCTAAATTCAGAATTTATATTATCCTGTGGAAGAAGAGGAAATAGGTTTTAGAGGACAATTAGTGGTCTGCTACAACAGGGATATAAACACAGGGCTGTGTGGTTCTGGAGATCACAGCCTTTCTGTCTTCCTACCCCCTGCCTCCTGAGCACCTTAGCAGTTAAGGGTTCCAAAGACAGCTTTGCCAAGTGTCCTGGGGCAGCTTGTGTGCCTCTGAAACTCAGCCTCTGACACATATGCTGCAGGCGAGGTCAGTTATTTCCTCAGTTCTTTGCTCCTCAACATTTTGAATACTTTTATAAACTATCCCATATGTTGTAATTATTTGTTTTCAGCTTTTATGAATCAAACATTGGCTAAGTGGTAAATTTATTACATGAATGACTGAATTAATGAACAACCCAATATTGTTTACGTATCTCCAGCACATTGTCTGGCATTTTACAGCTGTTCAACAAATATATGTTTATTGAATAGATGGACGGATGGCTGGCTTGGCTGGCTGGCTGGAAGGTCAACAGCTTTCCTAATTCAACATTTTTTTCTGATTTTGGATAAACACAGCCTTTGCCTTCAGGATTGGGAGAAAAGAAAGGAATAAGGATAAAGAAGATAAGATATATTTACACAAGTTTTTCCATCCCCTACTTCTTTCTCTCTCTTTAGTATTGATGCCACAATCATGAACTTTTCTATCCAAATGGGCCTCCATAATACTTACTAGGAAATGTCCTGAGTATACCACATTCAAGACTGGTGACCAATGTATTAACGTTTCAGAATCTGGGGGTATTTAGAGAAGTTGTAACAAATTTTATTCAGCCAAAGTTTACAAACTTTCTCTTTGTGATGGCTTCTTCACTGAAAACCTAAATAGAATTTTATATTTCAAAGCCCTAAAGATGAAATAAAAAAAAAATCCCTTGCAAGGTAGTATCTGTGAATTCGCAGTTTTTTCAACTTCATAAAGAAGTAAACATTGTCACATTCCCCATGAAAAACTCCAGCAAAAGCCATTGACATGGTTTGACTATAAACATCCAGCAACTAAATGACTTTATCAAGCTACAATCCCTGTGCTCAGCAATTTAGAGGAAGTCAGCAGTTTAACCAAGGATTTTTGTTTTTGTTTTGTTTTTTTTGCTGAGCAATTGGGGGCCAAAAATAAAACATTATTACATCAAACTGCAGACAAACTAAAATCTGAATACATTTGCTATCTTCTCATGGCATTTCTGTACCTAATGAGCACAGCTGAGCCTGAAGGCATCAAGATGTTTCTCACCATTAGGCAATGGGGTAGAGGACTAGCCAATAATTCCTGACGGGCATCGGCAGTTCTACTGTGTAAAGGAGGGGAAAGGTTAGAAGAGGATGTGAGTGTTTTCTAATCAATAAAAGAGAGACCTAATACATTTCTCCGACCTTTTCAAATGCAGGGAAGATGCATTATTTGCATTAACTAGCATGTTGAAAAATTCCTTCTGGATTGCCAAGTGCCTTTCCACGAGTGGTGGGAAATATGATACACAACAATCTGTCAGAAAGAGCCAATTTTTTGAACTTTGCCTTGGAGTACATATAAAATGTGAAACAACTTAGTCGGTTATGTTGCATTAGTCTTTCTAATTGGTAAAAAAGTTAACATTTGTCTAACACTGGTGCAAGGTGCATGGGTTTTCGAGTGCCAGTATGCTTGACATACTGGATGTTGTTAAAAGGAAACACTTTGGGAGGTAACATAAATCATTAACATCTCCAGCAGAGTTATCACTTATTGAACACTAAAATTATTTCATTTAATCTTCACAGAAATCCTTGGAAGGAAGTATCATTTAACAGATAACAAAAATGTGTGCTTGGAGGGATTAAGGAATCTGGCCCCAAACCACAAAGGTACTAAATAATAGAGTTAGGATTTGAACCCAGGTCAGTCTGACTCCCAAGAGCCAACACTCTTCCCCACACTTCAGTATTCCCTTTGCCTCTGCTCTTCTCAACTGGCTGCCATTGTGAGAGTTACTTAGATTTTTGTTGCCTTAATTTCTTTGTCTGTAAATGGGGAACAAGAACAATTTCGTATCACTAGGATTATGAGATTGAATTATATACTGGTTATAAACCATTCAGTAAAATGCCTTCTGATACATAACATGCCATTATCATTCTTTCAAATTATCACATTCAAGGGTTGGGAAGAATCTAGTTATTGGCCGCTTTTCTCATTTGGTACGTAGGAATTAGACTGAGTAAATGTCATTTATTGCCAACAGAGCTCACATTCAGGGTCCTAGACTGATAGAACCTGGAAGACTACACATTAAGCCTTCTTTGTAGTAACTGATGAGGAAACTGAGACCCAAACTGAGACTGGGAGAACGATACACTTGTTAGAACTGCTTTCAAAGCTACTGATGAGCCTCTCCATGGAAGTACAATAAACTCTTACCTACTATTCTGTTTTTATTTCATTGTTCAAACATGCCATTATATAAACAATTAATTATCAATCAAATATATGTTATGCTCAATGTTTTTTATATTTATAAAAATGAAAAGTGAAATTTTTATTTTCTAAAAACTTAAATATCCATAGCCTATGAAAACTTGCACTTCTTTTTGAAGTATATTAAGAAAAAGCATAGTGCAGAGTACTTTTAAAAACCAATTTGAGAGAGCAAACCCAGAGCAATCACAATTTTATTCATATTTTTATTATTTAAAACAATATAGTTTATAAAGGTATTTATTTTTACCTTAAAAGTCCTTATAAATAAGTATTAAAAACAAGAATTCTTAGTTCAAAGGTGCAACAAATAAGTCTTCCATATCTTTGATTTCTAAATGTTGGTCATAAAAGGGGAAGGGCCTGAGAACGCAGTCTACTATGTTCTCAACATTTTAAAACATTTAATCGTCACCAAACTCATGAGGTAAGTATTATGATACCCAGTTTAAAATGAGACAACTGAGGCTCAGAGATGTTGAGTACGTAATTAAGTTACAGAGCATTACACAGCTATAAGGGACAAAGCTAAGGCTAGAACCCAAGCCTTTATGATTCCTAAAGCCCAAGTTTTTTTCCATTATTCTAGGCTACTTTGAACAGAATTGTGCACTTCAGATTTATTTTTACCACACATGTTATTACCCACTCCATTTTTCATTTTACTGATTGGATCAGTCACATCTGCTACTGCTTCTATTTTTGTGAGCTCCATTCATTTATTCATTCATTTATTCCTGGTGTGTGTTGAGTGGCATTTTCCCTTTTTGCACAAGAGCAAATTCCTGGTTTCCACCTTTGGGAGATAGGACTCTTTATATGGAAAATTACCAAGCCACCATCAAGCTGGATTCATCCCAGGGTCACAAGGATGGTTCAACATATGCAAATCAATCAATGTGATACATCACATTAACAAAAGACAAAAACCACATGATCATCTCAATAGATGCAGAAAAAGCATTTGATAAAATTCAATATTCATGATAAAAACTCTTACCAAAGTGGGTACAGAAGGAACATATCTCAACATAATAAAAGCTATTTATGACAAACCCACAGCCAACATGATACTCAATGGTGAAAAGCTGAAAGCCTTCTGCTAAAATCAGGAACAAGACAAGGATGACCATTCTCACTCTCTCCAGTCAACATAGTATGGAAAGTCTTAGCCACAGCAATCAGTCAAGAAAGAGAAATAAAAGGTATCAAGATTGGAAGGGAAGAGATAAAATTGTCATTATGTGCTGATGGCATGATACTACATATAGAAAACCCTAAAGACACCACACAAAAACTACTAGAACTGATAAATTCAGCAAAGTAGCAGGATACAAGATTAACATATAGAAATCAGTTGCATTTCTTTACACTAACAATGAAAATATCAGGAAGGGAAAGTAAAAAAAAAAAAAATCACTTTTAAAATCACATCAAAAAAATAAAACACTTAGGAATAAACCTGACCAAGGAAGTGAAAGACTTATATGCTGAAAACTATAAAACATTGATAAAGGAAACTGAAGATGATTCAAAGAAATGGAAAGATATCCCATGCACTTGGATAGGAAGAATTAATATTGTTAAAATGGCAATACAACTCACAGCAATCTACAGATTTAATGTGATCCTTATCAAAATACCTATGACATTTTTCATATAACTAGAGCAAATAATTCTAAAATTTATATGGAACCATAAAAGATCCAGAATTGCCAAAACAATCCTGAAGAAAAAGAATAAAGCAGGAGGTATAATCCTCCCTGACTTCAGACAACACTACAAAGCTACAGCAATCAAAACAGCATGGTACTGGTACAAAAACACATATGGATCGGTTGGACAGAATAGAGAGCCCAGAAATAAACCCACATGCTTACAGTCAATTAATCTTTGACAAAGGAGGCAAAAATATATGATGAGAAAAAGTCTCTTCAGCGTGTTGGAAAAGCTGGACAGCTGCATGTAAATCAATGAAGTTAGAACACACCCTCACACCATACACAAAAATAAAGTCAAAGTGGCTTTAAGACTTAAATATAAGCATGACACCATGAAACTCCTAAAAGAGAAGATAGGCAAAACATTCTCTGACATGAATCAAAGCAATATTTTCTTAGGTCAGTCTCCCAAGGCAATAGAAATAAAAGCAAAATAAACAAATGGAACTTAATTAAACTTATAAGCTTTGCACAGGAAAGGAAACCACAAACAAAACAAAAAGACAACCATACTGGGAGAAAATATTTGTAAACAATGTGACTGACAAGGGCTTAATATCCAAAATATACAAACAGCTCATACAACTCAATATCAAAAAAATGAACAACCCAGTCAAAAAACAGGCAGAGGACCTAAACAGATAGTTGTCCAAAGAAGACATACAGATGGCCAACAGGCACACGAAAAGATGCTCAACATCATTAATTATTAGAAAAATACAAATCAAACCTACAATGAAGTATCACCTCACACTGGTCAGAATGGCCATCATTAAAAAGTCTACAAATAATAAATGCTGGAGAGGGTGTGGAGAAAAAGGAACCCTTCTACACTGCTGGTGGAAAAGTAAATTGGTGCAGCCACTATGGAAAACAGTACAGAGGTTCCTTAAAAACTAAAAATAGAGTTACCATAAGATTCAGCAATCCCACTCCTAGGCATATATCCAGAGAAAACTCTAATTTGAAAAGATACATGAACCCCAATGTTCTTAGCAGTACTATTTACAATACCCAAGACATGGAAACAACCTAAGTGTCCACTGACAGATGAATGGATAAAGAAGATGTGATTTACATACATACAATGGAACACTACTCAGTCATGAAAAAGACTGAAATAATGCCATCTGCAGCAACATGAATGGTCCTAGAGATGATCATACTAAGTGAAGTAAGACAGAGAAAGACAAATACCATATGACATCATTTATATGTGGAATCTAAAATATGATACAATGAACTTACTTATAAAACATAAGCAGATTCACAGACATAGAAAAATTTATGGTTACCAAAGAGGAAAGGGGGTAGGGGAGGGATAAATTAGGAGTTTGGGGTTAGCAGATACAAACTACTATATGTAAAATAGATAAACAATAAGGTCCTACTGTATAGCACAGGGAACTATATTCAATATCCTGTAATAAACCATAATGGAGAAGAATATGAAAAAGATATATACATATATATATATATTCTGAATCACTTTGCTATACTGAATATAAAACTGAATCACTCTGCTAGACATCAGAAATTAACACATTATAAATCAACTATATTTCAATTAAAAATAATAAATGTGGAAAATCCCCAAATACCAGAAAGATGTTCAAAGATGCTAGGTGGCCAACAAAGCTTAACAGATATCTATTATCCCAGTAAATATTAATTCATAATTAATTCCCCTGCCCTCTTCCCTACTGGTCTATTCCTGGTGGACTCCATTACTTGAAGAGAGTAGATTTTGGCATTAGGCATGCCTGGGCAGGCTTGGGTCCCAGTTCTGCTACTGCTAAAACCATGTGGCATTGGGCAATTAGCACTCTCTTGAGTCTCAGTTCCCTGTTTATGAAATAAGGCATCCTAGTAACTGTTATGATTACCATCTTTAGTTATGATATAACATAACTGACTTTAGGTCAAAGTGTTGTTAAGATGAAATAAAGTATGCAAAAATAAAGTATGCAAAGACTTACTAACATGTCAAGCACACAATAAACATACAAGAAATGCAAGTGATTCTTACAGGAAGACTTTAAGGAAAGGCATTCTATCCTGATCTTGATTCTTTAGGGCTCAGTCTGGTGACAGTCCACTCTGTTTTCTTACTAACACTCACCCTAAAACCCAGTCCCATAGGCAATTGTGGGAAATCTGCTCTTCATCAAAGGAAGGATGAGGAGGAGAGAAAGGACTGGAAAAACATGGAGCTCACGCCTATTCATCATGAGGAGACAGCAAGCTTCCTCAATGTGAAGTTTCCAAACAGCAAAGCATTTTGGTGCAGGGCAAACATGGGCCCTAGGGTAACAGTCCAACGCTGAACTCCAGCATTCCTTTTTACTGCTTGTGGGACCTTTGGCCCTCGTGCCACTCACCTGTTTATTCACTCAGTCAACAAATGTTTACGGCTCATTGACTGTGTGCCATGCTGTGGACTGGTGTGAACAGCACAGAGAATTCTGTAAGGAAGACAGACAGGGTAGCAAATACTCCTGATTCACTGTGAACGATGCGATGATGGAGGTGCTTACAAGATATAGCAATGGCACAGAACAGAGAACTTCAGTCTTCCTGAGTGAAGTGGAGGACTCAGAGAATGCTGTATAGAGTAGGCAACATTGCAGCTGGGTTTAAAGACTGAATAGGAATTTTCAAGACAGGCAGTGGGGAAAGGACATTCCAAACAAGGAGAAAAGACTTCTCCCTTAAAACAGATTAATTCTGACCTTATAGAAATCAGAGGGCTAGATAATCAGTAATCAGATATTTTTTAAATGGATAAAGCCTTTAACAGCAAAAAGCTCCTTATCATCCCCAGCAACTGCGGCAACAACCACCAACAGAGCTGTTAAGTATTGTCTCGCAGGCCTGGCCTGGGCAGAATGGGTGCTCTCTCTATTCAACCAAGGTTCACTCTGGAAGAGGATACTGATTGGGCCACTTGCCTAAGTCTCTGGAATTGCCACACTCCTACTGTCAGTATTATAAAATCAGTGAACATTATACTGAAAAGCTGGGTCTCTGGAAAGCACTAGATTTCTAAAATAGGAGGACAGGAGTGTGAGGTAAAGTAATCATTCTACTGCAATTAACTTAGATGGGAAGGAGGAACAGAAATGGGTTCGCTTATGAGATATACGAATATGGTTACAGATCGAACATATTTGTCATAATAAACCAATATAATTTTATTTCCTCCCTCAATCATGTTGCCTTATCACCTTCCACCTCCATGGTGAGGCTTCTTACTCCAGGAAAAGAGAGGACAGATCCTGCTTCTAGGAAAAAAGGAAAAAGAGCCATTGGCTCTCAAAGTCTATGGCAAGTCTTGCAATTCAGTCCTTTTTAAATAAAGGAGTTTCTAAATTTCTTTAATTTCCATTCAACAGATCAAGTGTCATATCTCCTGGGACTTGATTATGCTTAGGGAGTGTCTTAGTCAGTTTGGGCTGTTACAACACAATACCATATACTGGGTGGCTTAGGCAACAGATATTTACTCCTCACAGTTCTGGAGGCTTGAAATCTGAGATGAGGATGCCAGCATGGTTGGGTTCTTGGTGAGGGCCTTCCTCTGAGTCACAGATGGCTTGCCTTCTTGCTGTATCCTCACATGGTGAAGAAAGAGAGAGCTCTGGTCCTTCATCTTTGTATAAGGGGTCTGTCCCATCTGATCTCATCTAAACCTAATTAATTACCAAAGGCCCCCAAAATACCATCACACTGGAGATTAAGGATTCAAAATAGGAATTTAGGACTTCAATACAGTAAGGAGGCGTAACTCAGGATATGACAGAAAGGAAACAAAATGTCCAGCTTTTCTTACTCGGGGGGCTGCAGCAAGAAAAGAGAAATAGAGCTTGGGAGAGGCATTTTATGATTCTGTTTTCCCCTTCCTGAAGCTGCACTCTGATATGAGACTTCAGAAATATCCACCCAGATATGAGGAAATTATGGGAGATGGAATTTAGCACATGCTATTGCAAAATACACTGCCCTGGCACAGTGAATATTTTAAGCTGAAAGAATCTGAGAAACAGAAAAGCAGGAAGGACTCTCTGACCACCACCTTCTCTGCTGGTCATAATACCTTCATGTGAGAGGTGCCCTCCCTGTACCAGGAGGAAAGGAGCATCCTTATTGCTGAAGGGAGGGCAGAGTGTGTACTCTAACAAGATACTTAGATAATTTGTGTCACATTTAAGTTTCAGAAGCCCTGATCTAGAAGATATTGAGTGGATCCAAGGCTCTGCCTCTCCCCTAGAGCCCACCATGAGTTGCATACCACAATCACCCTCTGCAGCTATGTGCTCTTTTAGAGAAGCAAAAGAATGGGGAGAAACTGTGAAAGATTGAACATTACTCAAAAGGGGCTCTGTTATCTACAGAGACTGTCTGAATTTTTGAATTGGACCAAGTTTACTGGTAGGACCAAAACTGGCCCCTCCCAAGATTAAATCAGTGGTGGAAAATGATGAAACATTTCCTTTGCCCATTTGAAAGCAGCAGGGTTGGGACCTCCCTGGTGGTGCAGTGGTTAAGAATCCACCTGCCAATGCAAGGGACATGGGTTGGATCCCTGGTCCGGGAGGATCCCACATGCCATGGAGCAACTAAGCCCGCGAGCCACAACTGCTGAGCCCACGTGCCACAACTACTGAAGCCCCCAAGCCAAGAGCCTATGCTCTACAACAAGAGCAGCCACTGCAATGAGAAGCCCGCGCACCGCAACGAAGAGTTGCCCCCGCTCGCTGCAACTAGAGAAAGCCTGCACACAGCAATGAAGACCCAATACAGCCAAAATAAATAAATTAAATTAATTAGTTAAGAAAAAAAGGAAAGTAGCAGAGTTAAACTATAAGGACATCATGATAGTATCAATGTATGTGAGTGGCGGAGTGAATAGAGACTATTTCCATGTTTGTCTGGTTTTTATTAGTCACTATTCTCAGTCAGACAAGATGAATACTGAATTGTGTGGTTTCTCATTTACTGTTTTATATTATTCACCTCTTTTTAGAGTCTTTCGTGTATTTAACTTTTCGGACTCACCTCTTAGTGAGTGAATCCATGGGTCTATGACATGAAATATTTTTATAAATTTGCATAGCAGGGAATCCAGCTTAAAGCCAGATTTTTTTTTTCCTGGGATTTAGTTAAGTCTGGACATGTCTGCACAGCTGGTAGAGAAGGCTGGCAGGGCTCTATTTACCTGTGGGACTGAAGAACGTCTTGATAAAGAATTCATCTTGAGGGAAAAGAGGTAAAGGAAAAATGATTGTTGAGTCTCAAAATATACAGCAAATCTTAAATTAGGCTTTTTTTGGTAAAAGTTTCTAAACTTCTTTAACTCTTATTCAACAGATAAAGTGCCAGGCCTTGTGGGACTTGTTTGTGCTTAAGGAGGCATAACTCAGGATGTGACAGAGAGGTAATGGAAAGCCCAGCCCTTCTGGTCCAGTTGGTTCAAGGACAGTAGTGCAGGCTCAGAAGGGAGGGGTCTCATTCAGACTCTCTCTCACGTCATTAAGGAAATGAGAGGACATTAGGCATAAGGTCCTTCAACTTCCCAGTATTTTCCCTGTAAGCAGGTATATTTACATTCATCCTCAGCAATTTTTCTCTTGTCTCAGAGGATGTAACGTTACACTTTTTGTAAAATACCTGTGCCCCATCCCTTTCCACCTCTTTTGGGACCTTGCTATTGTCCAGGAGAAAAAACGTTCCTCTACCCTCTTAGGTTCAATCTCTGGGGGCTTGCAAAATAAATGAAGACATTAACAGAGATAAAGCACAAAATTTATATCAATATTTACATATACAAGAGTTGACAGAAAAGAAGTAAAACTCAAGGAAGCTATTAGACTTGGGGGCTTACATACCATTTTAATGAAGGAAAGAGGGTTTGTGCTTCAAGGGTGATAAAACATGAAGTAACTAGAAAATATATAGGAGAACTAATGGAAGATATGGGTTATTTTAGTAATGTCTGTTTATTCAAATTCATCTTGATGTTGACTCTATCTCTGGAGATAAGCACTGCTATTCCTGGTGGGGGGGGGCGGGGTACCATCATAAAGGGAAAGTTATGCCCTACTAGGCAGATGAGAGGAGGGCAGAGAAACTTTCCTCCATCTGTTGATTCTCCATTGCTTTCGGCTCAAAATAATCCTTATGCCACGGTGGCATACTTTGGAGTGGCATACTGTCCCTCTGTTAGAGCTTCATTCTGTCCCCAGCTGCTTCTTTCTTTCCTCTTGCAAACACGCTCAAATCCTTCTCATCTCAGTGATGCTTCCACGGGCCCTTCCACATTCATTCAGAATGATGTTTGTTGAGTGTTTACCAAGAGCAGGCACTGACCTAGTGCTGAGGATACGGTGGGTGAATAATGCAGACATAGTTCTTATCCTCTTGACAAGTACAGTCTTTTGCCTCTACCTCCTCTGGTTACCAGCCAATCTCATTTTCTCTTCATCCAAACTTCAGAGTAATCTACTCTGCCTGAACTTTCTTGAATAATCTGTCCTTAAATTAGTGCCATGCTATCTATCGTCCAAACCAGAAACCTATGAACGTATTTCAGTTTCCTCCTGCTTCTCACCCCATACATCACTAAATCCAGGTGACATTACCTAACTATTCAAAAAGTGATTCCCCTCCTCTCCATTCTGACCACCAAGTTTCTAGACTGGCCTTGATCAACCCTTGCTCATCAGTGGTCATTATAATGGGTCTCCCTCCCTCTAGTTTCAGTTCCATTAAATCTGTCTTCCAGATGGGAGCTACAGACATCACTCTAATGCTTTTAACCCCTCAAAGAGTCTCCATTTCCTACAGGATAAAGTCTGAGTTCCTCAATGGGGCCTCAGATTTTTGTCACAGCCTTCATCTCCGACCTTACCTCTCATAACTCCCTAAGTTGCCCTCTGTCCTCGCAGTCCTCCACATATGGCATGCCCAGTAGGTGTATTTGCTTAAGCTCATGACACCTGGGAATATTCTTTCCTGCATTCTTCTTGTGCGCTGACACTCAGCTATATTTACCTGCAGTTTCCTAGTTTTATTCTCCAAGCCTCAGTTTTTTATTACCTTCTCTCAAAAGCCTTTCTAGATAGTCCGCTTTCCTGGAGGGAAGGATGGGTGTACTTCCTCTATGCTCCCACAGTGGCTGTGTGTGTCTACCCATCACTATGCTCTTATATTCTAACTCTCCGTTCTGTCTTTCTTACCAAGCTGTGAGCTCCTTTAGAAAAGTGTTTGATGCACAGCAGGCACTCCATAACTACTTGCGGAATGAGGCCCAGATAAATCTTGATCTGGGCTTTTCCATGACTGGATGAGATTCCTGGGGCTACAGACATGGAACCCAGTCCTAACTATGGTTTTATTCTTCAGTGTCATTGGACAGCCAGTGTCTCCTCCGAGAGATGAGATGCTAATGGCTGAGCCTTAGCTTTCCACTCACTGCTCCATTAAGTCTTTTCTGTGGCAGAAAATCATCTTGATCCATAGAAACACCTATGATGCACAGTCATTATCACTTGTTTTAAATTCTTGCCTAGATCTTATCCCTGCACATTGGCTTCTCTTTCATGGAGAACAAAATCAGACGTTTAAGGGTGAACCTGAAGGCTAAGCAAACAGATATGGATAAATTTAAGAAAGAAACCATCTGTGTAACATGTCATTGAGTCCTTTGATGTCTGAGACCTAAGGGTTTATTTATCTATTCACCCATTGTGTATACATGTGTATTTACATGTTAAGCATCCTTTTAAAGTCACTGTAGCTTTACTAAGCTCACGGAACGAGGATTCTTGACTATGGGGTGTCATGAAGTTATTCAAATCCCCAGTGTGAGGACTGAGACCAGTGGAGAGATGATAGGTAAACCCTCTACGGAGACACACGTTTCCCTAACACACAGAGACATACAAGTGCTAGAGCAGGAAAGGGCCTTAGGGATCATCTTGGTGAACTATCATTTTATAGATCCAGAAACTGAGCCTATTAAAGACTTAAATCAGTGTTCTCAGATGTTACCTGTGGACAGTGCTGGCAAACATTTAATTGTCCTGGAAAAAAGATTACAAATGTGAATTCCTTGTTCCCATCCCACCAGCAGGGATTTGACTTAGGTGTGGGTTGGAAATTACTGGTTTCAGTGAGTTGCCGAGTTATCCTGTCACAGTCAGGATTAAAGTATCAGTTCTCTGCTGTCTACACTACAACATATGGCCTCCCTCCATTTATCTAGTGAAATATAATCCCCCCTTTCTGCACTGAATTCAAGTGGGACCCTCACTCTGTTACACAAGTTTCTTACTAATGCTTGCAGCTTCGTGCTATTCACAAATTGGGTAAGTAAACTACCCTTGTTTCCTTCCACCTGGTTTATAAAGTGTACACAAAGACAAGACTACGCCAGGGCCTTGTAGCTCACATTAGAGTTTCGTATGTGCACGTCATCCCCTTAAGCCAGATCCCTTTGGGATTCTTCATGTGCCTGATTGATAATCCTCCCACCTGAACCTCATCCAGTCTGTATTTCTCTACCTTGTCCCAAAATGATGTCATTAAAGATGTCAAATGCCTGGCTGACACCCAAAACACTGTGTCTAATTTTCCCCTCAACTCACAGGCTTGTGAAACGATCAACAAATATTTTAAAAATTGAGATGAAACTTTTCTGTTTCTTAATATTCTCTCCTGGTTTTCCATAACCCATCTCTCCTGATTTTCTTCACGTCTTTCTGACAACTAATTCTTTCACTCACTGGCTCTTTCCCTCTGTTTCTATCACTTCTACATACATCATTCTACATCCTCTCTCCAAGTTGTCTCCTCTAAACTGATGACTCCAAGATCTACAGCCACCCTATCCAAATGTAGGTCCCATATTCTCAGCTACACTTAGATGTTTGGGTGCAGCCTTATATCAGAAATGCAGTCACTGTTTGTCTGCCAACATTCCCTTCTTAGAAAATGTGTCTTTCCACAGTCCATAAAGAGTAGTCATGTAAATCATCATCTGGCCTCATCTCTCAGCCCACAGCTGATTTGAGCAGACTGGCTACCTGATGCAAGCCCATCCAATCAGATTCCCTTACCTGGGAATCCTCTGCCAGTGGGCCCTGCAATACCAAGGTGATATAGGGCTTGGGACCTTGTCCTGAAGATAAATGAGCAGAGGAAGCCAGTACAGAGAGAATCTGGGGCAGGCAGGGAAAGAGAAGGAAAGCAAAGTACAATATGATTTCAGAGAGAGACGAAGTGGGTGGTTGCCTGAGGATTTTCCAGTGCTAATGAGACTCTTCTCTATTGCCCTCATTGTAATTCATGAAATTCAATCAGTCACTTTTCAAATATCAGTTGACAATCTACTTTATGTCAGGAACTTTGCTAGGTACAAGAGATACTTTGCTGAATAAGAAAATATGTTCTCTGACCTCACAAATCTTACATTTGCATGCCTTCTTACAGTAAATTCCTTTTTTCTGTCTTTTTTTTTTTGAAGCTCTTTATTGGAATATAATTGCTTTACACTTTTGTACCAGCTTTTGAGGTGCACCAAAGTGAATCAGCTATATTTACACATATATCCCCATATCCCCTCCCTCCCGTGACTCCCTCCCACCCTCCCTGTTCTGGCCCGCTAAGGCATCACCCATCATCAGTAAATTCCTTTTTACTTGCCCAAGAGTGAGCTTATTTTTTGCAATCCAAAGAT
This sequence comes from Hippopotamus amphibius kiboko, assembly GCF_030028045.1. NCBI lineage: Eukaryota > Metazoa > Chordata > Mammalia > Artiodactyla > Hippopotamidae > Hippopotamus > Hippopotamus amphibius. Next base: position 83,897,176 of record NC_080187.1, on the reverse strand, counting down.
CCATGGTTAGTATATAAGTTGATTCTTAATACATCTCAAATCAAATTTGTCTTCCTCACTATGTCAGCTTCTTCTCCAGAAACCCAATCCTGATCAGTGGGTATAGTGGGTGGTATACCCAGTTTTCAAAAGCAAAAACCATATACTTGCCTTTCATTCTTGCTCTGCTTCACTACATACTGGCTACAGTCCATAGCCAAATACTTTGGATTCTACCTCAAAATATCCTTCCTTTCAGACATCCCTTTTTATCCTTACTTTTATCCTGTTCCAGATTAGATCCTTGACACCTCTCACCTGCAGTATTTCAACCACCTCTTAACAGATCTACCTGTTGATCTTGACACCCACCTCCTAAATGTGTCCACTGGCTCCCCATTGCCCAAGAACAAATTATAGACTCCTTTTACAAAGGGTCTACATTACCTGATCTCAGATTCTTCTCTATCATTCTCTCCCACAAGTTGTATTCCAGTGATTTCCAACCACAAGAAACATCTAGCATTTTCTGAGTTTGCGTTTTTCTAATACACATTTTGCTCTGCCTAAAAAGGCTTTTCCCACATCTCTGCTTGGTAAACTTAAAGACAAGCTCAAATAACATCTTTTCTGACCTAGAAAGAAGCCATATTCTCTTAAGGCATTCTGTCCACCTTCAGAGAGTTTGCAATCCAGGCAAGGGTGAGAAGAGGTAACAATAATTCTCCCTGATAACTATGCCTTGAGGTTATCCCATTTGGGATAAGTATATCAAGGTTATGCCATTGAACCATATAACAACCCAGAGAGGCAGATAAGGGAGGAATGCACCCTATTTCTTAGGTGAGAAAATGGGCTTAAAGCAACAAATGTCCTGTCCAATGTCATCTGATCAGTCAGAGATAGGACCCAGATTCTGGAGACAGGTCTTTGCAAAATCCTGTCACATAAAAGGTCTGACTCCAGGTATTTCAATAGTTCTGCAATATTTGATTTTAATTTCATTTTAAAACACAAATTTTAATAGTCAAAAAAACTGACCGAGATAAAATTCACATCACAACATAAAAGTGACTATTTTAATCATTTTGAAGTGTGCAGTCCAGTGATTTTCAGTATATTCACAATGTTGCACAACCATCACCACTATCTAATTTCAGTGTATTTTCATCAATCCCAAAAGAAACACTGTGTCTTCCAATTCTACCCTCCTCCTGTCCCCTGGCCACCAGTAATCTATTGTCTCTATGGATTTGCCTATTCTGGACATTTCATATGAATAGAATCACACAACATATGCCTTTTGTGTCTGGCTTCTTTCAATTAGCACGTTTTCAAGGTTCATGGATGTTGTAGCATATATCAGCACTTCACTCCTTTTTAAGGCTAAATAGTATTCTATTGTATGGATATACTACATTTTGTCTATCCATCCATCAGTTGATACACATTTGGTTATTTCCACTTTTTGGCTATTATGAATGACACTGCTATGAACGTTCATGAATAAGTTTTTGTTTGAATATATATTTTCAATTCTTTTGGGTATATTTCTAGGAGTAAAATTGCAGGGTCATGTAGTAAAACTTCAGCTTCTGAGGAATTGCCAAGCTTTTTCCCACAGAGCTACACAATTTCACATTCCCAGCAATATATGAGAGTTCTAATTTCTCCACATCCTCACCAACTTTGTTATTTTCTGTTTTTAAAAGAATGATTACAGCCATTCCAAGTGGGTGTGAAGTAGTATCTCACTGTGTTTTCCTAATTCCTAACTTTCATGTGCTTACTTGTATATCTTCTTGGGAGAAATGCCTATTCAAATTCCTTTTCCATTTTTAAATTGAGTTATTTGCCTTACTGCTGAGTTGTGAAAGTTCTTTATATACTCTGGATACTATACCCTTATCTGATTATGACTTGCATGTATTTGCTTCCATTCTGTGGGTTGTCTTTTCAATTCCTTGACAGTTTCCTTTAGTGCATATGGGTTTATTTTTAGACTCTCAATTCTATTCCATTGATATATGTGTTTATACTTATGCCAGTACTATGCTGTTTTGATTACTGAACTTTGCAGTAAGTTTTAAGATCAAGGAGTGCGAGTCTTCCTACTTTTGTTCTTTTTTATATTAATGATTTAAAAGCATGTGTTCTTCTAAAATATTTTACAGTAATGTGTGCTTATTTTACACAACTTAGAAACTTCTCTAAGAATTCAGGAAGAAAATGAAAAGAGAAGATTTACCACTCATGTAAACTCACTATTAACATTGTGAAGTATTTCCTTCCAGTCTTACAAAATTATAAGTACATATACAATACATATATCCATATATATACATACATATATGTGGTTTTATGTATATACACATATATGTATGTGTGTATGTATATATGTGCGTGTATATATATGTAGAGAGGGAGAGAAGGAAAGAGATTAGTTTTATATCTAGCTTTTTTCCATGTAGCATTATATCATGAGCAATATTACACACAGCCATCCCTCAGTATCCTTGGGAGATTAGTTCCAGGATCCCTCCATAGATACTAAAATCTGTGGATACTCAAGTCCCTTATATACAATGATATAGTGTTTGCATATAACCTATGCACATTCTGTTGTATACTCATCTCTAGAGAACTTACAATACCTAATACAATGTAAATACTAAACAAATAGTTGTTATACTGTATTGTGCAGAGAATAATGTCAAGGAAAGAAGTCTGTACATGTTTAGTACAGATGCAACCATGGTAGGCCTAACTACATAGTACATGTCAGCAACAACATAACATTTTCTTTCTTTCAACACTAATAAATTGCTTTTGCTAATGACCTGAATGAGAAATACGTAAAACAAAACATAGAATATTTAAAATACAAGTACATATAGAAAATACAATTATAAATAGGCAAAATATAAATTCATTCTCTCTGTCACACACACACACACACGCGCGCACACACACACAGTGTTAACACTCACCAAAACCCTGGTTCTCCTCTCCTGATAACCCTGCTGTGATGATGATGGTGGTGGTGGTGGTGACTGTTGCATGGGGCCTACAGTGCTGATGCACTGAGGCGATGAGATGTTTGGTACTGCAGGTAAGCGGTGAGACAGCAGGCCAACTCACACCTTCTGACAGGATGTCGGAAGGATCATCTGTGCCAGGAAAACTGGGTTCCTATCGCAGACATTGATGCTCTGGAGAAGGCTGCAGCAGTGACCTAGTGTTGGGACGCAGGAACATCACTTCCACATTCTCATCAGTGAAGCAGGGGGTTTGATGATGACTGGAAGCACTGTCAATTATAAGCAGGGGTTTGAATTGCAACGCTTTCTTTTTGAGGTATTTCTTCACTCCAGAAATGAAGCACTGGTGGAACCATTCCAAGAACAAGATGGAGTTACCCAAGCCTGCCTGTGTTACTAGAACACAGGCAGGCAATTTTTGTTTTTATGCTTAAGGGCCTGCAGATTGTGTGCCCTGCAAACGAGGCCTGGCTTGATCATGTGGCCTGCTGCTTTGGCACCCAGCTCCAGAGTAAGGCCATCTTTCCAGGCCTTGAAACCTGAGCCTGCCTGGAGCTCTTGTAGATGTAGGTATGACTGGGCATCTACTTCCAAAACAAGCCTGTTTCATCACCACTGAAGACTTGTTCTGGAAGGCAGCCTTTCTCTTCCACGAGTTTCTTGAGCTCTTCTGGGAAGGCTGATGCTGCTTTGGTATCAGTCAATGGCGATTCTCCTGTGATCTTTAAGTTCTTGAGGCTGCAGTGCTTTGCACCGCTAGGCAGCCATCCCTTACTAGCATTCCGCTCCTTCGGCTCGCTCACCTCAGCCCCTCACAGCAGTGCTCACAGAGGCTAAGTGCTTTTTCACACATCATTTTGCCATCAACAGGGATATGCTTCTGTGACATGTCCTCTAGCCACACGTTTAATGCTTTCTCAGTCTTTCCAAGCTCTTTACCAAGAAACAGAGAGACAATTTTTGCCGTTGTAGCTGCAGCACTAACACTTCCACGAATTCCAGCTTCTTTCTGCTTTATTGTGCCAATGCTCAATTCGTTTCTACTGACCTCACGGCCCACTTCCACAGGCGACATGCCCATTTTCAAAAGATCTATTTCCATTTTCTCGTTGAGGGATGACGCTTCACCCACCCTCTTTGACTTGGAGCGATTGCCTCCACCACTTTGCTTTTCAGGAGACATTTTTTCATAGAAACAAAGGTTGCGCAGAATACCAGCAGCCAACGGCGGAGACGTGAGGCGCGCAACGCGCACGCCAGTTCCGGAGACACGGAGGACCTGTGAAGCAGCAAGAGGCTACGGCAGGGTGTGCCTACAGAGCACTTCACTCTCGTGTTTTCTGCGCAGTGCTCCATATGAGGCAAATTAAGTTTTGTTTTCTGGAACCTTCTGGATTTTTAAAAAATATTTGTGACTCAGGATTGGTTGAACCCTTGGAGGCGCAACCCACGGCGGGGTGGGGGGAGGGGGGCAGAACCCGCGGTGGGGCGGAACCCGCGCGGGCAGGGTTGGGGGCGCGGAGGGGAACCCAATGGAGGCGGAACCCAGCGGAGGCGGAACCCAGCGGAGGCGGAACCCGACGGAGACGGAACCCGACGGAAAATAGTAATGTAATAAACTTACCTATAAAAATCTTTTTGTACATTCTTAATATCTTTTTTTAGGATAGATGCCTAGAAATGGAATTGCTGAATCAAAGCCTAGTTTTAAGACTCTTGATTTTTATGGTTAGATTTCTCTGTAAAGCGATTGCAACAATTTGCAAATCCCGTTGATGTATGAAAACGCCGTGCCCCACAGTCGGCCAACACTGAAAGAAAGGATACTTCCTTTCTTAGCATTAGCTAATTTGGCGGGATAATAGTATTTTGTTTTTTTAGCCTTTCAAAAATTAATAATGAAGTTGAAAATTCTCTCTGTTTTATTGGAGTTCCTCAGAATGTTTATATCTGAAATCCATTATTCTGTGAAGATTTTAGTATGTTTTCTAATGAAGTGTATGAATTCTGAGTTTATTGTGGGCAGATACAGATACCCTGTCTGTCTTATTTGTGGCAAAGTTTCTTCTCAGTTTTGTTGGGGGGGAGGAGGGGAAGGGGGAGGTCTGCATTTAGTATTTAGTTCTGATAATTATATTCTTTGACTTATAGAAGCTTCACATTTTCCTTTATGTTAAATCATCTAAGTTTTCCTTTTTGTATTTTCTTCAACAGCTTTTAGGTTTGGAATGTCCTTATTCACAAAGGAACCGCAAAGGTACTGGTCTCTCTGTCTACTTTTAGGTTTTGATCTCACTTAGCCACCTGGAGTTTACTTTAGTGTTATCCTTAGGAAAGATCTAATTTAATTTTATTCCTAAAATTTCAGGCATGTTATTTTATTTATTATGTCCATAAAGTTTATTTCTGGTAGGGCCGATGTTCATCAATTATTCTTTCTTTTTGTGGTCTTTTTGGCATTTCATGTGTATTTTTGCTTATAAGTGAATTTTATCATTACACCGTCAAATATTGTTAAAATCCTATTGAGATTTGGATTTGGATTGCATTTAAACATATAAATTGATTTGACATTTTTACAATATTTATTTTCCCATCCAGGAACATCATATCTGTCTCTAATTTTATGTCCCACAGACAGGTTTTGTGATTCTTTTCATATAGATCATTCACATAAGCTTATTCCTAGGGTTTTTGCATGCCTTATTGTTAAAATAGTGAGTAGGACTTTTTGCTGTTTTTCTATTTAAAGTATATTCTCACTGATAATCAATATTTTATGTTTCTATCTCAAGTATCAAATTTGTATCACATTGATAGTTTTTTAGTAGTTGCTATGGAGTTTTAAGGTTATATGATGTGATACTATTTGTGTGTAGTTATGTCATCTCTTCACTTGCAATAACTATATCTCTTCTTTTTCAAATACTAATGCACTGTTTAAAGATATTATTACAGGCATACCTTGGAGATATTGCAGGTTTGGTTCCAGATCACCACAATAAGGCAAATATGGCAATAAAGTGAGTCACACAAATATTCTGGTTTCCCAGTGTATATGAAAGTTATATTTACACTATAGTGTAGGCTGTTAAGTGTGCAATAGTATTATGTTTAAAAAATGCGCATACCTTAATTAAAAAATACTTTATTGCTAAAAAATGCTCACCGTCATCTGAGCTTTCAATAAGTTGCAGCAGTAGTATCAAAGATCACTGATCACAGATCACAATAAAAAACAAAATTACAATGAAAAAGTGAAATATTGAGAGAATTAGCAAAATGTAACAGATGCAAAGTGAGCAAATGCTATTGGAAGATGGTGCTGTTAGACTTGTCGCAGGGTTGGTATAAACCTTCGATTTGTAAGAAACACAGTATCTGTGAAGCACAATAAAGTGCAATAAAACAAGGTATGCCTGTACATAATAATGGGAACAGAAGGAATCTTCATCTTATTCCTCTTGCTAATGGGAATGCCTCTAGTTCTTGCTTTGCTGTTAAGAAAATAACTGGCTATTGGTTTAAGTTAAATATTCTTCCTCATGTTAAGGAAGGATCCTTACATTCCTGGTTTGCTTTTATATATATATATATATAAATAAGGAATCAGGATTGAATTTTATTGTCTTGTCATTATCCTTTGAAATAACTGGACATCTGTTCCAACAACTATGTATATAAACATATACAGAGGCTGATTTCCTGATACTAAGCCATCTTTACATTCCTGGGAAATATTTTACTTGATTCTGGTGCATCATTTATTTGATATATTGCTGAATTGTATTTGTTAGTGTTTAGGATTTTTTTGTGCCTATATTCATAAGTAAGATTGACCTGGAGTGTTTGTTGTTTGGTGTTATTTGTGTTCTGTTTAGCTATTGTGTTTATTCTGGCTTTATAAAACAAAGGGAAGCATTCTGTCCTTTTTTTTTGTGCTCTGGAATAGTTTGTGGGTTTTAGATTCATTCAGTGTGATTTCCTCTCTCTTGCTCCTCTGTGACACTTTGCTCTCTCCATTCCCACACCTAGGGTTTTTCCCCTCCTATTCAACCATGTCACTGTTTGGACTGAGGGGAATCCAAGGGTGAGATGCAGGCTGATGCTCCCTGCCTACTGCCAATGGGTGTGTTTCCCCAGAGTTTGGTTGTGGATGCCTTAAACAGGCCCCAGTGTGAGCTATCTTAAAGGCATTCACCAAGGGCACCATATGAAACAAGGGGCAAAGAGACCCAGCCACAGGTGGTCCAACAAAAGCTCAAAGACTGGCAGCAGTCAACGTGCCAGCCATAGATGGCACAGTCTGTCTCAGGGAAACTGCCCTTCCCAAGAGAGAGAACTCCAAAGAAACCCAGTGAAAGGGGCCAACTGTGGTACAATCACCACACAAGCAGTCCTCTTGTCAGAATACAATGTTCCAAGTAAGTAAGATCGTTCAAGTCTTCCTTTACCTAGGACCTAAGCCTTGAACAGAATGAAAAGTCACCCGTGCCTTTCTTTGCCTGAGATAGGCCAGTGTTGGGGGCCGTGGTGGGGAGAGGAAGGATTTGGGTGGGGAGATTGAACTAAATGAAGGTTGGAGTTTTGATATTACACTGATTGGGGTTTTAATTATTTAACAGTTGCAGGAGAACTTTTCTCACCAGAAAGTGCCTAGACAGCTATAGAACCTATCCAAGCATGTATCAAGGGAAATGATTTCACAGAGCAAAGTGACTGGGGGTAGTTATTCGAAAGACTAGTATTGGCTTCTGTTTGCTTCCAGTGGAGTTCAGCTCATTTGGCAAACAGGCCCAATGAGAGGCACTTAGAGAACAATCACTGAGTGGGATTCCTGGCCCTCTTTATATAATTACTTTTAGAATGTTCTGCTTTATTGTGCTTTGGAAGGTGATGGTAATACATTGCTTAATCTAAAACCTAGACATTGTAATTTTCCTTTTATTGATATAGTCTCTAATTGAAAATAGAATGGAAGGACAGGAAAGACCTTGAAGAGAGCAGTGAAAATGGGATTTTGGCAAAATAAATCTTGTCCTAACAAATGTGGGGCAATGTAAAAACACAATTAAATATCACAACCTATAACTGGTGGGAAAAAACCTTTTTTTCCAGAGTCCAAAGCACTTTAAAATGTATTGGAAGAATTATAATAGAATATTGCATTTTTTACTTTGATTTGGGTATTTTCACTATTCTGTTTGTGTTCTTACCATTTATTTATTTGTAAAGTATGGTATTTTGCTTGTACCTTTTTAAAAAAATTTGTTTTTGACTGTGTTGGGTCTTTGTTGTTGAGCATGGGCTTTTTCTACTTGCGGCGAGCTGTGGCTACTCTTCATTGCACTGCGCAGGCTTCTCATTGCTGTGGCTTCTCTTGTTGCAGAGCATGGTCTCTAGGTGTGTGAGCTTCAGTAGTTGCAGTGCGTGGGCTCAGTAGTTGTGGTGCATGGGCTCAGTAGTTGTGGCTTGCAGGCTCAGTAGAGTGCAGGCTCAGTAGTCGTGGTGCACAAGCTTAGTTGCTCTGTGGCATGTGGGATCTTCCCAGACCAGGGATTGAACCTATGTTCCCTGCGTTGGTAGGCAGATTCTTAACCAGCGTGCCACCAGGGAAGTCCCTATTTATTTACTTTTAATTTTTTTTTTTTGGCTGCACTGCATGACTTGTGGGGTCTTAGTTCCCCAACCAGGGATTGAACCTGGGCCCTCAGCAGTGAGAGCGTGGAGTCCTAACCACTGAACTGCCAGGGAATTCCCATGTTGTTATCTTTCAGGTCAGAGTTTAAAAATAATTTGGGGTTCTTGGTATAGTCATGCAACATTGATATATTTCCTTTTTTGAAGTTATATTAAAGCCAAGTTTATGTTAAGGAATAAATTTGTTAAGTACAGCATCTTAGAAATTATCTCTTCTAATTAAGAATGTTTAAGATCATCTGGTAGAATTTTAACATTTCTTTCAGATTGATCCCCTTTTGGGGGGTAAATTCATCATGGTAAAAAGAAAGAGTTTTAGGACAGTTCTCACATTTGCCAGTGATTAATGTAGCACTCAATGATTTTTCAAACTACAAAGCCCATGTTCCCCAGATGTAGACTCTGAGATAAGACTTGAAGGGAAGCATTTCTTTTAGGGAAGTGAAGTGAGACAGGGAAAGAAAGGAAGCCAGAACCAGACTCCTGAAAGGCCACATCGCTGCTGTGGGCTCAGCCCTGCTGAAACCTCTGAGAGACTGAGGAACATGTGCCGCTAGCTGGTGGTTATCCACCATTGGTCATTGGTTGAGAGCTGCTGGAGTGTAACTGGGCATTAATTCTCCAGCACCCCCCACTGGCCTATGTGTGACAAGCATCTGTGTCTAGAGTCCTCAGGCAGTAAGGAACCGTGAATTCTGAGCAGATATGGACAGAACACCTGTTGAATCTGCAACACTCTGGAGCTGGATTTGAGAGGCAGAAGATTGTAGTGGTAAGACTAACAGAGACTGGAATGAAACTGGGTTCAAACCTAATATGCCCTTATTCTGTGACCTCGGGTAAATTATTTAACTCTCTGTGCCTCCGTTTCCTCATCTGTAAAAAGGACATATTAATAGTACCTAACCTAGTAGGGTTGTTGTGAGGATTAAGTGGGTCAGCACAGGTAACAAGTTTAGAATAGAATTGACACAATATATGTGCTGTTTATTCATATTTACTATTTGGGGGCTCCAAAGTAAGTTGTCAACCCATTCCCAGCAGTGCACTTGTGGTAAACAAGGACCATTTACCTGTGTTCCCCTCACTTTTATTTAATGACATGAACACCCTTTCATAGTGTTAATACCTTTACTAAGGACTTAGAACTTGCCATGTGCAATACTGAGTAATCTCACCTCAGTTGGAAAATAAAGTTCATTTTCCATCATGCACATAAATATATAATCATCAGTTTGTGAGCATTTAAACCTCTCACCTGAGCACATTTTGAGAAAGTTTAGTTGATTCTTATTTTTTTCCAGATATAACAGTGCTTGGGCATACATCTCCACAGGGAACTCTGTGGTATAAAGCTGCTTCCCACTCCTGCCTTGTCCCTTTAGCCTGCATCTCTGTTACTTCTCAGGCAAGAGGCTCTGAGTCTTGCTGGTAATTCACATTACAGAAAACACATCTATTATTTATATGGAATTTGAAGTTAATATGATTGGAGCAAATCACTTTTCAAAGTAGCCGAGATGGAAGACAAGGGTTAAGAAGCCTCTATGGATGTAAGACACAAATTAAAAGCAGATGTATAAGAAATGATCCTCCTGTCTCAAGAATGCTCTGAGTGGGGGGTTTAAGCTCTTCGAACACACCTTGCTTCATCTGCTTCTATTCACACACGTTTACATGTATATCCATCCCAAGCAGCTAAAGAAAATAAAGTTGAATGATTCAGACTGTTTCTGTGGTTTCATGAGCAATCATCTAGTCTAAAAGACTAGGCCAAGAATTCTGAAAGTGGAAAATTTAGTGATTCACTCAAAAATTTTGTAAGTATGAAACAGCTTCAGGGAGTTGTAATTTTTCTGCTAGTTTGTCCCTAAGTATTTGACTCCATTATTTTCAGGGGAGCCAAGATATCTCTTAACAAATTGCAGGGACTTCCTCTGAAGCTTAAAAAAAATACAGCCATTTACTGTTTTTCTCCAGTTTGGAGAACTTCAATAAAATCTTTTTATGCACCCTATTTATTTTCCTAGACATTTAAAAATTTCATGCAGGCTTGGCATGCCCAGTAATTCAAGTATAGCTTAAAATGGCCAGGTTTTACTCTCCATGGATTACCCTCAGGGACTGAGGGTTTAAAAGAATGACAGCCATGAAAAATCCCAGGCCTGCCTCCAGCGGGGCACACAGAATCCTATTTCTACCAAAAAGTAACTTCTGCCTGCTCCACAGGAGGCATAGGACAGTTGTTATAAATCATAGAACTTCACACAGCTAACTTTAGAGCAATGGGGCCATCTAGACTCCAAACAGGGAAGTACTGAATGGAAAAAAATCCCCTTTGGGATCTGGGTATTGAGAGGTTGAAAAGTGAAGCTTGTATGTATCGGGCCCTCTTTAGCAGGTGATCAAGACAACTTTGCTGCTCAGTGATGTTCCTAGATAAAACACATAAATATTAAATTTAAATATTTATTATAAGTAAATTGAATAGATTAAATATTAAAAATTATACTTGATGACTGCTGGAATAAAAATGAATACATTCTTCTTTTATATTAAAACATTTTATTCAGCCTAAAAATTAATTTTTTTCTTTTGACTTAAAAAGACATAAAAATATTTTTGTAGAGCCCTAGATGTATTGTGAGCCATAGGCACTGTGCCTAGGGAACAAATCTGTCCTACTTGCACATGCAAGTAAATTCAGGGGTTTATAAAATCCAGAAGCCTTCCTTCCCTGTACTTTCAGACTGTACCGAAAGGTGTCCAAACATGGTAAAGGGCTTACCATATTTCTTGGCATTTCGTGCCGTTGTTTCCTCTTTTAATGTTTCTTATAATGCATCACATAATAGATGACACATTTAACACAGTAGTGGTGGTTCTTGGCAGTGGTGGTTCTTTTGTTCTCTAAATGCTTTCATTGAATTGATGATCCTTCTTACATATGTAACAGCTTAGATTGGGGGAGGAGATATGGTACCCTAGCCATGATGAGGAAAAAATGGTCATCCTTCTAGGAATTGTCCCTGACCTGGCTCTTTACCCTTCCTATCACCTGGCCACACATCAAGAGGTGTGTCCTTTGTCATTTATTACTCAACCTTGGAAGCCACACAAAGATCAGTCCTCCTGTCTTCTTGGTTGAAGCAGTCAGAAGCCCAAACACATCCATGGAAGAATGACAGGTCATATTGTAGAAGGACAAGTGAGATGAGAGATGTTGTAGGCACCTTTGGAGAATTCAGTCTACTAAACATCCTCGCCGCTGCACCCCGCCAGAGACAAGTTAATAGAGGGTTGGGATCATTTCTAAAGGGAAGTGGGTGGCAGGGGTCATGAACAAAAAGAAGTGGCATTTTGCTTATTTTGTTGTGCCACAATCATCCCTGTTTCTTTAAGGAACCGGCGACACACACTCAGGTGGTGGGGGTTATTGTTGCTTTTTGCGGAGGAGTGAGGAAACAGAAATGGCGTCCAGTACATCCTCTCAGCCAGCTGAACTGAGATGTGAAAGGTTATTTAGAGTAGCTGTGTTTTTGTGTCATGTGACACCCTCACAAGTCAGTTGCCCCCTTCCCGAGAGCTCTGCCGTTATGGCTGCTGTCCTGGGACTCTTGTCACTCAGTTCTCTTGCCATTGCCAGTTGCCTTGCTCCCTGCTCCTCCTGTCTCCTTGGCTTATGCCCCCTGTGGCTTCTAGAACATTGTCTTGGTCAAGTCTCCAAATCACTGTTTAGTTAACTGTCTGCATTGGTGGTGGGAAGCTCAGTGCTTCCAGACATCTTCCCAACAGAAGCTGCTGAGGGGACCTTTCTTGTTAATTTTGATTTTCTCAGTGATCCTGGGGCACCTGGGAGGAGAGCGGAAGAGGGAGTGACTCACCTCTCTACAGATTTCAAGGGTCGTGCTGTAGCAGATTCTATGCGCATCAAGTTTGGGGCTGAAATTTTTGAAGATGGATTTATAAGAGCCCGTATTAAATGCTACTGTGATTCTAATCATCTATCACAGGCATTGCTGCTTCAGAAAAGTTCTTTTTCCAACTGATTCCTACGCAAGAGCCCACAGAGATCTCATGCCGTTTGCCTCAAGATAAATACCTTTCATTGCCTACAGAAGTTAATTTCCTATGGTTAGGCCCTGGGTGAATAAATGGGGAGAAAAGAAGACTAAATCTCTGAGGGTAAAACATGAAACAGTGAAATAACTTCTTTTTTTTTTTTTTTTTTTTGGGGGGGTACACCAAGTTCAATCATCTGTTTTTATACACATATCCCCGTATTCCCTCCCTTCCTAACCAAAAGCAACTGCCTAACTCCTTAACATCTTCCTTCTCTCCTATCTCCATGAGGGTCTATTGTCTTCCCTGTAATTGTATCCTTGAGCTCATTTGGCTCTTAAAGTGAAGAATCAGCCCTTTGAATTCAGTACAGACTGAACCAAGCCAGCTTGTGTGACTGTGCCATGCTAAGTGCTCTGGAGGTCAGGCTTCAAGTGGAGTCAATTACCACAGGGTCTTTGGCCCCAGAGCAAGCCAGTGCATCTAACTGGAAGTTTCTGTAGAACCTTAAACCCTTGGTCTTTAGTACCTAAGTAAAGCATAGCTTGCCTCACGTAAAGGAACATACATTATCACCCCAGAATGGCCAGGGACCTCCCAGACCTGCATGGATGTGCTGTGGAACAAACACCATGGACCTTCTCTATGTGGAGAGATCTAGGCTGCACTTTTATCTGTCAGTATCAAAAGTGTATACATTTATAGTGATCAGGAAGGAACACAGAGGACCCTAGAGAAAGTAGACGCTTAGATCTACAGTTGTTCATCCTGTGTATATATAGGCACAGAGAAACAGAATTTTGAGAGGCTGTATATACTTTTTGTCATACTGTCTAGAATCTAACACACAAGGATTTTTGGCGTGGACAGATACCAAAGTCTGTAGCAAACATAATCATTCAGGGTACACATATGGGTATACATATAAAAGTTTAACTATGTACATATGTATTTAATTTGTAATCAGTTTTCACTGCTGAAAAGCTCTACATTTTATAATATTACTTCATCAGTGAACACTAGTATCAAGATTTTATCGGAAACATCAAATATTTTGTATTTGGGAATGGGTAAAATCTGCAGACAAAAAAAATGGCCAGATCCTGTATTACGCATTTTTCAAAGGATAGCTAATTATTAGATGAGGATAAAACTTGGGGTTCCTCCATTAGGGAGTAGATTCAGGCCAGTGAATCTATGTAACATCCTTGCTCCATCCGTTTCAAAACTTAAGAATATTTGGTTTCTGGAGAGCTTTGGAAAATGGAAGGAACAAATAGCCTTTATTACTAGAGAACCGGCTTTTCCTGAGGGAGATTTAAATGTGCATTACACATGTGAATCCTTTTAAAGAAATTGCTCCGGGCTGGGGAATTTCCATTCCCAAACTCCCTTAACCTGCAGATTGAGCAAGACACACATCTGTTCTTTAACTAGACAGTATTTCGAATCTAAACAAACAAGCCCTTCGACGAAGAAGGGTCTGCTCTCCTGGGTGTGATTTTGGCTTAAGTTAGCCTTTGCACTGCTGGGTACCTCTTCTCTTGGGACCAGGAGATAGCCATCTCCCGGCACCACCCCGCATCAAGATCGCCCGCAGCAGCCCGCGCTGCAGTCACACATCATGGCCACTAGATGGCGGGAAGGGACTGAGTTGGGGCCCCGGTGGCGGTTCCTTTCACCCTGCAGGGGGAGGAACACTTTTGTTTCTCTGCTTTTTCTTCCTGCCCCTTTGTTTGACTTCACCATTTTCTGTCTTGCTTTCTCTCTGCTGTAGTTACGTCGTGGCTGGTTTTTCAGCACCTCCGTTCTAGGAAAGCTGGCCTGGCCCTATTTCGGGCCGCGTGGGCTGGGCGCACACAGGGCTCTTGCGATGACCCTGACTCTCCAGCGCCCAACGCAAGCATTTGCTCCAGATCCATCGCAGAGTTCTTTTCAGTTGTCACCCAGTCCCGGGCCATGTCCCTGTCTCAGAGTGGGCCTACGCTCTGGCTCTGCTCTGCATAACTTGGGGGGCGGGAGGCGGGGAGAGCGGCAGTAGCGCTGTTCCTGCAGGTATTACCAAAAAAAAAAAAAAAAGCAGCTTCAGACCACGTAAATCAGAATATTATAATCTTGTGATGGGGTTTGGGGGAAAAAAAAAGAAGATTCTGTTGAGGGGATGCAGACCAAACAGACCCCAGATCTGTCATGTCTCCATACTGCACCGGAATTGGCTTTTCACCATAGGGACCCAGAAAGGAATTCAGAGGGGGCTGGAGGAAGCACGCTGCTGTGGTAGCTTTTTTAAAAAGGACCTTCTACAGGGCACATGAGTTTTATTTTATAAATGACTTAATAATGTGAGAAACTGAATCAAATGCCGAATTGCGGGCCTGCCAAAGCTGGGGAGAGCAGCAGCCAGGCCTTTGCCGCCCCAGTGGAGGGCAGTGGGGAAGGATTCCTAGGACTAGGACTGGGTGGCAGTGGGGGTAGGGTCTCCCAGGCCTCTTTTTGCAACAATTAGAAGTCTATGTCCCCCTTGAGGCGGAGGGGCAACTCCCATTAATGTTAATGAGATTTATGCTCTTGAAGAGCAAGGGTAGGGGAGACTCCAGGACGAATCCCCAGTGGGGTACTTCCATACTGGCAGAAGAGGGACAGAGTTCTCACTTCCATTTGGACCTGCTAGAGCACTAGGGAGGCATCAAGTCAGAAAAGACCTTAGCAGGTGGCCTTCATCAGCACCTCCACACCCCACCCCAGTGAGGGAATCCTGCCCTGTGGCCACTCAGCCCCCTGCTTCCAATTTGCTAAAGAGGGGGTTCCCTAGGCCTCTGGCCAGAAAATTCCCTGTGCAGTCTGAGTGGTGATGCTCTCTTGCCTAGGTTTACATCCCAGCTCCGCTAATTTTCTAGCTAAGTCTAGTTTCCTCCTCCATAAAATGGTGATAATAATAGCACCTACCTCATGGGGTTCTATTTTGAGGATCACAGGAAAAATGGAAGTCAAGGGCTTAGTGCAGTATTTAGCCCATATAAAATGCATCTAATGGTTATTATTATTATTATTGTACATTTGGGCCTGTATTGGCAGCCTGTTCACATCAGGTAGAATCAAGTTTTAAGGAAACACACCTCAGTGCCATGATGGAAACATTTCATAATAAAAACCCAAGCAGGTGTGAAATGAAAATTCCTGCCCTTTCCAACTTGCCCCCCAACAACCCTCACACACAGTTGGGGTAAATTAGATCAGAAGAGGCCAAGTTTCTCAGCTCGCCTCTTCTATTCCTTGGTGGCAGCAGTGTGATTTATGGCTCTGAAGGGACAGCCGCCCAAACTCAGTTGTTTCAGCTGACCTTCCCTGTGAGTTTTCAGGTTGAAGTGAAATCCAATGGGGTGTGAACTGAAACTCAAGAATATCTTCTGAAAAGTCCAATGGTGCTGAGCTCAGTAAGGAATCAAACCAAACCAAATCCTCCCTCTTGCTCAGCGCTCCTGGAGCTCACAAAGAACGGGCTGCTTCTTAGCTCCACAAGGAAGGGGCTGCTTCCCCGGGCTGGGAGCAGAGAATCCATGCTCTCCCTGGAGCCAGCCCATGCTCTCTCAGAAGCTGTCTTGGAGACTCCGAGGAGTTGGTTACACTGAGAAAGTGAGGCTGCGCTGGGAGACTCGCAGAGGCATGGCCAGGCTTTCCTTTCCCAGGGAAGCAGCTTCTAGCTCTTTCCAAACCATCAATACCTTCTAAGTTGAAATGCCGTGGCACGCTGAGGGTTTGGGCTCAGGCATGGAGATCTAGAAGGTTTTCTCTTAAAATGGGAATTGTTAGTGTCTCCGAAAAGCCAGCATCGTTTCTAGGGGATTCTGAAATGGTGTTCTTAACTCAGAACTAAAGTTTAAAAAGATAGAAGGAGAGGTTTCAGGTCTGGGTGGGAAGCAAAAAGCATGAGCTTTGAAGCTAGACAGTCCTGGCTTACATCCTTGATAGCTGAGTGACCTTGAGAAAGTCACTGAATTCACTCTGCATCTGATCCCACCTACCCCAATGTGTTTCGTACTCATGTTCCAATCAGGAGACCCCAATGAGAACTAGGGTTTATAATAATTTTAATCATCAAATTTAATTGGGCTGAGTGCTCAACATGTTGTAGTAATTTCATTTAACCTTCAGAACACTTCTGTAATGTAGGTCTTGAAACAAGCGCATAAAACATTGACCAACTTAAACTGGTTCTGCCTCTTTAAACAGGTTGTTGATTGAGTCAAATCTGGAGTTATTTTACAGACACAGCACTGCACAAGTGCAAGACAGGACCCCCACCCCAACCCCCCTCCACCCTTCACCTCCAAGATAACTGCAGAACCAAGAATCTTCAGCCTGCAGAAAGCAAAGGATAGAAATGTTGACACCTGAGCCACTTACAAAGCAGGAAGTCCTTCAATAAGGAAAATCTGGCTTCCAGCAAGCAGGAGTAGCTTAATTACTGATTTGAAACTAGCCAGTCAGCTTCTGCCCTAACCCCTTAAATTCTGCCCTGAACGTTGGATCGGGGAGACAGGTTGAGAGTCTTGCCTCCTGTCTCCTTGCCGGTCAACCTCTTGATAAAACTTTCTTTTCTCCAAATGCTTGTGCTGTAGTGTTGGTGTCTGTGTATGCTGGGCAGCTAGCTCTCAGAAGCAGTGTGATTCTCACTTTATAGGGAGGAAATAGAGACTTAAAGACTTAGAATGACCTTTCTAAAATATGAGTCTAGTATGTTAGTTCTTAGCTAAAAACTCTACCATAGATTTATCTTCAAAATTCTTTAATCTAGCACATACAACACCTCATGTTTTAACCCCTCAGGACTTGGTACTTGACCAGTGTCATCTTTTCTAACTTCCTGACTTCTAGCCCATTCTCTGATAGCAAAGCACTGCTCACCCTTCCCCAGTTCTCATCCC
The DNA here is from genome assembly GCF_030028045.1 of Hippopotamus amphibius kiboko. Lineage (NCBI taxonomy): Eukaryota > Metazoa > Chordata > Mammalia > Artiodactyla > Hippopotamidae > Hippopotamus > Hippopotamus amphibius. Next base: position 83,879,469 of record NC_080187.1, on the reverse strand, counting down.
TCCAGGGCTCTGCACAGACTTTCTCCTTCCCTTTCTTTTTCGTCCTGGCAAGTCCCTGGCTAACCTTCAAATGTGACTTAGGCATCCCCTCATCTCAAGGGTAATCCCTAAGTCTCCAGAGTAAGGGTAAATGTCCTTTCTGGGTGATTTCAATGACGCTTCTGGGTCTGCCTCTCTTAAGGGTGGTCAATGTCTGATCAGTTATCTGTCCCTCCAGCTAGGTAGTAGCAGTTGATGTCTTTTACCTTTGTATCCCCAAGACTTAGTTTGAGTGAAAAACTTTAAAAATTTAAAGGTATAGAAAAGATAAAAAGGTAGATTTTAGCTCTAGTTCAAGAACTTTATAACAGAGCTGTCCGTGGGTGGCAGTTCCAAGACAAAGAGATGAAGAATTCTAACCTAACAAATGTGATTTACGAAGTCATCTTTAGCAGCAGCAGCAGCGGCATTTGTATCCATTTTGCATCACAGCCCCTGCTCTTCACCATCAGTAGTGAACTATGAGAGTGTGAGAGGCTTTGGTGGGGAGGGCCATGGGCAATTAATAATGGGAAAATGCTGTATTCAGTAGAACTCTGTTAGAGGTTTGGAGAATCAGGTGATGAAAACCTCGCTTTCTAAGTCAGCATTTCCTTAGATTATTGGCCACAGCACTTTTTTGGGGGGAACACCTGTTAACATCTTACTCTAATGATCTCTGAGACAAGGAACACAGTTGAGGAAATGTTGTCTGTCCTGTAAGAGGGTTCCTTTGGTATCCCAACACCCTCCGCCTCTTTCTACATCATCTTACCTCATAGATTCTATTTTGCTCTTCCCCCAAATAATGCTTTCATTGAGCCACTTCTCTTCTCAAAACTGCCAATAGGTCTCCTCATCCGCAAGGTTAAGTCCAAGTCCTTTAGCCTGATGCTAAAGAGAACTTTTTGCTGCCCTGATTTGGGATTCTTTCCATTGCTGGGCTTCTGCAGCAGGGAGACCAGGGTGTCCACTGCCTCTGAGCAAGCCGATAGCATTCCTCATTTTGGAAATTTTGATACATTCTACCAAATTGGTTTGAAAAAGGCTAAAGACAATGATTTTCAAAAACTTGCATATCATACACTTTGCCTCCAGAGTCTTCTCAAAGATCATCTGGCTCAGGAGTTCTCAGTCTTCCCCTACGTTCTCATGCACTCCTTTGAGAATGTAGGGGAAGCAGTGGACCCTCTTGGTGGAGGGTGGTGGAAGTGCATGTATAGATGTAATAACTAATGGTATTATAACTTCAGGAGGGTTTATACATCCCCTAAATACCACTCATGGACCATAGGTTAAGAACCTCTGAAAAGTCTAACCTTCCCATTCATAGCTTAGGAAGCAGAGTCCCAGAAACATCACAAAATTTGCCACAATCAGATAGCTAGAGAGAGGTCAAGCTGGGATTTGTACCTTTATTTTCTGACTCTTTGAAGGTGTCTCTATTTTTAATGTTTCTGATGAGGGGAGCTTCATTCACAGGCTAGCGTGGAATGCTTATCCCTTGTACTTTGATATAGGATTGAGTTTGACAGAGTCATTAAGTTCACATGACATCAGAGCTAACCAACAGTGATTGATAGCTTTCAAGAAACGACATTAAATAATGACCACAGAATGTGAAATAAAAGAGCAAGAAGCAAAAGCTCATTAAACAAAAAATAAAAACTATGTTTGAGACAGAATAACAACATCCGTAGCTGTAGGCTATTAAAACAACAGCTGAGTAGGAACAAAATGTGCAAGGTCAGGATGACCTCCAGGTTGCAGCCTTGATTGGGTGGGCATTCAAGCTGAGGCCAATAAATGATCAAAGTGCAAATTGACCTGAAGAGCAGGTATAACCGAGAACGGTGAAAAACTCAACTTCCATATTCAATGCAATTAAAAATGGATTTTTTTCAGCAATAACTACATATAATAGTTCAATAGTAAACAACAGAAAACATGCAGAGAAAAACAACTCATTATGCAAAAAACTGTATAAAGTGTTAAGGATTTAATATCTCAATGTCCTTGTTCTAATGAAAGCTTATAGACATCCTACTGGCATATATCTATCCACTTACACATTCTTTTCAAACCAAAAAGGAGTAGATGTAGACAATTAAAAAATCTAAAATGATTAACAAATCTACCAAAACATTGAGATTTAAATCATACAAAAAATGGTACATGTCACATTCAAATTAGATCAAACCAAACATTTTAGTTCACCCAGCCAGGCTTGTCCCATGTTCAGCATGGAAAGTCCCATGTCCCAGGAGACCCCTGAGTCCTGGACCAACTAGGACAGTTGGTCTGGTCATCCTACTTCAAATCACTATCACCACCACTAGAATAATTGTCCTCTATAATCTATCTATACAGTTTCTATATGATAGCAATTAATTCGTTGAGTAAAAAAATAAAAACTTAAATTGGCTATTTCACGTTACAAGCCAAACTGGTTAATTTTCAGATTTGAGATTTACTTTTTTCCTTATGTAGAAAGAGAATATCATGTTAATTTAGTAAAAAAAAAAAATCATCCATTATGTATCAGCCATAATGGCCAACAGCTGAAATTTCTCATATTTACATACTATAATATTCACAACCCCATTAAACATAAGAGTATAGGAACAAACAAATACTAGGAATAAATTCATTCGGAGAAACTCTGAAATACATTGCTGAACCATAAGAGAAAAGGGAAACCACTTAAGCAGTCAGAGCTATTAGAAAAACATTTCTATTGTGAAGTCGTCAACGTTTCCTTGTCTTAGATGAGAGAGTGCTGTGTAGAGATGAAAGCTTGGGAAGGAATGTCAGAATTCCTGGTTATATATATTTTAACCACCACTAATTTACTGCTGAATAACTTTGGACAAATTATGTCACCCAATTTCATCTTACATGAATCTTTTGTAATGTAGTAAAATTTAGCTTTTAGCAATGTTATGAGCCCACATTAATAATCTTTTGGGCCTACTAATAAAGGCAGGGAAATATTAGTGACAACTTGCATTATCTTATGATTTATGGCAAAATTTAATATGATTTTTTCCATTTCATTGTATGGGTGACTAAAATCGTGAGAAGTTACCCAAGTTCATCTAGCTTGCATGTGGAGAAGGAAGGGCTAAAGCTCAGAAATTCTGACTTCTTTTCTGGTGTTCCCTTTAGTTTTCAGTTCTTTTCATTGTGGTTCAGACTTCCTGAGGCCTTTTGAGAATCTGATGGCTATATACCAGCTTGAGAAAATATCCAGGTGCACTGGTCCTCTGTAACACTCACAAGGCCTGAGACAGTGCACAAAGGGAAATGCAGGCCCATGTACCATATGCCACACGATTTTCCTCATCCCACTCAGTCCTACTATGCCCATAATGTCATCGATGCTTTCACTTTTTTAGAGCTCTTCAAAGGAAACTAAGACTGGAAGGCCAAGTTCATATTTAGAATTCTTGGACTTCTTGGCATTTCTCACTGGAAAGTGGTGGCTGGGAGTGGAGCTGGGCCTCATCCCTCAGCTGCTAACCTTCGGCCCACAGCTCGCCCTCCCCCCTTCTTTCCATCACTGGTGCCATCCCTCCCTGTGGGAGGGCCACTGGGCACCTGTGCTATAAAACCCTACCCTGCAGGTTCCACCTCTGTCTACAGCTTCCTTTGACCAGAGTGACATGGATTACTCTCAGAAGGATGGTCCTGGGGAAGAGACTTGGGCTCTTTAGGCTGAAAAGTCCAGGCTTTGAGAGCATAACCGTGCATCACAAAAGAAGGGGGCCAGCTTATAGTGGGTGTGTTCCCTTGGTTTCCCAGATACCATGTCCTGTTCAGAGGGGCACAGCCAGAGCAGGGCACACCTAGACACTCTTCTTGCCGGATCTGAAGACAACACTACCTCTGTACGTACTCAATTCTGTAGACAATCTCTGAGGGTTCCCCACCCTCTTGTATATCTTCCATAGATGTCAGATTAGGAACTTATTTATTCTTCACTACTTAAGAATAACAGTAAATCCCATTTGTATTGCTCTTAATAGGGTATAAAATGCTTTCACATTCAAAAACTCATAATCTCACTTGTTTGAGTCCTTATTTCTTTATTTAATTCCATTCATCCACTTGTTAGCCTAGCCCCTGGCACATTGTCTATCAACTGGGAACTGCAGCGGTGGTTGAAAACACATCCTTTCAAAAAGTTCATCAGAGCTACTATAGGACTCAGGAAGTCCACTCCTAGGTATACTCAAAAGAAATGAAAACATATGTCCCTTTAAACACTTGTACATGAAGATTCATGTACATTCTTACATCTACATGTCAAGAAGTAGAAACAACCCAAATGTTCATCAACTAATGGATAAACAAAATGTGGTAAATCCATGCAATGGAATATTATTCCACAATATAAAGGAATGAAGTACTAACACATGCTACAATGTGGGTGAATCTTGAAGATAGTATACGGAGTGAAAAAAGCCAGATGCAGAAAGCCACATAGAGCATGATTCCATTTATATGAAACCCCCAGAATAGGCAAATCCGTAGAGAGAGAAAATAGATTAGGCGTTTGGGGAGGAGAGTTTGGGGCGTGACTAATGGGTAGAAGCGTTTCTTTCTGGGGGGATGAAAATGCTCTTTGAATTAGATGGTTACTCATCCTGAGCACACTAAAAATCATTGAATGCTATACTTTACAAGGGTGAATTTTATGGTATTTGAATTATATCTTTTTTTTAAAAAGGGGAAACAAACTAGAACTTGTTTTTGCTTTCATGGAGCCTATATGCTGGCTCTGTGGAGGCCTCTGCACTTAGCTTGGGAGGTTCCAAGGTGGGGTGACTGGGCCCCCAAAGCAGGCCCATCATTTTCTGTCCCCGCCACCTGACAGAGGGGGAGGGCAGTGAAGGACCTGGCAGGAAAGCAGCGGATGGCTTTGCTTCACAGCGTCAGTTTCCCCAGTGGCCTCCCGAGGCCTGTCTTCCCCCACGTGCTCACCCCCACTCACTCAGGTGTGTGCGCACCTGGCCCCTGAGCACGCGCACATCGGCCCCGCCCCGCCCCGGCCCGCCTCGGCCCGCTCCGGCGCCGCTTGCCTGGCTCCTTAGTCGCATTCGCTGCCTGCCGGGCGGCGTGCGCGGCTGAGGCCAAACAAGCAGCCAGCACATCCTGCCTAATTTAAGTGGTAATTTCCTTTGGGGGTTTCACTCAAGTGCAGCCCTGGGAAATTCGTGGCGGAGAGCTTTCCGAGAGGAAATGTTACCCTGGACTTCCCGGAGAGTTTTAAAGACCGCGAACTTTCTCTTTTGCTTGATGAGAGCCTCTGAGAGTGGTGGTTAATTAACCAAGGGCCCTCTTCTGGGGGTGTGGGCTGGGAAGGACTGAGTGGCTCATCCTTTTCTGTTTTTTCCCTCTGGGGAGAAGAAGAGGAGGACGAGAAGGTGGAAGAGAAGGTTTTAAATGTGGGGTTTGGGATGGAGGAGGGAGGGCTGCCAGGGATCTTAGAGATGTGGTCATCCTGGTGGCCCTGGAATTTTTTCTGATGGTAAAAGCTGTTAGTTCTTCCTTTAGCCCTGGTAGTGGGGTTGGGACAGGGTGGGATGAAAAAATACGTCCATCTTTAACGACCTTGCTGGATGGTTATTGAGCAAACTAAGGTTGAAGAGCCTCTGGTGGGCACCAAGTCCTTGCCGTTGAAGATTTCAGTCGTGGGTGGGCTGAGGGTCACTCAAGAGGGTCCTAAGGAACTAAAAGCAAAAAAACCAAAAAATAGCACTTAAGAGCAGCAGGGTTGAGAGGAACTGGGTAGAAATACAAACTAATGGCCCATTCTGTTAAGAAAAATTAGAAAACAGATCAAAGCTGCTACCGGATCCCCCTTTAATCACCACTTCATTCATTCACTTCCCCCCAAAGCTCAGGCTAGGGGCGAGGCAGGGGATGTTAACCCTTTTAATTTTTTAAAGCAACGTTGTGGTATTTAAAATGATGTGTTATAAATTTTTCTATTACACTAGAGAATTAAGAGTAGGCAAATGTAATCAATTATGGCAGATTTGAATCAAAGGATTTTAGGTATTTTTAATTAAGTACACAGATTCTCTAAAGCAATGCTTCTTAACCTTTTGTAACTTCTGATTTTTCATTCAAGGAATTTCTGAGCAAGGTGTTCATGTACTCCTTTTTAAAATGTTTCCTCAAACATGAAATGTTATAATAGTAAACATAATTTTTCAAATCCATGCATATCTCCATGTAAGAATTGCTACCATCCTGTCATACTTCTTTGACCCCTCGCCCCCACCCCTCTACTTTAGATCCCAGCACTAACACCTGGGCAGTTCTTCTAATAGCCTCAACTGTTTCCCTGATTCTTCTCCCACATCTTGCTGCTTCCTCTCCACTGCCCACCACACCTGCTCATGGTGAGACAAGTGTGCAGGGTTAATTCTTGTCTGATTAGCAGCCGCTGTATTTGCAGTCAGGACCTGCCTTATTGTCTTTTCAGGGCAAGGCTGGTGCTGAATGGTGTGGGAGGCTAAGCCCAGCTTGCTGCCCTTGTTGTCTTTGCCAGAGCCACCCTAACTGCTCTTCTGTGAATTCCGCCTTGTGTCGGATGTGTGTCAGGGTGAGGAGCCCATGGGAAGGGTGTCATCAAGTTAAACCATAGTGAGGATGTTATAGAGCTAGATGTGTACACTCCACCCCACTGGTAGAAGTCAACACAACCCATCAGCCTGAGGCCTTGAAGCAACTTTCGGATGGGAGGCAGTAGGAGACCAGGAGGAGAAAAAAAGCTTCTCTACTGGAAAGGAGGAGTATTTAACAAGTGCCTTAAGCTTTTTAGGGAAAGACAAACTTTTGAAACCTAAGACTTCAAGTAACCACAACAAATTTTGAAAGGAATTCACCTGAGTATCAGGGTAGATGTCTGCAACTTATTGTTCAAACTTCAGTTTAGGCCCTAATGTTAAGTTTAACTATAAATGAGGCTGACACCATGATAAAGCTGAGCTTACCCTGGTGTCTGAGAACCACGTAGCCTGTGTTACCATCCTTCACATTTTCTAGGGCTCCTTAACTATTTAGCTTTGTATGCGTCATGAAAACTCTTTGACCTTATTGTTCTGGCATCTGTGTTAGTTGCCTTCACTTTTAAAAATTAGGCAGCTCTCAGTACCACAAATGAGTAAAAAAAAATTGGAAGTGGGGGCTTCTGATTGGAAAATTTAATGTATTATTTAAAATTGGAAAGGTGAGAATGGTAGAAGAGCTGAAAATAATAATATAAAACATTTGGAAGAGGAGGAGGTTTAGAGTAAATGAGCTAAATCCTCCCTTTTCATATTAAGGTGTCTAGAGATATTATCTCAAGTTGATAAATGGAGAAAAAGAGGTTAAGCCTCTTATCTAGATTTATGGAGGTAACTGCTAAAGGAACTAAAAACAAACAGTTAAAAGAGGTTGAATCTGAGGAGTGGGATGGAGGTGGAGGCAGAGAGCAGAGGGGCAAGAGACTGCTGCTTTTCACCCTAAGTTCTTCTGTCCTTGTTGTGTTCCCGTGCACGTGTATGACTTCAGAATTTTTTTTTTCTAAAAAGCAAGAGACAAAAAGAGGAAAACATGGTGGGAACATAAAATTTAGTCAAGAATTTGGTTTAAAAACACACACCACATTGATTCACACATTTGCTGCAGCTGGGCTGCACATTTGGCTCCGAGCTGTGCGGCAGCAGTTGAAAAAGGGACCCCTGGACAGTGGACTCATAATACCTGCAAGACAAAAACAAACTAATTCTTGGAGAGAATCATGTCTGCTCTTTGCTATGAAAACGTCAAAATGAAATTTCCTCCTGAGGTCATTCTAAAGAAAATATGGTGATGTGATTAACATTCTCAACTACCTCAATGACCTGTATCACATCTTCCCCCCTTAGTATGATTCTCAGCCAAGATAGGTGGTGTCACACCCAGGTGTAAGTCAGATAAATAATTCCATGGAGACTCAGCTCCCTGCTTAATCTAGGGATAGACTTTACAGTATTTGGAAGAGATGTAGTTTTGAAATAACAGAAGAGTTATTTTTAATTTTTAAAAATTAAAATTAAATATCTCGTCACTGAGCTAATGAAGATTATTAGGTGACATTAAGCTTGAAACTATACTTTCTAATAAGCACCTGGATTACAACTAATCGATGTTGCCTATTGAAATTTATCCATGTACCCTGACGGCCAATCAAATTGAGAGATATTTTGTATATAACATTTGTCTATGCAAAGAAATTACGCTTAGAAACACAACCTAATATATGTATGCACATGTCCTGTGCCTCTTGCTGGGCATGGAAGCTGTGTTCTAATGGTGTCTTCAGGTGAGACAGCCTTCTAGATGCAATGGGTATATTTCAGCAATTAAATAACATTGCACAGAAACTAACTTTACGGTAACAACTGTGGTTTGGTTATTACAAAAGCAATATGCTTATTAAAAATGCAACTATATGAAAACTTAAAACAGCCATTAATAGCTTTAACACTATTAACCATTTGAGTTTTTTCTATGTGTAGATATATTAAAACTGCTGTAGATAAATTACAGAATTCTCTTAAGACAGTGTCTGTCTCTCCGTGTCATTAGACATTCTTGAAAAACTTTAAAGTCTGCATAACCCATCATTTTGGTGCACATTTGGGTTATTCATCCAATTCCCTACTGTTGGGCATTGATTTTTAAAAACATGATGTAGAAACTCAATTTCTAGGGTTGATTATTAGGCCCTTTAATATGCTCTTTCCCAAAAGAAAATCTGAGAAAACAGAGATTTTAAAGAGGATAGAAATATTTTAAGGTCCCATTTGACTTATATGGACATAGTTTTGAGGGTGCTATTAACATCCCAGCAGTTTGACACTTTCATTTTTGAGGGAAATTTTATGGTCCTAAATAGGAGTATGGCTTAGTAAAATGTCTGAGGAGTTAACTACAGACCCTGAAATAGTTTCATATTTTTCAATATTACTGGTTAGGCAAGACACTAAAACCTCACCTGGACCTACAAGCCTCCAGTTTTCTTTTCCTTATTTTGACACTTAGATGACCGGGAAATATGACTTCCCTTGGTTTAACCCTTTAGTGCACTGGTTCTCAAATGGCTCCATGGACCCTTGGTTTATATGAGCTGGGCTGAGATCTTTTACGGCTAAAATTCAGTGATGCGTGTTTTGTCTAAATTTCCAGGGGGGAAAAAGTTACCAGGTAGAATTTTCTCATTTCAAAGTTTTCCCTCCCCAGATTTTACTTAAAACTTTGGCATCGGCTACAGCTTGTCTCCTTGAGACTGCTTACAGAGCTTACGAATAAGCAGCCATCAAATAGTGATGGAAAATGGAAAACCTCACAGGAGCCTACAGTGTCTAATCCTGTTAACTTTTTTTAAATGGACATGACTGCTTACTGTAGATCACAGAGATAAATAGGTAGATAGTAAATGTCTTCTGCTAATCATCTTGTTTCTGGGTTCTAGTTTATGTAACAGAGCTGACTATATCAACATATTCCTGGTATTCTGCACCTAGGTTTTCTGCCCTTTAAACCTGAGGACTAACGCTGTAGGTAGAACGTAAGCGGCCAGCTCTTAATGAGTTATAGCTATGCTGAAAATTATGACTTCTGCTAAAGCCCTTCTCCAGAAAGTCCTGGCACATTCAGATAAAATGCTCCAGCTCACGTTGAGTGTTTTGCAGCAGCACATGCCTCCGACACAGTTTTTCTCAACCCCAGGCTGTAACAATAGCACTTAAATTGACTGAACACTTCTGCCAGCTACCACTTCTCACAGCACCCTTGGGAAGGTGGCACTCCCATTCCTGTTGTACCCATGGAAGTGAAGGGTTGGGGGTAAAAAACTTGTCCACGACTGCAAAACTGTAAGTGCCACTTTCTGCATTGTTTTCCTTTAGGGTTTTTCTCTGGCTGCTCTCAGCTCCTGTCTGAAGGTGATAGTGAGAGGCATCTGGAATCCTGTTGTGGGCAGCTGAGGATTCTTGAGTACGGGGTTTGGATTTGGGAAATAATAACCTCAAAGGAGAAGGAAAGAGGCTTTTGCTAACTGTTATGTATAAGCCTTGCTACTGCACGGCATTCTGCATCTTTATTTTGTGGAGAATTAATAGTTGGGGTTGGGGGTGGGCACTTTTAAGGACAAGGTCATACAGTGCTTTGTACATTAGTGGTAGACTCCATTGCTAACAGCTTTTTGCTCTATGACCGTGGATAAGTTGTATCTCCTTGTTGGTCCTTGATTTTTCTCACTTGGGAATTTAGGAGATTGGGCTAGATGAGTGCTCATGGCGCTCCCAGCTCCTACCTTGTGTACCACTGTGACCCCCTACCCCATAGGGCATGAGGAGATCTGTGAATCCTGCTGTGTTTTTCAGGAGTGTCTCCATGGGTTTACAGTGTCAGCGAGTCTGTGGATTCAGTTCTGAGGCATTACTGCCTTAGGGCTGTTCGTTCCACTCACGCTCAAGGTGTGAGAACTTAAAAAATGGTGATTTTACTTGGGACGGGCCTTCTTTCCTGCAATACCTGCTCCCAAGGGTGCCCTGTCACTGCTCTGTTCAAAGCACTGCCTGGCGCATATACAGATCCCAGTGTGGCTTTTTGAAAAGCCAAATGCCACGGACCAAAAAAACTGGAAAGCCTCTCTCATTTTTATTGTGTTCCTGGCTATTCCAAGAGTCATTTCCTTTCCTTTCAGGGAGATAAAGAGACATATATTATGTGGGCAGAAGATGCTGTGTTCTGGTCAATAACGCAGGCCACAGAGGTCAATGGCTTTAAGCCAAGCCTGGCTGAAAGCTGCCATAAATTTTCAAGGGTGGGGGAGGAAGATTTAGAGACTGATGTACACTGGCTAAGAGGAGGAAAGACACTGGGCATAAATGGCCCTCTAAAAAAAGAACAGAGTATCAGTCCCATAAAATCCTACAGCAGTCTATACAGGGTGCCTGGAATGGGGAGAATTTTGCCCACCCAAGTTTTACTATGCAGCGGAGACAAATAAAAAGAGATCTGAAGATAAATCTCTGAGGCCAACCTGTCTCGGGAGACTGAAACTTGAAGCCTTCTTCTCTGATTTTCTGATTCATCAGCATCTTTAGTGTTGATGAGCTGACTCCAAGCTTGATGGCACAGCACCATAAAGCCTCCATTTTGTCTGGTCTTAACTTGTTTCAGCATCCTTTTCAAGGCTTACTGTAGTATAGAAACATTATGTATACAAGCTACCCAGCCCCTACTCCCCCGAAAAAAACAATCCCGCAACAATACCTGCTTTAGAAAGCCACCAGTTTATTTACTGGATTTTGTAGAGGATTGGGAGTGTCTGTGTGTATATGTGTGTATAAAAGAAAGAGTTGTGTTGTGGAAAGGAGGGACAACTTCACCTATTCTAAACATATCTGGGCTAAAATGCCCATCACATGGCATTTATAATTCCATACTTATACTATATAAGCACATGATAAATTTGTTTTAATAAAAGTTACTAAGGTTATTGTATATAACAAGATACCAGATGAATATATCTGCTGCAAAGTTCTGTCTCTCTTCCGTATAACACATGATAAACACAAGAAAGTACTGATAAGGAGTCATTACTAGAAGCTTAATCACATGAGGGACCCTTTGTTGGTGGCTGTGTGTACGTGTAGGCACACATGAATGTTCATGTATGCGATAAGGATTTCTCTTGAAAGATAAATATGAAAATGTATGATTTAAAAACAAAGAATAATTAAGCAGCTTAAAAAAATCTTACTTTGTTTTATTTGCTACTCTAATTCTTCACTTTGGCATCTTGCAAGTCCTCACATAATAGCCCTGAATAGTTTTCTAAGCCTTACGCGTGTTTTACCTCATTCTGTCAATCCTCTGAGAAACTAAAATTCACTGGGAGTAAATACCTTGTTTGATATTCAACTAGTAGCAGAGATGGAGGAAAATAATAGTAACCTTGATATTGCCTTTATATGTGGCCATATCCTTCTGAATACATTACAAATATTAACTCGTGATCCTTCCAACAAGTCTCAAAGATACAGATACTATTACCACTGCTATTTTGTAGATGAGCGAAGTGAGGTGCAGAAAGGTTAAATGACTTGCCCAAGGTCACATGGAGAGTCAGTGGCTGATTCAGAATTATAGCCAGGCGATTTCCAGGCCGCTAGGATGAATTTGAAAGGAAACTTCATCTTGAGTCACAATCCAGGCTGTGGGCACACTAACATCAACTGCAAAAGCATATGGGAATTTCTTAGGGGAAAAGAAAAGGACAGCTGAACATCGTTCAATAGCATATTTTGTTTTTAATTTAACCTAGCTAACACAATCACCGTGTGAGTCGAGTATTTAGGAGTAAGAAGATATTTATAACCAGATTGCCTGAAGTGCCCTAAGGCCACCATTTATGTCCATATGGCGCTGTGCCCAGGAAGATGCATCTGTGTCACAAAGTCCCTACATGCTCTGGAGAAGAATTTAGACATGAGAGAAAGTGAAGCTTGTTGCGTTGCCATAACTGGGGCAGCGATGTCCTGGATGTTCACCGTGTACCTCCAGGCACCGATGAGCCAACAGAAATGTGAAGTTGTAAATAAAATTCACTCTTTTGTCTACTGGTCGGATCCAATAATGGCCCCAAATAATCTTTCTAGAGAAATCTAGAAATGAGTATCAGAGAGTGAATTAGAACTAGAAATAGACCCTTTCATAAGCTTAAATTGTTGGTCATCTTCATTAGGGTCTTGGAATATTAAAATATAAAAAAATGCTCAAACAGGGTATCAACAAGTTTGTTTTTTAATGATGACATTTACCCGAGTAATACTTTTAACACATACCCCCAGTACAATGCACTACAAATGTGCTACTTACAAAATAATTACAGGACATATAAAAATATTAATTTATAATATTCTATTGGGGGTAGGCCCCATTAATGGGACACTCATTTAAAGTTGTATGATGAATGCCCTCTTTCACTGTATTAAAAAGAACAATTAAACCTGGGCTTTCATGTACTCACCCCTAATTACTTTCTACCCTGGAAGAATTTTCTTCCACAGTTACTATTCCAGCTATCTTTCATAACCTGCTCCCTGGAGGGAAGTTGGAAGAGGAAGAACTATTTATTTTCATTATATCTCTTACGTCCCTTTTCAATAGTTTTTTTTTTTTTTTACTACAATTCAAGCTATTTCTTTATTGTTTTAGAGTTTATACAGTGCTTTTGTGCTTTTGAGCCCTGCAACTGCTCAAAACACACTATTAGTTGTTAGCAAGCATCTTACTGAAAGAAACCTCAAGAGTGCATTTGTGCTTCTGCTCTGAAATTAAGTAGAAGAACATTTTGCAGATGATTCTCTTGGATGTATATATATGTGTGTGTATTTACATACTTTTTTTTTGGCTGACCCAAGATACAGAATGGTATTATTTCCAATGTTTCAGTTTTCCCAGTTTCTCAAGTAAGAATGATACTGCTCCCTTTTTTAAAAAAGTTTTTTTAAACCTTCGTTCATTCGTCAAAACTATGAGGTTCTGCTTGATGTAAGACACTGAGCTAGAAGTCGGGAATACAAAAATGATCTTTTAAAAAATCTCTGCTTTCAGGGAGCTTAATTTTAACACCACATTTTCTTAGGAATTTAAACATTAGACAATTTAAAGGAAGGGTGAAAAAAAATGACAAGAAATGAATTGGAGCTATCAGAACAGGCACAACTTAAAAATAAGGCTTGGTAAACATCTGGAAGGACGTTTAGCTCATAATAGGATCCTCTTCTCATTAATAGGAGTGTATTTCAAGATAAAAATGCAATTTTCTACCAGTATTAGGCTTTTGCAACCTACTCTATGGGATAGTGCCTTTTTGAAGTGTCCCTTTTGTTTCAGTGTCCCTTTGTTTCTATTCGACCATAAGTTATAATGTTCACGGCAGTATAGTGCACATGTGGGTGTTGAGGGAGGAGGCGAGTTGGAAGCTAGAAACCTTTTTTCACTTATATTTGTCCTCATCTGCTCATGGGGTGTATGTGTGTGTGATATAACTGTATGTACATATGTGTTATATATGTGATTATATATATTTGATATATATTTATCATATATATATAATAGTTACAGAAGGAAGAAAAAAAGGTCATTCCGAGTTGTTGGACTTAAAGAGCCGTTTAATCAGATTTGCATTTGGAGAAGAAGGCTGTGCAGTTTCCGCGTGATCCACCCTAGCATATCCCCTCAGTAATCTCTGTAGGGATGAACTGGTCTTTCTTTGCGCACATCCCTTTCATGCACGCAGAGGGTCCTGATCAGTCCAATCATACACATCTAACTCAGCTGCTTTTCTTTGAATGAAAAAATCAGGACACCAAAATCAGAACATTAGCATGTTGAGCACCACATTGAGTTGTCACAGACAAGCATAAAAGACATTAAGTTACAGACTCGGCTATGACAATTTCATTTGCAGTTTCTCTGAATCGGGGACAAAATGCCTTTGGTTTATAAGAAAAAGCTGGCAGGACCACGCTCTTCCAGTACTAACAAAAAGGGTTGAGGGATACAGGAGGATGGGAGGTGTGGAGGGAGGGAGGGAGGAAGGAGGAGGGGGGGAGAGAGAGAGAGAGAAGCAAGTCTGTAGAAATGGACTCCCTTCACGTTAAGAACAATCACTCAGTGCCTGCAGCTGTTCACCAGACTAAACTCCCACAAGCATTTTACATCTATGTTTTCCATGTTCATTGCTTCACACAGTTGAACCTAGAAGTGAAAAGAAGCGATTTTTGCCTTGTTGTTGAGTGTGGACCACAGCGGTCACCTCGGTTTGTGGAATGCTTAGTAAATGCCAGACACTCACTAAGCAAGCTATACAGATGACTGTAAGGGATCCCCACAAGACCTTTTTGAGTTAGGTATTGTTATTACCCTTATTTTGCAGATGAAGATATGGAGGCTCAAAGAGGTTAAGATGGAGGCTCAAAGATCTCACAGAAAGAGGCAGCCAATGTTTCCGCAAAGCCCTAACCTTTAGTTCCCAGTGCTCAACTAATTGCTGCTAACTGAAATGGAGGTGTCTTCCCATTACTGAAGGAACAGACTGGTTTTGTCCATGTGTTCCTTGAGGACTTGGACACGAAGTCCAAGTCAGTCTTTTCCAAAGGAGACTGCCAAGTTCCCATTTCACACTGATTGTGGCTTTAGAAGTAGCCTGAGAGTGCAGGGGTTGTTCGTGGTCTGAGGACCTCCCACCCCCTCCACGCAGAGTGGAGAAAATTGTCACTCTGAGTGACAGTTTCAAAAGTAAAACTGAGAGGATTTTGGATTTTCAAGTTTATTGTAGTCAGTGGAGAAAATTGGTTAAAGTGCTCTGCTCCCTACCCCCTGCCGCCTATTAACCCTCATTTAGTGGTTCATAATTGGCCACGAGCAAAGGTGGCCATCCCCATCACCAAGCCTCTCCAGCCTCCCCCTTCTTGAGTACTGTGGTAAGTAAAACTACTCAATAGTTTAAGTGGAGTCCTAATTAATGAGTCTGATTCCTGCTTGACACAGGCTCATTTTTAACCTGGTAAACTCATTAAACCTCTGCTCTTCATTTAGCCACGGATGACCAGAGTATCATAATTTCAACTAAGTGCGCTCAGTGATTTAATGGGCCTTGAGTTTCCCGCATTCCCATAGTGTCCCATCCAAGGAGCTCAATCAGTGTGGTCAGACGTTTATTTAGTGCAATGAGAGATCTCTCTGATCTATCCTGAATTCAACTGAAGGCTTTAAAGATGAATGAAAGCAAACCGCTGTCTCCAAGATTTCAAACAACCCATTTTGCTTTTAACCGTAAATCAGCCAAGGGGTCTGAAATGCAGACAGTTTCCAGACAGACCAGGTCATCTCCTGAGTTAATGAGACAACTCTTGCTAAGGAACAGTCCCCACCTCTACCAGCAGATGCCAGCACCTCCTCTTCTTGGATAAGAAAGGGCCCAGGGGTTTGGTCTCCACTCCACACATTCTGAGATTTTTTTTTAAATAAAGGCAGATTAAAAGCAACAAAAACAAACAACACGCGCGCACACACACACACACACGTACACGTTATTCTCTATCTGCTTTCATTCCCAGTTAGTACTCAGTTAATCACATCCAAGGGAATTCTCAGAAAGAGCTATCTGTTTTGTCATTGTTGTCACTGCTATGTTTGTGTGAATGTGTAGATATCTAATAAACCACTTCCCTCCTCCCATATAGAATTTTCAAAGCTCAAACAAGCCAGGGTGAGTTGGATTCCAATTTTAATGGGTTCTCATAAAGCCCCTGTCGATTGCAAGTACCCAGTAAGTGTTTTATAACAGTGACAGCTTTGCAAATACTGTAACATATGTAACTTGGATTGGGTCAATACATGGCGGGGAAATCAGATTGTGAGATGGTCGAGCTGTTCATTTTGGCTGTCTTTGCAATCAATCAGCCAGACCAACTGAGCCTGCAGTGATACTCACTGATTATTGAGGAAGCTAAAACAAATGGATTGGCCATGTTGTCCGCCGAAGCCCATTCAATAGCTAAAACCTCTGTCAATATACAGACAGGTGCCATCTTCTGAAGACCAGTTATTATTAATAACTCTCAGGTCCAACTAAAAGCGAGGCCATGTTTTGACTGCCAAAATAGGATTAGTTCAGTTTACTTCAAAATGTTTTGTTGGTAGATTTTGCAGGATGACCTGTTTCAGAAATCCACAGTTTATAGACCATGGTGCCAGGCCACAACAAGAATTTCTGCCTCACCCCAGCTTGCTTCCTTTTTCTTCTTTGAGCACAAAAGCCGAAGATACCCAATTCAAAAGCTTATAAAAAAGAGCAATAGTCTCAAATATATTTTCCAACTGTGAAGATAAAATTCCTTAAAAAAGATCCATGTTCCAGAGTGATATGCAGGACTCGTAAGCCCTTTCTTATAACCTGCACAAGTGACTGGATGTATTAAGCTACCACAGATCCTCACTGCATTCTTTACTTCCAGCCAACTCATCTGTGACTGCTGGCAGGATGAGTGCATTGTGTGAGTTGCCTAATCCAAATGTCTCTGAGTTGCTAGGTTTGGGCTAAGATGTTCCAATAAAAATGAAGGCAGCCTCCCAGTCTTTGCCTAAACTTGATTCAGATCACACCGACTTAGAATGAATTACTCTCACTATATTTTCTTCAGGGACCACTTTGGCTATAATAGAGATAAGAAACCAGAAAGCTGCTTATCAACATTTCCAGTTAGAGAAAGAGAGGAAAAACTAATCAAAATAAATCAATTCAAGGATCATATTTCCAGCTTCATTGAGTTTCCTTAAGGATCAGGTAGAGATTGAGAGGCGATGGACCACTAATGAAATGTGACGAAAGAAAGATGGGGCAGGGGGAACTCGGATGTTTAAAATGCTTTTATTTATTCATCCTAAGGTACTGTTTTTAGGGTGTGCAGGAATGGGCTCCCTGTTTCTGTTTAATCAGAGCTTTGGAGGAATCAAGTTAAAGGAGGTGACTTAGTTGTGAAATGGGTTTTTCTAGACCCATAGGAACTCCTGTGCAGGTCAGCGGAAGATGGAGGGAAGGGAGAGATATTGACTCACACTAAGAAGAAAGAAATAACAAGATGTGACAAAAATCAAAGGCTTTTAAATCTACTGTGGCAGAGACTGTACGTTGTCTCACCAATCTACATTAATTTATTAAAAAACTTTATTTCAGTAATAGAATCTCCTGAGTTTTAGCTGAGTGTTGGTCCAGTTGGAGACTACATTTCCCCACCTTCCTTGCAGCTTTGGTGTGACCTCATGACCAAGTCTGGCTAACGAACAGTGTGTAGGAGTGATGTGTAACTTCTAGTCATGCCCTTAAAAGGAAGCTGCTTGCTCTCCACTTTGTCTTTCTCTCTTTCCAAAGACCAGAATGTGGCTGTGGTGGCGGGGGGTTCATTTTTGACCATGTAGATGAGGGCAATCCCTAGTGGATGGTGAACAGAAAGGAAGCACCTGCATCCTTAGAACCACCTTGTGGTACAGAACCAGCCCATACCTCTAGACTGCCTGCGTGCTTGGATGTTCACAAGAGAGGTGGTTCAGTGTAGTGCCTTGCTGATTGAAGTGCGGTCTTCAGATCGTCAGCAGTACCTAGGAGTTTATTAGAAATGCAGAATCTTGGGCTCCACCTCAGGCCTGCTGAATTATAATCACATTAAAAAAAAAATCTCCTGACACTTTGTATACACATTAAAAATCAAGAAAAATGGAAATAGTGGTTAAAAGCATAGCTTCTGGAGCCAATTCCTGAGTTCAAATCCAAATCTGTTACTTAACTAGCTGTGTCACTTGGGGAAAATTACCAAAACTTTCTGTGACTCAAATTTCTCATCTGTAACTTGGGGGTATTAATACCCTCTTCATAAGGTTGTTGTAAGGATTATATCAGTTAAAATATGTAAATAGGTTGGTGTAAACCTATATAAAGACTTACTATTACAAAAAGTTAAATTCTATCTTGTTTAAACCATGTGATCCCTGATAAAGATGTCAAAACAACATCTTAAATTCATCTAGTGTTAAAATAATGGGTCTATTGTGAAGATTTGGAGAAGGGTAGAAATTGTGTCAAGTCTTATAATTGAAACAACCATATATCTTGGCTTTTTCAAGATGATATTACAAGAAAATGTATTTACATTCAATAAATATTTATTGAGCACCTCCTATATGTCAGGCATCTTTCTAGGTGCACATGCTTCAGGGAAGAAACCTGGCAAAAATTCCACCTTCATGAAGACTATATTTTAGTGGAACAGGTGGGAGTGGCATGGAGATGGGAATTATCTATCAAGTTTGGGTCTCAATATCAAGTTGTGGTTCAGGTTGTGTTTCTTGATTACTAGTTTGGAAAATTTAAACATCATAAAAAGAGGAAGTGAAAAATACTGAAACCCCTTGGGGCCTGTGAGGTTGTGGTTATTACAATATCCATCTAGGGCCAATAAGCATTTTGCATAGTGGAGAGACTTTGTGACCACAGGAAATTTATATTCTACAGCAAAGTCAGAAGACTGTACTAAGTGTAGAACTGGGATGGTGGGTCTCCGTTAAGTTCCTGACCAGGCTCACCCATTGCTGAAGAGCAGGCAAAGGCCCCCTCTATGAGGCATCTGGTAACAATCACCAGGAAGTATCACTTCCTCATGGAGATGCTTGACCATAATGGGAACTCATTCATGTAACTTTTGGGAAAGTGTTTAAATTTTCCACTCATTTCTTTAAAATTGTGTGGTGTTTCTTAAGTTGTCAGTGTTGTTTATATATTCTGGATTTTCTTTTCAAATTTGTGACACCTCTTTCTTGATAGTATCTTTCAATGGGGAAATGTTTTTGAATTTTATCAAGTCCAAGTTACCAATTTTTTTTCTTATGACTTGTGTGTCCTATCTAAGAATTGTTTGCTTAACCAAATGTCATAAAGATTTTCCCCCTAACTTTTCCTCTAGAATCTTTTTTAGTTTTAGTTTTTGTATTTAGGTCTATGACACAGTTTGAGTTCATTTTTGTACAACGTGTGAGGTAAGGATCAAGGTTCACTTTTTTCCCTTACAGATACTCAGTGTCCAGCACAATTTGTAAAAACTATCCTTTTTGATTGAATTGCATTGACTTTTTGGTCAACAATCAATTAACCATAAATAAAGTGTTTATTTTTGGATTACAGATTTATATATTTATTTTTAAACAAATATCACAGTATTTTGTAGCTTTATGATAAACGTGGAAGTTAGGTTGTATACATCCTCCAACCTTGTTCTTTCACATAATTGTCTTGGCTATTCTAAGTCCTTTTCCATTTGACAAAAATTTTAGTAATGCTGGGAAAACAGGCATAAACACGGGCTGTGCAAGACCAAAGGACATGTATGTTCCCCCAAGAAGGATTGGAAATCATTGATTTTGCCACTTTAGCAGGACTGTGCATGCATTAGCCAATAAAACAACATTTTCTACCAGATTTCCTCACTCTCTTATTTGGGGATTCTGGAAAGTTAATATTATGTCTGTTTCTGGTTCTAAGAATATTGAAATATTTCCGTGGGCTTTCCAACTCCTTCTCTGGAGGAAACAATACAACAGAGTCCTATTTTGGACATAATGTCTATCTCTGGGAATCCTCATTCAGTGAGGAAACCTCTTCTACCTCTTCCTATGAGATGCCATTGCCTTTTTGTCAGAGAAGTTCTCTTCTTTAGCCAATGCCTATAAGTAACACACAATTCCATAAATTAACTATTAGATTTTATAAGTTAGCAAACTGAAGTGTAACTTATTTATTCCCTTTCACCAATTCTAAGACACATATATCTCCACATTTTATTATCTCTGAAATCAGGATGTGTCCCATGATTAATGATATATCACAGTTTAATTGACTGCATTGTTTTCTGTGGAGTGGTATATTGTGTGTCTTTATAGTTAATGGTGTCTTAGATTTAAAGATGTAAAGTTGTTCATCTGTAATATGGAGATGATAATCATGTTGGAGTGATGTGAAGTTTCAACAATAAATTTTGTTTGCTTGTAGAAAATGTGGTAGAATGAATAAATAAAAAGCTGGAATATGAGTAGAAAGTCTCAGGTTCTTTTCCCCTTTCTTTTGAGAAAATAACAAGGATTTTATTATCAGAAGAAGTGAAAGATACAAGCATAACAGAATACACAAATTAATTTTTCTGATAATTTTAGACTCGGGTCTCTCTGTGAAAAGGTCAGTTGCTTATGAGGACAAGATGCTATTCAACAAACTACAGGCATTTAAGACAGTATTTAAGACAGTGAATCTTAAGAAGGACATAGTCTTAACAATGAGATACAGTGGGAAATAAAAAGCAGTTTTCTTATTTCCTTTCCTTAGTAAGGTGTATATATATGTATAAATGTATGAAGCTCATTTGGGGAAAAAATGCCTTCATATAGAAAAATCTTAATTTCCTTCATCCAGAAAAAGTTTCAAGCCCCTGGGTCAAACAAGGAAACCAAAATAGGGTGACACTAATTTCACATGAACCTCAAAACTATAATCTGACTAGGTTGCCATTTTCTTTACTTTTAAAAAGTGTAGCATCCTTTTATCCATACCAAACCAGTACACTGAATCTTCTCCCTTGCAAAGTTTTTAACCAGATTGGAATTAAATTAATCTCACTTTAAAGTGCAGAAAAGAATATGTAAGACAAGTGCTTGTTCTGTGTGACACACACAAAAAAGCATCCTTCTAACAGCACTGGCCCAAAAGGTACTACAATAAAACTAGCTGCTGGAAAAGTGATCCACTAAGTCCACTGAAAAGGGCCGAAAGAGTCCAGTTTCAGCAAAGAAATGCATGCAAAGTCTGACTTTTAATTGTACCCAGATCTCAGTCAGCTCTTAGGTGCCCCTAACTGACAAAACCAGAACACACAGTACCAGCACAGGGTCAAGAGGGCTAAAGTTGTCTAAACTAGTCAGTAAACATCTCTACTCCACTATTTGCCAATGCTTTTTAGGGGCATTGCCAATGGTAATGAAATAGAGGAGTCTGGGTTTGGAACAACACAAATATTATTTACTTAATAAGCAATAATCAAAGTGTTTGTTTAGGGTGAATGATATGAAAATAAGTTATGAGGTCTCTCATACATCACTGGTCAATGATTTAGTGTGACTGTAAATTAAAGCAGCACAAAATGCCTTCTTCCATACAGTAAAGACAAGCTTTGCACTGGTGTTTCTCAAAAGCCAATTATATCTCCAGCTATACGTTCAGTTTAACAACTTAAACCCCCAAACACAAAACCTTTCCTATGGCAAGGTAAAAGGGAACAAGATACCCTCTACCCAGAGTCCCTGGAATAGGACGAGCTCCAGAACCCAGTATTCATGAGCACATTGAAGTTTGAGATTATGGATCTACAGCGATTGTTTCTTCATTTCTATCACTGGGATGTCCATCTTGGATGGCTTCAATGTTGCTGGATCCTCAGCTGTTCAGGTGGCCTAGATCTGGACCAGCTCCATTGGAGAAGGCTTCTGGACTTCTTTGTAGGCCTGGTGGCAGAACGTGAGTCAGACTTCTGGAGTGGTCTTGGCTCAAAGAAGCTCCATTTATCTGAGTTTCTGTCCTTATACCCACTTACAGAATCCATGGCACTGCGACTGGGCCAGGTAAGGCTATGGAAGAACAGTAGTGTAATAGCCTCTGGGTTTCTGCTTAGCGGAAGAGTGAGGGGTGCTGCTAGGGTGGGCCGATGCAGGCTGCCTCTCTTCTTTTGTTGTCTTACCACTGTGTAGCTTTAGTTTGTGGTATGCTTTTGTCACTTGAAGGTATTTGATCTCCCTCGGTGGGAAGGCCTTTGTGGGGTGTGCAGCTGGCATCTCTCAGCCCTGAATTTTGTTCAAAACACTGAATGCTGTCCTGGGTCTGCTTTGTGATCATGATAACACAGGTAGCTCTAGCCTTTACCACTTGTCCACGTTGTCAATGCTATAGGATCATGGCAGGGGAGGGCATACTGGCATCTCCTTAGTCTACCTTGGCAAGGTTCTGATACTTGTGTTCTGGAATCGCTGGCTTCCAGGGGATGCTGCCCATAACTGAAGGAAGAGGAGATATGGTGTAGGGCCCTTGAGGGCATTGTCATGGCTGAATGCCTGACAGTATATCCTGGTGGGGAGGAACATCTTGCCTGGAGGCCCACTAGGCTCAAGAACAGGCCCTTGGGGTTCTCTCAAAGCCATGGAAAGACTGGGATCCAGCTTTAACTGTATAGAATTCCAGAGCTGAACCCCTATGACCACAGTGAAATGATGTGACGATCATGCTGATGAATATTCATGAGGAACATTGTCCAGCTGCCCGGATTAGCAAAGCTTCCCTGCAAGAGTCTATCCAGAGGTTCTGTTTCTCTGCCACTAAGGGGCTGTCTATGGCCTGAGCTCCAGCGCTAGAAGGCTTTGATGACCCATGTATGTTGGACATGGTGCAGTTGGAACCAAGCCATGGTGTGCTGGCCACCAAACATGTTCGAGCCTCAGGCACTGATCCAGCATTAACTTTGGTTGCCACGAGGCTCAGACTCCAGCACTAACTGGACTTTTGAAGAGCTAAGTGACATTGGGTAAAACATAATATCTCTGAGCCTCAGTTTTCTTGTTTTAGCAAATGAGCATAAAATACCAGCTCTGCCTACTTCACAGGGTACTTGTAACATCAAACAATCCTTGTTCTCATTGGTTTTATGAGGCAGTGGAAGCGTAAGTGTGTGAAATAAAAGAAAATGCGTGTGAAGATATTTTTTTAATTTTTAAGGGGGACACAAATATAAAAATAACTGCTTGTGACTTTAATAGTAAATCCAGGCTAAAATGTCATCATTTTTATGTTCAATTAAAGTCAACCAACATTTTTGAGGCCCTGCTTTTTGTACATGACCCTTTGGGAAGGAATGTTAAGTTGTACACACACACCTTAGGTTTGGAAAGGCAGTTTTCCTTTGGCAAGCTCCCCGCCCCCAAAAGATGTGTGGCAAAGAATTAGACACCAGTGTCCTGGGAAACTGCAGCTTTTTTCCCCAAGAACCACACTTTGATTCTTGCTAATCCACCTCTCATTAGAAATGTGTGCAGGAAAATAGAGGTGGGTCTGTTAGCTCAGGGCTATAGATAATAGGCAGAGCACAGGAGGAGAATCAGTGATGGATGGCAGGGGTAGAAAAGAAAAAGAGGGACCTGGGAATTGGCGAGAAGGAAAGACAATGTACAAAGAAAATCAATCCTCCCAATTGTGGCATGTGGAGAGAAGGAACCAAGCTATAAAAATGGAAAGTGAGGACCTCAGATTCAATCAGTCGGTTGCCAGGTGGACATGGCCTTAAAAAAAATGAGGCTGTTATCACTGAAGTTCATTTGACAGAGCTTATGTGTAAGAGTTAAGTGATGATCACTCTTGTCCAAAATCATAAAATAAGGTGCCAGGGTGATTTATCACTCTGCTCTTCTAATAAACCCCAACTTTAGGAAGCATCTATAAACGTGGGCCTCACCATAAAAACTCTTAGTAAGTCATTGTAGATTAGCCCAGTCTCTGGCACATAGTAGGCATTCAATAAGTGTTTGCTAAATAAACCAAAAGACTGCAGACCTACTTAGGTTAATGTATGTTTTCATGGGGTTGGAGAGTTCAAAGCTAGAAAAAGAGTACATTTCCCTCCTTATCCTTTTATTTCCTTGAATATGAGACTCTCAATTAAGACTCCTCCAGTCTATGTACAAGTCTTTCTCCACTTACAGTGGGATTACATCCCAAGAAACTCATTGTAAGTTGAAAATACTAAGTCCCCAAAAATTCACTTAAAACGCCTAACCTACTGAACATCAGAGCTTAGCCTAGCCTACCTTAAACATGCTCAGAGCACTTACATTAACCTCCAGTTGGGCAAAATCATCTCTCATAAAGCCTATTTTATAATAAAGTGTTGAATATCTTATACTTTATTGGATACTGTACTGAAAGTGAAAAACAGAATGGTTGTATGGGTACGGAATGGTTGCGTTTGGGTTGTTCATCCTCGTGATGGCGTGGCTGACTGGGAGCTGTGACGCTGCCGTGGCCCAGCATCACGAGAGTATTGTACTGCATATTGCTACCCCAGGGAAAAGACCAAACTTGAAAGTTCAAAGTATAGTTTCTACTGAATGCATATCACGTTCCCACCATCATAAAACTGAACCATCACAAGTTGTCAGGGACTGTCTGCAGATAACGTAATAATAGCTAGTACTTATTTAATGGTTGTGTTGAGCACATGTGTGCTGAGATGTTCACATGATCTCAGTCAATCCTTGCAACATAAGTGAGCACATAATTATGGTGCTTTAAAGATGGAGAAAGTAAAACTCAGGGAGGCTGCCCTTAGACAGGGTAAGTAACTTGGCAAAAGTCACACAGCTAGTAAGTTGCCTATGGTTTTCTGTAATTATTTTAGTAGAAAGGGCACTAGGAAGGGAATATTTATAACCACTCTTGTCTAAGTGGTTAAAGTCAGAAGAAAGTATGTACAATGAAGGTAAGCTATCATTAAAACCTGAACACTATTGGCAGTGATCTTAAGAACAGATGGAGTGGCTAGGGCAGAAGCTTTCAAATGTTTCTGATGGCAACCAAAGTAAGAAATGCATTTTACATTCTAACATGTACATACACGTGTGCACACACGCACATATATATACACACACACACATAATCACATGATCACACATACCTGTATACATACCTGAAATAAAACTTTGACTAAGCAGTGCTTACCATCACTATGTGTGATGCAAACTAATATTTTCTGTTCACTTTTCTTCCCTTTCCTTCCCTTCCCTTACATTCTATTCTACTCCAGTGTATTAAATGCTGGTTGGGACATACTTACTTGACTTCACTATACACTAATAGGTTATGATCTGCAGTTTGAAAACCCTGGAGCTAGAAAACAATAAAGATGGTAGAAGGAGCATAGACCTTTGATTCAGACAGTTGTGGAGCTATAATAGACAGTCTGGGCTGCTATTGTATTAACTGTGTGGGCTAAAGAAAGCAGCATCTTTGAACTTTAGTTTCTCATCTATAAAAGGGAGATAATAATACCTACCTCAAAGTGTTATAGAGAAGAATGAGCAATGAATATAGGCACCTACCCTAGCATGTAACATGTCTCCTGGAAGGATGATGACAGCCATGTAGTGTTGTTTTTAAGGATGTAGAGTGCTGGCCCTGGTACCAGCTAGCTGTGTCAGTTTATATAAGTAATTTCTTTAAGCTTCTCTCTAAGTCATGTCATTCCTCTAAATTTCAGTTTACTCATCTGTAAAAAATGGGAGAAATAGTAGTACCTACCCCGTAGGGTTGTTTGAGAATTACATACAATAACACATGGGATGCCCTTAGCACAGCACCTGGTGCTTGGTATGTGCTCAATAGACTATTATTGGCTATATTAGATGTTGAACAAATATACCTATTATTACTGTCCAACCACTTAAGGCTAGCCTGAACTCCCTAGACTAGGTTACAACATCTATTTTGATGATATAAACTCAGGATTGTGTGCGTGCACGTGTGTGTGTGTGTGTGAAATTGGAATTGCTGTTAACTTTGTTCACCAGTATTTTCTAGAGGCCAAAACAAACTTGGCTGCAGCAGAGGAAATCATTTTAGTAAAGAAAGGTTAGCTCCAAATTGGACTCCCTCTCCTTGTTCTTCTTCTAAAGTATTTCCACAAAATCCAATCTTTGGCTTGACATTAAAGGCTTACTTTTAGTGAGTAGACTTCACACACTTAAAAAAGAGAGAAAAGAACATGACTCTACACACTAAGTAGTGGGGAAGTGAGTTGAATTCTTCTGAGGTCAACTAAAGAACTCTGTGGCACGGCCTCCTGCCCAAAGCCTTACTCTTTCCCACCTGTAGGGCAGCTTCATGGGATTCATGCTCTGTGTAATCCCCTCCTCCTGTTGGGTGTGGGATGGACCTAGTGACTCACTTCTAAGAGGATAAGGTGGAAAACACAGTGTATGACTCAGAGAGTAGGTCATAAGAAGCAGTGTGGTATCGCCTTCCTCTCTTCTGGATCCCTTGCTCTGGGAGAAGCCAGCTGCCATGTTGTGCCCCATGGAAAGGTGCATGTGATGAAGAGGTGAAGCCTGTCCCCAATATTCACATAAGTGAGGTTGGAAGCTGATCCTGCAGCCCCTTCAAAGACTACAGCCCCAGCCAATAGTTTGACTATGACTTCACCAGAGACCCTGAGCCAGAACGACTCACAAAGCTGCTCCCAGATTCAGGACTCTCAGAGCCTGCAAAATAATAGCTGTTTTTTCGAGGTGCTAAGCTTTGGAGATGATTTGTTGTGTAGCAATAGTGACTACACTACCCTTGAATCCCGCTTCCCACAGCATCTCTGTGTGACATTAGTCAGTTCATTATTCATTCAACAATTCCCTCATTCATTCCACGAACTTTTGTGAATTGCTCACCATGTGTCAGGCAGTGTAATGACCTTCAGATCCTAGCCTGAAGGAGCGTACAGTCCAGTGGTGGAAATACAATAAGCAGACTAAAAATTAAAAGGCGAGTTGCATGCTAAATGCCACCATGTGGTTTTGCTTAGAGGGCTTTGGGAACTCAGAGGAGGGAATGAGAACTTCCAGCCCCGCTAGTTGAGAGATGGATGAAACAGGAAAAGGATAGCACTTAAGCCTTCATACCAAGGTGTGATGGCTTTTTTTTTTTTTTTTTTTTTTTGTGCTTTAAAAAACAATACTGTTTTTATTACTACCACAGGAGTGGCCTGCACAGGGTGGCGGGTGCCCGGGCTCAGGGTTATGTGTGGGCTGCGAGGAGTAGATGATAACTGGGAGGCTGGAAGGAAGCGGAGTGGGGCTGGAGGCCAGGCCCAAAGGCTCCTCGGATCTACTTCTGGGAAGAGGCAGACTTCATAAAGGATTCATGGCAAGCTATGGCCAGACCGCCAATAAGATTAAGAAATTCTTGGAAATCTAGCTGCCCATCAGAGTTGAGGTCCAGTTTCTTCATCATGCGGTCAAGGACACCAGAGTCCTTCTGGTTCTTTGTGAAGGCACCCAGCTCCGTATTCATGAAGATTAGGAACTCGGCCTTGGAGAGTTTGCTGTTGTTACCATCCCTTCCAGCATGCTTTTGGAAAACAGCAATAAGAGACTCGATGCACCATTCGGTCTCTGTAGGGCTGGATAATTTTGCCATGTCGGAGAGGAGCGAGGCGCGCGGCAGCGAGCGGGGAGCGGCGCAGCGAGCACTGGGCGGCGCGCCGGCCTGTGATGGCTTTATAACGAGTCACCTTGACTAGGCTGACTACGTTCCCCAGAATTCCTTTTCTTCTACGTTTCTACTTAGGGTGGGCCGCAAAGGAGATTCTTGCTGCAGGCAGAAGGGAAGCAGCAGCGAATTTGTGGTTCACACATGTTGATGTTGATCTGCTACCTTACCTTGTTGGTGTGAAGCAGCAGCTAGGCCTGCAGTTTTTCTTCTTCTGCATCTTCCTTCAGCTTTTCTGACGTCTGGGTTCAGTGTGTATGTTTAGCTCTGTGATAAAGGGTTTTGGCTTCTGAAAGATACGTTCATCACCAAAGTGAAAGGCAAGAGCAGACAAGGTTTCAGCCCTTGTTTGTTTTGGGGGTGCCAGCCTTCCTGACTGCCTGAAGCTCCAGCCTCAGATATGGAGACAACAGCCTTACAGATACTGCAGTAAGATATCTCCCATAATTGTATAATCCAGGTCCCTGTGATGGACATAGAGAAAATGTGAACAGGTGAAATGAGGAAAAGTATTTGAGGCAGAGGGAATAGCATGAACAAAAACATGGGAGAGAAAAGTAGGAGTGATATAATACTCAACCACTGGCATACCATTGGTGCTGACCAATCAGAACAAATTCTGGCTCCAGCACTGACCAATCAGCATGAAGCAGGGTCCTCAAGGGCCCTGATTGTATCCCCTTCAATTACTGAATTATGGAGACTATCTGAGAAGTCTGGCTGGCTCTTGTGGTGGTTAAGGCATTTGGAGCCTCTATCAGAGATGTGACTTTTTACCAATTGGAACAGAAATGTTTTAGTATTTTAACAACTGGTACTGTCATACTAGTGCATTCTAGGTGTATGGCAGCTCTGAAAAAACTTGTGGGGTGTGTGTGATGAGGAACAAGTTTTGTAATGTGACTGGGACATTGACTGGCTTGGTGTGTGGCTGTAAACCCCAGTTACTCAAGTCAGTGGGACTGATGAAACTGATTTAACCTGCTGTGTCTTATGTAGCCATAGTCATAGCAGTTATTAAAACTGTTTTGGGAAAAAAGAAAAAAAAACCTGTTCCGTGGAGAAATTGAATTTAATCCAATTACAGAAGACCAGGACCCTATCCCTTTACTGAGTGAGGGTTCAGAGAACAGGAGTTTTAGGCTCTCTTCTGCTGTTGACACACTGTATGCTGGACACGTCACTTGCTGCAACCCATCCTGGAACCAGAAAGCAGTGATTTTACTTGGCCTTTCCTCTCTGTAATTTTCTGGGGATCTAGAATGCTTTTCCATTCTTGAAAACTATAGCCATTATGCCCTTCAACTCTGGAGTAAAGATGAATTTAATGCAAGAAGCTTGGTCTGTATCTCACTACCTCATCACCAGAATTTTAGTCTGGCAATTACTTCATATGAGTTGATCCATTATTGCCTTGCTGTCTCTAGAGAGCATCACAACTGTGCAGTTTATCCCTCCTTTTGAGTGATCCCTCAGCAAATCACTTACCAGGTATTCCTTTTATACCCTGTAATGTCCCCTGGTACTTAGAATTCTCTGTAGAGCAGGTGCCTAATAAATATCAATATGTATTTCATATACCACTTTGGTAAATTATCCATCTCCAAAGGAAAATCAAACAGGACATTCTAAACTACAATATTTAAGGGTTTTGAATTGTGTATAGCTCTGTATTGTCTCTGCCTCCCTTCCACTAGCATGAATAATTAAGAGTAGAGTTGGACCCCTGTGTGTGCATGCCCATAATAGTATTTGTGAGCATATAATGATGGTGTATAGATTAAGTCTTTTTGCTTCAAATGAAAAGGCAGCCTTGTTTAGTGAAGAGTAAGTATGAATATGAAGAGCATTTTAGCCTCCTTAGCCACCGATGTCTCTTAGATAAGCTCAAACTACCAGAAATTAGTATTTGTCATTAAAAGAAATTCAGATCATAAACAGAAAAAATAATACAGTCAATACTGAGATACTTTAAATATTCTTCTCATTGGGGAGTTAGGTCAGTTGGGCTTAATTTGTACACAATTTGAAGCCCACCCTCATTAATAAATATGTCACCATTGAACTCACTGTCCTTTTGGGAAATGAGAAATACAGGTTAGACTTTTATAGGGAAAATAAACACAGGAAAATACTGAATTATGGATAAAAACAAACTTTGAAATCCAAACAAAAAAGTGGATATGCTGACTAACAAAATGGTAGTGTCTGAACGCAATTGCTGAGAATTTGAGATTCTGAATACAAATTCTTTCCCTTCAAGCAATTGAATAAGTATAAGAAATTAAAAAAAAAAAAACTGAAGAGAAATGACTACAAACAAAAGTCTTAAGGCTTTTACAATTGCTACGAAGCAAATTTTCCTTCTTAACCCTGCAAAATTGTCCAGAAAATGATGAGGTAGGTTTTTGACCTTTTCTGCTTGTCTTGTTTTATTGCTTAGCAAATATATTCAAATATAATTAAACATATACTTACTGCAACTATAGGTGAAAAAAATGAACACGTACATTTAGCATGACCTTATGAAGTATGCAAAGCAGAGGAGAATAAGGAGAATTTTTTCTCTCCATTATATTTCCCTGGAATATATCATAAGTTGTTCACTGTTATTGAACCATTTTTCAATAGTTCACCTCCCAGCATTAGCATGAATAAATTTCTCCTCTCAGTATAGAAGGCAATTCACCATTTCGTTTATCTTTCTTAACCACATCCAGTCCTTCAAGTTCACTTGTTCACTTACACGTAGGTGTATATATTTCTTAATCCTTAGCAAACTTCTCATTCCCCAGTAGAAAAAAAAAGTCTCATCTATGCCACTACTCTTTAGTCACAATTGGTCTTCTAAGTCCATATTTCGCCTCCTGTCAGTTCCTTTCATGAAGAGCATCACAGAAGCTTGATTCATTAGCATTCTGTATCGTTTCTCTACCATGGGGGTAGCTCTAATGCGATTTATGTTTAGTTCTTCCCATGCTTCTAGTTCTTTACATCAAGCCCTCCTATTAGCAGTGAGATAAGTGAGCCAATTGGAAAAGGTTTCAAACCTTTGGTGAATTTCATCCTAAAATATACCAAAATGCTATAATCTGTATGCAATCTTCATTAAGAACTCCCACCACCTGCTTGCTGAAGCCACAGCACAGCTCCACTCATAATCACCGTGCAGGGGGCAGCATTAGTTAATGTCATTAGACAAATGTTGATCTTCTTTTGCATGTTCATTAGCACCAGGTGGGAAGAAACTGCTAGATACAAGCAGGGAACTTTTGGAGATGATTCAGGATTATGCATCATTTAATCATCCAACTTAATGAGCATCCTTGAAAAACCAAAGAGGCTAACATGGAAGTAATTTTCTGTTTTTGTTTTTTTCAGATACTTCAGGGTCAGTGTCTGTTTCCAACCTTACTAAAGAAAGTAGAGAGTGATCTTTACTAGTTATGTTGCATAGGGCAAGTCACTTAACCTGTGTCTCATATTCCTCATCTATAAAATAGGGGTGATAGTTTTATCTATCTCATAGGGTTGGCATAAGGATTAATAGTGTTAACTCAGATAAAGCTTTTTGAATAGAGCCTGGTTAGTTGCAGTCAGTCATCATCACCATCATCTTTTGCTAACTCTGCTTTAACACTGTTCATCTGAACACACTGGGGAGCCCACAGTGCCCCCAAATAGAATCACAGAGAATGATTTGACTCTGAAGCACAGACGCTTCTCTTGTCCTTTTCTTTTTAAACCTACATTCTTGGAGCACTTCCTAAGTGCCAGTCATTATGCTAAGCTCTTTGCAAACATTTTCTCATGCAAACCTCACAACAAGCCTAATAGGATAGATGCTATTACAATTTCCATTTTATAGATGAGGAAATTAGAGTTTGGAGAAGTTAATTTGCTTATAGAATTAAGATCCACAGAATCTAAGAAGTGGATGGACTTATTTCATATTAACTTTAAGGTATTGTATTCACCTTAAGACTAATTATGATAAGTTTTTAGAGCTAAGAGGACCATTATACTTCATGTAATCCACGTGAAGGAGTTAAGGCTCGGAAGTTAACAACTTCAGCCAATATCACACAGCCACTTGTGACCAGCCAGGACCAGAACATTTGCAGGGATACCTGTCTCTACAATGCACTGCTTTTTATCTTAATATTATTTTACATAATTAATAGATCTCTTTAAGTGTGAAAATACTTAAACTCTGCATTACTTTTAGGGCATGAGTTTCTTCAGCAAGCAAGTCATATACTTAAATGGAAAATTAATTGAAGGGAGAAGAATGCTTTGGTTAGATTTTTTATGTAATTTAAAATTAAACACAATTGCTTTAAGTGAGCAGCATCTTAAAAGGTGACATTAAAATCATACCCCAGAAACCACAAATATGATAATAAAAGGTTTACAGTGCCTGTGTTACCAGACAGTCTTCAATCCCATTTTTTCTCCATTGTTTATAACTAGTTCCAAACTGAGAGAATTAAGAACAGTCTTCTTTCAGCTTCTCTAAGACTCCTTCTATTTTAAGCCTGAATTCCTTAAGGCAGGGGGGGGAAAGGGAATTCCCTGTTTCTGCATCTGCTACCCCATTGCTCTCAACACACACACACAGACACAGACACACACACACAGACACACACACACACAGTTACTTTTCCCAGAATGAAATCTACTCTTCCTCATCTATTGTTTCTCACAGACTTCACTCCTTCCCCCAAATCTCTCCCCCCAAACCTAAACTTCAGAATTTGACTCAGTGACATTGTGTCAAGATCAAAGTCAAATGATAATTTCCATGAAAATCAAGGTAATTTCA
Source organism: Hippopotamus amphibius kiboko (assembly GCF_030028045.1). Lineage (NCBI taxonomy): Eukaryota > Metazoa > Chordata > Mammalia > Artiodactyla > Hippopotamidae > Hippopotamus > Hippopotamus amphibius. Next base: position 83,846,671 of record NC_080187.1, on the reverse strand, counting down.
GTCTTCCTCTCTCCCTGAAAGCATGGGTCTCATGCCAGTGAAACACTAAACACTCCACATTTCCCCTTCTCCTCAGGTTGAAACCCCACACTCCCTCTTCTTTCTTCTGGTATCTCTTCTCTTCAAGTACATTACTGCTTTTCTGCAGAGATGAATTTGAAGCCGAACATTTCTACAAACAAGATTTAGCTACTTTTAGTCTGTCTCTGGCTCTCGCTCTCTCACTTTCTCTCCCTCTCCCTCTGGGGTAAGCAGTGGCTGTGAGGCTTGAGGCTGAGGAGAGAATAAAGGATCAAGAAGGAGTGGGTGGGGGGGAGTTGGAAGATGGAGGTGGGGTGGGGGGGAGATGAAGTGGGGATATAGGAAATTGGTATGTCAGGTATCATTGTAGGTGTAAGAAACATTTTCATTTTACACATGAGTAGCCTCAAACTCATACAAATCATTTCAAATTTTCAAGGTCAAAGAGCTTGTAAACAACCTAGTTAAAATACTAACCTCTCACTGTATGACCCCAGAGTCCAGGTTTTGTACAGAAGTATGAGGTCAGTGACATAAATATGGGGAGGACTGGGAGGAGCTGTACACTCTGACCTCCCCATTACACACTACTGGTGACTTCCTTCACACATCACTAGGATGACTTATCCAACTGACCTTGTATGTAACAAACAAAGGGGCCAAAAGCCCCTGCAAGCTAGAGTTTGGACAAGGACCTCGCCCTCTCTCATTGCCTCACCTTTCCTCCATGCACAATCATATATATGCTCAAGTAGCTCCTTGTGTAAGGGGGCTGAGGAAGTTCTCATTTTGATCTTAAAGTGGAAGGGGACCCATTCTGAAATCGCTGATGCTTTCCAGGAACTTCCCACAATGTCATTAACTAGAGGAGTGACTTCATATTTCCCTTTGACCAAGATGTCACCTGGGAATTTTCATGCGAATGAAAATCATTTTCCCCCTCAAGAAATGGAATGGTAATTTCTCCACTTAGTTAGGAAACACTCTCAGAAAGGAAAAAATGCAGTTTTTTTTTTTTTTTATTTGAGAGGAAAATATCAAATTCCTAACACAGGAAATCTCCCTAGAGTCTACCTTCAGTAGGAAAGCTCATTTTATATTTTGCAGGTTTTATGAGAAAAGCATTCAGCTCTAATAAGTAGCTATTTGAGTATTATTCCTTGTGTGTTAAATTCATTTGTTGAGACTAACATAATACCATGGGATGGAGACTGGTCCCAATAGAAGTTATAAGTCATCCTAGGGATTATGACATGAAATGTTCAGATATCCATTATTAAAAATGAATCTATTTTCTTTTGCTACTTTTCTTCCTAGTGGAGAAAAGAAAGAAAAGGAAAAGTACTCTGCAGAGTCCATTCAAACAAACCAACCAACCAGATCCTACAGTGTATATTCAGTAAAATCTTGGCTTGACATAAGGTCCTGCCTTGGTAATATGAATGAGCAAGTGGTTTTCCTGATCTAATTGGATAGGAATATGAGGAAATAAAAGGCAGAATTAACAGTTAATGAGCACACTGCCCATGCGTGTTGCCATGTAACTTTATAACGCTCGCTCTCCCACTCCAATTCTGGGCTCAGCCTGCATTGGCCAATGGAATGTTAACAAATGTGATGCAAGCAGAAACCTGAAAGGTGCTTGAGTTTCCACTCGTTCTTGTACCCTGTCATCACTATGAGAACATGTCTGTGTTAGCCTGATGGAGGATGAGAGATGCACAGAACAGAGTTAAGTCATCCCGGTCACCCCAGCTGAGACAATCTAGATCAGTCAACACCCAGCCAATCCCTGCACATATAAGCAAGTCCAACCAAGACCAAAAGAATTGCTGAGCTGAGCCAAGATCAGCAAAGCTTCTGAGCACACCTCCCAGATGCATGAGTAATAAATGTTTATTGTGTGATTTGCGGTGGTTTGTTATGTAGTATTATTGTGGCACTAGATAATCAATAGGAAACCTACAGTGAGAAAATGGTTTCTGGATATCAGAACACATTGTAGTTCTGTTGCATGTTACATGAAAGCGACTGTAGGGACTTGTGTTAAGGTTGACTGTAGCCCTATGTGAATGAGCCACATTCAGGTAAGTAGGGGAAGGATTCTCATTTAAAAGATGAGATAAATTCTGCACCATTTGCTCAGGGAAAAGGAGTATCTCTCCAGGTGGAAATTGAGATTAAGGATCATAGTCAGGCGGGTATTACAATAGGATCTCTCTTAGGCTGGAGCTTTTGTCTAGGAGAGTGTTTCTCTAGGGTCCATTCAGAATGACTTTAGCTGTGTGGGTGTTGACCAGGAGATGAGAAGCGATGGGCCCAGGAGTTTCCGTGTGACCATGATGGTCCTGATGATGATGATGACAGCTGACACTGAGCAGGTTGCTTATTATGTCCTAGGTGCTATACTCAGCCCTTGATATATACTAGCTCATTTCATCTTCATAACAATTCTGTCAGATAGGTATTAGTTTTTCCCCCATTTTATACATGAGGAAATTGAAGCCCAGAGCTATAAAGTGACTTACCAGAGACAAAAAAAGTGAAAGAACAGAGCTGGGTGGTCACAAATCTGGCTCAAGAACCTCTATGCCAAAGAGCTTATGGAACCAAACAGACAAGTTGAGATGGGACCAGAACTTTATACTTTGTAAATTGGGCTGTTGATATTCCTTGTACGCAGTTTCTGACTCTGCATGGGAATAAATTTTATTCCACCATGAGGCCAATAGCATGGTGGCAACAGGAAAGGGATAGACAGAGCTAGAGCTGGGAGTGAGAGCGAGAGAGAGAACCAGAAGAAAACCTCAATGGGAAAGGTGAACTTAGGGGACAAGGTCAAATGCCCTCAGTCAGGGACTTACCTCACTTTTCCTGGGAGATTCTCTACCTGGTGCTGCTTCCTTAGAGGTTCTGGGTTTAATTTTATTGAAGAAAGTGGAATTTCCTTATGTTTTGTATATGCCAGGCACTTTTCTAAGCATTTCACATACATTATGTATTGAATTTTAACAACCACCCTTCAGTGATTAAAGATATTTTTATCCTTAGTTTCAAAGATCATTGCTATTCAAAATGCAGTTCCTGGACTGGGTGGCAGGCAGTGAGCTCTTTCTTTCCAGTCCACAGTGAGATGAGAAACTGACAGTAGGTATCTAGAGACTTTTAACAATTAGAATAATTTTTTGACTATTTAATCATCTAAAAGAGTGTATATTTTATGTCTACGCTTTTTATTTTCCTGGTAATTAATTTCAGTGAATTCTACAGAAGTATTTTTCCTCAAATGGATTGGAAATTTAAGAAATATGGTTTAAGAAACACATCTAGATAATAGAACTGAGGCTCAGAGAAATGGAGTAACTTGTCACAATTTTAGTCATTAAAAGGTGGGGTAAGACTCAAACTCAAGTCCTAAACCAATGCCCATCAGCTCATTTTATTTTTATTACAATTGACATCTAACGTGACTAAGACTGTGCCTGCCCATACCTACCTATTTAAACAATGATGCAAAGCTTGATTTTGCAGGGCTGAGAGGAGAGTGGTAGGCATCGGGCCTTCTATTGCTGCTCAGTCAAGTCATTCCAGAGTATAGAAATAGGACTTGAGAGCTGGACTTTATCAGAATGATGTTACCTGGGTGTTCATGTAGTAGACACACGGCCATGGCATGATTCATGCAGAATCACTTGGAAATAACAGCAAAACTTTCTCCTTTGCTCCTTCTACAACTCCCTAAAGGTGAAAAATAGGAAACATGTAAAATTCTCATTTAAGAAAAACTGTCTAATATCCTACATTTAGTGAAGCAGTTCATTTTTTTTTAAATAAGCATTGCGGGAGAAAAGATGGCGGTGAAGTAGAGGGACGTGGAATGCATCCCTCTCCACAGATGCATTGGGAATGCACCAAAAGATGCAATAATTCCCATAGAGAACCAACTGAACACCAGCAGACGACCTCGGACACCAGAAAGGACTGCAAGGATCCCGATATAACCCGTAGGAAGGCATCTATGACAACTTAAAGAGGGTGAAGCGGCTGAGCTGTGGCAGATGGGAGAGAGTGAGAAACACACGGAGGGTCCACACCACAGCCCAGCGTTCCCGGACTGTGACGTCGATTTACAGCTGAACAGAGGGTCCAGGAGCGTGGGAACCGGAGAGCTGGTTCAGGGTGAGAAAAATTGTTGCCAGTAAAGAGACGGACCGAGAGGACAGGAGGGAAGAGGTCCACAGTGAGGAGTGCCTGCCCCTGAAAGCTGCCTGGCCATGATGGCAGCTGGATGCTGCAGGCTCATGGGCAGGGGGGAGCAGCCACGGGCATAGCCTCTCTCTCTTTCGGAGCCTGCAACGGGCAGTGAAGGGACCCCTGTGGGCCACCTAAGGCACTCAGGGATAACAGGGACCCTCAGGCCCTCTGGCGGGGCTAGCTTAAAGCCCCTTGGAATGCCGGCAGCAGGGAGGCTGCCGAAAACAAAGAAGCCTGGAGAGAGGCCCAACTCTGAGACATTCTGTTTACACCTGAGCTGCTGGCGTCCCTCTGCAGCGGGCACCGCCACGGCTGACTGAGCCTCCATGACCCAGGCAGGGCGCCCCGGCAGAAGCGTGGCTGGGGGGAGGAGCTGCAGTTGGAGTCACTCTCTTGGCCTGAGCCACCGGTGTCCTTCTGCAACAGGCACCACCCGAGCTGCCCGAGCCACCATTACCAAGGCAAGGTGCCACTGCTCACTCACTCCCAGGGGAAAGAGCCACTATTGTACCTTCCCCCTCCCCCTCCCCACACATCATTGCTCACAGACGAACAATAAAGGAAGCTCTGCTGGTCACAGAATAATACAAAAAACCCAAGGCGAGTAGAAGGACACTTACAGCTGAGACTCTAAGGAAACAGAAATATTAGTATCAATTCTATTGAACTGGTCCAATCTGGGATCAGTTCTAGTTTTTGTTTTTTCCTTTTCTTTTTTTCTTTATTAATTATGATCTTAGTCCTAAGGGATCTACAAGTTTTATAACATACTTTTTTAATCTATTTTTTATTCTATTTTTATTTTTAGCCTTTTTATATACTTCTATTTCTAGCTAACTTTTCTGTAGTATGGACTATATATCTCTCCTACCTTCTTTTCATCTCTATCTTTTATACTTTTCTATTCCTTTCTTTTTATTTGCATATTTCCAATCACACTACGCTCTTCTGTTCCCCTTTCTTCCATCCATTTTTAGTTTATTTTATCTTAACATACTTATAAGCAACACTATCGATCTGCTCAGACTCCTTTGCTCTATTCTTCTGATGACACACCGCCTTTGTATTTAATATTAGGTTTTTGTCTTTATCTTAGGTCTTAGTACAATTGTCTAATTTCATTCTGAGAATCTCCATTCTGTCTGGTGGTACTCTAGCTCATTGCTATATTTGATCCTAGCTTTCAGTATCTCCCTGGATCTGTGTTTGTATGTGTAAGGTGTTATTTGTTTGTTTGTTTGTTTGTTTTTGCTTTAGTTTCTGTTTTGTTCTGTTTTGGTTTTCAATTTCTGTTGTTTTTCTCTTTGAATATCTGATAGCATACTGGGGTTCTTCTGTCAGGTCTTTCTAGTGCCTTATGTCCTAATGGATTCAGTACTTGTGTGTCTTATACATGTATGTGTTTCCTAGACTTAGTATTCGTTTGGCCTAACACTGCCATTAGTCTGGGGCTTGGACAGTCTTCTATAAACCCCTCTATCGCCAGGACAAGCAACCCCAGAAGTTTGGACAACCATGAGGAAACAAAGAAACAACATGCAGGCAAAGGAGCAGGAAAAAAACCTACAAGAACAAATAAATGAAGAGGAAATAGGAAAAATGCCTGAAAAAGAATTCAGAGTAATGATAGTAAAAATGATACAAAATCTCAATAACAAAATAGAGAAAGTACAAGAAACAGTTCATAAGAACTCAGAAGAACTAAGGAACCAACAAACAGCAATGGATAACAAAATAACTGAAATTAAAAATACTCTAGATAGTATAACCAGCAGAATAACTGAGGCAGAAGAACAATTAAGTGAGTTGGAAGATAGAATGGGGGAATTAACTGCCACAGAGCAGGAAAAAGAAAAAAGAATAAAAAGAATAGAAGACAGTCTCAGACACCTCAGTGATAACATTAAGCATACCAACATTCGAATCATAGGCATCCCAGAAGAAGAAGAAAAAAAGAAAGGGTCTGAGAAAATATTTGAAGAGGTTCTAGTGGAAAACTTCCCCAACATGGGAAAGGAAATAATTCACCAAGTCTAAGAAGTACAGAGAGTCCCATACAGAATCAACCCAAGGAGAGATACACCAAGGCACATATTAATCAAACTAATGACAATTAAACACAAAGAAAAAATATTAAAAGCAGCAAGAGAAAATAACATATAAGGGAAAACCCATAAGGATAACAGCTGGCCTTTCTACAGAAACTCTGCAGGCCAGAAGGGAATGGCAGCATATACTGAAAGTCCTGAAAGAGAGAAACCTACAGCCAAGAATACTCTACCCAGCAAGAATCTCATTCAGATTTGATGGAGAAATCAAAAGCTTTCCAGACAAGCAAAAGTTAAGAGAATTCAGCACCACCACACCAGCCTTATAACAATTGCTAAAGGAACATCTATAAATAGGAAACACAAGAAAAGCAAAACACTTACAAATACAAACCCAAAACAATTAAGAAAATGGTAATAGGAACATACATGTCAATAATCACCTTAAATGGAAATGGATTAAATGCTCCAACCAAAAGACACAGACTGGCTGAATGGATACAAAAACAAGACCCTTCTATATGCTGCCTACAAGAAACCCACTTCAGACCAAGGGATACATATAGACTGAAAGTCAAGGGATGGAAAAAGATATTCCATGCAAATGGAAGTCAAAAGAAAGCTGGAGTAGCAATACTCATATCAGACAAATTAGACTTGAAAGTAAAGACTATTACAAGAGACAAGGAAGGACACTACATAATGATCAAGGGATCCATCCAAGAAGAACATATCACAATGGTAAATATCTATGCCCCCAACATAGGAGCACCTCAATACATAAGGCAAATGCTAACAGCCATAAAAGGGGACATGGACATTAACACAATAATAGTGGGAGACTTGAACACCCCACTTACATCAATGGACAGATCATCCAAACAGAAAATAAATGACACATGAGCTTTAAATGACACATTAGACCATCTCGACTTAATTGATATTTATAGGACATTCCATCCAAAAATGACAGAATACACATTCTTCTCAAGTGCACACGGAACACTTTCCAGGATAGATCACATCTTGGGTCACAAATCAAACCTCGGTAAATTCAAGAAAATTGAAATCATATCAAGCATCTTCTCAGACCACAATGCCATGAGACTAGATATCAATTACAGGAAAAAAACTGCAAAAAATACAAACACATGGAGGCTAAACAATTCACTATTAAACAGCCCAGAAATCATTAAAGAAATCAAAGAGGAAATCAAAAAATATCTAGAAACAAACGACAATGAAAACACAACAACCGGCGGCGAAGTAGAGAGACGTGGAGTGCATCCCTCTCCACAGATGCATTGGGAATGCACGGAAGGACGCAGTCATTCCCACAGAGAACCAGCTGAACACCAGCAGACGGCCTCGGACACCAGAAAGGGCTGCGGGGAGCCCGACATAGCCGACTGAATATTCATTTAATCCAATACTTGGACATTAGTCTGAGGCATCGACAGTCTTCTATAAACACCTCTATCACCAGGACAAGCAACCCCAAAAGCTTGGACAACCATGAGGAAACAAAGAAACACCATGCAGGCAAAGGAGCAGGAAAAAACCCCACAAGACCAAATAAATGAGGAGGAAATAGGAAAAATGCCTGAAAAAGAATTTAGAGTAATGATAGTAAAAATGAAACAAAATCTCGATAACAAAATAGAGAAAGTACAAGAAACAGTTCATAAGAACTCAGAAAAACAAACAGCAATGGATAACAAAATAACTGAAATTAAAAATACTCTAGATGCTATAACCAGCAGAATGACTGAGGCAGAAGAACGAATAAGTGAGTTGGAAGATAGAATGGGAGAAATAAACGCCACAGAGCAGGAAAAAGAAAAAAAAATAAAAAGACTAGAAGACAGCCTCAGAGACCTCAGTGATAACCTCAAACGTACCAACATTCGAATTATAGGCATTCCAGAAGAAGAAGAAAAAAAGAAAGGGTCTGAGAAAATATTTGAAGAGGTTCTAGTGGAAAACTTCCCCAACATGGGAAAGGAAATAATTCACCAAGTCTAAGAAGCACAGAGAGTCCCATACAGAATAAAGCCAAGGAGAAATACACCAAGACACCTATTAATCAAACTAACGACAATTAAACACAAAGAAAAAATATTAAAAGCAGCAAGAGAAAAGCAACAAACAACATATAAGGGAAAACCCATAAGGATAACAGCTGGCCTTTCTACAGAAACTCTGCAGGCCAGAAGGGAATGGCAGGATATACTGAAAGTCCTGAAAGAGAGAAACCTACAGCCAAGAATCCTCTACCCAGCAAGAATCTCATTCAGATTTGAGGGAGAAATCAAAAGCTTTCCAGACAAGCAAAAGTTAAGAGAATTCAGCACCACCAAACCAGCCTTACAACAAGTGCTAAAGGAACTTCTCTAAGTAGGAAACACAAGAAAAGGAAAACACCTACAAATACAAACCCAAAACAATTCAGAAAATGGTAATTGGAACACACATGGCAATAATCACTTTAAATGGAAATGGATTAAATGCTCCAACCAAAAGACACAGACTGGCTGAATGGATACAAAAACAAGACCCTTCTATATGCTGCCTACAAGAAACCCACTTCAGACCAAGGGATACATATAGACTGAAAGTCAAGGGATGGAAAAAGATATTCCATGCAAATGGAAGTCAAAAGAAAGCTGGAGTAGCAATACTCATATCAGACAAATTAGACTTGAAAGTAAAGACTATTAAAAGAGACAAGGAAGGGCACTACATAATGATCAAGGGATCCATCCGAGAAGAACATATCACAATGGTAAATATCTATGCCCCCAATATAGGAGCACCTCAATACATAAGGCAAATGCTAACAGCTATAAAAGGGGACATCGACAGGAACACAATTATAGTGGGAGACTTGAACACCCCACTTACATCAATGGACAGATCATCCAAACAGAAAATCAATAAAGACACACAAGCTTTAAATGACACATTAGACCATCTCGACTTAATTGATATTTATAGGACATTCCATCCAAAAACGACAGACTACACTTTCTTCTCAAGTGCACACAGAACATTTTCCAGGATAGATCACATCTTGGGTCACAAATCAAACCTCAGCAAATTCAAGAAAATTGAAATCATATCAAGCATCTTCTCAGACCACAACGCCATGAGACTAGATATCAATTACAGGAAAAACACTGCAAAAAAGACAAACACATGGAGGCTAAACAATTCACTCTTAAACAACCAAGGAATCACTACAGAAATCAAAGAGGAAATCAAAAAATATCTAGAAACAAATGACAACGAAAACACAACAACCCAAAACCTATGGGACGCAGCAAAAGCAGTTCTAAGAGGGAAGTTTATAGCAATACAGTCCTACCTTAAGAAACAAGAAAATGATCGAATAAACAACCTAACCTTACACCTCAAACAACTAGAGAAAGAAGAACAAAGAAACCCCAAAGTGAGCAGAAGGAAAGAAATCATAAAGATCAGAGCAGAAATAAATGAAAAAGAAAGGAAAGAAACCATAAGAAAAATAAATGAAACTAAAAGCTGGTTCTTTGAGAAGATTAACAAAATTGATAAACCATTAGCCAGACTCATCAAGAAAAAAAGGGAGAAGATGCAAATCAACAGAATTAGAAATGAAAAAGGAGAAGTCACAATGGACACCTCAGAAATACAAAAGATCATGAGAGACTACTACCAGCAACTATATGCCAATAAATTGGATAACCTGGAAGAAATGGATACATTCTTAGAACAATACAATCTTCCAAGACTGAACCAGGAAGAAATAGAAAGCATGAACAGACCAATCACAAGTACGGAAATTGAGGCAGTGATTAAAAATCTCCCAACACACAAAAGCCCAGGACCAGATGGATTCACAGGCGAATTCTATCAAACATTTTGAGAAGAGTTAACACCTACCCTTCTCAAACTCTTCCAAAATATTGCAGAAGGCGGAGCACTCCCAAACTCATTCTACGAGGCTACCATCACCCTGATACCAAAACCAGGCAAAGATGTCACAAAAAAAGAAAACTACAGACCAATATCACTGATGAATATAGATGCAAAAATCCTCAACAAAATACTAGCTAACAGACTGCAACAGCACATTAAAAAAATCATACACCACGATCAAGTGGGGTTTATCCCTGGGATGCAAGGATTCTTCAATATACGCAAATCAATCAACGTGATACATCATATCAACAAATTGAAGGATAAAAACCATATGATCATTTCAATAGATGCAGAAAAAGCTTTTGACAAAGTTCAACATCCATTTATGATAAAAGCTCTCCAGAAAATGGGCATAGAAGGAAATTACCTCAACATAATAAAAGCCATATATGACAAACCAAAAGCCAACATTGTTCTCAATGGAGAAAAACTGGAAGAATTCCCTCTAAGAACAGGAACAAGACAAGGGTGTCCACTCTCACCACTGTTATTCAACATAGTTTTGGAAGTGTTAGCCACAGCAATCAGAGAAGAAAAAGAAATCAAAGGAATGCAAATTGGAAAAGAAGAAGTAAAATTGTCACTCTTTGCAGATGGCATGATATTATATATAGAAAACCCTAAAGACTCTACCAGAAAACTGCTAGCACTCATTGATGAGTTTAGTAAAGTACTAGGATACAAAATTAATGCACAGAAATCTCTTGCATTCCTGTACACTAACAATGCAAGAGCAGAAAGAGAAATTAAGGAAACTCTCCCATTCACCATTGCAACCAAAAGAATAAAATACCTAGGAATAAACCTGCCTAAGGAGGCAAAAGATCTGTATGCAGAAAACTTTAAGACATTGATGAAAGAAATCAAAGATGACACAAACAGATGGAGGGACATACCATGTTCCTGGATTGGAAGAATCAACATCGTGAAAATGACTGTACTACCCAAAGCAATTTACAGATTCAATGCAATCCCGATCAAATTACCAATGGCATTTTTCACAGAACTAGAGCAAGAAATCTTACGATTTGTATGGAAACGCAAAAGACCCCGAATAGCCAAAGCAATCTTGAGAAGGAAAAATGGAGTTGGTGGAATCAGGCTTCCTGACTTCAAACTATACTACAAGGCCATAGTGATCAAGACAGTATGGTACTGGCACAAAAACAGAAAGGAAGATCAATGGAATAGAATAGAGAACTCAGAAGTAAGCCCAAACACATATGGGCACCTTCTCTTTGACAAAGGAGGCACGAGTATACAATGGAAAAAAGACAGCCTCTTCAATAAGTGGTGCTGGGAAAATTGGACAGCAACATGTAAAAGAATGAAATTCGAACACTTCCTAACACCATACACAAAAATAAACTCCAAATGGATTAAAGACCTACATGTAAGGCCAGACACGATAAAACTCCTAGAGGAAAACATAGGCAGAACCATCTATGACATCCATCAAAGCAAGATCCTTTTTGACCCACCTCCTAGAATCATGGAAATAAAATCAAGAATAAATGAATGGGACCTCATGAAACTTAAAAGCTTTTGCACAGCATAAGAAACCATAAACAAGACTAAAAGGCAACCCTCAGAATGGGAAAAAATAATTGCCTATGAAACAACGGACAAAGGATTAACCTCCAGAATATACAAGCAGCGCATGCAGCTTCATACCAAAAAAGCAAATAACCCAATCCACAAATGGGCAGAAGACCTAAATAGACATTTCTCCAAAGAAGACATACAGATGGCCAACAAACACATGAAAAGATGCTCAACATCACTCATCATCAGAGAAATGCAAGTCAAAGCCACAATGAGGTATCACCTCACACCAATCAGAATGGCCATCATCACAAAGTCTGGAAACAACAAATGTTGGAGAGGGTGTGGAGAAAAGGGAACTCTCCTGCACTGTTGGTGGGACTGTAAGTTGGTACAGCCACTATGGAAAACAATTTGGAGGTTCCTTAAAAAACTACAAATAGAACTACCATATGATCCAGTCATCCCACTCCTGGGCATATATCCAAAGAAAACCATAATCCCAAAAGAAACTTGTACCATAATGTTTATTGCAGCACTATTTACAATAGCCAGGACATGGAAGCAACCTAAATGCCCATCAACAAATGAATGGATACAGAAGATGTGGCATATATATACAATGGAATATTACTCAGCTATAAAAAGGGATGAGATGGAGCTATATGTAATGAGGTGGATAGAACTACAATCTGTCACACATAGTGAAGTAAGTCAGAAAGAGAAGGACAAATATTGTATGCTAACTCACATATACGGAATCTAAAAATGGTACTGATGAACTCAGTGACAAGAACAAGGAAGCAGATACAGAGAATGGACTGGAGAACTCGAGGTACTGGAGGGGGCGGGGGGTGAAGGGGAAACTGAGACGAAGCGAGAGAGTAGCACAGACATATATATACTACCAACTGTAAAATAGTCAGTGGGAAGTTGCTGTATAACAAAGGGAGTCCAGCTCAAGGATGGAAGATGCCTTAGAGGACTGGGGCAGGGAGGGTGGGGGGGACTCGAGGGGGGGGCGTCAAGGAAGGGAGGGAATATGGGGATATGTGTATAAAAACAGTTGATTGAACCTCGTGTACCCCCCCAAAAAATAATAATAATAATAAAACACAACAACCCAAAACCTATGGGACACAGCAAAAGCAGTTCTAAGAGGGAAGTTTACAGCAATACAGTCCTACCTTAAGAAACAAGAAAAATATCGAATAAACAACCTAACCTTACACCTCAAACAATTAGAAAAAGAAGAACAAAGAAACCTTAAAGTGAGCAGAAGGAAAGAAATCATAAAGATCAGAGCAGAAATAAATGAAAAAGAAAGGAAGGAAGCAATAGCAAAAATTAATAAAACTAAGAGCTGGTTCTTTGAGAAGATTAACAAAGTTGAAAAACCATTAGCCCGACTCATCAAGAAAAAAAGGGAGAAGATGCAAATCAACAGAATTAGAAATGAAAAAGGAGAAGTCACAACAGACACTACAGAAATACAAAAGATCATGAGAGACTACTACCAGCAACTATATGCCAATAAATTGGATAACCTGGAAGAAATGGATACATTCTTAGAACAATACAATCTTCCAAGACTGAACCAGGAAGAAATAGAAACCATGAACAGACCAATCACAAGTACGGAAATTGAGGCAGTGATTAAAAATCTCCCAACACACAAAAACCCAGGCCCAGATGGATTCACAGGCAAATTCTATCAAACATTTAGAGAAGAGCTAACACCTATCCTTCTCAAACTCTTCCAAAATATTGCAGAAGGCGGAACACTCCCAAACTCATTCTACGAGGCCACCATCACCCTGATACCAAAACTAGGCAAAGATGTCACAAAAAAAGAGAATTATAGACCAATATCACTGATGAATATAGATGCCAAAATCCTCAACAAAATACTAGCTAACAGACTCCAACAGCACATTAAAAAAAATCATACACCATGATCAAGTGGGGTTTATCCCTGGGATGCAAGGATTCTTCAATATACGCAAATCAATCAACGTGATACATCATATCAACAAATTGAAGGATAAAAACCATATGATCATTTCAATAGATGCAGAAAAAGCTTTTGACAAAGTTCAACATCCATTTATGATAAAAGCTCTCCAGAAAATGGGCATAGAAGGAAATTACCTCAACATAATAAAAGCCATATATGACAAACCAAAAGCCAACATCGTTCTCAATGGGGAAAAACTGGAAGAATTCCCTCTAAGAACAGGAACAAGACAAGGGTGTCCACTCTCACCACTGTTATTCAACATAGTTTTGGAAGTGTTAGCCACAGCAATCAGAGAAGAAAAAGAAATCAAAGGAATGCAAATTGGAAAAGAAGAAGTAAAATTGTCACTCTTTGCAGATGACATGATATTATATATAGAAAACCCTAAAGACTCTACCAGAAAACTGCTAGCACTCATTGATGAGTTTAGTAAAGTACTAGGATACAAAATTAATGCACAGAAATCTCTTGCATTCCTCTACACTAACAACAGAAAAGCAGAAAGAGAAATTAAGGAATCTCTCCCATTTACCATTGCAACCAAAAGAATAAAATACCTAGGAATAAACCTGCCTAAGGAGGCAAAAGATCTGTATGCAGAAAACTTTAAGACATTGATGAAAGAAATCAAAGATGACACAAACAGATGGAGGGACATACCATGTTCCTGGATTGGAAGAATCAACATAGTAAAAATGACTGTACTACCCAAAGCAATTTACAGATTCAATGCAATCCTGATCAAATTACCAATGGCATTTTTCACAGAACTAGAGCAAGATATCATGATTTGTGTGGAAACACAAAAGACCCCAAATAGCTAAAGCAATCTTGAGAAGGAAAAATGGAGTTGGTGGAATCAGGCTTCCTGACTTCAAACTATACTACAAGGCCATAGTGATCAAGACAGTATGGTACTGGCACAAAAACAGAAAGGAAGATCAATGGAATAGAATAGAGAACTCAGAGGTAAGCCCAAACACATATGGGCACCTTATCTTTGACAAAGGAGGCACAAATATACAGTGGAAAAAGACAGCTTCTTCAATAAGTGGTGCTGGGAAAATTGGACAGCTACATGTAAAAGAATGAAATTCGAACACTTCCTAACACCATTCACAAAAATAAACTCCAAATGGATTAAAGACCTACATGTAAGGCCAGACACTATCAAACTCCTAGAGGAAAACATAGGGAGAACACTCTATGACATCCATCAAAGCAAGATCCTTTTTGACCCACCTCCTAGAATCATGGAAATAAAATCGAGAATAAACAGATGGGACCTCATGAAACTTAAAAGCTTTTGCACAGCGAAAGAAACCATAAACAAGACAAGAAGACAACCCTGAGAATGGGAAAAAATTGTTGCCAACGAAACAACAAAGGATTAACCTCCAAAATATACAAGCAGCTCATGCAGCTTAATACCAAAAAAAGCAAATAACCCAATCCACAAATGGGCGGAAGACCTAAATAGACATTTCTCCAAAGAAGACATACAGATGGCCAACAAACACATGAAAAGATGTTCAACATCACTCATCATCAGAGAAATGCAAGTCAAAGCCACAATGAGGTATCACCTCACACCCATCAGAATGGCCATCCTCACAAAATCTGGAAACGACAAATGTTGAAGAGGGTGTGGAGAAAAGGGACCTCTCCTGCACTGTTGGTGGGACTGTAAGTTGGTACAGCCACTATGGAAAACAGTTTGGAGGTTCCTTAAAAACTACAAATAGAACTACCATATGATCCAGTCATCCCACTCCTGGGCATATACCCAAAGAAAACCATAATCCCAAAAGAAACATGTACCATAATGTTTATTGCAGCACTATTTACAATAGCCAGGACATGGAAGCAACCTAAATGCCCATCAACAAATGAATGGATACAGAAGATGTGGCATATATACACAATGGAATATTACTCAGCTATAAAAAGGGATGAGATGGAGCTATATGTAATGAGGTGGATAGACCTAGAGTCTGTCATACAGAGTGAAGTAAGTCAGAAAGAGAAGGACAAATATCGTATGCTAAGTCATATATACAGAATCTAAAAATGGTGCTGATGAACTCAGTGACAAGACAAGAACAAGGACGCAGATGCAGAGAATGGACTGGAGAACTCGAGGTTTGGGGGGGCGGGGGGTGAAGGGGAAGCTGAGATAAAGTGAGAGAGTAGCATAGACATATGTATACTACCAACTGTAAAATAGATAGCCAGTGGGAAGTTGCTGTATAACAAAGGGAGTTCAACTCGATGATGGATGATGCCTTAGAGGACTGGGACGGGGAGGGTGGGGGGGGTAGTCGAGGGAGGGAGGGAATATGGGGATATGTGTATAAATACAGATGATTGACCTTGGTGTACCTCAAAAACTGTAAAGTACAAAAGTGTAAAGCAGTTATATTCCAATAAAAAAAATAAAATAAGCATTGCTTTTTTTTAAAATAAATTTATTTATTTATTTATTTATTTATTGGCTGCCTTGGGTCTTCATTGCTACACATGCACTTTCTCTAGTTCTGAGAGCGGGGGCTACTCTTCATTGTGGTGTGCAGGCTCCTCATTGTAGTGGCTTCTTTTGTTGCGGAGCATGGGCTCTAGGTTCATGGGCTTCAGTAGTTGTGGCACATGGGCTCAATGGTTGCAGCTCGTAGGCTCTAGAGCACAGGCTCAGTAGTTGTGGTGCACGGGCTTAGTTGCTCCATGGCATGTGGAATCTTCCCACAGCAAGGCTCGAACCTATGTCCCCTGCATTGGCAGGCAGATTCTTAACCAGTGTGCCACCTAGGAAGTGGAAGCAGTTCATTTTGTGGTTTAAAATTCAAAGGAATTTCTTCCTATCATTTGTTAAAAATACAATCATGCAGTGATTACCACGAAAAGTAGTAGATAGACATGGGCTTTGAAGCAAGACACATTAGACTTGGGTCCTGCCTTTGCCATTGTCTTGCTCTATAATCTTGGCATTATGCTAACATTTCTGAACTTTTTTCTCATTGGTAAAATATGAATAATTCATACCTCATAGGATTTTGGGATAATTTAATAAAGTAACATGTAAACTGCTCTCATC
Organism: Hippopotamus amphibius kiboko; assembly: GCF_030028045.1. Taxonomy (NCBI): domain Eukaryota; kingdom Metazoa; phylum Chordata; class Mammalia; order Artiodactyla; family Hippopotamidae; genus Hippopotamus; species Hippopotamus amphibius. The sequence goes on along the minus strand of NC_080187.1, from coordinate 83,829,729 downwards.
AAGTCTGAAGTAGAAGGATAATTACATTAGATGCCCCCAAACCAAATACATTTAACCAGCTTGTTTGAGATCCTTTCAAATGCTGTGGTTGTACAACCTCTCAATAATTAAAACGTTTTTGTTTTGTTTTTTAATTAGTTACTCAGCAAGTAGGTTTTTTCCAGCAAGGAATGAAACAAGGTCCTTTGACTCAATTGTAAAAGTTGAATTAACTGAATGATTTGCATGTTTTGTTTCCATACACAGAGACTAATAATTCAGGATGATATTCTGGTCTGTTGCACATTGAAAAGGGATTTCATTGAGTCTGTGATGCACTCACTTTCATAGATTACTGATAATCTTATAAGGATGTTGGGAGAGTCAATTAGATTATGTAATATATATATGGTACATGATAAGCAATGAATAAATATTTCTTCCATATTCTGCTTTATTTATAAGTGCTACTGTTTTTAGGTCAATGCCATTTTATAGCATTTGATTATATGTGATCAAATAGTACTTTTCTTTTACTTTAAGACTTAACAGGATGAAATTATTTGTGCTTGGAAGGTAGAGATATGGACACCTGTCATTTAAAGCCGCTATGAATTTGCCTTGAAACGCTATGGTGAAATTTCTCCAAATGAATGATAATAAAATCTCTATGATAAATGATTCCCAAGGTCTATACTCCAACTAGTTTCTGAAGCGGCATTGAGCCTTTGGCATTTCCTCAGTAATTTGCTGCTAAATTGTGTCAACAAGTGCTTGTGTGCTTTTTATAGTTTTACCTAACTGTTTTTGCCTTTAACCATCCCAGTATCCATTTCTGAGCAAAACACAAACCTGTGCTTTAAACTGTTAATTGATTTTCCTTGCAACATCCCAGGGGTCTGAAGTCAAAAGCCTCTTTGGGAGCTCATTTTAGGCAACACTGGAAACTATTTCTGAAACTAAACCATGCAGGATTAGTTAGAAAACCACCTGGAAACATTGGATAACTTTATTTCCATCACCCGGCTGTCACTTTGGTTGAATCCACAGATTTTAGGTCCTTCCAGAGCACACAAAATAACCAGCTCACAGGAATATTTAAATGTTAAATGAGATGAGGTATATAAAAGTACTTTCCAAATTATCAACAATATACAAAGGATATACAGAGGTCAGATACTGTTATTTCATAGAATGTTTTTACTTCTCTGTGATTCCTTCATGGCCACAAGATGGCTGCCATAGTGGAATGTCACATACTTACATGACAATGTTCCAAGCAGGAAGGTTTTCTCAAACTTTTATCAGGCAGGAAAATCTTTCCCAGAAGCCCCCACTCCAGCAGACTGCTCTTTAAGTTTTCATTGGCCAAAACTAGGTCACACATTCATCCCAAAGGGAGGATAATAGAATTACCCATCCCAGGCAAGGGGAAACAGGATTACCATGATTGATTTAGGCCAAAAGGACACAAATGGTCTGATTTAAAGGTCTTTGATATCCAGCCTGTAGTCCCAAGATCCTAGCTCAGCTCTTCTGGGCTCCCTTACTTCTTGGCTCTTAAGCAGCTTTCATACAGATACTTCTCTCATCTTAATACTTCTTGGACATCTTGACTGTACATTCTGATATTTCTTCTTAAAGTGTACTTAGCATTTCTATGAAAGAAGTATGGCCAAAAAAATCCATCTGTGCCTGAACTCTACTACATGCATTCTTCCATGTTTGTCTCCTTCTCTGTGCCTCATGTCCATCCGTGGTAATGTGGAATTGGAGGGAAATAATGAGCTTGGAATCAGATGGCCCAGAGTGTGGCTCCATCACATTTTAGATAAGTCATGGAACATTTTTGGAACTTCATTTCCTCATCTGTAAAGGAATGATAAAAATATCTGCCTTATAGGATAGAAAATACCTGGCATATGGTAGGGAACCAAAAGAGGTGCCCCATTTTTTAAATTTTCATTGTCAAGCCACACATCAGTTCCTGTGATTGCTCTATCTCCAAGGCAGGTTCTGACTCTTTACCTTGCACGCTTGTGTTGGTGACCTGGTTTTTGATGGCTTATTCTGGCTTTAACACTGCTATCTTCAAGGCACGCTCATTGCTTCTAATATTCTGCTTTTTGTCTATTGATTCCAACACAACTCTGGATAAAAGATGCTCAGACCCCTGTGCCCCAGTTTGAAAGACACAGCAATAAAAAATTCTTGTGAAAATGAAAAAAATAAGACAAATTCAATGAACATATGAGAAAGTGCAGTCAGGAACAGCAAAGCCCAGTTGCAGTCATAAACAAAGGCTGGACAGGTGGCTAACTGCAATGGGTAAGGTAGGCTCTGGCAACATAAATAGCGACAAGGACAGTAAAACTTCACAGGAATGTATTATCAGGTATGGTGAAAGAGAGCAATAGAAGCAGATCAGGAAAGGACAATGGCTCAACAGAGAGAGGGACTTGGGCATGACCCAAGCCATTTGGATAAATGAACTGTTGAGAAAAGACCTGGAAGCCCAAAAGAAACATTTCTGCAGATTTCCTTTAAAACATAATGAAACACTTAGAATTAGCTATATTTGTTTAATTTGGGTATATAGTCAACTTGGGTTTTAATCTTTTTCATGATGTGTGTGTTGTTACACCAAGTATTTATTTTTATTTCATTTTTAGATATACACATATAGACCCTCAAAAGAAGCCAAGTAACATGTAGTACAGTTCAATCTGGCTCTAACCACTAATTATCCCTAATTGGGTTCACTTGCACTCTTAGCCACACAGGGCTGGGGTGTGGTGAAATGTCTCAGAAACATTTACCTGCTATCACATGTCATAGAAACCATGAGTTCAGCATTTAACCTAGGCACAGGAGCAGAAGAGAGATTGGCCATTGTCATCAAGTCCTTTTTGTTGGCATTCTAGACTGTCTGCTTGGAAACTACACACTGCCCCACAAGAGTTGTTGAGTATGTATGTACTCAACACCTGACCTCAGCTAATCTCATGACTGGTTTCCTGACCCTCTGCTTTGCCTGACCTTTATGTTCTTGAAGAGTAACATTTGTTTTGATTGCCTACCAGGGTCTCCTATCTCCCACCTTACCATTTCTGGGGAGATCTGCATCTTACAGTCTTAAGTGGCAACATTTCTTCTTACCAGTTATGCAGTCCTCTTTCCACTAGTCACCAGACTGTTCAGTCCTGCCCTCCTCACTGGCTTCTGGCCTCTTCCCAACAGAATCAGTCCTCTGTGGATCCCTGCCCTGAGTCCTATTCTTATTCTCAGTTTCAAACTCTAAATTCAGACTGAGAGAGCTGCTCTTCTCTTAGTTCCAGTGCCTCCCCAGTTTGATCTGTTTTGGTACAGCCTCCTCTTAGCAATAGTGAGAAAACAGAGTGGAAGAGAAACAGGCATCTCACCAGCACCTTCCCACTTTCTTGGGCTCCACAGACCTTAAAGGAAAGGCCCAACACTGAGATGGTGAGGGCAAAGCCTGGTACCAAGTGTTTACTTAGAAAACACATCCCTTTTTCTGTCAGTGGTATACTCACCTCTCCCTAAGTTTTAAGACAAGTATAACCCCTAGATCAGAACATCAATTTCATTTCCATGCAATCCAAGAGAAGTAGCTTTAATTTCATCAAATCTAAATGATAACAATAAGAGCAAACTTTCATTGAGTGCTTAACTGTGTTATCTAATATACACCTCATACCAACTCTCTGAGGTATCATCATGATCATCCCCACTTTATAGATGAGAAGACTGGGAACAGAGAGGCAAAGTAACTTTGCAAAGATGACACAGCAAATAATTGCCAGACAGGATTCAAAGTTGTATATTCTGCAGAGTGTGAGCTCTTAATCATTATGGCACATGCTTCCAGATCTTTGATATGATACTTGGTGTAAATACATAATTAAACAAATCATAGAGGATATGAAAATTGTGGATTTTGGCAGGGATTTTTCTTTAAAAGTTGGGAGATTTTTTTTTTAATTAATTAATTTATTTTATTGGCTGTGTTGGGTCTTTTTTGCTGTGCACGGGCTTTCTTTTTAGTTGCTGTGAGTGGGGGCTACTCTTCGTTGCAGTGCGCGGGCTCCTCATTGCCGTGGCTTCTCTTGTTGCAGAGCACAGGCTCTAGGTGCGTGGGCTTCAGTAGTTGCAGCACATGGGCTCAATAGCTGTGGCTCACGGGCTCTAGAGCGCAGGCTCAATAGTTGTGGCACACAGGCTTAGTTGCTCCGCAGCATGTGGGATCTTCCTGGAGCAGGGATAGAACTTGTGTCCCCTGCATTGGCAGACGGATTATCAACCACTGCGCCACCTAGGAAGCCCAAAAGTTGGGAGATTTAAAAAAAAAATTTTGCATGTGAAAATAAGTAATTTATCCTTCAATCGAAAGGAAGATCCATGGAGATGTGTGATTAATGCTTCAAGAAAGCATGCAGCCATGTATATAGCTTAAAGTGTAAAGTCATTTATATAGCCTGAATGGTTACGGTCATAATGGTGCTTTGGTTGCCTTCATACCACTGGCTCTCCAAATGGGCATGTATGACTGTCCTCTTGGTGGCCTATTGATGTCAGAGAGCTGAAAACTCTACCAGATCATGCTGAGTGCCTCCATTTTCAAACATGCAGAGGCTTGTAGTTTAATTATGCCTGTGCAGAACGATGATTACCACACCTTTTTCCAATCACCTTTCCCCATGCTCCCCCAACCTCAGACCACCCTGCTTCTTTATTCTTTATCCCGTAAATACTCTGGGCCCCTTTCCTTTGGGGAGGCAGATCTGAGACTTGTTCTCCCATCTCCTCACTTGGCTGCCTTGTGAATAAACCCTCTCTTTGCTGCAGACCTCAGCATCTCAGCGTTTTGGCTTGCTGCAAGTTGGGCAAAACAAACCTGGCTGGGTAACACTTGTATATACCACTTTAACCAAATGATGAAAGTTAATAACACTATTAACTCAATGCTATTCCTGCCCAAAATGCATAATCTGAATTAATTCCTGAGGAAGCATCAGACAAACCCAAATTGAGGGACATTCACCAAAAAAATTGAGCTATACTCTTCAGAAATTTCAATGTCATGAAGGTGAAAGAGACTAAGAAACTGTTCCAGATTAAAGGAATCTACAGAAAAATGCAAGATAAGTGTAAAGAGTGATCCTGGATTAAATCATGGACCAGAGGAAAATGTTGCAATCAAGGGAAATATTGGAAAGTTGAATGAAGTTGGAACATAAACTGTATTAGAGAACTGTCAACTTAGAGAAAAATGCACAACATAAGGGTTTTGAGTTTGTTTTACTTAGGAAATTGCTGAGGACTATAGCCTGGGAAACAGTCTCTCCGTGACTCTGAGGGAACGGCTCTGAAGAGGTAGGAAGGAAGCCAGTTTATATATTGGTTTTTTGGCTAGGAAATACATGCAGTCAAGCATACATCTTGGTAAAAGATTTCTGCTAATCACAAATAACAGATAAATCAAGTTAATAATTTTAGTACTCTTCTATGCGTGGGAAAATGCAAGAATCTGGGGTCATTGAAATTCTTCCTGAGATACACATCTAACTATCTAAGGGCCTGTTTACCTAAAGCACAGAATGCCACATCCTGTTTTTCACTCTGAATTCCTCTCAGGTTGCACTGTCAGGGGGCAATTGCAGCGGGTTATGACTTAACCCTTGTAGAACACTGTGGTGAGCAATGCTTTTTTTCTTTGTTCATAGAACAGTATTGTAACAATCATGATTAAATTTCTGATTTTGATAACTGTACCATGATTATGTAAGAAAATGTCCTTGTTCTTAGGGTATATAGTATATGCTTAAGTATTTAAGGGTAAATCTCCAATCTACTTTCAAATATGTAAGGAAAATTATATATTTTTTCTGTGTGTTTGGGAGAGAGGGAGAGAGAAAGAGTGATAAAGTAAATGGACAAAGTGTAAACAGTTGGTGAATTTGGATAAAGCATGTAAGTCAGCTCCTGGTAGTCTTGTGACTTTTTCGTATGTTTGAAGTTATATTAAAATAAAGTGTTTTAAAAGTTCAAAGAAATTTCAACAAAGTACACACAATTAATGGCATACTTAAGTGCATCCTGGTGGGTGCCTTGGAGGAGTGTGAGTTGAAACGAGGATAAAGGAGGAAAATGAGTAAAGCCAGAGTGGGACCGTGCTTTAACTGATGGTGATTGTAGACCAGGAACCAAAGAGAACAGTGACCTCTCTGCAGCAAGGTCAGAAAGAGATAATGGAGAGGTAAGTACAAGCTGCTGAATAGTCTGGATACTGAGCAGTCTGGACAGTATTCTGAAATAATAACTTGGATTTGATTTACTAAATCTTTCCCTTTCCCCTGAATTTCAGGCAAGTAGCTGGAACCCTGATATTTCCTTGCTTTGGGGATTTTTGTAGGGTAGGAAGCAGCAGCTGTTTAAAAACAGTTATATCTCCTGTCTTTTACAAAAGCCTAAACCCAGTGAAGGGATTTAGCTGAGTAGTGCATTTGAGGGTATTTACAGAGAAGAGGGTGAGATTTCACGTAGAATAATAAAAAATAAAAAGCTGGAGGTCAGAGAAGGAAGAGGCAATCTAGGGCAGATGGGCTCTGGACATAGTGCTCCCAACTACAGCAAATAACTATTTTTTTATTGGACTAGAAAGGATCATGTGCCTGGGATAATGGGTATCTCAAACATATACAGAGTGGATAGACAAATGTAAGACCCTAAGGTCTTTGTGCAATGCTCGGTAAGAGTCTTATTAATAACTTAAAATTACTGGAAGGACAGGTAGATGAGTGCTTAGATGTAGATTTATTTTAACTGCAGAGAATGGACATTTCTGAATTCTTGAATTCTGAATATGAACTTGCATCAAATATGTGCTTCTATTTATCAAATAGTCATTTACTAAGCTAGTTTTTCAACTTTTTAACTGTGTTATACCCTGTATAATTTTATGTCACCACCTGCATCACATGATTGTTTGCTATCTCCAGCAAAAGAATATAGAAGTCACTTTTATCAGTTCCTTAAGAAGAGAGCTTTAGAGAGAAATGATGAATTTCAATGTACTGTTGTTCAGAAGTAACCACTAGTTGTTATCTTTAGCTTGCTCCAAGTACCAATTTTTTTTTAAGTTGAAGTCTGTGTCACTCCAGTAGAGGGAGAAAATGTGACCCTAATATAACTTTTACAGTCTTAAAAAGGCTTAGGACAGGTGGGTGGCAAGAGATGAAGAAAGGAGGTAGTGTCAGTGCAACCAACCAATGTTGTGATTCCCAAGACAATTCAAGGAAAGAAACATATTTTTTCTTTAAAATATTTAACGATTTTAGAAACATCAATTGTTCCTCAGCTCCCTCTAAACAAAACAAAACAAGCTTCACATCTAATTCTTAGGGATGGGGCAGTAGAGAATATAATCTATGAAATTGCCAGAATTGAGATGAGTGAAGAGAAAAATAATCTTACTAAATGAGTGGCTGGGGAGGAAGGAAAGAAGAAAAACAGGTAGAGAGAAGAAGAAAGGGGCAGGTGAGTAGCTCTACTGAGTGAAAGAGGCAAGTGTCTATGCATGCTGAAGAAAAATGACTACCTCCTGGCAGTGGAAGACTTTGAGGCCAGTCTGGATCATGAAGTATCAACATAGGTTTAAATACGCTCTGCATGCTTGTGGTGGCATGCGTGCTCTCTCCTTTCTAAGTGGTAAATTAGATCTTTGCCTACAGGTGTGTGAATAGCTGGGGCCTGAGAGAATGATCCCAGTGTACTGTAAGTAACTGAAACTTCTCTCTTTCTGGCAGCTTTTCAGTACTTTGAACTTAGACCTGACATGACATGATAGCTTGTCCTGGCATACCTGGGATGGTTTAGATTAGTGCTTCTCAAACTTTCATGGGCATATGAAGTACCAGGGGACCTGATTAAAAATGCAGATTCTGGTCTAGTATGTCTAATGTAGGGCCTGACTATCTGCATTTTCTACCACTTCCCAGGTGATAACAACGCTGCTATTGATCCTCAGACCAAACTTTCATGAACAAAAGCCTAGAACACACAGTCACAAATTCAGAGATATTCAAAGATGTGCACTATGCATATACACATATGAACTTGGAACACACACAGGTACAGAGAAAGACATTCGCTCGTTCATTTAGATAATAAATTTTGAGTGCATTTTTTACAAGCAGGCACATAGAGGACACATTTTAGGAACGATCTTTGCAAATGGACCTTAAAAAATCACAAAATAATTCTTTACTTTCCCAAGGCATGGCATCATTCTCCAGCACCAATCTCTTTGAATTGCCTTGTTTTCCTTGCTCTTAGTTACTAGCTGATTTTAGAATGGGTATTTGCCTATATGCAGTACCTAAGAAGATATTTCTCTTTATTGTCTGAAATTCTTAAAATGGCTGTATGACATAGAGGTGAGAACATGGTTATTGAAATGAGGAGGCCTGGGCTCAAATCGCAACTCTGTCACCTACGACACAACTTTAACTTCCTTCAGCTCCAGTGTCTGCATTTGCAATATGGTGACAATAAAATCTCCCCCATGTAGATGACTATTCACCAAATTCATCAAATATCTATGGTAGGTTGATTGCCTACAAAAGACATAGAAATGAAGTTGATTCAATTTCTTAACTCAAGGAACTCATAGTCCAGTAGAGAAAAACAGACACAGTAAAAGTATGTAAAGGAAATAGCACAGGGAAGAAATGATTAATTTTACTGGGTGGAGGATGGGGAATATAGTCTTCCCAATCCCAGAGAAACTGATAGAGGAGCTGGGCTTTGAAGGATAGAAAAAGATATCTGGTAGAAAAGGAGAGAATAAAGCCATGCTTCTCAAATTAAATGTGCATCCAAATCACTGGAATTGAAAGACCTGATAGTATATGAAGCAGAGTATGTGATTTCTGCATTTTCTAACAAGTTTTAAGTTACATACCTGGAGAAGCAAGGGAGTAGTACATTTCAGGCTAAGGAAATACCAGCACAAAGGTGACACTGAAAAGCAATATGGTGGGTTTGAAAAGCAATAAGCAGCTTGGAATGATTGGGCCATCAATTGTAGGCAAAAAAGCTGTGAGGGGTGATGCTGGAAAGAGGGTAGAGTTAGATCAAGGGAGAATTATGAAAAGACATAAGTGATTCTTCTTGGTACTTAATGAGCACTTCAGCAAAGTTGCAGGTTATAAAATAATACACAAAAATGAGTTGTATTTTTGTATGCCAGCAATAAACAATCTAAAAAGGAAATTAAGAAAACAATTCCATTTATAATTGCATGCAAAAGAATATAATACCTAGAAATCAACCTAACCAAGCAGATAAGATTCATATGCTGAAAACAATAAAACATTGCTGAAAGAAAATAAAGAACTATGTAAATAATGAGACATCCCACATTCAGGGACTGAAAGACTTAATGTTAAGATGTTAATACTACCCAAAGGAATCCTCAAATTCAATGCGATCCCTATAAACATTCCAATGGCTCTTTGTGCAGAAATGGAAAAGCTGATAATAATTCATGTGGAATTGCAAGGGGCCTTGAATAGCCAAAGAATAATGAAAAAGAACAGAGTAGAAAGACTCATACTTCCTGATTTTAAAACGTATTACAAAGCTACAGTAATCAAAATAACATGATGCTGGCATAAGGATAGACATGTGGACAAGTTGAATAGAATTAAAAGTTTGGAATAAATCCATACATCTATGGCCAATTGATTTTTCACAGGAGTGCCAAAGCTATTCAGTGAGAAAATAATATTCTTTTCAACAAATGGTTCTGGGACAACTGTATATCCACATGCAAAAAATGAAGTTGGACCCCTACCTCACACCATATGCAAAATGTAAGTGTTGGGAGAGGAACATATGGGAACTCTCTTTACTTTCTGTGCAGTTTTCCTGTAAACCTAAAACTGCTCTAAAAAAAATTCTAAGTAGGAAAAAAGTCCTCCATATGAGACAGTAATACACATTACTGGAATAGCTAAAATGAAAAAAGATTGACAATAACAAGTGTTGTTGAGGATGCGGAGCACCTGAAACTCTCATACATTTCTGGTGGGAGTTGAAAATCATAGACCCACTTTGGAAAACCATTTTGGCAGTTATTTTATAAAGTTAAACATACATGGCTAACCATATGGCTCAGCAACCCCACTCCTGGGAATTTATCCAAGAAAAATAAAAACTTATATGCATAAAAAGACTTGTTATGAAATGTTCATAGCAGAATCATTCATAATAGCCAAACACTGGAAAGAAAAGTCCATCAACTGGTGATCGGATATGCAAATTATAGTGTAAATATACAACAGGAATACTTCTCAGAAATAAAAAGGAATAAATTTCACACAACTTGGGTGAACCTCAAAAGTATTATTATTTGAAATATCCAGACATAAACACTACATACTACATAATGATTTCCTTAATATGAAATTCTAGAGAAGGCAAAACTGTATTGACATAAAGCCAGGGTCAGAGAAATTAATTGTTGCCAGGGGCCAGGGTCAGAGAAAGTATTGACTATGAAAGGAAGCAAAGGAAGTCTTGACGGGTAATGGAAATGTTTTGGCTTTGGTGGTGGTTATTGTAATTTGTCAAAACTCACCAAGATCTGTACTAAAAATTGGTGAATGTTTTCATTTGTAAATTATACTTAAAGAAGGATGATTTTTAAAAGCATTGAAAAGTACACCTAATTAGATTAATGACTTAAATACAAGAACTATACAAACTATAGAACTCTTAGAAGGAAACATAGGGGTAAATCTTCATCACCTTGTATTTGGCAATGGATTCTTACACACGACATCAAAACATTAGCAATGAAAGAAAAAAATTGTTAAGTTGGACTCTATCAAAATTTAAAAATTTAGTGCATCAAAGGACATAAAAAAATGAAGATACAGAATGAAAAATATTAGCAAATCACGTATCTGATGAGTCTAATATCCAGAATATATAAAGAATCATTATAGCTCAGTAACAAAAAGACAGACAATCCAGTTAAAAATTGGGCAAAGAACTTGCACAGACATTCCTTCATAAAAGACAAAATGGTTAAAAGTCACATTAAAAGATGCTCAGTATCATCAGCCATTAGAAAAATGCAGATCAATACCACTTCATACCCACTAGCATGGCAATAATGAAAAAAACAAAGTTACAAGTATTGGTGAAAATATGGAAACACTGGAACCTCTGTAATTGCTAATGAGCATATAAAATGGTTCAGCTCCTATAGAAAGCAGTTTGGCAGTTTCTTAAAAAGTTAAACATAGAATTACCATTTGAGGGGCTTCCCCGGTAGCACAGTGGTTAAGAACCCACCTGCCAATGCAGGGGACACGGGTTCGATCCTTGGTCTGAGAAGATCCCACATGCCGTGGAGCAACTAAGCCTGTGTGCCACAGCTATTGAGCCTGTGCTCTCGAGCCCGTGAGCCACAGCTAATGAGCCCACGTGCTGCAACTACTACTGAAGCCTGCAAGCCTAGAGCCCGGGCTCTGCAACAAGAGAAGCCACAGAAATGAGAAGCCCCTTCACCGCAACTAGAGAAAGCCTGCACACAGTAATGAAGACCCAACACAGCCAATAAATAAAATAAATTAGTTAATTAATTAATTAAATTTATAAAAAAAAAAGAATTACCATATGACCAAGCAATTCCACTCCTAGGTATAGACCCCTCAAATTGCAAAACAGATACATGTACATGCTTGTTCATAGCAGCACTATTCACAACAGCCAAAAGATAGAAACAACCCAAATATCCATCAACAGATGAATGGATAGACAAATTGCTGCATATGCATGCAAAATATAATAATATATACATACAGTAATATTATTCAGCCACAGAAAGGAATGAAGTACTGATACATGCTACAATGTGGAGGAACCTGAAAAACATTACACCAAGTAAAAGAAGCCAGACATAAAAGGTTATATATTGTGTGATTCCATTTATACAAAATACCCAGAACAGGTAAATCTGTAGAGACAGAAAGCAGACTGGTTGTTGCCAGGGGCCGGGAGTGGGAAGGAATAGAAAGTAACTGCTTAATGGGTGCAGTTTTCCTTCTGGGATGATGAAAATACTTTGGAACAGGGTAAATGGTTGCACAATATTGTGATTGTACTGAGTTCACTTAAGAAGGGTTAATCATGTTGTACACTTGAAATTTATACAATTTGGTCAGTTATACCTCAGTAAAGCTGGGAAAAATTACAAAACAGACAACTCAATATAAAATAAATAAATAAAATGGTTCATATTCCGTTATGTGATTTTCAACTCAATTTTTTTAAAAAGCTGCTGTTGGCCCTGATGAAAGGTAATGAACTTGAATTCAAGCGGACAGTGACAAAGGAGGAAACAAAGCAGACCATGAGAGTGATACTGGCTGGAGGAGAGTAGGAGAGAGAGAAGAGTGAAGCGTTATCCTGACCTCACCTGGAAGAGCTGATGCTACGTTGTTGTAGATGGGAATGCAGAGGAAGATCAGGTTTGAAGTGTGAAGACAGTGAATGTAGTTGGGTCATGAGAATGGGTATGCCTGCGGAAATGCAGGTGGAGCTTTCTCTAACAGTGGGTTGGACCACTGGCTCCTGGAATATAATGGCGAAGAAGAGCTCTAGGACGCCCTAGTAAACAAGACTTATGGGTGAAACTCCCTTCTCAATCAAAATATTGATCATGTACAAGAAATCACTAACTTCCTTCCTTCCTCCTACAAGATCCTTTCAGTAGATTCAGTTTTGTCATTTTAATTGATTAGTGAAGACTAAGGATTATATAATATTAAGGGTTCTTCCAGGGACACATAGCATATGCATCCCAGAACCAGTATTTTCCAGCATTTAGGCTCTTAGCACTCTTGCTTAAACACCACACTTACCAGGCACCATTTTACCACTGAATCCCAGATTCAAGAACCAAGAGTCGCATCACATCCCAGGCTGGTTTGTCTCCTGGGGAAATGTACCTATTTTTGTGAAAGTCTCTCCAAATCCAGAAAGTTAGCTGAAGTAATTTTTATTGGTATCTTAAAACCAGAGCAAGGTCATTGCTTTGAGCAAAACTCAGTTTTTGCCCAAGAATCCTTCAGTATCATACATCTGTATTCTCAGTTTCTTTGGGCCACATTTGTTGCTCTGTCTTCACTCACTTACCACTCTCTCCCAAAGAAAACTGAAACCATGAATTTCCAGGTAGAGGAAACAGTTTCTTTGCTGTTGGGGCACAAAGGCAGCAACACCATCTAAGCTCTTACCACTCCCCAGCCCGTGTGCATGCCCATAAGCCTCAAGTTTGGAATCCACAGGAAATGTCAATTTCATTGAAAACAAAAAATACTTTTTGTAAAATTATTCTAAAGTAGCATTTAAGAATTGAAGAAATTGTGAGCCCTGTAGAAATAGTTCTTTATTCACATCTGGAAACATTTGGTAGAGGCACAAGGAGGGACAGATAAACTACAGGTATGTATAGGAATTTAAGGTTTTTCTCCTTTTCTTGAACCATTTCTCTCTACAGCCTCCTTGGATCCTCCTTAGTCTTTCCAGACAAGCCACATTGGAAACCTGCCCTTACAAAGTTCTCCCTGCTCCAATTTAATTCTCTTTCCTTCCTTTGTAGCTGCTTTTGAGCCACACAGCCCCAGATGGTCAGTCTGGGAACAGATATAGGCTTTTTTAAAGAGACAATATTGATTCTCTCTAGACCCACAATGACCTCTTTCTTCTTCCTCTTCTTACTCCAGTTCACAAGGCTTTTAATCCCCACTGAACACAGCGCTCCAGTGTGGGTCGGAGAATGGGCCACAACTCAAAATCAACTGTGCCGATCCAGGAAGCTTTGACTGGCACAAGCAGCGTTCCATTAAGCAGGGTCTGGTGCCATTGTTTTTTACAAGGCTCTCACCAGCTGGCCTTGCTATGCTTGGCTAAGAATTAGACAAGGGAGGGAGGATCTGGCTTGAATAGGAGGAGAGACAAGGGCTGGCTTTAAAAAGTGACACCCTAAGGACAAGCTTGAAGGGATAGGGAATAGGCGATGTCCCCCACAGGGGTGGTTCTGCTTTTGCAGAAGAACCAAGAAGGCAGGAGACAAACAAGTTTACACACACTTATCTTGTTCTGAAACAAAACCAAGATCAGAAGAACAGTGAATCCACTCATTACAATTCACACATGCCTTTTGACTCCAGATCTTGGGAAAAACCTATGAGGAAATAAAACAAAATTTTGCTTAAAACTTTAATTTTCACAACAGGTGTTTGCAGCACAAAGATGCTAACAGCTATCACATTTTCTTTTGGAAGCTGGCTTTCTTGGTCTTTTTTAAGCATCATTTATTCAGCAGCAGAGAAATATGAGATGTCCTGTTTATAAATTCTGCAGCTAACACACCAGCATTTAAAAATATGAACAATGCTAGATAAAAATTTTAATAAAATACATTTATTATACACACTCAGCATAATAAATATTATATATTGATATTACTCCATGTCTGTTTAAACAGAGTTTACCAAACATAATAACCTTGTAAAAAGACAGTTTTATAAAAGGTTGGGTCACTAGCTCTAGAATCAATAGAACTCTGCCACTCAACTGAGTACCTAGGAAGAGCCTCTTAATTTCTCTAAGCCTCATTTTTCCTTTGTAAGTGGAGGTTGATCATACCACCTACAATGAGAGTCAAAAACATAAAAAACACTTAGCACAATGCTAGCATATCATAAGCACTTAATAAAAGATATAAATGTTATTATCATTACTAATTTATAATGATTTGGGAGTCATCATAAAGTATGTCCGTTATTGCATCTAGCCCATTCAATCCTTTTACATAAGTGTTTGTTAAAGTGGATGTTAATACTGTAAACTCCTTCTAGGCTGTGCTTCCTGCTAAGTGATCTGTCACTGTTCCTGATCCTTCCCGTTTCTTAGCTTTTACATCTTAGCCTGTTATCTTTTAGAGTCCTTCCCTTTGCTGCTTTTAATCTGATCTCCCTATAAACTAAGAATACTCCCTCTCTCTTTAAGGAAACTAGATAATCTTGTGTGTTTAAATCAGTGGGTTTAAATTTCCACCCAATTCTAAATAAGCAGACTAAGGCTTCAAGACCTTCCCTTAGAAGTACTTGGGCTTTATGACATTTATTTCATTTCAGCCTGCTGAGAGGTGTCTTGGCATGAGGACATATCCGTGGGAGGAGGGGGAGAACAGTACTGTGCAGAGAGGGAACAGACAGTGCAAAATCATGGAGATGGGCAAGGGCTTGTTGGAGAAGGGTTAGATATTCGGGGTGACTAGAATGTAGGTCACTGTGAAGAAACGCTATACATTGAGTTTGGAAAGCTGGGGCTCAGTTATTTAGAGTATTGTATAATGTTAATAAAAATGGTATAATTGTAAGCATTTTCATTATTTTAGGTGCTGTGTTGAGTATTGTACATCTATTATCTGATTTAATCCTTACCACAATCCTGTTAAATCTATACTCTAATTATACTCATCCTAGAGATGACAAAATTGAGGCTTGGGAGGACTAAGTAAATTGCCTAAGCTCTATCCAGGACAATTTGATTTCAAATTCTATGCTTGTAACTACCATGCTATATTCTGCCCTAGAATTAGTGTCTGTGATGATCACTTTGGCTTCCGTATGTGGGCAATGGGCAGCCAGGGGAGGTTTTAAGTGGAAAAGTAATATGATGAGATTTATTTTTAGGAAAAACTTTAACTCTGAGTGATGGATTATAGAGGAGAGAGGCTGAAGGCAGGGAGAACTAAAGACATTCAAAATTTGTCTGGACATTCAAAATAGACCTGAGCAAGACTTAAGCTAAGGCTTTGGCAACAGGGATGAATGTGGGGAGGGACTCTAGAAAGGTCCCCAAGGTAGAAGCAGTAAGACTTGGGGACTGGCTGGATGAGGGAAAGGAGAAGTAGAGTGATCCACCCAGGTTTTTAGCTTGATGAATGAGTAGATGGTTGGCTACATCTGTGCTGGGGCAGCATTTCTTATTCTGTCTTCTAGGGGAGAGAAATATTAAGGTTATCACTTGAAAGGAACCCATTAGGAAACATGCTTGCGTTAAATAGAATTGTTTGACACAGAACTTCTTAACATGTGTAAACACTACTGTGCATTAGGAATCACCAAGAGAACAGCTCCTTAGGCACTGGGGCGATGTTCTGGCAGTTTGGGTCTGGTGCTTAAGAGGGCTGGCCTGGAGGTAGAACTTTGAACATTATTTTCTTCAGCAGATCTTTGACAGCATTTCTGTGTCAGTCACAGTGCTTGCTCACTTGATATATGTTGCTAAATATATTTTTAAAATTCTGAAACCAGTGGCTGCGTATTGTGAGTTGGAAATGCAACATAGGTGAATGCTAAAATATATCTACCTCTGGGTGGAACCAAATAGCTTTTTATACAAACTGTGAACCATCCAAGTTAAATTGGCAAGCTTTTGGAATTGTCAGAATAAAATGTTTATCAACTGAAAAGAAAAACCAGAGACAAGATTTGGTTAATTTTCATATGCCTCTGGAAGAATCAGGGGAGCCCAATACTTCACTGGAGGAGACTCAAGGGTTCAGTGTAAATTCAGCTCGGTTGACTGGGGTCTTATTTACCCACAGGAAAAACCACCCATGCCTTTGTTTGTAGAATTACATCAGCATTTGTATGTTGGCAGAAATATGCTCACAGCTGCCCAAGTCTGTGGTTTCTCTGGTCATACAGTAAAGGACTTGTGACCTTAAATAACCCACAAGGATTTGAATGACAGAGCTGGGAATCCCTTCCTGGCAACCATAGTGCAATCTGTTGACCTATCATTTTGCATCAGTGTGGAGCAGGTTAATACTTGCAATCAAAGACCTACTAGAAGGTTCACTTAGTCAGTGGCAGCCCCCAAACCAATATATCCCTCATGGGCTTTGGGTTTTTTTTTCTTATTCTAACTGAATTCTTAACAAGTGCCAGGCAATGTTACAAATGCTATATAGATATTAACCTTCAACCCCATAAGGTAGCATCATAATTATTCCTATTTAGTAAATGAGGCACAGAGAGGTGAAAGCAGTTGCCTAAGATCACAGCTTTACATAGCAGAGAGGTAAAGATTCTGGTTCGTATCTTTTCATCCACAGGGTATCCAGAGATGAATCCTGTTACTTCCAGCAGTTTCCCAAACTTGAGTCATTCACATACCACATAGCACTGATTGTTGGTATAGCCATAGACTATCTTTAACGTTATTTAATGTATTTTAAAAAATCAGTACATTTAAAAAACTTTAGCTTCCTTCCAGGATGTAGAATATACAAACTCACACAATTCATGTGTTAATTTTTGCTAATCCACATGAAAATAAGTTCATAACTCTTAAGAATTTTGTCCTTGTCCTTCCTAAAATTTGTTCTCTACCATCCATGGGCATTCACTTTTCCTCTGAACTGCTTAGGTTGTAAACTAGAAGTCATTCATTCCAAACACTAAACATGTACAATCATTCAGCACAACTAATCATTATATGGCAATGTACTCCTATATTCAGGGCAGTGTGCCAATTAATTCCTCATTCCACGTCACCACCTCCAGGAAGCCGAGCCTGATAACTAGAACCCACACAGATTTCTTCCCACCCTGAACGCAGAGTGTGCACTAGGTAATTGAGCATTTTACAGTAGACTATCCCACTCTAATTATGTCTTCTCTCCCCAGTAAGATGTTAAGCCCTTCCAGAATATTACCACTATATCCCCCATTACCACAAATAAAAGAGCCTTGAATTTGTGCTTAGTTATTGATAAAGCACAATCGTTAATGCCCATGGTGAAAGTCATCAGATCTAAATTCAGGAAGAGAAGAAAGACACGGTAACTGAGCCTCCACTATTTGCCAGGCACTCTTCCGTCATTCTCTTGTTCATTTGGAATTAATCTCCACAGCGACTCTGTGTGGTAGGAAACTGAGGAGAAGAGAGGCCAAGAAGATTGCAGAAGTTCACGCAGCTGGTAGGTGGCAGAGCTGGGAGCAAAACCAAGATTCGAGATCTGGCCGATTCCAGGTGAGCTGCTTCTCTACTGCAGCAGCCTTCTGCACTCTGCTTCTAGTAGAAAAAGACACTTTAGGAGGAAGAGTGAAGACAACCTTCTCCATCAGGACAACCTTCTCCCTGCAATTTCTCATTATCTCAAAACAAGAGTCCTCTTCTGCCAAGAGCTAAATTAAAAGGCAATAACAAACTGTGACCATTGGCAAAAGGCTATGGAAAGAGAACCTTAGCATAGAAGACCAGGGTAATTAACCACCAACACAATTCTATGGACCAATCTCTCATTCTCCACTCTGAGTCATACAAATTCCTGGCTAGAGCATGGCCAATCGGTTTATGGCTGAATGGGTTGGGCACCTGTGGGTCCAACAGCTGCAAGATTTTAGGTTTTTTAAAAATCTTGGCTCATTCACAGGGGATTAACGACTCATGCCTGGGAGGAATAGATGACCAAGCCCTTGACTCTGTTCAAAGCCTCACTTAACACTCTCCGATGGAGAGCCAGGCGGGAGTTGGCATGCTGTAAGGGAATATCCAAGTGAGGAGCAGAGCGGCTTCTTGGCGGTCTCTGAGGACCTCAGCAGGTGTGAGGACAGGGTCCTGGCTGCCATTTGCTGACCTGCAGACAGTATTCCGCTGTGTGCCAAGGTTCTGCAGCTTTCCAGCTTCTTCCTTTACCTGCCTACACTGGTTCACTCTGCTTGAGAGATATGCTTTACTCTAGAAGTCTCTTCAAATATGCAGGGAGAGGGGTGAGACTTGAGGTGTCTGTTCCCAGAGAATGCAGACTGTGTTAATTAAAAGTAACTAAAATAACACCTTTTGTCTTAAGTCAAGGATATTGAATTTCAGTAGGAACAAATGCCATTATTTTTTAATTTGTGGTATGGTGAGGGGGATTTAATCCCTGTGTGAGCTCATATCTCAGGGATTTCGGGGTTTTTCTCCACATACGGATAACTGTTCCCTTTGTGCAGGATTACTGTGTGAGGCAGAGTTGAAGACCTGCACGTGAACTTGCAGCAAATATCAGCTCCCTTCTTTTTCTTTCTTCTTCCATGAATATCTTTTGGACTTAGAAATAATAAGCTGGGTGTGTGAATTGTGTCTCAATTAAAAAATTAACATTAAACTCTTCCCTTGTGACCTCTTCCTTAGAAATATATTCCTGCTTCAGTGACTTTTTCAACACACATGCCCCGAGGAAAAGGGAGGTTGGAGGTTGTGTGTATGTACATCAGAAAGCCTCTGGTCCTTTGGAAGGAAAACCCCAAAGAGCTGAATTTGTTTCCCAGAATATGCTTGTCCTATGAACCACAGGATACAGGCTGTGAGGGCATCACGTGAGAATGCCTGGGGACCAAGATCTTTTCCATCAGGACACTAGGTATTTTGAGCAAACTTTCTCCCAGTGGAAGGAGTACTTATTAATAACAATAGCTAACATTCAGGTTAGGTGTCAGTCTTTGAAGCATTTAACACAGTTGAACTCTTGGCCTTTTACGAAATTATCTTGCTATAATCTCCATTTCACAGATGAGGAATTGGGAGCACAGAATGTTTAGTTCAAGACCATTCAGTTGAGAAGTGTTGGAGCCCATATGCAGCCTAGGTAGAATAGCTACAGCGTCCAGCCCTCAATCACTCATTGTTTCCTAACATTCAAGAGATGGGGCACTATGTGTGTAGTCACGGCAGCTGGACTGGGTTCTTTGGATGAGGGGAAGGGGAAGTTGGAAGAGAATATCACTGTCCAACTTTTTAAGAAGATGAGTGCCTAAAGACAGGTGTTCCAGAGACATAGGGTTAAAGGAGTGGAATTAACAGAGACACTTGTGACTGACATTGTGCATGCACTGCAGGAAGTGAGGAGTGTTAGAGTGAGGATGGGAAATAAATAGGAAGCTGGAAAGGAAGAGTAGGCTCCAGATCTCAGAGAACTTTGTTTGCACCAAGGAGTTTGAATTTATCCTGCAGGTCAGTGCTTCACCAGTTTTTCCACTTTATTTATTTATTTTTTTAGCTCTTTATTGGAATATAATTGCTTTACACTCTTGTACCAGTTTTTGACCACTTTAAAGTCTTAAGAGAGTGATTGCATATCTCCATAAGTCCTGGGTCAGGAGGCAACAACTCCAAGTGTGAAATTCCTCTGGAATCCCATGTTTCATCTCTAATAGCCAGGAACATTATGTGTTCTACTCCATAATGTATTCGTGTTTGTTAATATAAAAATAATGTTTTATATTTATCACCAATGGCATTACAGAAAATCCATCATGTTTACCATGTGCCCTTGCTGATGCCATGAGGCTCCTTACCCTGAGAAGGACCCCTTCCCTGGTTTGAGAATCACAGGTCTAGACAAGAGGAGCCATTGAAAGGTATTAAAGTAGGAAGTGACATCATTGGATTTGACATTTTTTTTTAAAGAGTTTTTTGATATGGACTATTTTCTTTTTAAGTCTTTATTGAATTTGTTAAAATATTGCTTCTGTTTTATGTTTTGGTTTTTTGGCCGCGAGGCATGTGGGATCTCATTCCCCGACAAGGGATCGAACCTGCACCCCCTGCATTGGAAGGCAAAGTCCCTGGATTTGAAATTTAGAAAGTACTCTGTGGCAACAGCATGGGAATGGAGTGAGAAAGAGGAAGGAAAAAGAGAGGGAGACAACTGGTTAGGAAACCAGGCCAATGTTATAGGCAAAAGATGGTGTAAAAAGCCAGAAAGAAAACAATATTCTGAGCCCTTTAGCTGGGTGTATTTCTTGAGAATAAGAACCAAAAAGAGGTATTTTTCTCAAGACTGAAAGAAATGGCTAGAATTCAGTCTAGGAGAGAATCTTTACTAGTTCTTTTTAAATTTTTTTATAATCTAACTTTGGTGCTGGATTCCCAATAGTCAGACTATGCATGAGTTTAGGGCACCAGCAAAGCAGGGGCTCAGAGAGAGAAGGAAAGAGAAATTAGAAAGAATGCACCATAATGCCATCCTACATTTAAGATTTATGTCATTTTGCAAGATGAGTTTATTTAACAATTCGATACCGTTTTCATTTTTGCTGTTTTATGGGAGAGTGGGGACTATCATCTTTGAAGGCATGATGCTCCTAAAGCTCTTAAGCTAGTCCTTAGAGGGAGGCAGCTGAGTTCCCCACTTGTGAGCCTGAGCAGACCAGAGGACCGGGTAAGGGTCATGCACACTCACCCAAAGACAGAAGGGTTTTCTTAATCGTCGATGTGCTTTTACTGGTGGAGAAAATCACAGAGAATTCACTGAGTGGTTAGAAATGGTTCCATTGCTGAAAAAAGTGGCATGCAACAGCACCCGGGAGGCTGGCAGACCAACCTTTAGGCTTCACAGTTCCACACAGGTTAAGCTCTTAGATCCCACATGATGACATGGTTGGAGTCAAGCAATACATTTCATTTGCCAATGGAAATATTATTTGTATAAGTATGCTAATTTGCCACTGTTCCTCACTGCAAGGGTGAAGCTCTTATTTTCCTTCCAAACTTAAGCCATATTTGAATCCTGATTTTATCAATAAAAGGTACATCATTAATTTTCTCTGACTCTTTCCAACAGGACCTCCTAGTTGCTAGCTCTTCATATCTGGTATCCTCATTTTTGCGGCAAAAAAGCCAATAACACTGGGGATAAGCTGTAATGATAACAAAAATTATAGTGATGATGTATCTCTCATTTATTTAGCACTTACTTTACACCAGAGTCTGTGCTAAGTGATTTACATTCATTGTTTCAATTGATCTCCACAAGAAATCAATAAGATCTGTGATCATCCTTATTAGAGACTGAGGCTTAGCGATGGCAGAGCTGAGACTCAAACCCTGTTAGACGAATTCTGAGTCTGTCTCTATTCACCCGTGATATATATGGACTCTGTTAAGAAGCTTGGGTCTTCCACTCACGGGGTAACTCAGCCAGAACTGGTCCACACATACCCCATTTTGAGCTCAACTTTTTCCTGTCATAGTACTTCCTGAAGCCTTTCAGCGATTGGCTTCCAGGTAAACTCTACCCTCTGTGAGCCTTGTGAGACATTTAAACATCAGAACCACATTTGGTCTTTAGAGCTACAGCACTTCTTTTCCTGAGGACATGCTATTTTCATTAGGATTAAAACTGCCCTCTGCAATAAATATTAAAAACCTTCTCAGTGAAAAGAGCAGCTTCCTCAGAAGCTCACGAGGATTAGAATTTTTAAGCAGCCCCTGCTACATATGACCACCCCTCCTCTTTGCCATCCCTTTGTGTGCTCCCACTTGGGTGTGCTTTCAGCATCAATCAGATTTGGTGTTTTGCTCAAATCCGTTCGTACTAATTGTCTGCCCATATTGCTGCATGCTCCGGATAGAATGGTCAGGGGGAGATGGAACCTCACTCCTTCTCCCACCCCTGGGGGGATTCAGATTTCGTGTGCTTGATCTTCGTTGGTGGCAAGATGAAAATGCTTGCTATACACAGCAGCTTTCCTCCCTGACGTTCAATGGCAGCCCTGCTGATGGGGAACCTCGGCCATCCTATTTGTTAGAGAGCCACCCACGGAAGACTCAGACCAGCAGAAGCCAGGAATCAGCTAGCTGGGGCTGGGAGTCTCTCTGTGTGTGGTGATCCAGCAGGAAGACTTCCGCAAGTTCATTATTTGGGGTATGGATTGCGGTTTCACTGCTTCATGGCATGAGATGGTGATCCCCAGTTTACTCATCTATAAAATAAAGATGATAATACCTATCGACGGGGGCTGCTGGAAGAATTAAAGGAGTTGTATAATGTGTTTAGCATAAAGCTTGGAGCAGAGGGATGCTCTCTGAATGTTAGTATCTTCCCTTCCCCTCTCTGGCTGCAAGCCTTAATGGTAGGTGAGGCATTTGTTATCCATGTTCCTAAACATCCCTGAAGACTTGTGGTTCCTACATTGAAAACCACATTGACTGTTCCCAGCTAATTGGGTGTCCTTGGGCCTGAGCGTCTCCATATGAATATATGAGCTTGGGATTTTTCTTTTTAAGTATACAGTAATTACATTCTGGGACAAGTGTACATTTTCTAGAAAAGCACAGAGAATTCTTTCAGCACGCGGAGCTTGGTAGGAATTGCTTGATATATGGGTAGCAACTCACAGAAACTAATGATTTACAATAAATACTTCAGCAAAGAAAAGTCTGGGTAAGCTCTATATTTCATCCTTCTGGCAATAAGCTATACAAAGGTTTGCATCTTAAATCAACTGATGGTTGTGCACCAGAAGGATGTGGTCTAAATAGATTTGTATGACGGGGCAGTTACTCACCATGGAAAGGATCCCAGCTGTCATCGTGGCTTCTCCCTTAACAGTTAGTGAGTGAGCAGTTATGGAATTACAGAGCTGACCTCCTGTCCACGGCCCCATAGTTCCCTGAGCCAGAGTCACAGAGGATGTTCATCAGCGAGACCCAGGAGGCACAAAGAGCAGTCAGCGCCCACAGCTAGGATGTGACATCTAGGAAGAGCCCGTTTCCTCCCTCCTCATTATGGTTACTTGCGGCAATTTTGGCAGGGGGCAGAAGAGCCAGACTGGGACTCCTCTAGTTCAGGATCGTCATGGCCTGAGTGCTAGCTGTTGGCAGCGTGGAGAGGAGCAGAGACTGTAGTCTTGGGGGTTGGAATCCCAACTCTGCTAATCACTGACTGTGGCCTGGGACAAGAAGACCACATTTCTCTGATTGGCTGCTTTTCTAGCTAAAAACTGGGGGTGATAATTCCTACTTTACAAGATTTTTGTAAACGAGTGTGCATGAACGTGGCTGGCACTAGGTGAATGTTATTCCACCTTATATTAAGGATAGTTAATATCCACACAGTGCTCTTATATGCCGAGAACTGTGCTAAGCACAGGACATGGATGTTGCTCACAACTCCCTAGTTTATAGATAAGGAAACCGAAAGCACAGAGGGTTTAACTGACTTGCTCGTGCATAGCTAGGATGGAGCTAGTAAGTAGCAGAGACAGGCTTTGGCCCAGGAGGGTTGGATCCAGACTGTCCTATAGTTGTCAGAAGGAGGAAACCTACACTTTATGAGAGCTTAGAGGGCACCTTCTGTGCTGCCTCTCAATATACAACAGGCATGATCTCCATCCTCAAGGAGTTTACTCAGTCTCGCTGAAGAGCAAGATAGAAATCTCAGAAGTCAAACAACACGATGTAGAAACCCACAGGAACTGCCGCAGGAGTTCAGAGGAAGTTGGTGAACTGGCTACAGAAGACACGGATTACTTCTCCCATGGCTTCCATATCCGTCACCTTTTGCATTTGGGTTTCTTCAACGTCAGTGTTTTATAGTTTGAAGGCTCTGATTTTGAAATAGAGGATGAAGCCTGGTTTGGACTTAAGCAAAAAAAGGAAATGTACATGCCAGAGAGAGGATTAATAGTAAAATGTGAGACTCTTTCTCCTCTGTACACAGAAATGTTTCATGGGAAAAGCAGAATCACAGGAAAGTTAATGTGTAAGATGAAATGGGGAAGGAAGGTGGGAAGCATAAGTTGGGATTCATTTTTTAAGTTCAGAAGGATCACCTGACCCCAGTAGATGGTAAGATGAATATTATCTTGGTATCCAAGAGCGGAGATGACCATCCATTGCTCTAATGGTCCCACCCTCACTTTTAAAATAAATAATCAAATGGAAGGATGGTAGTTGCATCCTATAGGTCGCAGAAGAACAAGCCAAAGGCCAGGGTGTCAGCCCCTTGTTTCTGATGGTGAAGTCTACCTTATTCCTGGTAAACAAGGCATCCTGTCCTCTTAGACCCCTGCAGTGAATGGGAGTGAGGGTGGGCAGGGAGTGTGTGGCCCTCTTCCTGAGATGCTGCATGTTCATGTGGGGAGAGCACTAGCTGACTCTCCTCAAATCCTGTTCACCCCTTTGCTGGCTGCACTTGGTGGCTCCGTGTCAAGGCTCAGTCACACAGGAGCTGTAGCCTGAGCCAGCCCTGTGTAGGGTGGTAGGGGGTGGGGTGGGAAACTGCCCTGCAGATGAAACCCTCGATGCGGGGCAGGCAGGAAGGGGAAGGAGCCAATGAAGCCAATTAATTCTCCTGTGTTGCTTAAATCATTCTCCGCCAACCTGCTCTGCTGAGAATAAACATAACTGTCCCAGCCTGTCAAAACCCTGCCTTCTTTTCAGTAAATCACACAGAAATCAGAAATAGACCCACTGGGTAACTCTGAATAAAGACACCTCAGAAAGGAATGGCTGGTTTGGGTGGACAGTTACCTCCCCTCCATGTCACCTGCCAACTTTGACGTCTGCCTACCTCTTCACAAAAGGGATTGCAAAGTACTTTCCTACTGAGTTTTTAAGACTACTGTTACATGGATTGGGGCATTATATATTATGGGTCCTGTTCATGAGGTTTCTGGCTAGTAGTCACTTGTCCAAAGAAATGAAGCTTCATAAAGCCACACCTACTTTGATCCGGCACTAAAATCTCCCAAAAGGTGTTTCTTGGAACACTGGTCGCATGATATGTTCCCAGAAAAATGTACTTTGTGGAAAATATATAATACAGCCTCTTTACACATTAACGTATTAAATGTGAGAATAGTGTTTATAGGAGTTGAACCCAACATTTGCAAGATGTATTTGTTCATTGAAATCTTCTGCTGCTCAACATGTAGAGGCAGCCCTCAGTCCTGGTGCAGTGGAATACACTTCTGAATGCTGACACAGCCTGGAAGGACTGCTCTGCGCCATGCTCTCTAGTGCACAGGCAGGCGTTCTGCTTCGCACCACAGTACTGACACCAGAGGAATAATATTTAGACCAGTAACACTGTCATCCTGTGTCTCCCCCAACACTGTGTGTACACAGACTGACAAGTCAGCACTGCCTCACCAGCAGTTGGACCATGTCTCTGTGCAACACATGTTGCCTCTGTGTTAGAAAAAAAAAATAGCATTTTCTTCTACAAAAAGGTTTACACAATCTACTGACTCCCCCCACCCCCAGTAAAAATGATCAGTGTAGTATCCCCTTGAAAAGATAATAGTATAACACTAGGAAAATCCACAAATGACCCAAGGGCATGATCAGACATGAAAACAGAAGGGCCTTTCCTGCACTTACCTTTGAAGGCTTCTACAAGGCAGGTACCCTTATTAAACCTGTTTTTCGGATGAGGTAACTTCTCCAGGGTCTCACAGGCGTCAGTTAGGACTTGAACTCGGGCAGTCAGACTCTGAGATCTCATGCTTTTAACCACAGAAGGGAAGAAGGGACAGGTGGGTGATCCAGGTTGGTGCATTCAGAGTGACTGCCACCGAGGAGGCTGCAGAAGTGCCTGGCCTTCCCTCTTCTAGATGTAGAGTGGCCAAATCTTTCTTCCAGATTTTTTTTGTCATCCCTGCCCACTACCCATGTCTGATGGTTTTGGGAGGACTTGACCGTAGGGGCTGACTGTCCTCTTCTTAGCAGTGTTCTTACTAGCTGTGGCCTCTACACACACCCTCTACCCAGCTGTAGCGCTGGCTTCATGGGTGTGCATTCACACAGGGCCATGCACTTAGAAGGGTGCTGTGCTTAGTTCAATGCTAGCCTTTTGCCATCTTGAAATTCTCAATAACTTTTGAAGAAGGGGCCCGCCATGTTACTTTTGCACTAGGCCCACAAATTATGAAGCTCATGTCACCTGCTAACCAAACAATTGGACACATAACACATACTCACATTAGAAAACTATGCCTGTGACAACAGGCAGAATGATGCCCCTAAGATTCTACTGCAGCAATTAGCTATATAGCCATAGGTCAATCCAATCCATACCTGTTCTGTGTTCATGTGGTGAATACCCTGCAGTCAGAGAAATGCACTGTTAAACTAGCACAACAGTATAAAGCAATTATACTCCAGTAAAGATCTGGAAAAAAATATGATGCAGAATAAAAGTTCACTGAAAGGACAAAAAAAAGACAAACTGCTTTGTTTCATGAGGATTTAACTAGAGATTATGAACTATCAAAATATTCATACCTTTTGATGCAGTAATCCTACTTTAGAGAATTTAGGCTGAGGAAATCCTTTTTTAAAAAACGTAAGGACCCTGATATTCAGTGAGGTGGCAGCAAGAAAAGAGAAATCAGACTAAATATTCAGAAACACAGGATGATTAAATAAATTATAGATCTCAACTTGATGGAAAGTATGCCAGGGGTTGGTGAACTTTTTATGTAAAGTGATAGAGGGTAAATATTTTAGGATTTGCAGGCCATTGGGTTTCTGTCATAACTACTCAATTTTGCCATTTGTAACAGGCATAGGCAATACAAACATCAATAGACATGGCTGTGTTCCAATAAAACTTTATTTACAAAAACAAGCAATGGGCCAGATTGGGCTGGTGGGAAGTAGTTTGCCAACCCACACATGGCACCATCATTGAAATGACAATTATGAAGACTGTATTAACATGAGATAGTTAATGAAAGGAACAGGGTGAAAAACAGTATACTCTCAGCGATGAAAACTGTGGATATGTACTTGTCTATTTATATTTTAAAAATTGGGAAAGAAAGCATACATATATGCAAGTAGTAGTTGGGCTGGAGAGGTTGGATTATGAGATGATTTTCTTTTCTTTGCTATGAGGGGGATTTTCCCAGCCTTGATATTCTTTCATATATTTAATGCTGAATAGGTACAAAATAGATACAGGTCCGTTAAAACCAGGTCTTTCTACCAAGCAGTCAAAGGATGGTGAGAAAGCATGGACAGTGCTCACACATAGCAGCCTTCGCTCCCCAAATCTTTAGTCCCCTACCTATGGAGGTTTCCCTCCAGCTAGCCTAAAGCCACTTTTGCTGACCCAGGCTCAGCTGGGCCCATGGCCACTGTGGGGGTTGGCCTTTTCCCAGGATGCTGGCCGCACCACTGGGCACCAGAGAATCTGCAGTGGGGAGAGGGAGGAAAGAGATGTGATGTTTTTTTACAAAGAAAAGAGATCAGTGCTAATTCTGTCTTACCATGAATCCTTCCAGTTAATAACTGAACACAAGCTATCATGAATGTGCGTTAGGAGACCACCTGCCTAAAAGACTCTCTTATTTTGTTTTGTTTTATTGAACTATGGGGTGGTCCCCATTAATGGATTTCACTGTATACAGATATAGTCAAAGCCATTATTATATTTAAATTTGTTGAGCTGGAGTTTAATAAGGGATTTATCCCCAAAGGAAATCGACTTGGCTTTGTATATATGTTCATTTCAAAATACAGTATCTTGTCTCATTAAATCTCAAAGAATGAGGGATTATAACAAAACAAAGCAGGCACTGCTTTTCTTAAGCAGGCCCAACAATGTGCTGTGAAGACGGTGAGTTTTCTTTTCTTCCTTCGGGATTCCGTAATTGAACCTGAGTTGATATAAAGAGAAGATTTCTAAAAGAGGCAAACTTGAAAATAAAATCATTTTTTGGGGGGGGAACCCGCTTTTTTCTCTTCCCTTCAAAAACCTGGTACTAAATAAGATTTTTCTCTCTAGTGCTCCAGTCTGTTAGTTAACACAATGAGATTATATTAACAATTTCCCAAACTACACCTCTTGTTACTGATTGTTGTGGAAATAGTTGGGCTATATCCAAAGTCAAGCATTAAGACCTCATGATAAAATTCATGGAGAAAAGAGTACCTGGAGCAGTCTCTTTGATTTTAATCTGCATGCATCTGTTAAGCACCTTAAAGATAAATCATTACTATTCCCTTCATCCACAATTGATCACAAAGTCAAATGGGAAGGCCCTCTTCCCTTTGTACAAATTGTTGGGCCCTGGAAATTATCCATGGCAAGAATTGGGACAAAGACAACCATTCACCTGGCAATCCTAAAAATAGAAGGGCTTAGGGAATAGTGATAATAATTAAACGTTTTGAGAGCTTGCTCTGTGCCGTATACTATGTTAAGGATTTTATTGGGGTGGCCAAGAAGTTCATTCTGACCAACCCAATACACGTTAGCTCATTTAATCTCAGTAGCCCAAGATGTAGACACTAATGCTGTACCCATTTTACAGATGAGAAAATGAGGTCAAGCATTTGCCTAAGGTCACAAATTTATGAACTTGTTGAGCAAAGACTTGAACTCCGGTCTCTGGTATTCCAAAACCTCTTTTATTAACTCATCCAGCATGTTGCCTAGCCAAAGGGAAGGTCCTAAAGGATTGGGAAGGGGGGCATTTCTTGAGTATTATCAAAGGAGGCTTCTCCCAGAAAAAAGGTTCTCTTGGGTGAGGTGGAAGAAAATAATTGTGCATTGTCAGCAGAATGTGAAATTATCCTATGAAACCAAGGGCCAGTGATTGAACCAGGTGCTAAAGATTGAGCGGTGATGGGAAAAAGATGAATAGTCCACAATGATCAAGAACTCCAGGATCTCATTCCCTGCTTAAAAAAACAAAACAAAACAAAACAACCCCTTAAGGCTATTGATCATAAGACAATGACCTGAATGTTGGGGGTGGGATGCATAGGATCAGCTGGTAACTAGTATTTTAATAGCTTCTCTTAGGAAATTCATACATATATTCTGTCATATCACATACATGCACTTACACACACATAATAGTCACTTAAGTTATCTGGCTTAATAGTGGACTACATGATATACTATATATAGTGTAATACAATATATATATACACATAATTGACCCTTTTCTTTAATATTTTATAGTATTTTAATTTCAAAAATTGAAAATTCTACATGTACCTACCTTCCTCATTTACAGAGAATATTACTTTAACGTTTTCTTAATGACAGGGTAGTCATCAGAAACATTATGTATTATTGTTTTCTAAAATTTATACCTTTAAGTCTCGTTGACGTTTAGGGGACTCTGCTCCTACTATTGTCTTGGAAATATTTAAGCTGCAATTTGGAGGAGTCTGTGCAGTGTCAAGAAAACAGTATATGCTTTGGAGATTTAAAGACCTAGATTAATTCCCAGTTGGGTTCTGTGAGCCTAAATTTTTCTCACCTGTAAAATGGGAATAAATTGTAATACTTTCCTTAGAGCACGCATATTTTATATATGTACACACACACACGAGGGTGAGTTAAAAATTATCTGCACTCTGGTTATATTAAAACTTCTATAAATTCTACAGCCAGAGTGCAGATAATTTTTGACTCACCCTCGTGTGTGTGTGTGTGTGTGTGTGTGTGTGTGTGTGTGTGTGTGTGTGTGTGTGTGTGTGTGTGTATGTGACACTTGGAACAAAGTTAAAAATATAAAGTAAATGGAAATTATTCTTATTATGTCACCTTTTTTTGTCAGTATCCTGGCTTCCTACTGTTAGTGCTGTTTACTCCAGTAAAATCCCAACTGTTAATTTCCTTACTCTTTCATGTGGACTGACAAACCAGATGACAGCTGATAAGGCTTGCTAGAATTAAGACCACTGTAAGAATAAATAGAATCTAAGCAATAAAAGATATAGTTTTCATGGCTGCTTAAAACCAGACTGCCTACTCCTGATCTGTGCTCTAGAATCTTGAACAGGGATGATAAACAGGTTTCATCTTGTATGCCAACTCTGATCTCTTGGAAGTGGCTGCCTGGAATGTTGGTTTGAAAAGGCCTCTGCACTTTAGTCCTGGTTCAGTGTGAAAGAGGGCAGTGATCAATTAGTAATGTCTGCCTTGGGCAAGGGATGGGGGTGGGGTGAGGTGGGTGGCACATGTGCCACATATTTGCTAAAACTAATCTAGGTTCCCAAGCTTTCCAACTCAGTTATCTTTGTATAAACCAGGTGTATATACATGTGTGAATATATGTGTCTGTAAATCCATTTATGTGTCTATAAAGTATCCACTTTATTGAAGTCTGAATGCAGTGGGGATTCTAACATGACATGGTTTTATTTTTCACTAATCACTGTTCTCAACTGTTCTGTCAGAGGTCCCTTTGGGCATATCCCATTATTTTCAGTTAAAATGTAGTTATTTAAAAAGGAATTAGTTCAGCCCAGCTTGAAAGTCTAATCCCAAAGCTATTACAAATCTCCTCTTCTTTTCTCTGAAGCAGAGGCTTGATCTGTATTTCAAGAGAGTTGCAGAAGTGAGGGCAAATGGGTTTGCACTTTAATTCCTTTTCCTCCTCTCTCTCCTGGGTCAGACTCTGGGATACCTTCTCTCCCTCAGCCCCATCTGTTTCTGGGTCTCTCGATCCTCTGGGAAGGGAAACAGGGGAGAGGGCAGGGGACCCTGGCTGCCTGACTTGGCCTGATTTTGTCTGCCACTGGTGGCCTGTGCACATAGATAGTCTCTACATGGTTTTAGGAGATGATGGTCACTTTCACTCCATCCCTCCATTGCTGAAGGATGTCGTGTACTTTTGTAGACGCACTTCCATTCCCCTCTCCAGATGGGGCAACCTTCACTTGGTAGTCACCTTGGTAGCCCCGTGGCTTCTGCCTCCTGCCATGGAGCCCTGGGGAATCCTCTTATATACCCTCAAAGGTAAAGTGAGTGGGAGTTTGTGCCTGATTTCTTCTCAAACACAGTAAACTGCTCTGGGCCATCCTGCTGTCATCAGAAACGTCTAAGAAAGAGGCAGACTCCAGGCAGACTCCAGATTCCATATTCACTCAGACCCCCTAACTCCGGAGGATGCACAGAGCTCTCCCACTTACTCCCTCTCCACCCTCTGCTCAATCCCACTGGCAGCACCAAAGAGGGTCTTCATGGGCCCAGTCAAAAGAGCATGCATTTGGGTGGAGAGATGCTGGTCTTCCTTTCATTGGGGAACCTTCAATCTCTAAATCATTCTCTTGAGTGCTCCTTCTTTGCATTTATATGGTTTATATACAGCTGTATCTTCTGAATCTGGTGCTGAGCCTAACATCAGCAGGTCAGGCAGTCAGAAGGGAAAGAAGGAAGTAAAGTAAGGGAGAGCAAGGATGAGCTACAACCCAGAGGGGTGAATTGGAATCTGGGTCAGTCTCTCACTGCCTCCAAGTCTCCAACTTCAAAGATGGGGAAGTCTGTACAAGCTGACGCCCTTTGTCATGGAGCAGAACACACATCTGACCCCAGAGTTCAGCAGAAGGAGGAAATATTATGAGAACTAGAAGAGCTGTGGGCTGGACTGTTCTGTCTTATGCCTGGAAAATCAGCAAGCAGGTTCCAACAATATGCTTGAGCTGTAATAGCATCTTATCTTCTGAAAGTAAAGATAGCTGATGCTTCAATTCTGTCTTCCTGTTCCCATAAGAATTTCTCTTGTGGCCAGCCCCAACCCAGACCATACTGAGAAGGGGATTCTGGGAAACAGTTCCAGCTTAGCTAGGTTGATCCAGTACAAAATACTCCAAGGCCTAAGACTTTTAACTCCAGTGTTTGCTTCACCTCCCCCCACTTCCTTCCTGTCTTCTCATATAGATGCGAATGGATATCAAAATTAGGTAGTGGTTAGTGGCAGCGGAGCTAATCTCTTAGTAGTCCTGGTTGAGAACCTAGCCCCAGGTTTTGGAATGTGGGGTCCCTGATTCTTCTTATTTATAGCTTCAGACGCCAGTCACCATTTCCAAGGCAGTAGGAGAAGTCCCACTGTATACGATTGTATTTACATAAGATTGTATTTTATTATAGTACTTAAGATTCTAGTTTACAATCCCATTATATAAGATTCTATTTTAAATGAGTCTCCTGAGTGGGAAGGGATCAGTACTAGACTGTACGAGTATAGCTTTAGCTATTTAGACATTTCTATGATCACCTGAAAATGTTCACAAGTGTAATAAGCAAATTCTAAAGTATACATGACAGTTTTACTAATGTAGATCTGTACCGCAGACTGGAAAATCTAAGCCAGTGCTATGATTTTAGACAGTATGCTAAACTATGAAAGGAATGTACGGAATGATATCGAGTAGATCCCTGTTTATCTTAACTATATAATCCATCCCCTTTCTTTAGAAATATCAGATTTCTATAGGATCAAAATGTTATTTTTAGCTTCATTCTGTTATTAAAGAACTCAGAATCCTTTCACTAGGATATAGTTTTTAGGAAAAACATAAAAATGTAATAGATATGGTACGGATGGACACATACAATATCTAATTCTAGGACTTGGATTAGAAAGATATTTACTCAAGATATAAATGTAGATGTATAATAGAGAAACTTATGAAATAGTTTGTGAGGTTAAATGAACAGTGTTCTACATTGACTCCTAAGTGATTTCCTGAATATGTTTTGCTTATAATTTTTGCTACATTCACCCATATCCATCCACTACCAAAAAGGATCGGAGGTGACTGGTTTTCTAGATTTAACCTAATCCTATGCATAATTCAAAGTAAATAAACTATGAACTATATATGATTTATTTTATTCCTCAACTAAAGCTGTATAAATATTTTCTCTAAGTACTAAGTGTTTCTAAATCATAGAGGGTGTATTTAAATTCAGTGACTGATTTGTTGAAAGTGAATATAACAAAACCCTCCAACTATCCATACACATGTACACATAAATGTTTAGAAAAAGGTATGGGAGGATACACTCCCATCTGTGAGTGGCAGATCTCTTTGCGGAGGACAGTGATACAGCAGAGGGAGGGAGAGGGGGATAATTTGGTATCAGGGAGATAAAAGAGGGCTCCCACTTGCAATTTTCACAATGAATGTGTTTTATGTACTAGTATACTTAAGGAAACAAACACTGTTTGAATTAAAAGATAACAGATTTAATTTAAAAGGCATAGATCTGGATCAAAATAAAATCATCTAAACATTCATAATACTGTATGAATATTAATAATTATAATATTTTCTATTTTTTGGCATGAAAAGATCTTTATATTATCATTAATTTAAAAATATTAAAAAGCATGCTTTCAGGCAAATATTGTCTGTATATACATATCCAAATACGGGAATAGTAGACTGAAAACTATCTTCACATTAAAATAAGTAACCATTATTATACAAATAAATATTTTCTTTTTTTTAAGGAGTTATAAATTGGGAGGGAAGAGTAGATAGTGTGTGTATAATCCATTTGTTTTTGAATAAAAGCATTTAGTTAATTGTGCTGATTTATTTCCTTTATGAGGAATTGTGGGAAGGTTGTGTGTGTGTGTATGTATGTGTATAATATTACACACATACACACACAATAAAAATCTAAGGCAGCTATCCCAATTGCTAGTAATCCAAGTAGATTGACAAAAGCTGCAGTACCAGAAGGAGTCTGGTTTGTCTTGCCCTGGAGGGTTTTCCATGGTGATAAGGCCGTCAGGTAAGAGATGAAGCAAAGAGGCAACACAGGTTCACACAGAATCAGACTGCAGTACCAAAGAAGTTTTCAAGTACAGAGATGAGTTCTATACAATCTCTTATATGCAAAACTCTGTCCATTCCTCTTGTGCTGTCTTCCTCTGTCTACTTTCCAACTTCCTCCCAAACTCCAGCTCAGATTGTAGCCCGCATGTTTTGGGCTACTCCTAATAGCCATTTACTTATTTTCCATCTGATATTTCTCATTATATTATTATTAGCCTGAGGAGCCACTGGTCCCCTCTGCACTAGCATCATCTCCCGCCCTGCCCATCAGGAGCTGGGATAGAACAGTCCGTGTCAGTCTCCCCAGTCTCAGCAGACTCTGCCTCCATGGCAGAACTCCAACCATGATTCAAACTCAGCTCCCTCTAGCGATCCCCAGAATGAAAACAGTCTACACTCAGGTCCTGCCTGTTCCTCCCAATGTCTCCCCTAAGATCCCTGATTAATTTATTCTGTACCTACCACCTAAACCTGATGCATACTCCCCTTCTTCAGTAGTACTGATTAGTATTATTAGTAGTAGTATTTTTCTGGTCAATATCACCCAACACTCCAACTATTACTTATGTTTTTTAAAATGTCTTTCCTCTCCCCCTTTAAAAGGAAGCACATCTCACTCTCTCCTTCTATCACCTATCAAATCTCCTTCGACTATTTACCACAAAGATGAGGGTAATTTTGAATGATAATATCAAAAATATGCACAGTCCTTAGCATACAACAGACATTTTAATCACAATTTATATATATAAATTTACTCAATCTGTGTAAAAATTCTTGGGGTCAGTACATTATTAGCCATCGTTTACAGATGAGGGGACTGAGGCACAGAACCATTAGACAAGGTCTCACAGCTTGCAGGTGCCAGAGGTGGGATTCAAGCCAAGTCAATGTGGGGTCAGAGGCCAGGTGCTCAATGACAGCACCTCCTCCCTCTCACAATCCCTGTTACTGAAGCCCCTAATCCGCGTGCTGTGTCACTAATCTGCGTGCTCACTCTCACACATAGAAGAGTCATGACAGCTAAGTTACAGTCCTAAAGAAGAGGTTTCTGCTGCTTCTCTCTTACCAGTTCCTTTCTGGGACTTTAGTCCAAGAACTTGATGGTAAGGAAAGTGAGTTGGCTGTTACTAAAAGCAAGCCAAACAAGCAAACCCTGTTGGTTGCTATTATGCAGCCTTGGATATTCATTCCCTTGAACAGCCGCTTATTTGCTAATAAGAACGAACACATCACAGATCTGAAAGGGGTAAAAACGTGTACTGAAATACCTACTATGTGCCAGACATTAGTCTAGGCATGTTCACCTGAATCAACTTGTTGGATTGAAGAAAATTTAAGAGACGGGTATGACCGTGGAATGGGAGGAGGCCTGGAGTCAACATCAGGCATAATACAGAGTAGAATATTAAATTTAAATGGGGATAAATGCTTCAGTTACTAACATAAGAGAAAATGAAACGACACTGTGGATCTGCTGCCGTTCAGGTACTGAGCACTCTGGAAAATCAGCCTATTCAGTTGTAAAAACTACAACAGACTGATTCTTAAGTCACACCCACTTATTTGTTTTCACGATAGATTTGAACGAGAACATGGAAATAAAATGCTTGGTCCAAAGGTTTGAAATGATCCCTTTGACCTTATATCAGAGTAATGTAACAGAATATAGCTAATAAGATCAATGCACAAAGGATGAGTTTCCCATGGTTGCTTTTAAAGAATATTTAATGTTAACCACTTTGCACTTCCATGGAAACACAAAGGGAACTCCATAGTGAAGTAAGCAGGAGGTAATAGAGAAAAGGGACAGAATTACCAGCCTTGGTTACTGTTAATAATTACCTGGATGGCAATGATTGCTTCGGGAAATTATACAGTCTTTGTAGCTGTCACTCATCTGTGATCTCAGATTTCACTTGGACTGGAAACCAATGGGTTTCATTTCACTGGCATTCAGAAACTCCCCCACCTACCACCAGCAGTCCAAGATATGTTCAAGTGCCTTTTCTCTGATCTTGCTTAGAAAAGCACTCATCTGTGGGAAAAAAAAGCACAATCTGTTTGGCCTTAAGGTACCTACTTTTTCATTTACCCAGCTCCTGGTGGTTTTGTTCAGGATTAGAGAAGAGTTAGCCAAATGCCCAGAGAAGCAGCTGTTCCTCAAAAACAAAGTGGGAAGGAAAACAATAGGCCCTCCTGCCCCTTAATCGGGAAAGGCAAATTGCTGGCCAATGTGTCCAAAAAGGGATGTCTTTAAGGAGTGCCCACCATTCACATTGAGAACACATTTTCCAATGAGCTAAGGCCCATGGACATCCTAGAGCTAGGAGCTTCTGTACTGTAATAAAAGAATATGGTACTCAGGCAGAAGAAAGAGCCAAAGAAGACAGAGCTGGTTCCTCTAGCCTTTACTTTGCCACATCTCCACGGAAATGCTTTCCCATTTTCCCAGTTGTCTCTGTAAATCAATTTAGAGTTGCTTTGCTTAGACTCCAGGCAGACAGAGTGGAATCACAGCCCTTCCAAGAGGTGTGAGTTTCTCCCATGTATCATCCTGGGTGCTTGCTTCAAAGCCTGGTTGGAGGACTACTTAAAGGAAAACAAATCCAAACAAAATGGGACTGTGCTGTCTGGATTTGGTTAAAAATCTTGAGAATGTGTGGTAGAAAATTCCAAGCACAGGAAAGCAATTGGCAAGAGACCTCACAAAGGGCTTAAAAAAAATAAACAATTGATGAACTCCCACCCACAAACACATACACACACGCAAGCCATGGGACTGGAATAGAAATGTGAACTTTGTTGGAACCCACATTTGGCACAGGAATTGGTTTTTCCAGCTTTGGCCTTCAGCAAGTAGGTTGCTACTGAATTATTGACACTGCTGCCAAGCTTGACAGCCTTTTCACATTTATTGGTTCCCATTCAACCTTGTAAATATTTAAGCTGTCTGTGGCATTGGAATGTGATTATATGATCTTATGTGATTAGAATGAGTGGATTCTATGATAAGAAAAGCCTTGGAGTTTACAAATGTAAAATAAGTATAAAAACATATGCATGTATTTGGTACGTGTGTGTTTGTATGTCTAGCTAATTTCAGTCCATATAAAAAGAGGAGAGAGATGGTTTTAAGGTCAAATAAGAGGTCTAGTCCCAAAGCATGAAGCATTTGAACGCAAAGAGTTTTTGGACTAGTATTTGCAAGTGTTTTTCAATCTGTGGACATCTGTTGACTTACTGAAAAACACCTGAGGGGCAAAGTAAAGCCTCGTAATTCAGCCATCTGGTCATCTTCTTTTTGAAGCATCTGTCCTTGTATACCCTCTTCCCTAGACCACCAGACCAGCAGCTTTCAATGCTTTTTGATCTCAGTCTGTTGTAAGAAATGCTTTTTACAGTGCCACTCAGGATATTCATAACGCATTCATAGACACTGTGGAAATAAATGTTCATAAAAATAATACCTGAAGTTCATTTTGGTATTTTCTATTCTATTCTGTATTATTTTTTCTTCAGTGCTTGCTATGGCCCCCAAATTAATTTTGTGTCTCACTAATGAATTGTGTCCTGCTGTTTGAAAACCCGGCATTAGAATATATTAACCTTAAATGCAGAAATTATAATCACTCTGTATCCCATCTCCTAATACTTGGTCACTTGGTAAGCATTTACTGAAGAAATGAGTGGTAAATAAACAAATGAATAAGTTGAAGCTAATATTCTGTATTCAGTATATAAAGCAGGATGTTGGCAAACCTGGGAAACTATTTAATTTACAAATAATCAGAAAAAATACAAGCATAAAATAGTAGATAAATGTCACTCTCGTGGTGAGTGGCTTTGGATACCTGGGTGAACGTTACTACCTCTGGGCCAGCTCCGCTGCTGCTGCTGTCGTTGTCGGTGTAGTAGTAGGGGTGGGATTAGTAATACTGCTAACCACAACGGTAGCAAGAGTGCTAGCCCACACTTGTTGACTAGCAACCAGTTTCTGGGCCACCAGATAGAGCTACAAAGATGGATGCCACTGGTTTCCGCCCTTAAAAAGCTTCTTCTGTGGCATTCTTCTCATGCATCTCCCAATCCAGAAACCAAAGGTCCTGAAATCCTAATCACAGGTGAGTTTACAGCTGTTGGCTAGTATAGAAAAAGGGCAGTGATGTCCATGAGAGAGGCAGACGTGGGAGGGTCAGCCACCCTGTGCTAACAGCTTTTACAGACAGCTGCTCAGTGAGCAGAGAAGCGAGGAGATAGGAAAGAAGAGGGCGAATGCATCACTGCTATTAATGAACTGTTCAGGATAACTTTTTTATCCTTAAATAAAAATACTAAACATCCTGTGGAAACCTTGCTACGATCGTAGGGAATATAATGTATTGGTTAAGAGCTTGTTCTCCGGTCAGAAGAATTTGTTTTCAAATCCTAACCCGCTTACCAACTGTGTTGTGTTGGTTAAGTTGCGTGTTCTTTCTTTGCCTCAGTAATAACATGGGGACCATGTATGATCTATTTCATCAGGCTGTTTTACAGCAGAGGTCACACATGCAACTGCCTCCAGGGGCCTGTAGTGAAGGGGCTCAAAATTAGGGAGGTGCTGTGAGCTATAGAAAACTGAAGAACACAGGCCCCATTTAAAGACATTCACATTTATATTCAGAAAACAGGGTTTCAACCTACAGGCCAGATTGGCCTGCATGCCACCAGTTTGCAATTAAGTAAGACAATAATCATAAAACACTTCTCACAGAGCCTAGCACATAGTAAGCACTCCATAAATTTGAACTATTATTAGCTATTATTTCATCACATTTAAAAAAACCTCTGGAACCATTTGCAGATTCTCTTTAAGAGAGAAAAGAAATGGCCTCAGAATTACTCCTTTGCATGCCTCAGTTAATGGCATCATTAAAAATAAACAGGCCTCAGGCCAATCCCCGGATAAAACAAGTAGAGGAGCCTGCAGTCGATTGTCTGCAGATGAGAGAATGTATATAAGCTCATGCTTAGTAAGCCAGAACCATCTCAGAGGGGCAGGGTACTCATAAGGGAGAGCCCTGGGCCCACGTTTTTGGGACTCCTCTACTATTATAACAGTGAGCAGCAAGACAGTCCCTTAAGGAAGCAGAGAAGAATGCATTGCAGCCCTCCCTTCCAAGGCAAAGTGATACTAGACGTGGGTACAAACCTCATTCTCCCCACTTGCAACATACAAGGTGGGTTTAACCAGTCAGCCCCTTAGGAGTCTCCTCTGTTGTGTTAAGGATGGTAATGGGTTAGCATTAATGATCCAGCAGCACTCAGAAGCATAAGAGGGGCTCAATACTTTTAACCTTCCTTCCTCCTGATTTCCTGTGAATTGTTTTAAATCCTTGAGGCTTATTTTTGGCTCAAACATCATCTTGATTTCCATCGATGTGAAAATGGGGGCAGGACTGTGCCCAAAGTCTCATTTGGCCTGCGGGCTCCTTACCCCTCCACACCCTTCCCTGATTAACCCCCATGGGTCCCAAATGACCCAAATGGCTTCCCACCCTTCCCTCACTCTGCCGTCATTCACAGAAACGTGCCATTCTGCTTGGGCTTCCGCCCTGCCTCACAGAGTCCATCAGGCTTACTAGAAAGCTCCCCAAAGGGCAATAAAAAGTTTATGTCAATCTCACGCCCACCTGCAGCATCTCTCAAGTACACATCCTCCTGTCCGTCCTCCTCCTTTGATTCCAGGCTTTGTAAATCTTTTACCAGATGTTGTCAAAAGCCTGGCAGATCCCCAAATCCTTCCCTGATAACACTCGGTCTCTTTAAACAACCTGGCAGCACTTCTAAGTGAGAAAAAGCCCTAAAATAAAATACACTGTGTTTAGTCTCTAAGGTCATTTCCTGGCTTTGTCCTGCAGTTTCTGTTTCCTCTAACTAATCACCAAGCGACAGTCCTGGATTTATTGTAGAGGCTACTTGAAAAGTTTGGGTGAGCCTCTCAGACAGACTACACACCCGCTCCATCACTCTTCCTCCCACTCCCCAGCAATTTATCACTTGCTGTGATTTAGTGTGGGGGCTTGAGGTGCAACTGTAGCAGGAGCCAGATCTTTGTCACTGAAGCTTTTTGGGAGTCAGAGGGGCCAAGCCAGCATGATCTTCATGGCGGAGCATTGTGGGCACAGTAGAGCCCGTGGATCACTGCCTGGTCAGGGGAGCTGCCTTCTACACCCCTGGCAGAAACTGGCAGTGGGAGCTGTGTGTCTACCTTGGCATGCCCGTCATCCATTTCCAGCTTTTATAATGATACCTAACCTTTTTAAAGTATTTACATGGGCAAGGTGAATGGCTTTGTTTCATTGACTATTCACAACAGGCATGTGAGATAAGAACTCTTATTATACAGTTTTAGAGATGCCACAGCACAGCATGGCAACCTTAGCATGCAGAGTCCACACCCTTAACCCCAGTCTTTGTTGAGCTGTCCTATACCTGACCCGCAGTGCTGATCCTCCAATGTTGCAGGGTTCCTGATTGCGAGGAAAAATAATGAGAGTAGAATTTACTGAGCACTTAGGAAATGCCAGGCAGTTTTGAGAAACTATATGGATTATTGCATTTAACCCTCATAATAACCCTTGGAGTGGTTACTCTTTTGAGCTCCATCTTGCCAATTCCCATGCCATTGCAGACGCAGAATTTGAAGCCAGGCAATACGACCTTTCATTCTGACGCTAGCTAAACTTACTGGGGCGTGTGTATGGGTCTGTATCTGTATATGGTAGGGGAGTGAATGAAACAAGCCAACAGTGACAAATATTACAGAGTGACAAGCCTCATGTTAGAATTACACAAAAGGTGCTCTGGATGCATAGACAATGGGCCTGTTGTTTTAGTCCATTCACGCTACCATAACAAAATACCACAGATGGGGTGGCTTACAAACAACAGAAATTTATTTCTCACGGTTCTGGAGGCTGGGAAATCCAAGATCAAGAGGCCCAGATTCTGTGTCTTGTGAGAGCCCACTTCCTGATTCATAGATGGCTATTTTCTGCTGTGTCCTCACATGGCAGAAGGGGTGAGGGAGCTCTCTTTTATAAGACACTACTCCCGGTCATGAGGGCTCCATCCTCATTATCTCATCACCTTCCAAAGGCTCCACCTCCAAATACCATCACATTGGGGGTTAGAGTTCAACATACAAATTTTGGAAAGACACAAACATTCAACTTATAGCACCCACGTTAAACTCGAGGGTTTTGGATTGGCATCACAGAGTAGGCGATATTGCAGGTGAACTCTGAAGCAGTAGGTGTGACCACATGAGAATGTTTACCAGGGTCTCTCTGGAGCACACCTTGCGGACACAGGGAACAGTATGCCTGGGCGTAAAGCACCGGGGGCAGGGTTGGGACAGGTGCGGTGTGGCTAAAGGGAAGGGGCGTGGTGTGAAGTGGCTTTAAGAATAAAATAGAGGCCAGATGTGAAAGGCCTTTTAAATTATTTATCACATTTGAAATTCATTCTGAAAGTTATGGGGAGGTTTGAAGAGTTTTGAGAAAAGGAGGAGGGGGTCAACGTGTGTTTTCGATAAATCACCATCTAAGGGAAGACCATGTCTAAGGTCTGAACAGGGGGCAGCAAGGAAGAGGCTGCCACAGTAACTGAGCCTGGCAGTTACTTAGGGAGGAGAACCTGAGCTCCTCTCATACAACCATGTAGAAATGTGCTGATGCGATTGCTTCCCTTAGGAAGACTCCGAATGCCATGCAGTGAGAAGGGAGAGGGCCAACTAGCCGCACCCTTAGGGTGAGCCAGTCGTCTGGTCACTCATTATGCTTCCTCTGTTCCTGTGGGCTCTGGTGATCTACACAGCTTCCTGCACAGACCCCACCCTTTCCAGCTCCCTGTCTTTGCTTATTCGGAATTCTTAGTCTGCCCCTGACAGCATGACTTCTACAGCTCTCAGTGTGTGCCAGGCACTGTTGTAAGAGGTTTGTAAATATTAACTCATTTAATTCTCAGTAAGTGGGTATGAGGTAGATATGACCATAATCACACTTTTACAGGTGAGGGAACCATTAGTAACTATTTAGTGAAATGAACCCTTTTAAAGGAATCACCAGGAGAGAAGAGAGAGAAAGGGCAGCAGCAGATGTGTTATCTCTTAGAATGGGATGCCCTGTAGCTAAGTGATGAATTTCCTCAGTCATGGCTCCCATCCACTCTCACCTCACACCCGCACCAGCACTTCCCGCCAGAGGAATCCCTCCCTGTGAGGAACACGTTTGGTAGGCCGCTCTGTTATTTCTTGGCCCCCAACACAAACGTCATGTAGGCGATGACAGTGCCACCCTGCCTTTGATAAAACATAAAAGAACCAAGACATATATTTTATTCTGAATGTTTTCTTATACACAGAAAAACATCTCATTTATTAAAACACGAAGAATTTGTTAAATGAAAAAAAAATCAAAGAGGAAGCCACTAACAAATGGATTATAAATAAGTTTTAAAGTAATGGAAAATAATTGTGAGGGAAGTATGTACTTTTTTTTTTTTAAATCAAAAGATTTCTGGGACCAATAACAAGGTCTGTGACAGAGTTGCTCGAGGATTCAATGAGATGGGCTGTGCAGAGAACCCGCACGAGACTGGGATGGAGCGCGGGCTTCGGAAACTCGGTCCAGGAAGCAGGTTCTCAGGGACGGAGCTCCAGTCTACAGCCCAGCCCCAAAGCTGACAGGACGTTAGCCCTCGTAGACAGACAACCCAGGACTCAGCCACAGGTCACCTCTGCTGCTCTAGGGACGGGAGAGTGCTGGTAAATGTTTAATAATTAGCACTGGGGGAAAAAAAAGAAAAGGAAAAGCCCTCATTTGCGTGTGTCCCAATTTCTATGGTGTAAATACACCCATGATGATTGATTGCAGGCTGCTAATGTGATGTCAAAGGATGTAGAGTTGGGAAGATTTGTGTAGCTGGCTCTTGTGAGCCACTGTCTGTGTTTCCAGCACACACCTTTCTTGGGGGACTCTATGTGTCCAGGCTGGTGGGCTCCTGCCTTGCTCCTAAGGCCTGACCTGTACCTTGGACACTTGGCTATTAACCAACCATCTTGTCCGGTGCTTTGGTGCGATTTACCCTGGACCGTTTTAATTGTTAATGCTTTGGGTGGGAATTGAGGTTGGAGCTGCTCTTGTCTCTTTCAAATGAGAGATACTCCAATTTAAATTCCCTAATTCTCTCTGTTACAATGATTTTAAATCTCTTCACTGTTTAATTAACAGAGAAGGTTTGTTCTCATGTATATTTGGCCCAGAGCAATTAAGCCACCAGCAAAGTTTGCAGGGAAAGGAAGGATGATCATTTAATTAGAGGTTAAATAATGAATTATTAATTATTGAGTTGAGTTAACATTTATTAATTAGTTTGTAAAGTGCAATAATTACATCTTTTGTGTCTTAATATGGAACTGTGTTTTATAATTATCTGCTAAGTCAATTATGTAGCCATTAACATTTTGCCCAAGGGTCAGGTTACCATTGTTTTTTGTCCTCTGCAGACTGCAGATGACAGAGAAATACGGTAACTGGATTCTTTCACATAAATGGTATCCTGTTTACAGTAAAATGTTAGACAACTTGGGTCACTGAGTCAACTAACTCACTGCAGCTCATACAGACAAAGGGACAGACAATTCTGCATCGTTTGCAGTAGAAGTAATTCTGTCAAAAGGGAGAGTCTCTTGCTGTGAACGAGGTGGTGATGGGAGCTGGTTCTAGTAGGGACCAGGAAGGACCC
The DNA here is from genome assembly GCF_030028045.1 of Hippopotamus amphibius kiboko. Classification (NCBI taxonomy): domain Eukaryota; kingdom Metazoa; phylum Chordata; class Mammalia; order Artiodactyla; family Hippopotamidae; genus Hippopotamus; species Hippopotamus amphibius. Next base: position 83,785,479 of record NC_080187.1, on the reverse strand, counting down.
AAGCCAGGGAGGAGTGGTGGGATGAGGTGAGGATGGACGTAGGGGTGGGGAAACACACACAATGTGAAGACTGCTTCTGTTTCAAGCGGACTTAACCATTCCTCATTCCCAGCAGCTGATCAAAACTAAAAAGTAATAAGGCACATTTCCAATTTCTTTCTTTTTCAGCTGGTATTCTTTGCCTTTTTGTCAGAGACCCCTTTGAGAATCTGAAAGATATTCTCTGAATAATATACCCACAACACTTGCACAAAAGCTTGAATGCAATTTGAGTTCATAGGCCCCTGAAATCCCCTCATGAACTCATCTAATGATTCTCAAATTTGAGTGTGAACAAGGATTATTTGGGGAGTCATGTTAAATGCAAATTCCCAAGTCCCACACCCACAGATTTGGATTTGCTGGGTTTGGAAATCTGCATCTTAAACACTTAAGGGAATTTTGATGTGTCTGAGAAATGTGACCCCATGGTTCTGCAGATTAAAAATCCCTCTTAGTGTTTTCAAAAAGACCTTGAGTAACATGAAAATAGTGAAAAGAATAAGGGCATCCTACTCAGACAGACCTGGATCCAAAGTCAGATTTCTCCACTTAATTGCTGGGCATCATTTAATGGTTTTGGGGCTCAGTTCCTTCATCTGTGAAATGGCTATGATACCTAGCTTGCATGGCAACTAAGAGAGAAATAAGAAAATCAATTGGAAAATGCTGGCCATCAGAAATGTTCGTGATCTCCCTTTTAATCTTTAGTAGATAAGGTAGAATCTTGATAGAAACAATTTGTAACAATGGAAAGAATTCTCATTTCAGTGCCTGTGAAAAAACTGAATAGTTGCTGAAGAAGTGGATGATTTTTAGTACGTGTTGGCAGCATCTGCCGTCAAAGTATATCATTCTAACTTTGATGTGGTAAATTATAAATATCAAGGCCAAGGAGGAAGGGCATTAGAATGGAAAATTTAGGGACCTCCTTAGCACTATAAATATTTTTCTAAACTAGACTCGATTAGTAAGGATGAAATTGGCCAAAGAGAGAAAGTTACGGACATGGGAGTGGTTTTATCAGTGATCTGAAAAAGAAGTGAACATACCTCAAAAACACTTTCAGCTCCATATCAGAGCTGAATGATATGATATGATAGCTCCATGTTTGGTTATCGACATACCCCTTCCTTACAAAGTGGTTTCTATCTGCCTAAAATTTTTTCTTTACCATAGGAATAGTCATCAGGTTTTGTAACAAAAGTCAATGTAAAAGCATCAGATTTGTTCTACACAAATTCCATTTGTGAACTACATCTCAGATGAAGTAAAATATGCCTATATTGATTTTTTGGCAACTTTCTTTAAGGCACTGCATTACATTTGCCTTCACCCCGTTCTTCAAGATATTTTACAAATCGACTAAAGCTACAGGGGAAAATGTGCTTATTCCTAAGCACTCTGGCCCCTTTAAGATTCAAGAACCTTTAGATACTACAAAATAAGAACTAGTATTGATCCTGCATTTGTCTGTGAATGCTCAGTAGGAAAAAAAATCTCGATATTAAGGGAGCTTATATTACAACATTATATTGGTGAACATGAGTATTTGCAATTCGTACTGTATTTCCTCTATGGGAATATCATAAATCGTGACATTTCCCAGGTTTTCTCAAATAACCCATATTTCTAGAATGTAGTTAAAAATCTATGTAATTAAATAGAAAAGACAATAGAAAAAATAATATGCTGGCTTTAAATGTTGAGGGAAAAAATAGAAACAATGAATTTCATGGAATACTCTTGACCAGGGCTTGAGTCCTGGTTCTCACTTTTTCTGACTTTGGGAAAACCATTTAAGCTCTCAGAATGTCCACAATGCTGAGATATGTATACCCTTAACTTGATGTCTGGAGTGCTGTAAATCGTAAATAACTTTGTTAAATTAAATTGTGGTTAAATATGACAGTACTTGTAAAGCACTTAGAGTGCCCATCATGAAGTAAGTGCTCAGTAAATACTAGCTAGTATTACCAATATTATTCATTTTGAATTGTTGAAAATGTAAGTATGACATATAGATTTGCTAAGAATATGCTAGTTCCTGGAAAAGCAGAGACTTGCAATGAAAAATGAAACTGCAGGAGAAGATCCCTATCAAGATTTTCAAAGAGGCATCTGTCCGCTTTTAAAAGGTTTAAAGGTTGATGATACTAGGTTTTCAGCTCACCCAAATTTCTTAACAACACATCTGCTTTTCCTTTTCCTGGAAAGGTAATTTTCAATAGCAGAACAGTTCATCCTTATATGAAATGGCTAGGATTGTATTTTAGCTCATATAGAGTAAAGAGGAAGAAGAAAAAGAAAGAGGAGAATGACTCACTAAGGTAACTGGAAAAGAATTAGAAAACACAAAGAGGAAGGATGTGGGGAGAGTATGAGGTTGCTAAGAACTGAGTGATTCTCTCTGAAGAGAAGAAATTGTGGAAAGCAGGAGAAGTAGATTCGAACAGCTCTGCACTCTATCTTTCCAAGTGGACCTTTTGGTTAAGTTCTGGGGCAAGAATGAATAAAACACGGGTCCCATACAGAGGACACATAAGTCAGGTGCTTAGGATTTGGGCAATGTCTAACCCAGTGTTCTCACCTGGGGCTGATTTTACACCACCCCCCCAACCCCCAGGAAATATTAGGCAATGTCTGGGGACATTTTTGATTGTCATGACTCTGGGAAGAAGGAAAGGAAAGGAAGGGGATGAGGTGTGTCCCCAGCCTGTAGTGGGTAAAAGCCAAGGATCCTACTAGACATCCCACGATGAACAGCCCAGGCTTCACAGCAAAATTATCCAGCCCCAAATGTCGATAGTGCCAAGGTTAGAAATCCTGAGCAGACACTATCTCGTAAAATTATTTTTAGGATTATAACGGCAATATTATCACTTTAAAAGGCTGGGTCTGATAATACCAGAATTGGCAGAGTCCAGAGAAAATTTTGTAATTCTCCATTGTCTGATAAAGTAAAGGTTGAATCTTCCAGGGTTTCAGCCCTTTGGGCTCATCTTAATTCCAAAGCATGATAAACTCTTTTAAAATCAAGTCTCTTCAAAATATTTCTGTATAATTAGGGGCTCTGGATCTAGGCTTCCGGGACTTGAATTCCAGCTCTGCCATACTAGCTGTCCAAGACTGGACAAGGAACTTAACCTCTAAGCTTCAATTTCTTCATCCTTTAAATGGAGATCATGAGAAGACCACCCGCAGGAAGTTGTGGGAAATGAACGATCTAATCAGTGTAAAGCACTTGGCCCCAGACCTAGTGCAGTAGAAGTGCTCCTTAAATATTACTTATTACCCTTCTCACTGTTACAACTGTTTACTCTCAGGCCGCCTGGGTCTCTGTGCCCATTACCCCAGTAAGGACTTGCTATTCCTTGGTTACTTCTAAGGGTATGCAGTGTCACTGGTGAAAAGTTCAAGATGGGAAGCCTGACTCTGAAGGCAGTGCTCTTTGCACGTGACCCTATGAATAAAGATTCAATCCATATTTCAGAAACACTGAGTATGAGGCAATTTGACACGTGTTACTTTTCCTTCTCCTGCCCTCTTCCCTTCCATGATCTTTCTTCAGTAGAATCAGTAAAAGTACCAGAAAAAAAGCCTTTCCCCCCAAACATAAAAGCAGGAATTAAACTAAAACCACCAGCCTCCTCATTTGCATTTAAAAAATACTAGTTTCACAAAAAAGAAGCAAAAATGGATTGTTAGATTACAGGCTTGATATTATAGTGGCACAGATAATAGAAAGAGCAAAGCTACATGGAGGCAGAGAATAATTTCTGCTGCTAAAGAGGCAGGAAAGATAAGCCAAGAAAGGTGCTAGAATGAAAGAATCAAACTGAATTTTTAAAAAAAGTTATATAAATTTTTTAAAAAGCAGACTCAAAATGTGTTTTTTAAGAAAGAAAAATGGATGGATCTTAAATGGAAATGGAAATTCAACGTAATATAAAATGTCACAGGAATAATAGACTAAAAGGGAACAGATGTTAAAACTTAAATTAAAAATGTGTGGGTGAGGGAGAAAAAGAAAGCAAGAGGAAAATATAGACAGAGAGGGGAAAAGGAGGTAGCATAGTGTGGCAGAAAGATGCTGAACCAGAATCTGGACCTATGAGTCCTAGCTCTGATATGGCTCACTCTGTGACCCTGACAAAAATCCTTGAATTTTCTTGGGCCTCGATCCACACGAGGGGTGGGCTAGATGGAGTCTGCTGCATTTGGAGCACTCTGGGCTTGCCCTGGTTAATTGCAGGAGTCTGGGGGCAGGTCAGGAGGAGCTGGAATCTGGAATTGGGCATGCCTGCTGGAGTGGGGCAGCTAGGGGAGGGGTTGGGTGAAAGGGTGGAAAGGAAGTCCAGTCCAGGGTGGAACCCAGTGTCTGGAGGGTACAAAAACAATGATGGGCACTAGGGGGCAGAAGGAGCTATATAGCAAAGGTGTTCCTAAGGGTGATCCAACTACAGCAGGTAAGACAGGCAGGTAGGAGATTGGCATTGTGGAAATTGGCATTAAGGCCCCAGTTCCTGGCCTTTGGTTTGGGGGCGTATTTCTACTCCCTAGTGGCTCACTGGTAGGACAACTTGGAGCTCAGTGCTGGAGACACAGAGGAACTGGGCATGGGGGATGAAGATGGTAATGCAGCTGTAACCAGCTCACAGAAAGGATAAAAGTCTTTCCTGTATCAGAAGATGGGCAGGGCTGGAATTATAGAGAAGAAATAGCAAGGATCAAGGATGCTAGATAAGGGGACGTTGAGAAAGTTCTCTCAAGTTCTAATATTCGTCTATTCATTCACTCAGCCTGGGGTCAGAGTTCCATGTGGGGCTCTGAAGGTGTGCTGACTTGCAGTCATGTCTCACGGCCTCCACTCCCCAGCTTTGTGACATTGGGCAAGTGATTGAACATTTCTAATGTTCGATTGTAAAATAAGGTTGAGAATATCTACCTCATAAGGTTGTTCTGAGGTCTTTAAATATGTGCTTGGCACAATCCCTAGCACAAAGTATGCACTTAATAAATGTAAGCGATCATCATTCATGCAGTCAAGATTTATTCAATTCTTAGCATCTCATGAATCTAAGTCAAGAATGATGGAACTTTTTTTGTTGTTATTTTAGAGAAATCTTGGTGCTAAACACAACAAAAGCAGGTATATGTGAGAAGTTTGAGAGAGATTTTTGCTCTGAGGAATGTGAGAAACAGCGGAGAAACTCATGCTAATGCATACAGTGTAGAATGATTCCAGGTTTAGGGTGGGAAAGAGGGTTGTTTAAGATGGAATAATGAATCAAATCCTGGCCGTGCTGTTGCCAGGACTTCTGAGCTTACAGCAAGACACAGGAGGGCCTTGCCAGCTCCATCCCAATGTGCGTCACCCAGTTCTTTTGAACTTCTACCAAATGGCCGAGGCAAACATTGCTTCAAGTACAGGAATCTGAGTTCCATTTGGGTCTGCTTCCCCAAGTTCCACTTTCAGATTTGTTCTTTGTGCCTGCAGGAAAATACATGAAGTAAGTTCTGAGGTTCTAGATAGTTCTAGAACTCTCTGGAATTGTCCAGAGTTCCCCACAGCTTTTACTTGACCATGAAGAGGCAAGTAAAGTCAAACATCAGGGCTGTTGACAGCTGGTGTCCCACCTGGCAAGCTGACCCAGGGAAGGAGCATTACTCAGAGCCTACTTGAACTGCTTGCCATGGGCCCTTTGTGGCTGAATCCTCACAAACCTGAGAGTTAAGCCTTTTGTCCACTGGTGTCAGATGAAGTTTAGAGGTTTACTCATTTTCTGTGGGTCACATAGCCTATATGATTGGGAGACTTGAACACAGGCTTGTTTAACTCCCAAGGTGGTACATTCATTCTTTATTATATAAGAGGCATCTCTGCTAATAATAGGTTCTGAATTTTTAGAACATTTAGCTTTTTAAAAGAAGCAGAGTCTAAACCTGTATATATGCACATGAGCACAAGGGGTGTGTGTGAGAGAGAGAGAATGAGTGAGAGGTATTTCTTCTTTCATGTATAGAGTAGCAGTCCCTCCCCACTCTTTTTCATTCTACTGTAATCTATGCACAAGCAAAATAATTACTTCTTCCTGTAGGAAGTGTCAGTCCTCCAAGCAAAGAAGAAAAGGCTACAGCATATGTTACCGACACATGTTTTCGCTAGTCTTGTCTCTGTTCTGCCTGCTGTGGCAATCAGCTTTTGCAAATACTGTCACTTACCAAATACAAAAAGCATGTGAATGCCCAGCCAATGGCCTGGGATAAACACAACCAGGCTTTCTGACTTGGAACATCCACCCAGAACAGAGGTTTTGTTTCAAAAGAACAAAACCAGCCTTGTGTCATCAAAATCATTGGGGAGAGAGAGGGGGCAGTGAGGGTAGAGGAAAGACATGGACCCAACCCAACACACTGCTTTGGGTCAACCTCATACATATGAAGGAAAATTGATAGTATTTGATAGTGGATGTACTCAATCCAGCCAAGCCAAAGATTGGGTGGGGCTTAAAAGCACTGCTGGAAAAGTTGGTATCTGGCCAAATCGCTAAATTGCCAATTGGGGGTCTGAGAAGCACATGCACAGAAGGGCTTTGAGCTCTGCCTCTTGGCAGGATGCCCACCCATCAAGTTCTTCCAGAGGGTGTGTTGGCAATGGGCACTTCTAATCCCAGAAGCCCTTGACAGGTAGGCTGGCTGCCGAGACCACTCCTCCCCCCCCCCCCACCCCTCGATTCCCCCTCAGGTGCCAGACTCTGCACTTCGGCCACGGCAGCTCTGAGAACGATGATGAGACAAAGGAGGAGAGTCTGGCACTTAGAGTGGGGAGCCTGTCGTCTCCTGGAGGGGCATTTGTTTGGTGCTTCCTGGCCTGCCGAGTGTGGCACTGAGGGGTGCACCATCCCTGGTGGGCACACTGCAGCAGGATTGGCGACGGTTAAAAGGGCATAGCTCTGGGCATCTCCAGCCTGCCACTAGTCCAGCACTTTCTAGAGGGCATCCTCTAAGCATATTTACATAGTAAGCAGGGACAAGAGGGTGGAAATTTGTGGTGTTGGGGAAAGGACAAGAACAGCCTCATTTAAAGAGTGTCCCAAGAGACTGACATAAACACACTACTATATATATAATAGGTAACTAATAAGGACCAACTGTGTAACACATGGAACTCTACTCAATATTCTGTAATGGCCTATATAGGATAAGAATCTTAAAAATAGAGTGGATGTATGTATATGTATGACTGATTCACTTTGCTGTACACTTGAAACTAACACAACATTGTAAATTAACTATACTCCAATTAAAAAAAAAAAAGCCCCAAGAAAAATCTGAATTAAGTTTGCTCCCTGAGGAGGGATATTGAGAAGGCATCAGAGATTTCGTTTGTATAAGGACATTTGAGCCTTCTGGAAGAAACACTAGAGAGAACTTTTGGAACCTTTTAATTTTACAGTTAAATTCTACAATTCCTAGAACTAAGGTCCCTGAAGGAAGAATGGAAACCAAAGCTGCCTAAACCCTGGGGACTGAGGCCTGGAAGGAGGTCTCCCTTCCCCCAGGTAGGAGTGAGAGGGAATGAACTTCCTTCTGGGTCTGAAGTTTTGTTGGTCAGGAGCATGCTTCTGTGGCCTTCCAACAACCCCTCCTTCAGCAATGGGGAATATATGTGTGATGGACTGAATGTTTGTGCCTCCTAAAAATTTATATGTTGAAACCCTAATCCCAATGGGATGGTTCTGGAGGTGGGGTCTTTGGGATGTGATTAAGCCATGGAGTGGAGCCCTCATAAATGGGATTAGTGCCCTCATGAGAAGGGGCCAGAGAGCTAGCTCGCTTTGTTGTCACCCTGTCAGGACAGGATGAGAAGTCAGCAGTCTGCAGCCCGGAAGTGGACCCTCACCAGAACCCAACCATACAGACATCCTGATCTTGGACTTTCCATCTCCAGAACTGTGTATTGTTTAAGCCGTCCACTCTATGGTGTAATTTGTTACAGCGGCCCAAAGTGACTAAGGCAGTATGCTAGGCCTTAGCAGAAGGGCCTTTGGGGCTTAATGGGCTGCAGTCACAAGAAGGGGGAACCTACCGTCTGCTGTGGCAGGAGCAGGATTTATGTGAGCAGGATCCTGAGTCCCCACAGATGTGGGGAGGGCAAGGAGGAGCCTTAGGCTCACTTCACTCCTCCAAACAGTGTGTGCTCAGGGCCGCAAAGGCATCTCCCCTCTCCACCCAGATTCCCTTTGCTGGGTCACAGGAGAGGAGGCAACAGGGTCCAGGAGGAAGAGTCTGGGCTTAGATTCTCACTGGGTTCTTGGGAAAGCTGAACATTTTCATTCACCTAGTAAATTGGACATGAAATTTATGCAATGACCCAGAAGATCATGAAAGAAAACCTGTGTGGAACTACAAAACTTTAAAGCACCAAAGAAATGTAAATGATTATCTTCTACTACACAATTAGAACTCCTCTGATTATTCTGTTTTATTTACTTGTTTGTTTGTGGATAGGCCCTAATGCCACCATACATACAACTATTACTAACTCATTAGGATTCTGTAATCTCTAGGGAAGCAAAAATTACCCCGGCAGCTCATAGCTGGTCATTATTACACTAGCACATGGCTGACATAGGCTTCATCCCAGTGTGCTGTGATTTATCTGATGTATGGCTGTTGACCTCTGACTGGGGCTTCTTCTTTTTTTTTTAGTATTTATTTATTTATTTGGCTGTACGGGTCTTAGTTGTGGCATTCAGAAGGCGGGATCTTTAGTTGCGGCATGTGAGATCTAGTTCCCTGACCAGGAATTGAACCTGGGCCCCTTGCATTGGGAGGGTGGAGTCTTTACCACTGGACCACCAGGGAAGTCTCTGACTGGGGCTTATTGAGGTCAGAAACTATCTTTTCTATCTCTGCCTGACCAGCTGATAGCACAATGTCTGGTATAGAGTAAATGCTCAGTATATTTTTGTTGAATTAGATAAAAACTTACTGACTTAGTTGCTTTAAATGTTTCTGTGTGTGGATCATTCACTCATGCATTTGGCAAAAATTTATTGAGAATCTACTATGTTCTAGATTCTGTGCCAGGCACTGGGTATACAGTGATCAAAAGGAGCTCACAGCTCAGTGGAGAAGACAGACATACACCAAGCGATTATATACATAAACCTATGATTACAAAAGAAGAACAGATTTCTCTGAGAACATGTAGCAAAATGAGGTGGTGAGGTTTCCCTTAAGAAGTGACACAAACTGAGATTCGAAGGAAGGCAGGATGAGGATTAACAGGGTTAAGTAAGATATAAAAAGGGAACGTTTACATGCTGTTACTATGTGCCATGCACTGTTCTGCTTCCTTTACATACATGCTTATTTTATTCTCATGGCAACCCTGGGATAGAACTACCATCATTATGCCTAATTATACAGGTGAAGACATCAAGGTATAAGAGGTCAAAAACTTGCCTGAGGTCTCAGACAGTGAGTAATAGGGTTTGAATGTGGTAGCCTGGCCCTGGAGTCATGCTCCCCACATAGAGAACAGCTTGTGCAAAGGTCCTGTGGCTTAGCAAGCAACAAACAACAGGTCTTCTTACCCACAGGCTAGACAGGCTCCCAGCTGCTATCTCATTAAGTCTTTCCCAACACTGACAACTCTTCTTTCCTGAAAAGAATTCTGGCGAGGGCAATGTCCTCCCTCTTGTTTTATCTGTAAGGCACTTTTCACGGTGTTAACTCACAGCTGTTTTTAGAGCCAAGGCACTGAAGATGAGTGGACCCAAATGAAGGAGGGAGGACAAGTGCCCACTGTGTGGAGTGGCTAGGAAGTGTCTCATCAAGGAGGCTTGTTGGCATCTGCTAAGCACTTCTGGAGAAAATGAAGAAAGGAAAGGAAAGGAACAGGCTGACCCAGCAGGTTTCTCTGTTGCATTTGGAGACTGTAAGTCATAGAGCTAGGAGGTACTCAGGCAGACAAAGCCAAACCTTTGGCCAGAATGGCAGCACCAAGTGCTTTTTCATGGGCGCTTAAAATTGGTTGTCAACAGAAATGCAAATTGAGCCCATCTTTGTCTTGAAGCCGTATGTCTTCAGGGATAGAAACAGCATTTTCCCTGCTGAGAATGCTGTTCAGGGTTTACTTGGTTACAGCTTGAAGGAGTACTGTATGGTAATGCGGGGGGGGGGGGGGGGAGAGGAGTGCAAGGGGGTAGGGTGCAGTGGTAAAAGGAAAAAGAGAACACCCAAAGAGCTACAGCCTCGACAATCTTTAGAAAGAAAAAAAGAATTCACAAGCTACTCATCTCCTCCCATCCTCAGAGAATCTAATTTGCTTTTTGATCTCACTGCCTTTCAGTTTCTTCAAGCAAAGGTTTCTCTCTCTTTAAAAGTGTTTCTTCACAGTAAATTTCCAGGCTGTTATCCTGTCTTATCTACTTTCTCATAAAACCCAGGAGTCTTTTTGTTAATTTCTCATTCAGTCTCCACATGGAACAACCAGAAAGATCACTCAGGGAGCCTTTGTTTCTTATGGAATTGCTGTTCCTCTCCTTTATTATGTAACTCCAGTTCATAGTGCTAGAGCTTGGGAGAGGGTCATGTACAGCAAGAGTCTATCAAGGAAGACCAAAGTCCAGAACAACATCTGCCTGACCTAGGATTATGCGATTATCCTATTGCATAGGAGTCAGTGAGATAATCCTTATGAAGTACTTAGCATAGCACCTAGCAAGAGTGAAAAGCCAGGTTAGATGTTAGCTATTATCATTACTAAGAAAAGGGGACCAAAAGCAGTAACTGGAACCAAGGTTAAAGTGATAGGTTAGTTAGTTGATAGATAATAGTTAGAATGAGTATATAAATAAGTAGATAGGCTGGTAGTTAGGAGTTAGGTTACAGTGGATAATATGGGAAGAGAACATAGGCAGGAGAAGATCAGGTGGCTTATATGCTTATCCCTGCTTGATTCCTTAGAGCAGGGAAAACCCAGAATCTGGATAAAATCCCCAGATTATTAGCAATAACTACCATTTATTGGGCACTACTACATGCCAGGAACAATGCAAAATGCTTTAAATAAGTTGTTTAAATATAAACCCCATCGAACTGTGAGTTTAGTTGTTCTAACCTTGGAATGCCCATCACAGTGCTTGGCACATAGTAGATGCTCAGTAAATATTTATTCATTTTGAAACATTTTGCAACATTCTTAGTTTATCCCTTTTGAATGCATATAATTTGCTTGGCAATTCAAATGTGGAAGCAATATTATGGACATTTGCCTTTTAAGCATCTGAAGCACAGGAGAACACGCAGATGTTATGAAATCTATTACTAAGATCTTTCTTCACTGGTGAGAAGGCTTTTCTACATTGGCCTAGGTTGAAAGACAGCGGCACAAGCCAATGATGTGTCAAAGGGGATGTTATTAAGAGAGATTGTTTCAACGTTTGCAGACTAAAAAATATTCTTCGCAAATGAATAACAAAGTAATTAAGGGAGTCCACATTCAAAACAAGGAAGTGAAAATCTGAAACAGGCACTGAGACAAATAAAAGAAGAGTATGGCTTCAGCTGGAAATACCTATTAATAGAACTATCCCTAAAAGGAAAAAATTGAATTTTCTAATACAATTCCTCTTAGTACTTTTTGTTTAAACAAGGATCTCAATATTTCGGATGTGAAATAATTTTATAAGTAGCAAAACCAAAGTTTAAAAATTCTCCCAGAATAATTTAGGCCCAGGATGTTTCCCCCCAGTCCTATTTTTAACTATTGGAAGGTATTTTATCAACAGTCCTGGGTGTTGGGTGACTGCTGGGATCATCTATCCCATTTAGAGGACAGGTATCACAGGAGAGTAACTATATGCGGAAGGATTTCCCTGGGATTTATCTAACAATAGAGAAGTTATTGAGATGGGCAGCAAACTCTATTTTCTTTCAGAAAAATAAGGATACAGTCTAAGCAGGAAAGAGACTATTTTCTATTTTGTAATTTTGTAATGGCTGTTGTTCCAGAACCATCACATCAATCAGTCAACAACTGTATGTTTGAACACCTGTGAAAATGTCCACATAATTCATAGTGTCACACCTCACTGAGTAGGTATATTAAGTAATTCAGTGACTCCAGTGAATTTTTTTCCCTTGGAGATCTTGCTAGCTCATAGTTTAGCAGTTACAATTTTTTTAGCAGTGCATAGGAAGCCACAGTCACTAAAGTGGGTGACTCTAATTCATTCCTAAATATAATCTCTCTCTCTCTGTCTCTCCGCCTCTCCCTCCCTTCCTCTTTCCCTTCTTCTCTCCACCCCCCATACACACACACACACACACACACACACACACACATACACACACACACACACACAGAGTTTCAATCATAGTCCAACCAGGGAAATTGAGGCCACACTAAGTATCTATTCAAGAAGGCATTTAATCCAGGTGACTGGCCACAAAGATGATGGACTACTTAGAAGCTGCATGGCAGCCATGGAAGCAACCCAGAGATTAGCGACCTCAGGAAGAACTGCCATCCTAAACTAGAGGGATTTTTAAAAACTCAACCAGAACCCAGAATCAGAAATCAGAGTGGAGGCTAGAAATGTACTTCATCTGTTCAGAGAAATTGGAGCAACAGCCACTTGGGAACATGGCCCCAGATACACAGAGAGATGGGGAAGACACCCTGGCTTCTTCCTTCCTTCTGCCTACAATCTCATTGGTGTGTCCCATTTGGCCAAACCTAGCAAGAAACCAGCTGATGGGACACTGGGAAATATAGCTTTCAGGTATCAGTCACCCTGCTGAACGGAGCAGAGCAGGGAAGGGGCAGGGGACATACCTGGTATCAACAGGCCAAGAACAGACATCAGCATATACCCCCATATGCACCCCCACACACAACTTGATTCCTACATCAGAACTGTCCCTCTCTGAATTTGAAGCTAACTGAATCAATATAAAATAAATAAGGCCAGCCATTTACAAACTAGTTTGACTTTCCAAGTCTACTTGACTCTGAGATTCCAGAGTGTTGTCTTTTAATCTGGTCAAGGTACAGCCTAGAAAAAGAAAGGGATAATAGAAACCTAATACCTACCATGTACTAGAATCAGTATATAATGCTTTTCAACATTGTATCACTTTATCTTCAACCCCATAAGTTTATCATAATTTAAGTTTATAATGGTACATCAGCCTCGCTGGACAAGTGAAGAAACTCAAGTGAAAACATTGTCCAGGATAAGTTTTGGAGTCCATATTAGTGAGTCTGACTTAAAATTTTTACTGACAACATACAGCCTGGGATGCAACCGATAAAGGGTGTAACCTATTCATTTGCTTTGTATTCTGCTATTTATTGTAGTGATATAGTTATTGAAAAGAGGAGAATAACAACTTGAACTAAAGAATAATGAAAGGTTATATGACTTTCACGTTAACAGAGAAAAAATGGGAAAAAAAATTAAATAATTAAAATAAGGGGAGAAAAGGAAAAATGGAATTTCAAAAAGAAATATTAGAAAGCATATAGTGAGATAGTAGATTTAAGCCCAAATATACCCTTAATTTTGTTAAATATAAATGGACTAAATGTAGCAGCTAAAAGATAAAGATTATCAAACTGGCTAAAAACATAAAACTTAACAATATACTGTTTACAAATGACATATAGAAAACAAGACTGAGATAGTTTAAATATAAGGATAGAAAAAGGGTTAAACATAAAAGGATATTAAAAAGTTACTTAGTTAGCAAATACTAACCAAAATAACAACAATAATAATACCAAGCAAAAAGTTATTAAAAACAAGGAGGAACATTCTATAATGATAGTTTTAATCAGTATTAAAGATCAGCCTAAGTTTTTGTACACTTAACATAAAACCTTTAGAACATATAGAGAAAATTGACAGATGTACAAGAAGAAGCAATTATCACAATACCAGGACATTTACACATCTGAGTAAGTGCTAGAACAGACAAATCAGTGTGGATGGAGAAAATGTGAACAACATGATTAACAAACTGAACGACATGATTAACAAACTTGACATAATGGGCACATACAGAACGTTGCCAACAGCTACAACAGAATCGTCCTAGTGAAGCACATGTTGAACTTCTCCTAAAAGTTACCATGTACTGAGCCATCCGTTAAGACAAAGGCACTCTGACACTGTGGATTTCTTTCTTTTTCTTAATTCCTCACTCCCCTTTGCTAGCCTTGGTCTTTGTATTTCATTTAGGAGGATTTCTGAAATTTATGGTGATCTTTAGCTATCTGCTAATAATACTTAGGAGTGAAACACTAGACAGCTGGTTTTAAGCTCTGAGTATGGAAGGCAGGGCTTCCATCATTCACTAGGGAACTCCTAGTGTCACTGTATGTGCTCATTTCGATGATTCAGTTTTACCGAGAAGAATCCTTTAATCCTCTGTTCCCTCATATGTAAACTCAGGGTAACAATTGCCCCTAGTTCACAGGGCTATATTGTAAGGATTAATGAGATAAAGCAGTTGATGTGCTTTAAATAGTTCCTGGCACATTGAAGTGTTCAGTATATATTAGTATTATTATTTGAAGTTTTCAACTACTCTCATGGTTTCAATATCATTGATTCAATATGTTGGTGGTACCCAAATATATATAAGCAGTCATTTCTGTAACATCTCCATGTGGATCTATCTCAGCCATCTCAAAGATAACATTTCCACTCTTCCGTCGCTCAGTAAATAATCACTCAGTAAATCATCACTGGCTTAGTAAGCTCAAGCTGCCATAACAACATACCATAGACTGGTTTGGCGTAAACAACAGAAATTTATTTCCCACAGTTCTGGAAGCTGAAAGTTTAAGATCAGGGTGCCAGTATGGTCGGGTTCTGTTGAGAATCATTTTCTTGGCTTATGGATGGTTGCCTTCTCACTGTGTCCTCATGCAGTGTAGAGAGAGTCAGTTCTAGCCTCTTCCTCTACTTATTAGAATGCTAATCTCATCATGGCCTTCCAAAGGCCTCACCTCTAAATACCGCTGCATTGGGGTTAGGGCTTCCACATAAGAATTATGGGGAAAATAAACTTTAAGTCTATAACAGCCACCTTTGCAATTGCTCAGATGAGAATCCCAACTCATCCTTAAATCTTCCCTTTTATTAGTTTATGGCCTTTCGCCCCCAGTTAAAATGGGGGAGAAAGGCCATAAGCTATTAGATAGTAAAGGCATTCTCTGTCTCCTTTTCTGGGGGTAATGGAAAGTATGTCTCTGCATTGGCTATGTCTGAACCAGTGTATATAATAGAATAAGGCACTGAAATAAGGAGCAATCACACTTTATAACACTGCAGTTGTGAAACTTCATTCTTTAAAGGCTAGATTTGTTTTGAACTCCTTGATCTTCCTCTTTTGCCAGTTTTTCTGTTTTTTTTTTTTTTCTTTCACTTGTTTCAATCCACTTCCAATTACTTTCAGATAGAGCCTCATTCTCTCCTCCATTTAGATTTTGTTTAATCTTCTTTTATTCTCTCTCCCTTATAACATTTGCTTGTGAGAACTCTACTTAGTTCCTAATTATCATGTTCTGACTGCCATTTCCAGGGCTCTTAGGCATCATAAAAAATCCTTGGATTCTTCATGGCAGATTGTTGAATTTGGAAATGTAGACTCCCTTTCAGATTATTTTTGGCTTTCCCTTTCAGACTGTGCTGGTAGGCCTTTAGGGCTTCATATTGTTTATTCGTGGAGACTTCCTGGAGCGTCAAAAATGGCTTAAAATGATTACTGTGCTGTGCATTGGCATATATGACATTCAGTCGCCCTACCCTGAGCTGAATTTCAATGAGATTTGTGTAAATGGATCAGAAACATATGGATTTCATCCTCCCTAACTACCTCTACTTTTTTTTAAAAAAAACAGGAACTCAGCATTTGTGTCTTGCTGGATATAAAATGTTTGAAACTGAATGAGTTATGTCAAATCAGAGTGAGAGAGGCTTTCCCATTCCTAATAGCCATCTTGTGTCTCATATCATCCTAGCTAGTGATTAGGGGTTGTTGATTTCTGCTAAACTTCACTGTCTTCCTCTTGCCTTTAGATTTTCCTTCCTTACTGTAGGTTCCTATTAACCAACCCCCTACCTTTCATCCTTCTGTCCTAGAAATAGTCACCTGTTGGCCACTGCCTTTTCCTACTGGTACTCAAATCCTAGAAAGGTGACAGAAGGATATATAATCAAGAAATTCCAACACATTGTGAAAGCACCACAGTAGAGGAGCATAAAAAGAATTTTGAGGAGAGCAACTTTGGGGGCATTTTGTATTTTCCTACCTTTTGTTTGCTTTACTTTTCACTCTCTTCACAAATGTGTTCTCTATTTTATTTTATTTCCTTGCTCCGGTTTCCATTTCCAGTCTTTTTTCCTCCCACCTGAGTTTTCCACAGCCACATTGGTGCTTTTCAGTTCCCTGTTGTAAAAATTCTTTATCTCCATCTGCTGCTGCATATGCATAAGGGGTTTGGTACTTTCCTCTCCTAGACGCTTATCCATTGTCCTGAATGGAACCTTCACAGTTGGAGCCTTTTGCTGCTCTTAGGCCGCCTCAGTTTGGTGTAGGTATCCAGGGAGAAGAGCCAGCTCCTGTGGGGCATGAGCTGAGTGATTGCATTGAGATCTCCAGTTGCACAATACAGGATATGTGCCATGAGCAGCCAACACTGATGACATTCTATCACAGTGAGGAAATAGAATGAAGTACTGAGTTACATGAGTAAATAGATACCCATAACAGATTCCGTACATAGGACAGTCAGCAACTCTGATTAATATTGCCCCTCTCCCCACCAATAATTGCATTAACTTAGTCACAATGCCCCCAATCATAAAAAAAAGTATTCTTCTATGTAGCTTTTTGTTAACTACAACAGTGATTGTGTCATTCCTGTTCACCTTTACCGCATTTGACACTTTCTGCTAAAAGACAAGTTAATTCTATCAGTTATAAATATGTCAAACCAGAAGGTTCAGATTCTCAATAATGTCCCTCTAAATCACTCATGCTACTTTTTAAAGCTGTCATTTTTAAAAGACTGAATTTGAGAATGTGACAGTCTTTACCATTTATAAAGTATTAAATAATTAGCTATAAATATTAGTGGTCCAATCCCTGCCCCTTTGGTGTACCTGAAAAAATACTTTGTTTTACTGACATGAACTTCACACATATGACCTATCAAAAAAGGAGCTTGTGTCTTTAGTGCCTGTCTTCTGTACTAGGGGTAGATTTGTCTATCTAGTTTTTCCTAACCAGATACCAGTGACTTGTGAGATGGCTGATCGTAGTTGGGGCTGTGGTTAAAAAGTGGAAAGAAATCTCATTTGCTCACATGGAGATAAAATGTTTGCGTTTTTGCCATCAGCCCCATAATCTAGACATCATCCTCAGATGGAATACCTGTTCCCACAAAATACATTCATTCTTGATGACAACAATTCACATATGTGTATTCCATTATTACCATCCAAGATGAAGTGGTTTTCTTTTTCTTTTTCATCTGAGAGGAATGATAATCCATTTCATTTGTTTGGTATATGACAGTGTGCAGATCGTGTTCTCATAACTCTCAAAGCTGTCGGAAGTAGATGTTATTATTCTCATTTTACAGATGAGAAAACTGAGACTTAAAGAGATTATTTGACTTCCCCAGGGTTGTATAGATTGCAAGTATCAGAACCAGGATACAAAACCACATCATCTGACTGTACTCTAGTAGGTTATCAAAATTATCCCCATGTTATTTTCCATTGCACTTTGTGGTTACCCTTCAAAAGTTCTCATTTTGGTAAACAAAGACTTTAAAATAAAGTCTAACAAAGGAGTTCAACATTTACTATTAAATTTATTGGTCAGAAACTTTCTGGCTCACAACTAGAGACTTCTAAATAATGGGAAGAGGGCAGTTAACATGTTGTGATGTTCTCTCTTTCAGCCATAACTTTTCTTCTAGGTTTACAGTTATGGTTTGGCTTTAGAGTACAAAGCAGTAAAACTTAATTGAATAGAAGTCATATCAAGGTCTTTTCAAGCAGGACATAATGTGGTAACACAAATACAAATGAATCAATATTTTTTAAAATTTTCAGTTACAAAGACCCCAGTAGAAAACATAACTCCCAACTTATAAAATCTCCCCACCATGAAGCATATATTGTGTGACATACACAGGAATAGGCCCATAACTATTATTACTTGAAATTAAAACTGTACCATAAAACTCATATCTAGAGGCCCAAAGTACACTTCTGATACAAACCCATGTCCTTCAAAAGCAAAAAAGAAAAAACAAAAAAGAAACCCAGAAATATTTATAGGTGAAAGTGCAGAAGAAAAATGACACCTGCATGTAAAACCTCTTACCAAGTCACATTAAATACATTCAGTTCAATAAATACATTGAATACAGTTTTCCAGCCTAATTTCCATTGTCCTAGAAGTTGAAGCCCCCTTTTTTATGATAGAATAATATCCATCATTCTGATATTTTTAGAACTCTTCAAAATGCTACTTTGATGTTGTATTTTGCCTCATGTTACTGCAGTTGCATGCTTTTTTCCCAGTTTCTGAGTTAATGCTGTCCTACCTTGGAGGTGGTGAGAGTGCTAACTGTAGATTAAGTGTTTAGGCTAAGACTATATAGTTACTGTGGTAGGCTGAATAATGGCCTCCCACTTGGTTCTTTGAAAATGTAAACAAATTTGACAAATCTTTAGCTAGACTGAGAAAAAAGAGAGAAGATGCAAATAACTAAAATCAGAAATAAAAGTGGGGACATTATTATCAACCTCACAGAAATAAAAAGGATTAAAAGAATACTGTCAACAGTTAAAAGCCAACAAACTGGATAACATAGCCAGAATGGAATAATTTCTAAAATCATACAAATTACCAAAATTGACTTGTGAAGAACTAGAAAATCTGAACAGGTTTATAGCAAGTAGGGAGATTAACTCAGTAATCAAAAACACTCAACAAAGAAGAGTCCATGACTCTTTACTGGTGGCTTTACTGGTGAATTCTACCAAACATTTAAAAATTTTACGTCAATCCTTCTCAAAATCTTCTCCAAAAATAGAAGAAGGAACACTTCCTAACTCATTCTGTGAAGCCAGCATTATCCTGTTACTAAAACCAGACCAAGACATCACAAGAAAAGAAAACTATAAACCAATATTTCTCATGACCATAAATTCAAAAAATCTTTAAAATATTAGGAAACCAAAAAAAAAAATTAGGAAACCAAATTCAGCAACATATAAAAAGTATTATAGTCAAAATCCAAGTGAGATTTATCCCAAGGATACAAGGTTGGCTAAATATATGAAAATCAATTAATATAATACATTATTGTAGCATAATAAAGGACGAAACCCATGTGGCCATCTAATAGATACAGAAAAATCATTTGACAAACTCCAACACACATTCATGATTAAAATCTCTCAGCAAACCAGGAATAGAAGGGAATTTCCTCAATGTGATAAAGGGTACCTATGAAAAATCATCAGCTAATACCAAACTTAATGGATAAAGACCAAAACTTGCATACTGAAGAAATTAAAGGCAACCAGATTGGAAAGGAAGAAGTAGACTCTCTATTTGCAGGTGACATCATCCTATGTGTAGAAATTCTTAAGGAATACACATATACACGCACACATGCAATACAAAACTACTAAAACAACTTTCAGCAAGGCTGCAGGATGTAAGAACAGTATAAACCACTCAATTGTATTTCTACAAATTAGCAGCAAAGAATACAAAAGTAAATTTAAGAAAATAATTCCATTCACAAAGAATGAAACAGAGTAAGATACTTAGTTCAACAAAAGAAGTTCAGGATTTGTACAATGAAAAGTACAAAGCACTGCTGAAAGTAATTGAAGGATATATCAATAAATGGAAAGACATTCCATTTTTATTGATTAGAAGATTCAAGGATCTTTTGTAGAACTGACAGGACTAAAATGTATATGGAAATGAAGGATCTAGAATAGTCAAAACAATTTTTAAAGAGAACAAGTTTACTTACTATAAGGTTACAGTATCAAGACAGTGTAATATTTTCATACAAATAGCTCTGTGGATCAGTGGAACAGAATTGAGTCCAGAAACAAACCCTGACATTTATGGTCGATTGATTTTTAACAAAGGTGCCAAGACAACTCAATGAGGAAAAGATAGTTGTTTTTCAATAAATGTTTGTACCAGCACCATACACAAAAAATAACTCAAAATAGATCATAGATATCAATGTAAGAGCTAAAAGTATAAAACATCTCGAAGAAAACAGGAGAAAATCTTCATGACTTTTGGTTAGGCAAAGATATCTTAGATATGATACCAAAAGCTCAAGCCAAAAGAGAAAAAACTGGTAAATTGGACTTTATCAAATTAGAGCTTTTATGCTTCAGAAGACACCATTAGGAAAATGAAGGAACAAGCCACTGAGTAGGTGAAAATATTTGCAAATCATATGTCTGATAAACACCTTGTATCCAGAATGTATAAAGAACTCAATGCTCAGTGAGAAGACAGTTCCATTGCAGAATGGCATATGACTGGCTAACAAGTACATTAAACAGTGTTCAACATCATTAGTTATTAGAGAAATTAAAACCACAGTAAGTTACCATTGTATACCCACTAGAGTGGCTCTAATTCAAAAGACGGACAACATCAAGTGTTGGTAAATATGTGAAGAAACTGGAAACCGGGTCCTCATAAAATGCTGGTGGAAATGCACATCCATGGTGCAGAAGAGTTTGGCAGTTTCTTTAAAGGTTATATAAACTTAGCAAACGACTCAGCAATTCCATCTATCTGAGGAATGAAAACATGCACAAAGACTTGAACTTAAATGTTCACAGAAGCAGTGCCATAGCCCAAAACAGGAAACAATCTAAGCGTCTATCAATCTGAGAGTGGATAAATAAAATGTGGTATATCCATACAATGGACTATTATTCAGCAGTCAAAAGGAATTAAACAATGATACATGCTAAAACATGGATGAGCCTCAAAAATGCTACAGTAAATGAAAGAGGCCAGATCCACAAGGATATACACAGTGTGATTTCATTTATATGAAATACACGAAAATGCACATTTATAGAGACAGAAAGTAGATCGGTGGTTGCTGAGGCTGGGGGTGTGTGAGTGAGGATTGACTGCATGTAGGCTTGTGGAAAATTTTGAAGATGATGGAAAATTCTAAGATCAAATTGTGCTGATGGTTACACAACTTTGTAAATTTACTAAGCACCACTGAACTGTATACTTACTTATAGTATATAAACTATATTCCAATAAAGTGTTTTTAGTTGTTAGAGGAAAAAAGTTAGCCAAGAGGAAAAAAAAATGAAGATTAAGCTGTTCTTTAATCACATAGCCTGCTGTGGTTACTTATATTCTAGCACTTAATTATACTCTTTTTAAATCAGCTGCCTTATTCTCTGACTTACATTCCCCATTGGAAAGGTAAACAGAGCATAATTGATGAAACTGGCAACTATTCTTTCCTGCTTAGGACATTATTCTGCATTAGGTTTTTAGGTGGGGTGTACCTGTCTTGGCCAACTGACAACTCAAGCACCTGGCACTGAAACCAGAAACAGAAATCAGAAAAAGCTAGGAGACTACAGAGAACAAAGGCACATGATGCAATTTCCAAGAAGATGGGCTTCGTGGAACTGTTCAGTGCACCCCAAGAGCCCAGCTTGAGAGCCCCGCCTCGATGACTGTCAGTGTGTCTGCCAGTCAGCCGGAGGCAGGCAAGGGATCCCAGTCTAGAGGAGAAAAGGAGGGGAGAGGACAAAGTGTAGGCAAATCACACTGTTACTGGCAGTTTCTGTTATTCCAAAAATGGTATCTAACTGGTGAGCTGCTAGAGACATGTGAAGCCATTTGTATTATCAGACAAACTGAAAACACTTGGTTCAGGGCCCTAAAACTCTGAATCCTAGAACTTTACAATCACATTTCATAGCTGTGGGGAAGATCAGAAAAGGAAAGTTTGGGCAGAGGTTCAAAGAGGAAAAGCCTTCTGCCAGACCAGGTCACCTGGGCTTCCTGTCTAAGCATGGACCAGGGGAGAGTGGGTATGACAAAGGGTCTTATTCGTGAATCAAAGTTTACTTCAATAGGGAGGCAGGCTGGGGCAGGCTGGTACAGGCATCTCATTCATAAGTGAGATGTAAAACGTAGAGGATACGGTAAGAATGCTAGTCTCACGTATGTGCACATGGATGTTTATGCGGGCCGGGCAGAGGAAGAAAAGACACATGGGAGGTGATGCTCAGAGGAAGCGCATGTTTCTTGAGGGCCCGCATAATGAGTACTGTTAGGCACTTTCCCTTCATTTAGTCTTTCCAGCAACTTTGTGAGATGGGTGTTATTATATCTACCTGACAGGGAAGAACCAGAAGCTCAAAAATCTTTCCTACCTATAAAATAGGTAACATTATCCATGATACACATTATATACAAGTAAGAACTTAAGGCTCCAAATCTCCAGTGGCCAGGGTTACATACTTAGTAAGTGGCAGAGCTGGGATTTAAATTTAGGTCCATGTGAGCTCTGAGCCCCTGTTCTTTCTTTTATACCACACTGCCCATTCAGGTTTGGATAGTTTAAAAAAACGTTCAGCCTTTCAGCTTCGGCTGTCTGATTTCTTGTTTCTGGATGATAATAAGCCAGCCAAAAGTCCTCCTGGGAATTCTTTTCTCCCCTAGGGCTAGAAGAATAGAAAAACACCACCATGCCCTTGAAGCTTCACTAACAATCACAACTATAAAGGCTGGAGTCAGTGCTGAGAGGATATTATTAACAAATGGCTTAAGGAAACCCTTCAGAGCCGTTTGCAGCCACCCACACCATTTGTAAAGTCTTAGGGAGGAAACCTGATCCAGAAAATGGTTGGCAAGAAACAAACCCCAGTATCAGAAAAATAAAAGGAGGAGGATCATTGCCTTCAGACAACTTGTTTTATCGTGAACAATAAAAGTGTTCCAGTTGATTCAACAAAAAATAACCAAAAACAAGGCTATTTTTAAAAAGGCATTTATAGGACTGTGGGTTTCATTTCCTTTGCCTTCAGATCTTTAGCCTCTCATTCTGAGCAGCAGATGCTGTCGTGTAAGGAAGACCACCTGCTTTCCAGGGCATCTCTGCAACAAATAGCTTTGAGGGAGAGAGAAGAAAGATCACAGGATGAAAAGGAAAGAATTAGAAAGGGGGAAACAGGAAATTAAGAAGTTGGCTTAATGCACATCTTCTGAATTATTCAACTGCTAAAAAGCCGACAGATTTCTTTTGACACTTGACTGTCTCGCTGTGTCTATATCCATATTCCACTTTTTAAGAACCTACTTAAAGAGGTTCTGTCCATCTGCACAGCCCAGTTTTGTGACATATTTATCTTTCTTTGCAAAACGGAGGCATAAAAAATTTATGGAACATGGATATTAATTAAATGGTGTTTTAATTGAGGAAAGTTGCTCATCTTTAAAAGGACTCCCAAGGGTAAATCTTTTTGTAAAGAAAAGATGCTTTTGGAAATTAAAATAGCCCACACTTACTCACTTCCTCTCCTGCCCATCCCTCTCCACCCAAAAAAAAGACTTAGTGTTTTTAAGTTCCAAAGTTTCTAAAAATGTGTTAAAAACTCTTACTTGAGGCAACAGGTATGACTTGAGTCACTTGAAATTACAGCCTCATAGGCTAATCATTTGGAGAGAACTGTGTCCCCACAGGCCAAGGAAAATAAGACATTAAGGAAATTATTCATATAATTCCAACCAAGTTAATTAACATACTCACCTGAAGCATACCGGTAATAAAAGTAATAACAGGAAAATGTCTACAGTTTGGAGTCTCAGGAGATAATTTATTCTAGAAAGCTGTATTTTTCGTATAGTTAAGGTTTCCCTTTTATTAAACACCCAAATATTAAGTTTTAACTGGTATCTTTGTCAAATATATCCTACATTGCTTGGCCTTCTTAAACAGTGTTTAGTTATAATTTATTCTACTAATACTTTCAAAAAGGATCTCAAAGAACTATTAAACTATCGTCTAAACATAATTAGAACTCTTTTTGATGTCCCAGGATCTTCATATCAAACACCAGCAACAGCATGAGGCTATATAATAAGGCGATGTCCTTGGAAAGATGAGCATACTTGGTCCTTTACTCTGTGGTGGCCATATCCTCCTGTATTGTTTTAATTCTTCTATCTAAGTTGCTTTGTCTCTTCCCTTGCTGCCAAGCAATCACTTTTTGTTCTTGTTACAGGGCTCCCTCTGACCGTACCCTCCCTCCCTCAAAAAGTATTTCCACAAGCTGGAAACCAAATGATCCATTAGAACGAAAAGGTGCTAAGTAAGAGCTCCAGAGAGGATCTGCTCTTCTCATGTGTAGCACAGCAACTAGAAAAAAGCAGGTTGGAATAGGTTTTTTCTAAGAGTAGAGCTGACAGATGACACTCATCGTGCAATATTTGGGACATACGTATACTCAAAAATCTTTTTGTTGTTTATCTGAATTCAAATCTGACTGGACATTGCCTGTATTCTTATTTGTTAAATCTGTCAGCTCTGAGGAGGTGCTGCTTACCTGCTTCCCTCTCCTCTAGCCGTCCAGGCTGTGATTACAATGCTGAAGTAGAACGGACCTCAACCAGACGGCTTCGGTTAGAATTGACCCCAATCCTTTCATTCTAGATAGTATGGCAACAAAAATGTTCACTGATAAATAACTAAAATTGTATTATTTAAAGAGAACCATATTTTAAAAAATATGTCTAACGTAAAAAATATATCAATAATCTATGAAGATCACTCACCAGAGTTTGGGTATCAATCCTCAGCTTTTGGGGGGGGTGTAACACTTACCCTGCATGGCTAAAGGAAAAGCCTGTGAGTTAGGCTGGATTTTTTTTTCCTTTCTAGATTTTGCTGATGTAGTTGTGCCTATGTTGTCTGTGCTTGGGCATTCTTAGAACTTGAAACTATTTGAAGAGTATTCTTAGTTTCTGCTAATGTAATTGTTTAAAGAGACTTCAATAAATACATCTTCAAATGTTGATTTTTCTGGGGTATTTAACCTCCTGGAACCTACTCTGCAAAATGACCGTCAGAACTCACATTTTTACCTAGGACAGCTTGCTTCACCTGAGACACTGCCAAGATACAGAAGTTAATAGTCTAAGCCCTTCGGCAAGGAGATTCTTCTACTGGCACATACTTGGTTGTCACAGTACTTCCAGTGTAATAACATCACTATCCCTCCTCTCTTCCCTTCAAAGGAGAAGGGAATCCAATCAGAGTCACTAAAAGTCTGAAAAATGTGGATGATGTAACATTGATTTTGATGGCACATATACCCGATAGCCAAAACTTTCTGGTTATTGAATATATTCCAGATAAATTAGTTGACTTAATAATTGAGATCTGGATAAGTAAGATGTTTCAGCATTAGAACAGACCAGATAAATCAGAATAATTCTCTATTTCAACACACAAAAGATAGATGAGGCTATCATTTCTGTGGTATTACTGCCAAAATGTATTCAATAGAAGCCAAATCTAATCATAATGAAATAGACAAACTCCAAATAAGGGACATTCTACAGAATAATTGGCTTATACTCTTCAAAAGTGTCAAGATCAAGAAAGACAATCTTAGGAACTCTTCCAGACTGAAGACTTAAGAGACATGATAATAAATGCACTGTGTAATCTTGGATTATATCTTCAACCTGATTTTAAAAAAAAATTAGATATAAAGGATTTTATTGGAATGATTAATGAAATTTGAATATAGACAGTAGATTAATATCATATCAAATTTTCTGATTTTGATAACTGAACTATGATGATTTAAGACAATGGCCTTATCTAAGAAAGCTACAGTTCAGTGTTTAGGAGTAAAAGGCATGATGCATCCTACACATTCTCAATATACACATGCAAAGAGAGAGAATGATAAAACAAATGGGGCAATATTTAAGCAATTGGCAAGTCTTGATAAAGGGTGTACAAGCGTTCTTTATGATAGTCTTAAATCTTTTCTGTATATTTACAGTTATAACAAAATAAAAAGTTATCCCGAAAGTAAGGTAAATTACAGTTATCTTAGTAATAAACTACGGCCTCTCTTAAAAAGTGGAAAAAATACTATAGGTAATCATGCTATCAAAATGAAACGTCATTTGACATTTCATGATACTGTAATAATTGTAATAATACCATTTGTAATTGTACTATCAAAAAGAAATGATGTATACACTACCAAATGTAACATGGATGGCTAGTGGGAAACTGCTGCATAACAAAGGGAGATCAACTCAACGCTTTGTGATGACCTAGAGGGGTGCGATGGGGGGGAGGCTCAAGAGGGAAAACATATGGGACTATATGTATACAAATAGCTGATTCACTCTGTTGTACAGCAGAAACTAATACAACCTTGTAAAGCAATTATACTCTAATAAAGATCTGGAAAAAAGTAGGAAAAAAATGTTAAGCATTAAAAAAATAGATGTAGAACTAATGTTTCTGACATGTTTATTACGTAAAATCATCTTAATTCAATCCTCAACAGATGAGTCATTACTCAAAAAAAAAAACAAAAACCTTAAAATAGAAATAAGAAGAGGTGTTTAGAGCAACTAAGTGGGAGAAATATGGTAGAAAAAAATGGGTGATGACTAATTCCTTCTGATAATACTGTAGCCCAAATTGCTTAGAATTTGCTTTATTCTGATTCTAAAATCCAAAGACTCAGTTCATAGATGTTGTGGGAAAACAATATATTACAAAGCTACTTTGGGTCACTTCTTCAGACACCTTCATAGTGATAACCCCTGATCCAATTATCGAGATCCAAAAGTTTTCTTGAAAAATTCTCATATCTAAGTATCTTTTAAAAGGAGCCGAGGTTGTGGGTCTTCCAGTTCCTGATTCTTCATATAAGGAATTTGAGAGTCACCACTCCATTCTAACAAGTAAAAAGATAGACTGAAAAATCAACAACTCTTCTTGGATCCATAAGAGAGGGGAGACAAAAACAGACCACTGTGCCCAAGATTGGAGAGATAGACAGGTGAATACAGGGAGTCACAGCTTACTAGAATAGAGACTCATGAGTGGAAGCCACCTGATTGGAAACAACTTACCTGGAAACTGCTCAGGCACAAGTGCCAGGGCAGGAAAACCTAAAATGTAATTGACAAATCACTGGAAGTGTAGTGTGCACAATGCTGAGAGTTAAAAACCTAAAACTTCAGGGTGACCTAGTAATTGGGGGTCCCCCACACTTTTGTAAGATTTCCTTCCAGGAACTCAACCAAGTTCTCATAATAAATATTGAGGAAAATCTCCTGCTTCTGATGTGGGAGGGGAAAGTAACTATTGTGAAATATATCAGGGCATATTTCTTAAGACCTGATCTCAGGAGAAACTAGTTGGCTTGCTCTCAGGAGAAACCAGTTGGCTAGAGCCTAACATACTGAGGTATTCTCAGAGCCTAATTGACCTGGGGAAGGGAAATGTCCAATGCCCAGTCAGTGTTAGCCTTCTACTTGGGAGAAAGAAAATATTCAACTCTGGCACATTCTAGCCATCCTGTGTCACCTAAGAGGGGAGAAAAAACAGAAACACTTGTGAAATTCATAGTCCAGAGGCACAGGCTCACTAAAAGACTAATACCTAATCAGAGGATTATAAAATTCTTCCTCTCTCCCTACACCATACCACCAGTTGACTGAAGGCCTATTTGTAGCAGTTCCTTTTACCCAGTATGTCATGTCCAACTATCAAGAAAAAAATTACAAGCCATACTAAAAAGCAAAACACACAATATAAAGAGACAGAGCAAGAATCAGGAACCAGACATGGCAGGGATATTGGATCTATCAGACCAGAAACTTAAAGCAATTATGGTTAATAATGCCAGCTATGATTAACAAGGGCTGTAATGGAAAGTAGATACCATGCAAGAACAGATGGACAATGTAAGCTGAGAGATGGAAATCCTAAGAAAAAGCAAAAATAATTTCTAGAGATTAAATATATTATAACCCAAATAAAGAATTCCTTTAATTGGCTTATTCTAGACTAGACATGGGTGAAGAAAATATCCCTGAGCTAGAGGGTAGATCAAGAGAAACCTTTAAAACTACAAAGTGAAGAGAATAAAGACTGAAGAAAACAGGACAGAGTAACCAAGGACTGTGGGACAACTACAAAAGATGTACCATATGTGTAATGGGACTACCAGAAGGAAAAGAGAGAAGGGAACAGAAGAAATATGTGAAACAATATTGACCAAGAATTTTCCCAAATTGATGGTAACACTACAATCCACAGATCCAGGAAGCTCAGAGAATACCAAGCAGGATAGATTCCAATACACCTACACCTAGGCATCTCATTTTCAACCACAGAAAATCAAAGAAAAAAAATCCTGAAAGAAGGAAAAGGGTGGGGGGGGGGCACCTTGCCTATAAAGAAACAAAGATAGGAATTATACCTGCCTTCATCTCAGAAACCATGCAAGCAAGAAGAGAGTAGAATGAAATATTTAGTGTTGCGAGTAAAAACCACAGCCACAGAATTCTGTACCCTGCACAGTTACCTTTCAAGGGTAAAGGAGGAATAAAGACTTGCTCAGACAAACAAAATTGAGGGAATTTAACAATAGATCTACCTTACAAGAAATGTTTTAAAATATTCTTTATAGATAAGAAAGTTAATATACATCATAAACTCAGATCTTGAAGAAGGAATAATGTAAGGAAAATAAAAACTTTTATTTTTCTTATTCTTAATTGATCTAGCAAATAATAGTTTGCTGAAAATGATAATAGCAACAATGTATTTGATTACATATATATAGTGTGTGTGTGTGTGTGTGTGGTGTGTGTGTGAAATGAATAACAGCAATGATGCAAAGGGCAAGAGGAAGGAATTAACATAACTTTATTTTTATAAGGTTCTAACACTATCTGTGAAGTGATACAGTGTTATTTGAAAGTGGACTTGAATTAGTTGTAATTGTATATAGCAAATTCTAGGGCAACTACTAAAAAAAAAGTTAAAAATAGAAACAATTGATATGCTAAAAAAAGAGAATGAATCAAATAAAATTCTTAATTAAAATCATGAGAGGCAGAAAAAGAATGAAAAACAAAAATAGGAAAAGACAATAAGAGCAACAAATAAAAAACAGTAATAGACATGATGGATAATAATCCAACTATATAAGCAATCACTTTGAATGTCAATAGTCTAAATACACCAATTAAAAGATAAAGATTGTGAGAGTGGATCAAAAAGCGAGACTTATGTTGTCTACAAGAAAAATCACTTTAAATATAAATACACAAACAGATTAAAAGTAAATGGATGGAGAAAAATACACCATGCTGACATTAATCAAAAGAAAATAGGAATAGCTGTATTAACTCCAGGCAGAGAAGACTTCAGAGCAAGGAACAGTATCAGAGATAAAGAAAGGAATTACATAATAATAGAGTCAATTCTCCGAGAAGACATAGCAGTCTTTACTGTGTATGTACCTAACAACAGAGCATGAAGCTATGTGAGGTAAACAGAACTGCAAGGAGAAATAGATTAATCTACTATCATAGTTAGAGACATCAACACCCCTCTATCAGAAATGGACAGGTCCACCAGGCAGAAAATCAGTAATGACATAGTTGAACTCAATAACCCCATCAATCAACTGGGTATAAGTAACATCTATAGACTGCCTTGCTCAACAGAGGCAGAATACACATTCCTCTTGAGCTCACATGGAACATTCACCAAAACAGATCACATTCTGGGCCATAAAACACACTTTAACGAATTTAAAGAATAGAAATCATACAGTGTTTGCTCATACCTCAATGTTTGCTCGCAGTCAATAACAGAAAGATAACTGGAAAATCCCAAAATACATGAATATTAAACAATGCACTTCTAAATAATACATAGGTAAAGGAAGAAATCTCAAGAGAAATTAAAACATTTTGAACTAAGTGAAAACACAACTTATCAAAATTTGTGGAAAGAAATTAAGGAGGACACAAATATTCCATGCTCATGGATTGGAAGACTTGTTGTTAAAATTTCCATATGCCCAAAGTGTTCTACAGAAAAGCAATCTACAGATTCAGTGCAATCCTATCAAAATCTCAATGGCATTTTTCACAGAAATAGAAAACACAATTCTAAAACTTACATGGAACCACAAAACCCCAAAGCAATTTTGAGAAAGAAGAATACAGCTGGAGCATTGCACTCTCTGGTTTCAAGCTATGTTACAAAGCTAAAAGAATTAAAGCAATATGGTATTGGCATAAAACAGACACAAATATCAATGGAAGAGCTCAGGAAAAAACCCACACCTATATATCAATCAACGACTAAGGAGCCAAGAATATGTGATAGGGGAAGGATAGTCTCGTCAGTGAGTGGTTTGGGGAAAATAGGATAGCCACATGTAAAAGAATGAAAGTGGACCACTATCTCATAACGTACACAAAAATCAACTCAAAATAAAAGACTTGAACATGAGACTCAAAACCATAAAGCTCCTAGGAAAAACACAGTGGGTTTTTTGAATTTGACACCAAAAACAAAGATATCACTGGAACCCCCAGACTACCCATGCATTCCTTCCAGATTACAATCCTCTCTCTCCCTTCTGAGGTAATAATTATTGTGATTTCTATAGTAATAATTTCTTTTCTTTCCTTTATAGTTTTACCACCTACATATGCACACCTAAAGAATACAGTTGTTACCTTATTTTTTTTGCATTTATAGAAATGGAATTATGCTGTATTCATTATTTTGTTCTTTTTTTCACTCAACATTATAATTGTACAATTCATCCATGTTGTAAATAACGGAAATTTTTCATAATTGACTCTTTACTTCTCTATCCCCCTTAGTAGACTTTTAGCATCATGCCCCTTCTGTTCACCTTTATATTCCCACTACTTCACAGTTTGTGCTCAAATAATATATGTCTTGAAAACCAAAGCCATCTATACCCACACAGCTTTTATGCCACTGTCTTCTTCAGTATTACTTCATTATTCCAGGAAAATCTTGCCCAGGAAGACAAAAGTTGCAAATAACTTTATTTCTCATTTCAGAAACTTTCTTTAAAAACCATTTAAATAAAAATTAAACACCAATTTTTCATTAGATAGCATCAATTACTGAAACAACAGCTTCCTCTCATAGATTCTTTGAGCACTTGCCTCTCTATCTATGCCTTGTTGTGTCCACTGATGCTAAACTTTTGAATCACGATTCTTACCTGATCCAAATCAAGCTCCCACGTTGAAAAACTTGCCTTAAACCAGACTCCAAAACTCCATAAATATCCTAATTTTGCCCTCTGCCCTCTGAGATGCACTCGAATTCTGTCAAGACAGTGGGTGGTAATTACACAAATATTTGTACTATAAATATTACCTTTAGCATGGTAAAAATAAACTCAGCTTTGTCATATTAACAGGTTGTTTTGATGATATTTTCAGGGAGCCATCATCGTACATTTGATTGAGTTTGTAAATGAACCAAAGAAACCTCAGGCAGCATATTCAGGTTAGAGAGTGAGTGTGTTTTGGCACGACACAGCATTCCTGTGAATTGCTAAAGCATCCACTACTTTGCAAAGAATAACAGAGAGGCAAAGCTTTTCATGGAGATCAAATTATAAAGGTCTGATACTTAAAGTTTCTACTTTATGCAAGAGCATTAAGTCTAAGAATAGATCCACAGAACAAGATATTAATACTTTGCAGCAACTAAAGAGTTACAAATAAATCTTCATAACAAAACTGCTTAGCCCACACTTTATGCTTTCTACAAAAAGGTGGAGAGAGTACTCTCAGGGTGTCTGGACAAATATGTTTCATGGCCAGCAAGCTTACTAATGCCTCAAGCACACTGCCCTTGAGAAATTGGAGTTACATTCATTAGAAAAGGTATAGGGTCCAGAGTTTCTAACCATTGCCATCACTACCATCAACAATGCCTTACCATCACCTCAGAGTCAACTCAGGATAAGACAACAGTGCAATGGGAAAAACTTGGGCACCTTAGGATGGAGAGGATGTATTTTGCATGTGGGATGGACGTGAACCATTGGGGACCAGAAGGTGAACTGTGGTTGGATGAATAATACTCCTCCAACTTTGTCTACATCCTAATTCTCATATCCTGTGAATGTTACTTGATGGGGCAAAAGGGACTTTAAAGATATGATTGTTAGGATTGAGAAGGGAAGATTATCCTTGATTATCTAGTTGGCCTGATGTAATCACAGTAATTCTTTTTTTTTTTTTTTTTTTTGGGGGGGGTGGTACAGCCAGGTTCAATCATCTGTTTTTATACACATATCCCCATATTCCCTCCCTTCCTTGACTCCCCCCTGCTTCGAGTCCCCCCCACCCTCCCCGCCCCAGTCCTCTAAGGCATCTTCCATTATGAGGGACACAGGAGAAGCCAGAGTCAGAGAAGGTGATAGGATGATGGAGCAGAGATTAGAAGGATGACCTCTGAAGACAGAAGAAGGGGGTCATAGCCAAGGAATGTGAGAAGCTGAAGAAAGCAAGAAAACAAATTCTACCCTCAGAGCATTCAGGAAAAAGCCCCCTGTTGACTTTAATCTTAGTCCAGGGAAACCAGTTTTGGACTTCTGACCTCCAGGATGATAAGAGATAAATTTGTTGCGGTTTAAACCACTAAATTTGTGGTAATTTGTTACAGCACCATGGGAAACTAATACAGACAGAGATATTATACATAGTCCCACTAACTAAAGACACTGTATTCATTTTTGTCCGGTAACAAATTATCATAAATGTGAAGGCTTTAAAAAACATACCTCTATTATCTGTTTTCATAGATCAGGAGTTCAGGCATGTCTTAGCTGGGTCCTCTGTTCAAGGATCTCACAAAACTGCAATCTACGCGTTGCCTGGGGCTGGAGGTCTCATCTGTTGCTTGATATCCTCTTCCAGCTCTGGTTGTTGGCAGAATTCATTTTCTTGCAAGCTGTAGAATTCATGGTGTCTTGGAAAGAGTCTCTGTTTCTTCTATCTGACCTCTAAACCCTCTTTTAAATGGCTCATCTGGTTAAATTGGGCCCACTCAGGATAATCTTTCTTTTGATTAATTAAAAGTCAGCTGATTTAGGACTTGAATCTTCAGAATCTTTTCACCTTTGCCATGTAACATAACCTAATTATGGGTTTGATGTCTCATTCTATTCCCAGATCCTGCCCACTCTCAAGTGGAGGAGATCATACAGGGTGTGTACATCAGGCAGTGAGAATACTGGGGGTCTCTTAGAATTCTGCCTACCACAGACACAAAGAATGTCATATTTTAGACATTTTAGACACATAAAATCTTAGGTTCCTAAACTAAAATTCTCATGTTTCTAGGATTTACAGAAAATATAATCCTAGCAATTGTGGAAAATTTTCTAGATGTATATATATGTTCAGTATATGTACATATACACAGAATACTAATAAAATTTTACATCTATCTGTATATCCTTTTGCAGGAAATTATTCTGTTTTACTGATTAAGAATCTTAGTCAAACAAATCAAATGACCTATAATTGTGAAATAAGCAAGTCACTGGAGGCCTAAGATCAAAATTCAGGTCTCAGCAATTCTTGTTTGAAGTTCTACTCACTATACCATAATATAATCAGTATTTGGTTATCAGAAAACACATTATGAACTCAGTGTTAGACTTATATGCTATTGATGTCAATAATTTCCAGCAGGAGAGTATAATACAAGTCCTCACAAATGCTGGTGTTTTCCCTTTATACCCCCAGGGAAGCTTTAATCTTCCAGCATTATCAGTTAAGCACTAATACTGTGTTCTTATTGCCTTTTTGTATGTTTCGGAATTTGACATGGCCTCGTTGCTCAATGCACACATGCTATTTATAAAGTTCGTGTGCTTACCATTTAATCACGCAGTCCAATAATTTATTATTCATTTCATTTAGGACAGTTAATGGTTTTGTTGACAAATCATTTTGCAGTTATAATTTGGCAGTCCTGATTAAGTCATGGCCAGTAGCCTCGTGAAACTAATCAGGAAGAAATAAGAAAGAAAGGGGGAGAGAGAGGGAGATGGAGAGAGTATTTTTTTTGTAGTCCCTTTATGCATACCTTTTTTCTGGTAGAAGCCAACCAGTCAATGTAGATCAAGTTTTTACCTCAATATGCTGACCCTCTAGTCACAGTAGGGATTTAGTAGAATTAGAATGTTCTCTAACATTCTATATTGCAAATAATGCTTCTATTTTTCTCTTCTCGTTTGTCTTCTCCTGGAAATCAGAATTTCTACTGAAATGGACAAAACTCTAGGACAGAAGCTAGAGGCTGTAGCTTCTAGCTTCAACTCTGCCTCCAACAAGTTATGTGATCTTGGCAAGTTATTCTGGACCTTAGTTTTACATCTAAGAAATAACAGAAGATTTTAAAACTCTATCTAGTTGTAAAATTATATGATTCTCTATTGAACTAAATCCAAGTGAAATTCAGTATCTATTTAGTGAAACATTATTTTATGTCAAGAGTTTGGTATTACTACTTTTATTGCTTTTTAATAGCTTGGAAACAACTCATATGAACTATAACAGCCAAGTAGAAATGAAATTGGGAGCACAAATAATGATAAAACTGCCATCTAATGAGCCTTTTGTATGTGCCTGGTGCCATGCTAAGTGCTTTAAACATTTCATTTAATCCTTAGGACAATACTCTGATAGGATTATTACCTCTGCGTTACAAATGGAGAACCGGAGGCAGCTTAGAATGGTTAGGTGACCCCCCCCACAAGGTTGCATTGATAAGCTAGTCAGTAGCAGAGCTCAAATTTGAATCTACACCAGGAGACTCCGAAGCCTGTGCTTTTGAGGTTTAATCTCTTCCATCACCAACTGCCCCTTCACTTGCTTGATGGCCAATCAAACCCAACATTGTTAGACTGTGAGGTTATCCAGCCAGGCAACACAAACTGTTGTTCACGCTCACCTTCCCACGCCCTTTGGAGCACACTGGAGGGAGACTGAATGGCTTGCAAGTGTGGGCTCACTCTTTCCTGCTTTCAAAAACTCCACTTCACAGGGTCTCTGCTTCCCTTGTCAGTATCCCCATGGCTTTAAGAATCAGGGGAGTTCAAAGGTAGATCTTCCTCTGGAAAAATCTGGAAGACCACTTGCACTACTGCATTCCAAAATTCTTGCCTTTACTAATATGCAACTACTGGCAGAAATTGTCCTATATTTTTTCCCATTAAAAAAAAATTATTGTAAAATTTAAAATGACACAAGAAATTTAAGACTCATCAAAAGTATAAAAGTAAAAAGTTAGAGTCCCCTAGGATGTGATAGTTGGATGAACATGAGAAATCTTTATTTCCTAGATGATAAAAAATGAGTTGGTGAGTTTGTACAAGTCATTCAGCTACTCAGTGTGGTAGGAATAGAACGGACACCCAGTTCCCTGACTCTACTGCTTTGGTGTGTTTTCTACTACCGGGGAGTTCTGATTTTAAAAAGTACACAAGATGCACAAGAAGAGAATGCCATGGAAGGACCAAGGCAGAGACTGAAGGAGGCAGACATTGTAGCTGCAAGCCAAGGAATGCCAAAGAGTGCCAGTAAACCAACAGAAGTAGGAAGGAATCTCCTCTACAGGTTTCAGAGGGAGCATGGTCTTCTGACATCTTGATTCTGGACATCTCCAGAACTATAAGAAAATAAATTTCTGTTGTTTTAAGCCACACAGTTTGTGGTACTTTGTTCTGGCAACTAATACAGAGAACTAAAGGGAATAGTAGGCTCCCAGAGTGGGAAATGGGGAGCTACCAAGTGGCAGGATACAAAGAAGTGAAAGAGAATTGAGTTCCAAAGACAATTGTGTTCTACTTGACAACTGACTCACAAATGTACGGTGTCCTCTTCTTTTAGTCCTAAGGGAAGACCAGTCTTCAGCTGAGTACCTCTTGCCTCCTAGTTGCCCCCAACTTTCTGGGGGAACTGTTGGATGGGGAGAAGCTCAGAGGCATCTCTAGAGTCTCATTCTTAGCTTGGCTAGATGTGCTGATGCTCTGACACCAAGGAGTCAGCCATCCTTTGCAGCTTAAGAACTTTGGGGAGGAAGAGACCTCTATTACCTGGGAAAGCTCCCAATAGCCTCCAATGGCTGCAAACGTTTTTTTCTATGATTCCCAAGTCAGCCCTAGTGAATCCTTTCCGATGTTTTTTTTGTTTCTTCCCAACTAACCCACTTTCTGCCTATTCTCTCTGAAACATCCCTTCCCAAGTGCCAGGGAAACAACATAACATAGATTTAAGACCTGTACCAGAGCTGGAGTTTGGGCTTCATCGAAGAGAATATGTAGGGTGTGTATAAATGCTGGTGAAGGGGGTGTGCAGGGGGTGCAGCTCTGGGAGAGAGGGTGTGGGGTTTGTTCTCTGACACTGGATGGCACAGGCTCTGCCAGTAGCATCTGGGGGAGAAAAAGGCTTTCTCAGCCTATAAGCTTCCCTGCTCCTTGTGAGAGGTGAAGGGAATTCCCACTGGCCTCCATGTTGGTCAGGCTTGGCCAGGCCTGTGTGCTCCAGTTACTGTAAGAAGTAGGAGAGAGCCTGAGCAGAGTCTCCCCATGGGAGTTATAATCCTTCTGTCCTCCCTAGAGAATATTTCTGGGGTTACTAAAGGACTCCCCATTACTTCCAGCCTCTCCCCTCCAGAGCGGGTGCAGGAAAAATCAACCAGAAGGGCAGCATAGAGCAGCTCCCAGCTGTAACCATTCCACCCTCTACAGAGAGCCTGGTTTTGTGATCAGTGTGGATTCTGGGGCTTCAAGCCCATCTTCCTACAGGTGAAGTGACCTAAAACCAGAAGAACAAGATGGTGATGTTCATTTTCTCTCCCTTCTTCCCTTCTCCAATCCAAAAATAGGCTTCAGTAACTGTGTGGCTATGTGAAAGCCACCAAAATCCCACCCAGGCAGGCCGTGATGGTGAGCTGGCCACTTCCAGAAGCACTCCGAGCTCTTCTAACCCCCCTTTCTATTGCTCTTTCTGTGCTAAGCTGCCCTCCCCTCTCCTCTGCTTTCTGGTTAGGCTCTGACCTTTCAGAACCACCTACCCAGGTTGCTCTGACCTTAGCAATCTTTTTTTTTTTCTCCAAAAGAATCCCTCGCTGTCGCTAAATCCTCATCAATACTCACTTCCCATGGCAGCCCTCTGTACTTGGGAAGAAAACAACTAGGAGATAAAATGAAATAAAGAATGGTAGATACTTTCTAGTGAGCTTAACATGGCTATACTTCCTAGAGTATTTATGTCTTAAAATAGTAGTAACTTGTAGTGAATTAAATGGTGCCCCCCCACCCCGCAAATATATCCATGCCCTAACCCCTGGAGACTGTGAATATGACCTTATTTAGAAAAATGATCTTCGCAGATGAGTTAATTAAGGATCTCAAAATGAGATCATCCTGGATTTATCCAGATGGTCCCTAAATCTAATGACAAGTGTCCTTACAAGAGTCAGAAGACACAGACACAGAGGAGGACGAGGCTATGGGAAGACAGAGGCAGAGACTGCAGTTTTATAGTCACAAGCCAAGGGCCACCGGAAGCCACCAGAAGCGACTACCTTCCTAAACATAAACATGCTTAGCAGCTTTTTGCATAAGCCTTCCTGCAATTTTCTGTGCAAATATCCACTTACATGCACTTATTCTTTTGTTTAACACAAGTGGGCTCATAATATTCTGTTTTGCCCCTTGTCTTTTCCACTTAGTATATCATGGACATATTACACATTGACCAGAAAAAGATTTGCTGATCTTTTGATGGCTACAATATTCTCATTGTATGGCTCTGCCACAATTTATTTAACCATTCCCTATGGAAGGACATGTAGCTTATTTCTGGTGTTTTGCTCTTTTAAACAATGGTACAATGACAGCAGTGTACATATATCTTTGTATAGTTGGCAAAACTTTTTAGAAATGGAATGTGTAGGTCAAAGGGCAGCTTACCCAATTACCTTCCGGAAGGACTGTACCTACTTTTCTCTACAGGGTTTGAGAGGACATATTTCCCCAGGTCATTGAGCATACCAGTTGTGATCAACAGTTTTAATTGCTACTGGCCTGTATTTTTCATATTCCTCAGATGTTACTGGGTGGGGATGGAGAGAAGAATCTTCCATGTCTGGAATTATGACCTAAAACTCAAATAAAAATTCTAATGTTATTTCTACCACCTAAGAAAAAAAAAATATCCTCCCCAAATAGATTATATTGTAGCTTTGTTCCCCCAACCCTGACATGTAATCCCAGCTATTCCTCCTCACCTTTCAAGGGATTCTCACCGTGACCTGAAAAATATTTGACTTTTCAAATCCTGGTGTGATGGCTTGAGTGAGTTTCATGCTGCTCCATTAATCTTCTGCCAGATAAATTAGTCCGGAGCACATTTTACCTGAAGTCTCTGTTCCAGTTGACTCAGATTTTATTTGGTGACTGTTTGACATTGATTGACAACATTCCAGGAAATAAAGATGCAAACTTAATACCCTCAACCAGAGTGGCTGCCGAAGAAATACAGGCTGCTCTATTTCTTTGGGATAACTTGCCTCCTATTACACCCTGATTTTGTGCTTGTGCACATAAGGCTCCTCAGTTGCATAGCAGATCCGGGTCCCGAAACTTACTTTTTTAGCTAATTCCTCATTTCCAGGCAAGTCACATGGAAAGAGTATGTTGGAGGGACCCACACAACCTCCTTCTTATCCCAGTTTTTTCACTACTGTTTGCAAACCTCTGTGACTGACACCCAAAGCCGCAGACCTGCGGTTCTGCAAATCCACCATTCTCCTCGCCCCCTTGCCAGGAGTGCTGTAGCCTGTGATCACGCCAGCTCCCGGGCTCTGCGGTGGTTTTCTCTCTGCATGGCTGCTCCAGGGTACCATCACCAGCTGGCTGCCTGTCAGCACTGTGAGATGTAAATGTCCTTGTGCTTCCAGCCCTCCTTTACCATTTCTTGACATTTTGCTGTAATCTGGAGATGGAGATAGAAGATGCTCTGTATTTCCCAACTCTGTTCACCGTGGCGGGGGTGGGGGTGTGCTGCTGGCTGTTTCTTAGATGGATTTTAACTGCTTTCTAAAACCCAATTAAGAATTTTGTGTTATGTATATTTTACTCAGTAAAAATAATAATAACCCCCAAACAAACAAACAGGAAAACACATTAAGAGCTGAGAGTGTCCCATTATTTTCCTTCAAAAAAAAGTCACTGAAATAAGGTATTTGATACTAAAGGTGTCTCTCCGCTCTGCATTATTATGTGTCTTAATAGAAAAACGTGAGGGCGGTTGGGCCTCTCCTTGGCATGATGTCCTTGATTTCCAGGGTGCAGGGTAGACAGGTGAGTGATGTACTATAGTGTTGGTACTGGAGATATGAAGCATATGCTCTTGCAGATGTCATTTGGGGAGCATGTAATTAGATCATGAATTTGAGCTTCTGAAACTTTTGTCTCCTGATTACAGTAGAGCCATGGGTATTTTCACCTCTGGATTCCCTCTAACCTCCTCTTCTGTAATACTACATACTGTCAGATCACACAAAGTCAGGTGGGAGGCATGACGAACAAAATGTATTGCCCAGACCTTTCATTCTTCTCAGCCTAGCTACTTCCTCTCTGGGGTTTCAGGGAAGGCTGCTGTCCATCTCTGATTTCCCCTTCTCAGCAGCTCTGCAGCACCTCACAACTGAGAACAAATGGCAGACAACATCTTTTTCATACCACAGCCCAAGTCTGGGCAGGGTGTGGGCAGGAATCTGAAAAAAGATGAAATAAGTAAGCAGTAAGGCAGGGTTCCAAAAACTGGATGGGAGTCAAAGATGGAAGTGAAAAGAATCACGGAGAAGGATTTTGATCCCAGCGATGTGACCTGATTGCCATACCTTCTTACATTCTGGATGAGTGATGCATTAGCAGCCAAATCGCCAATTACTCGAGCCCACCAGTGTCTGGAAATCATTTTAAATACCATTTAGTAGCATTTAGATTATTTTATGATAACACAGTACCCGTTGAAAGGATTATTAAGCTCATATTTGCAGTGGCCTGGGAAAAAATAATAAAACTTATCTCTTCGAAAGATGATTCCCACAATTGCCCATTCAGTAATTATTCATTTAGAAGCCTCTCTGCCTATATTAGAACCTGAGATAAATTGGCATATGCTAACGCAGGGCTCTGCTGTGGGTTTCTCCTTTAGGAGTTCAGGCTCTCATTACCTACTAGTTGATGCACAGAATCCTCTACCCCATTTCCTTCAGTTTGATGTCATTGTTAAATTGTTTGCTCTGAGCCAGAGTAATTTCTTTCCCTTTCCGTATGCCTACTGCTCCTTTGATAACAGATTTCCAGAGCAATATTGCA
Source organism: Hippopotamus amphibius kiboko (assembly GCF_030028045.1). Taxonomy (NCBI): domain Eukaryota; kingdom Metazoa; phylum Chordata; class Mammalia; order Artiodactyla; family Hippopotamidae; genus Hippopotamus; species Hippopotamus amphibius. Next base: position 83,744,839 of record NC_080187.1, on the reverse strand, counting down.
AATAATAAGCCAATGGTCAGAGCTCTCTTGCTTGCCTCCAAAAATAATACCTCATTAGGAAGTAGATCTCGGCTTTTCACTGCGGAATGAGGAGATTTGATAAAAAGCACAACTTCTCACGGCTCGCAGGAGCCCATAGCTCACTGGAGGGAGAGAGTGTTGCAGAGTGAATCGTGAGCTTCTCAGTAGGCACCTGAGAGCTGAAACAGGTTAGGGGTGTGTTGAGTGGACGCGCCAGGCCTGGGGAGAGCCCATGTTGAACATCTCTTCTCAACTCCAGGTTCAGTGACCGGAGGGTAGCCTGTAAGTGGCCAGGAAAATTGGGAAATGCTACAAATCAAAATTTCCTTCCTTCATCCCCTCCTTTCTGTCTTTTCTGCTTTTCACAGAGCTGATTATTAAACATTCGCCACACCCGGCCACCTCAATGGACTCTCCAGAGTGAAACAGTGCCCCAGACACAGCTGAGTAAAAACCAAGACTCGTTCATCGCTGGAGGCTCACTGTGAAAGTGGGCTGGCCTGTCCTGTTCCCTGGGCAGCAGCACCAACTGTTTCCAGGCTCGTTATTTCTCTGCAACTTATTCAATCCAATCTATACCTTTAGCTTCTCACGTATTCCTCTGGATCATAACCAAGAGATTTCTGCAGTGAAAGTCCCATGAGCCTGATTGTACTTGGTTTTAAAGGAAAAAAAAAATTCTTCTTTTCAATAATTTAATTATGAAAGATATTGAGAGGTTGGGTGCACAGTCTAGGCGTTTGAGAGCTAGAGGAGACCAGGAAAGGATCGCTTATGTTATTACATCTATTTTCCTAAAACACGGAAAGCAGGACAAGTCCCAACATCTGTTTTAAATTCCTTTAGCGTAAGGCTTTAATTATTGTTGAATCAAAATTTTATTATTTAAACTCTTATCGTTATAGTAGTGTGCAGAAGAAAGATTTTGATGGGGAATGAAAGATATGGAGGGAAAAGTGTTTGTGAGAATGGGGCTCCCAAATCAAAATTTTCTCACTTTATTTTCTCATCATAATTTCTAGAACTAGCCTAGACTATAATAGTATTGTCTAATATTTTAATTACACAAGCACACTGTTTGAAAATACTTAAGTAGCACGAAGAGTACAAAATGGAAAGTAAAATTCTCTCCACATCCATGCAGTTCCCCATCCTACTGTTCACAGTTAATGGCAAAATTTTATTGTGTACCTTTCCAATTAAAAATAGAATATTTGAGTGCCAAGTATACTATTGCATTTGATGATTGAATATTTTATTATAAGCCCACAATAGTTTCAATTTTTTTTCCCAAGTGTGATTTTACTCAGACATATAGATATCAAACAGTGCTTATTAGTATTAAAAACCTGGCTGGTTTGCTGCATTAATTACAAGAACCTGCAGGTTTGCTGCTTTCCCTTTGGAATTTTTTTTTTTTCCAAGGTAACCTGAGTACAATAGAGGAAATGAATGAGAAGTGAGAGTCCAGGTCTGACTTAGCTTCTCTTGGCAGGATTTTTTGCTCTAAAAGATATAGGATCCCAGAAGAGTGCACCCTGCCCACCTCCCATGTCCTCTTACATCCTAGCTCACTGGACTCATAAAACCAAGCCCCACTGCTGCTCCTCTTTCTCAGACCAAAGGACTCTGGTAGAGTCAAATCCATCGAAAATCTCACAAAATGTTCACAATGGCAGCCTTCCGATGTCCGCTCTCCAGCAATATTAATGGCTTGTATTTCCTGGTTAGTGTCCTCAAATACTCACGCCTCCTCCCTCCCACTGTTTCATTTATTGGACCACATGGCCTGTATTGCGGGGGCATCTGCTGCAGGGCCTCCCGCTTCTGTCTCCCAGGGCCCTGAAGCTTGAGATTCATCACGCAATTCACAGTGACCCCCAGCCTCTAATCCCAACCGCTGCTTTGCGTTTGCCTGTTCCTGACTTCCAGCTGAAGAGAAGAGGGTGGAATCCTGATCTTGTAAAAGTGGCCCTTGCTGCCTTCCCTGGCTTAGGCACAGCCTCCAGGCAGTTCGCCTGGAGGTGGGAGTGCCCAAGTTCCTTGCCAAAGGCTCCTCTGTGGCTGGGGGACCTCTCCTCACAGGTATTGTTTCCATTGTCACAGTCTCATCTGTCTCAGCAACAAGCATCTATTTCCAGACCTCTAGCCTTTGTTCCTCTATTGCCACTTCCTTTTCTGAGTACCTCTCAACTTCCTTGTGCCACACAGGTCCTAAAGCCTGAACAGCCCTAACCTATTTGAGAAAAGTGTTACATTTATCTTTTTGCACATGCCCATAAGCACATGATTCCAGAGCATCGTGGAGCAGCTGGGAAGACATGCACAGGGGTTGTGATTACTATGCGTGAGTCTGGTCTTGAGCCACACTTGCAGGAGGTTATTGGACTAGTTGACTTATAGGCACCCTCCCCACCCCCATACTTCCAGTGTATGCTCTTCCCTAGAATGACGCTGCAAGGGAATGGCCACCTTCCGAAATAAAATACAGCTCAGAGCCTCCAAGGGTGGCCGTGAAGATTAAATTCGCCACAGGGGAAATGGTAGCTGCACCACATCTATCTGGTTCTTGTCTGGATTTTGTGCCGATTTTCACTGCTTTTCCTCCTCTCCATCATGCTAGTCTAAGGATTAGACGTTAGAGAGAAACCCTGGTTCATTCTGGATTCAAATGTGGACATTCATGCATTCAATAAATATTTATTGAGCACGTACTCTATGCCAGATATTGTTCTGAATGCTAGAGATATCAAGGAAGATTCTCGATCCTCCTCAGCTTCCCTATAGTACAACTGAAACAAGAATGGAATGTTTACATAAGAATAGATGTTACTAACAGGGACATAAATACAGAGAACCCAAGAAATTGAAATTATCTGGTTTACAAGATACACTTGATCTCTGCGAGGATCATGTATCAGACCACATGTGAAATCTCAGCCCCAATTTTAGACCCACCACTCAAGAGACCATTTACATAAATCTACTGCCTTCAAAGCGTAGACCCCGCTGCTCAAGTCTCAAAGAAAGATAATATTTTCTCTCCCTACAGCTTAAAGCCTGTCTTATTCTGCAGGAGGCAAAGTTGCTATAAAATCATCACGTATTATTTGGATGCTCTATAGCCTGCATTTCTTTTTTTCCTACTTGATCTAAGAAAGATTTAAAAAAAGATTTGTTGATCTACCATTTCTAGTATCTTTCTTTCAACTTCTGCTTGTATTTGTATGCCTGTTTTTATTTTGTTTGCTTTAATCTGTAATATATTTGGCTCATAAAGGTTTAGAGCAGCAGCTTTTTGTAGAATGAAACCATGGCCAAAAAAAATAGCTGTCTTGGTTCTTTTTAATGATTTCTAACATGAATTATACTTTGATAATATTTTGATTCTTGCTTCCTTTTATATTTTCAGTTTTTTAAATACACTTAAACATCATTTCCATTTTTGAGTCACATTTTTTAGATTTCTTTAAAAGAGCATATAAATGAATTTTGTTTTCTATGAAATATTTTTCTTTTAAGAGGGAGAGTAATACAAATACCAAAAACATGTAAGACATCTTGGGTTACAAATTTTGTCTCAAAATTTCTATTGCTCCATTATTTTCTCAGATTTAAAATTTTTAAATGTGAAAATACAAAGACTTTTTAAATGCCTTTATAGAAAACCTATTTTTGTCTTTGTGGTCTTCAGACCCTTCAGGAAGTCCATGAGGTCAAAACAATTTTCATGATATTACTAAGATATTTTTTTCTTTTATGGTGTTGACATTTGCACTAAAAGTGCAAAAGCAATGATGCCTTAGCAAGAATCCAGGCAGTGGCACCAAATTACGCTATTAGTCGTCGTATATGCTGTTTGATAGGGGAGGAACACACAAGGCACTTCTGCAGCACACCTGAGTATGATGACTGTCTTGAGGAAAACCACTGGGGCAATTGAGTAGCAAACTGCACTAGCCACTTTTTCATGAAACACTCCTTTTTACTTGAAAGAACAACTAACAAACTATGGTAAATCAAACTTGAGTATTTGTCAGCCATTGTCTTTCAAGTGGACTAAATGAAACTGTCATTTTGAGGAAAAGAACTGACTGTATTTGTTGTCAGTGATAACATTCAAGCTTCCAAGTGAAAATTAGAGCTTTGGGAAACTTTTTAATGACCACTGTGACTTTGTTAGCAATACTTAGCAAAGTCCAGAACTTAGACTTTTCTGATATCAGTGGTGATATTAATGAATATGGTCTTTAAAAATTGTATCATGAACTGTGTCCACATTTGGAAGATCTGCATAACTCAGGGAAACAATATATTTTCAAATGATTATTGAATGATGTTATAATATATAGGCAAAGATCCATTCAAAGTGTAAGATAGACTAATGGAATTGGCTATAACTGAGTATGAAAAGTTATTTAATATGATTTCAATTTCTATATTACAATTAACCTTTAAAAGCTACCACATTTCAAGTTTGGTGCAGTATTTTTAAAATATCTGTAATTGTCTGAAATGGCTGTTATACTTTCTTTTACAACTACATATCTGAGTGATGTTAGATATTTTTTACACACTTCAACCAAAATAACATATTAAGACTAATTGAATGCAGAAGTAAATGTGACTCCTCCTGTCTTCTATTAAGTCAGACATTGAAGAGGTTTGCAACAGTGTATATAAAACAGTGTCACTCTTCCTATAATTTTTTTTTTGTTTTGGAAAATAGAGGGCTTTTTTTGCAAAAATATGCTACTTATGTTAACACGTAATGGGATTTAAAAAAATAAATACATAGAGATTTTCTTTAAACTCTATTTTAATTTCTAGTATGGTAAACATTGATAGATATAATCTGTATAAACAAAGTCTTTTGGGATCCTGAGTAATTTTTAAGTGTAAAGTCATCATGAAAACAAGAAGTTTGAAAACGTTGTTATAGAGTATGAAACCTTATATTAAAAGTATTGCCAGTGTGTGACCAAAAGTGAGTCTTTTTATGGACTTTGCCTAGGTGAGCCACCTTAATCTGTAAGTTATTCTTTCTCTCAGGTACATCTTCTTGTGTCTATCATTGATTATTACTTGTTATTTATTTACTCTTCTTTGGGGACACCAATTATCCACACGTTAACTCCTCGTTCTCTGTCCTCACCCTCTCCCTCATCGGTTTTGTTTTCTTTTTACTTTATTCTGTGGATTTCAAGTCTGTTATGGTAATCATTCTGTATTTTATTCATCTCTCATTGAAACTTATGTTGCCTTTTTATCCTGGCATTTTATCTCTTCCTGACTTTCTATTTCTGTCTCTTTATTGCAAATAGTTTCCTGAGAGTTTTTTCTGGATTTTTCAAGAGAACGTTATTTTGGAAATTTACCTTTTCTCTACGTCTTTTTTAAAAAATTATTATATAGTATTTCCTGGGTTCAGGCTGGATTTTCTTTTCTTCTTCCTTTTTAATGTTCCTCTCTGCTAATTTTTTAATTAAGAAATTATTTTCAAATTTGTTTTTGTTTTCAAAAAACACAGTATTTGGCTGAGGTGACATTGGCCCTGCTCACTGCCTCTTCAGTGGCCGTCCCTCCTCTTCTTCCCAAATCTACATCCGAAGGGTACACACATTGAGTCTTAATTCAATTTCCAACTTCCTGTGGGCTTTCATCTAGTTCAAAGCTACGTTACCAATGTCCTATCTCCTCTTTTCCCACAATCTGATGCTTGGTCACTGTCAACAAATGTAATACATGAGAAACTATAATTCGTGGCTTATAATAAATATATTCCACTTCCACCCTACCTACAACCTTTTACTTAGGAACTACAACTATGAAAATTAACTGTGCCATCACCATTATCCCTCATCTGCCTCTTGTACAGATTCTTAATGTTGACCTGTATCTCTAATGGACATAATCTAATGGTTGAGAGCAAGGGTGATGAACAGAGCACTCAGGTTGCCCCATTATTCTTCACATCTTGAGATGAATTCTGAGTAATTTGTTTTCAATATAATTCAACCCACCTATATTTACAGCCAGCAAAGATTCACTTCCAGATATTGGCAATGGGTTATCTAACAAATTTAGTTTTCAGTGTGGATATGAGTTTTCCTCTTTTTTCTGTATCTTTATAAATACCCTAGTGGATATTGGGAGATGACATAGGGGAGACTAATAGACAGATGCTACTTTGAGATTATTGGCAATATTAAACCAATCTCTAAGCTACCATAGCTCTGTGAACCCTATGAAATAGTCCTACAATTTCTTCTACTGGGAATACAGGTCAAACTTCTTATAGAATGAACAGGGTATCCAATTCCCCCTTAAGGTGTGTGGGGTGGTCCCGATGTAGATGACACCCAAGTAGAGTAATGGCAAGAGTAGGTCCAGGGTTTCAGGATCTTGAACAGTCAAACGCAGGTGGCACTAGGATGTAAATATAAAACTTGGGGAAAAGACTCAAGGGTCAGAGCAGAGGAGGCTACTTAGTCTTAGTTCTTAGAAAGGAGGGAAGGGCCAGATAGAGCTAATGAAACTCAAGGTCATTCATTCAATAATATTATTTCATAAATATTCATTGACTATAAGCTATATTTTTAATGCTTAAGCCAAGAAAATGTAGAACTCAAACAGGACACAGGAATAAAATGAGTGGGGGATTTCCCGATCTTAAAGATTTACGATCAGTAGAAATACTGAAAGATATTACCATGGCATCATACGCACCCTATGTATGTTTGATCTCCTATCAGTACCAACCAGATTCAGAACAAACTCAGTTTGTTCAAAGAAGAACTGACCCTATGTTCCAAATATAAGGCACTCAGCACTAGGTTCTACCAAAAGGCTTCTGGTCAGCCCCCCCAAAATACTGCCTGGCTATTTTCTCTTTATCCCTAAAGTGGAAAGAAACATTCTGACCCATCCTATCCCTTGAATAAACATGCCAGGTTATAAGTCTGTCTGCAAGTGATTTCTGGAGAATTCATGTCCCACTTGTGGCTGTCTCTTAGTAAAAGGCAGAATGAAGGGGAAGATACCGTTAAATCCAAGTCAAGCTCCCTTGGAAAATCTCTCATACTTTCTTTACTTACACAAGGAGTAGCTCTGCCTGGTATTTTCAGAGGTGCTCTTAGCTTATTCTCTCACTCCTCTGCCACTAATTTTGGATGCAGCTCTCCTTTTCAAACATTGATTTAGGATACGTGCAACTTAATGAAAAGAAAGCCAAAGAGAAATAAAAGCTTTAAAGCGCGTCATTATGCAGATAGAAATGCATTTGCTGCTTCTGCTGTCAACAAAACAAAAAGATAAAGGTATATGTAGCAGCTGACAAATTTAGACACTAGAGGAAATGAGACATTACCAATCAAAAGATGACAATAACCATGGCATAGCTTTCCCAAGGGAAATTGATCGCTTCCTTAGTAGGTTTTTGAAAGAAATTGTTGACAATGACATTTCTTGTAATATGTGAATAGAGTTCTATCTGGACACAGGGAAAAGTACTTGGTAATCATCCTCTGCCCATCTCTTGCCAATGATGATTATAAATCATTTAACTGGTAATAATTCATTCACCTGGAAAAGGACACTTGCCTTTATTTTCTTCTCCCTTAAGCAATGAAATCATTACCCTTTCTGAGTTGAAATCTGCTCACAGCTTTATTTTTTTGTACCGATTTTGCTGTTCATTTACCAGGCTGATGAAAGCGAATATATATCCCATAAGGCCTTTTAATTGTAATGAAATCCCAGAACTCTCCACCTTAAAAACAAAAACAAAAACAAACAGACAAAAAATCAAGGAAAAAAAGTAGCTTGCAGCAGGATAAAGTGAAGACAGACTGTTTCATGTTTGTGTTAAAGGTCAGGCCTCAAAAATTTTCCAAAGGTACCTTCCAGGCTCCATCTAGGGCAGACCGAACACCAGATCTACATAAACCAATCAGAGATTGGACCTGTAGTTTTTTTTCTGCCTCCAAAGTAGCCTAACAAGACTCAACTATGCTTTCTAGATACCTCAGGTCTATGATTTGTACTATTTGGTTTCATAGAAAGTAGCTTTGATACGTAATGCCTTGATAATGATGGAATGTTAATAAGATTTTTTTCCCTCCAGTCCTCTCCTACCCGAATAGGCCCCAATTCTACCTTTCCTGACAATTTCCTGTCTCCTCCAAACACCACCCACTCCTGAGCATGTTATGAAGACTTTCTGTGTTGTGCTGACAAGTTGCATTTTTATCTCTTATTATGGAGTTCATTTCCATTTCTTCCTCTCCTACTCATCTTTCAGTTCTCAGCTTAAATGTCTTTCTTACAGAAGATTTCCCTGATGTTCCGGATTAGACTAAGTACCCTCACTTCACACTCCATCCCCAGCTGCATTTCTCTTGCACAGCTCTCATCATAAGTGTAGATATTTGTATAAGATCTGCATCTCACTAGATTAAAAGTTCATGAGGGTGGGAATCTTGTCCAAGTTCACTACTCTGTTGCCAATATCTAATACAGTGCCTGACACTTAGTAAGTATTAAGTTTTAAGGTTTTAAATAATTCATTCAGTAGTGAATTTTGAATAAACCCATGCCACCATTAACACTCAAGAAAGTCAATCAAACTTCTTGTTACTACCACATACTTGGGTTCTCAGTCTTAATATTCCGTTTCACAATTAGTATTAGTATTTAGTGTTTAAAATACCTTCCACCCTGATTACTTCTCTTGTCAGGGATGGTTTCTGGTTTTGTTTTTGCTTTTCGTTTTTCCTTTTCATTCTCTCCCACCACCACCCCATCCTCCTGTCTCTTTTAGCTTAGAAAGAAGTAAAATTCTTTCTTCCTAGAGACATTGTGATTTCTCTAGAATCTAATTTACCCAATAGGAATAAACCCATAAAGGTAATTCAGGCAGGCAGGCAAGGTCAGTCTTCCTTAAAACCATGGTCTCATTTCTGGAATTTTGAGGAAATCCTGCTCACACCCAGCTTCTTTGGGGTGCTCATAATTCCATTAGCAGGTGGGTTGTCAAATTTCACAATCAGAGATATGGATTTAAATGTAAGTCCTTATAAGAGAAATTGTACTTTAACTCAAGTCTCACTTAAGGCCTCAGTGACTTATCATCTTTTCTGAGAATGTTTGAAGGATGGTGGTGGGAGCCTGGGACAGGTGGAGCTAAGGAGAAAAGCTGGATCACCACTTTACTGAGGGCTGGCCTCACTCCTCACCTGTGACCCTCACAGGCTTTGTTCAACACATTTTTATAGTTTAGTAACATAAGAGAAGCTGCCATGTACAAGGTTCTGTGCTTTCTATATAGCCTGTATTCATGGAGACTGTTTACCTTGGAGCAGATCTTTGTTCCTAGAGCACTTTTGAAACAGCCCCCTTCGTTAGGAAAATAGACAAGAAGATATTTATTACTCTTGAGGAATGGTGTGACAGATCATTTTTAGCTTCATAAAGGCCGTCCCACCCAATACCCATCGGGAGATTGAACTCAGAGGTCTCTGGTTGGGCAAATTTATAAGTAGGCCAAGGAATTTCCTGGAAGGAAAGGAATGGAGATTTGACCTCTTCCCTTTTGAAGATTAATGATGCTATAACTTCTAATAACTTGAAATGGTATCAGCTCAGTCTGGAAAAAAAATTTTTTTAAGGAGAACGTAAAGTGAAAGACACTAGAACTGCCAAAATGAACTGACCATGAGGAAGACAGACTACAAGTGTGGAAGTTATGAGATCATAGTGGAAACCACGGCCTCACTGTTGAAAGCCTGGATGAAGGTCTGAGAACCCTGGCGACCTGGCTTCTGGTGACATGGGATTAATACATCTGAGATTAACTCTCAGGAGAAAGACCTCCATTTTCTCCCTCAATAATCCTTGAACCAATGGACAGGGACAATATCATATGGTACCAGCTCTTCCATTTTACAATATGACACCAAGTAGTAGCCACAGAAGCTACAGGACAAAATTTGGGTTCTCACCAATGGACTAGATTCCCTAGTTCTTTCTTTCTCCATAAGGAGTTGAATTTAGCCTATGTCTTCTGGAGTGAGTAAGCCCATAGTGTACTTAGATAACTGGGGCAAAAACGATTCCGAGGAAGATATTAGATTTTCTGCTTATCTGGGCAGAGAGAAGATTGAAAAGTTAATATGAATAAAAATAATTTAAGAAATATATATAACCTCTAGTCTTCCCCAGACTGGTAAAGCAAGTTGAGCAGGAGAGAATTAACGTAGTAGGTCTGAGACTGTTACCCTCAGAAAGGCCTGTTTGCAAGGTTGGCCTTTGGCTGGCATCTGGTGACCTGGATTTCAGGAATGTTCTCATGACCCTAACTGATAAGAGGGTCTCACTGTGCCTAAACTGTTTGTACAAACAATATGGTTTATGCTGAACATCTGCTTCCTTCTGGGAGTCTCGCATTTCAGTACATGCTAAGCAGAAGGTGTCTCTGTGACCAGTCCCAATGAAAACCTTGGGCCTTGAGTCTCTAATGAGCTTCCCTGGCAGATGTCACATGTATTGTCACAGCTCGTTTCGGGAGGAATTAAGTGTGTGCCTCCACTGTGAGAGTGGAAGCTTGTGCCTGATTTCCTCCAACTTTGCCCCATGCGCGTTTTCCCTTTGTTGGTTGGGCTTTGTATCCTTTGTATACATGAGCCATGACGATGTATAAATCATAGTCATGAGTATGACTATATACTGAATCCTCCTAGGGAATTATCAAACCTAGGGTGTTATCTTGGGAGCCCCCAACATACAAGTAAAACACACAAGAAATATCAATCACATGGGATACCACTTTTTCAATGTGATTAGCAAATTTTAGCCAGACATCTCCATTAACATTTTAAAACATTTTCTGATATTTATGTGTTTATTATAGTATTCTTCTATGTACAAAATTTTGATTCATTTTTCTTACACATTAACAGTTACATTAATTTTTTTTTAACAAAAGCTTTCTATTTTAATGTCAAGCCATCTGAACTGGAAGGGATTTTAGAAAAAATGTAGTCCTATCTACTTATTTCAAGAAGAAACTGAAGCCACAGCAGAAAAAATATAAGGTGGGCTTCAACTAGCTCTAGGAGTGAGGACTCAGAATATGTAGCTTTTGTAAACCACTTAAACTCTACATACAAAGTCACTATATACAGCACTTAAACTTGTGATATTAAAGCAAGAAAAATAACTGACATACAATGTATTTAGAGCAGGAAATTTCACTCTTGCTTTAAAATCGACCCAATTTATGTTAGGAATTCAAGAAAATCTGCTGATATGTGGTACCATCAGCCTAAAGAAAACTATTGAAAAGTTTTATAAATACTTAATCAAATCAACTCCAAAATATAATCTTACCCAAAGTAGTCCAACTTCTTCCACTACATACATTGCTTTTTTCGCTCTTATGCTAACCTAAACAATTGTACAAAGGCTGGTTTTGTACACTTTTATCATATTACAATCCTACCAGTCTTTTCCTCTTCTTGGTATCCAAACTACAAGAGAACAAACTACAAGAGAACTGCCTGCAACCCAAACAGTAACATGTGGGGCTGTTGTTCTTACATTTTCCCTTTGGTGGATTATCATGACTCATTGGTGCATGAATTAAATTTTAAGTTATTTTGAGGAAAGAGAGAAAATATTGGCCCTGTGAAAATTCATTTTGTATCCAATTGCTCAAATGATTATAAAGTCTCACACTGGTCTTTCTTTGGTTTGGGGCAGAACTTAAGAAAAACAATTCTGTTTCACAAATTCTAAGATATACATTTTTTCAAATTTTAACCTCTTGAATCAGGATTCAGTTTACAATCAATGGCATGTGAGGTTTAATTGGCAGCATTTTTTCTTTACTGGTGAGTAAAAAAAGAATGTCTCATAAACAATGCTATTGGTTTTAAGATGGAATACAGTAGGCACGCTTAAAGTACCTCCGAATTCAAGTAAAATATGCTGTTGGATATCTTCCTGCTGTCCAGTTCTACTTTCCCCTTTTCCACCTTGCTTGGGGCCCTGGGAAGCGAATTGCCTGCCTGGCATCAACCAAGCTCCTTTGCCCTACTGCTTTTGGTTGGATTTGGTTAGTGATAGGCACTGGCAGGTAAGCTGGAGGGCAGGAGGAGAGTGAAGTGGGATATATATTCCCATTCTTCCTCCTACAGGGTCACTTTGGGTAGGCTGGGTCCCCCCCATTGAAGGCCAAGGCTGCCATCCGTCCATCCATCCCTCTCCAAGTTGTTCTTAATCCTTGATCCTTGAGATCTAGTGTTAGTGTCACCTTCCAGGTGTTTCTAGCCTTGGGCACCATGCCATCCCTTGTTGCTTTTCTAGATGATGCCCACACATTTATAAATAAGTCCTTTATTAATCTCTCCTCAAATTTCAAACCTGAGCATGCCATCTGTTTCTGCCAGGACCCTGATACATACATTCTTTAGCTCTTGCTTCTCATGGACTAGAAGGCTGTTCATCAGCAGAGAGCTTTTTAGAACTGTAGACGCGTGGGCCCTTCCCAGACCTACTGAAACAGAATCTTCATTTTAACAGGATCCTTAGATGACTTGTGTGTATATGAAAGTTTGAAAATCTCTCATTTAAGAAATCTTGAATACAATAGAGTCTAACATCAGAATGTGAATGGCTTACTAAGAGACTAGTATCTGGTCCTGACCGTCTGTTGAGGGGTGCTTCCCCAACGCTTCCTCCATTATTTGAGCCAAAAAGAAAATACAAAATCTAAAATGAAAATGTCCTTATTTGGCAAACCTAAAGGATCTTATGTAAAAAGTTGTTGATTCTCATCTCAAAATAATTTCATTTTAAATTCAATAGAGCATTTGGAAGGAAAAAGAGAAGGAAACAGTACTTACAGATATAGTAATGCACAACAACTAGGTCCATCTATGCCAAACACCATTAAAATAAGAAAAGAGTAGAGTTAACCACTGGACAAAAATGTCTGCTATATTGTGTAAGGATTGGTAATTGGAGCCTCATCTGTCAGCACTAAGCCATTCATATTGATTTTTCTACTTCTGCAAATTGGAAGTTTGGAATGCAGAATGAAGAGAGAATTGTCAAAAAGATCTCTCTGGATGAAAAAAAGAAGAACATTTAGTCACATTAAGAAAGCAATCCTCGATAATTTTTGACACTTGTCTGGATGTAGAAAAGCAAGGCAGAATCCGCAGAAAGTTCTAGAATTTGTGAATTTGCTGGTCTGTTTAAAATGCTTCACGCATTATTCAAGGAAAAATCAGACGTGCCATGTATGCAGATAGCCTTTAAGGCATCCTTCCAAGTTAAAGAAATTTATGGGAATGCAGTTGAAGTTATTCATCCTCCTTACCGTATAAGATTACCTCACTTTGTACCAGGTGTTCTTGAAAATAATCTGAAACTTCCTTATATTAAAGGAGAAATGTTTGATTTATAACTTGGGTTTAAACCTATAATGAGGCATTCCATTCTGAGTGATCTCATGTACTCAAAGCAATAATAACCCCAGGGTGTCAGTGAACGGGAAGCCCTGCCTGGATGCATGTTCCACAGTCAGCCCCTTTTCCCCCTGCTCAGAACTGCTAGAAAGTGTGGGCTCTGGGGCTTTGGGAAGGGGCTTGGCTGAAGGTGACCCACCTCATTTTTCATGTGTCAATCTTGAACAGCTCTTCCCCTGCCCCACCCCCTGCAATGCCTACCTCCACCCCCTACATCTTTTTTTCTACCTAGTTGGTAGGATGCAAGAAAACAAGGTTAGGCCTTCAATCTCTAGATATCAGGCCAACAGCCATGTGGCGAGAGGCACCTGGTTAGAGCTGGAAAGGTACAGGTGAAGCAGGTAGCTCCAATCATGGCTCCATTACATTAGCTGTTTGGCCCAAGGCATGTTTGGTAACAACCCTGTCATCTGCTTGATTCCTAGAGTTTTTCTAACACAGAGCCTTCTCTTGCAATTGAGTATTTTCTCATCTTACTGCTGATGCCTTGATCTTCCAGGAATTTCCTGGAAGGTCTCTTTCCCCAGACTTGGTCGAAGAAATCTTCCTTAGTCTTTTCTACCCCATAGTTCTAGGAAGCAAAGCAGCATAGCATGGTGACAAAGAACAGACTCTGAGACCAGCCTGCCTGGGGTCAAATCCTGGCTTTGCCATTTAGTAACTGGGGAAAGTGACTTACATGCTCTGTGCCACAGTTTCCCCTATGAAGACATAGTTATTACTACTTTAAACGCTTGTTGTGAAGAGTCAATGATTAATATATAAAAGCACTTAGAATTGTGATCATTAAATAAAAGAGGGCTTCTATAATGTTGATGATTATTAAGTTCATTAAAAATAGATTCCCCAATAAACATCTTGACATGGTAAAATTTAGCTTTGCTAGTTGTTTCTTTACTGAAATCCTCACTTTTGAAAAGCTTTATTAATATTTTTACTAGATGATTGTAAATATTTGGAAAATACAGCACTGTTAACATTTTAGTGTATTTTCTTTCACGTCTTCTCTGAACATGTTTTTGATTCAAATTGAAATCATAAAAATAAATTTACATATAGCCTTTTAAAATAAACATAATATCACAAATGTATCCCCACGTCAGTAAATACTCTTTGAAAATGTGGTTTTTAATGGCTGTACAGTATCACATTATACTGATACCACAATACACATTATATGGATATCACCATTATACCACACCCCTGTTTTCTGTTTTTATCCTGCTTTTTGTCTATTTCTAATTACTCTTCATAAACAGTAATGCTTTGATGAATATTCTTCTACATAAATTTTTATGCACTGACTTCTGCTTTTAGCCAAGACGGAGTAACAGAGCTCAGATGTATACTCCCACATCAAAAGACCAAAACAATAAGAAAAAATATGAAACATTGGTTTCAGACATTGAACAACAGGCAACTTAGGACAGTGATTCCTGGGAGAGGAGAAACAAATGAGATGTCCTACTGTTGCCCCAGTTTATTGCCTGGAAAGACATTCCAGACCACATCCCTGGCAGGGAGAAGCCAGGCGAAGGCCAGCAATTATCCTGCGTGGTAGAGATGGGGTTGGGAGTTCAAGAAGTCTAGATGGCAGGATGTTAAGGAGGAGAGAGCTGCATCTACTAGCTGCTGCATCTACTAGCTGCCCATTAGCCTGGCTGTTAGAAAGAATGTTGCAGTCATCCACACAGGACCCCTCCCTCCCCCTCCCCACCCAGCACATGTGTGTGAGAATACTCTCCAAGGCCAAGGGAAGAACGACCTCAAAGGAGCATTGGGACTAACCCATGCAGCTCACACAGGGCCAGGAAGAGTCTACGTTCCCACCAACCCTATGGAAAAATCTCATAATACCTGGGCTATCAGGAAGAGCACTCAGAAGGAAGTCACCTCAGTTGTGGGGCAAAATTAGCTGTAGACTAAAGACTGCTCTGTTCCCACCTAATAAAGCCTAAAAGCAAAGACAAGAAAGGACAAACTTTCCAACGAACTTAACTGCATCACCTGCTAGTAGTCTCTCATAGGTGAAATCAGGAAAAAGTCCCAGAGGAATGCAGTACATTATCACAAAAGTGCCACTTTACAGCTAGGGAGACACGTGTGGAGGCAGACAAGCCTACACTGCAGTGGAGGAGGGGGCGTGTTCTGGTCCAACAGTGTTCGTTCATTCGTTCATTCATTCTCTAATTCAAGCATATGATGAGCACCTATCATGTGCCATGAGCCTTCATAATTTTAGCACCAGACAGTAGAATCACACCATTTACACAGCCGGTGCCCAGCCACTATTTTGGGAACCAGGACATGGCCAATTGCTTTGTATCCTCTGGCCAGCCTCTCCAGAATATGCCTGTATGATGAAGGGAGAGACACACCAAACCCGGTTTACTAAGATAAGATCAAACTGTGCTTCCTCTGAAAGTTTGATTTGATTCGTGCTGGAACAACAAAAGGATCTGCTGGTTGAGAACACCCTGTTATGCAATTTGCTGACGCTCTGTGTCCAAGGCAGGACACACTGAGGGTTCTGCTTTTCTCCTGTTCTTGGATCACACGCTCGATGAATGGACTCTCTGTGGTGTGTTGAATTTCACCCATCTTCTTCATTCCAAAATTGTCTATTAGATGATTTCAATTTGAGACAATTTTCAAGCAATGATTGCATCAAACTAGAGTCTAATTGGGGGAAAGTAATTTCTGGCGAAATCCCAAGCCAGGAGATTTTCTCTGAGAAAATTATATACTGAAGCTGCCAACTTAGAATGGAAAGCTTCGTAGCATTAAACACAACTCTGCCATTGTCCATTTCTGTACCCTGTATTTGCTGAAGAGCCACACAGGACAAGGCAGAAGCTACTCGGATTTTTTCTGCAGTTTTCTCAAGACCAAAGAATGAGATATTTGTACCATTTGAAGGAAACTTAGTGATAATGTTAGTCCATTCTTCCACCTCAGAAACTCAACACAAGCCACGCTTTTGTTCAGACTCCTCCCACACTGGAATGCCATCCTCACACCTCTAAATTGATCCAAAACTTGCTGAAACTTACCTTATCCAAAAGCTTTTCCTGTCTGCTCCAGCCCTCATGTATCTCCCTCTCTAAATGCCTGGAGACCTTAGGACCATTAAGCATTTAGTGAGGTGTAGTTTCTAAAAGAGCATTCATTGCTTTTGGACTGCTGTGATGGAGAGTACCTCATCAACCACCATAGCATGGATCCACCTCAGGGGCTGCCTCCTGCCTGAGTGGCAGTCCTCCAGTGGGCTCACATAGTGTCCTGGGCTCACTTCCCTCTTAGTACCTACCGCACCGTGTTATGGTCTTTTCAATGCTTGTCTCTCTCAACCACTAAACAAGAGTTCCTTGAGGCCTGAGATCATGGCTAGGATATATAAACATTCCCAGAACATAGTACAAAATAAAAGTGCAATGGATACTTGAGGAATGAGTATAAGTGAGAGAATGAATTAAGTGAATGCATAAATGAATGAATTCTAGAAGCTCAGTTATTCCTCGTTGATCAATTCATTGACTCTGATGTAAGAGAGCAGAAGGATTGTTTTCCTCTGTACTTAATGAAAGCTGAAGATAATAGGTAACTCAGATCATCCTTAGCAAGTGTGAGTTGTAATAACAGAAAGAAATGAGAAACAAAAGTAACCATAGCCATATTAAGTCCTATTAACACCCAAAACATATAAGATCAGTTATGCAAGACCGGTCTGCATCTTTTGTACAACTGAACACCTTTTTTTTTTAACTACCATCCCCCAGGAAACTCATCTCCACCACTTTACAGGGAAATCCAGCCTCTCACTCTCATTTCATCTGGTAGGATTAGTCTAGAAATACATTTTGGCAGAGACCAATAGCCCCACCTACACGCATTATCACGCCTAGTCGAAGGTAACACCTCCTTTCCTACCAGCTAGGTGTGATCAAGTAACTAGGTTCTGGCCAATGAGGTATGAGCAGAAGTGAAGCATATGATTTCTGGGAAATTTCCACAAAAGAAAGAAATTTATGCTTCTCCTTTGTTATCCCCTCCTTTCTATTCGTTTCTCAGAGGTCATATGTAACATATAGGAGGGCAGACCAGCAATATGAAAGGAGACTGCATCCCTGATACTAGGCTACGTACCAACCCCTTCCATGAAAGGAGATGATTTTGTTATTTTATGATTTCAGGGGTTTTATAACTGTGGCCTAACCTATATCTCAACTACTACTTGTTCTTTAGGCAACAAAAGCCAGCTCCTACCTCTGTATGGGATACACCTCTAAGAGGGTACTGGAGAGAAGGTGTCAGATGACAATCCTAAAAAGTACTTATCGTAGTCCTCCTTTTAGAAATGAGGACACTGAAGTTCAGAGAAGCCAGCTAACTTCACAAGGTCACATGGCAAGTACTAGTGGTACCCAGGCCTGTTCAACTCCAAAGCCCATACTCTTTCCACTTTACAATGACAGGAATAGTGACAGTAGCAGTAATAGTAATAGCTGACATCTTTTAAATGCTTATTACTTGTCAAATATGTGTTGAGCCTTATGTGTGAATTATCTCATTTAATTCTCAAAGCAACTCTTTGAAATAGGAGCTACTATACCACTGATTTTACAGATGAGGAAAGGGCACTTAGAATTTAATTAAATAACTTTCCTAAAGTCACAAAACTAGTAAGAGGCAGTTTAAAGTATCACAGTTTAAACTGTCATCTGAGACTTGAGCTACAGGTCCCACCCTCTGCTTGACTATGAGCACATCTTTAGATTAAATTATTAGTTAGGAAAGGAATGTCCAGTACCCTATCTTTGCCTTAGACTATAGAGTAAATCATCCTTCTGAATTCAAGGGTCTGATCACCATTTGGTGACTCATATATGGGCAGTTTCCACTCCAGTGTGGAGCTGGTGAGAATTAAAAGGGAAAAAATCTTCTTCCTAGCTTATTTAATGCACAGAAACTATGCAGTGACTCATTTGCCTACCTGCCACTGCCAGTGTATACCTTCCTCTTACCAGCTGATAATTTACAGGTCCAGGTCAATGAGTCATTGTATAGAAGTTGCCAAGAAATTCACTATACATGTTTGAACTATTTAAGTTTAATTCTGCTAACATCCTGTCAAGAAGCTAGGGATGTTATAAAGGATGGCTGACAGAACATAGACATAACTATGCTTCCATTGGCCCTTGACTGAGGCTTGAGTGATGATTAGTACTTTTTAGGTGGCCATTGTGGATTTGCCCCATCTATCAAAATGATTAATGCTGTTCTCAAACACAGACTTTTGTTTTTGCTTTTATTTTATTTTATTTTGTTTTGTTCCGAGATTCCATGCTCTTTTTAATTTGTTTAATCACGTTTCCTGAAGTAAAATTTACCTATGTATTAAAACGCATAGATTTAGAGCCTACAGTCCAATGAGTTTTAATAAATGTATACACACCCACATAACCACCATCACAGTCAAGATGTTTTCATTCCTCCAGAAAGTTCCCTCATTTTCCCTTATACTCAATTCCCCAACCCCTGCTCCAGCCAACTGCAGGTATGATTTCTAATGCCTGTCCTAGAGCTTTGTATAACTGAAATCATTACCTGTGTACCGTTTTTTTCTTTCTTTTTCTTTTTTTTTTCTTTTTCTTTCTCTTTCTTTTTCTTTTTCTTTCTTTCTTTCTTTCTACCATGTGTTTGTGTATCAGCTGTTCTTTCCTTTTTATCACTGAGTAGAATTCTGTTGTGTGGATCTACCACAGTACGTTTATTGCTTCATCAGTTGATTGGACATTTTTCCACTTTTTAGCTGTTATGAGTAATGCTGCTATGAACATTTGTGTACAAATCTTTTTGTGTAATATGTGTTCATTCCTCTTAGGTAAATGCCTAGTAGTGGAACTGCAGATCATGGATAGGTGTACCTCTAGTATTATAAGAAACTGTGGTTTTCCATAGTGGTTGTATCACTTTACAGCCCTTTCAGCAGTGCTGGAGAGTTCCAATTGCTCCACAACTTCATCAACCCTTGCTATTGTAATTAAAAAAATGTTTTTAGTCATTCTAGTGGGTGTGCAGAGGTACTTATTGTAGTTTCTTTTTTTTTTTTTGACAGATAATAAACTGCATATTCTTAGAGTGTACAATTTCATTTTTTTTATTAGTAATGTATATATGGCAATCCCAGTCTCCCAATTCATTCCTCCCCAGCACTCCCTGCTTTCCCCGCTTAGTGTCCATATGTTTGTTTTCTACATCTGGGTCTCTATTTCTGCCTTGCAAACTGGTTGATTTGTACCATTTTTCTATATTCTGCATATATGTGTTAATATACGATATTTGTTTTTCTCTTTCTGACTCACTTCACTCTGTATGACAGTCTCTAAGTCCATCCATGTCTCTACAAATGTCCCAGTTTCATTCCTTTTTACAGCTGAGTAATATCCCATTGTATATAGGAACTACATCTTTTTTATCCATTCATCTGTTGATGACATTTAGGTTGCTTCCATGTCCTGGCTATTGTAAATAGTGCTGCAATGAACATTGGAGTGCATGTGTCTTTTTGAATGATGGTGTTCTCTGGGTATATGCCCAGCAGTGGGATTGCTGGGTCATATGGTAGTTCTATTGTTAGTTTTGCAAGGAACCTCCATACTGTTCTTCATAGTGGCTGTATCAATTTACATTCCCACCAACAGTACAAGAGTTCCCTTTTCTCCACACCCTCTCCAGCATTGACTGTTTGTAGATTTTCTGATGATGCCCATTCTGACCGGTGTGAGGTGATACCTCATTGTAGTTTTGATTTGTATTTCTCTAATAATTAGTGATGTTGAGCAGCTTTTCATGTGCCTCTTGGCCATCTGCATGTCTTCTTTAGAGAAGTGCCTATTTAGGTCTTCTGCCCATTTTTCGATTGGGTTGTTTGTTTTTTTGATATTGAGCTGGATGAACTGTTTATATATTTTGGAGATTAATCCTTTGTCTGTTGATTTGTTTGCAAATATTTTCTCCCATTCTGAGGGTTGTCTTTTCATCTTGCTTATAGTTTCCTTTGCTGTGCAGAAGCTTTGAAGTTTCATTTGGTCCCACTTACTTTTATTTTAAATCATATATTCTACTAACAAAGGCTTAGGTGTTCCTATCAACAATTCAACCCAGTATTTGCTTCTGAAAATCAGTTGAAAATGAGAAAGAGGGGAAAAATACATGAAAATAAAAAGCATTTTCAAAACTGATCTGCATAACTCTAATAACAAAACCTGACAAAGGCACTCTAAGACGAGAATCTGGTAGTCCAGTATCTCTCATGAACATAGATGCTGTGACAAACATCTCAGGGACCTCTGCCTCCTAGTGTTCATGCCCTTCTATAATCCCCTCCAGTCTGAGTGCAGGTGGGAACTGTGACTTGCTTCTATCCAACAGAATATGGCAAAAGTAATGGGGTGTCACTGCCATGACTGCATGACATTTATATAATATGCCTTGCTTGTTGGGTGGCCCACATGGCAAGGAAGTGAGGGTTCTCTCAAAGAACTGAAAACTGCCTTCAGACAATAGCCAACAAGCAACTGGGGCCTCAACTGTACATCTGCAAGGAAATGAATTCTGCCAACAACCCGAAAGAGCTTGGTAGCAGATCCTTCCCTAGTTGAGCCTTCCTTGACTGCAGCCTTGTGAGACCTTAAGCTGAGGACCCAGTTAAATTCACCCAGCTGACCCACAGAAAGTGAAAGATAATATGTGTTGTTTTAAACTTTTGGTAACTTGTTATGCAGCAATAAATAATACACACACAAAAATTGTCAACGAAATACTAGCAAATTAAACTCATCAATATGTTTCAAAATTGCAAAGTTGGTTCAACATTTGAAAATCAATAAGAAAATTGTCACATTGGCAAAGGAGGTAGAGTCGTATAGTCATCTCAATAGTTGCAAAAAAATCACTTGACAAAATTTAACACCTCCATAATAAACATTCGTAAGTGAACTAGGGAAAAAAAGAAAACTTCAATTTGATAAATGGCAAACCTACAGCTAACATCATATTATGTGGTATGAAAAAGAATGCTTTCTCCAAAGATTTAGAACAAGATAAGGATGTCTGCTCTGACCTTTTCTGTTCACCATTGTACTGGAGTTCCTGTCCAATGCAATAAAGAAAAACAAAGAAGTAAAAGTCATAGATTAGAAAGTAAGAAGCGAAATTGTCTTTATGCAGAGACAACATGATTGCTTACATAGAAAAGTCTAAGGAATTCATTTCCTATTGCTGGTGTAACAATTACCACAAACTTAGTGGCATTAAACAACACAAATTTATTGTCCTTACAGCTCTGTAGGTTAGATGTCTGATGTGAGTCTCACAGGGCTAAAATCACAAGTGTGGGTAAGGCTGTGTTTCTTTGCGGAGGCCCTAGGGGAGAATCTGCTTCCCTGACCCTCTACATTCTAGAGACCACCTGTGTTCCTTGGCTTGTCACCCCCTTCCTCCATCTTCAAAGCCAGCAACATTGCATCTCTCTGACCATGCTTCACATACAAGTATTTTTTTTCTCAGTAGGTGTTTTACCTTTCAGTTTTCTTGGTGGTATCTTTTGAATACTAGAAATTTTAAATTTTGATTAAGTCAATTTAATATACTTTTCTTTTATGGTTAGCTCTTTCCTATGCCCTATTAAGAATCTTTGGCTAACCCTAAGTTGCATAGCTTCTAGCAGGTTTATAGTTTTAGCGCTAATGTTTAGGCCTATGATCATTTTCAGATTTACTTCAAATTAGAATTTTTGTATGGTGTGTAAAAGGGGTCACGTTGATTATCCAACTGATCCAGATCATTTGTGGAAAAGATTATCCTTTTTCCATGGAGTTCCCTTGGTATCTTTCTTGTAAATCAATTGATTGCATCTGTGTTGGTCTGTTTGTAGACTCTATTCTATTCCTCATCTGTTTGTCTGTCCTTTAACCAGTGTCACAGTGTCTCAGTTACTGAAGTTTTATAGTAAGTCTCGAAATTAGGTAGTGTGGCTCCTCCAACTATGTTCTTCTTTCTCAATCTTTTCTCAAAATTGCTTTGGATATTCCAGATGCTTTGCATTTTCTTATACATTTTAACATCACTTTGGTAATTTCTACCAAAAAAAAAAAAAAAAGCCTGTTAGGATTTCAATTGGAATTGCATTGAATTTATAGGTCAGTTTGGAGTAATTGACGCGTTAGCAATAGATATTGCTCCTAATCCATAAACACTGTATAGTTCTAATTTATTTAGGCCTTAATCTTTTTAGGAAATGTTATACAGTTTTCAGTGTAGACATTTTGTAACTTTTTGTTAGATTTATCTGATGCTATTATAAATAAAAAAAAAATTAAATGTAATTTCACAACTGTTTGTCCAGGGACCAGCAAAAAAAAAAAAAAAAAAAAAAAATTAAGGACAAAAAGCTAAGGTACAAATTGTGTTTACAGTTTCCTTTAATGAAAGAATTAAAGTCATATTTAATCTCGAATCTGTCAGTAAAAGTTGGTTGAGTATATACTATTTGCAAAACTCTAGTTACCCCAAGAATACAAAGTTGATCACATACAAAGCCTCTAGGGGATTTTTTGGAGACATTATATCAGTGCTTATCAGAACCATCAAATTCTTCCAGTGAGTTTTAAACTCAGTGGTTCCCAATTATAATTACACATTAGAAAGACCTGGGGTGTTTTAAGAAAACACAGATACCTAGACCCCACCCAAAGCTACTCGTAAGCAGAAATTCAAAACTTTTCTCTAGAGAAGTCATTCCAAAGTATTATTGTCCTCACCACGTTCATTTTGGCCACGGTGCTGTTATTCTTCCTTCTTAAAAAAAAACTATCCAGTCCCCCTTTTACTGTATTACTTTCCTTCTTACACACCTAGAGCTCTATACATAGCATGCATTATACATAACCTCAGAGAATGGGTGGGTAATTGCTTGCTAACAAAAACAAAAGGAACGGGGAAATCTGCTGAAGCAGCTTTCCAAGCCATCCCCTGGGAATGTGTTCATTGGACTGAGGACATTTCAGTGAGGTGAGCTAGGGGACACCAAACGTTCTAAACAAGCCCAGCTACATAATTTGCCCAGCCAAGTGCAAAATGAAAATGTAGGTGTGTTCAAAAATTATTAAGAATTTTGAGGCAGTGATAGGAGAGTGTTCATCCAAGCACAGAGCCCTTCTAAGCACTGGGTCCTGTGCGACCGCACAGCTTACTTGTCCATGAAGCCAGCCCTGGTTCCAAGGACAAGAGTGCTCGGTTTACACTCAGCAGTTCTGCACACTTGCTGGTAATCAGGAAGGCAATGTAAAGCAGCTGATTGCATTTCCATCCCAATGGCCATGTTAAAAAAGAAAAACAAAAACCAAACTCTTTAGTTCTTAATTTTTGATTTATCCCCTCGTTTGACTCCTAAAGAACTCGTTTGAGACAGAACCATCCTGTCTTCCCATCCTTGTTTTGGATAAGCATACGTATTTTTAATGTTGCAAGTTTTTCTTTTTCTTCATTGACCAATTTCCATAAAACTTCAAAATCAGAGTTGAAGACTCAGATCTGAGTTCAGCTCCATTTTTATCTGAAAAGCAGTCACTAAATAACATTCCTGCAGCTTCAGCTTTTGTCTTAAAGAGAAGCAGTATCTACTGAGCATCCTCTAAATGCTTTATATTGATTTTTTTCCCTCACAATAAAACTGTAAAAGAAGAAATATTTTCTCTACTTTTCAAAAGACAAACCTAGGCTCAGAGAGGTTAAGTAACTTATCCAAGAGGGTACAGAAAAGTAATTAAGATCATGGACTCACAATCAGGTAGATCTAGATCTAAATCTCATGTGTGCAGTTATATGCATGAGACTTGGGAAAAATTACTAAACTCCTATGAATTAGATTTTCTATAATTATGCTATGGAAAAAGAAATATCAACCTTATAGGATTGTCATGTGGACTGGGATAATACAAGTGCTTATACAGGTAAACACTCAATAAACAGTGGTGCTTATTATTAAAGTCACATCTAGTAAATAGCAATGCTCGAATTTTTTCTCCTTCTCTGAAGATAGCATTGGTAAATTTCTACTCTTTTGTTTTAGATCAAGAAAAAGCAATAAGCATCAATTACCTTCAAGTTGAGCTTGAGGCTAGGACAAGAAACTATTACATGTAAATATTGGGGAAGATAAAAAATACGGTGCTGACTAGCATTTTGAAAATACTACACCTGAGTGCTCAAGGCCTTGACTTTCTTCCCTATTCCTAATTATTAGGCTTAAAACACCAAAAGTATCTTTAACTCATAGAAGAGTGTGAAGAGTTGTCTTATAGATGCTGACAGCCTTTCCAATACCTTCTATTCATCCCTGACACAATGATAGATCCTTGGCCTATGTTACCTCCTATTATAAAACAGTGTTTGATTAGAAAGGGCAAGTGAGAGGAAAATTGGACCAGAGTATTTTCCAAGTTCCCCCAGCTCAAAAAAAATCTGATTTTATACTGCATACCTATAGAGAGAAAGGGCAAATATGTCATTTAAAAAATTTAAACTTACCATTTTTTTTAATTACAGAAAAACACCCTTCTTATTGTAAAAAAAAAAAAAAAGAAAGAAAAAGAA
This sequence comes from Hippopotamus amphibius kiboko, assembly GCF_030028045.1. NCBI lineage: Eukaryota > Metazoa > Chordata > Mammalia > Artiodactyla > Hippopotamidae > Hippopotamus > Hippopotamus amphibius. The sequence continues at coordinate 83,719,628 of NC_080187.1, read as the reverse complement.
AACAAATGGATGATACAGAAAAGTAGAGAAATTTCAAAGAAAAAAAATCATCCAAGTTTCTACCCTCAAGGCCAATCACCTTCTGATGCTTTTTCTTCAGGGGCTTTATTACCAAGTCTCTGCCTGCATCCTTCTGTCCCTTCCCTCCTCCTTCCTTTGTCACACACCTAGTGCCTTCATGCCATCTTTCATTGTTGCCCCCATCTACACGTTCCTTGTGTACTATGGCCAAGCACTGAAACCTGACCTCCCAGAGGGGCCCCATCCACCAGACTTCTCATAATCCTCTCACTCTGTGAAAGGTTTGGCTTGCAAGCCCTGGACTCCCTTTCCTAGGGCTTCAAGCTTCTGCCTGAGCTAACCTGGTAATGCACCTGATTTTGTTTGATAACTATACTCCACAGGGGCCTTACTATTTTCAGAAGAGAAATCACGGGGTAAGAATTTCAGGTAGCCCAATGAAAGATCCACTTAGTGGAGATAAGAGCATCAAATGCATTAAATAAATGTGTGCTCAGTACAACTGGAGGCAGCATCATGGCATAGTTAGTAAAAAGAACCTGGACAAACAGATCTATGTTTAAATCCAACTGCTCACTACAGACAACTGACAACCTCTCCGAGCCTCAGTAAAGTGTTAAGGCCAACATCATAAGCTTGCCATGGAGCTTTTAAATATGACAGGTGTAAAATGCCTGGTCTGTAAGAGTTTCTCTAAAAGATTAAATTAGTGAAAAGTACTGTGAATTTTTTTAAATGAATCAGACATGATTCATGTCCTCATGGTGCTTACTATCTAAGAGAATAAATGACATACATAAAAATAACAGTAATACTGGATTTTTAAAACTATTAATAAGACCCAGGTCCAAAAACCCATTTTATAGATGAGGAAACCAAGGCTCAGAGGAAGGGAAATGACTTGACCAAGGTTACACAAGTAGGAAATTACAAAGCCAGAATTTGAACCCTTGTCTGCCCAAATGCATACTGACTAATACAATATAGGTGCTTGCTTTTAAAGCTATTTATAAGACTGACCCTGGAGGCCAGAAAATATCATCTTGCTCAAGTAAAACTGTAGGTCCCATTTTGAAATTTTGTCCAATATTTAGACTATGACCCATCACAGGAAGGGTTTGGGAGTCGGGGCAGTAGATCTAGGGCCTCAGATTTAGATTTTTGACCCCCTTTTCAGATGCGATTATACATACAGTCACAGAGATACACTGTGACAACTTCAGTCACATGACTTAAAACTAGTCCCGCTACTGGTTCACAAGGTGACTTACACAGTCTGTGCTGGTATTTTTCATATATCATTTATATCGTAAATATTATATCAATATCATAATTATAGTGCATTGCATTATACAAATTAACAATGGTTCAATTTAAATATTTAAGATATATCACATTTTTGTAACTCTGTCACTTTGTTATTTTTATTCTGAGAGCCTCAAAAAATGGAAAAGGCTGTGCTCTCTCCATCAGTGCTCTGATTTTCATCAAGGCCCAAACAGGAAGGGAATCATACCATCACATAGGCAGGGCCTTAATCCTTCTGTACAGCCCACGCACTTCCTCAGCAACACTGCACCATAAGAAACTGGGTCAAAGACTTCCAGGACCAGGGAATTTCCACTAGAACAGAGTTGCTGCCATTACCATGTGGCCAGGCAGCAGGCGGAGTCGTGAGGGCCTCTGAGTCTCTACATAGATCCTCTGGGTCTCACCCAGGTAGGGTGTCACACATGCCGGTAGCAGCATTATTATTCTCAACTGAAAACTCTTCTGATAACAGCATGAAAACTCTGACCAGATTCACTTTGATCATGAGGGTGTCCATGCCTCACTGGCTTAAAACTTTCTTTTTTTAAAAAGGTTGTGGGACCTCCAGTTTCTGGTTTGGCAAGAAAGAAGCTTGGAAATTGCAACTCTATCCTAATAACAAGAAAAAACTGAACAAACTGAAAAATCAGCAACTCTAAGAGAAGTTGGGTCACTAGGGCAAAACAATGCCCCCAAGTGCTAGAGACAGACAGGCAGATAGAAAACCACAACTCACCAGCACGCAAACTCTTTGGGAACGAGTGCCAGGGTAGAAAAATCTGAACTGTAATTGATGAATCGCTGGAGGCTCAGTGTGGACAAGTCTGAGAGTCAAAAACTCCAGGGGTACCCAGCCATCTGGTGTGGGGGCACTCACACTTCTATGAGTTTTACTTCTAGAAGCTCAACCCTCTTGCTTCCTTCAGGAGGAATGGAAAGTGACCACTTTGAAATATGCCAGAGCACTGTGTTCTTCTTTAAAATGTTGTTCTCAGGAGATACTTTACTCAGAGCCTTACCTACAGGGGTTTTATCAGAGCCTAACTGACCTGGGGGAAGGGAAAGACCCAACACTAGTTGGCTCTAGACTTTCATATGGAGGAAGGGGAATATCCAACTCTAGCCCATTCTAGCCATCCTTTCCCACCTAAGAGGGGACTGAAAAGCACTTGTGAATTTCACAGTCCAGAGGTAGACTCACTAAAAGACTGAGACCTAATCATAGAACTGCAGAAAGCTTGTCCTCCCCCCACACTTCATCACCACATTACTAAGGGCCTATTTACAGCAGCTCCTTTTGCCCAGTACATCGTGTCCAGCCATAAAGAAAAAATTACAAGGCATACTAAAAGGGAGAAAACAAAGTTTGAAAACATAGAGCAAACATCAGAACTACACTCCGATATGGCAGGGATGTTGGGATTATCAGATCAGGAATTTGAAATGACGATGATTAGAATGTTAAGGGCTCTAATAGATAAAGTAGACAACACTACTCGAAAGACAGATACCAGACTCCTCTGTAAAGTGATTCAACCCTTTTATACTTCTCTGGACACTGTATGAGGATCCTGTGGTTCTACATTCTTACCAACTCTTAGCATTGCCTGAGTTTTTAATTTTGAAAAACTTATAGATGTGAAAACATCTTTCTGTGCTTTCAACTTGCAGTATGTTGATTAGGTTTAGCATCTCTTTATATGTTTATGAAAACATGTATATTTCTTCTTATGTGAACTCCTGATCATAACTTTCACCTTTTTATAAACTAAGTTGTTGGTCTTACAAACTCATAGAAGTTCTTGTCTAGATACGAAACTCTGTCAGTTAATTGCCTTTAATCTCCCCACTTGCACTAATTTATCCTTGGCAACCAATCAACAAGGTTAACTTTCTGTAGAGACTTTCATGATACATGCCTACCTAATTGTCTCAGAATTCTTTAGAGAATTCAGCAAGTAAAAATTTAAAAATCGCTTGAACACAGTTGATACAACTGAACATACTTTTTCTTTCATCCTCATCCCAAAGTTAGGGAAAGTGCCGGAAACGGGTGAGTCTTTAAAGGATCAAAAGTTTTCAACAGAATCTTAGTTGAGGAATTTTGCTCGTTCACTATTCATCTTTATCTTTTTGGTTGGAGAGCATAATTAAACATACATATATTTTATATCCATGAGTATCCTTAATTCCCCTAATTATACCAGCTCTGAATTGTAGCAGAAGCAGAAGGTGTCGGGGGAAGGGCAGGGAGAATGTGGAGCCAGAGGCAGGCAACTTTACTGATGTTTGCCTCTGTCTATAGGGTGTATCATATTTTTAGCTAAAGGAGGGAAAAAGTGCATTCTGAACTGGTTTCAGTTACTTACGTTACAGAGGGGATATCCATGCCTAGAACAGCTTTCATGGATTTATTTGCCAATTGACGTAAATTAAAACCAGACCGAACTTCATTCCAAATCTTGTTTTTTCTTCCATAGATTTTCCTTGCCTTCTCGCCATTCTCTCTACCCCACCCCAAACCCTTCTCCTCTAATGTCTTAAAAAATAATTTTGCTTTGCATACATTTTCTGCTTTCTCAAGAAAACATTTTCCCATTGCTCTGGTTCCCATTCTGCCTGGGGGAACATTTTCTTCTCTCCTTCATTCCTTCATTGTAATCCTCTCAATTATCTAAGAGCCTCTGCCTAGAATCTCTAATAAACATTTGGAAAGAGGGAGAGGGCTCAGGCTTGTTGATTGAGTGGTTTTGATTTTTCTTTTCTTTGGGGGAGGGACCAGGAAACTTCAGTTTAAGTCTAACATCTTCTTTCAAGAAAACATCCTTTTTATATTAAGGCAATCATTTACATTTCTGGGTCATTTTAACAACAACTGGGAACTCCTTAAAATCATAAAAACTTCTAAGCACAAAAGTTTGTCCAGCTCTGGAGAGACAGTCTGCAATGACGGAAAAAATAAAGAACATTATCCTTATTAAGACCTGGGTTCAAAACCCAGTTTTCTCTCCTGCCAGGGGCAAGGCCTCCCTCTGAGCCTCAGTTTCCTTCTCTATAAAATAGTTAATGCATAGCTATGTTGTAGAGATTTTCAGTAAGGTAAATAAAAACAAATGTTTTCTCATTGTTCTAGTTAAGAGTTGTAACTTAAAATGAAGGAAATTAGAAGGATGACGGGGGCTAAGAAGTGGATGGAAGATTAGGGAAAAATGCATCACCAGGAGCACTAACCAGGCTGCTCTGGAGGGTGAAGCAGCAGCAACTACAGTAACCCCAGGCAGCAGGCGTGGGAATGAGTCAACTAAAACCATTTAGAGTCCCATGGCAGTTCCTCAACTGAAGGAGAAATGGTTCCCCTATCAACACCCAAACCTTTTCCCCAACCAGATAGCTAATTTCCCAAAGAAAATGGGGACTCTTTTTGGAAGAGGATGAGGACGCTTGATGGCCAAAAATCAGTGCCGAATATATAATTTCATTCCCTCAATCTTGAGTTTACTTAAATTCCCCAAAATATAATTCTTGAAAAGAGGTTCAAGAGACATACCTACTTCGTGTGAAGTACAAGTCAGCCATTCATAATGACCCAGTTCTTCTGTCTGTTCAAATCTTAACATCCTTTAAGGTTCAATAAAAACATCACCTCCTCCATGAAACTTGCCTTTGTCATACTAAACCGAAGGGCTTTCCTCTCTCAGAGCACCTCCAGCCCACACTCACACCAATACTGGACACACATGCTGCAGTCCTAGCTATGTGTGTGTGTGTGTGTGTGTGTGTGTGTGTGTATGAAACAAAAACCTTACAAAGCAATACTTAGCCTTAATAGGTGTGATGCATGTTGATATTTTAACGTTCTTTTTTTTAGTGCTGATTGATACGAAAATGACTTCACAATCCACTTATGAGTTTCACAATCCACTGGTGAGTTTCAAACAGTTTGAAAAACATCAGCCTAGTAGTGGAATGTGGACTTTGGATTTAGAGGAACCAGGTTCAAAAGACCTGGCTCTGTCACTCAGATGTGTGGGCTTACACAAGTCACTTTACCTCTCTAAGAACTCAGATTGTGTCAAATGAAAATCATAAGAAACCCTATCTTCTACCTAAAATGACCGTGAAATGATACACAAAAGCACATAACACAGTGCCAGGAACATAGTAACGCTAGCTATCATTAATATTAAATATTTAATGACTAAGAATTGATATTCAAGATTAGAAGAATGTGAAATGGGAAGAAAAATGTAAACTCAAGTATAGTAATTTTACATCATTCTTCAAATGGACATGAGTTTTTTACAAATCTCAGGTGATTTCACTACTATTGGAGAACCAGGGCCAAGGAAGTCACATCTGTAGATTACATAAAGCCTTCTTTTTGCCAGATTATCTGAATGGTTCTCTTTCTTGATCCTGCCATTAATAGGGATAGAAAGTGATCTGGGGGTTAGATTTTTCAATCAGATTATAAATATCTTCATGGATCCATCATCTTCCCTCCCATTCTCCTCATGCACATGGCCCAGTCCTGTTCACTTCTTATTCTCTGTTTCCACTGTTGGTACCGTAATCCACATGGTTGCTCAGACTAGAAACTTGGCCTCACTCCTCAACAGCCCAGCTTTCATCTCTGTCAACCAATTCTCCCTTCAGAATATTTTGGGGACCCATCATTTTTGCTGTATTCATGCAGACATTGCCCTAATTCAGACTTCCCTCAACTTTCCCTTGGACTGTAATAGTCTTTTAAATGGTCTTCCTGCTTATCTCCCCCTCCCCAAATCCACTTTCTACTGTGCTCCCTGAGTATTCTCTCTGAAATACAGATCAATTTTCAAGTAACTGTTTGTGTCTCCCACTTCTACCACCAACCTGGGCTTATATATGATCCATGGTTCCCCAAAGCCTGCAGGATAATCTCCAAATTTCTTAGTGTTGCATTTGAGGCCCCCTACAAATTAACCCTTGGCTGCTTTTCATCCTCACCTGCTGCTATCCGTGCTCCCTCAGACTCTTCCCACCACTTCTCATTCAATGAATGAATCACACTCATTTCTCTGCCCTTGTAATGTGCTGTTCTTTCAGCCTAGAATTCTCCTGTTCTCCTTTTCTGTATGGAAAATTCCTATTCACCATTCAAGTCTTAACTTGTCCATCTATTCAACAAACATTTGTAGAACACTAAGCGCTCAAAAATTCTTCTCAGTAATGGGGTATGAAGATGAAGAGAGAGAGTTCTTACCCTCAAGGAGCTCTGTCTAATGGAGGAGCTGTGAAGCCCTGGGCAGGATTAATCACTGTCTTCTCCATGCTATCCAAATACTTGGTACATAACCTTTATTGAGGCCTTTATCACATTATGCCATAGCTCTATGCTTATGTATCTGTGTCTCTCATCAAATAGTAAATGCCTTAAAAATGTGAATATCTCTCAGATTCTTGCAATCCCACAATCCGCCCCAGGGCCTGAAAACCCATAAATAATGTCTTATGTAGGAACAAGAGTATAAACCATGTAAAATGGAATAGTGTGATCAGAGATTGATTTCAGCAGGACTCGTATTATCAGGTACAGGTCAGCCCTTTAAGTCTTCATAGTAAAGAAAGAATAGGAAAGGCAGGTGATTCACATGACTTAGAAATGAGTATATATTATATTCCACACAATTTTTCTTCTCCCCTCTATCCATTTATCAGTTCTTAGAATTGTGGAGGGACTGGTGAGGGAAAAAATGTAATCGTCAAATGTGGCCAGATAAGAGACTCAGGCTCTGAGAATAACATTACCCTAATATTTATTATTGGGTCATATGTCTTTTTTTTGGGGGGGGGGGGGCATATGTCTTAAAAGACTGCTAAGATTCATGTAAATAGGGACGGTCTAGAATTCTTTTTACCGGTGCTACTAATAATAGTATTAATATCATCTCAGCAGGAGATTATGATCCAAACTACAGTAATTGTAATTTACTTGACAGGCTACATTCCTATAACGTGTTAAAAATCAGATTATTCAGAACTACATTCAAATGAGAGCCTGAAATTTTCAAAGGCCCGTTTCCCCAGGATCTCAAAATGTATTAGTAGTGTCTCCATTTTAAAAAGTAAGATTCCCTGTAGAATTGAGAGTCCAGAAATAAATCTGTACATTTATAGTCAGTTGACTTTCAACAAGGGTGCTAAGACTACTCAATGGGAAAAGAATAATCTCTTCAACAAATCATACTGACACAACTGGATATCCACATACAAAAAAATGAAGCCTGACCCTTGCCTCACACTATATACAAAAATTATGGTGTATCAAAGACATAAAACTCTGAAAAAAGCATAGGGATAAATCTTCATGACCTTGGATTTGGCAAAAGATTCTTACTCATGATATCAAGAGCATGAACAACAAAATTAAAAAGAGATAAAATGGATTTCATCAAAATTAAAATATTTTGTGCATCAAAGGATACTATTAAGAAAGTGAAGACGAACCACAAAAAAGAAAATACTTGCAAATCATTTATCTGATAAGAATCTAATATCTAGAATATAGAGAACTCTTACAATTCAACAACAAAAAGGCAAACAACCCAATTTTTAAATGGGCAAAGGACTTGAATAGACATTTCTCCTGAGAGAAATATATGTATAAGTGGCCAAGAAGCACATGAAAAGATTCTACACAGCATTAGTCATTAGGGAAATGCAAATCAAAACAATAATGAGATGCCATTTCATATACCCACAAGGATGACTAATTTAAAATAAAGCAAACAAACAAACAAACAAAAAATAAAAACACAAGAGTTGGTAAAGATGATGTGAAGAGATTGGAATCTTCATACATTGCTAGTAGAAATGTGAAATGATGCAGCTGCTGTGGAAAACATTTGGTGGTTTCTGGAAAAGTCCAGGATCACTGGAGAAACAGAACCAATAGGATATATGAATACATTTATTATAAGGAATTGACTTACACAATTATGGAGGCTGAGAAGTCTTATGATCTACCATCTGTAAGCTGGAGACCCTGGGAAACTTGTGCAATTTAGTCCAAATTCAGAGGCCTGAGAACCAAGGGAAGTGAGGATGTAGATTCCAGTCCAGGTCTGAAGGCCTGAGAACCTGCAAAACAGAAAGCAAGAGCAGATCTGTGTGCCAGCTCAGCAATTAGGCAGGAAGAGCAAAATTCTTCCTTCCTCCAACTTTTTGTTCTACTCAGGTCCTCAACAGATTGGATGATGACCACCCACACTGGGGAGTGCAACCGCTTTACTGAGTCCACCAATTCAAATGCTAATTTAATCCAGAAACACCCTTCCAGAAGCACTCAGAGATAATATTTAGACAAATATCTGGGCACTCTGTGATCCAGTCAAGTTGACACATAAAGTTAACTGTCACGTAGAATTACCATATGACTCAACAATTCCACTCCTGGTATTTATCCAGAAGAATTGAAAACAGGTGCTCAAACACAAACTTGTACAAGAATATTCAGACAGCACTACTCACAAGAGCCAAAAGGTAGAAACAATTCAGATGTCTACCAGCTGACACGTGGATAAACAAAATGTGGTATATCCATGCAATTGGGTATTATTCAGTCATAAAAATGGGTGGAGCATTGATACATACTACAGCATGAATGAACCTTGAAAGTATTACGCTAAGTGAAAGAAGCCAGGCACAAAATATGACGTTTCACGATTCCATTTACATGAAATACTCAGAATAGGCAAACCCAGAGATAGAAAGTAGATTAGTGATTCCTAGGGTTTTGCGGTAGAGAGGGGAATGGAGTGACTTCTTCATGGGCACGGGGTTTCCTTGGAGGTGCTGAAAATGTTCTGGAAAGAGGTGATGATTGCACAGGATTGTGAATGTACTAAACGTTACTAATGGCAAATTTTATGTTATGTGTATTTTGCCACAATAGAAAAAGTTAAGATTTCCTAGAAATTTTTTTTTTTTTGGCCTGCCATTCCCAGTCTCTTCAACCTGCAGCTGCTATAAAGAAAATTCTCTTCGACTCTAAAACAGTCCTCAGCCACACACCTTTGTCACCTTAACCCAATTCTCCCATGTATAATTTAAAAAATAGCTAATATTTGTGTGCCAGGAATATTTTATTTATTTCTTAATTATTTACAAAACTCCTGCTATGTGATACCCTCTATATAAGACATGGAGGTAGCATGATGAACAAGACAAATGAGAAATCTACTCTTAAAGAATTTAAATCATAGGAAAGAGACAGACAGGGAATAAATAAATGAAATAGATAATTTCACAAGTGCCCAATGTTATGAGGATGATAAAACAGAGTGACATGATGGAGCATGATAGGGAGAGGGGGAATCTAGTTGAGCTGAGATTCTAAATTCAGGAAGGAGTTTATTAGAAGAGCCTTCCAAGCAAAGGGAACTCACATGCAGAAGTCCAAGGCAGGAAAGGCTTTGGTTTGTTCAGAAAAGGCTAGGGTGTCTAAAGCATAGTAGGTGTGAAGTAAGGCATGAATCAGATCCGGTAAGGGCTGTAAGTTTATTGGGAAGCCTGGTGGAGGATTTTAGGCAAGGGAAACCATGATTTGATTGGTGCTTTAAAAAACCACTACCCTGGCTGCTGTGTGGAGTCTTTGTAGGATGCAGAGTGGAAGTGGGGACACCAGGTAGGAGAGAGAGTTGTTCCACATGAGAGACAATGGTGGCCAGAGCTGTGTGGGAGTTGTAGAGATGGAAAAATCACTCAAGACTCCTTGCCCTGTCCCCTGCTTCCCAGTTTTGGGCCACTCCAGCCTTTTGGACATCACATACAATACCCCGCCCCAAATCCAGCCTCAGGACCCTGCCCTATCATGACTTTCCTGCTAGTACCTTGCAGGACCCTACCCTGTCCTGGTCTCCTTGTGTGGGCACAGAGGCAGTGGTCTGAGCACATCCATAGACAGCAGCAACAACAAGAAATACAAGGAAGAACAGTAGCCAAGATTTCTTCTCTTTTCCAGAATGCGGGCTCTGTTACAAATATACCGATCCTGACACTTCCTGTTTATAAAAGGAGGTCCTGCGGTGCAAAGCAGGGCTTGCTTTAAAAGGGGGGTTGGGCCCTGTCATAATTCCATGCAGGCGATCCCCACCGGCCACAGCTTGGAAAGCACTTTATTTATCCCGTTATCAATGGTGAGCCCCAGACTGGGTGCCCAGCTTCTAGGTCACCTCTGTTTTTCCTTCTGCTTGTTCTCAGATTGAACCAGAGGCAGATAAATTAGACAGGGAATCCAAATTAGACGAAGAATTTGAATGGAGGGAAAATGACACCCATCAAGATATGCCTTGGAAAACAAAACTCCTTCACACTTCAGCTTCCTTAGGGAAGGCCCGAGGTCTTAAAGGAAGATGCTATGTTTAAAGAAAAATATAACTTTGGCATAACAAAGACCTAAGAAGTAAGATTCAGGAGCTTTTGTGTGTTGAGAGAGAGAGCTGGGAGCTACAGGTGGCTTCCAATTATGCTAATTTCACTGGGTATAAGAAATTGGAAAGGAAGAGAGGCAGAAAGCTGGGGAGCTCCAGTAGATGCTTGCAGAAGTTCAGAGGTGTGGCAGTGAGAGCCTGAACAAAGGTCACCCTAAATTTTTTAAATTTATAAGCAGATAACCAAACAGCATGTGCAGGCTACTAAGTAATAGAAACAGTAATCTAAGTGGATTGAACATACAGGTATCGTATTGTAATAGAATAGAATTTACCGGCAGGTTGATCTGACATACTTAGCTAATGGAGTGCATAACCATGACTGTGCTTTGCGGTAATTAGGCATAAATGGTAAACTGTTTACATAATTAAGTGTAACTGGTTTTACTTTTACATAACTGAACACATTTTAGCTTTTCTTTTCTCACTTTAAGTTTTCCAGTATCCAAACTGCTCTTACTATGGCTGATTTCCCCTGATATTAACACTGAATTATCACCATCCTAAAGAAGACCCAAACCAATTAATGTATGAATGTTCAGTCTCTCTCTTCTGCCTACTCCTAAGACTTTAGATATCCCTTGTCCTCTAAAGAGGTTCCTTCTTGGTTAGAACAGTTATTGGGGCTTTCTGCACGTAAGGAGAAAGAGGAAAAGAAAAACCAATACTGAAAAATCAGCAAAAAGTTTGCAGAGGAAGTTGCAGAAGTGCTGTGTAAGGGAGTTTATGATAGACAAAGGAGCGAGTCTTTGAGTGATCCGCTATTGCATCAAGAAATACAAGTAAAACCTTATTCTGAAATTGCTTTTGACTGCTGCATATTTTTTAGGCACGATACAGGTTTGAAACTGGACCACATGGATCATGACATTATAAGTGTTTTAATCATTGTCCTCATTAAACACTGACACGGGTGCCTCTTGAAGTTCTCAGATCTTACTCCACGATCATTTGAATTCCGTTTTCTGTCAGTCCTATACGATATGTCAGGGCTGAGGACCCTTGTGCTCTAGCCAAGTCTACTCTGCCAGTCTCTCTCAAATGAGGATTTTCTTTTCTCATACTCGGAAAGCTTTGTTCACAGAAAAGACTATTTACAGCTCTTTGGTTGATTATAACTGCTAAAATCATAAATACTAAAACCTAGGTTTTCTTGTGTCTTTAGGTTCAATTTATAGTGTCATTTTACTTAGAAAATTAGCAATTCTATCTCAAAAGAAAAATATTACTTGCATTTTTACTTTGTATTATGTTTAATTATAAATTTAACAGATTAGACGCCACTAAATGGTCCAGCCCATTTACAAATTAATTAAAACATCTTAAACATTTTATGACGGGGTTTTGATGTGTCAGCTTGGCTGGGCTACAGTCTTCCAGTTAATTAACCAAACATTAATCTAGGTACTGCTGTGAAGGGATTTTGCAAATGTAATTAGCACCCTTCTTCAGTTCACTTTAAGCGAGGGAGATTATTCTGGGTGAGCCTGACTTAGTTTAAAGGTCTTAAGGACAGGTCTAAGGCTTTCACAGGAGGTGAAAAAAAAGGAACTCCTCCTGTGGACAAAGCTTTGGCCCCTGTTTATGGAGTTCTAGCCTGTGCATGATCATCTCCTCTAAAGACCTTCCTAACAGACCCCAGACTTGCTTAGCCAGCATCCAAGCCCACAGGCCAACTTCCCTGTGATAACCTCCCCCCCCCCCCCCCCCACACACACACATCATACCTCCTCCTGGACCTGCTTCTCAGAATGAACTCTGACTGATAACACATTTCAAATTTGGTAAAGCTGATCGTCTCACAAACTTATAAACCCTACAAGCAAAACTTCTATTAATCTAATAGAAGAAACTTAAAATGTGAAAAAAAACCCCAACAGGTTTTCTTAAGCTTGCAAAACTTTACAAAACTAATCATGTTCTTTTTTCAAATGAAAAAAAATCACAAATCTAATAATTAAACATTGTAAATTAAAATCACAAAGATGCCAGCTTCTCTCAGTGTTGAATTTTCTTAATATTTCCAATGCCTAAAATAACTGGTACAATAGATTATGAAACGATCACAAAATTGTTAATCAACTATACTCCAATATAAAATAAAAAGTTAAAAAGATAGATTATGATGCTTTAAAAATTTTCCCTAAAAACCCAAACTATAACTGTAGGTTTACTTCATTATGTCTATATTTATTTGTATAAGTTGCCAAAGTTATAACATCACTTACCCAGCTTTTTAAAGGTCATAAAAGTAAAATTGAATTTGAATCAGGGTAAGAGAATTTATAAGTCAGGCAAATGGCACAAGCAACTGAACAGTAATCTCAGTCAGCCTGAAATAGGTTCAAGAGATCTCATTTCACAAATGTGTCAGAGAGTTTTAAAGACAAATACTTATGAGACGTATCTGAACATGAATTTTCAGTTTGACCTAATAAGGTGAATTCTATTTGAATCTTCCCTGTTTTGACAGAGGAAGAACTGCCAGAAAGCTGGAGGTGTCTGAAGTGGAGAGAAGGGGATGTCAATGAAAGGAAACAGGTGCAGAAAAGAGAGGCCAGAGTTTAGGGAGCTGATCCAACGACGGACAAATATTTGTCATAACCTTCATGAAAACTACGACAGAGAGAAAACTGACACTGTGCAAGTGGAGGGCAAGGGGGATATTTAAGAAAGCTTCCTGTAGAAAAACTGGCAAAGCTTGGTGAGGCCACAGGAAAATTCTAGTATAATTTGAGAAGAAATGCTTCAGGCCAATGGATTGATTCTATATACTACGTGTATCTCAACTTTAGGAAAACTGTGTAGGATGTAGTTAAAGGTTGTTTTGTTTTGTTTTGTTTTGTTTTGTTTTAGCAAAATGTCTCCAGAAAAATTTCCGGGAGAGAAGGGAAGGGAGGGGAGGAGGGGAAGGAGGAGAGAAATGGGAGGGAGAGGGGAGAGGGAGGGAGGAAAAGAAGGGAGAGAAGGAGAGGAAGGGAGAAGGGAAGAAAGGGAAAGAAAAACCACCAGAAGAAGGAAAAAACTTCCAAGGCTGAGGAAGAGAAGTCTGGGGTCTCAGAAGCCAGGAGAACCATGGGTCCCACAGCCACTTGCAGGAGAGGTGAAGCCACTGGGACTCCAAGGAAGGAAACAAAAAAAGGCCTTGGGTTAAAGAATTTCAATTGAATTTTGCATAAAGTTTTGAGAATGTGGATTTAGAGACTGGTAGGGATGAGAGTAGCTGAAGATGTAAGAACATTGGAGAAGAGAGAAAGAGAAGAATTTTCCAAAGAGTTATTAGATTCCTTTTAATTTCCTTTGAAAATTCAAATAAAGCCCAAACTACGTTTTAGAAACTTGTGCTGGCTGGACTGTGTGTCTAACTACATCAACAGCCTGAGTCTGGGCCACTAGGCAGCCTGGTATTTATTCAGATCACATATTTTGGAAACTGATCCACTAAATTCTTAGATGCAGAAATGGAGAAGAATACTTTCTGTTGCTTGAAAAAGTACAGATTTATCAGTTGCTTTTCCAACAGAGCCAATCTGCTTTATGAGGGGTCATCTCTTTCCTTTTATTCAGGGATAAGAAACCTATCTGTCTTTTGTAGATATACTGCTCAGGCACCACATTATGTAGGTTTCAAAGAAAATTTATAATACTGGTGGTAGGGTCCATTTACTTAGTAATTCATTCAGCAGACATCTGTGAAGAAGCTACTGCCCGCTCAGCACTGTGCTAGGTTCTGAGATTAGGGAGATAAGACACAAACTCTTCCTTTGAGAAATCTGCAGCCTGGTGGGCAAGACTGTGAGTTGATTCTTTCAGTCTTTTTGGAAATTAATTTAGCAACAACTATTAAAAAGCATGCAGATTTCACCCAACCCAATAAATTCATTCTCAGAAATTTGACAAAATGAAATAATTGAAAATCTTTTATTTTAATTAAAATTTCAATTAATTTGAATTTAATTGAAACATTTAATGTTTAACAGCTTTAGTCAGCCAGACGTCGGTTCAAATCCTGTTTCTGCCACTTATTAGACTATGACTTAGCTTCCTGGAGTTGTGCTATCGGTAATACAAAAATAAGGATTCAAGTGCATGGAGTCATTGTAAGTTATATAATTAACTGAGACATGTTCCGTTTATCACTGTGTCTAGGACATGAAGATGCTTAATAAACAATCATATCTCCCTTGAACCACAGAAGGGTTACAACTACATAGAAGTTTATGAACATGTGAATGAGGGGGAAAAAATATGTGCCCTTTGGATTTTTTTTTTTTTTAATTTAAATTTCCTACAATGTTGTTCTGTAGATGAAACTTTGAGCTCCAGATTCTGACTTATATTAATATATTTCATTGTGTTGGGGGATGTGATTGTTTTTCTTCTTCCAAAAGCAAGACACATTTTGAAACATAAGAAGGAAAGAGCAATACTTCTTGGTTTCTGTGCATCCTTGCGGTTGGATGTTCAGCCTCACTACAGTAGCCATGCAGTTATTAGCCACTCAATAAATATTTATTGAAGATCTATGATGGGCCAGACACTGGGCCAGCGACTGGGCATTCAGAATGAAATGATGTGATTCTTGCCCTCAAGGGGTCTATTTCTGGTATTTACAGACAAATAAATCTATTATTACAGAGCAAGTAAATCCTACCACAGAATTACATCCAGTGCTACTATGGGAGCCTGGAGGAGAGGCACCTAAACCAGACTGGTTGATTAGAGAGGGTTTCCTGAGGTCATGCTTAAACCTAGTTCTGAAGGATGATGAGGAGTAGCGAGATTAAAAAGGCAAAGGAGTCATGCCAAGAAGAAAGAAAAGTATATGCAAAGGCAAAGAAACAGCATGAGTGATCATGGACAGCCAAAAACAATCATTCCACACTTCACATTTACATTACGTTGTCTAGAATGGTTCTTCAGATGAATGTAAACCAATTTTCTCAATTATTGAATTTTCTCAGAAAGACGGAAGACTTAACTCTGAAATTACTCCCAAATATCCACCACTTTGCTCCTTGATGGTGGCCTCTCTCCAAGAAATACAGAACAATAACAATGATTCGGAAGAGCAGGGAGCCAGAGCATCACCTAATACTTGGTTTTCTTGGCCATGTTAGTCTGGCAGAAGATGGACTCCATTGGAGGAACCAAGAGCACTGAACCTTTACCCGAAATGCATCTGCACATTTTTCCTTTGGTGCCTTTCACTTCCGATCATGAACTTTTCAGTTGCATTAAAAGGGATAGGCAAATTGAGAACGACTGGCCAAAAGGGCACGGTTTATGATAATATAGTAAATGGAGTCACATCTCACTCAGGGTCTAGTTCTGACGTTTAGACGTAAGACACAATGAGTGTGGTCAAAAGTACTCTTGAACATCCCGTAAGCCACCCACAAAGAATAACGTGCATATTTCATGTTGACAACCCTGTTCTTCAGTATTGTGTGTGTATAAATGTATCATGCATACAGTAATAAAAGTCTGTAATAAATAGCACGTAAGCAAAATAAAATTTAAGGCATTTTCATGTAAATTATTTAGAAGAGCACTTGGAGAGTTGAATTTAAAAACTTAAA
This sequence comes from Hippopotamus amphibius kiboko, assembly GCF_030028045.1. Classification (NCBI taxonomy): domain Eukaryota; kingdom Metazoa; phylum Chordata; class Mammalia; order Artiodactyla; family Hippopotamidae; genus Hippopotamus; species Hippopotamus amphibius. The sequence goes on along the minus strand of NC_080187.1, from coordinate 83,703,241 downwards.
CATGTGATGGGTCTCTGTAAATCCCTGTTCAATACTTAATGTCAATCCAGGAACCTAGGATTTTTACAGGCCCAAGGAATTTATTCCAGCAGAGAGAGCACTGGGCTTGGAATCAGAAGACCTGGGATCAAGTCCTGCCTCAGTCTCTTATTGACAAAAAAGGGCCTACGGGTTTACAGATCCTTTGGTGTCAAAGCCTTTGTAGTGTTTGTCCAAGAAAGGAAATGTTCATGTCTCTATTTGACATTTGAGGCGTTGGCACCATGCACCAGATGTGGGTGTAAAAGAGCCCTGGGCCGCTCAGCCAGGAACCCAGGACTTCTGTCCCGTTCTGTGCCTAGTAATAAAAACTAATCAAGGGTCTTTCTATTTCCCTTCATTCATTCTCTTATTCCCTGCTCAATAAATGTTTAGACTATTTTTAGAGCTATTTTAAAACTATAACACAATTTTTAAACAGAGTTAAAGAGGTTTCCCCACAACTTCGTAAATGAAAGGAAAGACAGCCACAGCAATCATAATGTATACAAGTGGACCACAAGTTATTTTTCAGAAATTGAGTCTCACTCAGCATTGACAGTGACTGAGTTCCAAAATTAGGGAACAGAGCAAACAACTAAGTTTTAGCCTATCTGCCAAACTGGTACTAAGAGGGAGGAAAAAAAGAGGGAGCTGAAGACAGATGGAGGAAATGAGAATCAAGATTGCCCCACTGGCTGCACCCTGAGGGTTCTAGGAAGTTATGTGTCTGATCATCACTGTCGCAGGTCCACTCATCTGTGGATCCCTCAGAACTTAGGAAAACCAGCGCACTTGAATCTTAACCTCTACACACTCTAGCAGAGATGGCCCTTTTTATATGAATAGCTATATTTCATTTTTCAAAGATGGTTGGTAAACTGGGTTCCACTTGGGATTTCTAAGGTATCATGGGACTGTTTTCCAAATAATTCAGGCTCAATAAAACTGCCAAGAGTGCTTTGTCATTTGATTTTGTTTTTCAAATATGGGTAATTTAATCCATATGTTGCTCATTCATAAAAATCTCTACAATGCGGTTTAAGATTTTTTAAGAGCCACTTGTTTTCCCAGGAGATACTGGGGCTTACTTAATACTTTTCTAGAAACAATTTTAAATCAGATTTCAAAACAGGAGGCTCTCTTTTTCTTATGAAATCTGGATCCTGAAATTTTAGGTTGGGTTTGAAGAGTGAGTCCAAATATTGTGCCTTTGATTTTGTTTGTAGATCACTTGTTCTGAGACCCATTTGAGTGGGTAAGTCATCTCAGCTTTGTATGGAGCTTAAAATCTCTTTTAGGGGAAGAAAGACAACTAAAGAATGCAAGCAATATTAGATGCCACTGCACAACTTTTTTTAGGAGCAAGCATCCCAGGAGTTAATGGAAACATCCTAGATTTCCTTCTGTGTGTGCAGGCTATATTTTCCCAGGGAACTAAGGTTTCATTTAGAAGATTACTTTTTCAGGGTTCTCATTATGCTGCTGCCCTGGAAAGTTAACTCCCATCATGCAGACATGAAGTGACATGTCTGTTTCAGCAAGAAGAATCCTCCCCCAGTGGATGTGGCTCAAGTTCTAACCTCAGAGAAGTTGTTTTGCTCCCAGGCGAAGGCCTCCTTCATGATGCCAATTCAGAAGCTCTGCCTTATTTCCTCCTTTTCCCAACTTTTATCTTCAAAAAGATAAAATCTGTTTCAAGAACAGCACAGAAATCTGTTCTCACCCCCATTTCTCCCTGCCTCGCGGTCACCCTCCACTTTCTTTGGTCTGAAACCAACTGTGTAAATGAATTCACTTCTACATTGCTAATTGCTGTGGAAGCTGAGAACTCAGGCTGCAAATGCGGCTTTGTTTTTCTTGTCATTTTAAAGTAGAGCTAGTCTTTTAGCTGCCTTGTAGGGGGAAAAGCTCTACTACCGAAATGGAAGAGGTCTGAGAGAATTCCCTCTTAAATCGTGTTTAAATGTAGGCCCTCCTAGGCCGACTGCCTGTGTTAAAATCCCAGCTCCAGCACTTACTAGCTGTGAGAGCTCAGGCAAGTCACCTTAGCCCCTCTGTGCCTCAGTTTCCTCATATGTCAAATGGGGATGACAACAGTACTGACCTAAAAGACTACTGTGAGCAATGAGTGGAATTAAACAGATATAGTCATGCATTCAAAAAACACTAGCGTTACCAGGGTCTCTCTCCCTTCTGACTAGCATACCCCTCTCAGCTAGCAGTACCCTGCAGAGAATTCCCAAAGATTTGTTTCAAGAGATGTACACTCCGTGTGTGCTTCTACCTACCGTTTATTCCACAAATATCGATGGAGCTCTAGCCATGTGGCAGACTCTGTGATAAGTGTTGATGTGTTATTTTGTTCCCATAAAAATACAGACTCAAGAGTCACTTTCATCAAATGGTAACAAAGAAAACCCAATGCTCTCCTCTGCCCCTCCCCAGCTTCTGTCTGAATCAGCGTGTTGAGGCTGTAGGACCCAATTTCTCCCAAAGGGTTCTGCTACACCAGAGACTCATCAAATGAAAAAGCACGGATGCTTCTGAGAGAAAAAGGCTGGAAGATATCAGCACTTTGCATTAACAGCGTCCACCTGGTAGACCCAGGCTTCTGACCCAGCTAAGAAGCCCCTTTTGCGTGGAAAGAGTCCACACCACTGAACGAGATTAAGGGATGCATTCCCTCTCAGGTGCCTAGGGACCCAAGCACGCTACTCATTAGCAGTAAATGGTATCTGCGTGTGGAAATTCCAACACATTGAGGAGAGAATACGGCCCTAAGGAACCATAAATCACCTGCATTGATTCTAAAACTGACTGAGATGTGGCTGGAGAGTTGTTTGTTCAGAATTTAATTTGATTCACCAGCCATTGGACAGGCCTTTATTTGGTGTTAAACTGCTACATTTCTAGCTACGGAAGCTGGGTCAGGTGTTCCTGAGGTTTTGTCTTCCTCCCTGCCCTGCCCCTCACCCCCACTCCCCAGATTTGTAGGCAAAAAGAGTGGAAAACATTGCTTTCAAACCTTGCTTCTGCGGTGTTGAAAAGCACTCGTGTCAAGGGGGAAACATGCCGATCAAGTGACACGGTAGATTGTGGTGCCTGCAGCAACTGCTGAATGCACGGCTGGGCACAGCTGGGTGTGGGTTAGGTTTGGCATCTTCCAGTGGTGACCTTTCAGTACCCTTATAAAGACAAAGGCCCCGTGGAAAATACAGCCCAGTGTATTTATAGCTGTTGGATGCGGTTCCAACGGCAGGCAGAAGAGAAAATGTGAGCCCCTTTTTTCCAACCCTCAGCTAACTAGCCCCCTGAAACCCTGACCTCAGAATTGCTCACCTTCCCGCTCTGCGCCTCCTTGCATCTCCTTCCATATCAGCTGCTCGCGGTGCCGAGCTTAGCCTGAGCTGCCCATGATCATACTCCATCTGCAAGGGCGTGGTGTTCCTCCCCTTCATCCGCACCTTCCTTCTCTCGCATGCCCCCATCTGTCTCTCTCTCGGGTAATTCCTCTCCTGCTCCTTCACTCACTCCCTGCCTCAGCTGTCCCTTGGCCTGCTTCTGGCTGCACTTGGCCTCCTGGAATAGCTTGGGCCCTGAGGTCAGCCACATTCAGGTGACTTTTACTCATTCATCCCTTTCAAATGCTTCCATACCCGTGCCCCACCACTCTAACCATCTGTAGAATATGTTCCATTTCTGAGCTTGCTCCACAGGACCTGGAGAGAAGTCTTGAATTAACTGTTGCCAGTTATAGCGTGCCCTTACAGGTCATCCTTCCAGGCACCTCGCCAAAGCCATTTCCTTCTCGATGTCCTTCTTATGGTCTCAGCCAGATTTGACTTCTCCTACCTGTGAATTCCTACAGCTATTTTCTCATAAACTTGTAACCTCCTTATACCTTTTAGGGTTTCTATTGTCTAAATAATCTTATCTTTCCCACAAGATTTTGACTCTATGCAGGAATTTTGTTTTATTCATCTCAAGCCTACTCTTTTGCTTTTTGCCATTGTACATGTGTTTTGTTTAATTAATTTGGACTGAACAATCAAATTGTCACTTGGCAATACTGGTAATTTTCAACCTTCACATGTTAGACATTCATAAACCAGTGTTTTTGTACATGATGTTTGCAACAAATATTTCTACATATTTCTTGGCCATTACGGCTAAGTCATGAAGCTTGAATAAGTAAGAAGGAAGCTAAAATTGAGGAAAACCCTCACCCAACAAGAAAGAGGAAAAGCAGTCCTTCAGCAAGGAAAGGGGAATTCAAAGAGAAGAAGGAGATCAGAAATGGGAAGACACTGACTTGTCCAGGATTCAACTTGTTTGGGTGAGGTTTAGTAAGAAATTTGAAACCTAAGATAAATTAGAGAGGAAGGTAGAGAAGCAGAAGTTCTTAATTTACCATGGTTATGCCAGATACTACAATCTTCATTAGAAGACAGGAATCCAACATAGAGTCACCTAGGAGTGGTGTAGAAGTGGTGGCCTCAGAGAATGGGGCAGACAGAGAGCCTGAGTGAGTATATTAACCCTCAAGCATTTGAAAATCCACTGATAACTTCACAGTCAGCATCCTGGTATGTGCAGTTCTGCATCCATGGATTCAACCAACCGTGGATGGTATAGTTCTGTAGTACATATTTACTGAAGAATCTCCTGGTACAAGTGGACTGATGCAGCTCAAACCTGTATTATTCAAGGGTCAACTGTGTATATACCGTTGTGGAAAAAAAAATCAATTTCCTCCATTCCTACTTGAGGAACCCAGCAAGCTCTAGCATGACAGTATAAAGCTGTAGGCTGAAGGGATCGTTGTGCTGGCCCTGTGCTGGGTCGGGAATGATCTTTGGACCTGATTGTCCTATCCCCACAGTCAGCTGGTGGCTGCCTTCTGCTGCATCTCTGGCCCCCGTCAAAGCCTTTTTTATCTCCTGGATTGCCCACCTTCAGGAAGTCAGTGTCTGAACAAGAGTCTTATTAGTGATTTTATGCTTTTCAAATACCTTTTCTGCTATTTAGTAGCTATGTGACGGTGAGCAAGTTTCCATGTCTGCAGACTGAGGATCATTATTTCTATGACACTTAACTATTGTCATAATTAAGAATTAATACAACACGTGATGAATGTGGCTAGGTATACCCAGTGGGCCGCATTATAAAATCAGAGGTACACGCCTGTCTTTCCTCTACCTGCTACATGTCTTTGCTGCTTCCCATACGTATGCTCTCTACTTTATTCCTTTCCACCCTTTCTGGTGACTTGACACCTACCTCTCTCCAGGACCATTCATGGTCCTCTCTTTGTTGTGGTTTACCCCTTTATCACCTAACATACCCTCGTCTTCCCTATCCTGAGCAGAAATCCTCTCAAGCCACAGCTATCTTGGTTTGGTCTCACACTTTCACTTCCAAAATGATTGTTAAGAATGTTCAGCTAGGGCTTCCTAGGTGGCGCAGTGGTTAAGAATCCGCCTGCCAATGCAGAGGTCATGGGTTCGATCCCAGCTCCAGGAAGATCCCACATGCCGCGGAGCAACTAAGCCCGTGTGCCACAAAAAAAAAAAAAAAAAAAAAAAAAAAGAATGTTCAGCTAGCTGCTGACTCCGTGTCACAGCTTACAACCTCCTTAATTAACTGTAATCTAGGTTATATCCTGATCACTCTACTTGAAAATGCCCTTCCTCTTGATTCTCATCCGTGACCTAGTGTATCACCAGTGACCCGCCCTTCCAAAAACATTACTTCCATCCTTGAATCATGACACTTTCCTTTCTAGAAGTGTTGGTGCTTTTTGGGTAAAGTTCTGAGTCTTCACTTTAGCATTCACTTTCCACCACCCCGATTTATCTTTCTACACCTGATATTGCCATAAAGACTAAATTAAAATAAAGAGTTCCATGATCAAATAAAGTACAGAAAACTTGGCTTACTATTCCCTTCTTAGAGATTCTTAATGTATATTGTGATATTAAAGGCTCTATGAGGAGCTCTGCAGGAAAGAAAATGTATTAAATAAGTAATTGCCTAGTAATATCCACAAAATATTTGTATTACTCTTTCATTTTTTTTACTGTACAAATCTTCCAAGTTGTTTTTAAGCTACTAAAATAAAGGTTTTGTGCTCTATATTTGTTTACATCCCTCCCCGAGCCTGTTCTAGGACTTAGACATAGTGTATGACCAATATTAACTGGATTTCTAGGTTGCTCTCTGTCACTAGTATAAGCAGGACTTTTTCTTGCTTTAGAAAAACATAATTTATACCACATTTGTCTGAAATGAATTGAAAGGCAATGAACTATGAAGTCTCTATGACACAAATATTTTCTTTGACTCTCCCAAATGCCTCATTTCTCCATATCCTATATGACTTGAAGGAAGGAAGAGCAGACTTTTTAAAATCACCTGCTAGAGCCTGGAGCCAGGCTGGCTCTGTTCAAGTACACGATCACATGTACACTTCACAAGCCTACGAAGCAGACATGATTATACACATTTTTACCGATGGTAAACTGAGGATCAGAGTCACCCACCAATAAAGCAACATTGCCTGTATTCAAATTCAGGAATGCTGATTCTAAAAATCTTTGCTCTTTGCACAAAACTGAAGCCTTTACAAATAGTGAGGCACCCAGAAGTAACAGGCAAATGGCAGTGATGGAAAGGAGGTCACCCAGGAAAAGAAAACCATTTGTCCAGTGACCTGGGTGATCGTCTTTGCCAAGAGTAGTATGAAGAGCAAGAATTGTGGATACCAGCTGCCAAGTCCCAGTCTTAAGCCATGAAGAACCAAAATGAAGAAAGACTGAACAAAGAAAAAAAAATCAATAATGTGCTCAAATTGCCTCAGCTCCTGCAAAGCTATTTGCTCTAGGAAAAAAATAAACTGTAAACTCTTTTTCTCTCCTTGACTTCATGCTGATTACCTGGTATCATGAAAATTTGACTCAACTATGCCAAGCAGTTTGTCTGTTGCAGATGATGATGAAAGAGGAAACTAGAAGCTTCCATTAGAGCCACTGACTGTGTTTTATTCTTTCCCCCCACGTGTTTCCCACTTCCTAACAATTAAATGCATGAGTATTCATTGAACACTACTTGAATGAATGAGTGAATGAATGAAAATAGGTTTATGTAAGAGAACTATTTAAATTCCCTACCAACCCCTTAATTAGTTACAGCAGCCTCAATGTCTATGAGGAACGAGGCATTTACAAGTAAAATTCTCTTAAAATTTGTATTCTGGAAAGAAGAAATACATCAACATTGCTTGTGGGTGGCTGAGTACATCAGTCATCAACATGTCAATATTTCTACACATATGACTGTAATATTTTGATGGTACGTTATCACAACACCTAGTGTTCACTCAACACTTCCGTGCATTCCTGACCTCAGAAGCAAATCAAACTGTACCTGGTGGGTCTACACTGAGTGCAAACCCTACTGATGGAAAAACCTCTCTGCCTATAAGACACTGATAATGTTCCTTATATGTTACCTGGTAAGTCAGAACAGTATAATGAAAACAAAAGTGGCATGGTGGCAGCATTTTGCTAGATGTTATAATGACATGGTCAGAAATAAAATAAGAAACCTTTTGTTTTTGGTGCTTTTCACAGAGGATTTTTGGACTGTCTATGAAAACCCAGTTCTACAAGGCTTTTTCTGCGAAATTACTGGCAGATAGGAACTTTTCAGCTAGCACATGTCAAAGCCTCTGCCAGGAATGTAAACTGTACAATAATTTTTTTATGTCTTTAGACACCTAGAACAGAAACCTTAAACACCCAAGTGTCAAAATAAGACAGATAACCCAATAAATTTGCTAGAGCAGGGACAGGGAAAACAAACACAGCCTTCTGTTATACGGATGTCTGTTAACTCGCTCCGACCACTAGCCTGAAACCTTAGCCTGCCACACGTCTTTCCTGTCGGGCTGTTTATTTAGACTCCTGTAAAGCCTCTCGGCACCCATTTTTAATTTTCAGCTTGCTTCTTGTCAGTTTTCTGAAAAGCATAGCAAGATCCACTGTTTAACAAAAACACACACAAATCAGGGAAGGAGGAGATGGATGGTGGGAGGTGGTGGGTACAGGCACCTCCTGGCAAGTGTGAGAGGACTGCATTCCTGGTCCCATTTGTTTGTAATGGGTGCAAGGGTCGCCAACTGGGGTCATTCCATCATGCATGCTTGGGTTTAACTCTATGACCATCCTCAGAAAGGGTTTTGCTTCATTCGTGTTGTATTCTGCATTTGCTCATGAAACATTCTGTCCATACCCTTTGGTAATGTGGGTAAGAAAAAGAGCCCTCAGTGGCAGTTCATCTCGTTCCGGTAGCTTCCTGTTCTTGATTAGAGGGCTTGAGGAGACTGCACGCAATCATCGTGTCCCTCTAAAGAGGAAAGGTAATAGACTTTTGAATTCAAAGATCATCATCAAGTAGTGGTATTTTTCTTCAATGTGACATAATCCATGAAGCAGCAACTATTTAACAAGGAAGTGTTACATTCAAAGTGCTGGACCTGATCTATGGGTAAAGTGAACATATTTTGTGAAGCAAAACTTGGAATTCAGAGTCTCAAACGAAATAACCGTGGCAGGTTCCAACTCAAGAGGCAGTCGGGGGTATGAAGTGTGGGTACCGCAAGCACTAGAATTTACAGGCATTTTGATGACTTAGGGGAGCAATGTTGAAGACTGTTTAAAAGTGGGCTTCTTGCTCTGCAGAAGCATGGCTATGGTCTCTGTGTTATGGGAAACAGAAAATGTCTTCATCTCTGCACCGTCTCTTAGTTCCCACTCTTGTGTAGTTGGAAGCAAACTCTCAGTTTCCTAGGAACCCAAAGGCTCAATTTATACTTCTTTTGTAGTGTTCATCAATTTCTATAGTGAATAGTAATTTATCCTAGAATTTAGTGATTTCCTTAAAATGGTAAGGTTGTCAGGGGCTGGTGGGCGAGAGAAGGAAAGAAAGAGTTTCTTTAAAAAAAACCCCGAAGTAAATTGCCCGCATAGTCCCATTGCATATTTGTGTGTACACATGTATGTCTGTGTGCCAGCATGCACATATGTGCATATAAAGGAAGAGGTGACAGTCTCAAATCATCCCTAACATACAATATCACCCCTTCCCCAGGGCTAACCACTATTAGCATTTAAAGGCATTCCTTTGCTAGATTTTTCTGGTGCTTGTATCTAATCAATAGGTATATATATACATATACGTGTATATATGCACATACACACACACACATATATTACACACACAGTCATATATATATTGGGTTGGCCAAAAAGTTCATTCAGGATTTTCCGTAAGATGTTACGGAATTTATTCAGATTCTATGCCCACTAAGCAACATTCTGAATACAATATGATTTCTCCAAAGATCTAACTTAAGAGAAAGTTGAGTATAGAAAAAAATGTGGATAATAAGCTGTCTGCCAAGTCTGTGTTTTGGGTTTGTGTAAATCCACCCCTGAGACACAGATCCTCCCAGCATGCCCATAAAATGCTTGAATGTACAGAATTACCATCCTGTGGGGCTATTTGAAAGACATCCTGTCATTAATGTGGCCAACAATTTGCTCCCATGATGTATCTTCAGTTTCATACGTGGATAGATGGCAAGCTTCTAGAAGGCACGAGCCATCATGGTTTGAGTTTGTCAGCCCTACAGCCAGAGAACAATGGCAGAGGGAGCGTTGGTTGCCAAGTCAACTTCTCAGCTTCCTTCACATTGAGATCCTCCTTGTTCACGCTCTCATCTATGACGGCAGTACTGCCTACAGCTGACTCCACTGTCTTAAATCTCACTCTCCTCAAAAGCGTGCTAAAATAATGTCCTCTTATTTATAAAATAAAGTACAGCCCCCTAAGAGTTGGCACTTAAGATCTGAGTCCATCATAATCCATCTTAATTTAGTGGTCCAGTTTCTCATTACACCTTCTTATTCCCATTTTCAGGACTCTGCTTCTGTTATTCTCTCCACTTGAAAGACCCTTCCATTCCGACTCCCCTGTCCTTGAGAAATATAAAATATATTTGTAAGATAGAAGGTAGAAATGTCTCCCTGAAGGGCAGGAACTTCTGTAGTAGAGCAAAGGTTGACAAGGCTGGAGACGTAGGCAGGGATGGGGAAGAGTTTGGGACTAACCTATCTCCCTCTCTCCCACCCCTGGCTTTTCTTTTGAGCTATGATGCTTAACCAAAGAATAAGGTCTTTTAAAAATATTTTCATAAATAGTCATTGTGTATCAATATTATTTTTTATGAGGGTAAAATTGGCATTTTATTTCAACCTTTCTTGGCTGGCCAAGATAGAAAAACTGTGAAACTCAGAAATTAAATCTGCATTTGTTGAATTAACATGATACTGTCCCTAGGAACTGAATAAAAAATGAATTATTCATTGAGGGGGAAAAAAACTTTCTAAAATAGACCAACATGGCGTTTATTTTCTTTTTGAACTTGGTTAACTGACACCACCACCAAGCAGTCATTTATGAAGTTGTTTTAAAAACAACTTGGTCAATTGGTCAAATTCTCCATGTTAATATTCATTATAAATTTAACTTTTTTTTCTTAAGAAAAACAGAGATTTTAAACAAGTTGTTAAATATTATTCTAGTATAAGGCAATTCAAGGTCTGGAACACCTTTCTCAGAAGGATTCTTATTTTACTTTATTATGTTATGTGGAACATATATTGCTTTCCAAGTTCCAAGGATAAATGTTTGTCTAAAATTTGCCCTGACCTGCTGTTTACCTTGCTGTAAAGAACAGAGAGAGACCCAACCATGAATCCATCTTAAATGAAGTACAGACTTATGCTTGGATATCTTTGTTGCCAATCAGTTCTGCCCCCAAGAAAGTTTTAAAAAGATCCAGGACACCTCTCCCCTTTGAATCAGATGTCCAATTCTCTGAGTAACCCCACCTCCAAAGCTGGGATACCCAGATCTGCTGGACATATGAAAAAGTTTAAAATTTCACAGAGCATTGAAAACTACATGCCAATGTATTTTGTATAATAAAGTTTGACACAAAAATAAATGGGCAACATAGTAACAATGTGACTGGTTTCTAGATCTCTTGATGTCTGGAGATTTCTGCCTTATATTTTATTTTAGAAGAAATAAAAATTGGGCCAAAGCTAGAGAAAGGAGCTGGTCCTGCGTTTGGCAAGTATCCAGTATAGATGTGCAGTAAATACTTGATCAAACAGAGCCCAGCTCAAAGATTCAAGCCCTTAATCAGAGCTAAAGATTTCTTGCTAACAGAAAATCCCACCTACCAGTTTCAGAGGATGGCCTGTGTTCAGTACCTATTTTACCAGTCTTGAGCAGATAACATCACAAAAGAGTGCAGTTAACCAGGGGCAAAGAGAACTAGATCTTATCTCTAGCCAGTCATGACTTCCTTAGGCACGTCACTTAGAGTTTTTGAGTTTCAGTTTTCTTACTATAAAATGTGGTAGTAACATCTGCCTTCCCTATCTCAGAGGAGGATTGAGAGGATTAAATAAGGAAATGTATGTGAAAATGCTTTACAACTACATTATTGTTTTGATCACAATATCATTTTCTATTTCAGCCCCAAATCATCTCCTATGTTCAATGAAGTCACATATGTGTGTGTGTGTGTGTGTGTGTGTGTGTGTGTGTATGTAGATATATATGTAGTATATGTAGTCACTAGATAGTACTATATGGGCAGAACAACTGTATGTCCTAGATTTTCCTTGATGACTCAGATTTCAACATTTCTACCCCACTTTCCTCGTGAGAATACCCCTCAAATCACATGTCCTTACTTAGATTGGAAGTCACAGGCACTTAATTTTTAATGAGATGTGCAAATATACACCATGTAATTAGAAGTCTGCATACAAACAATATTTTAATAATAGTCTCTTTCTGAAAGACAGAATGCTCAATAGTTGGAAAGGCTTTTATAAGAAAACTGGCCAAGTACAAAAAGAAAGAGAAGGCAGTATAGAACTATCTCAGGAGAGGAAAGGGACAAAGAGCTATCAGAGATGTCTGTTTCCAAACCAGGTACAGCTTAACCTTTGAAGTTGGATAAAACTATCCTCCTGTACCTTTGACAGTGGCACAAAGCCACAAGAGACATTTCTCCAATGAGAGTCAAATGTGAGTTACGACTAGTTTAGAAGAAAATGCCTTTCAGAGGAAGTCTTTGGCAGCTGTGGAAGCTGGATTTAGAAAGGAGTTAATTTAAGTGCACAAATAAATGGAATCTATATACATGGGTATTAGGAGTGTCATTTTTGACATTTAAAAAGAATAGAGCTTGACCTCCGTTGGAATATGTATGTGATGTGTCTCCCATCTCATTCCTAACATCACTAACTGGTGCGTTATTCCTCGGACACTAAATGAAGAGAAATGGCATTCCATCACTGGATCAGCGTGTTATTTTAGAAATCCCAGCTTTAACGCAAGGAATATGTTGACAATGGAGGGAGCGTGCACTCTCTGAAAACCTCACACAGAGCAGCTGGTAAATCATCCAGAAAGCCAATTCTATATAAATGCTTATGAAACCGCTGAGGGGAAATCCAAAACATGTTTTAAAAAATCGCAGTTGAAAGTGAAAGTCTTCCAGCAGCAACAAGCTGGGAAAGTGAATGGCAAAACTCGGGTTTTTTCCTCCACGTGGGGAGTCCATCTTTTCTTCCTTTATTTTTTATTTATTTTAACAGGAGGCAATGAGGGCATATGTTTGTATCTAGGTTGATTCTAAAACATTGAATGGATTTATATAACAAATCCTCAAGGAGGTGAAAGGTCCTGATGAGAAACTAGCTTATAACTGCAATATCTCATTCAGATGACCTCCTGGTAATTCCAATAGCTGTCCTCCCCAATTCCAGTCCAACTTGGCTGTTGGGTCTCCATTTTCATCACGTTTCTATTCGTGGCTCAGCCACAACCACAGTAACTATGCACATCAACCATGAGGAGATTTAATATTTTTGTTTGTTTTCAATTCAGTGATCTGGATTTGAAACATTTAGCAAATAATCACTTCCCAAGAGGTGATTTTTCAGGAAGCCATCTTGAAATGACCATGGTTTTCCTTAGTTCCATGTTGAAGAGCAGAGGTTAGCAAACTTTTCCTGTAAAAGGCCAGATAGTAAAAGTCTCTGTTGCAAGTCCTCAATGTTGCTACTGTAACACAAAAGCGGTCATAGACAGTACACAAACAAATAAGGCTGTGTTTCAGTAAAACTTTATTTAGACATACATTTGAATTTCATGTAATTTTCATGTTATGTAATATTATTTTTCTTTGGGTTTTTTCCAACCATGTAAAAATGTAACAACCATTTTTAACTAGCAGACCATACAAAAACAGACAGCAGGACACATTTGGCCCATGGGCCAAAGTTTACTGACCCCTGTCTGAGAACCTCAGAAGGGAAGAGAGTGCCAGAGACACTTCCAGGAGTCATTACAGGATACAACCCCTTCCTCAAAGGTTAAGGTCAACTAGGTATGATAGTCATTACTGTTGTCCACTGACTGTTCCCTGGTTTGTACCTGGGCACAGGTTAGCATCATCCTTTCCCACACCCTTGTAGTCAGTGTGGTCATGTGACTTACTCTGGCCAAGGAGATATGAGAGGAACTGACATGTGTCCCTTCCAGGTGGAAAATGAGAGAGCAAATACATGATTTACCATATTCCCTTCTCAAGGTTAGACAGTTATGAATGGGCAAAGTACCAAATACTGACCTTCAGTGTAAGAAGTAAAGTTCTGTTGTATTAAACCACTGAGATTTTGAGGTGATTGGTTATCACAGTTTAGTCCAGCCTGTACTAAATATAATTGGCTTATTACATACTGTGATCAGAGGACACCTATGGTTTCTTAAAATGAAACATTTAAGCCCATTTCAGCAGGAGAGAGTCACTTTGACAACTGAAAATCAGTTACCAAATACATCATGAATTTATTATCCTTGAGTCTTTTGACTGTAGAGAAAACCCTAAAAAGTAGTAGATACTTTTTAAATGATACTATTCAATGCAGATGAAAGTGTTATAAGATAGGTCATTTCATATTCTGCTGGTAGAAAAATAAACTTCTGGAACCTTTCTAGAAAGCTATTTTCCTATACATTAAGATCTTTTCCATTTTTCAAACTTTTTGACTATGAATTCTACTACTAAGAATCTATCCTAAAAAAATAATAAAAAAAAAATCAAGAATCCAGGCAAATATGACTAATGATATCCATTCCTGTGAAAATAAAAACAACACAACAACAAAAATCTTGGAAATAATTGTGCCCAACTTTACAGGAAAGGCCAAAAATTATGGTATATTCATATAATTAAAAAATTACACAACTATTTAAAATCAAGTTTGTAAAGAATTTTAATGACAGAAATAGATTATATATAGTACAATTAGAATAATTCATGGTTTCTATGTACATTACATGTGATATATGTAGAGAGACAGAGATAGAAACAGAGAATGGGAAAAAGAACTGGCATGAAACACATCAAAACGTGGTAGGATTACAAATGGTTATTATTTTATTCTGTTGGCATTTTTATATTTTCCCATTTTTCTATAAGGAATGTATATTACTCTTAAAATCAAAAAAGCAATAAAATGTATTTTTAAAGTAGTCCCAAGCCAGTCAGCTTTAGGCTCCCCCTCAGAGCGCACTGAGTCTTTTCCCTCTTTCTATAAGCTCTCTTTATTGACGAAGCCCCCCCCCCCCCACTTCCTAAAATCTTCACTTAGGACCCCAAATTAAATTGTCAGCATTAAACCAGCCAAAAAAAAAAAAAAAAAATCATGATTTGTAGAGGTCCACATTGGAAAGAATGAGCTGTGATGCTGATCCTTCTTTCTGATGCTGGCATATTAATTCAAACCTTATCACTCTTTAAATTAATTTATTTTCTTAATTCGTATAAATGACTTGATTCAGAAGGGTTCCATCGGCCTTTCAGACCTATCTTTTCAGCCTTACGAGCCCCACTCTCATGCTAGCTGCTGTAACGACACGAAGCTCAGTGGCTTATTTCTTGCTCACTTTGCAGTGTGGTCAAGCATGGGGTGGGCAGCCTCTGTCTGATAATGCCAGCCCCTGGGCTCTGCCGTTCTGTGGGACCATCATCTGGCAGGGCTTCCTCAGGGCTTCCTGCTGGATTCCCTGCATTCAGCCCCTGGGCTCTGCCGTTCTGTGGGACCATCATCTGGCAGGGCTTCTTGCTGGATTCCCTGCATTCAGCCCCTGGGTTCTGCCGTTCTGTGGGACCATCATCTGGCAGGGCTTCTTGCTGGATTCCCTGCATTCAGCCCCTGGGCTCTGCCGTTCTGTGGGACCATCATCTGGCAGGGCTTCCTCAGGGCTTCTTGCTGGATTCCCTGCATTCAGCCCCTGGGCTCTGCCGTTCTGTGGGACCATCATCTGGCAGGGCTTCCTGCTGGATTCCCTCCATTCAGCCCCTGGGTTCTGCCGTTCTGTGGGACCATCATCTGGCAGGGCTTCTTGCTGGATTCCCTGCATTCAGCCCCTGGGCTCTGCCGTTCTGTGGGACCATCATCTGGCAGGGCTTCCTCAGGGCTTCTTGCTGGATTCCCTGCATTCAGCTGGCCAGACAAGCAAAGAGAGAAAGTTAGCAGGAGGTGGCACACAATCACTCTCCCTTCATTCCGTTTGTGGAAAGACAGTCATACAGCCCCACGTAACCACAAGGGGGGCTGGGCACGTCGTCTCTCTGTACGTTCAGGAAGAGGGGATGGGGTTGGGAAACACCGAGGCTGTCTGCCATGTTCCCTACAGGCAACTGCGAGGGGCTGTCTGCTGTCAGTTCTCAATACTACATAGTCTGGTTTACCTCCATCTCTTTACTGAATGAACTCCTCCACTCAGCCAAGCTCTTACTGTCAGATTCCAGATTGGTTTTGAATCTGACCTCCAAGAAGCTTATCTAAATTGCCCCAATCAGAATGAGCTTGTCCCTTTCTCCATGGTCCTGTTGCATGACTCTCTACTGTAACCCTTCTCAGAGTCTGACTTGTATCAGAGGAGATCATGTATGTTTTTCCTTCATCAGAGAGAAGGTGTCATCCTTCACAGCGTGCCATGGTGCCTGCATGGTGCTTTCACACAGTAGGCACTCAGCAAATGTTAACTCCCTTCCTTTGCCTTTCCGTCAACATTTGTAAAAGCTAACCGAACAAAACTGCATTGGCCTAGTGTTTCAAATAAATATTGTGAGTTTTAGCTCTCCCTCTTAGCAGATATTACATGAAGAACATTTATAGGGAGGTCCAGAAGAACCATCCAAAAGGTGTATGGGCTTTAAAACCTCTTTGGGGATTGATTTAAGAACCAAAGGATCTAGCATAAGATTTCTTGTTCCTCTGATAATCCTGTCGTATTTTGCAGATTTTAAAACTCTCTGTGGATTTTTTCTTTTCCTGGAAAATCCAAGTTCTTCAGTAAATCAACTTTTCAGCCCAGTGAGTATAAAAACAGCCTGTGTAGTGAATGGGCTTCAGCTTTGCTGAGTTTGCAGGCAAATGGAAAGAAAAGCAAAGAAATAAAATAAAAGTGAGAGGTGTGAACTTTCCCCATTCATCTTAATGGAGTGCTAACCTTCCTGCCTCAAGGTGACCATTTGAATTCTAGAACTATTAAACAATGAGCTGAAATCCAAACACTCAGTCTGGGAGTGAAATCTCCTTGAGAAAGAACAGCTGTGTCCAGTTTTGACTACGATTCAGGCTTGAGAAAACAAACACACCAAATGAAACTGATCTTGGCTGTCCTCTGTCAGCTTTAGGCTCTAGAATCTCCCCTCTTTGCCCTGCCCTGAAAGGTTCACCCCCTTTAAAAGGTGGATGGGGCACGGAGCATGGCCTTGCTTTTCGAGATGACAACTGAGGTAGGGAAACTTAAATCAGAAACTATCTTTCATCAAGGAGGGCCTCAAAACTCTTAGAATTTAGAATCTCAGTGATTATTGGTGTTCACCATTTGGAGTGATTGGTATGGTGCTGAGTACGTGGCCCTGCTCATTTAAATAAGGGCTCAACAAACACACACATATGATATGGAGGAAAGGGGCCCAAAGAGAGAACAAAGCTTGGCCAAAAGAGCTTCACAAGAACTCAGAAAGAGCGAGCAAGAGTACTCGTTTCCAAAGCATGCTGCTTGGTAGTCTCCTCCTCTATAAAAGAAAAGAATTGGAACCAAATGACCAACAACTGCCTGCTGTCCCTGATGTTTGGTGGTGGGGGAAAAAAGAACACCTGCTTGGAAGTCAAGTCAGACATGGGCTTCATTTCCAGCTCTAGGACTTGGCAGCTGTTTTACCTCAGGCGAATGCCTTAATTTCCCTGACCTAGGCACCTCATCTTTAAAATATGAATTTTAACATTGCTTCATAATTTTGTTATTTTGAGAACTGAAGGATATCATGGATATAATTACCAATCAAAATTGTACTTATTCTTCTGTGATGAATAGGGGCTCAGGAGGATTTCTCAGGGAGTCTTTCTTAATAACATACATTCCTTCAGTTTCTCCTACCTTCTACATTTTGCCTGGCCAGTGGCTGCAAATAAACAAGCAAAATCCCACTGAAATCTATACAAAGAAAAAAAATTACTGGAAAGCAAAACACCAAAAAGTTAACATTGTTTTGGAGTGTAGGGACCTGGCTGATTTTTGTTTTTTTTCTCTTTATCTTTAGTTTCCAAATTTTCTATATAAGCATTTATTACTTGTAAACATTTTAATAAATATTTTTGACTAGAAAGAAAAGAGTGAATAGTCAACAAATACAGAGTGATCAGTAGACTAGTTATTAAGCAACCCTTTGCAGGTTGCTAGACATAAATACACTGCAGGCTTCATGGGAGAGTTCTAAGTATGGATATTCCATTCCATGTGTTTGATTTGCTCTGGTGTATATAGTTACTCTATACACCAAATGCTGTATCACATTAGGGAAACGCAATCCCACCTAACTGGGAATTTAGATCCTAGAAAAGTCCTGTGTACATATTAAAATAATAATAAAATCAAACTACATGAAAGTAGTTTGAAAGCAAGCACACTGGAAAGTGGTAAGTGAGGAAGTTACACTACATACTGACCGCACAGTGTGTTTTTAGGCAGAGGACTCTGGTTCCAGTGGAGTTCTTCATGTTGGTGGAAGAGATGGCAAAGGAGGAGAGAATCTGGGGGAGGTTAAAAAGCAAATTAGAAATGACTAAAGGCTTTACACTAGGGATGAAAGAAGTGCAGTAGAGAAGGGGTGCTGGGAACAGGATTCTGGAATTATAATGATTGTAGAGAAATTCATAGGCTTTGGGTGCAAAAAAAGAGTTGTGACTCTACAGTTCTGTTAGGTAACAAAATTACCTATGATACAGGTATGATCATGTTAGCTTTTTTGCCAAGTCAGTGTTGTTTAATATGAAAAACTGGATACCTGCTTAATCAGAATTGTGTTTGCCTGTATGTAATAGAATGTGTCACTAAAAGTGACTTGACTAATAGGAGCCCAGAGGTAACCTGGTCTCAAGGCTGATTTAGTGACTCAAAAATATCAAGGATCCAGACTCTCCCAGGTAGGTTTCTCTCTGCCATCCTCTGAGTGTCATGGCTGCCTGCATAGCTGCAAGATGGCCATAACCATTCCAAGCATCATGTTCCTAGACAACCTTCTAGATAGTAGGAAAGAGTTGAGGCAGAGATGGGCAACGAAAGCCAGAGTGGCAAAGGATTTCTCCTTATATGTCTCTCTATCTTTATCAGAGAGAAAGGTATTTCACAGAAGCTCCCCCAATAAACTCCCCTTTATGTTCAATGGTCTCCACTGGGTAAAATGGCCACCTCCATCCAGGAAGGTAGGAAAGCAAGAGTCTACATTTTCAGTTTCTAATGTGGGCTGTGGTCTCTACCTGCATGAAAAAAAAAAACAGGGTAGTAATTAGCTGTTGGGCAGAGAATCAACAGTAGGCATTACAACTACTATTTTAAAAGTAAATTAAAATATCTTCCGTCTGTTAATTTACTCCCAAGTTCTCTATTCCTACAGAAAATCTGCTGTTTAACCAAGTGATTCAGTTGGGTTACTTTAGCAGATATTGCTTAAAATAAAAGTACTTGGACTCCTCATACCATGCCCCTACCACCACGACACACACAGAGCAAACACTCCTAATACCTGCCTCTGGTTTTACTTCTTCTCTTTGCTCTTCCCAAAATATTTGTTCCTTGGCTGAAATTACAGAACAGGATAATCTTACAGTTACAAAAGGTAGTATTTATTTCTTATTTTTTGGATTTTTGTGGACTTTCCTTTTTGGTTTCAGACGTAATGAAAGAAATTGTGATGGATGACAGCAATAACAAAAACCCAGAAGTCAAGAACATGTGGTTTCTGTGAATGTTTATCTTTTTTCTGTAAAGTTTGAAAGAAATATTTTATAAATATTTTTGAAATCATACAATAAATGATGAGCATTGTATGTCCCTAGGCACTGAAAGAAAAGCAAAAATAGAAGTTAGACAAAAACACAGTGTATAATTAAAGTGGCTTCTATTAACTCATTCAGATGCCAGTGATCAATGTAATTTCAAAAACCAAAGGTGAATATACATTCGCAATAGTTTAATTTTTAAACAAATAAAAATTATTTCTGAATAGTGTTTGAAATCAAAAGCCGCCTGTCCTGAATGAGTTAAGGATAATTAAACAGTGAAACTAAAAATAGGTAACAAATTTGTTATCTGTTTTGTTTTGCTTTCCAATAAAAATTAAATGCAACACAAAATAAGAAGAGCAATTTAAAATCATCATGCATTATAATAATTGCTTTGTAATTAGAACATTTCATCTTTTATAAGAGCTTATTACCTGTATAGTGCATTCATCTGCACAAATATTCCTGAATTCCCTCAGGTAATTAGCTTCATGAAATATTGCTGGATGGCACATCCTCCCTCTTCATTACTCCTGAGATTTCATAAAATACAAGCACTCTTACCACAATGTTATGTTGAGAAATGTAATTGACAGAAAATACTGTATGATAGTCACGTCAAACATTACTTGGGCAAAATGCATAGAGACCCTAGGTATTCCTAGATGACCTAATTAGGCAAACCAAATCTATCTCACAAACCTTGACACCATAATCCTTCTCCAGAGAAGACATTCAAGGCCTTGGAAAGCATTTGATTCTGTGTTTAACCACACAGCTTCCCAAGACTCCATATCACACAGTGAATCTATGAAATGACTCAGGAGAATTCCCTTCAGCTCTTGGTCAGTGAAGTCCTCATCTCTCTAATCCACTAGAGCCAGTTCCACTTCCCTGCTGGCTCCTGTTTATGATGTCTTTATTACTTGTCTTCTTGGAAGCCATGGACCATATGAGATCTTTCATTAATCACTTCTCCATCTAAGGCATATATGTTGCTGAATTCTCTCCAGTAATTCAGAAAAAGGGAAATTTCTTTTGCTAGACAGTGACATCATACAGTTTTCTTCTCCTTTCCTGTTCATATTGAATCCTGCATATGCCTTTCCACCTACCAAATGCTCCGCCAATGTCTAGAGTTTATCAGTGTACGAAAGTCTTACACCCTGTACTGTTCTCTTGGTACTAAGTATAAGAAAGTTATTTCTTTTTAAAGGTAATTATTACTGCAGCACTGTAACACATCGATCAACATTTTCTCAAGTCAATAACACAAAGATCCAAGACCAAGGAAAATAAAAGAAATATTTCTGTTCACCAGACTCAAAATTACAGTTGCTTTTCCAATTAAGATTGGCTGTCATGAGAAGTGATTGGTCCTGAGACTGGATGTCTACAAAAGCCACTATCACTTGTATCCAAAGCAGTAAGACAATAAAAATGATTTTAAAAATATTCTTTATAATTTTTATATCAGTTCATTTGTTGAGCATCTACTAAATACTTATTACTTTGATACATAACTAGGGAAGACATAGGAAAAATGGAAAACACAATAACTTTGTTAAACTGAAAAAATACTTTCTAATAAGGATAGCTATCACCACTAGCATCAAATCTCCATACAAAACTATAGGCTCAAGAAGAGGGAATAAATAAAACACACATGACCTACACATTTATCATTACCTAAAAATACTAAACACTTCAAATTATCTATAATAAATAATACCAATTTTCAGATTTCCTCAGAGCTCCACTTTTACTACATATTTATGAATGCAGAGATTAGAATGAGGTAGCTTGAGAGACTCCATGACAAGAGGTGAAGAGAGTGGAGTACTTGGGATGAAACACAGGAAATAATCACTCTCAAAAAGATAAAATCAAACATTAGTTGCTAAAATATGTGGGTTTCGATATTTCACAACTATGCCTATAGGAAAGGGACTTGAATGTGAAAGATGTTGGAGATGGCAACTTCAGAGAAGCATTGCTTCTGAGGGAGAATTAGATAAATACAGAAAATATGGTAACCTTTGGAGATGTAGCAATGAAAGAAATAAATAAAAGTAAAAACTTAATTATCTGCAGAAATTAGAGAAATAAGAGGCACTAATCATTCTCCCTACCCCTACCACCATCAGCATCATCCATTAGAGAAACTGCACTACATGATACTAAGGAAAGCACTCTTGAAACTAGGAAACTTGACCACAAAAT
This sequence comes from Hippopotamus amphibius kiboko, assembly GCF_030028045.1. Classification (NCBI taxonomy): domain Eukaryota; kingdom Metazoa; phylum Chordata; class Mammalia; order Artiodactyla; family Hippopotamidae; genus Hippopotamus; species Hippopotamus amphibius. The sequence goes on along the minus strand of NC_080187.1, from coordinate 83,681,486 downwards.
ACTTAGGAATAAAATCTAAAAAGCAATCCAGCTTTACACAAAGATCCTCTAAGAGGCAAATAATCAAACAAAACCAGGTTTCAGTCAAAAATTCTCCCCAATGACCATAGGCAGAAAAAACAATAACTTCCAGTGTAAACTAAAATTTTTGAGTGATCATTTAGAGAGATTTCTTAATGCCTAGAATCAGAAATTTAAAAACTAAAAACAATCATGGAAAAAAATAAGAAGAATACAATGAGAATTGCCAGCACTCAGGGAAAAAAAATTGAATAAAAAGATAAAATCATGAAATGATAAATTACCAGTTGCACAAGGGAGAATATATTAAAATGAAAATATAATAAGAGATATTGAAAAAAAGTTAGGGAAAGAAGTGAGGGAATGAAAATGAGAAAATAAAGAATAATGACCAAAGAATAAAGAAGGCAAAGAAGGTTCAACATGTACATAATTGGAGACTCAGAGGAAGGAAAATAAAACTATGGCACCATCATACACTGTTGGTGGGAACCAATTTTCACCCTCTTAGATGTCCTGGAGAACAAATATTTTTTAACCAAGAAATAACTGAAAATTTTTGGAAAAGTACTGATGAAGCATATAATATATTTGATTGTAGAGTTAGAACTAAAGCAATGGTGGGATCAAGGGATGAAAAGTAGTATATAAACATCTTATGTTATGACAAACTATAAAGAATATTATACACCCCCTCCCCTGCCAAAAAAAAGGGAAAATGAAAAAGGAAAGAGAAAAGGTAAAGTCAAATAAGATAATTTACCACTATATAGGTAAGAGATGGATGTCAACAGATAACATTTATTTAATACATGCAAACCAAATAATTAAAGATTAAGCAACATAAATAAAAATAACCACATGAGATTCCAGACTGGAGGAGGAAAAAAACAACAATACTATGAAGGACAGTATTGACACAATTAACAAAATTGGCATATGAACCTATATAAACTAAAGCACTGTATCAGTGTTAACCCTCCTGAATTTGAGAACTGTCTTTTGGTTGTATAAGGAAATACACACTAAAATATTAAGGTGTAAAGTGGCATTATGCATACAACCTACTCTCCAATAGTACAGAAAAGATGTATTCAAACATATATATGTATTCAAATATATATATATGTGCATATATATATACATACATGTGAGGAAAATGCAAATGTGGCAAAATGCTAAAGAGTGATTAATCTGACAAAGAGTATATGGGAGTTCTCACTCTATGACATAAATCACAGCAAGATCCTTTTTGACTCACCTCCTAGAATAATGGAAATAAAAACAAAAATAAGCAAATGGGACCTAATGACACAAAAGCTTTTGCACAGCAAAAGAAACCATAAGCAAGACAAAAAGACAACCCTCAGAACGGGAGAAAATATTTGCCAATGAAGCAACTGACAAAGGATTAATCTCCAACATATACAAGCAGCTCATGCAGCTCAATATCAAAAACAAACAACCCAATCCAAAAATGGGTGGAAGATTTAAATAGACATTTCTCCAAAGAAGACATACAGATGCCAACAAACACATGAAAAGATGCTCAACATCACTAATCATTAGAGAAATACAAATCAGAACCACAATGAAGTATCACCTTACACAGGTCAGAACAGCCATCATCAAAAAATCAACAAACAATAAATGCTGGAGAGGGTGTGGAGAAAAGAAAGCCCTCCTGCACTGTTGGTGGGAATGTAAATTGGTACAGCCACTATGGAGAACAGTATGGAGGTTCCTTAAAAAGCTAAAAATAGAACTACCATATGACCCAGCAACCCCATTACTGGGCATATACCCTGAGAAAACCATAATTCAAAAAGATACATATACCACAATGTTCATTGCAGCACTATTTACAATAGCCAGGGCATGGAAGCAACTTAAATGTCCATCAACAGATAAATGGATAAAGAAGATGTGGCACATATATACAATGGAATATTACTCAACCATAAAAAGGAACAAAATTGAGTTATTTGCAGTGAGGTGGGTGGATCTAGAGTCTGTAATACAGAGTGAAGTGAGCCAGAAAAACAAATACCGTATGCTAACACATATATATGGAATCTAAAAACAAAAAACAAACAAACCAACAAACAAAGAAACAGTACTGATGAACCTACTGACAGGGCAAGAATAAAGATGTAGACATAGAGAACAGACTTGAGGACACAGAGGGGGAAGGGGAAGCTGGGACGAAGTGAAAGATTAGCATTGACATATATACACTACCAACTGTAAGATGGATGGATGGTGGGAAGCTGCTGCATAGCACAGGAGGGAGATCAGCTAGGTGCTTGGTGATGACCTAGAGGGGTGGGATGGGAAGGGTGGAGGGAGGCTCAAGAGAGAGGGGATATGGGGATATATGTATAAATATAGCTGATTCACTTTTTTTGTACAGCAGAAAGTAACAACATTGTAAAGCAATTATACTCCAATAAAGATCTGAAAAAAAAAAGTGTATGGGAGTTCTCTATATTATTCTTTCTGCTTTTCTATAAGCTTAAAATTATTTCAAAATAAAAGATTTAACAGGGAATATATGGGATATGACACCAAAAGCACAGACAACAAAATAAAAACTAAATAAAGTGGATTTCATCAAAATTAAGAACTTTTGTGCATCAAAGGACACACTCAAGAAAGCTAAAAGACAACCTATGGAATGGGAGAAAATGTTTGCAAATCATACATGTGATAAGGGATCAATAGCCAGATAATATAAAGACATCCTACAACTCAACCACAAGAAAACAATCAACCTAATTAAAAAATGGGTGAAGGACTTAAATAGACAGTTTCCAAAGGTACTCAAATGCCCAATAAGCACATCAAGAGATGTTCAACTTTACTAGTCATTAGGGAAATTAAAACCCACAATGGCTATAATTTTTTAACGAAAAATAACATGTTGGCAAGGATGTAGAGAGACTGAAACCCTCATGAATTGCTGGTGGGAATGTAAAATGATGCAGCCACTGTGGAAAACAGTTTGATGACCCCTCAAAAAGTTATTGAACTACCATATGACCCAGCAATTCCATTCCCAGGTATATATCCAAGAGAATTGAAAGCAGGGACTTAGATATTTGTACACCAATGTTCATTAAAGCATTATTTGCAATAGCCAAAAGTGGAAACCACCCAAGTGTCCACTAACAGATGAATGAATAAAAAAATCTGGTACAAGCTTATCTGAGAGATATTAAAGGTTTGGTTCCAGATCACTACAATAAAGCGAATATTGCAATAAAGGAACTCACACAAATTTTTTGGTTTCTTACTGCATATACGAGTTATGTTTATACTATACTATAGTCTATTAAGTGTGCAATTGCATTATGTGTAAAAAAAATACATACCTTAATTTTAAAAGACTTTATTGCTAAAAAAATTCTAACTACCATCTGAGCCTTTATCAAGTTGTAATCTTTTTGCAATAGTAACTTCACAGATCACCTATCACAAGTTGCCATAAAATATATAACAATAATGAAAACGTTTAAAATATTGTGAGAATTACCAATATGTGACACAGAGACATGGAGTGAACCAATGCTGTTGGAAAAATGGGGCCAGTGGACGTGCTTGACACCACAAACCTTCATTTTGAAAAACTGCAATATCTGCAAAGCGCGATAATGTGAAGTGCAGTAAAGTGAGCTATGCTTATATATTCACATGCTGGAATATTATTCAGCCATAAAATGGAATGAAGTACTGGTACCTGCTACAACACGGTTGGGCCTTGAAAACATTAAGCTGAGTGAAATAAGCCAGACACATGACAACTATTTTGTGATTGCACTGATATGAGATACCTAGAATAGACAATTTCATAGAGACAGAAAGTGGGATAAAGATTACAAGTCACTAGGGGGCAGGGGATTGGGAAGTTACTGTTTAATGGGTACAGAGTTTATGCTGAGATGAAAAAGTTTTGGGTACAAATAATAGTGATGGCTACACAACATTATAAATGTATTTAATGCCATGGAATTGTAGACTTACAAATGGTTAAAATGGCAAAATTGTTATGTATATTTTACCACAATATTAAAAATCATAAACAGGAATATATGTAGGAAGATGATTATGTAACTTCAAATGCACTAGAAGCCCTCAAAGTACTCTCTGTATTTTGAAAACAAAGAATCTGGCACACATTTTCTTTAAAACAAACAAACAAAACCCCCCAAACTTTTAAATCTAATTTGGGAGAAAGAAGACTCTGGGTTATGAAATAATTATAGCACCTGTTATATGCTATTATATATTGCTTTGTAATGATAATTCAACTAAGCTTTAAGTTCCTTTAGGTTAAAAATCATTACTTACCTTTGTATTCTAAGACCTGTTATTGGACGAATAACCGAATGACAGAGGAATAAATTAATTGGACTAGGGAATTAAGGAGCTATTATGAGCAGAGAGAAACTGAAGTGTGAGAGAGTTAGAAAAGAGATCATGAGGGGGGTTTGATCTGAGCGAAGAGGTCGTGGAGGATTTGGAGGGGCAGAAAGATAAAGTGAGGACCCACTGAGCCTGAGAAGCAGGGAGAACTTGACAAGTTGCATGCTACGATGAAGCAATGAGGCACCAGGACATTTTTGTTCTTACCTTAGAGGCACTTCAGTAAAAGCTTTTGCTTCTAGAGAAAAGCCTCAATGAAGATCATATTTGTCAGGTGTCATTTAAAAAGCTTAAAAATGGAATGATGAGGCTTTTCTTCCCCCAAATAAACCATTTTTTCTGAGTAAAAGGATATCTTCTGATTTAGTTAATTTTAAGTTAAGGTCAAGGGATTTATGATTTATAAAGTTGTAGCTGCAATTTTAGTTAGATAAATCAGTTGGTAAATCAAACCACAGAGAAAGCATCGACAGCCTGAGGATCAATTGGAAACCATTCTAACTGAAATTTCAAGTATAAAAAGAGAGGTCAGCAAAGGTTTGGGAGAGTAGTAAGAAACCTCTTTCAGGAACGTAGTCATTAAAATAACTTCTTGTAATCTCCCCCATTAGAAATAAACTCTGGAAGGATCTGGAAACAGCAACGTCTTGGGAACACAGTGTACTTCTTGCAGATGAGAAATGCCAGCCATAGAGGCTGTTGGACATGCATAATTTTATTTCCAGGAATTCAGCCAGGGATATAAATGAGGGAGTTAGTGGACGTTGATGACTATGGCTCTTAGGTCTACTTGAACATAAACATCCACCTCCATGTCTATTCTTCTCTCATTAGTTTGAGAAAATAGCTATCTTGATCTATAATATATTGAAATTGAAAGATGCTTAGTGAAAAAAGCAAGTGGCAAAATCTGTAAATACACACACTAATATAAGCCTTAAAATTCTGGAGAAATATATACTAAGTTTTTAATAGTTACTTAAAGTGGGGTGGGGTGGGGAGGATGGAGAAGCAGGGAAAATTAGCACTTCCTTACTATTTATTGTTCCTCATGTGTTTTTTTTTTCTCATATGTTTTAATAGGAACAGTTATTTATTAATACCTGGTATGTACTAGGCACTCTTCTAATTGTACATTAGATGCATTAACTCATGTAATATTCACCTAAGCCTCTTGAAGCAGAAACTATCATTATCCCCATGTTGTAAATAGGGAAACTGAGGACCAAAAGGTAGCAACTTGCCCAAGGTCACACCACTAGTAAGTCAAGGAGCCAAGATTCAAACCCAGGTAGAATGGCTCCATTGTACTGTACCTTCAAGCACCCAACAATCTGATACTCAGAGAAGAAACAAAATTATAACTCATGAAAGGAGCACAACACTTACTTGAAAGAACTATTACTATCTGTACCATACACTTTTTAGTCCTCTTGCCCAGAACCATTATCGTTCACATAGGAGTTGCTGTTGAATTTCTTGACCCATCAGGACTGGCTAAGCCTAGGGCAGGGTGGGTAGACTGGTCAGGTACGGGGAGAGTGGTGGCACCTGATCCAAGCTGTCCAACCAGAATTGTTCTCCTGGATTTCTTCAGCTAGACCTGGAGGGCGGTAGACACCCCCTTCAGATGGCGGGAGCCACGGGCTGTGAGGCTCCAAAGGTCCAGAGCAGCCATGTTTCCCACCCCATGGAGGACACGTAGTGAGAAACAAGTCAGCGAGTAAAAAGAGAGGCATCGGAGAGGGAGAACTTGGACAGGGATCACTTACATCCTGAGTAACAGTGGTCCCCAAGGCCAAGGAGCAAGCCTACCCTCCCACAGCTCACCTGTTCCACTCCTCTGTCACTCCTGAGACCCTCCTTCATCCTTATAATCCCTTTTTCACTTATGCAATTTTAACCTGGGGTTTAAATGTTTTTGCCTTTACTAGTTTGATCTGGTTATTGCATGTGGCAACAATAAATTCATATTAATCCAGGGGAAAGGGAATCATTTTGATATTTTTGCTTTAAGGGCCCAGAATTTCAACTTTTGATGCTAAAAGAATTTCATGCAGTAGCCTCAGAGAACAAAAAAAAATGTATTTTCACTTTAAAGAAATAAATCTACTACTAAAAAAAAGTCATTGATTCACAAAAATTTATATTTTGAACCATTAACATGGTTATTTTGACTATATGTCTCCATAAGAAATATTAAATTAAGTGGTATTTATTTTTACTTGTTTTTGGGAAGTGCTTTACTCTTTTCACTTATTCTTAATAATATGGACCATTTGTTAAATATATTTGTGTGAATTTGAGTTTTATATTTTCATAAGACTTTTATATAAGCTTTTAAAAATTAAAAAATACCGTATCAAACTGTATATCCTGGCTTCCGAAATGGTCACCAAAAGCTGTGCTAGTACCATATTTACTTCACCTATTTTCTCTGCTCACCATCTTTAGGAGGAAATATTCATTTCCTTTCTATAAATTATTTCTCCCCAAGGAGCTACTTTGTCTTCTCTGCAGCAACAGAACAATACCTACTCTAAAGACTCAGATCAGAGCAGCTAAAGAGGTACAAATGACCCTTTTTCCTGAGGAACAGGAGTTCAGGAAGAGGTGTTGACACTGGTTATGTGATCTGATCAAGTCTTGAGAGGAAGAGTGTGGTGTGTTTGGAACCTACAGAGTAAGGCGTAAGGCTGGGGAATCAAATTCTAACCTGTAGGAGCGCCAAGTCCTAAGCTGATCTTTTAAGTTTCAAGTGAATAATAGATTAATTTAAAAATATTCTAAAATATAAGTAAAATATGCAAGACAAGAAAACTGGTATTTATTGAGTACCTATTATGCCATATACAGTTTATACCATATATTCTTTCAATAAGTATTCACAATATCTCTGAAAGTAAGAAATAAGCATCCCACTTTTGAAGATGAGGGAAGCTGAGTCACAAGGAAATTACATAAGTTGCCCAAGGAGACATACTCAGTAAGTGGAGAGCCAGGATGTGAAGCTCTGTCTGCCTCCAGAGGCCCTGCTTTTCCCACTATATCACATTACTTTTGTGCAAGCCATTATTCTACTTCATCCATTCTAAGTAATTACTCTACCATTTATAGCATCCAGTATTCAAGAGTTTGGATCAATAAGTTTCTATTTATTCCTTTAATGTAAGCTTAAATATTTTCAACCTTACAGATACAGGTAAAATGGTGATGATCTGAACTGTTCACGATGAGTCCATATCTGCAAACAGAATCACACTGGTTTTCCCAAGTCGACTCTGGCAAGACAAAATGTTCCTTAAAAGGCAGTAAGTCATTGCAAGGGTCCCGTAGCCCATCAGCTGTAACTGTCCGGGGGTGCGAGACTGCTGTCTGCCTCCCCAGCGCGGCCTGCAAAGGGCTTTATTATTACCAGCTGAGAGCCAAGCCGCTGAAGGGCACATTGTCACTATGGTTTGCTCCCCCACATGTCAACATTTTCTGAAAGTTAGTGACATCTGATTTTAGCTCTTTGCTGCCTTCTGTTCCTCTGACTTTAACAGATTTTAATGAGACAAATGCTAGCTGTGGGTTTCCTTTCTCCAGCTACCCCTACCTCACCCCTCAGGAACTCATTTTCTGCTGCTGTCTTTGGCAGAATGGCAAACTCAACGTGACAAACTACTGATAAGGAGGAAGGGACTTATGCCCAGAGGGTAAACTCAGCAGGGCTTTCCCACCCTGTCTGACATTGACCCCAGCCTTCACCATTTCAGTACTAGCAACCAGGCCTGCTCGTGATACTCAGGGACATCAACATCTAGTAACTCGTCAAACAGCTGATGCTTCCAGGACTCGTTTATATAATTGAAATGCTAGGAGATGTGTTGGGTATTGGGTGTGGTTCTTAAGCAAGTTGATAGATTCATGGTTTCTCTTTTTTATTATTTATTTATTTATTTATTTATTTATTTTATTGGCTCTGTTGGGTCTTCGTTGCTGCACACAGGCTTTCTCTAGTTGCAGAGAGTGGGGGCTACTCTTCATTGTGGTGCGCTGGCTTCTCATTGCAGTGGCCTCTCTTGTTGCAGAGCACAGGCTCTAGGCACATGGGCTTCAGTAGTTGAGGCACATGGGCTCAATAGTTGTGGCTCACGGGCTCTAGAGCTCAGGCTCAATAGTTGTGGCGCACGGGCTTAGTTGCTCTGCGGCATGTGGTATCTTCCTGGGGCAGGGATCGAACCCATGTCCCCTGCATTGGCAGGAGGATTCTTACCCACTGCGCCACCTAGAAAGTCCAGATTCATGGTTTCTTAAGGAAACCTGAGCGAGTCAACCCAAATACCTAGGAGGATGCTCAGAATAATGACTGCTTATTGAGGATCAGTTATATGTCAGGTACTTTGTGTGTATTTTCTTAGTGGTCCTCAAGGTTGAACTATTAACACACTCCTATGACACTGAAAGACCAGCTTTGAGGTTGGACAGACATGTCCAAAATCATATTTCTATCACTTAAGGAGTTTCCTTCAGCTTGAAAAGTTCCATTCCATATGGCTGACCTTCATCTAAGTGAAGAGAATTATCATGACCACCTCTGTTCCCTCATCTGCTACCAGGTTTTGTAATATCACAATTTAGAAGCTCAAAGTTTGAAGGCAGCTGGAAGAAAGAGGAGGCTATAGAAATCCTGAGTAGGTGGGACAAGACTCTTGGGGCCCACGAGGTTTATGCCTTGCTCACCTGGAAGCGATCACTAACAAATTGCCCTGTGGTACAGAGCAGTGGAATCTCGTCAGGACAGTGGTTCTAAGGTAGTGCACTCATTCGTTACAGCTTGGTCAGAGCACACGAGAGACTGAGAAGTCCCCACATGCCCTTCTGAGAGGACAAAGGGAATGAAGTGGCCTGGGGTACCTACAGGAGACCCAGACTATGACGTCATCACAGCTGAGAGCCAAGGTAGGATTTTCAACCATCAGCAGATGCTGGTCCAGGTCCAGAGGCCAGGTGGGGCCCATTTCATCACCAACAGAGACTGGACAAGGACACAGAGACCAGAGAGGCCTCCTCCTGTGGCCATGTTGTTATTTCTGAAAGCTTCCCTCTGTGCACAGTTGTCTTCTGGAAGAAAGAAAAAAGGAGATAGAAGGGGAAAGGAGTCCTGAAAGATTGTGCTTTATGCCAAAGTGAATGGATTAAGACTGAGGTAGAAAAAATCAGCCTCACAAAATGGAATACAATATATTGTGTACTCTAGGAGTTAAGAGCAAAGTTGAATTCAAATATACAAAAAAACAAAGTTACATTTTGGTACATCTGAGTTGCAGAGTGTGCTAGTATTACGTGATACACGTTCATGCTTTTATCTATCGCTTAAAAGTATTGAACAAAACTGGGCAAAGGAGAGAGCTTGGCACATGCATGACTGAAGAATTCCTTCTAAGATGATGTCAATCTATAAATCAATGTTCGTTGATTACATTGGTTCAACCAATCACAATGCAATATACTTGCAGTCTTCCATTATCCCTCATAATTTCCATGAGGATATCAATAAAGATCTGGCCCTTGCCTGGCTGAAATCAAGGTACACAATATGTACAGAAAGTATAACATAAGAAATAAGTGTTGGCGTTGGAGTCAGAAAATCTCTTTAATTCTGCAATTTACTAGCTAAGGAAGATTCTATAAATTAACTTCTCTAAGATTCCATTTTACAGATTCTTATCTGTAAAATGAGGGTCAAATTCAGTAATAGTACCTGACTCAAAGACTTGTTATGAAGATATGAGAATCAATTAAAGTCACATATATAGTAATTATAATTACCACATAGAGGTTGGTTATTATCTCTTGTTATATGGGTGAGTTTTATTTAAATCTCATTATTGTAAAAAGAAATGGTTGGTATAGATATGTCTTTGTAATAAATCATGTTGGCTCCCAGCGATCTCTATTTAACTTTCCAAGCACTTTAAGCCGTTTTTAAAATTCCCCAAATCCAAACATTTTGCCAAGGATAGTTTCAGAAATCCTTTGTCCTTTCAAACTCAGGAGACTGAGTATGTCTACTTTTTGGAAATGAGGACTCTTTTGGCATTTCTCCAGCTCTCCTTGATTCCATGGAGATTATTGGCATGGTTCAATGATCACATTCACAGTTCTTTTAAGTTTCCTGGGACATTAATAATCAGAGCCTTAAAGACTTGGGCATAATTATCACCATGGTTTTTGCTCCTCAACTAACTTGCTTTTCTTTCCCTTCATCAAGTGAAACACACGAACCTCTCAGCCATGTTGGCTTGCTCCTCTCCAGTTTGAAGATAATCTTCCTTAATAGAGGAGAGGAGATGAATGAGAAGCTAGGAGCTCTGCTTTCTATTCGTTCTCTTGTAACACTGCATAATGTGTTGCCAACAGGAGCTCTTTTCTTCCCATTTCTCTTCCTTGCCCTAAAGTAGCCTCAGCTCACCCTGAGCAGTAGTCTTCCGCACACTGACAGTCTTCTTGGGAATTATGCTCTTTGGTCATGAGCCCTTCCTGCCACCTTTAGCACGTGCTCATGTCAAATAGAATTTGTCTTCAGAGAGAGACTGTGCAGGAAAGTTTTTGGCATTTGAGACAACTCCAGGAACCCAACCAGAGCCTGGAATCATGAGGGATACTGACTGTATGAAAGGCCAGGCAGCAAGTTCCACTGGTGCCCATTGGCAAGGCCAGTACAGCCCGACATGCTTCCAGTATTACCAAGTCACCCTGCCCTGGGGGCACATAAAGAAACTGAGGAGAAAAGGAATGAATTTGTGTCAGTATATAAGTATCAAAGTGGGGAAACAATTTAAAGTAGATAACAAAATTCTTAACAATTGATATATTTGAGCCACACTCTTCTGTTCTTCTATTTGTTTGAATGTTCTAAGATTTCGAGGCAAAGATTACTTTTAAGATTGTTTTATAAAAAGTTTAATAGTTCAGTGCTTCCTAGGATGGTGATAAGACAGAAGTGTTTTTTGTCTTTTTTAAACTGCCCTGTTTTTAAAACTTACATAGAAGAAATACCTCCTGGAGAGAAGACAATGTTGGATTGAATCTAAAATCTACATGCAATCTAGCGACCCATAACTGGATTTGGGAAGAGAAATGTTATTTTCATTTGAACATGTATTGAGTTCTTATTACTTGCTTAGCCCTCAGATAACTGGGGGGCGGGGAAGCTGAGTGTAATACCGGATTCCTGATTTCAAGGAGCATCTGGCACAGCTGAAAAAAGATTAACTGTAATATAAATGTGTCCTATTTCATATTATCAATCATAAATATAAGGAAGAAGTTCAGAGAATAGGAAGATGAGCATAAATGGGAGCAAAATGTCTTTGTGTCCTCTACAGACACACAAGGGATCCTCCTCTAGGATGGTCATATTGTTTATTAGCATATTTAAGGTTCTGAGAAGTCTGCAGCAAAGGGACCTGTTTAACTTTGAATAACTATTAATCACTATCATTTCCCAAATGTATTTGACAGTAGAAACTCTTTACTAGGGAAATACCTTTAGCAGCTTGCAAAGTGGCCCCACCTCAGAGCTAAGGTAAGCAGAAACTGACTTATGCAGGATATGCACTGATTCTGGGCCTTGAAGAATGGATAACTTTTGTGATGAGTAGAGGATGCAAGATGGAAAGAATCCTATGGGTGTGAAAACACAGACTCAAGACATCATAACTAGGGTCCAGGTTGATCGAGAGCTGGAGGCAGGCCTGGAGGGAATGGGGGCAAGTCAGATGGTCCCAGTGTAAGGATCAGAAGGCTGTAGAACAGTGGTTTTCAAAACATGCACCTAGGACCACCTACACCTGAACTTTCTGGGGTGCTTGTTGTAAAGTCTCCAGCCCCAACCTCAATTCTGCCAAAGGTGGGTCCTGGAGAGTTGCATTTTAAAATAGCAGCCCTGGTGATTCTTAAGTACTCTAAAGTTTATAGAGACTGGGAGCCAGGCTAGGGAAGGAAAAAGAAGATTTGACAGGAAAATAAAGTTTAATTGAAAAAGCTGACACCCCACACCCATGCTTTCTTCATCTGGTGTGTATTGAGTGAGTACTTGCTGTATGTCAAGATCTGTCCAAGTTGCTGGGCATATCTTGTGGTTGTGATTGGAAAACAACAGTCATGGGAATTACATCCGGTGGTCACTTATGATACACTTATTGTTTATCTGCCTCTGATCACTTGACCAGTTTTGAAAATTTGGCTTCTCCCTCATTCCTGAAACCCATCCCCACCTACTGCCCCATTCAGATAAGTAAATTTCTGCCCCAATCTGTCGCTTTGTGTCTCTCTTCTGTTTACCCACTTATTCCTGGCCACCTGCATTATCTCCGCACTGCCTCTGCATTCTTACCACTCTAACTGGAGCATTCTAACTGAGGTCCTGCTAGCTGACCAACTGACCTCTCTGGTACAGACTACCTCCTCGCCATCTCCCTGCCTGGAGCCATGTATGTGTCCACTTTCAAATTCCCAGTCACTATGCCTGGACCACCTCACTATCTCTTCACATTGAACCCTTCCTTTGCTGACTACCTACCCAAACTGTAGTCAACTTTTGCTGTTGATCCAGGTGGTTTTGTAGAGTCAGCTTTAGGGTCAGGCAGTCCTCGGTTAAATCTTACTTCCTAGATTTTCAGCCACGTGACCTTAGGAAATAGAATTATTTCTCTGAACCCTAGTTTTCTCACCTAAAGTGGTAATAATAATGCCATTCCAGATCACAAGGAATTAAATGTGAGGGTGTATTTTAAGCTCCTAGTGCAAAGCCTGGCACATAGCAGGTGTGCAATCAATGAGAGGCATTTTTATTCATCTGGGGCGTCTTTGCCTTCTAGACTGTAATTTTCTTTTAGCACCTACATCCATACCTGTTTCCAAAACTTCCGTTCTGATCTTTGAGCAGGGAAGGGGGCCGAGTTCTGAGTCCTGGCCCCATGTACACTCTGCAAAAGTGGCACCTCTACAACTTTTAAAAGGTGATATGTGACTAGACCACTGTCAAGGCTAAGATGAAAAGACATGAGGCGTAGCAGTATGCAAACAAAACCTTGAGACAGTGTCCCTCACCAACCAACAGAGCAGGTCCTGTTCTCCCCTGTCCCCACCCCATCCATGTACCCAGGCTTGTTTCCAATGATGTCAGAGCCAGTTTGATCCCTGCCACCACTCTGCCATGAAATAGAGCTTGGCTGACTGAAAATATGCCATTATCGTGATAGGCTCATGGATTCTAAATAAGGTTTGTTTTTTAAAGGCAAATTTCCTGTCATTCATTTAATTGCCCTATAATTTGCCAATAAAAACAAGGCTGACATTTCCAAGAATGGATAGTAACAGAGGTAATTTTCTGCCTACTTTTTCTCCTTTCTCTTAGTCTAAACATCTCCTCTGCATTGCCTACTCGATGAAGTCCATACTTCGTAGCCTGGGGCACAGGGTCCTACGAGATCAGATGCATGCTGCTTACCTCAGTAGCCTCATCTCACACCACCCCTCCAGCCTGAAGCTCTTTGCTGCCATCATTGTACAATTTTTGCAGTTCTGGAACTCTTGTCTATTTGTATATGCTGTTCTCTTTGACTCCAACCTTTCCCTCAATTCTTTGCCTGGAAAACTTCCAGTCAAACTTGTCATTTCCTCTAGGAATCATCCCCTCCCCTTCCCAGCCTTGGCTAGGTGCACTTTCGTGCTCAAAACATTTGTAGATTTGGTGGCAAAGCACTTATCAGGCTATATCATAATGAAGCATTGCTTAATGGTCAGTCTCCCCTAGACCTTTGCTACTCAAAGTGTTGGAAATGCAGAGTTTCTAGGTCTGTCTCAGAATGACCAAATCAGAATTTTCATTTTAACAAGATCTCCAGGTGATTCCTAAGTCCACTGAAGTGTGAAAAGGCTTCCCTAATTTCAGGTAGACTTGTGAGGAGCCTCAGGAGGAGAAATTGTCTTTCATCTCTGAATCCCTAGTACCTGCCGTGTTACCTGGCGCATCATAGGGGCTGTTTGGCACTATGCCTGTGCCTGAACCCCACCTGGCCCCCTGATTTGGTTTTGTATCCCTGTTGAGAGAGGATTTGAGCACAACTCTGTTTTCAAGAGAGGCCTTTGTAGGACTCCTGCCATAAACAATGTTTTATGGGGCCCATGTGACAATGTAGAGCCCCAAATCAGAGAGAAGGACATTCTGCACATCTCTCCGATGAGATCCAGCACTGCTGGAGAGAGGAGCCCCAGGAGCCTTGGAGGTCACATTCCAGGTCCAGGGCTCGGAGTTCTCATCTTGGGTGTCATGGTGAAACTTCCTCGGGTGAAGCTTTCTGAGAAGCGGCCGAGCTTAATGGGGAGTCTGTTACAAGCACCTGGAGTGGGATGGAGTCACTCCTTAGGAACTCCAAATAACCCTTTTGGAATAACTGCAGGAGTCGAAGGTCCTGAATAAGCAAATAGAAGCAAGATAGCATGGTAGGCAGGACAATGGCCCCCCAGATGTGTCCACATCCTGAAATCTCCAGAATCTGTGAATATTACCTGATATGGCAAAAGGCACTGGCAAGTGTTAAGTGAAGGATCTTGAGATGGGGAGATTATCCTGCGTCATCCAGGTGGCCTTGACGGGATCACAGTGGTCCTTATAAGAAGGATGCAAGAGGAATCAAAGTTGGAGGAGTAAGAGAAATGACAGCAGAGCAGAGGTTGGAATGATGTAAGAAAGGCCATGAGCTAAGGGATGAGGACGGCCTCTAGAAACTGGGGAAAGCAAGGAAACAGGTTCTCCTGTAGAGCTTCCTGTAGAAACCAACCCTGCTGGCACCTTGATTTTAGCCCAGTGAGACCTGTGTTTCAGACTTCTATCCCATAGAACTGTAAGGAGAATGTATGTTGTTTTAAGCCTCAAGATTTGTGGTAATTTGTTGCAGTAGCATTGGAAAACTGGTACAAGTAGGAAAGCTGAGTTATTCATATTAATGTGAATTTCTCTGTTTACTCAAGCTGGGGCGTCTAGTAGTATCCGGGATGCTCAAGCTAAACTCCTGCAGTCCTGGACTGCCAGAAACTGGTTATATTTCCAGCTGATTGGCTCTTGGAAAGCTCTAGAAAGAAACCTACTCCCTTAGGGCGGGGGTTTGGGGAGGAGCAAAGGGTTGATTCTCTCTCAACTTCAAAAGATTCAGCATTTTTCAAGCAAATTTACTACTCCATAGAAGAATGCTCTCCCAAAGGCATCTTCCTAGCCTAAAACCCCAAGTAGTTCTTGAGAGCCCAAACTTCCTGAGAACAACAATGAACTTGTCATCCTGCATTGATAAATCGACTACTGGGAACTCTGGAGGCTTGTTGGGGAAAGCCAGTCATCATAACCATGGAGTGAAAATCCCTGGGACCATCAATGCAGAAAACCAGTAGCTTCTATTAATAAATCAATCCCTTCCCAGAAGAACTTTAAAAAATTTTATTACTGTTGGTTTATGGGGAAAGCTTAAAGAAAAAAAAGGGGGAGGGGACAATTTCAGATCTGTCTGGACCATGAAATCCGCCTGACATTATGATTCTTATGGACCATTTGAGCTCTCCTCTTTGAAAGATCTCATTAAGAGTGGAGCTCTCAGCAGCTTTGAGTTTCACATGGCATGAGCCTCCCTTTGGAGAGCTAACAATGGTTTAGATGCCGGAGAATCCCAAATGCTGAACAGTTTCCTTGGTGTCCACAGCTAAAGCTACTTTCTCAAGATCTCTGCAAATCGCATTACTTTAGCTACGGGTAACTGATTCTGAGCCCCCTTAGAGGCAATGTCTCTGGAATTTCCAACCCTACATCCAAGTGGCAGTGACTGCACAATTTTGCTTCCAAAGGGGAATGCCCATCTCACCTGCTCAGAGTGGCATTCTCAGTCCAAGGGCAGCAGGGAGGGGAGGGGAGATGGGCTGTCTGTCAGGGTCCCAGGCAGTCACAGAGAGGGGCCTGAGCCACAAATCCAGGAGGAATGACAGCTTAATTCCCAGTCCCCCACCGGGAAGCTGAGGCAGGGGTTAATTAATTTCCTCTCCAGTGGTTCCCTGGGAGAGTTTGCATTGGTTCCTAGCTGTATGGACCCACAACACTCCCTGCAGGAGACCTGGTGAAGAAGGCAAAATGAGCTTGTTTGCTCACTGGTATCTTTTGTTTCTCCATCTCTCAAGGTGAGTCAGGTAACTAACTCACTGACTCTATGTAGAAGGTGCAGCAGGCAGTGCAGTCTTCAGGGAAAATAGACTAGGTTTGTCTCTGGCTTCTTAAAGTAACCCTTTTAGGGCCCCTTCCTCTTGTATACATCTTCCTACCCCTCTCAGATCTATGCCCTACCAAATTAATCCAGTTGAGACAGGTAATATATGAAGATGTGTAATTGCCAATTATATTTATTTAATAAACATATAAATGTCTACTCTGCTGGAAACTGGAAAGAACAGATTAATAAGGGAAATAACATTTAATGAGCATCTACTGTGTGCCACATGGTGTGCTCATTTATACTCACAACTCCATGAAATGGATTCCTGGCCCCATTTTTAGATGAAAAAAGTGAGACTCAGCAAAGTTAAATAATTTACCCAGCATGATAAAACTAGTAAGTTATGGACAAAGCAAGAATTTGAACCTACTGTGCCTGACTCCAAGCCTGGGCTTTTTCTGTCCTAGTTATGAGCTAGAAATCTGGAATGAAAAACAGATCAAAAAAACCTACATTCAAATCTTGGCTTTGCTATTTAGTAATTAGATGACTTTGGCCCAGTTACTTAAATTCTTTAAACCTTAGTGTTTTCATCTTTAACATAGGATGATAAAAATAAAATCTATTTCATAGGATTAATGAGGATTAAATGACATAATGTTTATGTGTTGTTTAGTAGAGTACTTGGTACATAATAATAAGTTCTCAAAAAGTATTAATGATACCTGATTATTTTTTTCATGCTGTTCTCAAGAGGCTTATCTTCTAATGGCAAGTCCTTCACCAGTATACTTCCTCTCTTCTAAAATTAATATTTGTGAATTGACTTTTGAAGATTGTTTCTCCAGTAACAAAAAGCTCAGATTAAGTGATCGTGAGTTACTCAAGGTCATAATGTTGGCCTCATCAATCTATATTCATGTTTTCTAGACTACTTTTTCTTGGGACAGATTTTTAGATCTCTCACTTCCACTCATGAAAATATTCATTATTGCTTTTAGTTTGTAAAGTATCATTGATGATCTCCTTAGGAGTTGTCCAGTTTTTTATAATCGTTGTTTTAGCTGACATAAAAATACCTCAAAGGATTTTTGTAGAATCACAACTTCAAGATCCTGACTCACTTTTTCCTAGAAGGTCTTGAGTTCATAAGTGGTGCCTTCTCTTACCAGAGTGGTTGACGGCTACTAAATCCTCACCAAGAATAAGCACAGTTTATGAGGAGGTGAGTGCCTGACCAGAAGAGAGGCAACTGCACAGCCAGCCGCAGGGCATTCTGGGAGTATCTGGTGAAACCAAGAGAGCACATGTGACTAGGTAATCCCATTCTTCAGTCAGTATTTCAGAAAAATTCTCACACAGGTTCATCCAGGGCCACCTATGAGAATGTTCACTGTGGCCTCCTTGAGAAAATAAAGAGTTGTATTGACAGATAAAGCATTGTGGTGAATGTCCCCTAAGGATTACTAAGCGGCAGGTAGAGGTAATGGATTCAACTTAATTTCAGGAATGTGGACAGATCATAAAAAGTCTGGGATGGAAAAAGAGTGAGGTCTCTAGCACAAAACCAGTTAGGTAAATTAAAATCATCTACGCACAAGACAACATGACTTATTTTGGGAGGGTATGCACGTATTTATGGATACTGTCCAAACATATTAAAGGGATCTTGCATTGACCAATGAAGATCATGTGCTATGCCAGAGAGGCAGGATGAACTCAGCTTTCTACAGCTTGAATCCAACCAAAACAAACTAAATACAAGAGAGATGCAGGTCAGTTGCACTAGGCCCATAGAGAAAAGCATTAATTATCCTACTTTGAAAAGAAGAAACAAAGCTTCATGGAAGCCATGGCATTCTAGCTGCTCAAGAGCAGGATTTACATGGGCCAAGGGGGAAAAGGCTATTGAAGGCAGAAGCATAAGCAAAGGCTCTGAAAGAAGAGGATCAATTCAGAAAAGGATCCAATGTGCACATCAGAGGAGAGTTGGAATGGAGATGCTGAGAAGGTCAAGGAGACGGATGAAAACTGGAGGGGAAGGCCTTGAAGGCCACACTAAAGACTGCATTTTGAATACATTGGTCAGCCAGGGAATGTTTTAAATTTGGGAAGACATATGTATTTAAGAAAGATATTCTGAGAGCCAAGTTAAAGGTAGATGAGGAGAGTACAGACTAGAGTGGGTAGAGCAGGAATCATTTATATCACAATCATGTGGACATCTGTTATAAATGCAGACTCCTAGACCCTATTTCAGTTCAGCGTACCAGAAAGTATTTAGGTAGAGCCCTGGAATCTATATCTTTTAAAACTAGCTCCTAGGTGACTCTTAGCTCATTGGGGATTAAGAACTATGTCATTTTCAACCATGGCAACATACAAGAATCAGTTGGGGAGATTTTAAAATTCTTGATACCCAGGCTCTTCATCAGTCCAATTAAAATGAAATCTCTCAGGTGGGGTCTGGGCATCAGTATATTTTAAAGCTCCATAAGCAATTCTGATGTGCAGCCCAGGCTGAGAACCACTGCACTCCAACAAGCCTTCTTTAGAAAACTCAGGAGCCAGCAAGACTTCCCCTTATTCCATCTTCATTTAATCTCCAGCTAATTTGATTCTCTACCTAATTGGATCAAAGCCTCAGGCTCTAAATCACTTATATTAAAAATATAAATTACCGAGCCTTTTATTTCAAGAACCCCAAGGCACACGGTATAGTGCTTTTCCATCCCTGGCTCTGGGCAGTTGACATTTGATTATCATAAAAGGACTAAAGCTGGAATTAAATAAAAGTAGCAAGATCCCTGCTCTGGTTTGGTCTGATGAAAAGCAACAATGCCAGGTAGTAGAACATGCCACATACTTTGTATATTAAGTACACCTTGAAATCATAAACATTTAAAACTCAAACATATACAGATATGATACGCCTATATCAATTAAGGTGACAGGAATGAGTTTGAAATAAAGAAAGCAACAGACTAGATTTGCAACCTTGAGCAGCTCTAAGACATAAATTATGCCTTGGGATTCTATTATTTATTAGTCAGGTGCCTGGCTGGAGTTTCCTGCTGTATGCTCCCTGGCTTCCTACTAAAATATCTGCGGAGACCCAGAAAAACAAGGAAACTTGAAAACTAAAACCACCCAAAACAAAGACTGTCAACTCAGTGCCAGAATCTGGGAAGATTTTCCATTAAATGCAAGGAAATATAATGTATTTTTAAGAACTCTACTGATATCCCCTAATGAAATGCAGCTAATCCTTTAATGTAAAAATAAATATCTATCCAACGAGGTTCTAAAATTAATACTGGATGCTGAAACTGATAAACAAGATAGTTTGTTTAGAGATGAGAAATATTTAGGATGTTAATAAAGAAAAATAGAAAACACAGTAGAGAAACATACAAAAATAATTGAATAATTGGAAACAGAAGGTTCTTGAATAAGAATATTCTGTATTGCTACTAGAAGTAATCTGTGAATTCAGTGACTTCTCTATTAAAGTCCCAGTGGGGTTTTGTTTTGTTTTTTGTCTTATTTTGCTTTAGAACCTGGCAAAATGATTTTAAGATGTATTTGAAAGAATCATCAAAGAGGAAGTGCCAAGAAAATACGGACAAGAAAGACTTTCCCTATCAGGTTTTTAAATTTATCTAAAAACTACAGTAATCAAAAAAAAGGAATAACACAGGAATAGATCCAATAGAATGGAGAGTATGTAAATATGAAATTTAACATGTGATCAAATGAGGCATTTTAAGTTATCAGAGAAAAAGATTGAGCTGGCTCTCTGGGAAAAAAACATTGAGCTCTCCCTCCATTTTTATCCTAAGTATTGATAGAATTCTAGTCAAATCAAGGATTTTAAATGTTTAAAAATGAGGAAATATCTTTTAAGCATATTATGAAATCCAAAAATCAAAAAGTAAAGACTAATAAACTTGATTATCTGTAAGTCTTAAATTTCTGTGTGGAATAAAGGAGCAGAAGGAGAACGAAGAGAAAATCCTGTCATAAAGCAGTATATGTGAGCTTCAGATAAGGCAGCACTCTTTGGAGAGTTAAAGCTATTTGGCTGAAACCCCCACGCCAGATTCTGAGACCCTCCACTTCCTCACCAAGATTTCTGCACACACCTTGGGCTCACATTCTCATGGCCACTACTCACCTTTCTTGAAGAATCCTTGATCTAAATCTACACACATCTCCCTCTCTTTTTCATGACAACTTGGTTACTTTTCTTTGATTTCCTTGAAATTTCAGACACAATATTTACATATTTAACAAAAATTATTGAATGTCTAGAGTGAGGAAAGATATACTAATGACAGCAAATTGAATATTGGATAGTCTTGTCCTAAAATCTCCTTCGTACCCTCCACTGCTTTGAATAAATAATTAACAATATTTTTTGCAGGCTTCAGCCCGCTGCTATGCCATCTAGCCCCTTTTCGCACAGTATTTCTTTTCACCGCCTATATCCTCACTTCTCTGCTTTTTCTAAATTCTGCAATTTCCCTTTTATTGTTAAATGTAAAATGCATTAGAAAAATGCTTAATAAATAGCAAACACCTAGGTCAAGAAAGACAACATCATTGACACCCTAGGACCCTTGTCAAAAGAAAACCACTAGCACACACACAAAAGCATTCCATCTTCTAGAAACAACCAGTATTCTAATTATTAATCATGTCCTTAATTTTTTAAATAATTAGTAATCATGCCCTTGTTTTTCTTTATAGATTTACTACCTGAGCATACATCCCCAAACCATATAATTTAACTTCTTTTTGACCTTTGTATACAAGGAATAACACTGGCTATGTTCTTTGTGTGTTGTTTTTCTTACCCAACACGTTGGTATGATTTATCCATGCTGGAGCACGTAGCTTTAATGCATTTGTGTTCACAGCTGTATAGTTTTCCATACCACAATTTATCTATTCTATGTTAATGGCTATTGGAGTTCTTTCCAGTTTGAGGAAATTATAAGCAAGGCTTCAATGAGCATTACTGTGTGTGTATATACATATATGTATATATCTTGATATAAAAAAAGCATTCAGTTTTCTGGGAATATATATATATTGGGTTGCAAAAACCTCCCACTTTTCTCTCTTTTTTATTATCTGTTTTTAAACATTTGCCAGCACTCCACTGTGTTTGGCTGTCTCTGTGTTTCATTGTTTTCACATAAACTGCACAGTTACATTTATAATCTAAATGATTTCTTAAGGTATTCTTTCAAGCAAAATTAGTTTCCCACTTAAAATACTGTCATGGCAGGTGTTAAAATGATAAAAAATTTTATCCTATTATACACGGTTAAGAAGCAAATGGTGAGTTTTTTAAAATGTAATTCATATGAGAGATAGTTAATATCCCTAGTATACAAAAAGTCATAAAACCATAAGGAAAAGTTGAGACAGTTTTTAAATGGGCAAAAAAGATGAACAGGCAATTTATAAAATAAAAAATACCAAAGATCAATAAACATATGATGTCTGTTTAATACCATTAATTAAACAAATGCAAGTAAATATAATTTGATATAAACGTTCATCTATAAGATCAATGGTATGGAGAAGCTTGACCAACCTGTATGCTGATGAGAGCGTGAGAAAAGGAGACTCTTTTTTTTTTTTTTTTTTTTTTTTTTTTTATTATTTTATTTTATTTTTTTTGGGGGTACACCAGGTTCAATCAATTGTTTTTTTTACACATATCCCCATATTCCCTCCCTTCCTTGACGCCCCCCCCTCGATTCCCCCCCACCCTCCCTGCCCCAGTCCTCTAAGGCATCTTCCATCCTCGAGTTGGACTCCCTTTGTTATACAACAACTTCCCACTGACTATTTTACAGTTGGTAGTATATATATGTCTGTACTACTCTCCCGCTTCTTCTCAGTTTCCCCTTCACCCCCCGCCCCCTCCCATACCTCGAGTTCTCCAGTCCATTCTCTGTATCTGCTTCCCTGTTCTTGTCACTGAGTTCATCAGTACCATTTTTATATTCCGTATATGTGAGTTAGCATACAATATTTGTCTTTCTCTTTCTGACTTACTTCACTCTGTATGACAGATTGTAGTTCTATCCACCTCATTACATATAGCTCCATCTCATCCCTTTTTATAGCTGAGTAATATTCCATTGTATATATATGCCACATCTTCTGTATCCATTCATTTGTTGATGGGCATTTAGGTTGCTTCCATGTCCTGGCTATTGTAAAGAGTGCTGCAATAAACATGATGGTACAAGTTTCTTTTGGGATTATGGTTTTCTTTGGGTATATGCCCAGGAGTGGGATGACTGGATCATATGGTAGTTCTATTTGTAGTTTTTTAAGGAACCTCCAAATTGTTTTCCATAGTGGCTGTACCAACTTACAGTCCCACCAACAGTGCAGGAGAGTTCCAAAAGGAGACTCTTGTAAACAGTTAATGGGAATATAAATTTGTTTGAACTGGCTGGAAACTATTTGACATCATGCATCAAAAGATAAAACCATGTCCATACTCTTTGAATCTAAAACTCACCTTCTTAAAGTTCACCTTAAGGAGATAATTGCCTAGATACAAAAAGACAGACACAGAAGACTCTTCATTGCAGCATTATTAATAGTAATGAAGAGAAGTGACACACCTGGGACCCCCCAGGCTGGTGGATGGCTCCGCAGGACTACACTTGTGTTGTCTAAGAGTAGATTTCAAAATGATGCCCAGCAGCTGGATTTTTTGTTTGCACAACACATGTAGTTAATTTTTTTAATGTGAGCTTATTGCCTTCATTTAAAATTTAGTAGATTTCACTTTAAGTATTGTTTCAGAACTTCTCTAGAAAAATCAGATTCGGCAACTCTTAGCCACCCCTATCTCCACATGATAACAATCAGCTGAAACTGAAGATGGTCTCTTCTGTAGTTTGCCATTTTCTTGTACCAGTCCTGGTCCACTCATGTATGTTACATGCCTAGTACCTGTGCTGTTTTAGCTTAGGCTAATAATTCATTACATCTTGCCAAGGGCATTGAGCTGCCAAAGATTTGATCCTCTGCCTCTTTTAACTAACTTCTTTTTCCTAATTATAAAAGTAAGGCATACTCACTGTAGAAAAGTTAGAAGTGCAGAAATGCATAATAAAACGAATGTCAGTGATATGATCCCTCCTAAAAATAACTCTGGTGCAATTTGTGTATATATTCTTTTTTTTTTTAAAGAACTCTTATTGAGATATAGTTAACATACAATAAACTGCATATATTTAGATTGTACAATTTGGTATTTTTTTCCTTATTAGTAATGTATATATGGCAATCCCAATCTCCCAATTCATTCCCTTCCCCCTAACCCTCCCTGCTTTCCCCACTTGGTGTCCATACGTTTGTTCTCTACATCTGTGTCTCTATTTCTGCCTTGCAAACCAATTGATTTGTACCATTTTTCTGTATTCCGCATATGTGTGTTAATATACAATATTTGTTTTCTCTTTCTGACTCACTTCGCTCCGTATGACAATCTCTAGGTCCATCCATGTCTCTACAATTTGTGTATAAATTCTTTTAATTCTTTCATCCATGCATATATATCTTATATAAAGTTGAAATCATGTGTTGTATTCTGCTATTTTCCAGTCTTGCGTGTCCAAGGCATTACAACATAAACAGTATTCCATCATTTTTGATAACCGCATAATATTCCATGGTATGGATGTACCATAGCTATTCTTCTAAAATTGGACATTTAATTAGATTCTTTGTGTTTTTGGGGGGGGGGGTCTTTTGTTTTATTCTTGTTTTTATTGTAATATATAATGCTGGAGTGAAGATCTTTTACTATAGTGTAGTACATTTTTGAGATATCTGTATGAGAGATTCTCAGAAATGGAACTTCTGGATCAAAGCGTGTGAGCATTTTTTAAGGTCCTTGATATAGAGATGGTTGCCAAATTGCTTTCCTAAGGGTTAGTTGGATCAATTTATATTCTCACAACAGTGAAAGGGTCCCTTCTTAAATTTATATGTTTTCCCCCAAGGTACAGATACTCTGTGGCCATGTCTACCGTGAACGTGTCTAAAGTCAGTTTAATTCTATTGATTGGGGTCATTATCCATATCAGTTAACACCTAAATAAACTTTGTCAATCAGGGTCTTGCCAGACTCTAGAATGAACACAGGCAGAATTGATTCAAAGAGACCAATATGGGCTTCCCTGGTGGTGCAGTGCTTAAGAATCCTCCTGCCAATGCAGGGGACACGGGTTTGATCCCTGGGCCAGGAAAATCCCACATGCCTCGGAGCAGCTAAGCCCGTACACCACAGCTACTGAGCTTGCACTCTACAGCCTGAGAGCCACAACTACTGAGCCCACGCACTGCAACTATGGAAGCCTGCATGCCTGGAGCCTGTGCTCCACAACAAGAGAAGCCGCCACAATGAAGAGCCTGCGCACCACAATGAAGAGTAGCCCCCGCTCACCACAACTAGAGAAAGTCCATGTGCAGCAACAAAGCCAATAAAATAAATAAATAAATAAATAATAAAAATAAATCTTAAAAAAAAAATTCAGGCAACAGTTAATTTCCCAATAAGATCTATGGGATACAAACTGTTTAGATAGATAGATGATAGATAGATAGATAGATAGATAGATAGATAGATAGATAGATGATAGATAGATAGATGATAGATAGATACATAGATAGATATAAAAATATAAAAGAGATATATATGTAAAAGATATATATATATATATATCTTTTAAAAAACAAAAACAACTCCCCCTCAAAAAAAAAACCAAAGAGACCAATATTATTTCTAAGGTCAGGTCTGCACTTGCCCGTGAACGTAAAAGGTGAAAAATGAAAAGGTACCAGAAACAGTAACCGTGACCTTCCTGTCCTTTCCTATAAATTCTCACTGTATGAAGACCAGAGGGCCATCTCCCAAGGCACACATTTGCTGAGGACTTTCCTGCCACTTAACTGCATCAACAAGAGTGAAAGGAGTTACAAAACGCTCCATTCTCAAAGACGGTTCCCTCCAGATGTGTCAGCCCCAGGTACCAAGCCCCTGTGCACCAGATGTGATCCCTGGGAGCTGAGGTGGGGGAGAGCTTGGAGCACACAGCTGCAGATGATGAGGTCATCAGCACAGTTTGGGGAATGGATGAGTTCACTGGGGAAAGGGAAAAAAAAAAAAAACATGTCACTTTTCTTTTTTCTTGTTTGAAGTCACTAAGCTTCAGGGTTCAGGAGGGAATTGTTGCTCTGACTTTATTCTCTAGGAGGCGGGTGGCTGCCTGCCAGAGGCAGCTGCACATGGGGTCATTTGCATTGCATGCAGTCTCTGGTTTTAAAGGGAAGCTCTTCCTTTCCTTAGATCATCTGCTTCTTTAGAGTCAGGGCCACTGCCTCACACAGATTGTATTCGCCCTTTAATCTTTTTCCCCACCCCTCCCTCTCCCTGACTTACTCTGCGCAGTTTAACAAGCTTCCCAGACAGGTCCAGCAGACTCATCCTGATAGCTTTGAAAGCCAGCTGGCAGACAAAGGAGGAATTATTTCATACACTCATGGCTGGGTGCAGGAGAGAGGCACTTTGGGGAACACACTGGGGTCCCCTTGTATCTCTCTCTCTCTCTCTCTCTCTCTCTCTCTCTCTTGCACTCCACCCCGAGGTGCTAACACTTACTTAGTAGCCGGACCTTAGCTGGATCTGACCTCCTGAAGCACAGTTAAGATTGCTGAACTTTCAGCTGGCTCTGACAAACCTGATGGGGCCCTGAGGGAGCAGTTTCCCAGAAGGAGGAGCAAATTCTCTTTTGTGTATGGGCACATTCTTGAAGTTTCACCAAGGTGATGTCGGGGCGAAAAGGGATGAGGAGCTGGTTCTCCAATGTGGAGAAACTTGCTTGCAGCTCAGTGAGGCACCTCTTTTCTTTGGGATGGTGCAGGGAAAAGAAAGCAGAAAGAAGCGAGACAGAAGATAGCCTAGGCAGGGGACAGGGACACATGGCCTTTTTTTCTGCAGAGAAGAGCTCATTTCTAGCCAGGCAATTGCTTATTAACTGACAAGAATGTTTCAGGTGTCATTTTATTTTCTCTCTCTCCAGTTAGAGATGATTTCAGCCATTACTTTAGAAATGATACCAAATGGAGAGTAAGTGGTCCATTTCGACTTCATCTTTAAAACTCAGGCTGGATGGAGGCCATGTACCAGGAACCAATAAAAAGAGCAGAGAGGTGTGATCGTCACTGTTGAGCACCTATGTCGCTGCCGTGTCATTAAGCCCCCAAATGCCCCTCCTATCCTCAGAGAATCTAGCAATCAATAAAGCAGAGAGCAACTTGGTACTATCAGATGCACTTTGCTTCTTCCCAGTGGCATTTGGGAAGTCTTGATTCTTATGATTAATGTCACTATGAAGCATCTTGAAGATGTTTTAAATTTTTAATCATTTAGTGTGAGAGCACTTCTAATTATCTGGAATCTAAATAACCAGTATCCTCAATATTTTCTCCAACAATTCACGTTGAGAATAAACAGGCAAAAAAAGGGAAAAAAGTAACATCAGACATTTAAAAAATACAGCATGTTTCAAGGGCTATCACAGTCTCCCAAGCATTCTGATATCTAGTTTTCATAGTGATGATACTGAGATGCTTCAAGGAAGACAGAAAAGTATCTTTATTTACCTGCCATTTATACTAGACTGGTTAATACTCCCACACACCTTGTTTTGTTTAATCTTCCTAATAACCTGACAATACATTTTATCCCCATTTTACAGACTAGCCTCTGACTCCACACATTTCAAACCTAGTTTCTCCGCTGCCATTAACCACGTGTTTTCAGTGCCAAGCACCATGGGACACTTTCACATGGAGAGTTATCTTCTGGCCCTGCCTCTTTGTGTCACGTTGCCAGGCAGGTCAGCACAGACGGGCTGAAGGCATATACCTGGAAGCCATTCCTATACCAAGATGGACAGCAATAAAGTAGCCATACATGGAAGTGACTTTGATCTTCATAAATCTGTCTCACTAAGCCCAAACTAAGTGAATCTCCAACTCAACTGCTTTGGATCAGTCCAACTCCCTGAAACAGGGGAAATATAACAGAAGTTGAAACGGAGACAGCAGTCAACTCATTGGGTTCTAAATACCTTATTTTTGCAACAAACATGTGAACACATTGCTAGGATCCCTCTCAGGGCCTCAAAAGGGGCGCAGAAGCTTAAGCTTTATTAGCTTCATGGTAAATTGGCCTCTGCCCAGGGATCCTGCCATTGTCCACAGCTTTTGGCATTGACTTCAGAGCTTACTTCATGCCTGTCTGAATAGTTTCGCTGGTAGCTTTATGGGTTGATTGGACTTTGGGAAACAACCAAAGTCTTTTGGACTCAAGTGCCATGGAGTTCAGGTAATTGGTCAGGCTGTGGAGTCCTGTTTTAAAGGCAGAGGCTTTATTCTGTAGCTCATTAACTATATCTGAGAAGAATTCTCTGATCAGGGTGTTGGCCCCGCAAACCGCAAAATACAGCTCCAGATCACTCCAAGATCATTCAACAAAGAACTCGCATCTCCCAAGACCCAAAGCCCAGCCTGTGACCCAGCCAGTTGTCTTGTTCCTTCAAGTGCACAGAGAGCAGAACCCAAGCCTGGGGTGCCCCCTTGGCTGCACACGCCAGACACGGGGGATTTGCTTATCCTTACAGCTAACAGCTCTCAGGAGCTGTCTTTGGGGAAGGGTTTTGTTTTGCCCAAACTTCATCCCATGGCTTTAATCCCACTGCATTTGTCATCTTCAGCCTCACTGAATACAGAGAAAGAGAGGCTTCAACCAGCTTGCCAGAGAGGTAAATAGGTTTAAACTTCACCACAGATGGCCTCATCTCTCAGTGCCAGATTTTCATCAACAACTGGTGTAGCTAGTGACATGGCAAAGAACCACGGCTAAGCCTGGCTCTTGTCCATGTCTCTGATAACAGAGACCACTCGAGGGGATGGAGGGGATAGAAAGGGCCTGACAGTTTAGGGTGGAGGAAGAAAAAGGGAAGTGAGGGATTGAGGGGTGAAAAGAGCGATCATGTTAGAAGCTGGGAGAAGTATCGTAACAGAAAATGAATGGAAACTTAAGAATATTTTGTCTGGTTTATTTACTTGTTTATTGACTGCCACGTTCCACAAAGGACTGATTTCCCTCTTTTCTTTTGAATTAGGGCCAGACCAAGCTGAAAACTGTCCTTTTCATTCTCTTCTTCGGATTTATAGGGAGGGGAAAATTAACAATTAAAAATTGTTTGTTATTTTAAAACTTCATTCTTTCTCTCTCCCTATGTCATCAGCCTCTACTTTCCCACTATTCTCAATTTCTTTTCCTCAAAAACAGGGCAGTTACAGCAAGTATGCATTTGCCAGTGCTGTACGGCCACACTTCAGCAGTTAACTAGAATGAGGAGAAAAAGAGAGAATCACAAAAAAAAAAAAAAAAGAAAAGGAAAGGAAAGGAAAGGAAAAACATGACTTGACCTGTAATCTTTGGAAAGTTGTCAGAATCCTTTGTTAGCAAACCAGCTCCACTCCACGGTGTGTGTGTGCACAGGTGTGTGTGTGTGCACTGCACATCTCTAAGCATGGGTCAGCACAGAACACTCAGCTCTTCATGAATTGCTGGGATATATGAGGCAGAAGAAGTGCTACTAGCAGCAGTCATGGTCCACCCGATTATCAAAGAACTGCTCTCCTGATCAGGTTTTGTGCTAAACATGCCAGAAGAAGAAAGGAAGGGCCGATGGCTGCTTGCTTGGCATTTCTTTGTAGTTCGGGCCTTTTCTTCCCCTGAGGTGGTTGTTGTTGTTCACCGGGGTTGTGTGAAACCCCTTCTGTGCAGAAACTGGAGTTTCCGCTTTGAAGCCAGAGTGTCTTTGTTCTTCACCTGAGTTGGTGCCATTTTCGACAGGAGCGTTTGTATTGAAGTCTGGTCAGTGCCTGCCACCCAGAATTCAGGGAGGCTGTTTGCCAGGGGGGAAAACATAGGGAGAGTGGGGCCAGAGGGGACAGTTGTAGGTTGGGGAAGGAGAGGTAGGGAGGAGTTGTCTGTATATAAAAATGCAGAATAAGACACTGTAAAAGTTGGCTTGGATTTGGGGGGGTCAGAGTTCACAGTTCTCCTCTGGGATTTGAATGTTCCAAAACAGAGTGTTCTGGGACAGAGAAGAAGAGTGGGGGAAAGGCAAGTGGGATGTATTGCTGGATTACAGAAAAAGACAAGGGAGGGTAGGGTAGAGATTTATGTAATATAATAGAATCCCTTGGTAACTGGCATTGAGACCAGGAATGGGTTTTGTAGGTACTAACATAGAAAGCAAGTTTCAGGGTTTCCCCAAAACACTTCTTCCAGTTTCACTTTTTGAAATTAATACTCAAAAGTTTATTTTGGAAAGCAACTCAAATGTGTTAAATACTGAACCTCCACTGCACTGGAGTGAAGTGGATTTCCATTTACCCAGAGTTAGATTTCAAGATCGGCAAATATTGCTTATTAGCAAAATTGGCTTGAGGGACTTCCCTGGTGGTCCAGTGGGTAAGATTCCGTGCTCCCAATGCTGGGGCCTGGTTGGGGAACTAGATCCCACATACCGCAACTAAGAGTCTGCATGCCACAACTAAGAGTCCGCATGCCACAACTAAGAGTCTGCATGCTGCATCAAAGATCCTGTGTGCCACAATGAAGAGCCGGCACAGCCTAAATAAATAAATAAAATACTAAATAAATAAATAGCTTGAATTTCCTTTAATCTGCTGTTAATTATACATATCCCTGAATAATAATTCTTATCCACACTAAAGTTGGAGAACCACTGACCTAAAGGGAGAAAGAAAGAAACAAAAAGACTAGGTTAGCCTGTCAGTTTTCCTTTCACAGCACCATCAAGTCCAGCTGTGATGGGGGCAAGAGTGGAGATCTTTCTAGGGCTTGGCGATGGCGTTTACTCCTACCCCTTTCATTGTGGAGTCCCCATTACCTTGATGCATGTTGTGATTCTTTTGTTGTGACAATTAAGCTAGATAATGTAGTTCCTTCTTATGTTAGGGAGTTGTCCCTAAAGCTGCATGTAAATTGGCTCCTAATTGAGCTCCACTGTATATCAAAGCATTAGCTCAGCCCTACCATTGATCAGCAGGTGAGCTCGGGCAAGTCATTTAAGATCTCTGCGATTCCATGTATCCATGATCTAGACGGTTTCTGAATCCCCTCCAGTGAGAACTGTCCATGCTGCTACAATTAAAACCGGATCTGTAGGCTGACGGCATCATACTGTGCGTTAAGAGTATGCCATATTGTAGGTCGCTGACAGGGTCACTCAAGTAGGGAGAGATCAACAGCATATGGGACAGCCAACTTCTCTGTGTTCTGGAGCCAGAAGTGGCCCCTCACACTCTGAGTGAACACCTGCCATCCTGCTCCTCGGGGCCCAGTGGGTACCAGGGTAAAATGGGCAAACACATTATCACTAACTGGAAAAAAGTACATCTCAGCTCAGACTCTGGGGCAGTGGCACTTCATCATTCATGTCTTTTTGAGATGACCTGTAGTGTGTACACATTAGCAGATCCCTAATGTGGAAACTTTTCAAATCAACATTATTTGAATATTTATTCAACATGTATGTATGGACAGAAACTTTTCCTAGTAACAAAAAAGTATGTTCAGAAACAGATTCACATTACGAATTTGCTCTCCTTGGCTGAATTAAACTCAATATAACAAAAGAAACTTCAACAAAAATATATTAGGAAGCAAATTCAGAGTTTGAAGCTAAAGGACTCAAAAATATTTTAAGTATGGATATAGTGGGGTCTTAAAAGCCAAAAATTATTGCTGACATCCTTTGAACTAGAAATGAAGATGCCCCAGAGGCATCTTACAGGGTAAATCATCAAACTGCATTGGCTGGAGAAGCACATACAGTAGCTGAGACAATAAAGCCATTTACAGTTGAATTGCTGAATACCTGCTGTATGAAAAGTCAGTAAAAAGAATTCAAGCACTGCCACGTTCGTTCCAACAATACAGTAACTTGTTGAATCCAAGATTCAGCTGGAAACCTGAGGACTTCGTCACCGTCTCTCCCGCAGAATTGTACTTTTACCTCTTAAATGGAAGAATCTACAAACAGCAATTTTGCTTGTATATGTCCAATATCAGCCCCAACTAATCAGGCATTCAAATAAAAGATTACAAGCACGAGTGGTGCTGAAATAGTGCTCCACATCTTTTTAAAAATCTGTTGATTCATTCTGGAACAACCATGTTGACCTCGTGATGTTGCAAAAATAATGGTGGGTAAAACTGCTGGTATCTTGGCACAAATCACAGCAGTGGCACCAAGCTATGCCAGTAGTTGCTGTGTTCTTTACCGAACCACACATTTAAAGTAAAACCAAACGCTTGCTTCACTTAAGATTATGCCTGACTGGGGACTTCCCTGGCGGTCCAGGGGTTAAGACTTCGCCTTCCAATGCAGAGGATGCGGGTTGGAGCCCTAGTCAGGGACCTAAGATCCCAGGTGCTTCATGGCCAAGAAAAAAACAAAACACAGAAGCAATATTGTAACAAATTCAATACAGACTTTAAAAAATGGTCCACATAAAAAAAATCTTAAAAGATTATGCCTGATGAAGCAATAAAAAGTATTACCTTTATTAAACTTGACCCTTCAGTACACATTTTAAAATTCTGCAGCAAAATGGGAAGGACACACAAAGCACTTCTGCATATCGAAATATGAGGATTTACTTCTACAAATGTATTGAAGAAAAGCACTTACATGCTTGAGTTGCAAGCTGAATTACTTTTCTCATGGAAAGCCATTTTTACTTGAAAGAATGACACGTAAAAACTGTGGCTATTTCTAGCTGTGTATTTGGCCGATGTTTTCTAGAAAATGAATTAAGTAAACCTGTAGCTTTAAAGAAAACAGCTGATATTATTCGTTGCCAGTGATGAAAGCTGAAATTTCAAACAAAACATTGAATTGTGGTAAACTTGTCACCATGAGCTTTACTACTTACATACTCTTCTGATGAGGTCAGCAATGATATTTATAAATTTTGTAATTTCTTAAGTTTGTGATGTTTTATTATGTTATTATATATTTTTGTTTATGTTACGATTTGATGTTTTACAAGGAAAGGCATCTGTGGTTCACTCAGTGAACCAATATTTTCCAAATAACTAATACCTGATGTTACAAAATCATGCCTGGTTAAAAGATTCGTTCAAAGTACAAAGTGGGCCAATAAATTTTTATGTGACAGAATAAAAAAAAGGTTATGGATTAGTTTCAGATTCCACATTTCAACGAACTTTTAGGAAACTACCACTTGTCAAGTTTTGGTGTAGTGTCAAAGAATTTCCACAATTATCTAGAAAGGCTATTGAAATACTCCCCCCTTTTTCCACCTACACAACTGTGTGAGGCTGGGTTTTCTTCATGTACTTCAATCAAAACAACATATTGCAACAGACTGAATGCAGAAAATAGATAAGAGAATCCAACATCTATTGAGCCAGCACAGAGACTTGCAAAAGTTTAAAACGATAGCACCTGTTTCAGTAAATTTTTTGTGAAAGAAAAATAGCAATAAGATATAGTTACTTTCATGAAAATATTTATGTTAGCATATAATTTCTTTAAGAGATTCATTTAATTCATCTTTTACAAATTTGTTTTAATTTCTAATAATATATATAAGCCTCATTAATAAAGTTTTGGGGGAGATACAGTAATATTCAGGAGAATAAAGGAGTCCTAAACCCAAAATATCTGAGAACTGTGGACTTATTTCATTGTATTTTACTCTGTCTCCCTCACTATGCTGAACTAAACACTGCATCCTGTTTGAATCTGTAACTATCCTCAGTGACTGGTAGTTAGTAGATACTAACTAAACGTTCACTAAAGGAATGAATGAATAAATTATTCAACTTCAGTGTCTGAAATTTTCCTGCATTCTTTAATGTTGTCCTTGGTCTCACTAACCCAGAAAAATGCCAACAATTACAATGTCCAGGTTGTGGAGAAAAACATAAAGGAAAGATCACACATTCTTTAATATACTTTCTAAGATCCTCCATGACTTCCCCTCTAACCTCACTTCACCACTCCCTGCCTGATGCTTCATGTTTCAGCAGCACCAAACTGCTGTTAATCACACCCCTGATTATTATCCCCGGAACCCACAATCTACACACACACACACACACACTTCACAGTTCTAACCTTGAACTTTGAAGATTCAGATCACGCTAGGGCATGAGGCATCTCTCTATTCTCTGTGCTACCATACTACTCTATGCTTAGCTTTCTCATTGCACATGCATACTTTGCCTATAATTACCTTTTTGTGTATCCGTCTTCCTTTCTAGACTGTCAGTTCACACATTCTTATATTCTCAATACCATACAAAGAGTCTGACACTTAATGGGTGCTTAATAAGAATTAATTACACTGAACTGGAATGCTTCCTCTCCATGATGTTAAAGCTTAGGTGTAAGTCATGCAAGCACCAGTCAACTTCACTTACTTTTATTGAGCACTTACATGTGGCAACCACTCTGGTGAGCACTGGAGATTATAAATGTTTATATCCGTGAGCTTACAGTCCCACGGAAGAGAGAAAGAGAGAGAGACTTTAAAGGGCAGAATATAATAAGCTAGCTATATGCATGTGTTTCTGTAGAGCCCAGGAGAAGAATATCCCTTCAACAGATATTTAGAACACCTTCCATGTGACAAGAGACTTGTGCAAGACACTCATGGAAGCATCTGCCCTGGGTGAACTCAGTCTTGTGAAGGAGACAGGCATTAAACAAATGTCACACAAATGAGGTACGGAATTACAAACGGTGAGCAGGGCCTGGAAAGAAAAATCATAAAAAGATACTATTATCAGGGGTCTAATTTAGACTGGGGCGGGGAAAGAGATCAGAGTAGGTGTTTCTGAGACAGTGCCATGGACGTGCAGGAGGGTAGGCGTGAGAGGGAGCTAGCCACCGGAGGAGCAGAGGACTGGGGAGAGCGTTCCAAGCAGTGGGAAGGGTGGCTCATTTGGCTGGGGTAGAAGGCTTGCTATGAAAATCAGCACTTGCCAGTTTGGCCAGGCTGGAAGGGTAGAGCCAGGGCTGGAGGAAGGGGAGAAGGACTAACACAGCACAGCACAGAGGCTTGAAGAAGCCTGGAGCCAGGTTTGGGTACTTCGCTTTCCTCTCGTGCTACACAGAGCCATGATTCTGGGTGGTCTGTATTCATCTCACATAAGCCCTCACAAGACAAATGGTGCCTGTTTCCTCCAGTAACTACTGCTAAGAGAAAAGTTTTCTTCTGATGCGTTTTTCCATCAGCACTTTCCCCCAGGGCACCTAAAAACTTCATTTATCATAAATGTTTCACCCAGAATATGCGTACAGTAATACAAATGTGGCATATTTAAATGCACTCCTCAGAGAAATTTGCTGGCGGTGATCACAAACCATAAATAAAGGAAAAAATAGCCCAGCAATGGTTGTTTCCAGAACGAGTAGATAGACCCCTACTCAGGCTACTGCCCAGAAGCTGAAACATAACTCAGGAGAGTCATGGCAATGTTATGGGAACACCCATCCTGGGCCTGGGACCAACTCTTACTTAAGGGTTGGCCCCCTCAAATGGGAGGAATACTAGCAAAGCTCCACGGATTTCTTCAGTCGGTTTGCTAGGAGTGGGGAGGGAGGAAATGGGGCTGACCAATCAGCGACCTAGTCCTGTTGAGTAATTAAGGTACACTGCCTAAGGGCCAGCCCCAGCTTAACCATGAACCAGCTCTGTGACCTTGGTTATTTAACCTATCTGTCACTCATAGCTGCCTCTGTAAAATGAAGTAATACCTCTTACGGGCCTTAAATGAGATAATGTAAGTCAGTGCTCAGCAAAGCATTCACTACATGTCAAGTCTCAGTGTGCAGGCCACAAGACCAGATTAACTGCCTGTTTTACCCCACATCTGTAGCCACTCATTGGGCATCTGAAGGACACAGTTATTGTAATGAATCATCTTGTTTTCAGTCTTTGTGCAGATAACACTCATTTCATGAAATCCTAGCCAAGCCGTCATACAAGATTTTCCCCCTTCCTTATTGCTGTAACCTCTATACCCTGTAAAAATATTCTAAGGAAGCCCTCTCTATTAAAATCTAAAACATGGTTCTAAAAGAGCCCTCTCGTCACAGAATTTGCCAACTGCTTCCTTTACAGCCCTAAACAGACACTGCCGTTTTGAAAAGAGCAGCCCCCTCTCCTGTCACTCACCCACACCCCCAGCGTGGGGGCACCCAAATCCCCACTTGGACCACAGCACTCTCACAAGCCCGCACTTTACACCCACCAACGCCCTGAGCCTGCCACGCTCACCCAAGACCAGGCAAAGCAGGAAGTAATCACAGACTTTGATATTTTTCCAACCCCTACCCCCTCAAGGTCCAACGCATCCGTGAGAGAAAAGTGACTCTCTTTTACCTGACCCACAGTGGAACAAGGATCAACAGAAACCACATCAAGACTGTGCTTGGTAAGAAGTTAGAAAGACTTTTAAAAGTATACATTTGGCTTAAGCAGCCCCGAAATATGAAATAACTAGAATAACACCCCTCCTTTGACCTTTGTATAGGGCCTTTCATAGAAACATCTCAGGACCTCAAATGAAAGAAAGTACTTAGAACCTTGAAACCCTCTTTAAAATCTGCAGACAGCTTAATGCGAGGGGTCTTGTGAACAGTTCGTTGTCGGGAGTTTCTAGCAAGTGTTATTTCTTCCTGAATTCCAAGAACCAAGTGCTCTGAAGTGTACATTCACACAGGATGAACAAGCCCACCACAGCATTAAAAAGGATAAAATACCTGATGTGGTTTTCTTTGAGAGACAGGTTTAATACCCGTACACACACGCCCAGACCCAGTGCCTGGCAAGATGGCAGAGAGGCAGGTGGTCTCCCATGGTTAGGGCCACACTGACATCACAGACACAATTTAAAGCAAATGCTGGCAACCGGAAAAGTGATTCATGACAGTAAACAAATGGCTCTTAAAAAAAATCTGTAGGTGATAGAAAGCAGTGACAAAAGACAAACATTTGGCTAAACAGTGTTTAAAGAAGAAAAGAAAAAATGGACAGAATCATCATGGAGCAGGTTCTCCTGCAAGTGAAGAGGGCCAAGTGATAGGGCTTACAAGTAATGAGAGGGGAAGAGAAATCTGAAATAAGATTATCATGGCAATCACACTGCCTTTGCCAGACTCTTCAGTTCTGCCTCAGTCCAAACAGTCAACATAAATCCTTCACTTCTAGAATGTGTCCTGGAACAGGCAGACCTTTAGGTTTTATGAGGAGAAACTTGACTTTGGCATTAAGAAGGAGAAAAAAAAATCATTGTATTATGGCCATTAGACATATATCGGATTCTAGGACCTCCCTCAAAAACAGCTGCTGGTGCTGAAGGTAAGAAAACAACGTACAAAGTTTTAACAAGCATTTGCCATCCTGATTGGTATGGGCACTTGTCTTTTCTATCTTTAAAAAAGCCCCTCTTGGGACTTTCCTGGTGGTGCAGTGCTTACGAATCCGCCTGCCAATGCAGGGGACAGGGGTTCAATCCCTGGTCCGGGAAGATCTCACATGCTGCAGAGCAACTGAGCCCATGTACCACAACTACTGAGTCTGCATGCTGCAACTACTGAAGCCCATGCGCCTAGAGCCTATGGTCTGCAACAAGACAAGCCGCCGCAATGAGAAGCCCACACACCACAACGAAGTGTAGCCCCCACTCACCATAACTAGAGAAAACCCATGTGCAGCAATGAAGACCTAGCACAAAATAAATTAAAATAATTACAATAAATTTTTAAAAGCCCTCTTATTTTTATGATTGTAAAATAACACTTGCTAATTGCACAACTAAGAAACTCAGAGTGAATATTGAAGCCAGTTACACATGGATGTCACTCTAAACAATTGTACTAAGTATGGTTGCAAAAGTAAGTGTGTCCATAAATTATTCTTAAAAGATTAGATACAATACTGTCAATTTCGCCTTTTATGGCCATTAGCATTTGCCTTATGTATTGAGGTGCTCCTGTGTTGGTTGCATAAATATTTATAATTGTTATAGTTTCTTTTTGGGTTGATCCCTTGATCATTATGTAGTGTCCTTCTTTGTCTCTTGCAACAGTCTTTATTTTAAAGTCTGTTTTGTCACACAGAGTGAAGTCAGAAAGAGAAAAACAAATATCATATATTAACACATCTATGTGGAATCTAGAAAAATGATACAGATGAACCAGTTTCCAAGGCAGAAATAGAGACACAGATGTAGAGAACAAACATATGGACACCAAGGGGGGAAAGCAGGAGGGGTGATGAATTGGGAGATTGACATATATACACTATTGATACTATGTATAAAATAGATAACTAATGAGAACCTACTGTATAGCTCAGGGAACTCTACTCAGTGCTCTGTGGTGATGTAAATGGGAAGGAAATCCAGAAAAGAGGGGATATATGTATACATATAGCTGATTCACTTTGCTGTACAGTAGAAACTAATACAACATTGTAAAGCAAATATACTCCAATAAAAATTATAAAAAATAAAATTAAAATACAGGGTTTCAAAAGATTCATGTTTATTTTTTTCTCTAGATTTCTTATTTTTTTGCTGACAGAAATATACATTAATAAGTGCTTTGTTCATAACATGTTTATTTTTTACTTTAACAATTAAAGAGATATTGGTTAAAGGACAATTTTTTAACTTAAAAAGAAGTAGAATTAAAATGGAAAATGAACCTTCCAAGCACTGTAGAAAATGAAAGTAAGTAAATTATAGTCTACATTGGGGAAAACAATAAAGAATAATTAAAATATGATATTAGAAATAAAATCAAAATAGTTACATCAATAAATGGGTGGAACTCCCTATTAAAAGACAAAGAATTTCAAAATAAATTTTTAAAACGTAATGATAGTTTATTAAAAGTGAAAAGTTTATTAAAACATGAAGTCAAAAAGATTAAAAGATATTAAGTGTATTCCCTGCTTCCCTGACAAAAAAATAGGTGTCACAATACTAGTGCAATAAAAACGAAAATTCATGGCAATAAGCATGAGACAAAAATGTAATTTCATGTTGATAAGTGGTTCAATTCATGATGAAGATATGAGTCAGCAAATTTTATGTGCCCAAACTCATTGCATCCAAACGTACAAAGGCACAGTGTTTGAAGTAGGGGAAAGTGACAAATAAAATAGAACCGATCAATGAAAAGAGAACCCTCTCAGTTTTAGATAGGGCTATAATGCCAAAGATGCACAGAGCTGAAAAATAACAATTGATGTGAGTGATTTACTCAATACGTATCTACAGATATCCATCTCAAACATTGCAGCCTGCAGATAACACTTTTTTTGACTCCCGTGAAACATTATCAAAAACCAGTGTGTTGTATGTGTATAAAATGTGTGTAAATACATATATTTATAAGCATTTACAAATAAATGTTTATATAGAAGATAAAAGTTTATAGAGAAGATACAAATGCTAAGAAAAAATAGAAATTTTATCAATCTCTTATTAAATTGACCATACTGTTCAGAAAAAAAAACCCTTCATTTTAAAAGTCAAAATAAATGCCAGCCATTTGAAAGTTTTAATATGCTCCTTTAAGTAACTCTTTATTAAAAGAAAAAATAAAAATTGGAATTACAAATGATATATAAAATAAATAAATATCACAAACCTTTAGAATGAAGCCATGTTTACATCAGATAAAAATTCAGTTCTTAAATGTTTTAATTATTAAGAACAAAATGTAATAAGCTAAGCATTAAATTTAAGATGCCAGAAAAAAAAATTGTAAGAAAAATTGATAGAAGTTATTGAGGAGGATAACATAAATAATTGACTTAAAAGTCAAAAAATCAATAAATAGATTCAAGCATAAAAAATACTTTAAAAAGTTAACGTAATTTACCAACCACCTTTCCTTAAATCGAAAGAAGAAAAAAAATAAGAAGAAAAAGGTTTGGGTAACCATAGACATAAAGATTTTTAAATTATAAGATCATACTCCATGTAATTTTATGCTAACATAATGAAATGGACAATAATCTCAAGAAATAGGTATTACCAAAATTGGCTCAGGAACTTAAAAACTATATAAACTACTAATCCAACTAAAAAAATTGGAAAAAGTCATCAAATAATAGTAGTAATATTTCCGAGTGCCTACTATGTGCTCTGCCTTGAATCGGGTACTTTTTTCATTACCCCTGATATAGTAACCCTGTACGGTAGGTATTATATACATTGCTCTGTTTCCATATCATCCTGTATTTCTCTTATCAAAAAACTCATTACATTCTACTGTCGTCATCTGTCTTCCCTACTAAACTCTAAACTCCACCAGGCTCGGTGTCCACCATGAGCATCCCCGTATTCCCAGCACCTACATTCACATAAAGCCTATCACATAAGGGTAACTCAACAAACTATTGAGAGAATAAGAACACTGGGAACTCCCATAGTATAGTATAGTATAATTAGCATAGTATAGTGTAATATAGTATGGAAAAATTATAGTTCAGTCTCACTTAGGTATGTGGATGTGAAAATCCTACCCAACATATACGTGTGTGTATGTTTAACTATAAGGTAATAGTTGCATTCCTAAGAAACATCATATTGAGAACTATGTTATTAAAAAATTCTTTCAATGAGACGAAGAAGAGTCACAATAACAAAGTTACTTTCCTGCAAGAAGTTGAACAATTTTTAATAGAAAAAAAAATGTGTAGCGATAGCAAACCTACACTGAGCAAACCTTCCCTTTGATTATGGTATGTGCTTAAGTCAAGGCTTTTTCTATATCTTGCAGTACTGTCATTAGCCCAGGACTTCTTACTCTGCTTACCAATGTTATCACCTTTATCAGCCTTTTCCTTTTTTCTCGTACTGTTTCCATCAGTAAGCTGATGACTTCAGCTATCGCCCTTGTAGTGCTAGGCTACTGCTTTTGTCTCCAACCCTTTTGTGCCCCTGAGGTAGGAGGGCCCATGACACAGACTGGTCCTCCGAGGCTGCTTCAGCCACAGTGATTGGCCCAAGAAATGAGCACTAATCCAAAAGAGGTGGGCCTTTAACCCTAGAGAGAGAGCATGCCAGTTCCTCACACTTGTTCTTGGCCCCAGGGTCTTACTGTTCAGCCATTACTTTAAGTCTGTGATGTTCCCAATATCCTCCCAGTACATCTTTTTGTTGTGTTGGTTGTAGTTCAACTTAGCCTGAGTTCATTTCTGTTACTTACAAGGGAGGGAAAAAAACCTTAATTGATAGACCCATTTTTTAATCATAAATCTTAAAGCCATGCAAACAAAACAAGAGGGTTTTGGTTTTGTTTGTTTGTTTTCTATTTTCCATTGCAGTGTTAGTACTTGATATCAATGGTGCCTCAGGCAGTTGGTCTAACACAAAATGTTTCCTAAATAATGCATCATATTTTATCCGGTTTGCCTCAGGAAAATGTGTGCTGAGAGAGAAGCACAGGCACTAGAACAGGATGACCTGTCAGAGATTAAACTTGATTTTGTTTTCTTTCTCTGTCTCCTCTCCCAAAGAGGAAATAGAACAGCCTTAGTCTTCCTTGGAAAACGAATATCTTCTAAGGCAAGAGGTATGGGGATGGAGTCTGGGAATAAGCATATTTAAAAGACTTGAGTTACACAAATCTTGGCCTCCACAGGTAATAAAGCTCTATTGTCTTTATCAGAGAAGGGAGAATTATCAAGTGTTTCTGTTAAAGTGTCAAAAAAGAAACATTTCTTTTTGATATTATGGCATACACAGACCATGATAATATTTGAATTGCACATTGGGATAAATAAAGAGGTCAGTCACCGTCTTTGAGGTTGGTTGTGGGGTTCCCAAGAGACAACCCAGGTACCAACCCTTGGTTCTGACCCTCTTTCATTCTCTCTCCCGGGGCAGTGATGACATCCATGCCTCATTTGTAGTAGGTTCAATAAACAGATATCCTCTGTTTTTCAGTAACATCATTGAACAGAAAGCTGGCTCAATTTTTGAACAAAAGTTTTTCACAGGATGCTTTTAAATATTACATATACCATTTGTAATAATGCTTCTGAGCAAGTATATAAAGATCTTATCCTCAGCTGAGAATAATAGTTAATAGTCATGATTGGCTGTTTCCATCTTTTTTGAAGGACGAGAGGGAGGAAAAAATAATTATTAAATGTGTTTTGAGCCCATGAGGCCTCAGGCACATAAAGGAATTCAGAGCAGCTTATTTTAAAAGACTTTTAAAAGCTGGTAAGACTAAAATATCTATACTTACGCTTACCATAAGAACACAGATTTTCATGACAGACCCAAACTGAAACAAGCCAATGTTCATCACCAACAGAATGAATAAATATATATTCACACAATGGAATACTATACAACAATGAAAAGAGGAAAATGTATAACACTGCAACAACATACATGAAACTCACAAACATAACGTTGAGGAAAAGAAGCCAGATGTAAAAATCACCAACTATATATAAAGTTCAAGATCAGGCAAAACTGATCTGTGCTGTTAGTAGGTGAGTAGTGATCAGAAGGTTACCGTAGGGGGTGGCGGGAAGGCACTTCTAGAGTTCTGGTGATGTTCAACATCTTAAACTGGGTGCTGGTTAAACAGGTGTGTTCAGTTTATATAATTCATCAAGCTGGAAATCTATTATTTGTGCTCCTCTCTGTATGTGTGCAATATTTGATATAAAAATTTTCATTGATAATATTTAGAAAGAAGAACAAGCAGAGGGTGGGGGTATCTTCTAGGCCTGTGGGTCCTAACCTTGTTTAATGGTTAGGACACACAGAGACCATGATAATATTTGAATGCACATTGGAGTAAAAAGAGAGATTGGTTAAAGCCTGAAGAACTGGCCTGGGGCCTCCAGCTGCCCTGGGGACTGAGAGGATCCATTTTTTCAGAACCCTCCTTTGTCTTCATTAGCAGGGAATCTATGACTTCCCATTTAGGCAGAGGGATCTGAGTACACAGCCAGGAAGGACTGAAAGAGCACGGCATCAGACAACTTAGACCCTAAGAATTGCATCCTGCCTTCGTATCTGTTGACCCTCTCTAGCTGTGGCTTCCAGATTCAATTAGCCAGGTTTGACCACTGCACAAGCATTGGAAACCCCATTTGTTTTAACAGTGCTATCCAGGTCTCTCACCCCACTACTGCTTTCCAGATTTCTTTCTCCAGGAGAGTATCTGTTTCAAATTATTTTTCCGCAGATGTTTTGGGTTCTCTTTCTCTAGTCTGGCTAGTTCCTGCCTATATTCCTGATCTCAGTCTGCTTTTGTATTGCTTTTCTATCTTCACTGGAACTTTCAACACCTCCCATTTTGCATCCTTCATGCGTTTTGTTAAATCAATTATATCCGTTTTTCACTGCTCTCAAAGAAAAGTTAGCTGGGAATCAGAAGTCCCAGATTTATTTCCTGAGATGATGCTATGTGGCTTTAGGCAGGCAGTTTGCCTTCTCTGGGTATGATCTGTGGATTGAAGTAACCATTTTCTTGGCTCTCCATCAGAGAAGTATCTGTGGGAAGGAGTTCCCATAACGGTGCACCTTGAGCTTTCAAAAGATATTCAGGGGAAAATTAATTTTAAACAAGGAAGTCACTGTAGGCCACTATCATTAGAACCTAAATCTCCAAATCCGTCCACTCAGATGCTCCTGTCGGTGGTCACATCAAAATCTCCATGAATTCTGCCTCTCACATTTGTCCACTCAGTCATTTGACTCCTGGTAATCCTTTCCATGTCACTGATCTGTAATTAGACTTTGATATTCTGCTCTACACTCCCCTGGATTTCTAATTCCCCATCCAATTATGCTGACCCCACTAAAGAAGTTGCTTTACCACCACAACACACACACACACACACACACACACGTTTGTGTTGGGACCATTGAAAACCACTCCAGAAGAATGTACTCAAACCAAGGGTTTTTAGACTTACATTTATGGATCAGTAGAACAGCAGTGTTAAGAGGGGTAGTTGTCACAAGATTGTCCCCTGGAGTTCCAACATCCTATAAAGCTCTAGTTCTGATGATGGATATGGTAAAGTAACTTAGTCAAGTTCATATAGGATTGGCCCAAGGAAAGGGGGCCATGTCTTTTAATAATCAGTTGTATTAGTTTTCTATGCCATGTAACAAATTACCACAAATTTAACAGCTTACATCAATACACACATGTATTATTTCACAGTTTCTGTAGATCAGAAATCCAGGCACAGTTTAACTGGGTTCTCCACCCCAGGGTCTCATCAAGCTGTAATCCAGGTGACAGCCAGAGCTGAGGTCTAATCAGAGGCTTAACTGGGGAAAGAGCTGCTTCTGAGCTCTCAGGTTGTTGGCAGAATTTATCTACTTGCAGTTGTAGGGCCGAGGTCCCCATCTTGCTGGCTGTTGTGGGTAGGGGTTGTTCTCAACTCTGAGAGGCTGCTCAGAGTTCCTTGTCATGTGGCTCTTTTATGGGCCCTCTTATAATATGGTAACTAAAGCCAACAATGGAGACATTTTTTTCTTTTTTCCCCCCAGTTTTACTGTATTTTATTTTGTTATTATATTGGCATATAATATTGTACAAATTTAAGGTGTGCAACATGTTTATTTGATACATTTCTATATTGCAAAATTATCACTAGCTAACACCTCTATCACAGAATTATCATTTTTGTGTGTGTGTGG
The DNA here is from genome assembly GCF_030028045.1 of Hippopotamus amphibius kiboko. NCBI lineage: Eukaryota > Metazoa > Chordata > Mammalia > Artiodactyla > Hippopotamidae > Hippopotamus > Hippopotamus amphibius. The sequence continues at coordinate 83,636,909 of NC_080187.1, read as the reverse complement.
TGAGAACACAAGATATACTCTCTCAGCAACTTTCAACTATATAATATAGTATTATTAGCTATAATCCTCATACTGTATAATAGGCCCCAGAACTTGTTAATTTTATAACTGGAAAGAGAGAGATTTCTTTGCCAAAATAAAAATGTATCATCCTAGGGGTCTGTTAGGCTTCCTCCATTCTGCTTTGAAAGGCTAGATTACTGACCATATGGCCCCTCTTCCCTGAAAGCTAGGCAACTCGGAGCCAAACCTGTCGCTTGATCACAGCAGCAGTGTTGGTTTGACCTACACATCTCCTTTCACATTCCTGGGCACCTCTTTACAAAAAAACTGGCATTATCAAAAAATAGACCTCTGGCATCCTCCAGGCCATGGTCTGCTGTTGGCTTTTTCAACATCTAATCTTTGAGTTATTGGTTAATGTTCAGTTAACAGTCCCTCCCTGATGCCTTAGAAACCTCAGCCGTGCTTCTGCTACTTTGATTTCCTGCCACTGTGGATATGCTATTTCTTCTGACTGGTTTACCCTGGTTGGAAAAGCAGTGCTGGGATCTATTTTTTATATTTATTTCATTAAACAGTTGATACATCTTTTGTTACAGGCAACTTCACAATTCTTGTGTAAAATGTATAAAATTTCAAAAAATAAAACTCAATATTTTAATTCGAGAACTTCAGTATGATGCAAGGTAAAAACCTAGAAAAATATTTTATAAATTTCTAAATATATCTCTTCTATCAATCACTGCCTTCTCATTTAAAAGCTATTTCAATATTAATCAGGCATTGAAATAAAGCAAGGGGCTCAACTTGTCAATCTAGAATTCTCACTTTTTTGAGATAAATTTTCCCAAAGTCAGTCCCTTCTTTACTCCTAATGGGGAGACAGAGTCAAGACCAAGCCGTTTAGCTGCCCTAAATGGCACATGGTGAGATATGCGTCCCTCCAGAAAACGGTACAGAAAGGAAAGGGTGGGGAGATGCAGAGGACCCTAGATCTTGTTAGGCAAATGTGGGGCGAATGAGTGACAACAACCCTTAACCATTTACAGTTTTAGTGAAGCCAAAGTGACCCGGAATCATTTGGAATTCAAGGACAATGATTTTGTGTATTTGGGGATCCCAGTGATGAAGTGTTGGTGGCTTAATTCACATTAACAAAAAAGAGGAAGTTAAGGGAATTGAGAAAGGAAAAGTTCTAGTGGGAGATTTACCTCTGTCATTGTAAATGTGAGGGTGAGGGAGATAGAGACCTCTCTTTTTGAATCACTCAGTGGGGTTGGGTAGACCCCCAGGACATTCCCATTAGTGGATAATTTCACAGAGACATTGTTAACACATATGGCAAAGGGTATGGAGAAGAGTGCATATACTTGCTGGTGAAGTGCACTGAGGGACAGCCTCCTGTGAGCAGGTGGATGCCCACAGTGTGGAGTGGGTTTCCATGGAGATATGGGAACCACACTGGGAGCCTGAAGCAAGGAGGTCTAGCACCTCTGCCAGTGTCGGAGCAGGACACTGAAGTTAAGAGAAAAAAAATGAGGCTTTTTCAATCAGTCACCTAGGGCTGGAAGAAACATTGTTTTGTTCTTTTCGAGCCTCTTTGGCATGCTTCCTTGAAACTAGACCAGTCTTGGAGATTTTCATAAAATTCCTGAATTGGATGGACTTGGGCACTCTAGCCAGCACATTGTGCCAAGCTTCTCCTAACTGGCAAGCAGTGCTTATGTTAAGCAATTCTTAATAGTGCCTTCATTGGTAGATTATTAAACTTTAGGTAAATCAACAGTAGCTCTTCATCAAGAAGATCAATGACCCTTGGCACAGGATAATTGCCAAGGACACTTGTATTTCTTGTTCCTGCATCTGCGTGGTCTCTGGACGTTGGCACATTTGGCAGGACACATGATGGAATATTGAGTGCACAAGACTTAAAAGTTAGTAGACTTGCCCCTGGATCCAGCTGTGCCGTGACTAGCTATGTGATGTTTGGCAACTAACAACTGCATAATTTCTCTAAATGTCAACTGTAAAGTGGGAATTAATATAATAAAGAGTGATTAAAAACAATTTATATATGCAGTACTATTCTAGATCCTGGTGGGGCTACGAGGGTAGGAGAGCATGGTTAAAAAATTATGGCTCACTTCCTGCCTTCAAATGGCCTGTCTTCCCTACCTTACAGGGTTGAAAATACTAAATGAGGTGGTTTATATGCTTTGAAAATGTATAACGTGCTATATAAACACAATTTATCATTGCATTTACTGAAGAAAACCTGCTGGTTCCTATAGTTTAAAATAATTTGTTTTCCTGACAACATGATGCTTCCATGTATTTCTTAGTAATTCCCCATCACAAGAAAATGCCTGGCTCTTCAGGTCAGTGACAGCATCCTTATAACACCATCACTGGAAGAAATGGAGGTCATTCTTTCCTTCTTTGTCATTTCTTCTTCTTTTTTCCAATACTGACCACCCTCTGCCCTCCCTTACAAGGGCTTGGTAGAAAAGTAATCCCTTTGTTTCACCACCACCTTTGATGCACCCCCATGCTGACTCCAAACAGCTCATGTTCACTAAAATTGAGCTTTCCTCTTATTCTCACATATTCAATCAGAGCTCCAGATGGGTAAGCAGGAGATCCCAGATGGCCTGACCACTTCCTGGATCATAAAGCTTCTCAGTATATAAAATAGAAATCTCTTTGATGATCCATGTATTTGTCAGGATTTGTTACACAACACATGTCCCAGGCAAGTCTCCTGTGATTTCCAGCACCTCTATCATAAGCCCAGAAAGACAGTTGGTTAGTTTGTTTATTTAGCTTTCACTTGGGCAGTTGGTTACAAAGTTTCCTATTTCTTTTTCTTTTGCCTGCCACATCTCCTAACTTGAATGCAGTCATGATGCCCTTCCTTTAAAAAACACAGGAATGCTAAGAACCAGGATGGACTGCTGATTCTCTGAAATAATGTCATCTTCTTAATTATTTGAGATATATTTCTCATCATTTACTTGAATTTCTTGGCCCTTATTTACCTAAGTGGAAAATATCTAACCTGAACAAATTTCAGCCCAAAAGGAAATGCCCAAGATAAATCTTCCTTTAAATATATGTATTTATTTAATAGATATGTAATGAAATCTTACTATGTGTGACACTGTTCTAGGTGCTGAGCATACAGAGTTAACAAAATAGGTCAAAATCCTCATCCTTCTATAAGCATCCTTATTCTTCTCTCACCAGAACTTATATATTAGTGAGAAAGAGAACCAGTGAAAGGAATGAGAAGGGAGAAGGAGAGGAAGAACAAGAAGGGACCGTGTGTGTGTGTGTGTGTATTTTTTAATTGTGTAAGTTCCATGCAGAAAAATGGAGAAGACAAGGAGGAGATGTGATTTAAAATTTTAAGTGCTAAGAACAGACTATGGGGAACAAAGGAGAAGCAGAAAGCTTGCTATGGCTTAGGATAGGGTGGTGACAGTGAGCATGGTGAGAAGTGGTCACTTTCTGGGTTTATTTTTAAATTAGAGCCAACAGGATTGTTAATAGATTGAACTTGAGAGAAAGAAAAGTTAACATGAGAGAGGCTAACTTGGGGAAGAAGGTGACGGATTCGTTTTGGATGATGATGGTAGCAGATGTGATAGATGTTTGAAAGAAAAAAGTTATGAAATAGTAATTTAGGAAGAAACAGAATGAAGGAGAACAAAGATCTGAAACCATAATAAATAGTAGTTTTCTAAAACTGAAAAAAGACATAAGTCCTCAGACTGGAAGTGCAAAGACTTGAACTGAATATATACAAATAAATCCACGTCAACATTAAAATGAATCTCCAGAACAGCAAAGAAAATAAGAAGACTTCTATAGCTCTTGGACAGCAGACTTTTCCTCAGCTTCAATCAATGCCAAAAAATGACAATAATATCTTCAGGGCTGACGGGAAATAACTGTCAATCTACACTTTTATGCCCAAACAACTTTTCAATGGTAGAGACAAAAAAAAGTCATTTTCACCACAGAAAAACTTGGAGTATTTACCACGTACTGGTCCTCACAAAGGGAACTATTAAATGATTTATCTCAAGAAAAAAAAATGAACCCAGAAGGAAGACATGAAACAGCACTGCGCATGCACACACACACAGAGCCCTCAAAAAGCATAAACGTTGACAGAAAATATAAATTTTACTTTATAAAAACTTAAAGCTTATGCACATTGAGACACACAAAGTAAAAAGTCAAGTCATACACAGAGAGAAGGTATTTGCAAAACATTAACCAAAAACAAACAAAAAAACCACCACCCCCTATATATTTTCCCAAAATACGTAAACTCCTGTTACCAAACCAAACTAGAGTCCACTCGCCAATCTATCCACACCAGGTTGTGGTGAAGGAAAGTGCAGGTTTATTGCAAGGCCAAGCAGAGAGTATGGGTAATGCCCAAAAGGCCTGAACTCCTGGATGGCTTTCAGGGAAAGGTCTTTAGAGAAAGGGTAAGGGAGAGGGTTGCGGAGCACCTGATCAGCTTGCGCGCATTATTCTGCTTGCTTGGTGGTAAGGTAATCGGGAAGCAACCTGGTTCCACATGGTCTGGGGCCTACGTGCTTGTGGGCAGCACGCAGTTAACATCTTCCACCTGGTGGGGGTTTCAGTGTCTGCAAAACAGCTCAAGGATGTGGCTCAGAATATTACCTCTAATCCTTGAGAAGGAATTAAAAGGTCCTTGACTTTGTTTAATGGCTAAACTACTATTGTTTTGTCTTGCTTAACTGTTTTTTTTTTTTGTTTCTGCATTTTCTCACTTCTCTGATTAAATCTGTTCTTTGGAACTCAGGGAAGACCTAGGAAGCTAAAGTTTTTCTATAAACAAGAGGCAGGGGGAGGATATGGGGGGGGGGTCCCCAGAAGCCATCATAGGGTCCTGCTCAGTTAATACTCCTAGAGATCACCAACAGAACAAAAGGCAGTGAATAGGAATGTTCAAGTTACAAAGGGGAAAACATTGATTCACAAACAAGAGGAGTTGTCCAATTTGAGTAGCAATCAGAGAAATTAAATTTACAACAATAATGATATATCCATTTCGCAACCATAAATTTGGTAAAAACTAAAGTCTGAAAACAAGTATCCCCATACATGGAGGTGATAAAACTGGAACTCTCAGCCTATGGACAGAAAAATAAATCAATGAAACTGCTTTGCAGAGCCACATGGCAGTATCTTCTAATGCAGAAGATGTTCATAGCCCTGCATATTCCCCTTCCAGGCATGGCTCAGAACAGTGTTTTTAAAACTTGAGGTTGTGACCCATTCATAGATAATGAAATCAATTTTAGCGGGCAGTGAACAGAAGGAAGGGGGAGGGGAAAGAGAGGAGAGGAAAGGGACAGAACATTTAGATCATTACTCGTCCATGAATCTGCCTGTGTGTGCACGTGGGTAGATGAGGGATATAATTTTGCTTTATTTTCTACATAAACAGCCAATTATTCCAGCACCATTTATTGAATATAATCTATGTTATCCCCACTAATTCACCAAATTAATGAAATCAATGTAGTGGGCGATGAACAGAAGGACGGGGAAGGGGAGAGAGGAGGAGGAAGAGAGAGAAGGGGAGGGGGGAAGGGAGGGAGAAAACATCAAAATGTATCACAGGTTGGAAGGCGCAGTCATCGCCGGCGGTGCCCTGCCCAGATCCCCTGTACACACTCGTCCCCACCGGCTCTATTCACTGCTAACTGCCCACAGCTGCACTCTTTCCGGAGCCTTGCCATTGGCCCAGAGAGGAATCTCTTTAACTGAAAATGCCTGGGCGTTGCACGCTCCCCGCCCCACCCCCACGCCCACCCCTCGTGACCCGCAGGTGGCCAGCAGCCCCACAGGAGGGGTATAAAAGCAGGACCCTCCCCTGCCTCAGGGAGGCGAGCCTGCGGTGCCCTTTGCAGCCCGGGGTTTTCTGCGGGGTCCCCTTGAAGCGAGCCTTATGGCAGGAGTCATGTCTTTCCTAAGCTTCTTCCTCTCCTCGCTTCTCTCATTTTCTCGTACCAGCAATTCTGTCTCAAGCTCCGCTGTTAGGGAACCTGACCTAAGACGGAGGGATAAATGCTTTTAGAGGTGTGAGGGGGAGGTGGGTTATAATGTAAAATAGGTTTTCAAAGTTTGAGCGCTTCTGCTCCAGGGAGAATCTTGCAAATGCGCGCAAGGAGATAGGTACAACAGTGCGTGTTGCCTGTTGTGAAAACTCGGGAAATGTGTATCAGGAGCACGGATGAAACGTGCGTGGGGATAACAAACCCTGTGCTCCTACTCAACTTGGGCAAGGAGGGAGGGGAATGAAAGTTAAAAGGGGTAAGCAGGAATTTTCACGTACGTCTGAAAGATTTTCTTTACAAAAGTTGAAGAAACTTGGGAAATCTTAGCCTTTATTAGAGCTAGAAGGTGGGTGGGTACACCGGGTATTTTCTGAACTTTTTTATACTTACCTTTTCTATACTTAACTGTTTATTTGAAATATTTCATGAAAAAAGATAGGGGCCCTAAATCCTGACTCAAACCCACCCCACTCACCTGCCCTGATACAGCCCCATGGGTACCTATGTATAAGGAGGCAACGTGTTTCCCTCTCTGAAAATGTCATGTGAGTTAGGTTTTTTTCTCTTGTTCTATTTTCTACGGACGCTCATAGGAGAACTAGGTTATATGGAGGCTCGATAATAAACCTCCTGGTCTTTACGGTCAGCTTGTGCTCTCAGTTGCCGTGGTGCTGAGGTTATTGTTTAATTGTAGTTCTGTTTACTCTCCCAAGTTCTTCATGAAGTGAGAAAAATATGTACATACATAAGGAGGGGAAGGAGAGATGGAAGGAAGAAGGAACAAAAGGAAAGTGAGAGAGAAGAAAAAGAAACTGGGAATCCCACAGTTGCAGTGAAAACGCCATAGTTTAACATGGGGGTGGCTCTTGCAGTTCCGAAGGATGAATCAGAAACATTTGGGAGAAAGCCCCTGTGGGATGAATCAGAAACATTTGGGAGAAAGCCCCTGTGGGATGAATCAGAAACATTTGGGAGAAAGCCCCTGTGGTCAATTATATTTTAACCACAGGTGGTTTCTTTTTTTTCGATTTGCTTTTTGAATGTATAAGGAAATTAAGGAAAAGCTGACTTTCGTTCCATCACCAGTTGTTGCTGCACATGCCATGCAGTTACACAAGGAGTAGAGGCTTCCCTTTTTTCTGTTAAAAGCTCCCGATACTGCATATTTTCTTCCAACTCATTTTGGAGTCAGGTGAAGCATATGGGAAATTTGCAGGGGATCGAGTCCATCAGCCAGGCATCAATCTGGAATGATTTGTGGCCATGTACATATAAAGAGACCATAGTTGTCCACTAACTGCATACATATGGCATCCGGGAACGTAAACTCACAGCCTTTGCCTTCAAAACCACATGCTACCCAGGGAGGTAAACTCGTGGTTCACAACATGTGGGTTGTGACCCGGAGTAGTCTGCCAGCATTTGGCAGGTGGGAGGCTAAAGATGAATTGTGTGCCTACTGCAATTTCCTTTCTTTGAGGCTCCCTTGGGTGTATGCGTGCACATACTCTCTAGGCCATAATATATACCTGCGTGGAGCTGGCACAATACTGATGAAGACTTGGACCAATACACATAGACATTCCTGTCTAGTCATCTTGTGGGCACATTCTTCCATCTGTCTTTTTTTTAAATACATTACAGATTCATGTTTATATATTTCATGGACCTATGCAATTTTTGTAATCTCTGTCGACCACGTGTGTGTCTTACAGCCCCTATGGGGAAACCTGACGGTTTTCAAATAGGTAGATCTAGCCAGGGAGGTGGGCTCTGACTAACATCGGGGAACTAATTTAAGACTACAGCATTTGTTCTGATTTAACAGAAGGGGGCGGGGGAACCTAATAGTAAAGGCCTGCTTGAATAGCTGTCTTCCTTGTCCTTGTATGAAAGCAAAATTCCCGAATCTTTTCTAACAGATGCATTACGTTGTTCATTATATAAATCCAACATCTGCAGTAACTCCATCTTAGCATTCTGATAAAGCAAGTCCCTTTTAGACTATTTAACTCTAGTTGATTCTGAATGGCCTTGAAATGTTGCCTCTTTGCAAATGGTCAGGTTTTGATATATGCTATGACACAGTCAGTTGCTTTAAAATATAAATATGGTATGTTGACTCTGCTGCTGGATTCAATTAAGTATTTTAACTATCCTTTGCCAATGAAAATCTTTGGCTTGTTTATGGTTTCTTTGGTATGTGATGGTGTGTAACCTCACTTTTCTTCAGGCTTGTGATGCTGTACTAACCTGGCAAAGTGGTCCATACCTATTTGCATCATCTTTCTGGTGTTTTAATAACCATTCAGCCACAAGATTATTTAATGACAGCTCAACCACCTGAGTTGAAGGTCTCATGGAGAACTAAAGCATAATCTTAAGCAAGCTTACACATTTCAAAGGAAAAGCCTGGGCGGAATGAGTTGAAGATGACTGCTGCAGAAGCAGCAATGTTTCTGTAATGCACTATAACAAAGTGTTTCCTGCACCCTTCCATGCGAGCTATCAACATGGCCTTGGGACATTCCAGAACAATCTAGGCAGCCAGTTACGCTCGATAACCACCTGAGCTCAGGCCCGAAGACTTGATCTCTTCATGTGAGTGCCTGAAGTTTTCCCACATCTCTATTAGGATAATTGCTTCAACCAGGTCTTACACTCATGGCCTAACAACTAACAATACTGCTCAGGGACTCTGTGTTATGAAGTATATTTTTCCCGAAAGAAAGAGTCACAAAAATTGTACCCCATTCACCGTGAAAATAACCTGTTTTAGCTGTTTGGAGTTCAAGTATAGACCCTCTTTTTTCCAGAATAGGACCTTCACTTCCCAAAATCAAAAGGCCCAAGGAGGTCAGTCTTCCGTAAAAACAGGTTATATTTTCCCCCACGTCTCCACCTCTTATAGCACAAACAAACGCTAGAAGCTTTGACCTGACAAAGTTCTTCACTTGCATATTCTAAGTTTACTAATTTTCAAATATTATAAACAAAGCCTTTTTGACACAGGACTTGAGAACAAACGGAATTTGCAACTTCTTTGACTTAATATCTCCACAATTCAAAGAGATGCTGAACTGTGTTTTCCAAGGATCAGACCTTAGGCTGAAAGTCCTCAGATTTCCTTTACTTCTCTGCAAGATACTAGCTTTTCTCCAGCTCTTTCTCTCAGGTACAGAGCACCAGCTCTGGTTGCACACATACACCCAGAGCAGGGAAGTTTGATGATGGAGCACAAATTCCCAAGTAAGAGAGTGGGCACCCAAACTGGGGAGAAATTAAAAAAAAAAAGAATCAAAGGGAAGCAACTGAGCCTGGAGAACGGGGAGGTTAGAGTAACTCAGAGTGGAAGGGGTATGCTGGTTGGCTGGAGGATGGGTACTTGCAGTGACGATTTCCTCAGATGCTCCCTGTTACTGCCCTGAGAGGGAAGGTGGGGGAACCCCATTCTCCCTGATCTAGAATGGGGTTGAGGCCTAGATGACAAACAGATTGTGATGACTCTAAGGTGGGTTCAATCCAGTCTGGCACTCAGGCTCCAAACTATTGTGTCCCACCCCCAACTCCATGTGTAGCTAGGAGCATGTAGAAGAGAGAGGGGTCTCCAGAGGAAGGAGAGCTGATGGTGATGCTGAGGCCACTCGCTCTGGAGAAGGGGCATCTGCTCGCCATCCACGCAAGATGAGGCATTGTAGTGGCTGCAGCATGTGGTTTCTTCCAGAAGCCCCCAAAGCCACCGACCAGAGCTAGTCACCCCTGAGAATGCGGACTTCTATGGAGTCATGGAAGGAGATGCCTGCTTTGGCCCACAGTAAGGGATTTAGCCAAGGAAGAACCTGGGGGCAGGTGATAAGGAGCGAGTTGTTGTAAGCTGTGTTCTTTCTTTCTTGCTCTCTGGTAACCCTCAGGGTACTAATTCTTGGGGGAACACATGCTATTTACATTTGTTTCTTTTACTTCACCACAGCTCATCACATCCCTAGTCAATGCAGTGCTTAGTAACTTTACAAGTAGTGTTGTGCACTGGTTAGAGGTTGAGATTCCGAAGTCTGATCAAGGTTCAAATCCAGACTCTACCACTCAATAGCTTGTATTAAGTGTGCGACCTTGATGAAATGCCTTAGCCTCTTTGTGCATTGATTTTCTTATCTATGTAATGAAGGCATAGTTAATACCACCTCAGAACTTTGAGGGAGGAATGAATAGACTAATAGACATAAAGAACTAGAACAGTGCCTGGTCCCTGTTAGGAATTCAATATGTACAAGGTTTTACTTGTTAGAATTGGAGACTCTTGAGTGAAAACGGTCTTATAAAGAGACTTCATTCACACAATAGATTGACAATGTGCCAGGAGCTGTGCAAGTGTCTAAAGATACCAAAAATAATAAAACTACTCAATTCATGACTTTGTCGACATCTTTTTGCAGCAGCTTACCATCTTAAATTCTTTGTCGTATGATTTTTTTTAACTATTCACAACAAAGCATTTTATCACAGTAAGTAAATTTAGATTTTTTGTGATTTTTTTTTTCTTCTCTTTTAGTATCTGTCTCTTGCAGAGACTGTAGGCCTTCCAAGGGCAGGGACTGAGATCTGTATATTGCTATATCCCCACTGCCCAACACAAAATCACATATGAGATGCTCAATAAATGTTTGAGTGAATAAATAAGCTAAGAGAAATAACTGGGTATCACTTTCCAGAAGTTCTCATTAAAATTCAGCACAGCAACAGAGACAGGTGGTGAGTGTTAAATATCTTACCACCAGCAGTTAAGACGTGCTTTCTGAGAGTAAATCACATGCCTCTCTATGCTACATAAATCATTTCTCCAAAAGATAACAGGGAATCCCTGCTACCTCATCTTCAGGTTACTTTCTCATCTGAAACCAGAAAATGTGGCATCTTGATAGATAAGCAGGTAGCTTACCCTCAATTTAAATATTTAAGAGAGGATATGGAGACACTATTTTAGTAGGAGATAGAGGAGTTTACCTGAAATAAATGTCCTCATTATACATGGATGACTGTTTATTGATTTCCAAAAATCTTTCTGCCAGTGCTGGTTTGAAAGGGAAAGGGTCGTGATGAAAGTAAGCACTCTGTATCAGCTAGAGGTTGTGAATCAAAAATTTTTAAAGATAGTTTTCTCGGTCCTTGATTCTCTGCCAAAAGGATGTCCATTTCTCTTGCCCAGATTCACTGTCACATTTGAGAAACACACTGAGCAAGTTGAATCTCAACCAATCAAGTCCAAGCTTTAGGACAAGCAAATGCTGAATTTACAATCGTGTACTCAGAAACCCCTGAATAATTGAACTAAAAAAAGACAGCAGCATCCTGAATAATTGAAAGGATTCTGCTGCATAAAATCAGTCTTCTCCAGGCCTGAAAAGTAAAACTGTTTTCACCTCTGGAGGGTGGAACTGTTTGCATAGTGGGCCACAGCGGGAAGCTTGTTGGGGCACTGGCACCAGCCGGTGGGGCGATTATGCTATCTGAAAGGTATGCGCCTGTGATTTCTTAGTGATGGCTGCCTACTTGTTTAGTCCTGCAGGTCATCAAGGATGGTTACGGGTAACCGTGAGCCAGATCCATGAAGGATGGAGGAGGTGGGGACAGACAAGCACAGTGAGCCCGCAGAGTGAGATGTGTCTCATGCTGTCAGGCCAAGCTGGAGACTGAATCGCAAAAGCCAGAGGCTCGAAGGGGCCCTCCAATCTGTGGACTCAGGGCTGGAGGGAACCCCCAAGCGACTCCCTTGACTGATTTCTGGTTTTGTGACACTGGAAAATTTGAACAGGCAACCTTTCAGGAAGTGTTTCATTCGTTCATGTGTTTATGCTTTATTGAGCACCAGCCGTTTATGCTTTATTAGGCATAAAGTATAATATTTATATGTAATATAGTAAGCATCATCTTCAATAACAATGGCCACCATTTAACGAACGCCTGCTAGGTGCCAGGCACTGTGCTAAGTGAAAGTAGGTAGTACTATCCACTGTTACAAGAGAAACTAAGACTCAAGGCTCAGTAGCTTACCCATGATGACATAGCCAGGAGATGGCAGAGCTGGGACCCACGTCTTTCTGACACCAGAGTCCTTGTTTCCTGCTTCAAAATACACCACCGTCTTCTGGAAGCTTTTCCTGAGGATTGCCAGCTGATGATCAGAGGTTAATTTGTTGGGAGGAGGGGAAGAAGTGGAAGGAAGGAGGGAGGGAGGAATCAGGAAGGTGTGAGAACGTCGACTAGAGAAGACCAGGGAAACTCCATGCCCTGTGTTGAAAGATTTGCTTTTCTCTTTTCATATGTTGCTACTGTGCTCAAGAAAGAGCATTCATCTGGCACTGGAAAGAAGCCAGGTTTTTGTTTTATTTAATAATTCTTAGTAAGACTTGATCTTAGCAGTCTTCATAAAGTCCAGGGGAATAGTTCAACCTCTGTTCTGATGAGTGACTTAGCCCTATCCTGGTGGGAAGGGGCCTCCTTGTCCTCTAGACAGAAGTCATGTCATGCGTCCCATGGTGTGGTATAATTTTGAGTGGCAGACCTAGAGTCAGACTGTTCTGGAAGGCCATGCCCCTGGGTTCATTTATCAAAATGCTTCAGAAGGCCTGGATGGAGGTGACATCACTGCTCCATGACACAGGAGCCATCTTGGCCTCACGGAAGATCCCAGGGCCCCCAGGCTGGAAACCAATGCGTGGGTGGTCCAGCTGAGCCTTTAAAAAAAAAAAAAAATGAGAAGGGTCTCTTCCTGACTGTTCAGGCCCAACTGCATTTATGAGCCTTGGCACCTCAAGTGCTTGGATGCTTTCACGTGTTAATTCATTTCACCCTCACACCCACTCCAGGAGTCTGGGACATTCCTCACATGTTATGAATGAAAAAAACGACCTTAGAGAGATGAAGCATCTCATTCGTGGTCAGGCACCTTTTACACAGGAAAGCTGAAAATGTTGACCCTCACATCCAGCAGCTTCTCTATTTCATGGACTGATAACCCCATTAAGCCATCTGTGTCAACATGGGAACATCCCTTAGACGGGGATTCTGAGTAGCTTGTTCTACCCCCTCACCCCCGATCTAGCTGGAGGTGAGGGAAAGCAAAAGGGGTCATGTTCTGGGAACTCAAGTGACTATGGACATCACAAACGAAAATGAAGATAGTTGGATGGTAAAGCAATCCATGCTGTAGGTGGGGTCTGGGGAGCAGGCACACCCCTATGGAGGGTACAAATGGAGGGTACCAGTCAGCTCCCTTTTCTGCCTCCTTGGGCTCCTTCCAGCTCTGAGAAGGGCCTTGGCTACCTGCCTTTGGACACCCAAGTGTGCACATCCAAGCTCTGTGTACATGCCACCCAAATAGCCAAATCCTGGAAGCGGGCTGGGTCTAGGGTTGCCAGAAAACATACAAGGTGCAGTTCAAGTGGAATTTCAGATAAATAATAACTTTTTAGCATTAAGCATGCTCTAAATATTTCATGGGACATATTTACTAAAAAAATTTACTATATCTAAAATTCAAATTTAACTGGTCAGCCTGTATTTATCTGCTACATCTGGCAACTCCAGCTGGGACCCTCTGGTGAGGGAGTTCCAGAGGCCTAGGTACCCAGAGCATAGTCTACAATGTAAGGCGCTCCAGGAGGGAGGAAGGTGGGCCTTAGGTAGGCAGAGCTTCCTAGACTCCTTACCTCCTGGGAGGGGCCCTCTAAAGCCTGGGGCCCGGGGCAGAGACCCCTCTTGCCCAGATCTAAGAGCAGTACCGGTAGTAGGAGGCTTGGAAAGGAAGCACATGAAACAAAGAGACCAGGGCCCCGCTATGAGCCTTGGGCAAAGTCACTTTATTTCTCTGAGCCTCAGTTATCTGAGCTGTGTGTAAAATGCAGGCTTACGTGGATTTCTGTTTGTCAGAAACCTCACCCGTGCTCAACACATAGTAGGTCTCCATACTGGCAGCTTTCATTATCACCTTAAAGAGATTAGTTTCTAAGAATGTATTTTCTGTGTCAATTTGTTTGAATATTGCTTCTAAAGTCCACTCGGGTAATTTATACATAGTCTAACTAATGAGTAGATTTTAGTAGAAGCAACTGGCCTGCATTAGAGTGTAATTCAAAACTTCAGTTTAAGTTAAATAAAAGCTTGTTTCTATTTGTCTTAAAATAAATAGAGATCAATACTAGGAGAATTCTTCAAGTTTTTCTGCCTCCTGCTTTTTATTTGAGTTGATTCACCTCAGCTGAGCTGGGAAAAGGTATCAGTGTTTCCATTGCTTATATCTGGGTTAGGAGAGATCACTGCTCAATGTAGCAGCCAGTGAAGCTTAAAGAGAGAGACTGGGGTGGGGGGGCTAAGTGTTCCAGGAGAGGTGAGGGCTTGATCAGTTCCTCTCCCCCTGCTCTTCTCTCCCTCACTCTTCTTCCTATCTGTTTCTGGGCCTGGTGAGTAGCTGAGGCTCCGTGCTTTCCAAGGAGGCAGGAGCGGGGGGGCGGGCGGCAGAGAGCAGAGCAGACACCTTCCCTGGCCTGAGGTGCTGTGAGGTAGTTACGTCATGGACTTGTCTTCCATTTGGGAGGAGCCAGCCAGCCGTCCCTGAGAATGTAAGCGCAGGGCCGTAACTCAGCGCTGCAGGGGTGCACACAAAGGCAGCCCAAGCAAGCTCACCCTAAGGCCACGTGCTGAGTGTTTGAGGAGAGTTGTAAATGACCTGGGACGTCATGGAAGCTAAGACTCCTTTCTTAATTCACAGTCTCATTCCTAAACACCACCCCATGGAATCTGAGTCAGGGTGTGCTTCTACTTAAAAGTCCAAAGTTGGTTTGGGGGGGGGGGGGAAGGAATGAGGGTAAACTGGCTCCGAGCCAAACTGAGCAGCTTCCTTTTTACCTCAGGTGATTTAATGGGAGTAGAATTTTTTTGAACTCTAAGATATCCAGGTTCCTTTCCTTTGCAGATTACAAGAGGGTTTAAAATGACGAGGGACTGCCGCAACCTTGGGGGTGTTTAGGGGTCTTGGATTGTCCCTAGGACCAGAGTGGTTCTGCATTTAGGTGCAAGCAGATGAGACAGGGGTCCCAGGAAGAAGAGTTCTGTAGCGGGGAGGGGTACCCAGAGTGAAGATGGAGATCTGCCAGTTGAGGTAATAAGACTTCTACCAGCTCTCCTGCACCTCTGAGGGTGTCTCATAATCAAGCGTAGAGCCTTTGTCCCTGAAAGACCACTGTGCTGATGGCCTGTCTGCCATATACAGGTAGACTCATGAGTCTTAACTTTATAAGAAGAGAAGCTTCTCTTCCTTTTCGCTTCTCCTCCTTTCAGATCCACCCTCCTCCCAGAAGAAGGGATTCTTCCTTCAACTTTATTATTTCATTATCTTCTGCACCTGCAGAAACGTGTAACCATTTTGCTTACCTAGTGGTAACACTGAGGGTTTTTGTTTTGGTTTGGTTTGGTTTTTGCCCCTATTCATATTAGGATCTATGAGAAATGACTCCCTTAGACAGTTACATGGCTTTTCAGCTTGAATGGGTTTTGAAATGAAATAATTAGGCACCCACTACTTGCAATAAAATAAGCACCATACAAATTACCAGTTCAATTCAGCAAATATTTCTTGAGGGTCCACTAGGGAAGTGGGTGGCATAATGATCAAGAGCACATCCTGACTCCACTACCTACTAGTTGTGTGACCTTGAGCAAATTATTTTCATCCTTTCAAGCCCAGCTCCCTTATCATGTGAATTACGAGAGTACTGGGTTGTTGTGAGGACTCATTGAAATAATAGGTCAAGCAGCCATCACAGTGCCTGGCACTGTTGTTCAATAAATTGGTCAAGGAATACAAAGATGAGCACATGGTCTCTGTCCTTTAAGGAGCTTTCTACCTCAAGTGGGAATAAAAGCAGAAAATTGCCATCTCTCCTGGGAAAGGGATACACCACTGTGCTCAGTGGGCGTACTAGTAAGGGCTCTTCAAAGAAGCAGAGCCACAGGATATATATATAGACATATAGAAGGAGATTTTTTTACGAGGACTGGCTCATGCCATCAGAGAGCTGAGAAGTCCCACGATCTGCTGTCTGCAAACCGGAGGCCCAGGAAAGCCAATGGTGTAGTTCCAGTCCAAACCTGAAGGCCTGAGAACCAGGGCGACCAATGGTGTAAGTCCTGGTCAGAGTCTGAGGGCCCAAGAACTGGGGGGAGCCAGTAGTGTAAGATCCAGTCCAAGTCTGAAGTTCTAAGAACCAGGAGCACCAGTGTCCAAAGGCAGGAAAAGATGGATGTCTTATTTCTACCAATACCTGGTCGCCTCTAAATCACATCTAGTTGCCACCACCTCTGAAGCTTATGAGACACATCTTCTGTCCTGAGCATCTATCCACCATCCCCCATTCTATGGACTAAATTAACATCCCAACCCAGAAGTTCTGGCCCAGTTCTCAGCCAAGCCAAGTGAGCTTGGCTAAAATACTACTTTACCTCAGTCTTCCTGTTCATAGACACATGTATTCTGGCCATTTAGTTAAAAGGAGACTTGTAAGCTACAAAAGCCTACAAAGTCCCAAGAAATGGGGCGGGAAAAAATCCACTTAGAAATATGGAACAAAAAGGAATGGCATCTGACTCAATTCGCTGGTGAGTTGGTGGGCTGGTGTGAGCACATCCAAGGCTTCTTATGGATCAACTGGAAGCAAGGAAATGCAGAGCTTGGGCTCCAGCAAGATGACTCTGCATGTCTTCAGAGTCATCCTCCAAGTCAACAGCTAACTGTAGCTGGTCCAGCAGCAGAAGCCAGCGCTCCCACAGGAGGGCCCCGACCTCTAAGGCTGTGAGTGCAGCGAGGGGAAGGGCCAGCCGGACAGATGCCTGGTAATTTCAGCTTTGGGGTGGATGTGTTGGGGTTTTCCTCCCCTCACCACATCTGACTCTGGGATGCAACACCTGACAAGGGAAAGCACCTCCTTCTAAATGGCTGCAAGAAAAACATCCTGAGGCTAATTAAAAACAGAATTTAGCTAAAGTAGAAGTAAACATCGCTCAATGAATGGCTTTGTCATTTGCCAAAACCTTACTTCTTTGCTGCCTTCATTTAGTTAATTAGCCTTTCACTGTTGATCTGTTGCTGTCAACTAGGCGGTGTATGCAAACCACATCTCTAAGCTCCTAAGCCTTTGAAAGATGGGAGGGAGGGGGTTGTAAGGAATCTGCAAGCCAATTGCAAAATGAAAAGTTCCATTTCCTGTGCATAAGGTGCCAAGACCTTTCTTCAATAACCCAGCAGAGTTTTATTTCTCTGCTGGTGGAATTTCAAATTAGCAGAAGCTTCCGTGGTTTCTCACAGACCTCCTTGGTTACAGATGAAAGGATTCCATGCCCACCCCCTCACCCCCCATATTGTGCGTTTTCACTTCTCCTTTTATTGCTAAGCTTGCACTTACATTCTTTCAACTTTCTATGCACAATTTTTTAAAAACTATAAATTAGCACCTTCATTCCCTCATAGTTGGCATCTGCTGCATTTCAAGTGAGAATGCATTAAAATCCCCTTTTCATGAAACTGTCATTATCAAAAAAGCACACCAGCAGAATACTGACATCCTGGCTCCATTTTTTGTGATTGTGTGTATCATGTTTGATAAATATGAGATACTCTTTATGAAACTATAGTGTACTAAACAGTATACAATACTGCTTGTGGATGCGAATGTATATGAGTAGTAAAAATACTCAAACATGCTTGAAAATGATAAACGTCACCTTCAGCAGTTGAGATGTTTGACCCAGGATAATTTTTCTAGCCAGGTTGTAAACATGCTTACACACACACACACAATTTACACATGCACACACATTCTCAATTTTGCTATATATATGAACAAGGCATTCTGGAGTTTAATGTCTTAGACTTTTCATTTTTCCTTTAAAAGAAAAGGAAGGCAGAGCAAATGAGAGTTTGTTGATGGTGGGGGTGGTTCACGACCTCACTTTTCGGGGGTTTTGACTGCCTTCCAGTAGCTCCCCTCCTGGGCTCATTTTGAGGCAGGCTCAGGCTTGGCTCAAGGCCAGTGTGACAATCAAGATCTGAGAAGTCTCTTCTTTCAGAGATTATTTCGCAGGTTTCTTTGTTTTATTGGTGGATGGGGGAGGGACAGCGAGGAACCGGGAATGGGAAGGAGGGGACCAAGCGGGGATTTCTCCACTCAAGCAGGGTGTCCTGCTGCTGCCCCAGCCTGTGAAGCTCTGCTCACATGGCCAGGCGGCCCGTGCAGGAGAGCTTACGTTAATCCAGTGAGTCTGGGCAGCTGGACTGAGTCCTTTGACAGGCTCCAAACCTCCGAGGAGCACCCCTGACTCTAGCAGTCCAGCCAAGGTGGTTTCGAAGAACAATGAACTCAAAGGGGGTGGTGGGGGGAAGGAAAGAAAAAATAAACTATCAGCTTAAAATAGGTGCCTTTAAATAGCCATGGGTCAGACACCAACGTGAGTCTTTATAAGCCTCCAAAGAGACAATTAAAGGAAGTGGGAACAAGTGAAGAATCAGATGATGATTCCAGCACTGGAAACAGCAGAAGGAGGGAGCCGTATCAGAAGGGGAGCTCTTAAGCCAGCAGTGGGGGAGAAAGGAGACCAGATGGACCACACCCCCAGGCCAGCCAGAGGAGCCGCCCAGCCCCACACACCGCCCTCCCGTGAAACATGTATGCAGCGCTTGGATCCTGCCAGCTTTACATCCGCCTTCAGCGGTGACTCAGAGAGAGGTACCAGTGCTGAACATCTTTGAAATTCTGCTCGGGTTCCAAATGAAAAATCGTTTTGCCTTCAGAGCCTAATGGAAGTTTGGTAGAAACATGTGCTTTCCCCTTAGGTTCAAAAGAGAAATTAATATCCCTCCCATTTCTCTGTGTGTTTGTATTTCCCTTTCTCAAGTGGAGAGGAGAAATTATAAGAGGCATCCTATAAAAATAGAAGGTATTACAGAATAACAGTATTGCTCCTTTATAAGAGCAAATATTTCTATATTTTCTTTAAAACAGAAATGCAGTTTGCTTTAAAGCCTACCATAGTACAAGTGTACCTCACTACTACAAAAAAAAAAAAAAAAACCCAACCCCTCCCCCAGAAATCTGTGTTTTTCATAGGGAATCGTCATGATTATTTACTCTCATTCTATTTAAAAATATTGTGTTTGCAAAGCATATGTCAGAAATGATGTCCATAAACCTTGGTGGGAATTAGCATTAAGTATAGATTACAGGGAACTTTCAGTTCCTAAATCATTTCTTCCTATAGAGATTTTCTTTTCCGATGAGAACATTTTAATTTTATAATAGGAAAAATAGGAAAAGATAACTTATCGAAAAGCAATCCTGTATTAGACCCTAGTAACACAAAAATGATTAAAGATCTCATGGTCTATTTCTGCCCTAAAGGAGCTTGTATCCAATAGGGGATGAAAGGTAGGTGGAGAGGGGCAAAATGACAGGTGCTAAAACTGAGTTAGGTGATGAAGCTCGGCGGGGGATACCTGAAGGAGCAATTCTTTCTGTAGTTTGGTAGCCGTATCAAAGAAAATTATACCTAGATGATATTGGTGAAACCAGAAGGGTAAGGGAATCCCAGAGAAAAGTAACGACGTCCAAAAGGAGTGCAAGTCTGATATTTTCCGGAAGCAGAAAGGAGTCCAGCGTGGCTAGAGTGTAGAGACGGAGAGAGGTGTAGAATGGCTGAAGATGGGCAGGGAACGTGGATGTGGAGCCAGAAGGCAGTTCATCAAAGGCTTGGATTGCTGTGCGAAGGAAGTGGCTCCTGAGCAGAGGGGAGGAGGTCATGAGTTTAGAAGGAACACCCTGGTCTTCAGAAGTTGTGTTGGAAGGGAAAGGGATTTTGCAATAAGAAGCGCTTGTACTGTGGCAGTGTTAGTGTGGACCAAAACCAGGGAGAGGTGAAGTACGACTGGGTCTAGCAAGAAGAACACAGGTGAGCTTGATGACAGATTTCCTAACACAGTTCCTAACTAGGCGGTTGGCTAAAATAGGAAATGCTAACATTTAACATTTACTATGTGTTGCTACATGCTAGATCCATGCTAATTATATTCTCACAACAACCTTATAGAGCAGGCACGATTATTATACCCAATTTACAGATAAGGGAAATCAGGTAAAGAGAGGTTTAATAAAGAGCCTAAGGTTACAGATTACTAAATGAGGCATCCAGAATGTAAATGAAGGCCATCTAGTCCCCTAGACACTTTCCACATGTACACTCACAGAGTAGGAGACACCATATTTAGGGGTAAGAGGTGAGATCATATATGTAAAATTTTGAGGTTGCTGTAAGATATCAAGACAGAGATGTCCAATAAAGAGTTGGAAAAATAGGCCTGGCACTTGGAGAAAGGATTCATTCATTCAGCAAGTATTTCTTGAATGCTTATTATGTACCCAGCTCTGTGCCAGAGCTGGAGTCACGACATCATCAAAATACTTAGCACACAAAGTATCTGTATATCAAATTTTATTTTATTTTTTTGTGGCCATGATGCATGGCTTATAGGATCTTAGTTCCCTGACCAGGGACTGAACCTGCACCCTCGGCAGTTAAAGCACAGAGTCCTAACCACTAGACTGCCAGGGAATTCCCTTTTTCTTCTTTTGGCCGAGTATATCAGATTTTAGTCAAGCTAATAGTTTTCATCACAGAGCTGAACACATACTCTTTAAAATAACTCAAAGATCTCTCTTTCTATAAATTAAATAATTCACCCCTTCAGTACCTGCTTTTGCAATTTTGGTATGATGCCTATTGGTTTTCCATTAAACAAAACACCCTATAAATGTGTAAAAATTCAGTTAGGGAGAAAGGGTTCATTTTAATTTTATGAATCACTTAACACGTGTTGGACTTGGAGACACTTATTTTGTTATCTCCTATCAGTTATGTTGATTGAACTTCATAGGAAGCCCACAGTAGTGGAGGGTTCCTCACAGGTAAACAGAATGCACATCTCTCTCCGGAAAAAAGGGAAGAAATTCAGTCATGAAGCCGAAGATCACTGGGAGGAAAGGAGCAGCCCCTGATTTTCAGCCTGCCCCAGTCTCTTGGCTTCAGCTGTACCATCCGCATGACCACTGGCCACCAATCAATAGTGACTCTTTTCTAATGAACCCCAGAATCTTTTTTCAACTCAGCCCCCAGGGGCCAATAACACACAATCAAATCTAGCAAGTGAAGTGAAACTTCTCTGTCACCCAGGCCCTAGACCTTAAAGAATGAAAACTCAAATCCCTGCAACGGGGACCAGGCTGGTCATGGAAATAACTAAAACAGGTGGATGTCAGCACCTATGGACATCTCATGTGAGTGTGCTGAACACAAGGTCATCTGTCCTGGATGAAGGAGCAGCCAAGTCACCTCTGGCTAATATCTTCCCATGTTGAAGTACACATTCAATATTGCCTTATCTTCATATTTTTTTAAAGAGAAAAAAAAATCTGAAATCTGAGCATGTATCTCAAATCTTCCAATTTTTCAACACTGCGCCTAAACAAAATGCATGTATGCGTCACACACAGCTCAGAGCCATCCGTTTGTAGCCTCTGCCATAAACCAAGTCTTGTGATCCTTGCCTTTCTCTGAATTCTGAGCATCTAAGTTTCATGGCCTGATTTCCTGGAAGCACAGCTCTCACCTCGATTCATGAGATCCCTGAGATGCATCTGGACGAGCCGCTCATATATGCAAGGCGCCAGCTGGCTCCAGTGTTTGCCTCCTCCAGACAGAAGGGGTCAGAGCTAGTCTCTGCACAGTGTGGCTCATGGTGAACGAAAAGATAGTGGAAAAGCAAAGGCCCAGCTTCCTTAACGTTGGCAAGGGGAGCCAGAGAGAGTGGCATGACCAACCTTTGGGAAAATCTTAAAGGTTGCATTTTGTCTGAGAATTTCCTTTCCAATTCTCTCTCTTCCCGAATATCTTGCACTGTTTGGTACTTCCTCCCAATAAGGTTTCCCAGATTTGCCCTCACTCTTATCCCTTTTTTGGCATCCCTTCTCCAAGGAAGACACAAGTCGAATAAAATCTACTGTGAGTTTCCTCTTCTCACTAAACTTTTCAAACAGGTAAAATTCAGGTTAAAGCCAACACCAAGGACAAATGGATCAAAAAGTTATCCATGGCTTTCTCCAAGCTGGGAAGCTATTATGATTTATATTCATTAACTATGTCCATATTTACCAAGTCTACTATCATTAACAATATTAACAACCATCCCTTTTATAATAGGGAGGATACTTCTCACAGAGAAAATATTCATTAGGAAAATTAAGTATCAAGAATTACATAGCATTAATGGTCAAATTACAAGCTCTATCAGTTAAGGTACCTTTGGCTGCAGCCATTTTTTAAATCTCAAATTGACTCAAACAAAAAAGAAATGTATTTTTGGAAAAAAGAGTTCTAGAGGTAGGATGACTCCAAGAATGATGGATTCAGCAGACAATTCTCAAGGGTCTTAGGTTCTTAAGTCTTCCTCTGCCCCAACAATGTTCCCTTCGTACTATAAGGCGGCTTCCCTCATGGACTCAAGATGCCGCTGCTATTCCAGGCGTCACAGCCCTGCCCCACGATGTCCAGAGATGGAAATGGACTATCCTTCCTCTGTCTCCTAAGAGCAAGGGCATCTCTCCCAGAAGCCCCGAGAAGACTTGACCACATGCTTCACCAGCCACGACTTGGATCACCTGCCCATCTCTAGACCAATCACCGACAAAGAGAATGAAATTTCCAAGAAGAGCTTAGGCAAATTATTTGAGAGGCACCTGATACTGGGAAACCAGTCACAAGGACTACAAGATAATATGTTCACATTGTAAAGAAGAGTAGACTGCTATGAACAATGATAAGATCACTACAAAGGTCATTTTGAAGAGATCAAAATCCACAAATAAGGCAATATTCAATTAAAAAGGTGTGTCTGGAAAGGCATATGGGTTGTAATCCTAATATTACTTTACATTTATATAGCAATTCATAGTTTGAATTGCACTTTTCCACAACTTCTCCATTGGTATTTCACATCTCTAAGGATAGCACGGCAACTCTTACTGCATTTTACAGAAAAGGAAGCAGCTGATCATTGTGTCTAATGTCAAAACTTACAAGAGGTGGGACAGGATGCCAGGACTTTGACACCTAGTTCGTTGGTCTTCTGAATACACTATGCTACTCCTTCCATAGACATGCCTAATTGGGCAGAGCCCTTGGATTTTTCCCAAGTACCCACGCACATAATCTCACTTGATTCCCAGAACAACATCATGAGACATCCAGAGAAAATGGAATTACCTTCATTTTACAGATAGGAATATGGGGCTTAAGCAGGCTGATGACAAAAACAAACAAGCAATTCAGTTAAGGTGAAATGAGCTGGTCTGGTTTTGTTTTTGGCTACCAAGTGGTAGTTATTTCCTTCTTATATACCCCTAGCTGCCTCTCAACACCTAGTCCTAAATCAGCAAGAATGTCTCCAAAAAATATAAGACATCCACCCCAAATTTTCACACTCTAGAGCGCCTTCTGGCTCCAGGCTCCATCAGCCTTCTGTTATGCCTGACTAAGCAGCTGGTGTTTCCCTCTGAGCTCCTTCCATCCCCCTTTCATTGTTGTCTCAAGGCTCTCTGACCTTCCAATGGGATTAGTTAATCTTATCAACTAATTTGCTGAGGAAAGACTCCAGGCTTTTGTCCTTCTAGGGAAGAATAACAATGGAATTCTAGAAACAGGGCACCCACCTTTTGTAGTTTATCCCAGGGCAATTATTTCTATAGTGAAAATTTTAGGGCAGACTAGAGGGAAGTCTTGACCCTTAGACCTTAGGTAGGTAGGCACCACTCCCGTAATTATCCTAGAGGAGGGGAAGCGGAACAGTGTGATATAGCCCAGAAAGAGGCCTGACCTTAGAGAAGACATGTCTACTCTATGATCTTAATATCTCAGTTTCCATTTATAAAATATATTGACTCCAGCCCAGCCTACTTCCCAGAGTTTTTATAAGACTTTATCAAACCATTTGTGAATGAGTTTTGAGCTAAACAGATGGGTAGCTATTTTATTAAAGAGTTGCATTTAGGGGAGTAGATGCCTTGTAATTTGGCCTGACTTCAGTAATCATTGCTTGCACTGTCTCACTTCTGAGTGTACCAGGTGGACAAAAAGAGAAAGACTAGTTTCCACTGCTGTTTGTCCAAGGCTGAGTTTCTAGGGCAGGGTTCTCAACCCTGGCTCTGTATTAGAATCATCTGGGGGAAGCTCATAAACTATGTTCTCTGGACTCTATCCTGAACCACTTAATTCAGAGGAGGTAGGGCCCAGACATCAATACTCTTTTAATAGCTTCTCAGGTGAGTCTGTGCATGGGGTTGAGAACCACTGTACCAGGATGAGTCTCTCTCTTAGCGGAGAGATTCTTTGGAGTCTTTTTCCTTCAATCATGCAGTCACACTTGAGGGACAGAATGACACGGTCAACTCACAAGGGGTCAGGGCACCCTTGGTTCTCTTTCTCAGCAGGTGCGTCAGCACGGTTGATGCTACCTCATGACCCACTCTGGGCATTGCCGTTCTCAGAACTACGGGAGGTTTCATATCAAAGCTTTTAAAAATGTGACAGGGTCTTGACGAGGGAGGGCAATGAGGAAGCACTGTATGGGAGAAAGGGAATATGAGGTTGAAAGAAAGATAAAAGTGAATAAAAGAGACAAAGACAAGTGGGGGTGGGGCGCTGAGGAGCAGCAGCAGAAAATAAAACTGCTGATAATGGCTTTCAGAATTCAGACCTGCTTTCAAAACATATGGCAGAGATATTAGCCTGCCTGTAATTACTACAACATTCTCAACTGCAGAATGACTTTCATTAAAACCCATGGATTGAGGCACTTGGAATTTGTGAATAATTTTGCTTTGAGCACCAGCTCTGTTATGCTTCTGTTTGGAGTTGATATTTTTTAGGGAGGAAGAGACTCCACTTGTTCATCAGCAACTATTTTGGAAATAATGCTGTCAAAATCCATTTAATGAGCATTTGTTGAGCACCCATCGTGTGCCAGGCTGTGTGCTAAGAGCTGGGTAGTAGGAGTAGATGCAAAAGACCGACCCCATCCCTTGGCCACATCCATTCAACAACTATATTCAGGAGTAACAGCATGCCAAGCACCCTATGAGGTGCTAGGGGGTTGAGATATCCCTAGAAGACTAACAAGAATACAGGCAACTCCTTGTAGTAGTAGGGTCACTTGGGTATAACCCATCCGACATTGATTAGGATGCTTCAGGTGGTGAAGGGAAGCAAATGGTAAATGCATTCATCCTTGACTCCAGGGGTACCTGGAGTGACAAGAGTGACCACCACCTAGCAAGCCATGAAAGAGGCAGAGGTGCCAACTTTCCACTTCATGATGCAATCAGATTCCAAGCAGGTTCCTGCGTGGAGAATGTCACTTTCTCTCTCTGGAATGTAATGTGACCAAAAGAACTCCCAAGTTCAGGGTTAGCACGTTTAATATCTACACCATCCTTCTTAGCCATTTACCGCTTAGCCCAGAGAGAACAAATTTTTGATGTCATCCCTGATCAGTTGGTGATGACTGCCTAGAGTACTGCTCATAAGGTTTCTGAGCTCAAGGAGGCAAAAAGTTTGGTGGCTGATAGGTAATGTCTGCTATCGTGTGGCAGGTTTCATCCCTCACTTAGTCCAGTCTCCTTTGTTCTAGTTACCTATTGCGGCACAACAAACCACTTCCAAGTTAGTGGCTTATTTTCCTTATGAATCTGCAATGTGGGCAAAGCTCACAGGAGACAGCTCATACCTGATTGTCATGGCTTCAGCTGAGGCAGCTCATTTGAGGTCAGAAGATCCACTTCTAAGATGGCTCACTCACACGGCTAGCAAGTTGATCCTGCCTGTTGGCCGGGGGCTCAGTTGGGGCTACCTGTCAGGGACCTCAATTCCTTTACATCTGAATCTCTTTAAGAGGCGGCTTGGGCTTCCTCACGGCATGATGGCTGGGTTCCAAGAGACAGTAAGTGGAAGCGGCTGGTATCTTATGACCTGGTCCTTGATACGGACCCAACGTCACTTCTGCCGTATCCTGTCGGTCAAAGCAGTCACCGAGGCTGCTCAGGTTAAAAGCAGCAGAAAAAGTATCAATGACGTCGTGGCCATCTTTAATCTACCAAATTGTTCTTCTATTTTGTGAAGCAAGTTGAGTCTAAGCTTCAATTGTTTGCCGAGTTTGTAATAAAGGTGGGGAGGGCGGAGTTCAAAACTAACCGCCTGGGGAAAATGGTTTAGAATGTGAGACTTATCCTTGCACTCAACTGTGTTCTGCTCTGCTCTGATGTGTCCTTCGTGCTAAGCCTCTGCTCTCCTGCACATTCTCAAGAACTTCAAAGGCAGAGCCCATTGTGCAGGCAGATCACTGCCAAGCCTTTGCCAATCATTCCAGGAAGTGGGGTGTCTGGGCCTGTACTTCATAATTTTTTTGTTTTCTCTCTCTTGCCAACTGAGGCCTCCACTTTCCACGTTGTGTCTTTTGCCCAACCCCCACCTCTTGGGGTGAGTGTCCCAAAGCTTCTCTTCTTTACTCTTCCCACTCTTACAGGCTCTGTCGTCAAGCATCATAAATGCTGTGGTTTTCCAAATCTAGCTGCATACTTCTCCAGTGCAGGGGAGAGGCTGGGCTCGTACTTTCTAGAGCTGTGCATTCAGTGAGGGCTTTCTGATGACCCTGGAGATGACTCTTCTACCTTACCCAGGTAGTAGAAGCAACCTTTGGAGTTAATGAATTCTAAATAAGCTTGTGGCTCTTTTTATTTTTATTTGTTCCTGCCATGCCCATTGAGCATGAAATGGCTCCCAAAGGAAGAAAGAAAGAAAACTGCAAGAAAAAATAATAATAAAACCCTAATGTACACATACACTCACTTCCCTAAGGTGAATGAGTGTGCACAGCCAGTGTTATTGTTCTTTGTATAATAAAAATCTTCTCTTTGCCTTTGGTTACCAAAAGCTTAATCATTTCACATAATCAAGAGGATTCAGCACTTTTGAGGTACTGTAAATTAGAGGCACTACCAACCTGGTTTTAAAATTGGTTGTGCGTTTTCTGAGGTATATTATTTCAGCTTATCCCCAAGGCCTAGAAATTCTCTTAGTATATACCACCAGACTGATTTGATCCTGACTGCAATTAGTGATAAATACATTGTAAAATTTTTAAAAATTAAGACTTAGAGATTTACAAATAGACTCCAAAAGTAGAAGAAACTCTCACCTAACCTTTAGAAATTTAAAGCTCCTAAGATTAAAATCGACCTCTTCATAATTGTTAGCCAAATTGAAGAATCTAGTGCACTTTCTTTTTCGGTAGCTGACTTACTCTACACCAGTGGTCCAAACCCTTCTGATCATACCAGATGCACAAATACAGCAGAGACAAAAAGGCACTAGTGTTAGAATTAAGCTCCTGCCTTAAACCAGTGGTGCGACTTTGGCCCCTGGGAAGTGGCATGTTCATAAATGTGAAAAGAAAGCCAATTTTAAACCAGATTGAATGGAGTTTGAATCCCAGTTCTGCCACTTAACTGGCTTTTTTAATTTGGCCAGTTTACTAAATATCTCTGACTTTTTTCATCATCTGTAAAATGAGGGCAAAATTACCCAACCCATCAGTTTGTTATGACAATAAAATTATACATGGAAATAACCTGGTATATAGCAAACCCTCAATGAATGGTGGTTCCCTTCCTCTGGGCCTCTGCTTTATCAAAAATGAGTGAGGCCATTGGATCTACATCACCAGAGAGAAACAACCAGTCCTCACTATGATCCTGGCATTAGCCCTCAGCTTATGGAATCTGCTTGTGGGTAATTAAGGAGGAGGAGGACATCCAGAAAGATCCTCAAGATCTAACTTAGAAGAGCAATCTGAGTGCTGGGAACGTCAATGGTTTCCTTGCTGTAAAACCTTTTGCGTTATTTTCTTCTCCCCAGTATCCTCACCCCCCCCCACACACACACACAGTTGTAGGCATAATAATGGCCCCCCAAAGATGCCTATGCCCTGATCCCAAGAATCTGTGAATATGTTACCTTACATGGCAAAAGGGACTTTGCATCTATGATTAAGTTAAGGGCAATGAGATGGAAAGATTATCCTGGATTATCTGGGTGGTCCCACAATAATCATAAAGGCTCTTAAAAGTGGAAGAGGGAGACAGCAGAGAATCAGAGAGAGATGTGACCTTGCAAGAATGGTCAGAGAGATGCAATGTTGCTGGCTTTGAACACGGAGGAAGGGGGCTGTGAGCCAAGACATGTGGTGCCCTCTAAGAACTAGAAAAGCAAGGATTTTCTCCTAGAGCCTCAAGAAAGAATCACAGCCCTGCTAACACCTTGATTTTAGGCCAGTGAGACCCATTTTTGATTTCTGACCCCCAGAACTGTAAAATAATGAACTTGTGTTTTTAAGCCACTAAATTTGTGGCAATTTGTTACAGCAGCCATAGGAAACTAATACATGTGGATACTTACTATAACTACTTTGACAAAATAAGC
The DNA here is from genome assembly GCF_030028045.1 of Hippopotamus amphibius kiboko. Taxonomy (NCBI): domain Eukaryota; kingdom Metazoa; phylum Chordata; class Mammalia; order Artiodactyla; family Hippopotamidae; genus Hippopotamus; species Hippopotamus amphibius. The sequence continues at coordinate 83,608,176 of NC_080187.1, read as the reverse complement.
ACCCCAGCCCCAGAGAACATTCTTATTAATACCACTATCATGGGAGGATTAAAATTTTTTTAACCAAAACTTTTAAAGAAAGAAGTTTGATTTTTATACATTCACAATGCCCACCCCCAAAACAGAAGGTAGGTGCATATTGAAGAAAAGTCTCTGGAAGCTCCTCAAAAGATGAATGAATCATATACTTACTGTTTGGGACGCCGTCAAAGACATTTACTGGAATTTAATCATCTCGAGTAATTATATAACCCAAAGGGTCCCCAGTCAGCCAAAAGAAGGCTCTCTCATGAGACAGGTAAAAGGGAATTAATAACTTTTGAAGATTGCAGGGAGTAGGGGGAGATACCTTTTTCTTTTTCCACTAGACATCTTGGCTTCTGGGGAGCTAAATACAGTTAGATACCAATTCCCAATTTCTTTAGAAATCTATAAGACGTAGGTCAGGACTAAAATACTATCATAACTGTATTTTCTTTTTCATGTAAAGTTTGCTCTTTTCCATTGGTAAAGTAAAGCCTGGCCTTTGGAAATGATGGAAAACAGCAAACTGTTTTTTAAAAACCACCCTATAAACAAAAAACAACACTGTTCATGTTATATTTCCCCTGAACTGATAGAAAAAGTAGAAATAACCCTGTAGTACCATTATTCTTGGACCAAGCTTGCTCCCAGATTATTCAGAATTTTACTTTTGAGGAAAAAAAACTGACCCTCCCAAAGGAGTAGGGTTCCACTGGGGTCAGACACACACAATTTGAATCTTGGTTTTTGGCTTTTCCTACCTGTGCAACCCTGGCAAATCAGTTACTTCCAGCAGCCTCAGTTTCTTCATCTGTAAATGAGCATAATCAGGCCTGCCTCCCGGGCTTTTGTGAGGGTTGGAGGTAACATGTGAAGCTTCTAGCACAGTGCTTAGCAAAGGAAAGTGGTCAATATTGGCACAGTGCTTAGCAAAGGAAAGTGGTCAATATTGGCCCAAAAGTAATTTTTAATGAATTTGTGAACTGGATTCTTTAGGGACTCCTGACAGCTTTGCCAGTCACGGGGGCCTGAGCCACCTGTAACTTGGCTGCCTGCCGGAAAGGGACCTTTACCTCAGCACAGCCTGGAAATAGTCATCTAATACCTAAAACTGGAAAAGTGGCTTTTTTCCATCTATTACGCTCTATCACAGGCATCCTCTCGCTTCATACTTGGGCATCAGCCTGTATCAAATGGAAACCCATAGAGCTAGAGAATCCACCATCTGGTTGCTTCACTCTGGTTCCCCTTAGTGGGCTTCCTCTACAGGAATGTTCTCCCTCATTCTCCTCCCACTCCCTGCCCCTCCTCACACCCTCCTTGCCATCCACTCTGGAGGTTGTACATCTTTCTACTGTCACATGTCCCTTTCTCATCTGTAAGGCTGGTTTTAATGTTTTTCTCCAACAGGAAATTTATCTTCGCCCCCAGTGCCTAGCAGAGCAGCACTTAGTCAATGTCAATACATTTTTGAGCGAGTAAATGAATCAGTAAAAGGGTGAATAAACAGAACGTGTAGGTTCCCGAGGTGGCTTCAGTCAGTCGGAGTCTGCGCCTGTGCTAATGCTGGGTGACTTCCATTACGCAAGAGCCCATCCATTCTCCTGCTCAGGAGCGACTGACGACCACTTTTCCCTCTCGTCACTACTGATTTTGTCCTGAGGTTAACCTGGGGAGGTATTGACCAGTAAGATTAACCAAGACCTGGGCAGGGGAGTCTTTGGAGGAGGATTCATTACAGTTCAGGTCACCATATGGTTTCTGGTGAGAAACTAGGAAGCTTGCGGAATTCCAAGGGCACCCTTTCCACTGGACCCCAAGTGGACGGCAGCCTCTGAATCACCAGGCCCTCTTTTTCTATGAATGATGCCCTCAGGAGCAGTCACAGCCCACCACTCGTTTTACCCTATAACGCGTGTTCCTTTAGGAAGGATTTTGCAACGTTCCTTGGTGCCCTGGGACAAAGCCAACCCTAAACAGTTCCATTGTTATAGAGAGGAAACCTGCTTCTCCTCTCCCCTTATCCCCTCCTAGTGTCCTCCTTCAAACCCCACACAATGAAGGCTCTGAGTAAATCTCAACCGTGGCTGAGAGATACAGATCTCCTTCTCTGTCGCCCCTGGCTCTTACTGGTCTCCCTTCTTGCTCTGCACCTCCGGGCTGGCCAGGTGTCTGGAATGACGAAATTTTGACAAGAGAGACCCAGATACCACTTCCTCTTGCCAGTCTGACTTCTATCACTGTCATCCCTGGGGGCCCCCATCTCCAGCAACACCAGGCAAAAACTGTCAGCGCTCAGTAAATAATGCAAGAGGCCAGGAGAAGCTGCGGTATAACAAAGGCTGTCAAGAGCAGGGCACTGACGTGACAGCGCCCCCATTCAGACAGCTCTGACACGGGCTGAGCCGCTGGCTGGGGCAAATTCCATAAACCACTCTGAGCCTCAGTTTCCACACCTGTAAAATGAGGATAATGATACCTCACAGGGTCGTGGAGAGCATTGGAGTCCCTGTTCATTTCAAGTGTGCTTTGAACAAAGCTGGGCCCCTAGTCAACCCCTGATGATCAATAATTGTGGGCTGACCTTTCTCAGATAACTCAGTTTATCTCATCCACCATGGGCAGGACCAGCAAGAAGCTGAAAGTCAGAACAGTTGATCCTGGTTCACATACTATAGCTGAACCTTGTCCTACCTCAAAGATTTTTCTTAAGGAAACATGAGTCAAGGGACTTCCTTGGTGGCGCAGTGGTTAAGAATCCATCTGCCTGCCAGTGCAGGAGATATGGGTTTGATCCCTGGTCCAGGAAGATCCCACATGCGGCAAAGCAACTAAGCACGTGCGCCACAACTACTGAGCCTGCACTCTAGAGCCTGTGAGCCACAACTATTGAACCCGGTGCCACAACTACTGAAGCCCGCACACATAGAGCCTGTGCTCCGCAACAAGAGAAGCCACCGCAATGAGAAGCACACAAACCGCAACAAAGAGTAGCCCTGATCACTGCAGCTAGAGAAAGCCCGAGTGCAACAGTGAAGACGCAACGCAGCCAAAAAATAAAACAACAACAGCAAAAAAAACACCAAGTCACGAATTTCTAAAACAAATCTTTTCTTCATGGAATGGTGGCGTGAAAAGACCTCGAGCTAAAGCTTTGAAAATAATTGACATCAAACCCTAGTTCCTTCACCCACTAACTGGAATTTGGGGCAAAGGGAAGTCTGTTTTGGGTTCCTCCTTTAGGAGATGGGAGCGATCCATATGTACATCAGATTGTCATTGCAAAGATCAAATTAGATAATATGAAAGATATTCTGTGACAAAATGTAAGTGGGCAACATTAGTTCCTCCCATCCATTTTATAGAAAATTGAGGTTTAGAGAGGTTAGGCAAGTCACTTAATCATAGAGATTAAGTGACTTTCCTATAAACAGAGAGGTTGATATAAAAGGGCCTATCCATTCTAAAACATGCAAATCTCTGAGCTTCAGCTGATGCATGGAGTCACCATTGTTAGAAGATCTTCCTGATGAGGACGTGCCCACTTTGCCTACCCCAGCTGCAAGTGCTAGAGGAGATCGCTGCATCTAGGTCTTGGACCGATCTCCCAACCTTGGGTCCATCAGCATGAGGCTTTTATCTTTTGAAGGATACTTCCAGGAAAGTCAGAGAAGCGGCACCCTGCAAATGTCCTGGGGCACATCCCTGCTCTTAGGCCACAGCACGTAAATGACTGTCTGTGCCACTGAGGCCTCCCCAGTCAGGTGAGGGTTATAGGACAGGCATGGCTGCTGGGAGAGCATTGGACAGGCGCTGCCCTCCACTGTGTGGATTCTGGGCAAAGGCAGGGAATTAAGTGTCCCCGACTGTTGATAAAAGGGAGCTGAAGAAAAGTCATCCCATCTCTGCCTTCAGATAACTGCTTTTCGAGGTTCCATAAAGGCCCAGGCCTTCTTGTTTTGCACATCTGCTCAGCACCTAATACATGTTTCTCTCTAGGGCAATTCAGGAAACAGACACCATTATAAGCCACGCCATTCCAAAACTTCCCTAAACATCAGGGGTACATTTCACAACCTATGTTCTCCTGAACACCAAGAGGCTCCCCAAATTCAATAGGTCCTACACAAGCAAGTTTGAATATCTCTACGTGCTTGGAGATTCACAATGCTCTTCTTCACAGCCAAGGCACTGAGCAGTTCTGCAATGAAAAGAAAGCTACTTTGATTTTATTTGACAGATGAAAAATTAACATAAAATATGACATTAAAAAAAACTTCTGTAGAGAAACCAGGATTCTTCAGACCCAGTTTGGAAAATGCCATCCTATAATATTTCTAAATGGAGTTTAAATGTCCTCTTTCACAACAAGTACATTTTCACTATGTTACAAACAGTTGTCGCCGTCACCGTCACCTACCTGCCCACCCATCTCAACCTTGTCCACGTCTCATGTCAACTTTGGAATAAGAACATGGCAACTGCTTGTCCATATCCCACTGGGACTCACCCTCATGGTCAGTGTGGCTCGAGCAGTGGCCTCCTAGCCCACTGCAGGGCCAGGCCCCCTCTCCCCCCACCATCCCGCAGCTTCACTTTCATGGGGGCGGGGGCTCGCTCATTGGTGGTAGGGGAAGAACGGCATTCTGACTAAAGGGATTCTGACCTTTAAAGGTGTCAGGTAGGCCGTCAGGGGAGACCCCAAGGTGAGGAGTTGGATGCCCCATCCTTCCAGGAGCTCCCGTAACACCCTCTGAAGACACATTCCCAGAGCCTAGAGCCACACCCACCACCTGGCGGGTGATCAGTGAAGGGACGAGTTGCTCTTTGCACACTGCAGGACATCATGCCCTTTCGTGTTTGGGAGAGTCTTTGCCTCTGGACTGGGAGCCCCAGAAGGGGAAATATAACTTCTCTTCGTTTTGTGTGTCCAGTATCCACAATGGGTCCCGCTCAGGCACTTAACCAACAAGGGGGTGACTGAGGGAATGAGGTGATGGGTGAACGAACAAACTTGAGCTTCTACAACCTTCCTTCTGGGTGCCCAGAAATGGGAGTAGAGCACCCAGCCCTCTCTGCATTTTCTCCACTTTCTCCTCCTCGGCTGGGTTCTTTGCTACTCAGTTCCCGTGCTAAAGAGAGGGAGGGAGAGGGTTGCCCTGAGACAGAGGCAACCCCTTCAGCCACATTTGTGGGAGGAGATTCACAGGGCTTGGGGACGAGCTCCCTTTCAGGCTCAGGTGAGACTGTTCACCGTGCACTGCCAGAGGCTGCCCTGGACAAGCGGACATCCAGGTGGAGCAGAAGAGAGGGGGAGGGGGAAGGGAGAGAGGGAAGAGGGGGAGATGCGGAGTGGGGTGTTGGGGAGCGGCAGGGGAGGGAGCTGCCTCCCAGACACCAGCAGCCGCCACAAGCACGTCTTCCTTTGCATGAGGCCTCTGGTCCCACCTCCTCACAGGTACGGATAGGTCCTGGAAGGATGCCTGCATCCTGAAGACATTTAGTTAAGATCTCTTCCCACCTGCCCATTGCTCACAGTAGGCAGCCTCTGACCAGAAATAGGTGCTGAGTGTGGGGAGGAACAGGAAAGTGGGCTCTCGGGGCGGGATGGGGTGGGGGGTTGTTTCTGGACACCATCTCCAGCAAGGAGCCTACAAGAGAGGCACTCGCTCTGGACCCTTTATAGCTAGGGATTTCTTTTTTTTTTAAACACACAATTTTGCAGCTAAGGATTTAAAATTTGCTGCTTTGACAATGTGCAAGTGACCCCAGTGGGCCACTGGGGAGCAGAGCCATTGGTTATTTTGCCCGAGGCATGAATTTCAATACCCACGCATCCAGGCTGGTGTAGGGGAAGGAGTCCTAACCCAGAGGGGTCTAGATGTCACCTAAACCTTGATAGTTTTGTGGCTCTTTTAATACAAATGTGTATGAAACTTTCACCCTCCCTGGAGGGTAGCTGTTGTTATCCCAGTTGTATAGATAAGGAAATGATATGCATAGGTGATTTGGGGAATTGGGGACATAACCATCTCGGGAATATCCCCACTGTACCCTGGTCCTGGATCCAAACCCCCGTGCCCCACTCCTCAGCTCATCGCTCCCTCCCACCCCCTGACTCTCCCAAACTTCCTTCCCATTCATCTCTCAGCTCTTAAAAGTTCCAAAGGGGATGGGGTACAGTGAGAAAGAGGCCCGGGGGAGGGAGCAGAGTTCTGGGTGTCTCTTTTCATCCCCAGCATCTCTGCTTCCTCTGCTTTCTTCATCTCCCTAACATCAGCTATCCTTTAATATCCAGACAAAATCAGCCCCAACCGCCCTTCTACAACCAGGGAGAAATACAAGCTCCCCTCAGGGTTCCTTCAACTTCTTAGAGGTATTTCTTTTCCTAGTCACCTCTATCTCCTACTTCGTTTTTACTAAATTTGTCAATCACGGTCATCTAGATTTTTGTTGTTTTTATCTTCTTTTTGTTACTGACCCAGACAAAGAACTCAGCCCTTTGCCTCTTGATATCCTTCCCAACCTCACACGTAAGGAAGAAGTCTGGACTATATTTTGGCTGGAGGATTGGGGATGATAAGGAGTTTCTACGCAGCCTGTAATTGAAGAGTATTAGTCATGACTGTTCATAACGTGCCCTGTCACTTGTCCTCTCCATCCCTCTTCCTCCTGTCTCTTTGCTACCCACCCCCACCACCAATAAATCCAGTTTTATTATTTACACAAAGCCTTTAGTTTTCTCGTGGTTGCCTTCTTTCCCCAGGTGACCTATCAAGGAATTTCCCTAGAATAAGATTCTTTCTTTAAGGAACTCTGGTATCTGCTGAAAAGGCAATGGTCTTTCTCAGCCCAACTACCATTCATTCATTAGTCTATTTAATAAATATTTATTGAGTGCCTACTCGGTGACAGAGTCTACAACAAGGCAAAAAGAGTAAACTACAAGGCAAAAATCCCTGTCCTCACAGAGCTCACCTTCTAAGGAAACTCTACAAAACCTCATTTGGGAAATAAAAAGTTTTCAACCCAGTAAAAGCTTGAAAGTTGATATCTTAGAATATTTAAGAAAGCATTTAGAGTTGACCATAATGGGTTGCTACTTTTCCCATTTATTCCTTTTATTTGGGGGCGGGTGGGGGGGGGGGGGAAGGACTCGCTTCTGTTTTTTGGAATCCAGTTTCCTTTTTTACTTTCCTTCTCTTTGAAAAGACTGTTTTCTCCTCTGTTCTCCTAGGCTGTGCTAGCCACTTCCTATTTCCTGCTGAACCCTATCTGAAATACACAAAACTGCACTACCCACCCCCGACACTCCTGCTTTCAAGGTTATTATTTCCAAGGGGTCCTTCCCATGGAGCCCTGCTGCCCACTCATCCCCCCAACCACTCTCTTCTCCTGCCTACATTAATTCTCTTGCCCTATTTTGAAGATGTGATCTGTGCTGGTGGGATGTGCTGCTTTGTTGGTCATTAAACTGTCCCCCAGATAATTTACAGATCCCTCTAATGATGCATGTCTGACTATAGATGTCACCAACAGATGTCTGGGGAGTTACATTCTACCCAGAATATGCTCTCCTGCAGTTTTAAGAGTTCGACTGTGCATCTTGATTCTTCCTCTCCTCCTGGGCTAGTGGGTTTCACCAGATACATGCTGCTGTTTCTTTTATGGGATTTACTTTTTTATTTCTGCAGCCCATACCCAACAGATCATCTTTGAAAAAGTCAGTTTACAACTGACTGAGATCATGGGGACACAGAAGGCCTCTCTCACGGCACTACTAGGTGCAACAGACAAGTGACGTTAGGTGTGTTTATACAAGTGCTTGTATTCCTGAAGCATCTCAGAAAAGAAAACTCCTGCAGACGCGTATGAAAGGAAAGCATCTAACAACATGCACCACTCAAATGATTTTACATTATTTCATTATTTACTTGGATTCCATCTTGTTAAAAAAAAAAATTGACGAGGCTTACTAAATGCATATAATATGTAAAAGCCAACAAAGAAAGAATAAGGAAATTCAGTTGAAAACAATAAGGAAAGAAAAATTAAAATATCCTTTTGCAAGGGTAGTGTAAAGGTTGCCTGTTATGAGAGCCTTTGTAGTTCTTGAAGGTGCTTACTAAATTTGTCTCGGAGCTTCCTAATGGCCAAAGCAAAGAGCAAAAACATAGTCAGCTTCAGATGCCACTCGTCTGGAGCGGGGAAGGAGGTCCTATTAGTGCGCATCTATTTTTTCACAATGACTTGGGGCTGCTTTGTACATTTAGTGGTGGGGCCAGGAAGGCTAAATATCCTACAGTGCATAACACAGTCCAAAATAGAATCGTCCCATCCAAAATGCCAACTGTACACCCTTGAGAATGGCTGACTTCTGTGATTCATCAAGTCCAAAGTCAAAAACTCAAACTAGTAATTCAAGAGAAGAACTGGCACTGAGACCAGAAAACAATGTCCTTCTGAGATCTTCTAAAAGGGACTCAGTGGTGTAGCAGACATCATCAAGACCCTCTAACAGATGTAAGGAGAAACCTGTAACCATTCCTAACACCATGGAGAGAGAATTGCTATTGAGGGGTTCCATGGTTTGACCCATTCCTTAGCGGAGAAGTTTAGCCTGACAAGTCTATCTTGCTCAAGCTCCCCAATTTCAATTCCATCCCAAGAAAGTGAGGTGAGTACCAGGTTCTGTTCTAGACACTGCCCTGGTACCCTCAGGGTTATAAAGCTGAGTAAGACCCTGTCCCTCTCTCAAGGAGCTAACCTGCTAACAAGGCCACAATCCCTTTGAAAGCAAGTCAGGAAATTGATCAAATAAAACCCCAAGCTGTCTCATTTATCCCTCCTATAAACATATAAACCAGTCTCTGAAATAAAGCAATAGATTGATTAGACAACTCAAAACAATGAAAAGAAGAAAAACTGTGGCAGCGACCTCTGAGAAGCCCCCAATTAATGACACCTATTGTTCTGGTCAGGATGCTTGGTTGCAAGCTCTAGAAATTTACTCTGGCTCCATTCAGCAGAAAAGCAATTTCTTGGAAGATTATCAGAGGCTGAGGCTCATGGAATGCGTGGGAAGCCAGAGCCAACAGAAATGGCAGTAGGAGCCTCGCCATGGAGCCCAGCAGTGACGCCCTGGGCACAGCACAGCTACTGCAGGTGAAGATGAAGAGCCCTCAGCGTCTGTCACGTGATCCTGATCCAGAATCCCAGGCTGGGGTCTCGCTGGCCAAGCCTAGGTCACACGCCCACACCCTGGCAGCCAGGGGGCAGGATGAAGAAGATCCAGCCTCAGTGACTTCTACAGAGGGAGGCAGGCTGTGTGTCCAACCACTATCCCACACAGGAGAGGATGTGCACAGCCGAAACATGACACTGGTCCCCAACATCTACTGACTTATGTCTCCACTCAATCAACACACGTGTACCAGACCCTGTTCCGAGCACCAAGGATGTGAGAGTGAGGGGACCAAAGTTCCTGCTCTCTTGAAGCTTATGTTCTAATGTATGGGTGCGTGGTGGGGTAGATGATGAACAAATTAATAAAGATACCAGTTGCTGTGGCCCCAAGGACTCTGGATATAACAAAAACGGGAATGGGGATTGGGAGTGCTGGGGGCTGCTAGCCTGCGTAGGCTGGATGGAGGGGTGTCACGCGGGTATCTGAGGGAAGAGCATTTCCAGCCGAAGGGACAGCAAGTGTAAAATGCCTGAAGCAGGAGCACACTTGGTGAGTTTGAGAACCAGTAAGGGGGCCTGTGGCTGGAATGGAGGAGGGGGAGCCAAGTGGATGGTGAGAACAGACGAGAGGTGAGGGGGGAGGTAACGCAGCTAGGCCACGCTGGGAACATGGGCTTTAATCCTAAGTGAGCTAGGAAGCCCTTAGAGAGTTTGATCAGAAGAGTGGCTTGATGCAACTAATGTTTTACCAGGATCCTTCAGTCTGCTGGGTGGGTTAAGAATCAACTTTTGAGGTGTAAGGTGGGAGGCCAGTGTCACCTTCAGGTCCCTGTCCTGACTGCTACACTGTGGCTGAGGAGTAGAGAGTTTATGGGCAAAGGGGACCCTGGAGAGGGTCTAGTCAAAACTGTGAATAAGCCCAGGAATGTGAAGTGCCCACTGCATTTTATCGTCAGGGCTGAGGGGAGAACCAAGCCTCTTGACTTGGCCCTGGGCTGTTTTCACTAAGCCGTATGATGATAGAGTAGACTTGGTTCCTCTTTTTTGCCCAAGGATGATGGAGCATGGCTTATGTGTTGGGGATGAACAGACTCCGCCCAAATCGCAGCACTAGACATTTTCCTGCCCCAGCCACCAACCATGCGAAAGAGGCAGCCTTTATACAACTACGTATTGTGACGAGTGACTTCTTCCTCAAACTTCAGCCCAGCCAGACCCTGGATGATAGGTTCAGGGTGGACTCTTGATGCAAGGTACGAAATCTGAAGGCTGGCCAGGCAGCTGAGATGATGCAACTTGGCACAAAAGAGATAAGAATGGCCAATCAGATTTCCTTTCTGGAATCTGAACTAAGAAATATCAATAAAAAGAGGTTACAAGCAGTGGGATCTGAAGCTAAAAGCAAATATACACAAAGAGTTGGGTTAGAGCTTATGGCAAACAAGTGATGCAGGAGCAGACCTGCAGAGAAAAGCACAGAGGCCATGAGTATCATGGTAGCCATAGGAGTCATAGGGAGTGCCTGGGTGCTACTAATGCCAGAGCACTCACGAGGAGAACCTCAAACTATCTGCTCAAATTCCCAGGGTCATCCTGCCCCAAGACCAGCAGTTCTGCTTTTTGTGAAAATGGGTATTTGTACAGTTGTATCTGCTTCTAGATGTTCAGGCCTTAGAAGTGTCCACCTCTGCTTAGCCAGTCTCCACACAAGAAGAACACACCTAAGATAACAGCACACCTTCCCCTTCTTAGAACCACCCCTCTGTATAAATGAGATCATGTAGTAGTCTTCTTTCTCTGACTGACTTATTTCACTTAGTATCATACTCTCTAGATTCATCTATGTTGTTCCAAATGGCAAGGTTTTGTTCTTTTTTATAGCTGAGCGCTATCCCATTGTATATAGTATTGCTGCATCTGTTTTATTCATTTATCTGCTGACACACCCTTAGGTTGCTTCCACACCTTGGTTATTGTAAATAATGCTGAAATGAACATAGGGGTGCATGTATCTTTTCAAATTAGTATTTTCATTTTCTTCAGAAAAATACCCAGAAGTGGTATTGCTGGATCATATGGTAGTCCTATTTTTAATTTTTTGAGGAACCTCCATACTGTTTTCCATAGTGGCTGCACCAATTTATATTCCCACCAACAGTGCATGAGGGTTCCCTTTTCTCCACATCCTTGCCAACACTTGTTATTTCTTGTCTTTTTGATAATAGCCTTTCGGACAGGTGTGAGGTGATATCTCATTGTGGTTTTGATTTGCAGTTCCCTGATAATTGGAGGTGTTGAGCATCTTATGTGTCTGTTGGCCATCTGTATGTCTTCTTTGGAAAATGTCTATTCAGACCCTCTGTCCATTTTTTAATTGGCTTGTTTAGTTTTTTTGATGTTGAGTTATATCAGCCCTTTTTATATTTTTAATATTAATCCCTTATCGGATACATCATTTGCAAATATCTTCTCCCATTCTAGTAGGTGGCCTTTTTGTTTTATTGATAACTTCCTTCACTGTACAAAAGTTTTTTCTTTTTTGCTTGATGTAGTCCCATTTGTTTTTTCATTTGTTTCTCTTGCCTGAGGAGACATAACCAAAAAAATATTGCTAAAATTTATTTCAGAGTGTTCTGCCAATGTTTTCTTCCAGGAGTTAAATGTAAGACCTGAAACCATAAAAGTCTTTAATCCATTTTGAGTTTATATTTGTACATGGTGTGGAAAAGTCCAGTTTCTTTTGCATGTAGCTGTCCAGTTTTCCCAACACCACGTGCTGGAGGCTGGACAGTAGTTGTAATTTTGGTGTGTCTGGGGAGGAAGTGAACTCAGGGTCTTCCTACTTTGCTGCCTTGATCCCCCTCCAAGGCTGCCTTTAAAAGAACTAATGTTGATTGCGTAGGTCCCTGAGCAACTCATTGATCCATTTCTAACCAAGATGTCTGGACAGCACTCCTGCCAGACTAATAGTCACTTGGCTCATAGAATTACATGCTGAGGAGTTCTATATTTTTGCTGTCTTGTTTAAAGTATAATTAGAAAGATAAGATCACATTTTAGTAGACAGAAAAATCTTTCCCTGAATTAATGAACTGATCATTTCATCCCCACCATAAAAATCAGTCTTCCTTCCAATGGCTTGTGGGGCAGGTCTCAGGGACTCGCTCTCATGGCATTAATGATTTTGATCTTTCAAGCTGGGTATTTACGAAATTTTCCAGCAGAACCATTCAGGGTCAAAATTTGGAGATTCAGCTTCCTGAACTGTCCCATCCTGAAAATCTTCACTTGTGTGGACCTGCCAAGTAAATGAAGCAGCAGGGTCTGGCAGAAAATGTAGGCTGCTGCTGACGGCAGAGGTTTTGTCTCAGTTTGGATTTCCAAGAAGCAGAGTCTGAGATGGGCATTCTTAAAGTGATTTGTTGGGGGAGTGTGCTCAGGAGAAAAAGAGCCAGAAAATCGGAATAGGGTCAAGAAGACAATTAACCAAGGATGTGGCTTAGATGGCTTCAGTGTGGTCCCACAGGGAGCTCCGGGACATAAATTGTACCATAAAGTTGATCTTATCTACAGGCAAGGGGCACCTTGTACCCCTTGTCAGTCATCGGCCTCTGGAGGGAGGTGGGAAGTGCATAACCTCCAGATGGAGACAGCCCCGATGTGACGAAGGGCAGCTCCCTGAAGGAGAGAGCAGCTGTGAGCTGCTAGTAGCCACTGCAGTGCTGGAGGATGGGGTGCACTGGCCTGGTGAGGAAGGTCTGGGCCCAGCATCCACAGCCTCTTCTAGAAGCAGCAAGAGATATGGGTAGCAAATTCCCAAGGCATTCTGTCTCTTCACAGAACAGAAGACATTATTGGACACCTAACAAGTTGTCCTGAATGATTGTATAAAAATCAGCTGTGACCACTATTCCGGAAGAGAAGAAATCTCTAGTACTGGAGCTACATCAGATTTTAGATTTATGGTTGATTTTGTCTTTGTTTTCATTTTCAACCTGGGCCCCTACAGTGGGCTGAACTGTGGTGTTCCTCAAAAGACACATCCATATCCTAAACCCCAGAAGTTGTCAATGTAAGCTTGACAAGTGTCCTTATAAGAGACAGATGAGAAAGCACAGACACAAAAGAGAGAGCCATGTGAAGACAAAGACAGAGATTAAGAGTTATGCAATCAAAAGCCAAGGAATGCCTAGAGCCACCAGAAGCTAGAAGAGGCAGGGAATGGAATCTTGTTCCCTAGAGCCTTTGGAGGGAGTGCAGCCCTACCAACACCTTGATTTTGGACTTTTAGCCTCCAGAACTGTGAAGGAATAAATTGCAGTTGTCTGAAGCCACCTAGTTCATGGTAGTTTATTACAACAGCCTCAGGAAATGGATAGAGTCCTCTCTCTTCATCTGCCTGGTATTTTCCAAGTTAACTACTCAGAGCCTCAGCTTTCTAATATGTAAGAAAGGATATATAATCTCATAGTTTTGTCTTGTGAGTTAACATATCGGGGTGAAAAAAGCACATGGACAGTCAGGAATTGACACATAACAGATATTCAGTAAATCTTACTTGCCCGTGTCTCTTCTACCCACACTGGCCCTAAACAAAGCTTTATGAAGTAGGTTCTCACTCTGCCTTTCCATTGTGGCAACCCTAACCCCATAACCACAGCACCTCTCCTCTCACAGATGGACGGTGGGGCTTTGCCACCAAAGAGCGCAGCAAGGCCAAAGTTTTTAATAAATCATGACTTCAGTGCTAGCCTATTGAAGGATCAGATACATTCAAGTATATGCATATTATTGGTAGAGCGCGTGATGAATTTCCACAAACTGACTGCAATCACGTAACAAGCGCCTAGATCAAGAAGCCCCCCAGAAACTTGCGCTCCTTCCCAGCCACTACTCCCCCACAAGTTAAACCACGATGCTGATGAACCTTGCCTGGTTGTGAACGTTCTATAAACGGAATCATAGAACATGTATTCTGTTGTGCCGCATAACGTTGATGAGAGTCGCCCATTTTATTACCTGTAGTGGTAGATTGTGCGTGGTCATTGCCGTGTAACGCTCCCTTTTGGAAGTATACTGCAGTTGATCTGTCTCTTCTACTGATGATGAATGTTGTTGCCACGTTTGGGCTGTTACACATAGTGCTGCTATAGACATCCCAGTTTCTCTCTTTTGGCAAATATGCATATAGATTAATCTGGGAAAATTGACCTCCCTACAGCATTACATCTTCCAGAACATAAGCATGGTACATCCCTCCTTCTATTCAGGTGTTTAAAAAGTCTCTCAACAATGTTTTCCATCAATGGTTTCTCTGAAGTCTGGCACATCTTTCCTTAGATTTATTCCTAGCTGTTTTACGTTTTTGATGCTATTATAAGTGGTATTGGGACTTTTGTGGGGTTTTAAGGAGATGGAAAATTTTCATAGTCTGAGCTTTACTGCCTCTCTAGGCAAGGAATATAAGATTTCCTTTTATTAAAATTGTAGAAGGAGGAAAATTATTTAAATATTCCAAACTGTTAAAGCTGACAAAAGGGAAAACAAATAGGACCAGAGGCGGCAATTAGCCCATTACAGTGTCAACGACAAATTCCAGTTTTCACCTCCAACAGTTTCTAATAAGCCCTAAGAAACCCTTCCCCAGAAAAGTACCCAAAAGAAACAACTTGAAATTCCATGGTTTGTGTAAAATAAATGAATTCTTTTGATCTTTGGCCACTTTTTCTGATTTCAAAATTTTGAAAAGAGAGACAATATTCAACCTTTATATACTCTATTATGTGTCAAGTGCATTTACATAATTATCTCTTTTAATTCTCATGACAAACCCATATGCTGTTAGCATTTACTCGATTTTACAGTTGAGGAATATGAAGCGCAGAGAGAGATTAATGCCCCAAATCACATTCCATCAGTGATAGAAATGCAAATCCAGGCCTGACAGATGCCAAAGGTAATTTCCCCTCCTTTAAAAGTACATTAACTAGTATCTTTCCAACTATTAAAATTAAAGGCATGTTCAATATAGAAATGTTGAAAAATATAAAGTATGGACAAATGGTTTTTATAAATATATATTTTTCAGTTAATATCACTTCGTGGTAACTACCTCACAACTTTACATATCCTTCTACGACATCATTCTAATGTCTGCATAGTTTTTTATCAGTTAAATCCAACATGTTTTTTAACCAAATATCTTTCATGTTGGATACTTAGATTATTTCTGTTTTTCATAGAATTGATAACTCTGCAATGAACTACTTATTTTCTTACTGAATCATTACAACTTTGCATACACTTATGACTTCTCCTTTATGATAAATTCCTCAAAGTATTCTCCTGGGTTAAAGGGACAGACGCCTGTGAAGTCTCTTTAATACACACGGCCAAGTCCTCCCTCGCCTCCAATGCCCTCTGCCCCTGAGTCAGGTCACTGTTCCCACTCCCCTCTGCCTGGGAGAGTGGCCACCGCTGTGTCTTTGCCTGTGCTGGGTATCATCACTTAGAAAAATACTTACCAATTGGATAGGTTAAAATCATATCATATAAATTTCTATTTCTTTAAATAATAGTGGTGTTGAGCACTTACTTATAGGCCACGGGTATTTCCCCTTTTGGACGCCGGTGTTTCTCAAGGGATGGTCTCTGGACTACCTGTGTTAGAATGCCCGGATGCCCACTCAATAGGCAGATTCCTGAGTTCCAACCCAGACTTAATCAGCCCTCCAGGGTGGTGGCCCGAGAGGGGAATCTGATTTTGTTAGCGCTCTGCTGGCAAGGCATCTGCTTCTAGACTTTGACAACCACCACCCTCCTCCATCCTGCCTCTGCCAAGTCCATCCCTGGAAGCCACAGACAGACAGCCGGGACCTGAGTCCACGACAAGTCACAATCAGCAATAATCCTCACAGGAAACTCTCGCTCACCTATATCACGTCAAGTGCATTTTCAGGCATAGTAACAGCTGCAGAGAGACCTGTTGAAACCTAGCCATGTGAATAAGCTTACAACGCATTTTTGGTGGCACAGGGAAGGCGGCCACTGCGAATTTAGCCTCTGTGCCCGGCAGGATACTAACTAGATGACAGAAGAAGAGATCTTAAAAGCAGAAGATACAATCTTTCTTTTGAAGGTGTTTAAAAAAATTCTGTAAAAGCCATGAAATGAAGGCTACACCTAGAGAACCAAGCAAAATAACATGCCATTCAGTGCTGGCCTTCAAGGGCCAGAGGGGAAGTGCAATGGGGCGGGCTCCTCAGCCGCCCTGAGCTCACGTCCCTCCACGGACTCCTGTCTCATCAAATAGAGACAAAGGGATTGTTTTTCCTGAGGATGGCGTGTGTATGTTTACAGGCATTTGGTTTCCGTTTTACATGCCTTACAGAGCGTTATAGGGACATTACATCTACAGTGTATTATCTGGGAGCCAGCTTCTTTCTTATTATGCTTTTGCAATTCAAACAAGCAAAACAATTTCCTTGGCAGTTTAAAAATGTTATCGTACAAGGAGTACCTCAGGGGGTTTTTTTTGCTTCGTTGTTTTGTTTTTGTTGTTGTTGTTGCTTTTATTACCAGCAGGCCAAAAGATCCAGGCCGCAGGCCAGGGCTAGTAGGATGGGCAGAAGATGACATACCACTTTCCAAGATGGCATGCCGTGTGGGAACCTCTTCTCAAGGAAACAAACTAAAAATGTCCTCTTCCGGGAAAGGGAGAGAAAACAATTTTATTATTGCCAACCACCATGTATTGAGCCCCTTACCCCTGCAGGTGCTACAGGCTTTTCATGGCACTCCTTCCTTTCTCCTCATGACACTGACCCAAGGTGGCTGTTCATGTCTCCATGTGGGTTAAGAACAGGTTTGGTTGGTACCCAAGCCATGACAACTTGACCAAATGAAGGGTTGTTTTCCTCATATGCAGCAAGTGTAGAAAAAGTGCCTTTGACAGAGTTGGCGCTCCATGGATGATTACGGGATGAATGAATGAATGAATGAACAAAGGAGGAGGCAGCAGCAGGGGCTGACCTGCCGTCTCCTGGTGCCCAGCCCCCTCCTCCTGTTACATCACGCTGCCGCTCTTAGGGCTTGGAGCCAGCAGAGTTGCCTTTCCTGGACAGAAACTGTGTGCTGGCTTGGCCCAGGATAGAAATATTGGAATGGTAGATTCATAGAAGCACTCAAAAATTCAGAATTTAATCACAACAGCCACACGCACGCACACTGGTGCCATCACACAGTGATGGTAAATCAGGGCTGGGACATCCCCTTCTTGAGCGCTTGGTTGAGCTCTGCCGGGGAGGAGGGCAAACAGTGCCCCCTTCACCCTGCACCCAACCCCAGCGTGAACCCCGCCACTTTCCCAGCCCAGCAGAACTGCGCTCGCTGCTCTCTGCTGAAACCCAGGGAGAGAAATCATTTTCTTTCTAGCCATGCTGGGCGCAGCATGCAGGGTAAGGCTGAACTCTGTCAAACGAACAATGTATAAAACCCGAATTAATCCTGAGATGGACCCAATTCTCTGACAGGCGTGTTAAATGTGATTAAAGCTGCATAGCATTCCCCGCATACCCATCTGCTGCGTCGAGGAGCCCACAGCTGTTCTGGTTTCCGACGACGTACAGTTTTCTTGTCAGTTGTTGCAAGTGCCTCTCATCTTGCACGGGCTCTGGGCCCTCCCTCCCTCGTCGGCCAGCCCTGGCCAGCTTCTCTAAGCAGTCACTGATACCCACATGCCTCTGGCCGCGGGTCTGTGGAGGCATGTGTGAGCTCTGGCTGGTGCAAAAATGTGTGATCACAGGGAAAGCTTAGCACTTTAACGGCTGGAATGAATCTCTTGGATCCTAAGCTGTGGTGACGCCACCACCTGCGGCTCCTGCCAGCTTATGCTGTGGGGTGAGAGGAAAGAACAGGGACGAGTCATTTTGGATGCTACAGGGAGCTGCCCCTGAGATGCCCACCAGCCACCACAGAAAGAGCTACCATAGAAACACATTGTGAAAGCTCTTGAAGGCCAGTGAGAGCACTGCTGGGGATCCTGGGGAGGGGCAGAGACAGAGATGGGGCTCTGCTGGGCAAGGGATGGAGTCTATAGAGGCCACTGGAGACCTTGAGGCCCGAGGGCACAGAAAAGGCAGAGGACAGCCAACTTCACAAGAAGAACTGGCCTGCAGCATCTTCATGAAAAAATTTTAAATTCAGTCCCCTATAGGACTGTGCCCTTGCACCAGGGTAGACAGCCTGGTGAGCATAGCATAATAGCCCCCTTGGCCACGGGTTCTCGTGCAGTGAACCACCTGTGCAACCATACACACTAGCTCTGGACAGAGGGAGAGTTCAAAGGTAGCCTAAGGAAGTCACCATCAGAAGCAGGGAGACAAGACAAGGGAAAAATACCTGCTCTCAAGCAACCAATAGGAGCAAGGCTAGCATATGATTGTGGCAAATACAGGAGAGCAGAAGAGAAGAGCCAGGAGAGAAATAAAAAAACAGGGTCAAGTGGATTCAAAGAAGTTGAAGCGTCTTCCTAGCTTCTGGTGGTTTGCTGGCCGGCTCTGGCCGGCTCTGGCATTCCTTGACTTGTAGAAGCAAAATGTCAGTCTCTGCCTTGGACGTCACATGGCATTTTCCCTGTGTGTCTGTCTTCATGTGGCTGTCTTCTTATAAGGACACCAGTCATATCCCAGGGAATTATTTCTAAAGGAGTGATTGTTGCTTTACATCACCCGATGAAGCAACGCATTGTAACTTGCTCCACCCAGTTGACCAGCCTGGGCAGAGCTATTATTCTTTGTTCTGGGAAAAACCTGGGCTGGGGCTCTTACTTGTCTCTAAAACAATTCAAACTTTTCCCTCAAAGCCCCCATTTTTTAGGTCTGATGAACCAGTACTAGCATAAGCTAAATGCTGAAAAACAACAATTCTGGATTAAGAGAAAAACCTGAGTGGGCCTGACCTCTTGAGTTGTGTTAAAGACATCAGAAATCACTGATTGATTTTCTTAAAGAAAAAATATGAATTAAAAAATAGCTGGTCATTATTTGAGAGCTACAGTTTAATTCAATAAACATTTGCTGGACAAATACTAGATTTCAGGCAGGAAGGATGCAAGAAAAATAAGACATCCCAATGTCAAGGCGTGTGTAGTGGTGACAGGAGCACAACACACAAGGCCACAGGACATCGGGGGACAATGTCAGGAAGTCACATTCCTTCAGAGCCAAGCTCTCCCTTCCCCCAAACCTCAGATCACATTTGTACCACTCTAAGATAACTGCAAAATTCCAGTTGTCAGCTATTAAGCACACCAATTTTAGATCAGGTGTAAATAATCAGAAATACACATACATCTGTGTGAGTGTGTGTGTGTAGAATACACATAGACCTATACCAATATAGTGTGTGTGTGCATTTAAAAAAAAAAAAAGCAAAGTGGGCATCGAAAATAATACCAACTTTATCACAGCCACACTCATCCCATGGCCCAACCTAAGTCAAGGTCACCTGAGAATGTCAAATAGCACAGAGAAGTCACATTGAGGAAACAAAGGCATTTTATCTTTAATGAGGATGAGAAAAAAAACAGCACTTGGTAGCACGTTTGTGCGCTCACCGTGTACCAAGCGTTTCACTTATGTTTCACATCATTCTTTTCTTTAATCCATGTATTTGGATTATCTCATTTAATCCTTACCTCAACTCTGAGAAGGTCCGTAATTTTCTCTGTTTTACCAGTGACAAAGCTGAAGCTGAACAAGCAATTGGCTCAGTAAATGCCAGAGCAAGGATTCAAACCCAGGTCTGTCGCATTCCAAAGACAACCTTGGGGGAAGGTTCTAGAATGAGCCTCAAGATCCAGGCTGGGCTCCAAGAGACCGTATCAGCATCACCACAGTTTCACACATTAATCCTGATCAAGGAGAGAAGCCACACGTGGAGACCAAAGTAGCTGTATCCAGGGGCCAGAGTGAAGCGGTAAACAGGAAACCAGGCTGCAGCTTGAAGGCCAAGGGGTCTCAGACCTGGTGGGGAGGGGCAGTAGGAGCTGGGCCTGGGGAAGGGTTTAGCACGTGGACTGTGAAAGAGGCAAGGGTGTCAGGGCTTCTAATTAGTCACTGTGTGGGCCTGCCTGCCTAAGTGACAGTGCAGGTCTGGAAAAGACCCAGGGGGTTCAGCAGATTCTTTCCCTGGGCCTTACAGGTAGCTGGCACGTTTGCCCCTGCAGCAAAGAGAACCACTCACCCAGGAAAGAGCAGTGGCAGGTCCCACACAGGCAGCGGCCGGCAGTCCCGCGCAGAGTCCAGCACAGCTGGCTCTGGCCTGTGACAGCTCTCAGACACAACGCAGGGAGCTGCCCGGGCGCTGCCTTGGGCAGGCTGAGCACAGTCCAAACAATGGACAACAGGCTTCAGGGGTCCTCCCGACCAAGCCTTTTTAGGTCACAGACGGTGCTGTGTTTATACTCCCAGGGACGGAACATCCTCTGCTCACGGCCCCACCCCCACCCCCACCCAGCACCTCCTTCCCTTTGGCAAATGGCTGGACTCTTAGCAATCTGCGCAGATGTGTTGTGAATCACTGTCAGTTCAAGTACACAGCATTCCCTGCCTTTAACCCCCATCTGCTTGCCCCGCATACCTCCCACTCCAAGTGCTGATGGAGGCAAACTCTTCAAAGAAACAGCAGCTCCCAACTCTCTGCCACCTTCAGCCACACCAGGCAAGGCAGCCACAAAACTGGGTGACTTCGACCCAGGATGCAGTGTCTGTGCCAGCATAGCCCTAGACGCTTTAAATCCCTCCAGCCCTGCGAGCAGGAGAGTATCACGTTCACTACAAGGATGAGGAAACAGGCGCAGGCAGGCTGATTTGCACAAATGCCAATGTGAGTGAGAGAGCTGAGACTCAAAAAAGCTAGATACGTTCTTTCTCATAGACAACGTTCCTTCTCAAATCATCATGTTTGCAATTATTTTTATTGGCAGTCATAATAATAGCAGCAGCTTGTGGGCTGCACACTGTGCTAAGTGCTTTGTATTAAGTCATTTAATCCTCCCAAAGAGCACAGAGGACGATAAGGGTCATGATCTCCTTAGAGATGAGGGTCTCAGGCACGGAGAGGTTAGCAGGCTGGAGAGGATGAGGAAGAAGAAGGCGAGCCATCTTCTGCATCCCTCATTTCCTCGGCCCTTCTCCTTGCCAGAGGCCACTCAGCTAATCTGGGCAGACTCAGGCCCTTGTAACTTCAAGTCCTTAATCGGTCCTCCGCAGACCCCTGCTGGGGGTGGAAGGACTGAGGGATGTGCAGCCACCACGGAGTGTCTGAGAGATGGTTTGGAGGCTGAGACATGTATGTGTGTATGTACATCAGCCTCATAAACTTGCTCCCTGAGAAAAAAGAGAAAGAAAAGGTGGGGGGTGGGGGGGAGGGTCTTGAGCTAAAGAGATAAGAATGGAAAGCGTGGCCATGTTGGAAGTTTCTGAAGACCTGGGGGGTGGGCAGCAGACAGGGCAGGCCCGTCAAAGGCACAGTGAAAATTAGCCCTTCTGTGTGGTCAGCCCTTCACCTTGGGTCACAAAGGCCCTTCACAGACTCGAACGCATTTGTTATTTAGGGAAGACTCAAAAGTTTCGCGTGTAAGGCAACGTGACACATGGGAAAGGAGCATGGGGACTTGGGGGAGGACGTTGAGCAGGTGGGTAGACACGGAGGCTGGTCCCAAGAGGGGCTGGCCATCCAGGATGTGGGTCGATGGGCTCTGAAATGAATCAAACGAGTGATGGCAGAAACCACCCCAGCGTCGGCCGTGTCCAGCCACCCCCCTCATGCTCGTTGGAACACAGGCACTCCTTGAGGGGTGTCCAGTGCCTGGTTTGGGCATTTCTCCACTTCACCGGTCACTTCGGCTATCATGGGACAGGAGGGGGAAGCCCCGTATGAACTCACTGAACTGCTGATTCCTGAAGACACAGAATGGTCACACGAGGGACTGGAGGACAAGCCTCTCTCTGCTTCTCAGCCCACTACCAGCACCAAGTTCAGCTTTAACTCGCCTT
Source organism: Hippopotamus amphibius kiboko (assembly GCF_030028045.1). Lineage (NCBI taxonomy): Eukaryota > Metazoa > Chordata > Mammalia > Artiodactyla > Hippopotamidae > Hippopotamus > Hippopotamus amphibius. The sequence goes on along the minus strand of NC_080187.1, from coordinate 83,585,908 downwards.
CACTAAGTATCTGCGAGGCCCGAAACTACATGCAGTTCTAATTTTGAAGACAAGGAGACTTGCTCAGGGAGGGACCTGCCCAAAGTCACAGAAATAAGTAAGAGGCAGAGCCAGAACCCAAACCTTAGACCTCTTACTCCAGGTTCTCAACACACCATATTGCCTTCCAGAAAAATCAGCCAGCTCTCTGCTTCTATGGTAAGTTCTGTGTTCAATAACTCCGACTACTTTGAATTCAGAAAATGCCTCTCAATTGGATCAAGATCCACAATATAAGCTCATCTTTATTTCTAGTACTTTCTGAGAAAAAATAGACTATTTTGAAATATAAATAGATGATTGCTAGATGATAGATAATAGGTAGATGATGGATGGACAGACAGACTTTGAGTTTTGGTCTTAGCTCCTCTGTCAAACTTGGCGACCTTGGAAAACAGTTTCTTTTCCTGTAAAATGACCTCGTCAAACCCACTCTTCAGGACTGTTGTAAGAAAACGGTCTCTAACAGAGCCTGGGGTACTCACAGACTCTCACTATTCTTCTCTGTCTTAAAACCGCCCTAGAATTGTGTCCAAATTCCACAGCAAGGACCCAACTCAAACATTGTTTAAAACACTCAGAGCGTCTGTTTTTGACATCAAGTTGGCCTGGAGGTTTGACAGCCTGGTACCCGTAGCGTCCCACCCAAGAACATTTCCTTCAAAACAGGTTCCTGTTACAGAAACAGCCTCGGTTTTAAATATACTCCCTCCCCTCATAAAAATGCCCCAGCCAGCTAAAGCCATTCTGCTTAAAATATTTAATTAATACCTTCACAGGGGTCTGGTCCTTATTAAAGACTCTTGGGGACCGTGTCTTAGGGGCAGTGCTTTGTTCTAAGCAGCTCTATGTGTTACAGATAAAATAAAGTGCTGGAGCGTGCTTTCTATTAAGAGCAGGGAAGTGTGCCTGCTCACCGCTGCAAACCCCTTTTGTCATCAGAGTGGCATATTAAGGCATAATCCAAGTACAACATACAAACACAAACAGTGTAAATCCACCCACTTAGTAAAAGGAGTCCCACTAAAACCACAAGAAAGTTCTGGTGATTAGCCGAGGGGATTAAAAACTTGGATGAGTACTTCCTTTACCTCATCTCCCCACGGAAGAGGCCAGAGATGCACTCTGCTCCCCAAGCAAATAAGAGCCAAACCTAGAGGCACTCGTTCTGCTCTGCCTCCCTCCAGCCTCTTCCGGCCTCTCAGCCTTGGACAGGTGAGAGGAGCCTTGGTGAAAAGTCCTGCCTTTGTGGGAAGCAGGCCCACCGTCTGCTCACCTTTTTCTGCCTGTCCGAAGACTCACACATGCTTGTTTGTATTTTTGGTGTTAGAGAAGGACTTTTGTTGTTGTTGCTATTGTTATAAAAATAGTGTAGCTCAATTTTGAAAACTTTGGAACAAACAGGAAAATAGGAAAAAACAAATAAAGATTAATCATAATCCTACCACCTAGAGGTGACTCGGACGCACTTCACTCCTTCTCTGTGTGCGGTTTCACACAGCGATCCCCACACATTTCCACTTGATTTCCTGCCTCTTTTCTCTTACGGCTCCACGCTGAGCACTTCCCTGCATGTCATTTCTTTTTCATCACTGAGGAGGATACCAGTGTAGGCTGGACCACCATGACTATAACCAGGTTTTTCCCATGTGATAAACATGGAGGTTCTTTGAGTTTTTCACCATTGTCATCAATGCAGGGACCGCGTCTTGATACATCAGTCTTGGTCCACTTTCTGGATTATTTCCTTTAGATAGACTCCCCGAAAGGGCGTGTCTGAATCAAAGCCTACGAATATTTGTAAAGTCTTGATATCTTTTGCTAAATTTATCTCCCAAAAGGCTGTACTGCTGAATTCTCTTAGCTACCTGTGAGAATATATCTCACCACACTTAAAAAAAATATTTTTTTACTAATGTATGTAGATAGCTGCATGTTTTTAAGCAGAAAACCATCAGGAGGCTGCTGCGCCTTTTCACACATCCTAGGAGCACAGTTACCCCCTCTCTGCTGGCGCTTCTATTTACATGAAAAAAAGAGTTCTGGGCCCCCTAAAAGAAGGGTGCACCCCTCCTCCCACCTGAGTGAATTGGGAGGGAACACTGAGGGTCTTTTGCAAAATCTAACATGGTTGAGAGCAGGGACTTACACGTTGGCCCCTGTACTGCAGCCAAGATCTTTTAAGAGTTTATTTTTCTCTACGTCTCCCTTTGAAAATCAACAAATTTAATGCATTCATTTAAAATCCCACAAGTCTGTTCCCTTTCCCAGGAGCGGAATGAAGTAACCTAGTTCCCACGTTCTGACAGCATGGTTGGGGGGCCACAAAAGATGATAGCCTGCAGCCTCTATAGAGCCAGGGGTGGTTCACATAACTGGAGGTTTGCTACAACAATCCAGCAAAAGGACGTTTGCTCCAGAGCCTTGGAGATCTTCCAACACTTAGCTGCCCAGTTGTTCCTTCCTACCAGAGTTCCTTCCACCTGACTGTAGCCATATCTTGACATTTAACGGAGCTTTGCTATCAGAAGTTTCCATTTTCTTCTTCTTAGAGAGGCAAGTGATGCTTTTCTCGAGTATGGAGAGCCTCCTGGCATAACCGCACAGTGTTCCAGGTCTTTGCATCCTACTGAAGCTAATGCAAAGATGAAGAGGTGCTGCCCAGCTCGTGTGCTGGGCATCCTGTGCTCTGGGGGTTTGGATGGGCAAGCCTTGGGAAGTACCTTTAGCCTTATCATCCCTGACAGTGACCACATGAGATGTCCCTGAGTCCACTGAGAGTCTCAGCTACATTTCCTGCTGTGGCTGTAAAACCATTACAGGTATGGATTTGTTAGTTTCAGGTTTTATGCTGAGTGACCGAAATATCTGATTAGAGAGGCTAGCTTCAGTCTGCATGCTGAAAGCCTGGCTTGGATTTGTTGCTGCCTCACAGGGATTGCCTCAAGCTGGGTCTCTCCACTTAACTGACAGGCAGGTTAACTATTTCACTGCTGGCTACCAGCTCCATCCCCTATCCCTGTAACCCCCAGCCCACTGGTCGTAGGAGCACATTCTGCAAAGGCTTATAAAGCACAGAGGGAAACTGACCATCTGGCCTGAGTTCTTTTTTAAGGGAAAAGAAGAAGATGTTGAGAATGAGTCCATTGTATTGGACACATTTAAAACTTGTTTTAAGTTTTTAGGAAATGAATACAGAGAAGAATTTTTAAAAACTCTTATCAGCCAAATAATCCTCATGTTATTTTATGTAAAACACATATGTAAGCTTAGAAAGTTTAGATCATTCAGAAAGGTACAGAGTTAAAAGTGTGAAAATAATGCAAGGCCTACTTTACTCATCAGAATAAATATAAAGCTCACTATATATTTATTCTTATTATATACCTTTTGAATCATACAAGGCTTTCAGGAACATAATCCTTATATAAAATGAGACAGCCTTGCACTATTTTCATCCTTCTATTTTATAGAGAAGGAAACTAAGTTAGAAAAAAAATAACTTGCTGAAGTCTCAGATACTAAGCAGCAGAGCAAGAATGTATGTCCAGGTGTGATCCCAGAGTCACTGGACCACACATCCCAGTTCCTTATCACTCACCCAGGGCGTTTGGTAACTGACCAGCATCCCTGCTCTAGATTCAGTGTCCACCAACCCACAACAGTCTTACCATCATGCCACACCCCTACTCAAATCCCTTAATGTCCCTCCACTTCATATGCCCTCACTGGGGAACTGATTGGATATGAAAAATGCCATACTGAGACATGCTTTTTAAAGAGAATGGGCTCTACCAAGCAGGGTGATACCATTTTAATAGTTACAAAAGAGTTTGTATAGGTGACTACCTATCTCTGTTAAGGGCTATATGATAATAGCAACTAACACCTTAGGATTTAGGTCAAGAGGTGGCTATAATAATTATCTTTTGCCTTAAACCCCTTTTGAAATGGGAGGGAAAGGGAGATTGATCTGAGTAGGTAAATTAAAATAAAATAGTTATCAATTATTTCCAGTATCTACAGTATAGCAGGCACTTTGCTAAGTGTTTCCCATGTATCAGCATATTTAAGCACATAACAACTCTGTGAGGTAGAAACTATTATCCCAATATATGGATGAGGACATTGAGACTCAGGGAGGTTGCACAATCTATGGGAGGCCACCCAGTGGTAAAGGGGTGCTGGGGCTAGTTTACTAAGGCTGCCATAATAAAGTCGCACAGACTGGCTGGCATAAACCACAAACATTTATTTTCTCAGAGTCCTGGAGGCTGGAAGTCTGAGATCAAGGTGCTGGCAGGGCTGGTTTCTTCTGAAGCTTCTCTCCTTGGCTTGTAGAAGGCCACCTTGTCCCTGGGTCTTCACATGGTTGTCCCTCCGTGAGTCTCTATGTTTGAATCTCTCTTCTTATAAACGTACCAATCATAGTGGATTAGAACCCACCCTAATGACCTCATTTTAAGCTAATTACCCCTTTAAGGACCCTATCTCCAAATAGAGTCGCATTCTCGGGTACTGGGGGTTAGGACTTCAACATATAAATTTGGGGGCTGGGGCAGGAGACACAATTCAGCCCATAACAAGTAGCTGAGCCAAGATTCTGATCCAAATCTGTGACGTTGGAAGCTGGTATTGTTTCTGCTGTCCTGTGTTGCCTTGGAATTCAGAAAGATTCTTTAACTCCTTTGGCCCGTTCCAAACTGATTTAGGGAAGCACAAAATTGACAATATCTATTTATAATCACTATCACTCTTTTAACCATAGTGAACAAAAAGAACTCAAGGCGCAAAGCACAGCAATTGATTTGTTTGTCTCTACTGCAGGCAAATGCAAGACCATGAGCCTTTACATAGCCAGATTGCTCAGTTTTCACCCAAAGGTTCCACAGATAGAGAAAGACCTGAAGACATCTGCTAATCTATGGTTGGGATTTTGCTGCACATTCTTGGCTGGGATCAAGACTTATCTCTACATTCTGCCTAAGGACCCTCAGGCAGAGTTACCAGTCCAGAGCCAGCCATGTGGAGTGCCCACAGATAGAGCAGGGCACAGCCAGATGGCTGGGTCAGGTGCCTTTGTCTCCCTCCATGAATAATACAGCCATGCCCCTTTACATTCCTTTATGTTATCATCGGAGACGGACTCACTTGACTATTACCTTTATAATTTTAACCATATCTACGTTCAATGTATAATATTTACTTATTTTTTTAAAAAATCATCTTACATATTTTATTTAAATTTCTCTTCAAAGGGAAGGTTTACATAGTTGTCTTAAATGGAAAACCTGTATGTTTTGCCACAGATAGAAGGTAACCACAAAAAAAGTACAAGAAAACAACATAATGCTATTAATTTCTAACTAGATAGAGCTGCTCGTTACCTCTATTTAAAGAGAGGGGGTGCAAGGAAAAGAGATGAGGAAATGTAAAAGAAGTGTTTGAGATATTTCAGTACTGAAGTGAGATTTTCTTCCAAATTAATTGGAAGGTTGAGACAAACAAAGCGGGAATAGGTCTCTCACCCAATGATCAATGTTCTCTGGGTCTCTGTCCTCTCTAAAATCAATTCCACTCACATTTGGGAATTGCTACTTTCTACTTCTCAAAGCACTCTCAAGACAACCCTCTCATATAAGCAGAGCAGGTATGTTACACTTGTTTTCTAAGTGGAGAAAATTCCAGCAAATTGCAGGCACTCTTAGAAGCTCCTAAAGCCCAGGCAAGCCTCTTAATTGGAGCTGAGAGTTGGACAACTGCACTGGGGTCCAGGAATGCAATCTAAACCGCGGGAGGAGGGGACGGCAGGAAACACTTACTGCTGAAGAGATGACTTTCTATAGTGGGCTCAGCCCCTTCCTTGGTCTCGAGCCAAGTGCTACACAACTGGAAACCAAACCTAGGTTCAGACACACGTGCTAGACCCAAGTTTCCGGACCCAGTCTGACCAGGCTGCAGAGGGTGCAGGGAGAGCATCCGCTTCCCAGGGAATGAGGGACCGCTCTCTGCTCTCTATGCTCAGCTGTGGCAATTAATTTGACCACAAGATTTACCAGGTCCTTCCTTTCCTGCCTTTGTTTTGCAAATAGCTACCCCAGTTCTCAAAGCAGAGGACTTGCTAAACCCTGGATCTTAAAGGGTGGCCACCAGCATCCCTAGGGAGCTTGTTAGAAATGCAGAATCTCAGTCAGCACTCCACCCTCCCCAGCCTCCTCCCTACCACGCGATCAGTTGACTCAGACTCTCCAGCTTTACCAAGTCTCTGGGTGATTCGAAAGCACATTACATTTTGGGAAGCAGTATTTAAGAGATGATGGTCAAGAGGTCACCTGAGACTCAGGCCATGGGTCCATCAGTCGTGTGGCCCTCAAGCCCAGAGCTAGGAGCCACCGCTCTGAACACGGCAACCACTACAAGCCCCGTTCCCTCCCACAGTCCCCTTCTCACTAGCGAGGGGATTGTGAACAAGTCACTCAGCCTTTCTGGGCCTCTGTTGGCTCCCCTGTAAAACAAGGAAAACAAAATCTGCATCCTAGGGTAGTGGTCCTGCACAGCGTGAGGCAGGGTGCTCATTCAGCAAATAAGCACGCAGCACTCAGGACGTCCAGCCTCTGCTCCAGGCTCAGCACCGAACAGAACAGACAGGATCCTGCTCTCGTGGGGCTTGCATCCAAGGGGCTAGACAGGAGAAACAAAGACTGGAGGTTTTCAGTAGCGGTAAGGACGCGGAACAAAACAAATGCCACGAGAAAGTAACAGGAGTGAGACGAGGCACCATGACAGGATGGCCGGGCATGGTGTGCCTGAGGAAATGACACTCCAGCCAAGATGCAAATGCAGGAAAGGGGCAGCCAGGTGGAGATGTGGAGGCAGAGCCCTCTGGACAGAGGGTTCCCAGGCAGAGGGGCAAAAGCCCTGAGCTGGCACGAGCTTGGTACAGAAGAGGAAGAGAAGGAAAGCTCGGGCTGGCTGGAGTGTAGGTGTTAGCAGATGAGGCTGCAGAGCTAAGTGGCCTCATTTCTACCACCATGACAAATCTCTGAAATCTCATCCTTCAGTTCTGCACTCATCCACATCCGCCTGTCAGCTCTACTCAGAAAGCCATTCATATTCACCCACAAGACAAATGGCAGAGAGGCTTGGAGACCAAGAGGCCTCCTTGTCCCAATGTCCAGCTTCACAATGATGTACCTGCCTGAGTTCCTAACAGGGAAAGAGGCCTTGCAGACCCAACCCCAAGTGCTTTGGAAGGAAAGCCAGACTCTCCTGGGTAGAGAGCCCCATGAGCTCTGGCTAGAGGGAGTCAACGTCCCCAGGGTGGGATGATTTTCTGCTGATTTCACAGATAAGCCAGTAATGTCAAGTAGTATGAAAAGCATCCCCAGAGCAGCCAGCAAGATCAGATTTGGAGTTTTCAACAAATTTAGGGTGTTAGCTCGGAGCCAGACCTGGTAGTCTAAGGTTGCCTCAATTGTGTCAGTAAGAATTCAAGGAAGTTTGGGGCAAAAGGGAAAACAAGCAGCTTGCTTGAGGCTTAAGTCTCTCTTTTGACACCGTGTAATGGATCCAAAATCACAGTTTACCGATAAGTGTTGCCTGCTCCTCACTGGATCCTAACTACCCCGGGAGGCAGGGGAAGTCTCACCGTCCCAAATGACAGTCCTGATGCTGAGAGATCGTCTGGGTCGTAACCAGGACTTGAAAGCAGATCTTCTGGCCCCCGACCAGTGGCCTGTACAGGGGAGGAGGCATTGCCATGGGCGGCGTACCTGTTTCCTTCACACACTTTCTTCAGGAACATCTTTTTTCCCCACCATGCCAGCCTCCTGCCTGGCCCCTCCCACTATCGCCATTGCTACCTTTGGTTTATCCTCTCCTTGCTATCTTCATTGTGTTCAAAGCATAATCCAGGGGGATCGCCTTCGTTTAAAACCAGCACCTTAACTTCCCTGTGCCACGTAACCTAACATACTCTCAGTCTCCGGGAATAAGGACATTTGGGGGGTGGGGGCGCGGCGTGATTATTCAGCCAACCACATGCAGTATCCCCCTGAGCTGCCACTTCTTGGCAATAACGTCACACTATGGAAGATGTACTGTCACGCTTGATACGTCACCACTGTCATCAACACCTTCGTGCCTCCGAACACTTAGCCAGGTATTTCTAGTGTGGGGTGATTTAATCCTTAAGAATCTTTAATTCTGTAAACTTGATTGGCCCAAGTCTTTTTTATTTTGGTTTATTCTTAATGAATTTTTATTGGAGTATAGTTGCTTTACAATGTTGTGTTCGTTGCTACTGTACAGCAAAGTGAATCAGCCATACATATATATACGTCCCCTCCCTTTAGGACTTCCTTCCCATTCAGGTCACCACAGTGCATTAAGTAGAGTTCCCTGTGTATGTTCTCATTAGTTATCTATTTTATATATAGTATCAATAGTGTATATGTGTCAATCCCAATCTCCCAATTCCTCCCACCCACCCCCCTTCGATTCTTTTTTTAAAAAACCTTCCTACATTGGAAGGAAGATGCGTCCCACCCTGTCCGTCCAAAATGTTGAGACACAGTTAAATTCCACTTGAGTGAAGCCCAAACCTGAAAGATATAGTTTCAAGGGAAAAATGCACTGAGAATACCTCTGCTGGAGAAAGGGGAGCCATTTTACAGTCTTAATTAGAACATGCTTTCCTTTGACAATCAACCTAGACAATGTTTATAGCTGTACAGTCTCTGTACAGTGTGCAGCCTCTCACCTCCTCCCAAATGGGGCCATTTGCTTTGAAGAATGCCTTAGAGGCTGCACAAATGCATTCAACTAGTTGCTTTGCTAATTACATCACACATTCCAGAGTTACCGTGGCTGGCTGAATCTAATTACGGTAAATGCATCTACATGGAGATTTCCAGTACACTCAAAGAGAGGTTTTGAAGATTTCAAGCTTTGGAAAAAAGGCTGTAATGGAGTCTGGCCACATTGTTCCGTTGGTCTGGGGTAATATAAACACAAGGCAGGGCTCTTGTGTGTCTGATTCTTCCTGCTGTAAACTCTTGAAGGGGCCATAAGGAACAGAGGGGGCCTTCCTCGCTGGATGGCTCCCTTTAGAGAATTCTGTGCTGAGAACACAAATATCCCAGCTCTTCAGGTGCCAAGGAAAAATGCAAGACTCTCACCTGCCTCTTTCATCTCCACGCCTTTACTGAGCATCAGCCTTTATCAAGCGCTCTGGGTGGTGATACAGGGAAAACAAAGATGGTTGGATAACTCAGGGCAGGCCAGTATATGGGGAATCCCAAGCAGCCTAATTATTTGCTGCCACTTTAGATGAATATTCTTGAAGTATCTGTTAGATATTTATTTAGTAGGGATGGGGAGAAAATGATTTAATAATCATTGTATGCAGAAGTAAATTCACTTACTTTACCTCCACTGGCTAAAATAAAATGTTTTTAAAAAATTTGTCACTTTCTAGAGTTTTGGAGTTTTTTTCCCCAGTTTTAAATTGTAATTCGTTTTCAAACCAGACAACTTCTTAGGCAGAGGGACGTATTGAAGAGTTTTGAATTCAGGCAAGAAAATAATTCATTCACGGCCAATAAACAGCACCCTACCAGCATTATGTGGTTTCAGAACTGTGGCTGCCACCACAGGCCACCATCCCCTGGGTAGTGTGGCCATTGGTTCACTGTGAAAATTACGTGCTTGTCACAAAAACTCTCAGCAAGCTTAGGTAGACCCGGGAAAGAGACACTGTATTTGCATTCCAAGATGCTATCTACTACAGCAGGAGAGGAACTAACTCCCAGTTTGTCATTTATGTGAGGAATCACACATACCTGAGTTACTTGGCACTATACATATATTTTTTATTTCATTCATTCCACAGATATTTATTTTGTGCCAGGACTGTCCCAAGCACTGAGCCTACGCCCAAGAACAGCTCAGATCATGACCGTATTCATGTGGAGTTTGTATTTTAGTAATGGTGTGGGGCAAAATAATGCATGATTAGACAAGTAAATCTACACGTTAATTGCAGGAAGGGATAAGTTCAATAAGGGACATAAAATTGGGAGATGTGATAAAAAGTGCCAGGTATTTAAGAGCTCAGTGGACACTCTATCTTGTGACAGTGGAATGGGGAGCAGATTTAGATTTTTATTTGTAACTGAGCTGCGATCTGATTGGTGAGAAGGAGCTGCCCGAGCCAAGCCCTGAGGGAAAGCAGTCCAGGCAGAGACCACAGCAAACAGAAAGGCCCACGGGAGCTTGTGGCGTGGAGAAGCAGACAGAGGGCTGGTGGGGTGGCAGAAGAGTAAGCTAGGGGAACGTGCTCGGGAAGTAAAAGGGGGGAAGGGACCCAGATTTCACAGGCTATGAGGAGATTAAATTTTATTCTAAATACGATAGGAAACCATTAAAGGGTTTAATAAAGGGAGTGACATGATCTGATTTACTCTTTTAAGAGAGCGTGCGGTTACCATGTGGAGAATGGATTATAATGGGAAAAGGAGTAGAAGTGAGATGAACATTTAGGCACACTGCAAGAGCCTAAGCCAAAACTAAGGGTGGTTTGGACAATGATTACAGTTGCCCAGTGCATGTGGCGACAAGTAGTTGAAATCAGGAGATGTTTTGGAGGTGGAGTCTTACGGATTTACTGATGCTACCGTGTTTAAGATGTGGGAAAGAAAAGAGTCAAGGGCAACTCCAGTATCACTGGCTGAGATGGAGACAATGGGAGGGGGGAGGGTTTGCACAAAGAATCAAGGGTTCTGTTTTAGACATGATACATATGGTGGTATGGCCTGCATGTGTATACATCAAGTTGGCAGTTGGTTGTACTTGCTCAGTGGACAGGTCAGGGCAAGAGATATCAATTTGGGATCATTCCCTGTAGACAGTATTTAAAGCCATGGGGCCAAAAAGAAAAGTGTAGATAGAGGTTAAGCCCAGGGATGCATTAGTGTCCTTTATCACGTAGGTCCTCCTGGAAGCTGTTTGACTTGTCCACTGCTTCCCAAGGTCCGAACAGGGTGCCTGCTCTCTAAGGGAGCTCTGCGTAAGGAAAGACAGGCAGGTGGTTACACAAACAGTGTATTATGTGTTATATGATGTGAAAAGATGAGCTGGGTATTGTGGGAAAGCAGAGAAAAAGTTGGTTAATAAGCCTAGGTCATAAGGAAGACTCCATGCTGAAGAAGGTATTTGAAAAGAGCTAATCTGAGTATAGATTTCCTAAGTAAAGAGGAGGAAACAACAGGTACAGAGGCAAGAGGCAGGCCATACTGGTGAAGTTCCATGAAACAAACACAGTGTATATTTCTATTTTCCATTCCAAAAGCGGGGGCCATGCTTAATGGAAAGACATGAATAACATTCTCATTAAAATCGGCAACAAGGCAAAGTTTTCCACATTCACTGCTACCTTTTAACATTGATCTACCGGCACAATTAGAGAAGACAAGGAACTAATGAGTTCAAAACTTGCCAGGAGGTTAGATCCTCAGTTTGTGTCGATGATATATGATCATATACCTAGGAGGAAAAAAATAAGAACTAATAGGAAAAAAACTAAAATGAATATGAAAATTCAAAAAGATGGTTATAAACAAAATTAGTACTAAAACATCAGTAGCCTTCAATATGGGAACAATGATCAGCTGGAAAATATAGTAGAAGAAAAGATCCTATTTACAGCAAGTAGAATAACTAGAAATAGACCTAAAATTCAACCTCAAAGAAAATACCAACAGAACATTTTCTCATAAACAAACTAATTTTAAACCGTATATGAAAAATACATAGTAACAAGAATATCTAGAAAATTCTGAAAAAGAAAAGTAAGTCAGGCAGACTGGTCCTACCAGCTGGTGTTACATAAAGCTAGAGTAATTAAAACATCATGGGACTGATTAAGAAAATAAAATCCAGAAATAAACGCCAAAACATATGAGAATGTATAATATGACAAAGGTGGCATTTCATAGCAGTGATTGGAAAAACACACAATTCAGCAAATGGTGTTGAGACAACTAGGAAGCCACTTACAAAAAAATTAAGCTGGATTACTAAATGTACATCAGATCAAAGTAAGTTCTAGTTAGGGGGGAATTACTAAAAAAAAAAAATAGTGGAAGAATTATTTTGTAATCTTAGAAAAGGAAAAACCTAAGTATGGAGAAAAAAATCCCAGAAACAAAAAAGAATAAAATTGATAAACTCAAATGCATAAACACTTTAAACTGTGTCACAAACACAGACACACACAAGAAAATCAAAAGACAGTGGCAACAGACGGAGGGAAGCATTTGTCACACGTGTAAGAAAGGACCAATTCTCTAAATATATACAAACACTGTAAATCAATTTTAGAAGACAATAGAAAAATGGACAAAGGACCTGATCTGACAGCTTACACAACACACACATGCACACATACCTTTTACAAACATTTAGAACACTTACAAATATTTAAGAGAAAGCAAATAAACCAGTTTTCTCACACTTCAAATTGGCAAATATCAAATCCCCGAATGCAGCCCTCTTCGAGAGAGTATGTGGAAACAGCCATCACTTGTGTTATTGCTGGGACTGTAAACTGATGCAGACTCAAGGCAGGGTAAGTTGAACACTTACATAAAAATGTATAACATGTATATCCTTCAACCCTGATGTTCCACTTCTGAGAATTTATTCTGCAGATATACTGGCACATGTGCACAAAGATATAGCCTTAAAGATGTTCTTGCAGCGCTGTTTATATTAGCAAAGGAAATAACCCAGGTGATAATCAGTCAGGACGGGTGTACTAGATTATGGCCGTCCTTACAATGTTTTAACAGAAGCCATTCAGAGATGATGTGCTCTATCTGTATAAATGTGGAATGACTACCAAGATAGTGTTTAAAAGTTGTAGAATAATGTGAAAATTTTAGAGTTTAGAAATTTAGAATAATCTACCATTTCTGCAAAAACAAAACAAAAAGGATACATGCATTTATGCATGTGTATATAGGAGAGTGGTAGTAGTGGTTGCCTTTAGGGAGGGGTACAGGAGGGCTGGGATTCAGAGATGCGAAGGAGACTGACTTTTCACACTTGGAGCTCTGAGTCTTGAATCATGTGCATGCATTACCTCTTAAAAACCAACTAAGTAGCATAAAGATGAAGACAGTAGTTGCTTTACCTTGCATCTTGAAATTACAGTGTGTGGTGGGAGGAACAGAGATGAAACTGAATAACAAAATCGATCTTGTGGAATTATGAACATTAGAGAGAATGTTCTTAATACTTAGCAGAGTGGCTGGCCCGTCTGAGGTGTCTAATAAATGTTAGCAATTATTACCCACAGATTACATAACAGAATCACACATCATTTAGTAAGGTGGGAGGTTTGATTTTGCAGGTTTAACTAGGGTAGAGTGAATTCTCCAGGTACTCTTTTTGTGTTGCACATCCAGATGGTAGAGTCTGGTGAGAGCCAGCTGTGAGTCCCCAGGGCCCTGACTATGAGGTGAGAGCCGGGGCTTGGCCTGGAGCCACATTTCATACCCCAGCATCGGCCCAGAGGGCATCTGACCCAGAACACACCTTTCTTCTTAAGCAAATGGACCTTGCAGTAAACACCTGTCCATCCCTTCAGCACTTGAAATTCCCCCTGACCGAAAGGGGAGTGTGCCCACCCCTTGAACATAGCGATTGGAGAAGGCATGGACACCTGACCAAAGCTGAGCCAATCAGATTTTCTTCTTTGGGAATACGTAACTTGAACCAGAGGAGAATCAAGTCAGTCTCCCTGCGAGGCTAGAAGTATAAACTCTACATGTGGGAGCTGTGAATTAGAGCAGCAGAAAAATTCTGTCCTCCCTAAGAAGAAAGGAGGCCTTTTACTTTTCACAACAGAGGGCTTCCAGTTTCTGGTTTCAATCCCTTCTAGAGGCGCAATTACATTAGTGACTTTGTTTATCTCAAGTGTCTCTGTGTTCTTAGAATTTGTCCCTTTCTTCCCCCTTAGGCTAGGTTAACTTGATTTCTGGTTTTTGTTTTGTTTTTCAACTAAAACATCCAAATCAACACAGGCAGTGAAAACAGAGTAAATCTTACCCTCTCGTTAATAGTAACAGAGGATCATTGGGGAAGACGAAAACAATAGCTGTCCAGTGGAGATCACCAGCTTTGACATCTCTCCCCAAAATGAGCCACGCGCAGGGGAAAGGGTGTCTGTTGGTGTGGGCTGCATAGTCAGGGCTGCTAATAAAGGTGGTTGTGAGTGCAGGGGAAGGAGAGCTAGACTTAGGGGCTTCACCAAAGAATCTGCCGAGGCTGTTGCGTCTACTTCCTAGGGCTGCCGTAACGAAGTGCCAGAAACCGGGTGATTTGAAGCAATAGAAATGCACTGTCTGACCATTTTGGAGTCTAGACGTCTGAACGCGGGATCAGCAGAGCCGTGCTCTCCTTCCTTGCCTCTTCCTGGCTTCGAGTGGTGACCATCAGTTCTCAGCACCCACGGCTTTGCAGCAGCTGCAGCGCTTCAGTCTTGGCCTCTGCTATCACACGATGGCCTCAGTGTGTGTCTCTGTCTGCATGTGGCACTCTCCTGTGGGTGTCTGTGTCCCAGTTTCCTTCTTCTTACAAGGAACCAGTCGTTGGATTAGGGCCTACCTTCATGATCTTCTCTGAATTTGATTATACCTGCAAAGATCCTATTTCCAAATAAGGTCACATTCACAGGTACAAGGGGTTAGGGCTTCAGTGTATCTTTTGAGAACACAACTGAATTCATAACAGCTGCTGGGGAAGAGAACTACTGCCACTCACTGTACTGGTTACTCTCTACCCAGGAACACCGAACCCATTCTGAGTGTTTAACATAGAGGGGATTCAGTGGTGACACAGGTGAGAGAAGAGGCTGAGAAGCTAAATAGGAGACAGTGAACAACCCCAAACTGGCAAAAACAGAACGCTACCACCACCTTTAAAGTGAAGGGACAAAGTGAGGATCTATGTTAGGGGAGTCTGGGAGCCCGGATCCCCCAGAAAACACAAGTGGGAATCACTGCAGCTGTGTCCCGAGGAAGCCAGAGCCAGGGAAGGGAGAGGGGCAGAAACGTCTGGGCTTCCTCCTCCTCTCCATCCTCTAATCTCCTACCGAGTGCTCCATTGGTCGAGGATCCAGCTGACACCAGAGCCTGCAGAGACGGCCCCTAGCCACTCAGAGAGCAGGGAAGGGAAAGGAGTGGAGTTGAGGGCAAGGTGACCCAGGATGGGTCCACTTACGTGCGCCAGCCGGCTCCCCTATGCCTCACAGCGGCCTGTGGGGTAGGGCTTACCGTCCTAACTTCACCGAAGGGGATGCTGAGACTCCAAGAACTTGAGTAGCTTGCTCCAGGTCACCAGCTCCAAGCCCCTTTCTCTACTGGATTTGCACAAGGGGTTGTTACAAGGGCTGTAGTTACTTCCCCTCAACTACGGCCGGTTGCATAATGGTTGCTTCTCTTCCCAATCTGTACTGCCCCCAAGTAGACAACCCCCTGTACAAACCAACCACTTGAGGGGAAGCCCTTCAGTCAAGAAAAGGGCAAACTCACCCATCACTGGGTCACCATCTCTATTTCCTTTCTCTCCTCCCACCCTTTGAGCTTTGCCTCGGGTCTCTGGCCGGGCCCGCTCACTCACCCTCACTCTGCACCAGACCTTTAGACCCCTGAACGCTGTCCGCACCAGGCTGACTCCTTTTTTATGCTTGAGATCTCAGCCCTGTCATGACCTGTTAAGGAGCCCGTCTCCCATCCCTCGGACCAGCCTGTCATACGCCGCCTGGCTGTCATAACCCTCGTGCAGTTTCAGCCTACTGAACGGTTCCTTTATGGCCGTTGTTCCTCTATTTTTCCATTTCTTCATTTCTACCAGGTTCCAGACTTTGTGTTCCTTTGCTGTGGGGCTTCATCCAGGGGGAGCATTGAAGCTGAGTGAAGGGGCTGCCCTTCCTGTGAAACACCGAGCTCTGTGCGGGAGGCGAAGGGAGGGCGACGGGTACCTCCCTCCCAGGACAGGCAGAGGGAGAGATGCAGTTCTCTTGGAGGATGACAAGGGGGACCAATGTTGGCAGATCCTGAGCTTCGTGGCAACCAGACAGACGTGTAGCCAAGTGTAGTAGAATGGTTCCCCTCCAAGAACATTTTCTAAAGAATTCAGCCTTTTTAATGATTTTAAATGGCGTATCGATATGGCTGTTGGTAAGCACGGGACAAAAAGGTATCAGGGGAGAGTGTGAAATACATCAGAAGTTGGACAGTGATGCCCACTCCGCCACCCCCCAAGGGTGGCCCGAGCTCTGTCTTGCAGACTGCCCCCTCCCCATGCAGGGGAGGACCGGTCTGTGTCTCATCCTGAAGCCTGTCATGTGGCAGTGCCCACACGAGGAATAGATGTCAGAGGGATGGCCGAGCGGTGCACCCAGGGAAGCCAGTGCCTGGTCATGGCCTTCCCAGCTCCAGCAAAGACTCCTGTGCCCACAGGTAGCCTAGCAGCAGAGGAATACCTCTGAGCAGCCTGCCATCTTTGGCCTCCTCGCCCATCTAACGCTTTAGGCACAATAAGGATGCCAGCAGCAGCCACCCTGGAACAGGGACCAGAGGCCCTAACTGTGCATTCAGAATCCTCACAAAAGCCCTGGGCTTCTGGTGCGAACCTAGGAGTTGGAATTTCCTGCTATTCTGGCAGGATGAGAGCTTAGAGCTTTGGTTTCAAGAAAATAAACAAAAGTGTGTATTTTCACACATGAATCGTGGACTGAGGTTCATGGCCACTCAATTTGTTTCATGTCTGACTTCCCTAAATCCCCCGACAGCCAAGACAGTCTGTCTTAACTCACGGCCCAGCACAGAGTAAGTGCTCCGTCAATATTTGCTGAATCGAGCGAGCGAATGGGCAGTCTTGGAAGGCAAATCTTGGAAGAGCGTTTCTCTACTTCCTGCAGCCATGCCCCGCGTGCATCGGCTCCAGGAGGCCTTGGCACTGACTGTCCTCTTAAACCCTGCTGCCGCAGGAGCAGACGCTGCAAGACCGCTCCAGTGGTTTCTGTACAGGCAGGCATCCCCTCCTGGCAAGCAATACCTCCGAAGCTGCCTCGCATCTCGGGGCTCCGTGCCCATCTTTTGAATTTTCAAGTGCCCCAAGCTATTGTGAGGGCATTCCGTGTTTATATTCCAAGCAGCTCGAATCTCTGCCTTGCAAAAATGCAAGTTGGAAAGTTAATTCATTCCTTTATGTCAAGGTAATTGCAATTTCACCCTAATCCTCTCTCGTCAAAGACATTTCTACAATACAGGGAGTTATCTTTTACAAGAGACACTTCAAGGTGATTTAATAACAGCACTTGCTATGAGTCACATTTTCCCTGTAGTCATCCACTCTTCGGCTTGGGAGAATAGGGTTTCAAGTACAGAAGAGAAGGCATTTGGCTAGGCTCATAGCCCACTTACACACTCTCCGCCAAATGCACACCTTCAAGAAAAAAGAACACCCTAATGAGCACTTGTGGTAACTAAGGTGCTAAGCAGATCTTTCAAAGCAATGCCATTTTTGTTTGTTTGCTTTAGGCGAACTGATATTCATGCAGGGCTTTGAAACGTCTTAAGGCACTTACGACTGTGACAAGTGTGGACAAAGGGGAAATTTCATACTGAGATCAATTATTAATTCAACAAATATTTTTGAGCCCCTAATACTGACTGCAAGCCAAGCACTATACCAGGGGTTTGGATTCAAGTGCACACAAGGCTTGCCTGCCAGCTGCCCTCACCCAGCTTAGACTCTACAGAGCAGCTTGCTCTCGCTCTCTCGCTCTCTCTCTCCTTCTTTCAATTGGAAAACTAGACATCTATGTCATAGAAATACTTCTTTTATTTTTTTTACCCCAACTACATAGTAAAAGAAATAGGAGTGGATTTTTCTGATCTAATGAAATTCCTGTCTCCTGAAAAGTGGGGAGAAGTCTGCATGTGCTTTGTACTTCTTGTTTCTCATCTCCCACTAGCTCAGACCAAAAAGCAAAGAGTACTGACTGGACCGTGGCTAAGCCTCAGGAGATTTAAGTCTGAAAGGCCAGCAGGGGGCCCCATCTTGAAGACTTTTACCAGAGAGGTAAAGTCTTCTCCCAGCAGCCCCGCCTCTGGACATACCAACAAATTGTAGCCTCAACCCCTGAGATAATCCAGCTGAAGAAGAGAACTCTCAGTGGAAACTATCTTTAAAAGACTTACCATAATGTGTCCCAGAAAAATATACATACACACAATACACTCTTAAATCAAGACTAGGCAATTAGGACAAGAGGACACCTTTGCCAAGTGCCACTTACTCCCGACTCCAGTTGGAATTTTCTGGGCATGCCGGCACTGGTGTTACATGCTGGAGGCAAATTCCCTACCCACACTTTCAAAAACCCATACTGGCTACTCCTAATGGAGCTCTGAGCGTGTCTCTTTCAACTGGATTTCTAAAACAAGGAACAATGTAATGGCAGGTAACGACAGGTTAACAGGATCGCCGTAACAGACACTGGTGCCTTTGCAGTTCAGACTTTCACCGGCCGAGATGTTCTATATAGAAGAAAACCAACCTGTCTGAGCCATGTGAAGAGATGCCAAAACACCAGAAAGCTGTAACCCAGACCAAAAGAATCAGGCTTGCATTTCAACTGGGGGGAGAAAAGGGCTACACTTATCCCTGTGTGATGTCATACTTTGAATATAGTCATTGAAGGTATAAAATTACTTGGGAGTTTAGCCACTTTGAACCCTTCGTGAAATGAAATGGGACAGAAGTGAGTTAAATGGTGGGAGGCTTTCACTGTCTACGCTACACTTTCGAAAGTTAGAAAAACAAAGAGCAACAGCCGCTGCCTCCATGTCGACAGTCATTTCTTCTCCCAGCGACTGGCTCTTCTTGGTTGCACTGCTTCCTTTCCCTTAGCAGAGAATCGAAACTACCAGCAGAGCACCCTTCTGTCCAGGACAGATGCCTGTGAAGACAGAGCAGAACTTTTGAACCCGGGCTCCTTACCCCAGTTCCCTGTGGGTCTGAGTGTCTGAGGCTCCCGATAAGGGGTCCACCGAGTCACCAGCCACAGCTCCATGGGGAGCGACTCTCCCCCCTTGCCTTCCAGGAGTTGGGTGACTCCCCCCCGATGACCTGTGTATGAGCTAATGATCGCACCTGAAATGCACAAACACTGCTTATGTGATTTCCAGACAGAGACAAAAGCTTAAGCTGAGGTAACCGCAAAGGGTTTTGTTAAAGCCCAACTTCATCTCTAGGTGTGGGGCCCAGGCATGGGTTCTCTTCAGGGCTGAGAACCACTGATGTAGACTAAAACAGCTTCCTTTCTTGACCAAAATATATGGGCCAATAATGCACCCTGTCTTCCGGACAAATAATGCAAATAAGGCTCTGACAAGGTGCTTTTTGTCTCCTCCATGGATGGTTGCAAGACAGCTGGAAAAGGACGGCTGTGGGGTGGGGGTGTAGTGCTGCCGGGAGCCAGATGTGTGAATCCCAAAGCAGATGTCGGTGCCCCAAATTGATGGGAAGGGGAGAGCTGAAGCTAGATCTTTACTATGAGACACAGGTGAGGAGCCCAAAAAGGAAGCCCAGGTAGTGGAAAAGGGGGACACAGAGCAGGACTGTCGGAAGGGAAGGGCGGCAGTGGTAGCCAGAAGGAAGCCAATTTCCACATTGCACACCCAGTGGGATGGCCCCAGGGATGGACCTTCATCCCTGCGGAGTTCCTGCTCTCAACTCATTGGGTGCTTAAGGTCTTCAGCGGCTATAGTGTGGCTCTGTATATGAGAGGCAACTTGGAAGGGGAGGTGAGCTTTAGTTCAGATCAACACAGTGAGTGTATACTCGCTGGGCATCAAGTCCTGGGATTTCAAAACACTATACATTGATGTAATACAGTGATAACAGAGCCAAAATGTAAGCCACTCTGGAAAACACGCATGAATTAGTCACTGAATTAGGGTTCTCCAGAGAAACAGAACCAATAGGATATACACAGACATAAGAGGAGATTTATCATGGGCATTGGCTAATGTGACACTGCAGACTGAGATACACCACCATACACTGTCTGCAAGATGGAGAAGCAGGAAAGCCAATGGTCTAATACAGACTGGGCCTAAAGGCCTGAGACCCAGGAGCTCCAGTGTTTCAGGGCAGGACAAGAGGAATGTCTCAGCTCAAGGAGAGAGAGAGAGAGAGAGAAAAAATTTGGCCTTCCTATGACTTTTCTATTTGGGCCCTCAGTGGATTAGATGATGTCTGCCCACATGGGTAAGGAATTATATCTTAGTCTCCTGACTCAAATGTCAATCTCTTCTAGAAACACCCTCACAAATATACTCAGACACAATGTTTTAGCAGCCATCTGGGTGTCCCTTAGCCCAGTCTAGTTGACACATAAAATTAATCATGACAGCCACTGTACTTACACACTGCAGAGAGGTAGCTTGCATAACCAAAGCTCTGGGCCTGAAGCTCTGTGCGGGCTTGTGCTATGCACTCATGACCTCCTGCGGGAGCTGGCTCTGCCATCTGTTGGAAATTGGCCTGTATTAGGTTCTCACATGCGTGAGATTGGATATTGTCTCACTCAGGCTTTCTGTGCAAGTCTCCTGCTCACCCCCTTCAAAGACCTTTCTGGGAGAAGAACACGTTTGGGTTTTCAAAACAGAAACTGAGAAAGGCCTAGTGTCCAACATGGCCTTGTCCTGTGATGGTTGGCACGTCACTGGGCCTCTTGCCAGGACAACCTATTTGCTTCAACCCAACCACACTGCTGGCCCAGCGATGACCCATGACATCCGGAGACCTCGCTCTAACAATGTGAGTAACACATCCCATTTTTTCTCCACTGAGCAACACTTACAACTATCCCCTTAGTAAATCATGTTGGGTCTCTGTTAGTGGGTCCCGTATTCTCTGTCTGGGTTCAGGAGCCCCCATAGCTGTGGTGCTGAGTCCTAGCTGCACATGACAATTATCCAAGAAGCTGGAAACAGGGGTGGTGCCTGGGGCCCCAGCACGCAAGTTTCTGATTTAATTGTGTTGAGGTGGGGCAGTGGTGAAGGTGGGTTTCTGTGCTTTTTTGAACCTTTGCTAGGCTTCTTCATATTTCAGCCAATTACTGCGCATCATTTTTAGTGAGCGAGTGCTTGCAGGCAAGCTCCCCACCTGATTACATGCTGCCCCTGTATTTCCTCCTTGACGCCGTTTCGCAGTTAGCCATCTCCAGTTCTCTAAGTGGACATCTGAAGATTAGGGGGAATTTCTTTCTCCAGTGGAAGCCTGGCATTTTTAATGAAAATAAAATATACCAACTGTTCTTGGTGACATTATTCTGAGAGGTTTCTAAGAATTTTCCACAACATTGAAGTTTGGTAGCTTTAGAGTTTATTAACCCCCCAAAGTGGGGGGGGGGGGGGAGGTTGTGGGATAGAGTTCTGCTTGTCATCTTCCTACTCTTTTTGTATTTAATAGCCTTAAAAATACTGACATCGAAGCAATCTGAATTGTCCAGTCCAACTTCAACCCAAAAGTCTTCATCCTCAACCATGTTTTTTGCAACTGCAGAAAAATCCACTTCCAAATTTTGCTACATTCTCATCCTCTCTGTCTAACAAATAAGAAACAAACTCAATTGTCTGACCTGCTTGAATCTTTTTATCTGAAGGAATTTTTTAAAAATGCTTATGTTGCGGCTCGGGGGAGAAATGGTGAGGACTGGATTCCCTTCAGGCTCCCTTCTAGTTTCTCAGTGAACTTCGACTATATACCATCTCTTGATATTTATATGTAATCCTGATTATGAAAGGGGGAAGGCAAGGTCTCTACCATGCAGGAATATCTCAAGGCTCTTTCAAAGTCGAAGTCTATTTCAGAGTCAAAACACCAGGTCCTATTTCTGAGATATTTCCTAGACTGATTTCCTGGATTTTCACTACATTTTGTCTGCATCTCTACAAATTTCATTACTGTGTATTTATTAGCTGGGTTTGTTTCCTGTCTCCCTCCCATGAGGTCCATCATAGCTGAAGCTGCATCTTTTCTTCTAAACATATCTAATCTGACACAGGAAGTACTCAAATGTGTGGCTATGAAGAATGACCCAATGAATGCAGAATCTATCCCCGCCACCCCAAAGCTGGCTGAAAGTAGTCCAGTTGGAGGACAAGAGAGAAAGGTCAGGGCCTCCAGTGCCCTGGCAGAGGCTGGACCGCAGAGATTTATGGCTAAAGCTTCTGCTTTTGCTTCCATTTGTCCACCGTTGTTTTGCCAGTCAATATTAGTAGTGGTTGAATAACATTCATTTATACATTATTTAGTAGGTGCAATCAGTCAAAGTCCCCATGATCATGGCCCAGCTTTTTAAACTTGCCTCTTATCTGTAAACACATTTCCTGAGCTGCTCTATCTTTTCATCTTGTCTAGGTGATCTATAGCAATAACCCAGAACCTGCCTATTTTCTTTTTAATCCCCTGATGGATTATAAATAGCCTGCTCTGAACCTTCCCAAAGCTTTGAAGGCAAATTCCTGCTTTCTAAATTACTATCAACCTCTTGCTCCACACTCAGACCCCTTCAGGAGGCTGCCTCCTTCCCCAGGACAGACACACAAACACCTCCTACACTTCTCTGCCCTCAGGCTGAAGTAACACTATGGCAACAACCAACGCGTGGAAAAATGGCTGGGAATACATGCATCCCTCCCTGCTTCCAACACTTAAGAGAGGTGATTAAGGAAGAGACGTCTAGCATAAAAGAATGGCAGGGGAAGAAAGCATGTGAAAGAGAACAGTAAGTGAGAGGGAACAAGGAGCAGCAAGAAGAGACGTGAGGGAAAACCCAGGAGTGCAGAAACGAGGACGGGAAGGCAGCAATGAAAAGAGGGCAAGAGGGAGAGCCCGGCTTGCTCTATTTGACCTTAAGCCACCACACTTGTGCTCAAACACCTGTGTCTGTCCAACCATCCCTGATGTCAATGCCTGATGTCAGGGCCCTTATAAGAGGCAAAATGGCCTGGAAGGAACTCGGGTCTCTGATGCTTCATGGATTCTTTTTACTCTATGCACAGAGAAAGAAGCCTGTTGCTCGCCTTCCTAGATTTCAGAGAAACCCCTCCATCAAGGCACATTGTGGGGCCCAGGGCCGCAGATTTTAAGATTCACTTTAACAAGCACCTCAGGATATTCACTTGTGGCAGGACTGAGCTTCCAAGACTCACTTCAGCCACTGCTTGTAAAATTCACTCATGCTGCAAACTGGAATCCTCACCTCCCCAGCTCCCCAGGGCTGCCAGTCGGGCCAGAGGTGAGCAGCCAGGTTGCCCTTCTCTGGGCTCTGTTCTTTCTCTGTATTCATTTTGCATTTCCAGTTACAGCCTAATCCATTAAGAAGCACTTATTCTCAGCAAACCTCTTGAGCAAGCTCTAATTTGCCGCTTCTCAGTACAAACTCATTTTTACATCCTGGCTCAGTTACTGACACAAAATTAGGTAGAGCAGCTCCCACCCTTCAGCACTGCCCTTTCTGTCTCTCCCTGCATCAGGCTCAGCTTGGCTTTCTCATGCTTCTATGCCATCGGAACCAGCCTTAGCTTTTCCGAGCATCTGTGGGGCTTAGCAGATGGGGCAGCAGTTAATAAATCCAGTCCATACAAAGCCACTAACAAAAATGCACACAGGACAACCTCTACCTTCTCTGAGCATGCTCCAAAGGCATCCTTAAACATAGCTATCATTTGAGCCCCTAAACTCTGAACAGCCAAGTGTCCTGTAGCATTCATGTTCCTTCCTACCCCCGTAAGAGGCTAAACCGCACTGGTATGGAGTGAACATCCTTTAGAAAAACAACTCAGTTTTTTAGGATCAAAGGCTACACATCTGGAAGACACAGAACTCTGCAAATATGCTTCCAAGGGCTTAATCTTTGTGATCAGGACCCCCCTTCCCTGAAACTAGCATTTGTTCTCTTTTTACTGTGTTCTAGGCACTGTGTTGAGTTTTTGCATTCTCTCTTTTAATCCACCCCCAAACTTCAGAAGCATCCTCAAAACAGTAGTCAGACAACAACGCTCGTCTGCACAGAACTCTCCAAAGGCTTCCTGTCTCACTCAGGAGGAAAGCCAAGTCCTGCTACAAGCCGTGGGGAGGCCGCATGATCTCTCTGACCAGCCGTGCTTCCTACGTAGCTACCCTCCAGCTTCACCACTCGCGCTGTGCTGCTATTCCTGCTGCTCCTCACACATGGGACGCTCTCTCCCTTTCCTGGGTGTCACATCACTTGTCCTTCTTACTCTCCCTAGTTCCTGTTCAAACGTCACCTTCTCTGTGGGAGCTTCCTTGGCCTCCCCATATACGTAGAGCCTCACCTCCACCCTATCTTCCACACTGCTGACCTCTTCTCCGTTCCATCCCCACGCCATCCTGCTACACATTTGTTTACTGTCTCCTCCAACTAGAATGTTGCTCCAGGAGTGGAGGATTTTGGTTTTTTCCCTTCTGAACCCCACAGTCTAGAACCATGTTCTTAATGAAACATTCCTGAATAAATAAATGAAGGAAGGTAATCTTCTTCCATTTTACAGTTGAGGAAGAGGTTTAGGGTGACTGATTAACTTGTCTAAGGTCATAGAGCCGATATATGACAGAGCTACACAAATAGTACTAAGGGCTTATCAACCTCCCTCCCCAAGCTCAAAATGCCTTTGTGAGAAATATTTTTGCCAGGCTCGTGCAATTGAGGGTGATTTTGACCAAAAGAGGAAGCAGAGGTGGAAGATGAAGTCAGTGGAAAGCAGGTGTAGAACCTGCCGTGAAGCCTCACATTTCCTCCAAACTCACTTAACTCATGCGTTCTCCTCTGCTCTCCTCATTTGGTCCTTGACCTGGACCAAATCAATCCTTCCTTAAATATATACCCTAGAGCATTAAAGTGAAGGTCACACAAATTTTTCAACGATTTGAGGAACAATCTGTTGTTGTTGTTGTTCCTTGTAAATATTGAAACTATTTATCAGATGACACTTTTGTAGAGAGGGAAAGATTATATAAGATGAGGCAACTTCAAAATATGCTTGAGTCTATAAGCTCCTATAGGGCTGATACTATGCTTTCTTCTCCCTGATTATCTCACTGAGATTGAACCATAGCATGCATTCAACAGCTTTTTAGTAAACAAATGCACGTCCCTGTAAAAGAAATTTCAGTTTTTCCTTGGAACAGACTGGATACTGGTCATCTTGGCTGGGCCAGCCAGTTCCATCCACCTCCATGAAAAGGGTGGTAACCATCTTAGAAATTTGGTTGGGGGCCAAGGAGATAATCGCATTTGAGAGAAAGTCATAGTCCCAATGGAAAGTCTGCAAAATAAAATATATAACCAGTAGAATGGAAACTCCTCAATGACAGGAGAGAAACCCAGAGCAGAATCTGTCACATTAGTCCCGCTCAGGGATACACTGGGATGAGATGCGAGCTCCAAAAGCCAAGCTGGGAGGTGGGGCTGCTTTCCAACTACTAAAAACATCCCAGAAGGAGAGACAAGTGGCCGTGATTTACAAACCAGAAAGTTGACTTGGTGACGCTAAACAGGCGGTCTATGGAAATCCAAGCTGACACCTCCTAATATGTGTATCTTTTCTTCTTCCACTCCCTTTGTGCAGGCTTCAGAACTCTGCCACATTTCTCTTCAGGGGAGGAGGATGGAGCCCAGCTAAGGAGCAAAAATTCTTCCCCTGCTTCCTTGAGTCTGTCCAAAGGTCTGGGATATCAGGAAGTGCCTCCAAGTACACAGCACTTTCAGGTCAAAAAACAGCATTGCTCCTTATCCACTAGCAAGCTCTGTCTGAGAGGGAAGCTAGTCCCCCAAATGAGGAACTACCCAGCTGGCAGGTCCAGATTCCTTTTACTGACATGGCAATAGAAGTAACCTCTCCTTAAGTGTCAGTTGGACCTAGTAACTTGCTTCTAATGAATAGAATATAGAAAAAGGTGATGGATGTCACTTTCATGATTAGGTTATAAAAACTATGACTTCCATCTTGCTAGCTGACTCTCTGCTTGCTGGCTTTAATAAAGTAAGCTGTCAGCTGGAGAAGCTCACATGGCAAAAAAGTGAGGGTGTCCTCCAGCCAACAGCCAGCAAGGAACTGAGGCCCTCAGTCCAACAGCCTGTGAGGACTTGAATCCTGCCAACAACCACTAAATGAACTTGGAAGCACATCATACCAGACTCGAGCCTTGAGATGACTGGGGCCTAGCCAGCAACTTGACTGCAGCTCTGTGAGAGGCCCTGAGCCAGAGGACCCAGCTAGGCCAGGCCTGGATTCCACAGAAACTGTGAGATAAAAAATATGTGTTGTTCTAAGCTGCTAAATGTTGGGGGTGATTTCTTACACAGCAACAGATAACTAATACAAGGGTAATGAAAATGTTGTGAGATGCATGTATGTAGCAGAGGTTGATGCTAAAAGTGCCATGAGAACACAGAAGTTTGGGGTCGCAGGACACTTAGAGTGCACACCCTGTGGAGGGGAGGAGTGTGGGACCCTACCTAACAACGCAAAGCTGTCCATGCTCCTCCCACCCACCACAGCTGCCTATTTCTCCAGGGGGTAAAGCCCAAGTCTGGCAACAAAGACTGGCCTCTGGCTACTTTTCCAGCTTCATCTCCTGCTTTCCCCCTACCTGTAGCCTATCTTTGAGTCAAATCAAACCAGATGTCGTTGCCCCCCGTACTTTCCCCTTTGTCCATACTCTTCCCTCTTCCTAGGATGCCTGCCTGTACAGGCTGTTACATGCTTCCTGGGTGCTCTGTGGAACTCCATGCAAATCCCTATACCTGGCCCTGCAGTGACTCCCTCACACCACACATTGCCCTGCCTGCAGCCTTTGATTGTCTTGCCTAGCACCCCCTCTAGCTCTAAGCCCTGTAACTGAGCCTCTTCTTCAATTTGGTATCTGCAGAGCTAGCTCACAGTCTGGAAAATCACCCCAGTCAGCAGCTGATGAAGGAATAACCATGGGGTGGAGCTGCTAGGAAGATGAACAGTGATTTATTGGTTTAACTATAATTTCCATCATGCTGTTGAAATAATAGGCAGCTTATCAGAAGACCTGCATTCAGGAAAGTCAGGGGCACACAAAATCAAGAGCCACACAGGAGCATAAAAAAGCAAAGCCTCCGAAACTGATGGTATATTCATCACAATGGAGGATGACATGTCACTCGAAGTTTGCCCTGAGATAAGCAAGACTTTCCAAGAATTATTAATTTGCCTACACCTTGTACTTTGGGTCCTGTTGAGAACGCCATGAGAAGAAGAGGATGGATTTCACAAGATTTGCCACAATTATTCAAGTTTCCATCCTATGTATTAGTTCTATTCACCAATAATCAAATCAACTGAAAGAGAAAAGGGAGGGGAGAAAAAATCCATAGCTAATGTTACTGCCCTTCAAGAAATCTGCCTTCCCTGCCAATTGCTACCAACTGGAATGTTCAGGCTGACCCAGAGGTAGGAATCGACACAGGAATCACTCAAGGAGTGGAACCAACACTTCCCTCCTAAAGGAATGCTCAGGGAAGAAGGTAGTAATTATACTTCCTTAGAGAAAATATATTTCTTATGAGGTGTAGCCATCAGGTAAAGATATTTGACAACTCTTTAAAAATACCTTTAAATCAGTGGCATCTTAGCTTGTGAATGCCTTCCATTTTGAAGAAAGAGGAAAAATTGATGACTTCGTTTGTCAAAAATTCGCTTCTGTACAAATAAGCTTATTGTCCTGAAGGATTTCAATGCCAGCTCAGTCATGACCAATCATGACCCTTGGAGAAAAGGCTTTGAATGCTATGAAAGCAGGATGACTTGGAAAAAAAAAAATAGTATTCCTGCTCAGTCCACTTCCTGGGAATTGTCATAGGTTTTGGATGTTTACTCTGGACCAAAGCTGAAATCTCTGTTCTTTTAGGTCATAAACCAATGCTTCAGTCAAGTCTGTGGAGACTTTGCAGGGCAAATGGTTTTGAGTTTTTGTAAATCGGTGAGGTGTGAGGACATCATCAGTGGGTTGGGGACTCGGCAATGTACATGTGCTGGAAAACCGCCTGCAAGGAGGACTTGGATGACTTTGTACAAAAATTCTTGGGCCTGAACATCCAAACTGTAGATCATATTGAGGCTAACAAAGTTACAAAGGAGAAAGTTACTTAATTTCATAGAAACAATTTTTTGACCTTGGTTACTGAGTAAAGACATGAGGAAATAATGCATTCACTGAAAGGCAAAACTAAAACAATAAGAATAAACGGTGATCTTATGCTAGAATTGCTAACAAATTGGATCATGTTAAAGAAAGTAAAAAGGTATACTTGGGTGCGGGTTAGTGGAATCAGGACAGACTCAGGGTTTCAGTGCCAAGATGTTGTCTCCATCAGAGAAAATTCAGTTGGTGCATTCTTAGGTACTTCTGGTTTATTTCTATCCAGATGGATTTGCAACTGATTTGCCTCTTTTCCACGCACAGTGCTTTATAACATCCCTCCATCTTTCATAGTGTGAACTTATCAGATGACCTAACAGGGAACTACACATCACTCTCCAGGCAGCCATCAACACACAGAAAATCTGAGGAGAATCACTTGAGCCAAGGAGCCCGTGTTACGTGTGCCATGTCCCATCCTTGGTACGCTGCCAACCCAAGCCCAGGAATACTGGCCACAAGGGCTAATCAGCCAAATGCAGGGACTGAGAGTAGATTTAAGTCAATGGAAGTAAAGGCACAACGTTAAGTCCTTTGCCTCAGGATGCTAAGGAGCTCTACAGTGTTTCCTACAATTCCCTGGTAAGAATCGCCTAGAGAACTCGCTACACCTACAGCTTTTTAGCCACAGCCCCCAGAGTCTGGGTCAGGAAGCCTGGGGTAGAGATGGACTCCAGAAATCTATATCCCTAATACGTCCCTGACTAGCATCAGGGACCCCTGGGAAACAGAATCCTGATAGCTGAAGTGCCAGAAGGTTGTTACTGGGATTGCAGCCCCCAAACCTGGCTGCACGTTAGCAACTTTTAACGATCGGGATTTGTGGCCCCTGTTCTAGGCTTACGGAATCAAAATCGCTGGCAGTGGGAACCAGGACTTTAATTTTTACACTCCTACCCTGGCTGCACATTAGCATAATCTAGCACTTGAAATGACTGATATCTAAGGCTTTGTCCAAAAAAAAAAAAAAAAAAAAATTGACTCAGAGCCTCTGGAAGAGGAATAGCTAGTAAACACTCCCCAGGTGATGCTGATAAAACCAGACCGCAGCTCAGCATATGGGAACCACAGAGGTAGATGGTGTAGGAGGATGCTGACGTCACTGGGTTTTCATCTTTATTCAAGAAACCAGAGCAACAAGGAGCAACTGCACACCGACTTGGTGGCAGACACCGCAGGGCTGGTTCCTCTGTTCTGTCAATGCCCCAGACTGCTCCCTGTGCATTGCTTTAAGTTGAACTATTCATTCAGGGCTATCCTTTAAAAAGCTTGTGAAACTCAGAGCAGATTAAGAGGTTTGCCATCAGCAATGGGAATGAGAAGGCTGGGAGCCCAGAAAGGCCGTTCCGTCTGTCTGCCAGTTACGGATTTCCATATCGCTTCAAACAAGTCCTAACCACATGATGACAGTGCTGCTCAGGAGTGAAGAGGCTCTATCCCAGCAGAGTGGAAAGGAAATTCTGTAGTCACCACAGCTACATTTTCACACGCTTCTCAGGAGAGTGGCTGGCATGTGGTAGGTACTCAATAAATATCTGTTGAATGACTGACTGAATTTCCATCACCACAGCTCAAACCTTAAGTAACCTTTCAAGATGGTTCACTGTGGATTTTTCTCCAGTTTCTGAACAAAGCCACTACCACAGTCATTATCACAAAGAATGATACCATGAACAACTGGAACTAGCAGCAAAATTGCTTTAACTTTTCATGTGGGGTGGACAAACTCTACTTAGATATCTAAGTAGAAGTTTATTTCCTTAAACTGCCAGAAGGATGGGGATTACAACACTGGCACCTCCCCACTGTGGTGGGCACAATAATGGCTCCCCAAAGATGACCACATCTTAATCCCTAAAACCTGTGGATATATTACCTTAAATGGTAAGGGGCAGGTATGATTATGGATTAGTTAAGAAACTTGAGATGGGGAATTTATCCTGGACTTTCTGGGTGGTCCAAAGGTAATTACAAGAGTTCATAAAAGACGGAAGAAGGAGGCAGAAGGTCAAAGTCAGGAAGATATTATAAGAAGCTACACTGCTGACGTTGAAGATGGAGGAAGGGACCATGAGCAGAGGAGTGCAGGCAGCGTTGGGAAGCTGGAGAAGGCAAGGAAATTGATTCTCCCTGGGGCCTCCGTAAGGAATGCAGCCCTGCAGTGAAACACATTAGCCTAGTGAAACCCACTGCAGACTTCTGACCTTCAGAACTGTAAGATAATAAGTTTGTGTTGTTTTAAGCCACTAAATGTGTGGTAATTTGTTATAGCAGCCATAGAAAATTAACATGTCGCATAATATTTAAGGGAAAAAAGAATACAGGGAATACTAGTGACTAACGTGGCATTTCTTTGCATTTCAGCATAGCAGAGGGCTATATTGGGGTCCTCTACAGAGTGATGTGGCCGAACACATCCCATCAACACTGTGGTATAGCTTTTATGAGTACAATGGTGAACTAAGAGTTATGGATATGCTCACTATCAATCAAATCACAGGATTGTAAGGTAACAGTAGCCATTTCTACATGGTGTACATGTCTGCTTTTAAAAACAAAAGAAGTGGGACTTCCCTGGAAGTCCAGTGGTTAAGACTTCACCTTCCAATGCAGGAGATGCGGGCTTGATCCCTGGTCAGGGAGCTAAGATCCCACATGCCTCTCGGCCAAAAAAACCCAAAACATAAAAAAACCCCAAAAAACCAGAAGCAATATTGTAACAAATTCAATAAAGACTTAAAAAAGGTTCACATTAAAAAAAAATCTTAAAAAAAAAAAAAAGGATGCTATCATCCTAAGGTCTCTGTGGCAACTGAGCAGAATGTCTGTCTAACCAAGGTCACAACCTGGACTTTACTCCAGATGAAATGGCCAATATTACTGAGAGGATGGTCTCCCATCCAAACATCCTTCACCAAAATCATAAGCCACAGTTGCCTAAAGATGGCAATGATGGTAACGCTATACAATAACCCCCCTTCAGAAGATGTTATGAAGTCATGTTTGAAAGGGTATGCTGTCTCCCTGTCCTTCTAAGACCCGGGACTCATTCATGGCATGGCTGTGTAAGACTGGGAGGTTTGTAGCCATACAAGGGGACAAACTAAACGGGCTCATAAATGGGTTGAACCTATGACCTCAGCTTCACCAACATTATCTCTAGTAACCAAGCTCATCAAGGGGAAACGTCTTCAACTCAGTTTTATGTGACCTCTCTCTGAGGCCAGAGAGAAACATGAAAACTGTGACGTATTACCTCTGCCTCCTTTTCCCTTCCATAGGCTGAAAAGAGCTAGAAAGGCAGCAGTCATTTATGCAGCTAATTGTCCTGCAAGAATGTGTGTGTGAGGATGGCCAATGACCATGGCTATTTGAGTAGTGGGCATACCACAACAGGTGGACAAGTAGGCTAAAGACACTTGAGGCTGAACTGTTATTTCATCTCACAGATGAGAAAACCAAGGGTCAGGGAAGGTTAAGCGTTTAGGGCTAGGAGCGGCAGCTCTGGGATTCAAAACCAAGACTTTCTCACTCCAATGTCTGTGATTTTTGTCATCATAATACACTACCTTTAAAAGGTAGCAGATATAAGAGAATTTTGGAGAAAGAGGCAGCTGAGAAGGACAGTGTAGCAACCCCATCGCAAGCCAAGAGGTTGATTTACAGCCATTCATTCAATGTTTTTTGAGTATTTGTTCTATCTGTACCAGGAATCATACCCGTGCAACTTGGAACCACTAAAACATCAAAGGATATCAGGTCGCAGGACCCAGAGGCAGAGTAGAGAGCAGCAAAATTCCAGAACATCCTCCAACAGTGAGAGAACCTGCTGACTGGGCGGCTCCAGCAACGAGTGGGGAAAGGTTGTCAACCCCCAGGAGGCAGCAGCGGCAGGCAGAGTGACTCAGCAGGTGGCAGTGAAGAGGTGGCAGCTTGAGCAAAGGCGTCAGATATCCTGTGTGGGAAAATACCATAACCTCAACATGTAATAGCCGCTGGGAACAGGGCCAGCGACCCAATATGTTGTATGTTGCCTATATTGTAGAAAGGTCTGACCATCTACCAGCCTAGTCACCTATTCAGATGATAGGCTAATTCGGGGGAAGCGATGGAGGAGTGAGGGATGGCCCAGAGACCACCTGAACCACCACGGCTCTTCAGCAACACTGAAAATGCCCTTTATGCCCTGGATCCTGAGGGTCTGCTCCTACCACGAGGGAGATGCTCTTCTGTTACCACAAAGAACCCAACTGCTTTTTATCATATACATGCCTAAGTGATAGAAACAGAAATCTGAGGGTAAATTTTCAGTTCTGCATGTCCCAAAGTGCATTCCTTGGAAACTGTAGGACCTACCACCCATCCTGGTTTGCCAAAGACAGCCCCATTTACTCATGCTGTCCTGGGGTAATTACTAATAGTGTCCCATTTCCTTCACAAAAATGTTCCAGTTTGGACAATACGTTAAATGGTCACCTAACCCAGAAAACCATTTCTTGGGATATTAACAGCTGTGCTGTCCTCCTGTGAACCTGCAGCATCCCAACCTATGCTGTAAACCTTGAAGAATGAAATACAGTATAAAAATTATGTTGATGAAGGAATTTCAAAGCAAAACATCTATTATCATCTTGTGTAACTACTGTTGTATTACATACAATTTGAAAAATACTGTGTTCAAGTTAAGTTTGGTGGTTGTTGGCAGAATATATGGCTTCCCAGAGATTTAATAGAGTAGTGTGTCATGAATTTCCAAGAGGGTCAGATCCTGGGCAGTTTTCCCAAACTTACTTAAACACAAAACCTTTTTTCATACAATGTAAAAAGAGGTCAGTGTTTTACAAAATACTCCCACATTTTCACTCAACAAATATGGGTGCCTGGTTTGTCCCAGAATTGTTCTAGGTCCTGGAGTCAGCAGTATAACAAGACAAAGCCTTTGTCCTCATCAGGCTTACATTCTAGTGGGGGAGACAGGCAATAAACCGGTAAACAAATCAGTACTGTGATGTGGAAAACGACCCATCCCCTGAGTGATGGATATGCAAAATAAAGCCCACCAACAGTCACCCATTCTGAGGTATACTCATGAAGCAATGTCTTCAGACCCTAGTTGGCAATGATCCACGTCTGTCGAAAGCCATGAATCGATGGGCACCTTGTTTCCTGAGAAGTTTCCCTTAACAAGTCTCCCCCTTTGAACTGAGTGTACTTCATTTGTCATTAATATATATGTGACTTTGGGGGAGTCCATCTGCCTTTGGCTTTTGTTTGTGGACTAGATTCATAACATGTGCCTTTAATACTCTTTCCTGTCCTATCTAGACTAAGGTGCTATTTAAAACAGCATCACTTTCCAAAGAAATGCGTATAGTTGCCTAGCACCCAGGGAACAAATCAGAACAAATGGAGAGTTATTACATTCTATGCCATATATCCCACCCCCTAGGGATGAGGGACAAGGAGGTGTTTAAAAAAAAAAAATCACACATGCACACACACACAAAAACCTTCTATCCTTTGTTTGATTCTGTGCAGAACACAGACTCATATTTAAATGAATAAGCCAAGTTAAAACTTTCCCTCCTGGAACAAAGCAAAAGGAAAGCCTCTTTATGTTGCAGGGGCTATAGATGCCACAGGCTGAGCCCGTCCCAAAGCTTCCCTCCACTGCTCAAACACTAAGCCATCTTGCTGCATTTAGCACTTCTCACCAGACCACCCACCCAGACGCGGATACACAAACCACATGTGTGAGGAATGCTGTTCGGCTAGGAAATCAGTATCAGTATTTCAACCTTATTACTTGCACAGACGGCCCTTTTAGTGCGACTCATTTGTTTTATCTTTTCAATAGCTTTGATTATTTTCTTTTAATGGCCTGGATGTATCCTTTTCTACCCTTTTGAAACTTCAGAGCTCTGCGGTGGGGGCCCGCATGTGCTGGGAGACGTGATTAGGAGGGAAACGGAGCAAATTGCTTTGCCTTTACTCACCACCGTCTCCTCACTCCCTGTGGCCACCTATTCCGTGCAGATGGCCCAGTGCCTCGAGTTATTATCAACGTGGACTCAAGAAGCCTTCCCATTCAGGCGGCAGATTGTTTTTGTTGTCGTTTGACAGCTCTAGCGCCCAGTTATAATTACTAGAGTGTTTTTTCATTTGTGCCACGTATGTCTCTCTCTAGCGCTTGGGAGCCACATTGGTGCCCCTTCTCTAATTAAGGGGAAATTAAGACCAAGACGCTAAGCCGACAGCCTAGGGCAAGTTAACAACCTCTGGAAAAGACTGGAAATGCTTCTAAAAGGAAGGGGCCACATAAACAGGAAGGTGTGGATACTATTACTGGGTAGAGAAAGCAGAAGCATTGAAATGGGCTCAGGCTTTTCTATTTGGGTGGTATGCCGGGCAAGGAAACCCATAAAATACCCTTAGCTGCTCCACTAATCAGAACAAACAAGTCCATTAGTTTTGGACACTACATCCCTGAATTCCCAAGCAGAGAGGTCTTGGCGTCAGGCCTCGGTTGAGCTGCCATCTCTCTCCAGGACCCCTTGCATATCCAAGTGGGAACACAGTTCTGAGAGACTGGGAGACGGTGAAACAAATGTATTGGGGGAAACTGGGGCTCGGCGCTTTTCCCGTGTGAGAGCACCTGGGGACAACATCCTGGTTGTCTTCACGGGCCCAGGATGCCCTCCCTGACTTTCTCCATGCTGGAGGAAATGCAAGGCTGTTATTTTAAAATAAACGAATGAATATCTACGCTTTAACAAGGGAAGAGATTAGTCCAATTCAAGCATGGTCATTAGAAAGCTTAACTGTCAGCCGAGCCCATCTGGGACTGGTGCTTCCACACCTAAAATCAGTTGCTAGTTGATAAGATACAAGGCAGTCCACTATCATCCCCTCATGGCTTGTCGCCTGAAGATAAGGTGAGTTTCTCAAATTTGATGTCTCTTACTCTTAAAGAGCATTACACAGAGCATTACATCCAATTCCTTGGTTCCTTGCCAAACTGAAAGTATTCTATTCTCTTTGTTGAAGTAGTTTTTCTCCTTCCTGTCTAATCAACGTAGCATTCCTTGCCCCTGGAGTAAATGCAAGGCCTTTGTTTAGTTTATGAGCAAAACCTCCCAGAGAAACAGGGGGAAAAAGAAAAAAATACTATGCATAAGTAACTTGGTTTATTCTAAGAATGCACCCTACCCATTTCTTGCCCAATCTCTACAGAGCTTAAAAAATGTACTGGTTTCAGGACACAGAAAATGGTGCTAGA
This sequence comes from Hippopotamus amphibius kiboko, assembly GCF_030028045.1. Taxonomy (NCBI): domain Eukaryota; kingdom Metazoa; phylum Chordata; class Mammalia; order Artiodactyla; family Hippopotamidae; genus Hippopotamus; species Hippopotamus amphibius. The sequence goes on along the minus strand of NC_080187.1, from coordinate 83,550,252 downwards.
CCCTGGGGACTCAAAGATGAATGGGGCATGAACTGTGTCCTCAGCTGGTTCTGATCTCGCCATTCTGTCTTCCTTAAGACCAGCATCACTTCTTGAGAAAGCCTGGGGGCTCCCTGCGTGCAAAGGGAAACCAAACTTTGGTCCAATGACTCTTAACAAATCAGTAAGACTGTACATTGTAAAGAAAACGGAGCCACAACAGATTCAATATGAATTTAAGTAAAACACCTATTTCTGTCCATCTGTACTTACATTTCAACATGGGTTTTAGAGATGGGAAATACATCTTACGAATGCCTTGTAGTTCACATAACAGCATCTACACACACATACACAGTGTATCTTTCAACATAACTACACATACACACTCCATTAAAAAAAGATACTGACAGATTTATAAAACGTACTGGCCTTGCACTGTTAATCTCAAGAATACAATTTGCTTAATTTATTTTTGCACCACATGGTAGCTCCGGCCACCGTTAAGATCTGTCAGCGTTTCCATCATAACTCTGTTTTCAGAATACTGGAGTACAAGCGCTGAAATACATATTTACAATTTACAGACAGCGGTGGCTTTGTCTTCCTTTGACGTCTTCAATGCATCTTTACAAGGGATATTCGGGGATGGCAGTGCCTACACGATAGAAAATGCATCATATAAAACAAAAGAGGTCAAAAGATGTAGACTCCCAGCCCAAGACTAAACCACGGGAATTGAGTCCTCAGCATTCACTGCAGCTGTAGTAGTCTGTACATCATACTCACAGCTCTAGAGCAACAGTCCAAAGCAAGATTATAAGACGTGCGTACATATGGAGGTACACAGCATCCGTACACAAAAACGCTAAGGGGGGAAAGTAACGAGCAGACAGCAAACTCCTCCAGGGCTGAGCACCTCCACAGTGAGAACGATGAATGCACACCACCCAACACCAACACTGACCACGTCCAACACTGAACATTCAACTCTATTACCTAGGGAGAGTTAACACATTTAAGAATAAAGTCTCTCTTAAACAAGTATGTCAACTTGTTAACGTGCGGGGCCTGAAACAGTATGTGGGATGGTATGCAGGCCCACACTGTCTATTTTAATGAGTAGCTGGGTCTGTAAAAGTTATCAGCAGAAACATTTTTGGTGGAAGAAAGTTTTTAGTGGAAGAGAACCAATTTTATTGGCTCTTTCCACAAAAAGGTGGGTAACTATTCAGATTAGAGAGATGTGCTTTGCAATTTAAAATTGTTTAGGACACTCTCCTAGGACTTTTTTCTTCTAGAGTTTTTGTTTCCTGATCTTAAGTTTTTATGTTCTCCCCAAGTCTGACACAATATGCAAGCACATATAGACATATCTATTTGTCTACATAGAGAGGTGGATTATGGTGAAGAAACAAAATAGCTGCAAGCATTTTTGTTGCTAACATGTCTGTTACATGCTAACGTAGAAGCATCCCCTCTCATACATATCCTGCTGCAAAACCAGAGGGAAAAGCTAATTGATAAGGGGGAAAAGTTCTGTGCGTAAGTTTTTTTCCCCTCAAATTACTGGGGAAAAATTTAAAGAAAGTTTATCATACTCTGGCTGGCTTAAACCATATTCACACTCACCCAATTAATTTTATTTGAAACATCTATTTATATATATACACGAAAGAAATTAAACCCTGCCATTTTCCCTTTGTGCTTAAAAAAACCAAAGCCACTGCTAGAATACACACATGCCAAAAATATTTTAACAGGTTTCAAAGGTGAGTGTACATAAACGTGGCAGAACTGAGTGGGTTACTTTAAGTAGAACTATATGAATTTAGTTGAAAGGGGATTTATTATTTCTGCGTTTAAAAATCAGATGAGAGCAAGAATTCAACTTCTAAAAAATCAACGACTCTTATTCTATTGGAATTTCATGGAAAACTCATTTTGCTGTCTCCATGAATAACAGAAGGGTAAGTTTTCCTGAATTTTATCAATTTACAGACGATATTTTGAAGACGTTTACTTTATTACCTAAATTTTAGGTCTAAAGTTTATCACTGTAATAGCTTCCCTTCCTGCTGCCCTTTTTCTCTGGTTACTTATGTTAAACCAGTTTCTTGGTTAGTAACTTAGGGAACAAAAAAATCTTTACATTGCCAAATCATAATTTTGGTCACACAATTTAGATACAAAAATAAAAATGGCCCAAACTACATATATACATTTCTAGTTAAACTACATAGATTTTAGGTAAACCACATACATTTCTGGCTTAATTAGAATATGTGATCAGCATTTAGAAATTTTTATAAAGATTTTTAAATGTTGCAAACAATTCAATATAAGCATTGCCCGCCCCTTTCACCTGTAAAGTTAAAAAAGAAACAAAACACAACGAAAACAATTCATCAGTCACCTAATGTCCAAAATGACTCAGAAAGTTTTTCTGTAATTAAACACTGAGAAGTGGACTACAGAACAAATGCTTTGAGGACGGTCATGCCAATCATTAAGAGTCACAACATTATTGAAAAAGTACACTTGTCCTCAGGGAGGACACTTCTGAGAACTAATTTACAAGGAGCATGGCTGTATTATAATTTTTTTAAAGGAAAAAATAGTGTCTTTGGATAGAAAGAAACAATGTAAAAAAAAATCCCCTTTTTAAAATGCAGAAATAACTCCATTATCAATCTGCATTTACATTCCTGCCCAAAAGAATGGGTCTGGAAAGACCATTTTCTGTACAGACACTAGTTAATCTCTGTATGAAAAGACAGCATCTGGCACGGGAATAAACAAGGGAGATACTGGTCTATGAGCACACATAGAGATTTTCTTAAGGCTGATCCAGTGAACGAACCTTTGGATCCAGAAGTATTTCTTCGTTTCTTTTCTTTTCGGTTGAATTCCTGGCAAAAACTTGGAAGATGAGCTGTTCTCATTTTGCATTTCTCCACTCATGGAGAGGATGGAATAATGACACTAAAAGTACTTTGGTTTTGGTTTTGTTTTTTTTTTTTCTTTTAAAAATAATTTGCTTTCTTTTGCATGCCACAGGACAGATTTCTAGTTTCAAAACAGGGTACATCAAGAACAAAAATATCCCCCCCCCAACCATCTTTATTTTCACCAATACAAGAAATCCTTCTGGAGACATAAGCAAGTGACTAAACAGGTATCGAACCACTGAATCTACAGGTTAATACATAATCTGTTATGGCAGAATAACCAAGAATTTTACCCAAAGAAAGACTTTAATTTTTCAAATATAAAAGTCTAAGAGGATCATATGTGAACAAACAAAAATCTCTTATTCCAGGTTTTACGGTAAAGAGGGGTAACACACTGGCAGCTGAAGAAAGCTGAAACTCTTAATAAATAGATCCAAATTAAGAATTTCTACACCATTTCTTTAGAAAACAGAAGCAGAATTCCTTTCTTAAACATGATGATCCTGTGGGATGCATTCACTTCCAATTTATCTAATATCCTAACAATGAAACAGACACAAGGATGTTGATGACAGCTCAACAATGTTGGATGCAGGACGCTTACAGGTACACATTTGTTTAAAAGTCCTACAGGTTTATTGACTAAGGCTAGACAGCAAGTCATATGATCCTATTTGGTGCGTTTTCTACCATGGTCCAAGGTCATTATATGGATACAGCCAAGGACTGGGCCCCAACTTTCAGGAAAAAGACCACAAAGAAGAAAATCAGGGTGGTGTTTGGTCCCCCCAGTTGATCATTTGTGTCCTGGAACTGGAAAAACAAGGTGGAAAATACAGACTGCAACGAGTTAAGGGACTTGGAAAAAGTTGGCGGAGAGCGGCATGGTATACAAGTAAGGTCACTGGGCTTGGGATGGCAAGGGCGCTGCATTGAAAGAGCATCCACGGGACCAAGTACTTAGAATGTCTTGTGGTGTCATTCCCTCAACGACTCTAGAATATCTGTATGCGATAATAAATAGATCAGTTATGTAATAAGGCAGTGTGTTGAATATGCATTCGTCCTGTGGAATGAACCACCACAGAGAGAGATACATGATACCATACACATTCTTTAAGTTTTCTCGTGTTGTGTTTGATCTGTTTGTTTTCAAGGCTATCCAGGCTAACTCTTCCCGGGGATTTCCTTGGAGAGAAGAGTGGTCCGCTGAGGCTGGTTTGCTTAACCTCTCCTTTATCAAGAGATGATGACTGGCTTTAAAGAAAAATAAAGCTGAAGGTTGTTTGCTTTTTATTTTTTCCCTTTTGGTTGCATCATTCTGAGTGTTTTCATATAAACAAACAAGAAAAAAAAAATCACAACCAAAAAAAAAAAAAAAAAAAAAAAAACCCATAGTTTTTGATGCATCCAGTTGTTGTATCCTCAGGATGTTCCAGATGTTTCCAGGTAACTCTGTAGTTTACGGACTGTGGTTTTGTCCAGCGAGCAAAGGTCAAAATCAAATGTTGTGTTTGTGATATGAAAGTGTCCAGTTTCTTCTATAAGGTTCACAATCTAGAGGAGTAAAGAAGAGAAAGTTTAGGCCACAGGCAATAGACATCAAAAGGCAAAAGAGAGAGAGGGAGTCAAATATGGAACCAAGTGATTAATATTCTCATTTATAGCAAGAAGGTCCTATATTATTAATGGCAGCAAACTACTTCTTAGCCAATTTGGTAGGTCAGAGGAATTTTTTTTGAATTTCTCAATGACAGTAGATAACTGGTTCTCATTCATAGTCTCTAAACTGATTTCTACTTCTGAGTCATCAACAGACTGTTTCACTGTAGGGATGGGAATGAGAATGGGTAGTTAGTGGGAGATACAATTTCAAGACCCCTTTAAAAAACAGTTACTGACTCAATGGGCAGTGACTGTATTTAACAGATGAAAGGAAATTCCATCCTAGAAATAATAGAACGCCTTATAAAAAAATATACACACGCACACACACATATATAATGATCATTTTTCTTTCTGATTACATTACTGTTGAACGTTTAGAAAATGCAAGAACCCGCAAAGAAAAAACCAGAAACCACCTACATTCTCACCTCCCTGAAGATCATGGGTAGTGACTAGAAAGGGGCTCAAGGAAGCCTTCTGGGGTGCTGGAACTGTTTTGTTGCTGGATTTGGGTGCTGGTTGCAAAAGATGCATTTACTTTGTTAAATTCATCTAGCTGTGCATTTTGTTATGCTTTGACAACAATTAAATAAAAATCTATATTCATTCCATTAGTCATGTTCAGTTGAAGCCCTTGAGCATTTGGGGGTGATAAGTATTATCTAGAGAAAGAAAGGATGCCTTTGTCTCCCCATTTGGGAATAGTTGTACCTCATTTCTTGAATTGGCTCCAACTTCCAGAAATGTGACAAATAAAAGTGGTGACAGAGGCACTGTTGGTCTTGCCTGGCTTTCAGGAGGATGCTTCTAAGGTTTCAGCATTAACAGTGATGTTGGTTATGAGTCTGAAAGAATCTTTTATCGTGTTACATATCTTTCTATTCCTATTTTACTAATAATTTTATCAGAAATAGATGCTGTGTCTGAGTAGTGTGGGCTTTAGGTATGTTTGTTGTGAGTAAATTGGGAGGGAGGGGGGTTAATTTTAGTAAGCTCTTTGAGGGAGGGAGGAAAATCCACATCAAGATGAAAGAAAAAATATGTGCACAGAGAAACCAACTGGCGAACCATTTCGCTTATTTTTATCTGTTACTCCTTTTCTATCACTTGCTTCTGTTCTCTTTAGTTCAGTCATCTTAAAAGGAATAGTTTTAATTATTCAGTCTATTATTTATTCAATGAAGTTTTAGGTTACCTAATTTCGTGTTGAAAACAGCAGAATGGAAACTTTTGACCTCTTCTTACAATTAGTTTTCTTTAGAAAAACAGTAAATTTGCGGACCACTCACTATGGGTCAGTGGCTCTCAATAGAAAACGTGCTCCCCATGCCTGACATATTCGACTGCCACAGAAACATAAAAGACATTGTGAACCTCAATCCAATTAACTGCACAACTCCAGACTGAGCTGTTATTGCCTTTTTCAACCTCTGGAACTATTTTTTTTACAGATATAACTACGGGTTTAATAACAAAACCAGTCACTCCCATTGCAAAATCATGACGAACACGGCGAACTGCCTACCTAATATCCATCTATCCCTTCTTCTTCACTAGCAGAAGCTTGATTTTCTGGGAGTGGCAATATGCCCAGCTGAAAGACCTGCCTCCCAGACCTACTTGCAGCATTGGGCAGACACTGCTATATATAGTTTGTCAGAAGTCACTGGGCTTTTAGGGAAATTTTCAAAAGGGTATGGACAACGGGCATGTGGCTTTCACCCTCTGCCCTCTTCCTGTCTGGAATGAAGATGCAATCCTGGAAGTGCAACGGCTGTCTTCCCCTCAAGTAGATGAATGCGAATGTGAAAGATGGCAGAGCAGGAAGGCAAAGAGTCTATGTCCTCGGTAGCATCTTTTAAGCCACCACACCGACCATGAATCACTTACCTCCAGGCCTACTAATAGATGGGGTGGTGGGGAAGGAGGGATGCAGGGGTGGAGAGGGAACCTTACTTGTTTAAACCACTGGACTCAGCATTCTATTACATGCGTCAAGAGATTATCAGAAAGGGTGTTCCCAATAATGGTTAAAGTATGACATTCACATAAGAATTTAGCAAGTTAGAGCTTATTATGAACACTAAACGATCTAAAATGAACCCTCATTTGCTTTATTAGTTAATAGTTACAGAGCTTTGGGTAAGTCACCCACACACATCTACACATAAACACGCACACACAGCTATGTCCACAAACACAAGCCTTTCAAGGCAATCAAATAGTATACATTTAACACTGATTGAATTAAGAGTACTTTTCGGAGTAAATTATCTTTTTTGCCACATTGTGTAGAAATACTATAGACCAAGTGAAAATGTGTAAACTTCAGTATGGAAACAAACAGCCTCTTCAGAGAGCTCTTTCAGTATAGAAACAAATAGCCTTTCAACTTATTCAATGGAGGCAAATGACAGTTATTCCAGAGTGTGACTCCTCTCCTCAACTAGCTGGGCAGGAGGTAAATGACCAAGCATTCAGAACAGAGGATCCTACATTTGGCATATCAAATTCCGACTCTGCTCATTATTTGAATGGCGTTGGATAGGACATTATAACCCCTGGGCCTATTTCCTCATCTGTAAAATGGGGACAATGCCACCTGTTCTACCTATCATACAATGTTGTTCAGAGGATCAAATAATACACGGAGCATGAGCTTCTTCATAAACTGCAAACTGCTACACAGATGAGGGCGACATGATTATGATTACCACGTAAACATAAACTTATCCTTAATTATCTGGGAGGTAACTATACAGCACATGAATTTTCAGACCCAGTGCTTTTTCCTCTGCCTCTCATTGACTGTTAGCTATTTCATTAGCACTAAAACAAATGAAGCAGGGAAAATGCCAGAAGCTAAAACTCAGAAAAGACCTCCTCGAAATTAAAAAAAAAATTATACTAAAAGTTTGCAGGAGGAGGGGAAGAAAACAGAGAACAGCAGCTGAAGTAAAGCAGTTGAAATGACAAACTAAAACGACAATGTGGGGGTAAAGAAGTACAGCCCTACGTTTTCCCTTGAAAGTGACAGGTAGCTCACCCCTTCAAGAAAGTAAATTTCTGAGACTCAATATAGCTGCTCACTAATTACTTAACAATAAGTAGAAAACAGAATAATAAAAATACCCTCTAGAAAAGGCCACTTGGTTGTAAAGCTTTTGCCTATCAGGACATTCAGCCCTGTCCTCTCACGTGCATTGTACTATCTTGCAGGTTCCCGGGCTTTACTCACAGCCCTCCTGCCTCCTCCACAACCAGCACGCCCCACCCCGCCTGCAGCCACAAACACACAAAGAAATGAAGGGGATCTGATCAATCTCACTAAATGAGCCCTGCATTTTTATGGGAGCTTATAAGAATGCGTCAAGGTGGAGGCAGATACAGCCTTAAAGCAGTAGCGGTGGCAACAGATGGGGTGTTCACGACTACTTGCCAATGGGAACAGCATTAATGATTTGAATTACTAGAGCGTGAACCTACACCCTCAATTAAGTAAAGACTTCATAAAGAAAAATAAATGTGGGTTCCTTCTCAGCAATCCTGATAGTTAGAACATCAGAAACACAGCATTAACATGCTTTATTGCAATGACACAAGCCACAAAGCCTAAAACCGCCACCCCTGCTGGTCCCTGAAGGATGCCAGGCTGCTGTCTATAGGAATCCCTGCTCTGGTGATGCACTGTGGCTCTACCTTGGTGTCATTACCCTGCATCGTACTGCAATGATGAATCCAACTCCAAAATAACAATAATAATAAAACACAGAGTGACCGCAGATAAGGAAAGCAGGCAAGGGTGCATGGTATGTTATAGGCAGTGGAAAAAGAAGAGTATGTAAACTGCTTAACTCATTCTTCAGATGATGGTTGTTGTGAAAACATTTGTGACGGATTATTTCCTGCCACGTCAGCTTTGGAGGGGGTGCCCTGCAGGCTTTTTTTTTTTTTTTTTTAAATAGGGTAAGGTCCACTTGTTAAGTCTGTGGCTCCTTCCCCCAACCCTGGTTATAAAAGTCATAGAAAGCATTAAAAGGTAGATGCATTGTAGTCTCATTATAGTTTTTTATATTTTTTATGTTGGAAAAAAAAAAAAAAGAGGTTTCTTTCCACCCGAAGCATCCTCTTTGCTGAGTGGGAAGTAATGAACAAGCTTTGCTTTCAACTGCTTCTGTCTGGAGGGGAGTCAGGTCTGGAGTAAGTTAGGTCTTCCTGCAGAATGGCCCCAGCTGTGGACGGGGAAGTCCTGTTTACCATGTGACAATGTGTGCCCTATCCTGGGTTAAAAGGCAGGCCATCAGGCTCCAATCTACAAGGGATTCTAAAATATGTCAGGCGATTCTCCAGGATGAGAAAAGCACTTTCAGCAAAACACTTCTCAGGGAGAGTTCTCCATGTTGTTCGAACACTCTGATATACCATTTATTCCCCATCTCCCTGAAGAAAATTCTAAGAGTATAATAGCTGTTACCTAAATTGCTCAATCATCCTCTAAGGAGCCCCTGGTTTTCCTCAGAGGTTTTTTTTTTTTTTTTTTTTTTCCCTTCCCCTCCCAAGGAGGACACAAATCCAGACTCAGAGCTGGAACTGCAAGGAAGTTTAGAAATGTTCAATCTCCCTTTCCAAATAAATGTGGAACATGTGGTTTAAAGAAGAACCAAATTATTAGTCAGTCCGAGGTCCTGACATCTCTGGTTTTGTGTCTACTGTACTATATGTTTACCTTATGGAAAAGGGCCTTTAGAAGACAGGCCCTCTTGATCCAGTGCTTTCTGTTCATTATTCTAGATGCTGGTGCCAGCACGGCATGTCCCCAGAGTGAAACAAAGATATTAACCACTTTTTGTGAGCCAAATAAAAGTGTCAGGCCCGATTTTCTGACAGGATGCATTTAATAGGAAAAGATCTGGGATGGGATCCTGGGCTCACCAGAAATCCTGTCTCAGGTGCTGAGGTCTGCGTGGCAGAGAATACGTAGACTCTGTGGAATGCAGTCCACAAGATGAGCAGCGCTCAAGACGGAGAATAACATTAGTGCTCAATATTGCTATGTTTTACAATAGGAATTAATTAAGCAGTAAAGCGTGACAGGACATGCATCATGGTATCATAATCACAAGCCTCAGCTGCATTACGAGGCAAAAGGCCAAAGACTGAGAGCTTTCAACCGGCCTGGGAATGCAATTAGGGTGAAACGCGGTGGGCCCTGGAGTGCCTTTATGCCAGGTTAAAAATTCATAGATATCACTCTCTCCCTCTAGAACACTAAAATAATCCACTTCGATGGAATTCTCCAGTAAGCCACCTTCCCTCACAATTCTTTGAAAGGTCAAAATAAAGGACAATATGAAACTGGGGATGCCAATGATACCCTAAGGTAAGACCCTGCCCGGAAGCCTAGTATCCTCGACTCACTGGTTGGTTTTCCTTGTGAAGGGGTCTCAATCCTGCCCAAACATCTGTCTCGATCTCCTGTGAGACGCACTATTTGGGCCCAGCTTGTACTTTAGCAGCTTTATTAGACAACTGCTCCACAGTGGTTCAGAGCTGGTGTTTGCAAAAGGAGAGGAAAATCAGCGAATAGATTTGCCATCATCATTCAGGCAATTAGCCCCAAATAATTGGTAAGTGGCAGGCTGAACAATTTTCAGTTGTACAGAAGGAAGCTGAAGAAAAATGCTATCAAATACTAGAATATGTCTTAGGGTAAGCTACTGAAATCCTGCTCCCTGGCCTATTATACACTTAGGTAGAAATGCAACTTACCCTCAATTAAGAATTATAGGTTTGTACTCTTTTTCAAATCTGAAACTCTAGAAGGGTTAAAAAGCTTATCAGACCAATCAGGGAACTTGGAAAGCTTGAGAGTGTGTATTTATAGATTTACGCAAAAATGTACACAGAATATAAATGTGACCATCAGCCATTAAACGTTAAAAAAAAAACCACACACAGCTGGGGTAGATTAAGTACTAACTTCAAGTCATTTGAAAGTAGTAAAAAAAAAAAAAAAATTCCAGCAGAGAAATAATCTACAATCCCACCTTGGAATTAAGAACACAACCTTCTCTTTGGGTATTAAAGAAAAATTATTTTATTAATGGCCACTGTTAATGCAATGGACACGTGCTGTAACTGTATGAAAACTAAAAACCACCCTTCTTATCTTCTCAAAACATCAAATTGTACCAACACGAGTTTCCCCACTCTACAAGTCTTCGACAGTTGAGTTCATAATAATAGAATGTATGTTATACAAGATAAGATAAATGAGGAAAACATTTATTTTTCTTAGAATAGCACTGGCAAAGGGTACTAAATCGAATCACAAATGTTTACAGCATTTGACTGCAGTTCTTATCACTGTTTTCCCATGAAACCAGAAGCCTGGCCCCAAAGGTTTCTGTATTCCTACCATCCCCTCCCTCAGCCCACATGACAGCATCAGACGGCTGAGGGACCAGTACATGCCAGCGTCATCACCTCCCCATGCACCCAGTTTTCATCGACCGCCGAACACCCAAAGCACACATCCGGGTAGCCTCAGAAATGAGCCCCCTCCCCAAATACTTCGCAGGTGGCACTGGCCCAGTTCTGAGAGTGTGGGGCTGGCATGGCCTCCAGGTGGTACCACACTAGACCAAGGCAAACTGGGCCTTGAGGCTTCTGGAAAGGATTGTGTTAAAAAGCATTTCTCCCATCCAAGTACTAAAAGCCGCAATGAGGTATCATCTCACACTGGTCAGAATGGCCATCATCACAAAATCTAGAGACAACAAATGTTGGAGAGGGTGTGGAAAAAAGGGACCTCTCCTGCACTGTTGGTGGGAGTGCAAGCTGGTACAGCCACTATGGAAAACAGTTTGGAGGTTCCTTAAAAAACTAAAAATAGAACTACCATATGACCCAGTAATCCCACTCCTGGGCATATACCCAGAGAAAACCATGATCCAAAAAGAAACAAGTAGCATAATGTTCACTGCAGCACTATTTACAATAGCCAGGACATGGAAACAACCTAGATGCCCATCAACAAATGAATGGATAAAGAAGATGTGGCACATATATACAATGGAATATTACTCAGCCATAAAAAGGAATGAAATTGAACTATATATCATGAGGTGGATAGACCTAGAGTCTGTCATACAGAGTGAAGTAAGCCAGAAAGAGAAAAACAAATACTGTATGCTAACACATATATATGGAATCTGAAGAAATGGTACTGATGAAACCAGTGACAGGCAAGAGTGGAGATACAGAAGTAGAGAATGGACTTGAGGACACGGGGCTGGGGTGGGGGGCAAAGGGGAAGTTGGGATGAGGTGAGAGAGTAGCATAGACATATTTACACTACCAGCTGTAAAATAGATAGCTAGTGGGAAGTGCTGTATAACAAAAGATCAACTTCATGGGAGATGCCTTGGAGGGCCAGGACGGGGAGGGTGGGGGGGAGTCATGGGAGGGAGGAGATATGGGGATATGTGTGTAGATGCAGCTGATTCACTTTGGTGTACCTCGGAGACGGGTACAGAGTGTAAAGCAAATATATTCCAATAAAGAGTTTAAAAAAAAAAAAAGCATTTCTCACCTGTTGCAGAATGTGTCTTTCCCTCAGTGTCATCAACCTTCTGTGAAGCTCTACCAGTTCATCTAGGTATGCCTGAAAGAGAACAGCATCCCCCCAAAGAGCAAGCAATTTAGGAAGCAGTTCAAAAATAAAGGAATTAACAAATACGAACATACATGCAGTAGTTGGAGGTTCCACATTCTACCTTTTACCCCAGGCTGTGTGGATGCGCTGCCCAAGGCCTTTGCAAACCAAATCTCTCTTGGCCAACTATTCACTTTTCAAGCCAGCTTTTTATTGATAAACAGGGCAATTCTTGCACTTATTTGCACTCAACAAGATTCAAGTGAGCAGGTTCACCCTCTCCCAACAATGCCTCTACAGAGAGAAGGGGAACTCAGTGAAAAATGGTGAGTTTAAGCATATTATCACAGTCTGCATTTTTTTAAAAATTCTTCTTCCATCTTAGAAGCATTTTCACTAAGAGGAAAAAGCCCAAGTTTGAATATGGAAGTATCGATGTACATTACCAGTCATGCCAGAGCAAAGTGAAAAAAAAAAAAGCCCTCCTGGTCCATCCTGGTCATATCTAACATTGCTAGTGAACAGCAAGTCACAGAACAGAAGAATGTCTTATGAAAAACAGAGGTCACTATCCACATTAGCATCTGGTTTGTCGAGCGCTCCCCTGAAAAGGCAGAGGTGCACCTCCGTATCCTCAGACTCGTGGGTCTTTGCTACCATTAATGCCCGGATGCGGCTAGTGCCATCTGCACTGAAGGCAAAAGAAAGGTTTGTGAAGCACTAGCCAGGCCCGCCCCAATCCTGCAAAGCATGTGAGGACCCAGCCCACAACAGGACACAAACCCCCAACAGCCCTTGAAGTCAGATTTCGGATGCGTGATTGCACACTTGGGGAAAGCACACTGCACTGGGATCAGATGTCCTGCTCACTTAAGTCTGTGATTCCTTAACCCTCCACCACAACTCTCTCACCTCCCAATTCCACGTGGCTGAAATCCCTTGGCAATCGTGGATAGCATAAGGCCAAGTTTAACACTGGAGATATAAACAAGACTTGGAAAATAAACTACAAAGCACTGGGAAGAAGAGCTTGTCATTTGGGGGTTTCAGGCATTTTTGATGAAGAAAATGAAAGGAGAACCAGCTAGGATGATCAAGGGGAACAAAGAGACAGAAGAGTGTCAGTGCTGCAGCGCTCACAGTCACGGCCCAGGAACCTACCTTGTCACATTCACCATTCTTTATTTGCTTATCTGATTTGCTTTGTTTTATTGGACTTTTCACTTCAAGAATCTAGGGATCAAAGAGAACACAGTTAAATTTGATTTCTAACACTTCTTAGCTAACCAGCCACCTAAACAAAGGGACTTATGTCATATAATAACATCACTTTCCAAAGAGCATTTCTCCTCCATATATTTTCTTCTCCTCTAATCTTACACTCTCTGGGAAAATAAATTACTTATATCTGAAACGCTGAGTCAGGGCAATAGAACTTTAAACAAAAAAAAAAAAAGAAGGTGACGATAAGGAAATTGATCTAAGCTTCCAAGGCTGCTTCTCTTTTGTGACAACACTCTCACACATATGTACAGCAGCTGAGTTGCTGCGGGTTACAGTTCCCTCTGGCAAGAATTTTTTTCTTCTTCATTCTGTTGTTTCAGCATGACTACCAGTGCTCGGTACACTAAGGATGATAAGACAAACACTCAAATACCCTTTTTAGTACCTGACTTTCCGATTCAAAAAGTATTCATATCCACTAAACTGAGGCAGCTTTGGAAATGAAGGTTGCCAATCAGTTACACTGGTTGCTCCCAACTTGGGATCCCCCCACTCAAGAAATAAAGAGCTAGGCTTATCTTCTGTATTTCAAGAAATGATGCGTTTCTCCATGATAAATACCAAGTGCCTCTCCTTTTATCTGAACCGATTATAGCTTAGGTTATGAACAGCAGTTTTGCATACTGTTCAGACAGTGGGGAGCTATGTTTCTAATTAATAAAAAGGGGAAACAAATTATTACTTAATAAATACAGTTGATTTATTAGAATTTTCAAAATTGAGAATTATGAGGGAAATATTTTTAAATGGCCCTTGCTTAAAATGGTTGAGAACGACTGAAATTATTGATGAGTGTCTACAAATGTATATAATCATAAAAAGCAAAGTAATTTCTTTGCATTATATCCTCATTGCCAAGTGAATTATATAACCTGAAGCTAATATTAAGGAATAAAATGCCAAATAAAGGAGACATTTAAGAAGTCTCATATTCCTACTGTTCTTCTTTTCATCAATTTCTGCTTCAACACACACGTACACACACTCAGACACACACAACACCCTCACAGTTCTGTTCAAAGAACTATCATCTTCCAAAACATAAAGAAGATTTTAAAAATGAGTCCACATTTATTGTGTAATTTCATTGGTGGAAAGATCATTGATTGGGTTCAGAAAGCCAAGTTCAGGTACAGCCCAATCATTCAACATTTCTGAACCTCAAAAAATGAGGTAAAATGAGAGAGATGAACAAGATAACGTCCAGGTTCCCATTCAGTTATAAAATTTTCTGCTGCTAATAAACATTTTACTTGTTGAGGATGACACTCTAGAAACGACCAAATACTTCTCTAAGGGTATACACTCCTTTGAGTTTAAGAAAATGTATAAGCAAGAAGTCAGCTCCTAACAGAATCCTGCCTGAGAATCGCCTTTATTTCTTCACTTTTCACATTAAGATAACCAGATGACCAACGGGACCAGGCTACCTCAAATACAATACTTCTGGCAACACAAGGAAATTACTTGATCGCAGAGGCAAAGCAACAGTTTTTAACATGCTTCACTGTAAAAGAAACCAAACACCCCGCCACATTCAGAATTTCCTTCTCTATTGTTGTTGGAAATGAGACCTCAGGGGAACACTGGAGCTGAGACCTAGGAGTAAGTAGGTCAGTAGATGGCACTCCTCGCCAACTCAGATACGGGGCTGCGCCAAGCAGAGCCGATCTGCTGCAATTTCAGGCAAGAGGAAAAAACAGTGCCTGCCTGCTTGCCTTGCGCATTAGAAACTGGAATTCTGTTCCCCTCAGAGCCCACCCCTGAACACCCTCCCTGCTATTCCATGCCCCAAATCATTGCACTCTGGGGGCCAAGTGACTGAGAACTCTCTATCTGCCATATAGACTTGTTAACTAGGTTGAAAGAGGTCCACCACCTTCTCTTCAAAGCAGAAAACAGACAGAACATTCAGGGCGCTGAAGTCCCACCCTGCACATTCCGTAAGTGCTACAGCACAGAAGGCCCAACTACATTGAAATCCTAGTTTCTTTCTTCTGAAGCTGCAGTGGCAGGAACAAAAGCCCCGGGTGTCAGTGATCCGCCTTGAGTTACTGAGTGGCTGCCCAGAGAGGGCTCAGTTAATCTTCCTGCTTTGATCTCTCCCTGCTCCAAAATAAACAGCTTTGTCAAAACCTCATTCTGAGAGCTGAGCCATGCTGAAGACAACTGTTTTATTTATGATCATTTCTTATCTTTAAGGAAACGACTCCAGAATAGAAAAGTACGGCACCTTGTCTTCCACAGGCTGATTTCAAACCAGTTTAACTGGATAGACTCTTTTATTTCATTCAACATGCCTTGCAGGCTGATAGGTGATTTATGATATTCTGAATATTAACTCGGGTCCGATGGATCGCTTCCTTCCTTTAAGGCCCCCTCACCTCCCTCCCTTGAATACTTACGGCCAAAAAGGATCTGGAATTTTGATTTTGTTTGAAATTCACATACGGAGGTTTTGAAGTTGAAAAAAAAAAGTTTGGTTAAAATGGCATAGCACTATTATTCCCTATTAAGCCAAATGGGAAGAAACAGCCAACCAGACTGCTGAGACGCACCATTTATGCACGTGGTAGTCTCTGAAAATAGAACGGTGATGAGTTGCACTTCTATCCTTAATCTGAGGATATGGCTTGAGAATCAAATTTTCAAGATTACTATTTTTCTGTATTCCTTTGTGAGGACTGACAACTCAATTATTCAGCAGATGGATTCTCTACGGATGGGTCTTTCATGTTGATCACCACTAGCAGCTCCTAAGAATACTCAGGTTAATTACTTGCTTTCTGGACATGTGGCGCGCTCTCTGTTCACTTTTTTCCAAGAGTTAGAAAATGTTTGGCTCAGTTAGCACTTTCCCTCTTCCCTAGTCCCTAGAAGATTGAGAAAAGGTAAGGAAAACACAGCTCTGCCTGGTTATCTACAGAAAAACTTGAGAGACCATTATCAACCTACAGACAAGAGAAGAGCCAAGGGATATAGAAGAAAAAAACTCAAGAGTCTCCCCATTCCACAGTCTGGCCTTCCCAGGATGTTTTCATCTATTTTATGCAAAATTTCAGATCATCTCATCATCATCACCCACACACACACCACACACTCACACACACGACTAAAAAAAACACACTCCAGTTCTAAGTCACAGGTCCAAGGAGGAAAGCACCCTGTGGCACATTTATTTCCTACCCTAAACTAGTTAAAAGTGAAAGCATATGGACCTCCTTATTATGCTTATAGGTGTATGGAGAAAGTGACAGATAACTGAGTATTCCTGACAGACTGATGATTCACATGTGTGAAGCTACATTTGTCAAATAAACATACGCCAAGGAACGAGTGGTATGCTATTTAATCGGATAAAGTGATTTTTACCCTCTTTAGATAGAGGATACCATTTGTTTTTGTTTTCATTCTGCCAGACAGGTTAGTAAAAAAGCCTGACAAAGAATTGAAACCTTTCCCTGAAAACCAAGGCTGGCTCAAGACTGCCTGTCCAGGAAGGGATCAGGGGCAGTTCCATCTGCAGGGCAAGAGGGGGGCCTGTTGGAGCTGCATTTGTTTCGCAAGCATAGTCTTAACCCTGACTGGACAAGATGCTGAAGGAAACTAATGCGGGGCACGAAAGCACACCCTGATGCCCTTCACTCCTGGCACTGCCACTGTCACTGCCCAGGAAGTATCCTAATTCTCATGTACTACCCACTGGAAGCAGAAATCAGGCCTACACAGGTTTAAACTGGAGATACAAATATGTTCACGGTATGAACACTATTCTTTTGCCAGCTCATACGGAAGCACACACTTATAAAAGAAACCCAAGTTATCCAGTTAGCCAGTCCGGGGCTCTTCCCAACTGAGTGGCAATGATGCTTACACCCACTGTCCTTACTTTCCCCTGAAATGCTTGACCTGGAGTACTGGGCAGCCACTCCAGCGGTAAAGGCTGGCTGGGCCATGGGCATGGCTGGCACTGGAGGTGGGGAACACATGGACTGCAGGGAATCAGGATAAGGAAGAAGAGTGTGCAACTCCTTGAACGGCCCGTCTGTAATGGATGATGAAGCTGGGCCTGAAGTCACATGTAGGACACAAAGAAACTGCAGCTGAACTGTAACTGGTGAGGTAAAGAACACTGATATTACTCCTACTTAATAATGGAGGCGTTAAGTTGCAGATAAACTTTATAAATGAGGAATTTTAAATTTTAAGATACTTTTGCTTATACTTAACACAAAATTTAAAATGAAAAAGCCTTCAGCTATAAAATCACAGTTTCCCCATAAAGCAAAGATCACAGATTCAAGGGCAAGGCCATTTAAAATCACAGGTAGCACACCTGTGAAACAGAATAATTTTACAAAACCACATTTATTTTCAAGTTAACATTCATACGGTAACTTGAATGAAGCAATTGTTGTAGAGGTCACGTGGAATCTCTCTAAACAAAGAAATAACATGGTAATAGAGTATCAACTCAGTATATAATGAGATTTTTGAAAAATACTTGAAAATAGTTTATTTTAGCAAGTATTTTAAATAATCATTTGTTTAACAAATGCTCTTCATCATAGCTTTCGAAGTTCTGCCTAGACCTTATCCAAATAACAATATTCTGAGTTGATTATCAAATTAATAAGCTTTCCTTTACCTTGATTTATCACAACAATGGTAATGACCATTGTTTACTCTGTATTTTATAAACTATTCCTTGCAATCCCAAGTGATAATCTTTTTTCCTGGATGAGCAGAGGTAGAGCACCTATACTAATAACCATCTCTCATCAACTGTTTGCCAAGAAGGTATGGACTCATGCCTCATGCCTAGGAAAACAAAGAACTAGGCTTTATACTAGCTCCAAAGGTCATATTCTTTCTTACTCATTAAACAGCCTACTTACAACTGAGGGGCAAAACATACAAAATTTAGGAGTAAATGGGCAACACTTTCTGTCGCCATCCCATCCTGCATTTATGCATTTATTTAATGAACCAATGGAACATACTTTTTGTGACAACAGAAGTTCTTCTGCCCTAACTATGTGTTTATTCCTAAGGCTGTAGATTCCCACTTATTCGCTATCAAGAGGGACTTTGTTTAAGGGGTAAAGCGTTTTGTGTGCTTTGTAAAAATGATCACATTTAGTTCTGCAGACTCTTGAGAAGCGCAAACCCAGCAACTTACCTGGTTGTTGTTGGTTTTTAATAAGGGTGGCGGGGGTTCGTGATGGAGGGGTGAGGAAGCAGAACTGCTTTCACTATCGCTGCCATCACTTAAGCTGACTCTGAAAAGAAACAGAGAAATCATATGCGTCATTACAGACAATGCTTGAAATATCCGAAGAATCAGGGGCAGAGAGCAAGGAATCCAAACACTAGTCACTGTGAACTTGTCTTAACTCATACAACTGCTACCACGTACTGGCGTTTACTTTGTATCTGGAACGGGGTTGAGTGTTTGATCTGCTGCTTCTCATTTAATAATCCCCATTTCACAGATGAGGAAACTGGGACTTAGAAAGGCTGGGTCTCACCTAGGGTCACAGAGGTAAGAGTGGAGATTCTAGGGTTCAAACCCAAGCAATGTGACCTGAAGCTGGTGCTCAGCCAGTACATTTTACTGGCTTCATTTATTCATTTATCTCCCCATTCCAGCTCTATCCACCTACTATCATAAGCATGTAGGTTAGCAAAATTAGACAGTTCACAGGTTACCACCTTTTCTTCCTTTCCCCCAGCCTATTTGCTACAGGTGAAAATTTTACAACTATGGCTAAAACACAGGCTGCAGGACTGGACGTAACTGCTGAGAAGAATGTGGACCACAGCCCTGCAGGACTGACAGCTCAGGGTGACATCTGAGGATGGGATGTGTAAAGCCCAGTATGATAGACCCATCACCAATCACTTGCACTGTGTAATGATGCAAAGCGGACCCTAGTTCTGACACAACAATTCACTGGAAATACACCACAGCAACATGAAGAGACAGTTTGGGATAACTGCTTTAGAAAAATATAATATCTTTCAATGATGAAAGACAATAAAAAAAACACCTCCTCCCCAATTTTTTTCCTTTTCAGAACAAAATGGAATTTTCTTTTAGCCAGAATAGGAGATATTTCTTCATTCTACTCTGCTGAATGTACTCCCTCTTTTAGAAACGTCCTACAGTGTTTGCTCCCTCTCTTTGGCTATATAGTAACCTAATATAATATTCTTGTCAGAAACAGAAAATGCTTCAGAAATCAGGATAGTTGTTCTTTCGCTCTAAATAGGCAAGCGCATTCCAGCTCTATAATATATTCAGATAGACAAGATACAAGATGGGAAATGAAAAGGATACACTGGGACATCCTTTTAGCAAAAACGGATGGAACTTGTTTTTCTTAACTAAATTACATTAATGAAGTGTTCAGTTGAAGCGCTGCTTTAAAATGCTTCTTGACTGAAGTGGAAGGCTGAGTATTTAAACTGATTAAACAGTTGAGACTTCGCAAGTGCAATGAAGATCAAATGCTCCACTGCTGGGGGCTGTGCTAATAGCACATGTCAGGAAGGGAGAAAAGCCCTTCCAACGACGTGCATCACATCAGCCAACTCACAAACGTGTATGATCGGACCCACACTGACTCAGAGGATGGGGAAGGAAGGGGGCGGGCCACAGCTCACCACAGAACATCTGGATCTTCCACGTAACAATACCTTGGAAAATTGTCTAACTAGGTCATGCGTTTCTCACCAGCTACATGTAAGAGCAGCCAGCGGTCAGGATTTTGGTTATTATGAAGGTGCTCCTCACCTACAAGTTTCAGTCCATTTTTAGGTTTTTTTTTGCCCTATCAGTGTCCTTCTTGTCAGATTAAAGACTTCTAAAGGGAAACATTATAAGGCCAAGGCCATAAGGGTCCTAATTTTCTCCTACTTGAAAGGAACACAGATCGGTGAGTTTGGGAGAGAAGGTGGAGACAGAGCTATTGAGAATGGCCATAAAGAAGAACCAATGAGAGATTTGACAGGGCATATACTCTAAGGAGCCTCTTCTCAAAGGACACGAAGGAATTACCAATCAGCAAACAGTCTGGGTTAAGATCACGTTCTTTTTAGGAATTTTAGGGCCTTCTACACAGTAATGGATAATGGGAAAAGATTTAATGCAATCTACTGTAAATGTAATTTTTAAGTTCAAATAGATTCGTATTTTTTCTACTCAAAACGCATTCAAGTATGCTTATTTGTTTTCCTCATGATAAAGAAATAAAACCCTCAAAGCAATTTCCAGTTTACTATTAATTACAAGTGACATGCACTACCATCTTACAAGGGTAGAATAATGCCTTACCGCATTAAAGCTACTTAAGGAAACTAACCGTCAGCACACGTAAAAGGAATTTATTGTCCGGAAAACACACAGGTGATCCTAGTTTTAACAGAGCCTCAGTGAAGCCACACATAATTCACTGAAGCCACTTATATGCATTTCTAACTACAAACAGCAAACATGTTTCCTCAAATCCTGAGCTACCTACAGCAATGGAGCTGCACAAAGGCTTCCAATGAGAGCACAGTGAATTTCAGCAGCCTGTCCTGCCACCTTGGCATTTACTTTGAAGAGCAAAGACTTCCAATCGGACTTTTCCCCTAGAACATTTATGGAGGAAAAGCCTCTCCTTTCTGAGAAAA
Source organism: Hippopotamus amphibius kiboko (assembly GCF_030028045.1). Lineage (NCBI taxonomy): Eukaryota > Metazoa > Chordata > Mammalia > Artiodactyla > Hippopotamidae > Hippopotamus > Hippopotamus amphibius. Next base: position 83,529,030 of record NC_080187.1, on the reverse strand, counting down.
AAAGAATAAAGAGTTCCCTGGAGAAGTGACCGTAAGCCGGCTGAGGTGCCGCAACTGAAAGAAATGAATGTGACCATTTCCTGCCACTGTTTCGGTGTGTCACACTTTTGCTCACACTCTCAGGTCTAGGGAAGAGGTATGATTCCATCACAGGGAAGCTTGTTCCTTCCAAGACACCCACCTGCGACTTCGGCTGCCTCCTCTATTTACAGGTCTCTCCATCTCGGAGTCATTGCCGTTATCCTCTGCCTCATCCGACTCCTCCTCATTGTCATCCGAGTGCAGATCTTTCATTATAGACCTTAAAGGGCCTGAGTAATGACAATGAACCACAGGCAGTCAAACACACTTAGCCACGTCAGACACAGGGGAACGCTCACCAGCACAGAACACTGCTTAAAAAGGACCGTTATCATATGTGTGTATACAATTTACATGACAGATTTGGTAGTTTCTGGAATGCAACTTCTGTCAAAACATTATTGCTTTCATAATAGATGCCCAAAAATGTTCTTTAGAAAATTCTAGTTCCTAGGAATTTTAGTCTATGCTTTTTTTCTTCCCTAAGGAAAATCACACCTAAAAAGAAACAGAAAGATCTGTTAGTAAATTGAATGTTTTGTTAGGTTAATCCATGTATTGAAAACTTGAGACTAATAAATCACCATGGTTGTAACTTGTTCTTAGCAATGCAGCCTTTGTGTGGTAGTTTTTGATCTATTAAGGTTTAGCTGTTCCTTTTATTTCAAGGTCAATTTCAGGTCAAGCAAGCATTTCAGTCAAGTTCAGATTATAAAGTATTTCAATTCCATGGTGTAAAGTTCTATCTCTGATCTTATATATTGATCTTGGACACGAGGTCTTGTTGTAACAATTTTGTGTAGCCAATTTTACCTTTTAAGAAATTCCTGGCAAAATACTGGCACGTATTTACATAAATAAGACCACGTAATAAATCAGGTGCCCAGAATATCTTCAAAAGAGTATCCAGTATGAGATGGGAGAGGAAAATCAAGTCAGAACTAATTTTATTCTAGAATTGGGGGGGAAAAAAACAAACCCCAGAAAAAAATGCATTACTGTGGCTTATTTTCACCATACTACTCTAAATGTAATGAAAACAAAATAGATGTTTATAATCTTAACAGGAGAGATTGTAAAGGCAATCGAGAAAGTGAGAAAGGCACTTTCCTTCTGGATTAGCCAATTCCTAAAGTCTCATCTGTGACAGGATTATCTGAGCTATCATTAACTCACTTCTAAAATAAGTGCTGACTCTCTGTAATCTCACATTCTGCAAAACCCAAATTTCTCTGCTTTTGTAACGGGCCTTTATCTTTGGAAGTTAGTGGAACAAGAACTCTGAACAGCCAAAATGAACAGTGTCTTTTATTTTTTCCTGAAAGCTTAGCCTTAGCCCAAACGCACACAACAATTTAATCCTTTTCAAAACATACAAGGCCAACAGGAATTCAATGTGGTCAATGAAAAAGGTAACATGCAACATGAAGCTCAGAAACAAATGATTTCTTGTTATTATCTCACTCTTCCTGTTTAAAAAAAACCAAAAAACAGAAGAAAGGAGCTCACGTCTGAAAAGTTTCCACACATGAAAAAAGTGGAACATATATTTAGTTAAAGTTCAGGTTTAGTTTTTTTATTAAATTTCTTTATTTTGAGTTTGAGTAGAAGAAAATATATTTTAAAGACAGCAAATTAACGCTCACCAAAGAAAAAGGTCTATTAATCTGTAGAAAAATAATAAAATGAAAGATGTTCGGGAGGGAGACTAAAAACCTATTTCTCTTTGTCAAAGCCTCTCAAGTCTAGCTTTTGCTATTGTATTTCCTTTGGGAACTCCCTGGAATGGGCTGTGTCTATAATCCTTTTGTAAAATGGGACTCTGATGGCAGGAACTGGGAAAAGGGGAATTCTAGAGGCTGGCCTCATACATCAGAACAATACTCATGTGCATTCCTAAGGGAAATAAATACAACTGCATAAAAGCCAAGTTATCATTCAAATAATAAAACAGTAGAAAATAGGCCATAAATCAACTCATTAAGATGTTTTATGAGAAAAATGTCTCCTAGTTGGCCCGGGAGATGTGGATACCTTGTTGCCTGGTCTGGGACGGTGTGAAGCTGGAGCTGGAGCTGGAGCTGGAACTGGCAGGACTGGGTTGTTCAGACTTGAAAGAAGAAGAAAAAGGTGTCATCAATAAATGTACAGGACACCACACATCTAAAATTAAAAACACTACTGTTGCTCAAACATATTTTACCCCACAAAAACTGTCCGACATTGTGCAAGAAAAATGACTACAAACGCTAACACAGGAGAGTCCGTGAACTTTTCATTTTGTCCACCATATTTTTATTAGATGCAAAAACAAGTATAAAAACTCAGGCATACAGAGGGAAACACCTGGGTGTTACATGAAGCAAGAACCTGGCTTTGATTCCACTCCTATGTTTGCTGCTATCCGGATCTCTTTCTGAAAGATACCTTGATTACCCTTTCTGCAACATTTGATTGACTCAACTGATTAAAACATAGTGGTAATGAGGCCAAGGTCATTAGTTCAATCACATTATGAGCCAGTTAATTTCACTCTGGTCCAAGGCCATGACCCAACCCTAACCCCATTCATCCACAGTTCACAAATGGAGGCCAATGTTCGCAAGGAGACCTGGCCAAGTCCCACAAATGAGTCAGGAGAAAATGTTCCCACTACTTTAAAAAACAAAAACAAAAAAAAAAAAACCCACCCTTTAATTCCACAGCACATTGATGCAGGGAAAGAGCATCAATATACACACCCCACTCTCTCACTCTCAGTGTATTCTCTTCATCCTTCAGTACCCAGAACAAATTCCACATCCTCCTTGACCTATCAACTCAAGAGTTCTCCTCCTTCCCCAAACTCACTGAAAATATGGATCATCTGTTTGCTTAGCAGATATGCTGCAGTAACATGCTACCTCTGACGTGTATGTCTTTTCTTTCCGGTAGCCTACCAGCACTTGAAAAAGCAGGGACGGGGGGAATCTATCTTGTTATCTACTTGTCATGCCTTCCTACTCAGCGACAGGCACTGCATACAGCAGGCACTCTTTATCTGTGACTGGCAGCACATTAGGCTCTCTGGTCCACCATCTGCCAGTTTTTAATGAGACTTTATAGTAGGCAAAGATGGGGGAAAAAACACATGGACAGAACTGTGTGGAGAAATTGATCATGCCAGCCACACACTTGAATCTCATATATTTAAGGCTGAATTTAGTTGCAAATAACTTAAGGTTGATAAATTTGGTTGGAGGAGTGGACTATTTCTATTCCATTTCTAATGTGCTCATACTTTCAACTACATACTCATGTTACTTGAGAAACATCTGAGGTCTTCTCATGGACAGGACACCCCTTTCTACTTTGCTCAGTGGGTGATGATGTTTATCACGGCCACGTGGAGGACACACTCACAGCACAATCAGAAGCCACTCCATGAGGATAAGAACCTCAGCTCAGTTCATACTGCAGTTTCTCACCCCTGATTTTTTCATCTCCCCTCCCAGCACTGAACCCACTACCCCCTCCTCTCCAAGTAACACCACGCTCCACAGACTCTCGGACACAAGGAAGCACTTTCAGGCATTCCTAATGCACATTTCACATCCCCAGGCTGGATGGGAAAACAGGTGTCAGCAATCTACCACTCACCCTGCAGGAAAAGAGCCAGACGGGATCTCTAATGAGCAGCAGGCGGCCCACCAACCCCTCACACTGCAAGATTTCCTTGAGGTTTGCCGTACAATGTCCTACACGTTGCTGTTTGCGGCCCACAAAGAAGAGCTGGGGGACAAGGACAGGGGCCTGTGGGGGGTACTCTTCATTCCTGTCAAATGGCTCTTCCACTGTCCAGTCACTATGGTGAGTCACACAACTAAAAGGGCATGTAGTCAGCAGGGACGTACAATGCCCAGCTGCAAAACATTCCTCCCCGGGTCCACAGAGCGCTCCCTTTCCTCTCCAAGTTGCTCTTTTCAGCCATGAAAAGTGTCTGCAAACGGTATTATTTTGATAGCTCTGGAAACCATTTGGGAGCCAAAAAAGAGGTTTCCTCATAGTGAGCAGAGAGCTCTAATCCCCATCCTACCTCGCCAGTATGCGTCACTCTGGACTTAAAGGAACTGTTCTGCCAGAGCTATTTGCCAAGTGACATTAATGAGGATCAAGAGGATGGTGACCGTCTCTCCAACTACCCCATGCTAAATGTGACCCATCTGTCTCAAGCATCATGCCAATGCCAGAACCAAATCAGAGGCAGCCTTCTTTTAGTTTAACCATAAACAAGGTTAATAATGCCACAGTTGCTAACCATCAGAAAACTGGAAAACAGTAAAGAACATAATACAACAGGAGAAAAAGGCTTTCTAGTCAATGTTTATCATTAACACCCTGACTCTTCCACCAAGCATTTGAGGAGGTTTACAGTAGAAGACACTTTCATTCAATTAGAATATTAAAGAGGAAAGTTGAAAGCAAAAGAGGTGGATGGAGATAAGATGTTGAATGATGGGCAAAAAATGCCAATGTCCAGGAAGCTTTTTGCAATTAGGACAAGAACGTGCAGAATTTGAGAGCTGAGGAGACCTGTGAGATGAACGAAAGGAGTGATTCTCATACTTTCATGAGCATCAGAGAATCAACCGGAAGACTTGTTAAAATGCAGACCCACCCAGGGTTTGTGATTCTCTAAGTCTGTAGTGATGAGAACCTGGATTTCTTACAAGTTCCTAGGTGATGCGGATGCTGCTGTTCTGAGGGTCAACCAGACTTCTGAGAACCACTGACCAAAGATTCAAAGATTCATAGCTGTGAATATTCATGAGAATCAGCTGGATGGAGTCTACACATGAGGAGATTCTGATTCCATATGTTTGGTGGGGTGGGGGTGGGGGGCCAGGCATGTTGATATCTTAAAAAAATTTCAACAAATGATACTGATGAACACCACTGATATTAAGCTAATCAATTCTCTTTTTATACATGCAAAAAACATGTTTTTGAAAGAATCTTAATTTTAAGAAAACATAAGGGTTTGCATCATGAGAAAGAATAGAAACATTTATCTACCCAGAGCAAGCATCCCTGCATGCTCTTCAAAGTATCTGGTAAGGAAGCACCCTGACAGAATATGGTTCTCAGTGAATAAAAATGTTTATGAAGAATGTACAGTTGTGTTTTGGTGGATGGACCTTAAACTAACCTAAGCTGACCAGGACAAAATTCACCTAGATATTAACTGCTCAAAAAGCCATTCTGCTACTAGATGAGGCTGATACAGCCTGATTTTATCAAGTCCAACAAAACGGAGCTTTAGCTCACTTTATTTTGAAAAAAAAAAAAAAAAAAAAAAAAAAAAAAAAATCAGATTTACGCCCCAAAAATACAAGTCAAGAATGACTATATAAACTAGGTAAGGTTGTGTGCTTTACAAAAAATATTCACCATAAACAGCACTAGGTTAAGATTTTTATAGGCCCTAAAGATTGAAGAGATGTCTTCCTTTTCCCTCCCTAGGTGTGCCAAAAACTAAGTGCAGGCAATTCCAATGAGGTTCTGAATTTTCCCTTAATGTAAGACTTGTTTTTGAATATCAAAATTTTCCTAAAAAAATTTTTGCTTCTTCTTGCTGATGCCCTAAACACATACTTAGCTGACGTACTGAGTAATCACACACTAGACATGAAGTTTCTTTAAATGCTGTGCTTCACAGTGACAAAAGAATAGGCTTAAGAACCTCAAATTCTATTGCTCACTGGTATATGTTTTTGGGAAGATCACTTAAGCATTAGTTTCCTCATAGAGTGAGGGCACTGAACCTCATGTAGAAGGGATAATGTTAATATAATAAAGTAAAAACTAGCCCACTGCTGTTACAATGGCAACTAATTAATACTTAGTTGCTACTATTATTTTCAATAGACCACAAATTCCTCTATTGCCTAAAACAAGATATATCTTTACTACCAAAACAATGGGCCTACCAAGATTTGCAATGCAATCTTCAACATTAAATGGCTATGCAAAATTATTCTGTAATGGATTTTCTATGGAGGATTATTTTTGTCCAAGACAAGTAAGAAAAACCGCATGTTTACAACTCACAGAAGTTAAGTGCTTCAAACAAGAACACCTGTCAAGGTAGGTCACATGACAGGTCTTGTAAAATCTGCCACTGCTCCCTACACTGGGAGCAGACTTCCTCCTTAGGTAATCAGAAGGCTGAATCTGCATCTTTTCTAATGGGCAACTATATTTACGAACATAATTTCAACTTGATCTTTAAAACAATAAAAATAAAAGGGGGGGAATTATATACACCTCTCTTCAGGAGAATGGAAGAGAGATCTGTATAACTGGTTGAATTATTTTAGACACATTGCTACTTTTTTTTCACAAATTTTCTATTTTGTTTAGAAAATGAAAACACATACCTGCAATAAAGATTATCTTTTCTTTTCATAAATATTCAGAAAGACTGTGTCAAGGATGAGTATTACATCTGTGTTTTCTTCTTTGATTAGTATACTTTTAAAAGACTATCTCATTCATGATGGATATTAACTAAACTTATTGTAGCAATCATTTCATAATATATACATGTATCAAATCATTATGTTATACACCTTAAACTAACACGTTATATGTCAATTATCTCAACAAAACTAAAAAAAGACTATCTCATTTAGTTTCTCTACTATAAGAAACTGAAGATAATCCAACTCAACCTTCAAATATACATTTGACTTTAAAGAAAAATGACATATAACATCCATTATATACAACTGTATAAAATGTTCTTCATCCTACGAATATACTCCTATGTTACCAATTCCCATTAGGAGGTAATACATTGTGATAGCTATGTCAATAAAAGGTAAGGTCAAAGTTAAGCAAGGAAATAAGTATTAAAAGTTATAAGACAACACGTAAATTTAACAAGGTTAATGCAAGACTGAATTGTCAAAAGGCTAAAAGTGAGAACTATTATTTTCATTTGGTTTTACATTAACAACTCTTAAAATAAACATGCTGAAAACAAAACCTTATTATATAGGGAGGTATATGAAAATAAGATTGGAAAAATCAGTCAATAACTCTAACGTCTTAATGTATCTTTGTGTAGCTCTATCAGTCTTTATTTCATTTGTTCTGCTGTGAGAAAGGCAAGTAAATAGTATGGACCAAATGTATTCCCCCCTCCTCCCCCCCCAAATTTGTATGTTGAAGTCCTAACCCCCATGTAATGGTATTTAGAGATGGAGTCTTTGGAAGTAATCAGGTTTAGAGAAGGTCATAAGGGTGGGGCTCACATGATGGGATTAGTGCCCTTATTTAGACAAGACACCAGAAACCTTGCTTCTTCCTCCCTTACCTCTCCCATGTGAAGACACAGTGAGAAAGTGGCCAGCTGCAAGCCAAAAAAAAGAACCCTCACAGAGAAATCAAATCAGCCAGCACCTTGATCGTGGATTTCCCAGCTTTCATAAATAAATACAAAAATATATATACTACCAACTGTAAAATAGTCAGTGGGAAGTTGTTGTATAACAAAGGGAGTCCAACTCGAGGATGGAAGATGCCTTAGAGGACTGGGGCAGGGAGGGTGGGGGGGACTCGAGGGGGGGGGAGTCAAGGAAGGGAGGGAATACAGGGATATGGGTATAAAAACAGATGATTGAACCTGGTGTACCCCCCAAAAAATAAAAAAAATAAAAATAAAAAAAATAATAAATTCTTGTTGTTTAAGCTACTCAGTGCATGGTATATTGTTATGACAGCCAGAGCTGACTGAAATAGCAGAACACATTTTTAAATATCCATTTTACTGATGATGAAACTGAAGCATGATAAAATTAAGTAGGTAATATTTATTAAGTGACCAGTGAGATGTTACAGAAAAACCCAAACGAACTCTTTGGCCAACCCAACAGGTGGATTACAACCAAGTTTTGTGACTTCTAACCCAGTGCTCTTTCTACTACACCTATTAACCCTGAAAAGGTGCTATCAATTTAAAGCAGGGTCCTGAACACACTAACACTCTTTTATAACACTAGCGTTCAGGGAACAAAGTTGTCAATGTCACTGTGAAACTGAATACTCCTTTGTCTAAGGGACATCTTGTGATCAGCACCAAGCAAACCGGTGGTAACTTCATCCTGGGGTCTGAATGTGTCTGTATCAACTGCTTCTAACATTCATCCAATCAGTACTACAATGGATTCTGGCTACTCACCTCACTAGCACAATGTTTTATTTTTTTAAAAAAGCAAGTAAGTTTCTCTCTGAATTGTCCAGATCCTCTTGACATTGGCATTGGTCAAGAGGACTGGCAAGCTCATCAGGTGACACACCATAACCATTTATTTTCTTTGCCTTCGAGGGTGATCTCCTCTCTTTTCCCAATCCTTCTATACAATTCCCATAAACTCTAGGGTTAGAAAAGAAAAAACAGATTTAATGCTTTAAATAACCTGTCAACAACTCTTTCTTTGAAAACAAGCTTTAATTGGAGAAAGGACATTAGAATAGGAAGCTGGCACCACAACTGCTAATTACTCAGGTCTGTGACCACACGGAAGAAACCACATCTCTCTTTGGCAAACCCTCACCAATTTTAAGTATTATGACAACTTGAGTGAACCTGATGTTAAATTACAATTGTATTTAGTCTCTTGGGCCCTTGTATTATCAAAAGCTATTGTTATGCCCGTCCTTTGCTTGTAATAGAGCAAGATACTAAGAATTACCCTCTCTTCAGTTAGCAAAACAGGAAAGATCCTTATTTCTGCTACATTTTCAATTTACAGACAAAATTATCCTGAGTGCCAAGATAATTGGTTTTCTATTGAGGTGCCTCTGTTTTCACAACTGCATTTGCTTTCTTAGTTATTATTGCCATCTTCACTATTATTACTAAATGCTGTCATCATTTGTACCCATCACTCCCTGTCTGAGAACACAAAATCCCATTAGGAAACGAAATGGCCTTGGGCAACAAGGGTCTATAAATCTTTCCATAAGACCCTTTTCCACACTTAGGGATGGCTATAATTTTCTTTTAGCTTCCTCTCTTTTAAACAGAGGAGCCTCAAGTCTTTTATCTCTCATCACCAGCTGTACTTTGAAGGCTGCTACTGACTATTGTGGCCAGAACATGTGATCTTTCAAAAAATCCAGTTGTTGCAAGATGGTGCATGTGCCAGATGTGTTCTGAAAATCACTCACTTGTTAAGAGCTTTCGGAATGAGAAGTCATCTGGAAACAGACCATTTACAGTTGTACCACTTATAAGCATGTTACCATTCCTTAAGCAAAGACTGTGCACACAGAAGCTGAGTTTCACAACTGGCCATTAAATATATAACTTAGTTGCAATGCTAGAGACTTATCTTTTAACTGGTCTCTTTTTCTCTTTTGGGTGTTTTGAGAGTAGAGGAAGAAAAAAGTTACAAGTGAGAGGGTTTAGAGCTGTAATGCCTCAAAAAGAGAAACAGGAATAAAAAAAAAAAAGTTTCCTGATAGAATTGCCCTGTAATTAACTGTTACTGAAGCTGGCCAATGAACATCAAAACACCACTGCTCATCAGTTAACAATAAGATCCCTTAACTGTTGTCAGAACTACTATTTAGTTGCTTGTGAAATAACCCACCTGTGCAGCTCACAAGACACTTGAAATAATGAAATAGTATTAGTGAATTCTGTCTCTGTATAAGGGTAGTGTAGAACTGAACAAAGTCCTCAAAGTATGCTACATGTAATTATAACTCTCATTTTTGGATTATAAAATTTTAAATATTAAAGCAAATTAAATAGAATGAATTCAGAGTATAATAAATGTGGTAATTAATTGAAATGAAGTAAAACGCAAATACATCTAAAGAGATCATCTTGACAAGACATTTAACTGCATTTCCTTATTAACTTTAGACCTTTTTAAAAATGGCTTACATAAATGGTCATAGAGTATTTGATTGACACCAATAGAATCTTTATAGACTTACACAAATGTCAAGAAGTTTTATTAATTTTAAGCTTTCGACTATCTTAGAAAATTTTCCCCATTAAATGTGAAGCTTAGATTTACTACCATAGCAGCAGCATCAAGAGTTCATTTTATTCGCGAAACCCTTATTTCCATGGTAGTTGGATTTCCAAATAACCAAAATCCACTGGGAAAAAAGTACTGATTTAAAACTAACCAATCATTATCAGCTTTAAAATGCAAACATTTCTCATGATCAATCTAGACAATAAAGATTGTTAATAGTTGCAAGGACTGTTTCCTTACAAGACTTGATCCTCCCTAATTAGAATAACAGCACATTTTCCAGGTAACATACTGGAGCCCTTTCTTCTGGATGAGAGCACCTCAAAGTTCCTTGGGTGTGGATATGCACATACATGTTCACAAAGATGTGTGTAAGGTAATCCACAGGGGTTAAAAGGTTCTAAAGAAAATAGGACCTTTATTCATGCTTATTTTCTGTCTTTTCCTTTTCAATTTTCAAATTTTTGTATGTGCATTCTTGTACATAATATGTTAATACAGCTATTACTATACGTATAATTTGGAAATATACATCTATTGGGGGATACACGTTTGGTAAGACGGATGAGTTTTAATATCAACTCTATAGATAATTATCAGCTTTAATTCTGTAATTTACCTGCTCAAATCTTAATTATATGACAAAGATTTCAAATTCCAGAGTGAACTATGCTAAACATATAAGGCAGCATCATTACAATTTACTCAGGGACTGTCCAGATTTTTGTATTTTATGCTCAAAATTGACTTAGAGCTTAAATTTTTAATTTTTAAATTAAACAAAAATACTTTTAACAGAGTTCCCTAACAAATAAGAGGGAACACAAACATTTAAAAGATTTTAAAGTGCACATACATTTCCTCAAAATAATAGTGCAAACAAAAAATACTTTACATAACCTCCTTCTCCCCTGAAATTTGAAATGATCTTCATTTTGGCTCTATTTGAAGCTCTCATTTTATAGTGTTTGCTGAAGATTACACAATTTAAGTTACACGATTTATTAGTGAAACTGAAAATTTTATAAACAGCCTAAAATCTAAACGTTATACTTGCATTTACTTCTATTAAAATGTTAAGTACTAACAAAACATTTATAAAAATAAATTTTAAAAATTCCCTTCTATCTTAATGAAAATGAACTAAAATAGTAAAAACACAGCACATTTAAGAGACTGTTCTCATGTGAAAACATCAGGAGGTGAATTTTTTGTTCTCAATTGAACCCCCTTAAAAACTGTGGTATTTAGAATCAACACATTCCCTATTAGTAATATTAGATTCTTGTCAAGAATAGGAGGAATGTTACTGCTTATAAGGATCTAAAAGAACCTACGTTTCCATGCACACATCTTATATAAGCCTAACAGTTGCTTTTCTTCATAAATCAATCTATTGTTGCACTTCATAATGAGAAGGCAGATTTACTGCCTTTTACCGCCTTTTCTCACCATCAGAAAGATGCCTATTTGGGTAATAGAACATTTCTCTTCTTCAAGGGTGTTTGGGATTAGGGAGGCAGGGGCAAGAACCTTTAACATCTGCTCTCTTCAAGTGAATGACACCTCTAGTTCTCACAGCCGGAATGCTGAAAAGCAAATACCCATAAGTTGATAAAATTCTCTAACTTGAAGAAGCCCAACACTTGAAATACACTGAGGACACACACATCTCTAAAACACACGTTTGGGATTTGAGGGTTATACTGTAAAAAAAAGGTAAAACAGATCATATTGACTGCTAACATTGTCATTCAAATGCCATGAAATCATCATCATAGTTCGAACAATAGGAGTTTCGAATAAAGACCTTTGATTCCATCATCTTGAATTTTCTCTAACTCTGAAAACAAATCTTAAGTACTGGCCAGTAACACTTTAACCATTTGTCATCTCAATATTATGTGGTAATAGAAAAATAGTTTATAATATAGGCTTACAGTCTTCTGTTTTTATTTACTTAATTTATTCTTCCTTTAGGGAGAAATATTTAAGAATTGTGAACTTTAGACTTCAATTTAAAAACAAGAGAAAGGCACTTGTCAGCATCTAATTCCTAACCATCTGCCTTTTAAAAATACACACACATGTGGCTCACCCACTCACTTTAGTTAGGCTAAACATTCTTAGCAAGTAAGTAGATCTTGATGGATCTAAACAGAAGTTTCAGCAATCATAGTTCTACTTTTGGAAACACAGCTATCTTTAAACAGGCACCATGATTCCTACTAGCAAATGCAATCAACCATAAATTAAAAGCAAACAGACACCATCCCAAACAAAGTGAGCAGGTATTGAATTCAAGAAAGAACCTCTATTTTTGAAGAAAACTAAATTATGTCTTCTGTCCATGAATATGGAGTATTACCTAAGTGAGCTAACACTTCTTGTTACTTTGGGCTATCTTTTGTCACTTAAGCAATGCTTTCTGACAGTTTTACAGGCTGTTATCCCAAGGACTTCAGTATTTATGGCCTTTATTCACTTGGGCTTTCTGCTCTTATCCACTGGTTACCAATCACTAAATAGATTTTTTTTTTAATGGGACTGAAATTAGCTCAAAGGACGTCCTTCAACAATGGCAGCTCAGGACAGCACCGGCTAAAGGTCTTCTCCTCGGCTTCTTCCTTGCTCTCCTCAATTTTCTCTTCCTTACAGACAAGTTAATGAGGGTTCAGATCCACACTGTTCAATTAGAGCAAAAGCACAAATGATTTACGGCATTCTTAGAGCATAGTTTGGAACCATTTGTGAATTGATCCTCAGAAACTCATTCAATTTCAATATCTCAAGGATGATTTAAAGACCTAAACTTGTTTTTAATCTTCATGAAACAAGAGTATTTCCTATTTGCAGAATCAATATTCAGGAAAAGCTACAAACCTTACTATCCATACAGTATTTATACAGCTACAAATTCTACAAACCTTACTATATACAAGCATGCATCAGTGTTTCAAATATATACACTGTATTTTAAAACTTTGGCACATTTAGTTCATAATAGGGCATTCAAATTTCTTCCTACCTAGTAAAGGCTACTTACTACCTTTTTATTCACTATACTTAAAAGAACAAAGTGCTGAAAAGCAAGTAGAAAACACAGACTCTTCTTTCCACTTAATTGCATTTGACTTAAAACATCTCCTAAGAGATTGGTTTTTATCTTACGAACAATGTGAAATGTGTAATAGATCACGTCCTCTTTACCAGCTGGCTGCTAGAAGCTTGAAAGTCAAATTACTCTGGAAAGTAGTGTTTTCTTATAAACTAAAAATCTGAAAGGAAACTAGAAATATTGACATTACTCTCATAAACTTCTGGATGAACTGAGCAAACTGCACAATTCCTTGAGTGTGTGCTAAGCCGTCTGGGTGGGGTGGGGGAGGGGGGGAGGGAGAGAGGAGAAACTAGCTTTGAAGGAGCACTAAAGCTCCACTTACTGCTCTACAACAGAATTTACTAAATATGACTCTTCCTGGAATGAAAGGGATTATTATGATCAGCTTCTGTTTTCTCTGAAATTATGCTGGAATGAAAACATTTAAAAAGGAAATGCTGTTTTTTAAAAAAAATTTCTTAAGCCTTTAGATATTTCCATGTCTGGGTAGAAACAATATGTTCTACCCTGTCAGAAAAACAATTTTAACTTATTGAGCTTAGTATTTATACGAAATTACTTTGCCCATTTATATATATAACATTAACTATTTGGACATCAAGTGACTGCATTTAATTTATAGAGACCCATATGGTAAATTCTCCTTGAATACAGTTCCAGGAAATTTTATTTCTGCCAATATATGTGCATGCTTTCTGACATTCCAAATATAAAAGTATATAACTCTCATATTTCTCTAGGAAAATCTGTCTAACTCTGAACAAATGCTGTGTTCTTTAAATTTTGTTACTACTTAGTTTATATTTGTCACATATATTAATCTGTAAGCGTAATTCCATTCAAAGTCATAGTATGACTGTTAAAAAAATTAAAAATTAAATACATGAACTTGTGTAAGATTTTACATACTCATAAATTTTAAGAAAATAAGTCAGTATCTCTAGGATTATCAAAATGATATTAAGGAAACAATATTTTAATGTGCAATTAAATGATAACTAATTTGCATCAAATACTCTAGTGGTTAGATGACAAGGGGTGTCCTGTTATTTTTTCATAAGTTAAAAACAGTACACTGTTTTTACATCTAAAAATATGTGAATGTGGAAAGAATAACATTTTGTGTATATGGCTTTGTAAAATATGATAAGCTATATAATTATGAAAAAATGGAATAGTATTATTCTTTTCTAAACGAAAAGATTCATTACAGATCAGTAAGATATTTATGTCTAGCTTCTCTAAGAAAATAAGTCTATAATATAACAATCGTGAAGAGAAAAAACTTCAATTTCTTTAATATGTATTTTAATAATTCCTGGGTAGATAAAATATGGTGAATGCTTCAAAGTCAGAGGAGAAGGATATCTTTTTTTTCCTACCTTAAAAATCTCATCAGGGCTCCATTATAAAATAAGGCATTATAAAATCATACCTCCTATTTTATAAACTTTTTCTCTAATTTTAATTAGATTACAGCATGCTATATGCAAATTAGTGTTCTAAAACTGAATTCTTCTATAAATCAAAACCCTGAGGGTCTTTTACTCACCATCCTCACCTTCTGCCCCCTTTCATTACCTTGTAGAACATCCTAGAAGCTATCTTTCCTATGAAGTTACCTCTCACGGTAAATAAACTTTACACACAGCTGGCCTTTAAAAATCAGAAATACAGCAAGCAAAGAAATCCTCCTCACCTCTTTTTAAAGAAAACAGAGTAGACCTCAGGAAAACAGAAGTGCCCCAAAGTTCACATGCATCGGCAAGGAGTTGAGAGCTGTTAAGAATGATCCTCTTGAAAAGAAATTAGTCTCCTTAGGCACCCACATGTATATTTAGATTAGATTGGCAGCTTAAATGACAGCAAACACATGGTCATGACTTCCCAATTGCTCACTTGTCCAATACATACACACAGGCTAATCAGAAGCAAACATCCACCCCGAACTGCTTTCGAAACTAGCTTCTTCTATCTGATATGACCATACATGTGGTAGAGAGATCTACATTCTGCTAGAGAGATCAGATGTCAAACACGTAACTATCTCTCCTAGTATACCCAGATCTTGAATCACACTGCTTTAGTTTTCCAGGACATTTCTCTGAAGTTAGTCTGACTTATCAACTTAAGTCAGTTGAGTAAACTCCCTGCTCTATATAACATGCAGAGTTTTATGAAGTACACAGTCAAGAAATGGCCATGAGAAGGTTCCAGGATCTATTTGTCTTAGGAGTATTTTAACTGTAAGACCTGCCCATCCTATCAGTAACAGCACACACTCCTAGCCTGTAAACAGGGCAAAGTCGCTATAGAGGATCACATTTGCTTGTGCAAATAGAATGGTAGAGTTAAAAGGTAGAGATACCAAACATGAACTTTAAGCTCCTATTCATTACTGGGGCTCCAATAACATTTTCCAGTAAATAAGAAAAAAATCACTAAACACAGATGGCACTATTTGGAGACAGCTATGAAGTACACCTACAACACTGTTGTTGTACATATGTTTATATGTACACAAGTGTTGTATATACGCACACATATTGAGATTCATACATATTAAGATGTGTTAGTAAATGAAATGCAAAAAGCCAAATGCTCTGTGATAAAGGGACAGGTTACAAAAAATGGCAAACAATTTTGCACTGAAATCTAATGTCAAATACTTTGAAAACTCAAGATTAATATGAGGGTGAAGGTGAAAAGAGTTGAATAATAAAATGGTTCTAGAAACATCAGACCTGGTTTGAATTCTGATTCTACCACTTTCTTGCTGTGTGACCTAAGCCAAGTCATAGTCTCTCTTCAGGTCTCAGCTTCTTCATCTTTAAAGTGGGGAAATGGAATTAATAATGGTACTAGTTCATATAGTTAGCATGAGAACATAGACAATGCAAGCAAAGAGTTTAGGACAAAGCATGGAACAAATGATGACTATTATTTAGCTACTGCTATCATCAAGAAGAAGAACCGTGAAAGTCTGATGTGAAAACAGTCATGTCTGAGTCCATCTGGCTTGTCTACCTTCTCCCCCATGACAGTCTTCCCTGAAATATATTTGACACTTCAAGAAATAAGGCAACCTCCTTCAACTGTTCCAAAATTTATTTTCTCTCAAACTTCTCTTGGAGCAGGGAGCTGATAAAATGCTTTGTTTAATGCCTGGTATATAAGACATCCTAGGAAGAACGTCTATACAAAGAGCCTAACAAAGATGAGAATTAAAATATGATAGTTAATCTAAATATAAATCATCTACAGGAAAGTAATAACTACTGGTCAAGTAATAATTAAGAATTCACAGAAAAAAGAAAGTGAAACTCATTTAGGGCATCATCCCACTGATTGAGACCCTGAAGCTTTTCCTCCTACAGAAATACGTGGGACCCCAAGAGTCTCAATAAAAAAGATCCATCTAAAGAAAATACAAATACCATGATATGTTCTTGACATTTCATCTCAATTTTACAAACATACATACTTCTGTCATATGTTAACTTGTCTTAGTAGTAAAAAGACAAAAACAGATGGATTCTGATGGTTTAATGGCAGAAATATTTGTCCTGTGGTTTTTGCTACTTTATAAAAGTATTAGAAAGGAATTCAGAAGTGGGCTGAAACCTCAAACTTAATTGAAACTCCTTTATGTTGTCTGACAAATTAAGGTTGTAAGCAGCTTTTATTATAGAACATCTGCTCATGTGGTATCATCAATGTCAAGTTATTTCCCTTTTTTCTTTAAAAACCACAATCACTACATGCAGTTCCTGCACTCCTCCTAAGAGGTTTTGTTATATACTCAAGTAAGCAAATTTGATGTACTTGAGAAATAAGATTATTTCCAATGTTAATGCTATCCAAAAACTTGTTTTTAATGTTCATCTGTACCTATCATTAAAATTTAATATAACCTAACACAATTATCATCAATAGGATGCAGGTGTCGGATAATTATATTAGTATTAACACTACAGGCAAATTAAGATTTCTTCCCATGTGATGGAGTTCTGATAAATATCAATTCCTTGGTTTACTGAATCCTGAAGATCAAAAGGCCCTGCATATGGCACTAATAAATCAAATAGAGTCATCAAATCTACAGTCTGTTTTCTTTGGCTAAAACTGCAAAGTTTTACTCACAGAGGCTTATCTACTCCTAAAAATTCCCTGCCAAACCAAATTTAGCTTACCAAGAGTACAGAAAATATAGCACTCCCCAGCTGCACCCTCCTGGGGCTTTTGAAGTTCAGGGATACTATTGTGTGGTGGTCTAGAATATCTGGTCTTTTCCTCTCCCTTGCTTTTTTACATTCCACAATCAACTAAGAACTCATCCAAAAAGTAAAAAGTTACCTCTAGATTCAGACGGGAAGGTTACAAACACTCTGACTTATTAACAAAACCAAACATAAATAAAAGTACTAAATAAAAATATCTAAGTTATGATTAACACATACACACTAAAAATACTAAAATATCTCACAAAACTTTTTTCTCACTCAAATACCATTAAG
The DNA here is from genome assembly GCF_030028045.1 of Hippopotamus amphibius kiboko. Classification (NCBI taxonomy): domain Eukaryota; kingdom Metazoa; phylum Chordata; class Mammalia; order Artiodactyla; family Hippopotamidae; genus Hippopotamus; species Hippopotamus amphibius. The sequence goes on along the minus strand of NC_080187.1, from coordinate 83,511,271 downwards.
AATTCTTGATGTTGGATATTCTACAAAGGTATTTATAGTCTAAATAATCACTTTCTGATAAACTGACTCTAAACTTTGTGTGATGGCAGTGCTATTTGAAAGAGAGGGGGCTAGGAAAAGATAATATAAGCAGGATGAAAGCCCAGGAAAAATTCCACTATCTTTCAGTTGGTTTTTCTAAAGATAAACCATTCTGTTCCATAATATTTCCAGTCTTATAGGAAATATACAAATGAGTGATGGGATCAGGTTGTTTTATTTTTTTCTTTACAAAACTAGTTTGCACCTTTCAAAATGTTTTACATAATTATGTTTAAAATACATAAACAAAAATAACAAAACGTATTTCTTTGGCTCAACGGAAACCACCCTAAAAGCAGTAAGAAATACTCCTTTTTCCACGCACAAAAGGATTTTGGAAAGGTTTAATAATTTGCCCCAGTAAGCTGAAATCTAGCTAAGAATTTCTGCCCACTATCCAGAGTTTCTCAACATTGGCATTATTATTTTAAACTGGAAAATCTTTGTTGTGAGGGCTGTCCTGTGTATTAAAGGAGGTTCAGAAGCACTTCTGGCTTCCCCCCCAAACCCTGCACCCAAGTCATGACAATTAAAAATGTCCTCAAACATCAAGGACCTACTCTATAGCACAGGAAACTATATTCAGTATGCTGTGGTAACCCATAATGTAAAAGAATCTGAAAAAGATTAGATATGTATATATATAACTGAATCATTTTGCTATACACCTGAAACACTGTAAATCAACTATACTTCGCTAAAAAATTTTTTTAAGTTACAATGAATATATTCTTAAAAAGTCTCCGAACATCACCACATATCACGGGATGGGGGAAGGAAAGTCACCCCAGGTTGAGAACCACTACTCTAGACTAATATTTTCTTTACAAGTCAACTACAGGAGCTTCATATAATCATGCACAATTCATTGGCATGGCATTCCATTTTAATAAAGTTCTAATTCTGAGATCTCCATGAAACTACACTTTTGGTCTGACGAGATCCTTTTCAATGGTCTCTCTATGGTATTTATGCAAAGATGCATTTTGGAAAAAACTAGAATCTCTTCCTTCTGAAATATCTGCATTCAATCTCTCCCTTTAGTATTCTGGCCTATACTCCACTTTAGTTCTGGGCTGGATCCACTGTAGCCCCTTAGATTGAAACCGAATTCCCATTTCCAGTTGGCACTGCCACTTCTGCATTCCATATACAGGATGAGTACAGATGCATGCCATGTGGTAAACAGGGTCCAGAAAGCACCTTGCGAGACTCTGCATAAAGTTATCTGAAGTGAGAAAGAGCTTGCGGTTAGAATTGGTGAATACAAGAGTGGTATTATGAGTCACTTTACATTTAGAGAAAGCTTGTTCCATGCCTGAAGTGACACAAAACAATGTTTTGAGATGAGTTTCCAAGGCATAGCGCGTCACAGAGTAGGCAGAAGGATCGTTCAAATACCACTCTGGTCAGGAGTCCCAAGCCTACTCCCTTAGAAGCCAATAAACTCAAAGCCTGGCAAGTTAGCCTCTAAATCTGGGGTTTTCTTCTTCTTGGCTATAGCTTTGCTAAAGAAACACCAAGAAAGAATTGGTCTGGTTCCTGTCATCAAGATTTGTTTGGAGGCCCAATCGCCGGAGTAATGAACCTTGCAGGAGTGGACAAAGCCTATTAATAGAAGCTTTCAGCTGCCACAGGCATCACTAGAGGTGACAGACCCCATTCCATGGATGCCCCAAGTTTCTATTCTAAAGATGTACTGGAATGATACAACCCAGGGAATACACGACTGCATTGAATATTCCAGATCCCAGAGAATTCCCAGTAAGAAATGCCAACTGCCTTTTAAGGCTATTAGTATCAGCCAATCTGCTCCTATGGTGACAGCCATACTATTTTCTGGATATACACATGTGTGTATATATACACACACATATATATGTATAAAATATGTATATATAATACATATATATATGTAAGGATATAAAAGGAGCTAAATATATATAAAGGAGCTAAAGCCGCATAGCTAGTAATTGAGATCATTAAGCTTCTTTTTTTGCAAAACAAAAACAACGTATGCTGTATATATAAACAGAAATGGAGCACGAAAAATAAGATGGTAAATTAAATCAGAGAAATTTGGTTTAACCTACAAGTATATATATATGTTGTGTGTGTGAGTGTGAGTGTGCATGTGTACATAAAATTCCAAACTGCTCTGAACCCAACCTAGATAATGAGTTACAGGCCAACTAGTGCTGTTTTATTCTGATATCCATTACTCACCAGCATACAAATTCTGCTTCTGAGGGAAGCTGCCTTTTATATCCTTTCCATCACTGATAATTCTGCTTTTCTATATTTTGCTTTGTGGATGAGTTAACTGAATACTTATATTAACCACTTTCCCCCACAATCTGCTACATAAGGATGAGGGTGAGGATATAAAGTACGTCTTCCTTACTTTGCACCCTTTACAGAAGGGATTCACAACCTTTTCCTGTAAAGAGCCCAACAGTTAAATGTTTTAGACTTCACTTCTGTACATTCTTTGTCAGAGCTACTGAACTTTGACCTTGTAGCATGAAAGCAGCCACAGACAATATATAAACAAATGAACATGGCTATGTTCCAATAAAACTTTATCTACAAAAACAAGCAGCATGCCAGATTTGGTCCAAGAAATGTAGTTTGCTGGTCCTTAACCTGTAAGTGCTTAGCATAACTTCATACTTACAGTGGGTTAAACCAAATTTCTCTGATTTAATTTGCCATATTATTTCTCCTGCTTCATTTCTGTTTATATATACAACATACATTGTTGTTTTTGTTTTGCAAAAAAAGAAGCTTAATGATCTCAATTACTAGCTATGTGACTTTAGCTCCTTTAAGGCACTCTGTCCTTTGGCAACTAAATTTTAACCCATAAAAGAGCAAGGTTCTGACCGTGCTGTCCAAGTTTCTCAGAGTTACTGTAGGGGACATAACTTATACATTATGCTGAAAGGTGAGTTTTCAAACCAATTATATTGTTGAATGTATACAAATAAAAGCCTCGTCAATAAAGTAAATTACTCTTTACACCAGATAAACAGCAGCTCCTCTGACACACCTTGGAAAAGGCAGCTGGAAAAAAGTTACAAACATAGAATTCCAAAACCACTGCAAAATCCTACAGGAAAGCTATCCAAAGATCACTCATTTACCAAGTGCAATTCCTTAATTATTTCGAAAGTTCAAGTATTTAAAGTGGGTAGGTTTTAGGTATCTGGAAGTTCAAGTTCTGTAAACAGAAATACAGGACAGGCTCATGGTGGGGGTGGGGGGAGGGTTTGTGATGGCACAATCACCCAAAATAATATCTAACCAAATAAAATAAACATTCGTGCTTTAAGTTCAAACTAACATTTACCAGGATCAATGTTTCGATTCTGACCTAGAAGAAACTTCCCACACTAGAATCTTTAGCCAATCTGATTCTTGTGTAAACCTCAAAACAAAAAAGGCAGATCAAGTACTGGATGAGTTAGAAAACTTGTACTTGATTGCTTCTTTTGAATACTTATTTTATTCTCAAAAGCAATAAAACTGATGAACTAGAAAGAAAAACCAAAGGGGTTGATGTAGATGGTAGAATTTGTCTTTAAAAAAAAAAACCCAAAAAACTATGCCCCTCCCCCAAAGAATCTCCCATTAAAGAGCAATCATAATAAGGTGACTGTCAAAAACAAATTGCCAATTCCTAAAATGTCCATGTTTTTCTAAATAGTTGCATAATTATATGTTATCCCTGCCAGTAATAAAGCTATGGGTGTTTACCTTGTTTTTCGTACTGAGGATACCTAAATGAGTAACCCAGAGGAGGATTCCATGGGGAGAAAAACAACCCACTGCCCTCAACAATTATCAAAATTCTCCAAACTTTCTCAAGATGCTCAGAGTTAAGAAGAAATAGAAAAGTTACACCAATAAGAATGTCAGGGATTCTGAATGTTGCTATCAGATCAGAAGGTAATATATTTCATCAGTAACTCATTATGTAAAACCAGTAGCATTATATACATAATAGCCAAAAGGTGAAAACAATCGAAATCTCCATCTACTGATGAACAGAAAGCAAAATGTGGAATAGCCATATAATGGAATATTATTCAGCCATAAAAAAGGAATGAAGTTCTGCTACATGCTACAAAACAGAGGAGCCTTGAAAATAAATATCATGCTAAGTGAAAGAAGCCAATCACAAAAGACCATGTGTTACATGATCCCATTGGCATGAACTATCCAGAACAGGCAAATCTATAAAGACAGGAAGTAGATGAGTGGATGGCTAGGGCTGGAAGAGATGAGGGAATTGGGAAGTGACAACTAAAGGGCACAGGGTTTATTTGGGGGGCAATGAAAATGTTTTAAAATTAATTATGGTCATGTTTGCACAACTCTGAATATTCTAAAAACTGCTGAATTGTATACTTTAAATGGGTAAATGGTAGGTATGTGAGTTGTATCTCAATAAAGTTTTTTAGAGAAAACTGTATTGAATAAATACTGACAATTGCTCATTCAATTGTTTTCCCTTTTCTTATTCTGTCCAGTAAGGCAATTTGATTCAATCCCTATGTTTTTAAAGATTAAAGCATAATTAAGTTATGTATACACTGTGGGGATATTTAGCCCATCAGATTATTAAAATGGAAATGTTATGAGTATCAACCAAGAGAATTTAATGGTAAATTGGGCAGTAATGTTTCCAATGAACTACAGATAAAATGTAAAACATTAGCCAAAGAAAATAGTAGATGTGATAGTGTTACATTAAGAAGGATATAAATTAGAAAAATATGTTGAGATATTTGGAGGTGGTAAGTTTAAATAGAAAACTAAAAAGTAGGATATCAATTTTTCTCTGAGGTTGTAAATATAGACAGGGCTTTGAAAATAAAACTGAAACCCTGTTACACAGACTAAGATCTCCTTACTGACAAAGAAAAAATAGCATTAAGGTAAAACTAAAATAGTGATATAAGTAAACAAAAATCAGATAAAAATATCGATCACAAACTAATCATAAATTAATTCCTTTGTGTAAAGCATACCGGCAAATTTTGTACATCAAAAGCTGTCTTTTATTGACTTGTTCTTACCCTGCCTACTATGTGTCTAGAAATGTGTTAGCACCCTGGGGAACCAGTGCTGGATGATCCAAATATGATCCCTGACCCAGAGACTTTCAGTCTAGCTTATGATTGAATATTTCACTGCCTTTTACTTCAATATTTCTCATTTACAAAGAACTCTAATGAATTGGCTGCTTTTACTCAAACATTTAAAATCAAAGCTGGAAGTACGAATTAGCAGTTAGATAAATCACTTCCTTCCTATAATGGTAGGACAAATTAGATATTTCACAGGTTAAACTGAGGTGTAACTTACATGCAGTAAAATACACAAATCTAGGCGTATAGCTTGACTAATTCTTACATATGTATACACCTATGTAAACATCACCAGTTCAAGGTACAGAGTAGTTCCCCTGATGGTGACTCTGGACAACGGTTTGCTAAGTGTTGATACTGGATTGTAACTCTCCTAGGGCACTGGGTAGAAGATTTTGTAAAAGGTAAACCAATTGATATTAGTCAATCATTTTATGGAACTAAAATCACATCTAGATGTCTGGTTGTCTCTGCATAGAAAATACTAGCTCGATTTTAGGAAAGGGAAAATAGTGGAGAAAAGAAGAAAAGGAAGCAGAACAGGCTCTTTACAGAATGGACAAATGTAAGTGGTAAATAAGAGAGACTTCACATGGAAGGAATTCTGATGATTCTCCTCACATTTACTTTACAAGGAAGGTAGGTAGTAGTAGGGAATTGTTTTAATAAGGCATGGAACCAAAGACATCAAAGCTAGATTTGAGAGACAGCATCAAGTGAGCCTAGGAGAATCAAAGAGCAGCCTGAAACACACAGAATAATTGTTGCATCCCATCTACCCATCCATCTATGTATTTATTTAACATTTTCATGAGAAAATATGCCAGCCTGTGAAAAAGACCCTGGGTTTATCTGTCTCCTGACCCACTTTCCACATCTACCTCTTTTAAATCTAATCACATGTTGTTGTATCTAAGTATTATTTTTATGAGCTATGCTATTTTCCCTACAGCAACGTAGGGCGAAAAAGTATAAAATTCTTTGTCACTTTTGAATGTCACTGTCTAATGTTGAAGTTAATTGAAAGAAGACAAGGATGTAACATGTCCAATGAACAGCTAGAAATTACACAAGTTTGGGGAAGTTAAAATTTTAGTATATATCTACTCATATTTCTCCCATTTTATTGTACTACTTTGATACACTACAGCTCAGGTGCTACAAAAGCTTAAAGACTGAAAACAACTAAAGAAAAAGACAAAACTATATGGAATTCAGTAGGGGACTAAGGAGAGGCCTATCAATGGTGGCTTGCCACAAAAATCAGCACACCTGGTGGGTAAGAGGGACCCCCCCCCCTGGATAAATGCTGTGCAACCAGCTCACCTTAGGCCTCTCCCAAGCTGCTTTACCCTGCTGTCAAGAAGCCAAATCCTGTGATCAGAGCGCTACTTCCAAGAATACTATTTCAAAAAATAAAGATAATTATTATGTCTCTCTTCCCAATCCTGTTTTCTTAAACCATGCCTGGTGGTTCCCAGACCCATCAGGGTCCACAGATTGCTCTAAGAGCTCTATTTCTGCTTCTTCAGCATCTTTAAAATGTGGCACCAAACACGAGACCTAGATGTCGTCTGATGGGGGCAGAAGGTAATGGAGCTGTAATTTTCCATGACTGACATACAATGTTTCTATTAATACAGTCTCAGATTAAACCAGCTCACAGAGCACTGGTGAGCCACTATAACCAAGATCATCAGCACCCCCCCCAATAAAAACTGTCTCTAAGGTTGATCTCCTTTATGCTTCACTAATCAAAATAATTACTTAATTTTAAATGAAGGAAGTTATATTTACCTCTGTTAAATTTCACTTTCTTGGGTTTAGCCTAGTATTTCTATCTGATAAGACTTTTAAATCATAATTCTGGTATAATATGGAATATATGATCCCTCCCATTTTTTAGGTTGCTGGCGAGCATGCCTTCCACATCTTTATGAAACTCACTGTAAAAATAACAAACAGGACAGCAGAGATGCAAAGATCTGTAAGGGATCTCCGCAGGGGATCTCTTGACAGGCTGACATAGACTCTCTAAATGCACTTGTTCAGGCAGTACAAATCCACCTGTCTCAAGAACCACCTGGCTTTTAAATCTCCTCCACCCTATTTTAATGTATCATTAAAAGATTGATGAATCATTGTATTCTCTAGTCAACCTTACAATAAGAATATTAGATTCCTTAGGTATAACAAGCCATTAGAACAGCCACAATCTCTTTCAAATGCTCCTTGACTACATATTTCAAATTCGTTTCCTATTTTATTAGGAAACAATATAGGACTTACCAATTGGCAGTTTCTGGAATCTAAGGAGATCGTGCTTACTTTAGCATTGTATGTTGACTGCTGCACTTTCAAGGCTAAATACTCATATTACTCACTGTAACACTTTCTTTAGTGTAGTATATTACATTAGCTTTAGTGGACTTGCTATAATGATTTCCCATCAATTTCGAAGTTATTCAATGATGTAATTAAACAGAGATCTGAATGTTTTAGGTTATCTGATAAGAAAAGGCCAATGACCAAGGCTGTAAATATGTGCAATGCCTCCATTCTTTGTCCCAACAGCTATGCCCGACATAACCATGTTTAATCGCCTGGCAAAAGTAGTATTGAGAGAGAAAAAAAGTCATTATTGTCCCTATGTAATAATTAATCATGCTTTTTAGAAAGTACCAATCGTTTAATAGGAGCAGCTAACTTTAAGACCCCAGAAAATTGGAGTAACAAGAAAAAGTAATAATCCTAACTTGAGATATACTTGTAACTGACATTATCAATTTTTAAACGTATATAATAAATTGGTTCTGATTATTTGATGCTTTACTTGAAGGCATTTCATCATTGATTAATAAGAGTTGTCATTCCCACAAAGCTTCACATCTAAAAAAAGATTTACAGCCATTTTAATTATCCTTTACAACTTCTCAACCAAATCTTTCCGTGCCACCATCCCTGCTTCTAGCTAGGTGAGGAAAATGACTCTTACATAGTTTGTAGAATTTTCACCAACTCCTCCACAAGGAGCTGGTTGGATTCCCACACAGGCTTCTGGCTGCAGACTGAGAGACCAAACATAGGATTTGCCTCCCCAAATGGGGAAGGGAGGGTTGGGGGGTGGGGGCTCTTCCAGAATCAGAACCAAGTTTTCAGATGGCGGCAGGGGGACAGAGAAGTTCTTCCCAACCTCAACACAAAAAAGGCACCAGCTGGGCCAAACGAGAGGATGGCGAGCAGTTTTAAGAAAACCGACAGTGGTTCCTCCTACCTAGACAAGGAGCCAACTGGGAACCTGGCCCTGATTAGAGAATTAACAGTTCGAGTCTACCAGAAAGCCTTAATGGGGGGGGGGGGGGGGGGGGGAGGTGTTGGGGGAGTAGGGCGAGGGGAAGAGTTGTGTAAGGAGGAGAATTAAATGGTGAGAATTTAATTCAATACCTCTAACAGGAAAATTTGGGGTCCACAAAGATGCCAGCTCCAGGTCTTGGTGTATAACTATCACCTGGAGGAGAGAACTGCCCTACTCAGTTGACAGAACTAGCTGTAACCTTCCTCCACTGCTAAGAGAGATCACCTTGGCCAGGGGTTATCTTTATTCACAAAGTATTCGACCTTGGCTGTAAGATATACTTGTAAAAAAACACGGAAAGTATCCTTAATTTTTTCCCCAGATAAGAGAGGAAAATAAGGAATAGAGAAATAGCAAATAAGAGTTTGGAGAAACAAAGCTTCTGGAGAAAGTCCTGGCCTATTTTATCTTTTCTTTTTTTTTTTTTTTTTTAATGGATGTATTGAAGAGGCTGTGTCCTGATGTTTTGTTGGGAGGTGAGGAGAAATTTCAGTCCAAGGTGACCCATGTGAGAGAAGGGCAGGTAAAAGAAAGGCCTCACAAGAGTAATGAAAAGCCATAATCTCCCCAAGTTCATCGGTCACCACCTGTGAAGCTAACACTATAGTTGGAGGAACCAAGCCGTAGTGTCTCCCAAAGCAACAGATGGATCAAATGAATTAGTCCGAGCCCTTCCCAGGATGCCAGGCATACAGCACTTTGGAGGGAAGATGGTTCAGCAGCGCATTCTGCCGATACAAGCTTGACATCTGCTTAATCTTCTCCCTCGGACTCCAACTCCATACTGGATATTTCAAATGGGTAACAACCTGAAAGCTCCATGTGGACTTCCCGTTCATTATTATTATTTCAAATACTAAATGTTATCTACTTAGGATCTTACCTTGGCTCCATGCCCTGGCAGAAGGCAAGATTTTTCTGCTAATAAGGGCCTGGAGGCTTTACAAGACCATGGGAGTTTTCAAAATATTCCTACATATTCATAATAGTCAAATTAATAGATCTGATGCCAGATGTAAAGTGGCATTTTATGGGTAGCTTTAAAAGGTACTAATGGGGTACCTTTTAAAGCCACTTTAGAAGATGCAACTATGAATCTAATGCAAAACCTGGTTGCCTTTTGATCCTGGCTATGTGTTCCCTATTCTATAATGAATTCATCAGAAAAGACTTGGCATCATTCTCCCCTGGAAAGATATTTGGCATTCAGGAAAGAAATTTAGGTTAAACACCTTTTAACTATCCTTTCTGTAACAATTCAAAGCTTTTCCTTTGACTTACTGACATGGTTCACAACCACACACAATGAAAGCAAAATAAATCTTTCCTATGCGGTACATTGCATGCCCTTAGATGGATTAAGACATGTTACCCAAGTCTGCATTTTTATAGGCTTTAGGCTGCTAAAAAGCCATCAGAATTAGTGACAGCTGAGCAGCAGGTAAACAAGGTGAAGGAAAACCAGTGGTTAGTATACTTAGGGATCTTCTGACCCCGTAGTCAGGACAGACCTGGGCTTGTTTTCTGAGAAAGCAGAGTCTCCGCCTTCATAATTCACAAGCTTAATCAGGAGGCAAGAGGAAGCACAGTGGGCAAAAGTCAGCTACCACACACGAACAAAGCATCCATAACAGCCATTTTATTGGGTTGGCCAAAACGTTTCTTCGGGTTTTTCCATAACATCTTACCAGGGAACCTGAATGAATTTTTTGGCCAACCCAATACATCAAAGCAGAACAAAAGCTGTCAACTACAAGAATAAAATGCTTAGTGCAGCTCGTGTTTTCATCCCTGTAAAATCTTTTGAGCAGCATTTTAAAATTTCGGAAGTCCTTTCCACAAATAATCCTAATAATCCATGAGGTGGGCGTTGCCAGAATCCCCATTTTATTAAAAAGAAGGAGAAAGGGGAAACTAAGTTTAGAAGTATTCCGAGTCTACTACATGTACAAACTAGCAACTATATGTCATTTGGTTCGCACAACAATTTGGGGAGCTATTATTCACACGACAGAGATTATGGAATTAAGACTCAAAGAGGTTATTTTGCCCCAGATCACAAAACTAGTCCAATTGTCAGACGTGACGCCTTTCCCCAGCTCTCAAGACTCTTTCTGGGATATCTTTTTCACCTGGTTTATAAAAATGCATGGTCTGTGTTCCTCACCAGAATATGGACAATCTGTTTTCCTGGGCCTAACACACTATGGTTACAAGCAGATGCCTGTGTCCAAAGTGCATTAATTATATAAGCACACTAACGCTAAAGGAAATGTTGGTGGGCGGAGATGCTGCCAAACTGACCAATCCTATAAACTCATCTGGAGAACACTGCATGTAAGAGGTCAGATATGAATAAGATCACCATTCATAAAATGGAATAATGGGGGAAAAGGGAGACAAGAGATTGTTGTTGACGGAATCTCACCTTAACTCATCAATCAAGGGAAAAAGTACCAGAATCACAAGTGAACAGCAGTCAAGATTTTTGGCTAATGAGTGTCTGTCAGGTGGAAGATTCTAGAACTAGTTAAAAAAATTAACTCACATCCCTTACATATTTTACTTAACTAAAAGTTTATAAATACACATTAATCAACCAATCTTTTGAAGTCGGATCAAGGAGCGTTCTTTGAGTGATCTGAAAAGTCCTTCTTACATAAACCACACTCAGTACATTATTAATGATCACTGTCTGTAAGCAAAAATCCAGAGACTTGCATAGCTGCTAGAATGCACAGTCCTAGATTTGTACTATTTTTCCCCTTCTTGGTGTAAAAATCTTCAGGTTTCAACTTAGTTTTTGCAGAACAATTACCTTTTGTGTACATTACTGGTTTGTACAACATTTAACAAATGTAACAATTACAAGTGGAATGCTCATATATGCTTGGCAACAACTGCTTGGCTTCTTGGTGAGTGTGTCACTCCACCTGTGGGAACAGAAGTACAGAATATAAGACAGCACCCACCAGAGACGGGCAACAGCGAGGATGTTTCACAGGGGAACGGAGAGCACTGTTACCAGCACAGGCCCATGAGTGGAGTTTTTGGTTGCAGAATATACAGGGACTCTAAACAGCTGGGTAGAGGGACAGCTGTTTAGCAGGCACTAGTGTGTGAATTCCAACTAAGGGGATCCCCAGAACTAAAGATAGGAGAGAACACATCTTGGAGATACTGCGGGTTCCGTTTCAAACCAGTGTAAGAAAATGAATATTGCAATAAAACCAGTGCCACAAGCTTTTTGGTTTTCCAGTGCATATCTATTAAGTGTGCAATAGAATTATGCCTAAAAAGACAATGTATATATCTTAATTTTTTAATTTATTGCTAAAAATTGAGAACCATCATCTGAACCATAATCTTTTGGTTGGTGAAGGGTCTGAAGTATCCTGAGAATTAGCAAATGTGACACAGAGACACGGAGTGAGCAATTGCTGGTAGAAAAATGGCACTGATAGACTTGCTCAAAGAAGGCTTTCCACAAACCTTCAATCTGTTTTAAAAAAAAAAAAGCACAATATCTGTGAAGCACAATAAAAAGAGATATGCCTGTGTAAGTTTCAGGATACCTTTAATAAGGTTTCAAAGTGCATGTGCTGGGATAATGTCTTTCCTTAAGATAAGAGAAGATGAATGTGGTAACATTTTCCTTTCCAAAATGATGGCTGCTGTCTTCAGTCCATTTTTTCCTTTAAGAGATTCAACCTCCCACAGTGATAAATTATATTTGGTTATAATTTTAGTTTTATAGTGTAATCATGACTCTCTTAAAACCATCCTTAGAAATGCTGTCTCCAATGAGTATAATTAAATATATATTTGAGTATAATTAAATATATATTTGAAAACTAAGATGCTAATTCTTTAGGGAAGCTAAATGCATACCGCACATCTTATTTCTCTCAGCATAAGTCTTATTGTTCAGTAGAACTCTTTTTTTTTTTTTTTTAAAATGCTTGCCCCTTGTGGTTAGGAACTTATATCTTTTGTATTTTTTCATTCATTCTTCCACATATATTCACACAATAAGCATTTAACTGCACAGTTGCAGATACTCAAATGTGATGGTTTAATAATTATTTAACAACCAAATTAACATTATTAATTTAAAGCTAATCTGTCATGGTAATTATGCAACCTGAGGAAACAGAAGGGGGAAAAGTAGTTCCTTTTATACACTATACGAGTGGTATTTTACCAGTTCCAATAATTCCAAGAGTACATACAAACATTAGAGAGAATATAATCATATTTCATGATCACAAAGACAGCAAAAACAAGGTGGTCATATAGCTTTCATGTTATCATGCCTCCACACAGTCCCTATAGGAAATAGAGAGGCAGAAATTTCTTTCACTTCAACATCCTGTTATTGAAATTTCTCTGAAAACGATTTGCTTTTTTTCAAATACAGAAGCAAATGTTTTGGGATTTTAGACTCTGACATCCATCTGCTGTCTCAATAAAAGATTAATTTGTGGTCCTTGCCCCCCCTTTGTTATTTTTGTGGTTTAATACTCTTCATGGTAGAATCAGTTAACAAAAAAATCTCAGGTCATTTCGTGGGAGTTTTCAAGAGCTCCACACTCCTTGGTTAGTTTATGTCCTCCAACACAAAGGCAAGGGCTACAAAGACTGGTGAAGTGTAGTCCTATTTATACAACTTGCTTACTTTGGCCTCCAATTTATCCCCGGATTCTGTTGTAAGAACTTATTCATATAAGGGTGGGTTATCCGCTGAACTGTGTGCCTCTAAGAGGGCCAAGACTTGTCTTGTTTATACAGGGAGCTCTCCCATTCACTGCGGCCTATCTGCTCTACCCCATAAAGGGGAGGGGCCAAGTATCACATTTCCAGATCATTTGGATGTATTTATAGTTAAGACACCTCAACTATAAATACATAAATCAGTCAACAGAAGTCAATTATAAATACATAAATACAGAAACGTAAATAAATCTTTGAACTACTTAACTCAAAATCTGTTAAGCACCAATTAAGTACCAGGCACAGTGCAAAGAGCTGAGAAATCAGACAGTTAAAGAGTCTGTATCTGCCCTCAAAATGCTCTACTGATCAGGAGAAAAACACTTTAATATGAGAGTACTATCATCAAAATATAGATACCCTGTTAATGGAGAGAGCACAAAGGAGGGAGGGATTCATTTAAGTGGGGCGGATTATTTAGAAAAGCTTCAGAGAAAGGGTGAATGTTAACCAGGTCATAAAGGACCAAGGGTATTTCACTAGGACATAAAATAGAATGGAATGGTCAGGAAATTGAAGACTGCTAATATTTTAGGATCATTAAAGTATAAGGGAAAGCAAAGAAAGATGAGGGTGGAAAGGACAGATTGAAAAAGTCTTAAAAGCAATGCTTAAAAACAACTAGCCATTGTTAAAGGATGCTAGGGAACCAGACTCATTGTTTTGAAAACTGTTTTTTTTTTTTTTAACGGGAAAGAATCAAGCACCATGTTTTACTTTTCCTAGACAAACTAACTGTTGGTTAAACAAAGGGTAGAAGAGGGAGAGTTTCTCTGGATAGGTGAGCTCTAGCTGAATGGTAGAATAAAAATACTGCCAATTCACAACCCCTAATGGGTTAATGCATCTATGCCCTGAGTGTCATTGGGCGCTAACCTCACAAAACAAGGGATAACCTCACCTTACAGGCCTCCAGATGAAAGAAAACAATTTTATCCATAAAATTCTCTTGTCCAAAACAAAAAAACAAAGACCTAACCTAAATCTGGCCATAGCCCTAATTTATAGAAAATACACCACAAAGATATTATCAGCAAAATCCAAACCGAGAAATTCTATAAGGCAAACAACCTAGTTTTTTCTTGTACTTTTACATGGAAAAAGAGATAAAAGAGGACCTATAGATTAAAAGAGACTTAAAAGAGATTTTTACAAATTGCAAGATGTGGACCTTTTTTGGATCTTCATTCAAACAAACTGTAAGAACACAAAGAAAATTTATGACAATTTGATTCTATTGGAAATTTGCCCAGTGACTAGATATTTGATGATATTAAGAATTATTTATTCAGCCTGGGAGGAATTCTCCCCCAGAGGCTCCCATTAAGAGCCCAGGAGAGGGAACAACTTGATTTTGGCCTTCTGACTTTCTGACCTGTGAGAAAATAAATGAGTGTTGTTTTTAGCTGCTCATTTCATGGAAGTTTGTTACAGCAGCAATAGAAACAGAATAATAAAATAAACAATAAAATGTTTTAAAAAAAGAATTATTTGTTCAGATGTGATAGTGATATTTTAGTTGTTTTTAAAAAGTTCTTATCTTTTAGAGATTCACATTGAAATATCTACAAATGAATTAATATGACATCTAGTATTTTATTAAAAATTATACCGGGGGGCTTCCCTGGTGGCACAGTGGTTAAGAATCCGCCTGCCAACGCAGGCGACACGGGTTCAGTCTCTGGGCTGGGAAGATCCCACATGCCATGGAGCAATTAAGCCTGTGAGCCACAACTACGGAGGCCACATGCTACAACTACTGAAGCTTGCGTGCCTCCAGCCATGCTCTGCAACAAGAGGAGCCACTGCAACGAAGAGTAGCCCCCACTCGCCACAACTAGAGAAAGCCCACATGCAGCAATGAAGACCTAATGCAGCCAAAAATAAAATAAATAAAAACAAATAAATAATAAATCTTTAAAAATAAATTATACTGGGGAAGGGTAGATGACACTACAGTTGAAACAAGAATGGTCATCAGTTAATAACTATTGAAGCTGAGTGATGAATGAATGGGGGGTTCATTATACTATTCTGCATATTTATTGTATCTTTGAAATTCCCCATAACAAAAGATTACAAAAAGAGAGAATTCAGTATTTAGCCCACATAGGATCTGAGATTTTTGAAACAATGAGATGTTGTTTAAAAACAGCAATATTAAAGAGGTTTTGAAAGTGACCCATAATACCATTTTAACTAGTTGTTTTATATCCTTTTGCATATTTCCTTCCAGAATTTGTCTGTGTTATAGACAGTTATATAGAGAAGGGTCTGAGAAAGGAAAGAGGAGACAGGCAAGCAGTGACTGTCCAGGGAAAGATTATATAATAGAAAAGAAACTGGCAATGGCAATTTAAGATTGGTAGAGGAAGATCCGCTGACAAAGGAGACTCACAGAGAATGGTTAGAGGGATCAGGGTAGGTATAACAGGACCAAGCAACAGAACAGAAAAGCAGGCCAAAGATGCCGGAAAGGTAAAATCCAATGCTTAGACGACGTTTTCTACATGAGAATCTCGGAAGACAGTGGCGACCCTTTCCAGTGGTAGTTTTAAGGACAGTTTCCAAGGGCAAAAGCCAGACCACAGTGGGTTGAGGAATAAGCTTTTGAGATGTCTGTCAGTGAAGGAGAGGAAGTGAAGGGATTATAACCTGAAGAGTATCAGGGTTAACTGGAGAGTTGGAGGCAGTATGAGAGGCTGGCTGTTTGGTATCAGGGATGCCTCAGTACACTTGTAGAGAGACTGAGGGGAACACAGGACACAGAGGCAGATACTGAAGATACTGGAGGTTGGAGACAGTAGGATTCAGTTCAAGTTTCATCTTTTAAGAATATCAGCTTGTCCAAGTAAAGACTTCATTTATACTTGGAGGTTTTTAAAGCTCTTTCCATGTTTTCATTACTAAACGATATTAAGACCTTTGATTTGACAAATACCGAAATATGCCATTTTCTGTTTTGTCTAGAGGTTTATTTTCCCCTGAAATATACCAAGCCATAATTATTCTTGTTCAAATTTTCTCAGAGACAATCAAGGATGACCAGAGAACAAGTCTTTCAAATTTTTCACCAATTAATCTCTGCAATAGCCACTGAGACTAAGACCCTACCCTCACTTGGACGTGACATGAGGCTTTTCATTCACAGGGACTCAGCTGAGGATGTGAAATGTAAGGTCCATTCATTCCACAAAGGGACACAGAGTGAGCTGCAGGGCCAAGAGGGCTTGTGCCTCATGGGCACAAATCACGCATCAGGAAGCAGCTTAAAATGTTCAAGTGGAGGAGAGTTTGGGAAAGGGAGTAAGGGACACGTGAAGGATTATAAACTGTTCCAACTGGAAAGGACGATGGCACATCAACTAGGGACCTGCCTCCTAGTGCCTTTTTGGGGGGCAATGAGAGCAGGGGCAGGGTTTTGGGGGCAATGATCTTGGGCAGGTTATGCAACTTGGCCTCAGGTTCTCCTCTGCAAAATACAAGTTATTAAAGGAAATTTCCGAAGTCTTCCTGCTTTTAAAAATCCTATGATTTTCTGAATTGTGAAGTTATTTAGAAAATTTTAAATATTAAAAATAAATGTTCATGGTTTCCAAATTGGGTCTTACATCTTTAAAAGAGGACATAGTAAGCTGTGGAAGGTTTTCTAAAGAGAAAAGAGAGACAACTGAGCTATTAATGTGATGAGGATAAAAATATGGGCTACCTAGGACACACCACCTCTTTCCTTCAAACCTTAGTTTTGGGAGAGGGATCTATGAGACGCAATGGTTTTATTACACAACCCAAGGAGGACTGTGCTTGGCTTATCTTTAAAAGCTGGGAGGAGACTTGTTGCACATCTCTGAAAGTGACTGGACAGTGAAGGCGGGCTTGGTAAGCAAGAGTAAGGCATGACTCTCACCTAAGATTATCGGATAACCTAGAACTTTAAAATAACCCATCACAAGATTAACAACAAGTTTAATGTTCACCTTTAATTAAAACAATCCTGGAAAAATAATGAGAAAGAAGAGGAAACTTGAAAGTAGAGTGAATACTTTATAATCCTGAAAATGTGTCAGGTCACCTCAAGTAGAATTTGTCAGTTACTAAACATTTTAAACCCGGGTGGACTTCCAGCAAGACCCTGCTTTGATTCCTAATACGATCTACGGTTAGGCCAAGTGGAAAAGGACATTCTAGAAACACGTGCTGGAGTAAAAACTACACTGTGGCTGTGGATTATAAATCACTAAATTTCTAGACTGCAGCTTTGCCTCTTAATCTTTATAAGAATACCTACCAACACTGGGTCTTCATAGAATACAATTCATAAATTACCAAACAAAAAGGTTAAGTCTTTGTCTATGGCATACATAATATTTTTGTTTGAATTAATACCTGAGTGGCAGTTTGCATCAATAATCTCCTCATTATCATTAAAATCCACATTTTACAGTTCACCACTAGTAAGCTGATCCTGTCTCGTCTTTTGATTCCAAGTGTATGCTTTAGGGCCATGCCTCCTGGACCACCTCTCCTGGGCCCAAGAAGAGAAGATAACTTACAAGCCATGGATAGTTATGTTCCAGGACAAAGGAGCCCTATGTTCCTTCTTTATAGTCTCCATGAGTACAACCTTAAGGTAATGCAATATGGTAGATGGGAGCGACTTGATGCGATTTCTCTCTCAACAAGGTTTAATTGATAGTAAGAAAAAGCATGGGCTTTGGCATGGGTCAGACCTGGATTCAAATTCTAGCTCATCTGTCAGATGTGGGGAAAAAAAGCTACACACTGTATGAATGAAATAAGAAGTTACAGAGTGAAAGTGTCCAGGACATGCCTCACATGAAGTAGGGTTCAATAAGGCTTCCTTCATTCCTGACAAGCCAGTTCGGTAAATTAACTGCAGGGATTTGTGTATAAGAGTTCTCTGCATTTTCAGTAAGGACAACACAGACTTGTGTACATTTGTCATCAGTTGTGATTTTTTTTCCCTCAAGTTGTTTCCTCCAATCAGGAATGCCTTCTCCTACCCACCCCTCAGCTTCACTAATTCACGCCTCCCATCCTTCAAAGCTGAGCCTAAATTCTAATTTTGTACCATCTGACCACCTAATATGGGGTTTATATATAGGAGTACCCACCACATAAATATTTTCAAATGTTATTAAACAAGACGAAAGTAATCAAAGAATATTAAAAACAACTAAACATGTTTAGAAGGTAACGTCTGTAGTTACTCCAAGTGACATGATGGTTTTATCATATTTAAAGCAAAAATAGAAGGGTCAACAATTTAATTGTCAAAAAAACAGTGCTGTGATTCTAAACACTGAGGTCCCAAACTGGTGCACTCTAGTAATTACCTTATTTATTTACTTAAGTAACATCTGAGGACGCCATACATACATTTTCTTTCCATGACCAAGTAAGGCAAGGAAATTTCCTTTTCTCTGTGTCACCGACTCTGAAAATTTCTCCCTGTCCCAGCCCCCACACATCCCCATCCCCTATGTCTTCAGAATTCAAAGGCAAAAGTCTGTTGTCTCCACCACACTTTAGTAAATGCTTTTCCCACTTTCTTTAGCCTAATAGAAGGATCTTTGACTTTATCTGGGAACATCTCACTGTGCAGTCACCTCTGGTGACCTAAAGAAGCCTCTTTGGGGTAATTTTTCTTTGTGGACCTTGATACTGCCTTGAAAGTTTACAGTCATAAATTGTTACCCACTGAGAACAATTTCTCAAACTTGGTTAAATAATTACATAGACACCAAAAGAAAACCACCCTCTATCTAAACCACTGCGTTATCTTGTCTCTTAATTCAAAGAAAGCACAGCCAATACTCTGAATACCTTAGAGACATTATAAAATGAAATTACAAAATGGAACTAGAAGATTCAAAAAGAAGGACTCTTTGAACTAGAGGGTAGCATTTGTTATTTGGTGGCACCTTCTGGGAAAGCTGGATATTACAGCTCAGCTCTGTTAAACATAAGTTTCCACATGAAAACAAGTGGTGAAAATTCTGAGAGTGGGGAAATAGTGTTGATGACACATTACAATAATGTTAAAATTCAGAACTATGAGGGTCTGTTTTCTTTTAAGCAAACAGATATAAGAAGTGAGAGGTTCCCAGATGTTTCATAGCACATCCTTCAGTTCTGACTGTGAATGCCAAAGCCACCTGCAAGGACAACGTGTCACCTCCTGAACGCTGTTGGTAGAGAGCCCAAACCAACAGGCAGGTCAAAGAAACAGAATTCATAAATGGAATGAGAAATGTGATATCAAAGGCTTTCATCAAAACAAAACAAAACAAAAAACAGGGACTTCCTTGGAGGTCCAGTGGTTAAGACTTCGTGCTTCCACTGCAAGGGGCACGGGTTTCAATCCCTGGTCAGGGAACTAAGATCCCACATGCCACAAAACAAACAAACAAACAAACAAACAAAAAAGGCTTTCATAGCAGTGATACCAATTACATAAAACATCTCTGCAATCATAATGTCAATTCCTGGGAAAATAAAGATTTGCTTCACCCCCAAGTTTCTTAACCTTTGAGCCTCAGTTTCCTCAACTATAAAGTGGGGATGATAAGAGTGTATTTCAGAGTTGCTTTTTGAGAGTTAAATGAATTAAAACAAGTACTCAGAATGGTGACTAGCACATAGAAAGCACTGAAGAAAAGTTTAGCTGCAAATATCAGGCATCCTGATGACATTGTAAAGCTAGTCAGGCAAAGACCACATTGAGTCACATCTTTGACTTTGGGTCTAAAGATGACAGATAGGACAATTACATAAAGATCACAGGCCCTAGAGTAAGAAATAAGAATTCACGAAATAGGCAATGCAGCTTCCTTGAAGGAGGCTCATGGAATGTAATGGGAGAGAGAGAAAATTCAATACAAGTAAGTAAAAATGCTAAGTGTTGGCTATGATTGATGACAACCAACTCTTCAACGATAGGGCCCCTGTCTGTTCATGATTCTCAGCCACCTAAGGGCT
The DNA here is from genome assembly GCF_030028045.1 of Hippopotamus amphibius kiboko. NCBI lineage: Eukaryota > Metazoa > Chordata > Mammalia > Artiodactyla > Hippopotamidae > Hippopotamus > Hippopotamus amphibius. The sequence continues at coordinate 83,490,904 of NC_080187.1, read as the reverse complement.
TCTAAGGAATTATTTCACTGAAAAACTGAAAAACCATTTGGGCTTTAGTATGGCACCCAAACAAAGAAGAGAAAGAGCCTCTTAGTTTTTTTTTTTTTTTTTTTTTAATCTCCCTTTTAATTGCTTCAAATCCTTTTTGGAATAAGTGAGGGATGTGGCTCAATAAATGATCAGTTGATCGGCTAGGCTGCACCCTCCTCCATCTGATGACACCTAGCACAGACAACATACAACTAAGAGTCAGGAAGCAGGTCAGGTGAACTATCTCCACGCATCCAACAATGTTAACTTTCTGCCAACTCATGTTCCACACTGGGCTACATCTACCAGAGGAGAACTGCACCCCTTCAGGTATGTTTACTTCCAGGTATAAAATGCAGACAACGGGAGTCCAGAACGAGCCACCCCCAGCCCCCCACCCCAGAGGGTCAGGGCAGCCTTTTCATGAATGGCCTCTCCAGCTGCTCACTCCCCATCCTTACAGACTTTACAGCTCTTGCATGTGCTGGAATCACAAGTCATTAAAAAGCCACTTTGAAAGCACAATAAAGACCTTCTTCTCTGACTGCGACAACCTTCCATCACATAAAAACCTGAAGCCAGTGCTTCAACAGCAGGACATGTACTACCAGCTCCAGACAGTGTAAGCAGGGCAAGGGACAGGGTGCGGCCAGAGGAAATGAGGCACCACAAAAGGAGGGAAGTTTCTTTTCCCTTCTCCTTCCTATTTTTCTTTTCCAAAGAAACTTCTGCTAAGGTGGTCTGAAGTCTTTACCCTGTATCTAAACCACCACCCGCCCCTGGGAAAAGCCACTCCATTTGATGAGAGTTCATCTTTCTCTCTCAAGATTTTATCCAAGAAAACACTTTGGTAAGCCAAACTCTCAAGGCACGATTAAAATTTCATTTCTTACACTGCAGGTCGAAGTATGTAACATTTTATCACATGTAGTCTGCTCACTTACAAGTAAAGATAATTTAAAACTTTTAACTTCTGCACTTTTAAATTATGATTAAATCTCTACAAAGCAAGGTAAAAAAAACATGAAGGCAATGATAAGGAAATGACCACCATAACCTAATCTGATCATAAATGGTTATTTCAATTTTCTTCTACTGTTTTTCTCCCTTCTCTGCTCTGAATATCAAACTTCCTCATATCACAAAACAAGATCAGCCCAATAAAGTTCTGTTTAGAAGCAGAGTTATATGAAAAACAAAAACCAGGGAATTACAGGAAGGGTAAAAGATGTTTGTTTTCTTATCCTCAATTAAAGTTTAAACAGGTTAATGCAAAATACAATTACAAACTTTAAGTTGAGCCAGATATACTCAGATCCTCACCCTTTCTAGCTGCTAGTTAGTGCCAGTCACTAGTAAGTCACTTGCCATAAGTGACTATTATGGCCACAAAAAGATGAATTCCTCAACCAAGAACAGCTTTACCCTAATGGAATTACCTAAGTGCTTGAATGCAAAATATTCTAACATTTACGTACATAATAAAAACAGGCCCTGACCATGTTTTCAGTCTTTGCTAAATGCTCACCCACCAAAAAAGTCCTTCCACTTCCCTGCCCACCCTCCCCCTACCCCTTCCCGAATTCTGTAAAGGAAAACTACTGATGGACTTTCGTGTGACAATATTAGATTTCTTTATAGAATGAGAAACATTTCAGGAATTTCAAATCCTATTTAAAAATTACTCTTTCAGTCATTAATAGTAATCCAAAGATAAATCATTTCTTAGGATGTCTTCTTTCAATAGCAACAGCAATAAAAAAAAAAAAAAAAATCTACCAAATGCCTATCAATGCAATTCTAGGTAAATCCTTGCCCTTTATCTCATTTAATTAAAAAGCTAAAAGATCCTGGGAAACTTTGGCTTAACTATTGATTTAAAACTAAGATGCTCTGTCCTGTATTTTTCCATGTTACATGTGCACATCAATATCAAGGCAATATATCTCCTCAAGACAAAATTCAGAGGAATGTGACATATATTCCAAGTACCTTTTCCCTTTTAAAACATTTAACCCACAATTGAAAAAGGCCACTAGAATTCTGCAGTATTTTTGAATATCAAAAAATCTCCTTCAAAGCTATAGGTTATAAAGACTGCCAGAAGCCAAATCATGTAACAATGGCTCATAACATTTTTTTGATTAGTGTGTTAAGTGATCTATGCAGATTTACTCTTTTCATAATAATCCTACAAAGTAAAGGCTATTATGATCTCTATTTCGCAATAAAAAGAAACAAAGAAATACAGAAGGTCAAATCGTTTGCCCAAGATCAGTGGTGGAGCTGTGAGTAGAGAAAAAAGAAGTGCATCCATGGTTTATATGCCTGCATGATTTTGGAGGAATCACTTATTTGTTGATGAGTATGTAGGTAGGTAGGTAGTAATCAAGTAATTAAGAGTCTGCACTCCGGTGTCAGACAGGCTGTGTTTTGAAAAGCTTCTTTAAAAAGTTCTTCCTTTTGAATGAAATGGAGCTATATATAATGAGGTGGATAGACCTAGAGTCTGTCATACAGAGTGAAGTAAGCCAGAAAGAGAAAAACAAATACTGTATGCTAACTCATAAATACGGAATCTAAAAAAAAAAAAAAAAAATGGTAGTGATGAACCCAGTGACAGGGCAAGAATAAGGATGCAGATGCAGAGTATGGACTGGAGGACACGGGGTTGAGGGGGGCGGGGGGCAAAGGGGAAGCTGGGACGAAGTGAGAGAGTAGCATGGACATATATACACTACCAACTGTAAAATAGATAGCTAGTGGGAAGTTGCTGTATAACAAAAGGAGATCAACTTGATGATGGGTGATGCCTTAGAGGGCCAGGACAGGGAGCGTGGGAGGGAGTCACAGGAGGGAGGGGATATGGGGATATATGTATAAATACAGCTGATTCGCTTTGGTGTACCTCAAAAGCTGGTACAAGAGTATAAAGCAATTATATTCCAATAAAGAGCTTAAAAAAAAAAAAGTTCTTCCTTTTTATTGTACCTAACCTTTACCAAGGGAAGATATTTTCTTTACAGACATACCAGGTGAAAAATCTTTTTCCCCTGGCCCTTCCCAATTCTTCACACTTGTCCAATTTCTTTTTGTATCCTTCTTCTGTTCCTGAAGTCCATGATCTCTGCCTGCTATGTCTAAAATTACCCTCTATGCCGCCCTCCAAGAATGAAAATAAATCTGGCTCATATTGAAATAATGAAGGTCCTTAGACAGAGCAGGTCATCTGATCCTACTTACTCAGATGCAGACACACTCACTACCAGGATAATGTGAGTGGTGCCCCCTGAAGGTGGGCCTGTCCCAAGCTATCCAATCAGTTCCTCGCAAAGGGAGGCCATGGGCTGCTTAGTGCTCTCCACTACAATTGCTTCCTGCTCCTTTGGTCTTAACCACAGGCGGGACACCAGGTGGGAGAAAGGCCAAACACAGGCTGCCTTTACTAATGGAGAAAGGGAATTTCAGCCCTCCTCCATCCTCCTCTGCTCACAGAAAGTCTTCTGGACCCTGGCTTACTGGAACCACTTTTGTCATTTCTCTTCTGTTCCACCACCTATATTTAGAGAATTAAACCAACAGAGCAACAGTGAAAGAATTACTACCAGAAAACTAATATGGAAAGTACAGCTGTTGGGTTTTATATTCAAATAATACTCAAAAGTCTTTAGTGGCTTTCTCTGTAATGATATGCAAACCACATTACAAAAACTCCTCTTATGGTCACTGGATAGGTGGCTCTAATATGTCATGAATTATCTTGAAAATCTGCTCCTACCATACAGAATTACAATTCTCACTCTTCATTCCAGAAGATTTTTCAAGGTATTGCTTTGGATAAATCTATCAAGTTGAACATGAAGCCTAGGAAAAGTCATACCTTATAAATCACATATAAAAGAGAAGCAAGAGGCAAACAAAAATAATAATACACAGAATTATCTAAAGAGGAACATCATCTGTGATAATTTCATGTAGAAAGTGCAATCAATAGTGCTTTATGGATGTTTTTTGGTCTTCTCACAGATCAGCAAACTTTCAAGAAAGGTGCCTTTCACAATTTTGATGATGACCTACTATAAGAAGTACACACAGCCTCTGAAATAAAATTCTCACAAACTATTACTTACCCATACTAGTTACAGTGTATTCTGATTTTCTTTTTTAATACCAGCGATGATGATTATATGCTAAATTGATGTCATGGCTCACTAGTAAATCACAAACCACATTTTGAGAACCTCTGTTCTAGGAGAACTGCAACATGACAGAATACGGAGAGACAAAGTTGCTAAACTTGACAATCTTGGTAGACTAGTCACACCCCAACAGCATCAGTGAACATTTCAGAGTGATTTGAAATAAAAGTCAAACATACAAAAAAAAGTTCCAAGGAACATCTGCATTAAGAGCAAGTTGTGAATTAACAGGAGAGGTATAAAGCAAAGGAGGAAAAATAAATGCTTGAGATATCAGGACAAACCCATTAGCTTTCGTCTCCATTTCACAAACTATCACTCTAAGGCCTTTACCAAACACTGGAACAAAATACCCCATTTGCAGTATTTTAGATGCTGTCCTGCCCCTAATCTGATTTTAAAATTTGAGATTAGCTACAGAGAGAAGGGGGAAGGAGGTGGTCTCTGGATGACATGGGATCGGTACTGATGCCATGTCCTAACCGTGGCTGCCTTTCTATCCAGAATGGTGCAAATGGAAAAGAGAGAATCTGCTAAGGTCTCCCAGCCCTTGCTAGCATTTGAACTAGGAACTTCTACAGAGCCTCCCTATGGGATAGAAAGAGACATATTCTAAAATGGCCAACAACTGTTAGCCAGACGTCTTCCTTGACCATTGTCTAGCAATACTGATGACTCAAATTAAAGAGATTACTGGGCCTGATCATGACTGATAAGTAACAGTAGATGGCCAAAGCTAGAGAAAGAAGGGAAGTGAGGAGGAGGTAACTTCATCGTAAATAATGTTCATTCTCTAGCAACAGAATAGAATACTTGAATTCCTAACAGTTCTATCACTAGAAGTGTAGGATTTCTTACACTGGTAGGCGGTTAGAATAGATAACCTGAAATTCCCTTCCAACTCTGAGAAATCCATAATTAGAAGTTTAAATCTGAACATCAAATAATATTTTGGGGGATTATCAGATGGCCAGATGTTTTTTTAGGAACCCACAAAAGATAATCCTACCAATCAGCAAACCTTGTAATGAAGATCACATACCCTGCACCTTCCAAACCAGCAGCTATACGATGGGGAAAAAAATTAAATATTTCATTTTCAAAATACCACTATCTGGTTTCATGACACATATATACATCAAAATGTATCAAATTACACATTTTAAAAGTATAGTGTACTGTTATATCAATTTTGCCTTGTATTAAAAAATACTATCATCAGTTTTCAAATCTATGTAAACAAATTACTGCATTCCACTGATCAAAAAGATCAACCTTGTAGCTCCACCTTAATATTTTCTTTTTAAAATTTATTTTCTGGGGTGTTCTAGTTTCATTGCATTCTTCTCACTCTCCTAAATCAGCAATCACTGAAAAGCATAGTAACCATGCTCTGATGAGCATCTAGATTTTTCTGCTGCTATTCAAATGACCCATTATTATACTCTGGGACATACTCTCCTTTAACAACTTAAATCATAGCCTACAAGTCTGCAGATTTCTTAATGATTTCATTTCCTTCTTCCCATTAGTTAAGGAAATTCATTTCTAGGCCATGTCTCCTTCCATGCTACCATTTTATGGTGCAATTGTCATTTTCCTTCCTCTGTCTTTATCCTGAAGCAGTCAGACATAAAATCGGAAAACTAATAAGGGAAAGGAGGAAAATCAACCAGACTACTCACATCAGATTTCGAGGACATATTCTCCTCCACGTCGGAATCATTGGGGTCCACAACATCATCAAATGGCGGTAAAGTTGATTTCTTCTTCTCTGACGTCTCACTTTCAATTTTGACCTTTCCCATCTTGACATGAGCTTTATCTTTTATCTGTTTTTTATCAGCGGAACAAGTGAGTATCAGCGGCGGCGCGTTAGAAAAACTTTTAAATAAAGCCTCCGAGCTACTCTTTTTCCTTTTTTTGGCTGAGAGTTCTTCGGAATCTGAAATGGGGGGTCTTTTACTAGGAGCCTTCTTATCTTGCTGTCCACTGGTGATGGTGAGTACGTTACTGTCCGGTTTTGGCTCTTTTGACATGGGTTTCGGTTCCTTGAAGGCCATCTTAGGAACGATTTTTTCTTCTTTCAGGGGTTTATTTTCTTTGGGTTTCTTAGAGGATTCTTTGGAAGATTTGTTGTGATCCCTGGAAGGTTCTTTGAAGGCACTTTTATGTTCTCTGGAGTCTTTAGAAGGTTTCTCCTTGTGCTCCTTCATTAACTTGTGAGGCTTGGAAAAACTGCTGCTGCTGCTGCTGCTGCTGCTGCTGCTACTGCTGCTGCTGCTGCTGCTACTGCTGCTGCTGCTGCTGCTGCTGCTGCTGCTACAACTGCTGCTGCTGCTGCTGCTGCTGGTATGGATACTCCTGTTAGGGTCCTGCAGAGAGGCGGGAAGAAAAGCAAACTCTCAACACGGAACGGCCACGAAGACGCAGAAGTCGGTCTCCTCGCACTCCAGCTCCTCCCAATGATCCTTCGTTGATTGCTCCCAAATGCATTTTAACAGAACCCGACAACCGCCATAGAACAGGTGGGAGCGGGGTGTGCGAGCAACGGGGAGGGCGGGCCACGGGGATCGAGGAATTCAACGAGGCAAGCTGTTTGCTTAATCATGACAAGCATGGCGTTCTAAACATTTCAATTCAACAAATGTTCACTACACGCTTGTCCTAGAAGAGACAAAGCTGCATAACACATGCCCCCACTCTCAGTAACTATGACACATCTATGATTCAGAGTTGCTGTCGGAGCTGCCTATAAAGGGCCATCGCAACAAAAGGAAGAGAGGGAATCAATTCTGTTGGGGGGTGGGGAGAAGAATAATTCAGAGGTTTATAGAGAATTAAGACCTCATGTAGGTCCTCAAGGATAAGCAGGTAATTACTAGAAAGACAAGAATGAAAAAGGTAAATGGAGACCAGGGACTAGAATGAACTAAAACAATGAGGGATCAAAGCACAGATTATACTTAAGGAGGAGCATCCAGCCACAGCAAAGATTGAGAAGGAGGTAGAAAAACAGCCCAGGGTCACTTATTGAGGCCAGATAATATTAAATTTTAAATGACTTTTTAATATAAAGAAATACAAGACCCAGAGAGAGGGGGAGGGGAGGGGAGGGGAGGGGAGGGGAGGGGAGGGGAGGGGAGGGAAGGGGAGGGGAGGGGAGGGGAGGGGAGGGGAGGGGAGGGGAGGGAAGGGAAGGGAAGGGAAGGGAAATCTAAAAAAACAAAGATTTCACCTAATGGTCATCAAATGGACTGAAAAGTCTTGTGCAATTAGTATTGTATAATCATGAAGAAAAAGTTAATCGCTGCCTATTTCATTTTAAATGTTACCAATTTTTTTCACTCACATAAACACCTCAGAATATATAGCCTATAAATAAGCTTTCTATCTAGGAACACAATCTAAGTCCATACTTACCATGTTTCTGAACCTCTATCATTAATAGTAAGAATAAGAAATGGAAGTAGATTCTGGACATGAAAAATGCACACCAATACTAAAAGAAGAGCACTGTCTTGCTTACTTTCACCTCCTAATGGAACCAAAGACAATTAAATGTCCAGATTTTCAACCAGAATTTATATCTTCAAGCCTCTTGTTATGCTTCACCTCTAACTTACCCACTTAAGTCCAATGATATGTAAACCAATCCTATATTCCTTAAATATCTAGCAGGACACAGGAAAGACAGTAGGCAAGGGCCATGCTTTTCATGAAAATGAACAATCTACTACTTGGGTCTATGCAAAAAAAATTAAAACAAAACAAAAACAAAACAAGACACCAAAGTAAACATATATGGATCAACATCATAAAGCCATACCCAATATGAAAAATTATTGTTCTATGTTAGTGGGAATATGTACTTTTTCTTATTACAGAAATTTTTGTCTTATTTGCTCCACAAAATGACATATACCAATTATTCCTTTTATTTTTCCCATGTGAGCATTTGGTTTCAAAATTCTAAAATGGATAAAGTTACTAAGCAAAGACAAGCTTTTATCCATTAAACCAGATAATTCCTTACAAAACATCTTAATCTGAGATTTAAAAGCAGAATGCTAAAGATAGTACATATTCATACTACTGATGGACATTATTTTATAAATTCTATTGCAAGACATTTCCTGGCATGTTAAGCAATACTATGAATAATTAAAATAAAATATAATGGACAAAGTAAGTTAAGGAAGAACATTTCAAAATATAATATACTAGAGTTTTTTTTTTTAATTGGTTTGTTGACTCACTGAATTTTGGCAATCTGCAAACAGTACCCTAATTATGGCTCTAGCACACCCAAGCAATGCTGTTTAATATTCAACCATCATGACGTATTATACACATTTTTATAAATACATAAATTTTAACCTACCAACATATATTCTAGCGTTAAGCATTTAAAAATAACATTGCAGCACCAAAAAAAAAAAAAAAAGACTTCTATAGGGGTCCTTCCATGATTTATTTTCAAAATCCTTTAGTAGGACAAACTGAATTCTTAAGGCAAAGTACTTAGTGGTATCGACACAGATTCTTGTGTCAAACAAAGTTCAAGTTCCTGTCTTAACTACATACATATGATGTTAAGTACAAGACTCAAGAAATTTTATAACTTTACTCCCCATATTGGTCTAGGTATTAAATGCCTACTGTCACCTTTTCACCCACCCAACAAATCTTGGTACAAGCAAGTGACTCAATTATTCTTGTTCCTTCCACTTTACCAAAAAGCTTTCTTTAAGCTAAAGCAATTCTGAGTTAAAAAGGGAAACATGTTCCATAACAACACCCAAGACAAAAATTTAGAAAATAACAAGAAGGTGAGAGAACAGTTTCTATTCTAGAGGGTTATATTTTCTTAGGCCTGGGCCTGTGATTTACGGTAAAGTTCAAATGTACATCACCTACCTCCATACATGTAATAAATGTAAAATAGAGGCTTAGATACAAAGTCAGGAATTAAATTGTTACTGACACAGAATAAAAGCTTTCACTGATTCTCAGCCTATCTATCCCATATAAATTGGGGATCAAGTCACTGGCTTTTAAAATTTTTTACTGAACTATTAACCTCAATATTAAGTGCCACTAAACAGTACAGACTAATTACTATTCAATGTAAAGTTTACACATGTTGTATAATTCAAATTCTCTTTGCCTGAGGCTGATTAGGACAAACTGAATATCAATATTAGGGAGAGTATGTGTGCATAATTCAAATCTCAAATATTTAAGGCCAATGACTGTTTAAACATAAATATACATATATTTGTACTAACTTTACAACCTGTGAATATAGGGTACAGTATTTTCTTTCATCCACTGAGATTCTACTGAATGCTTCCTTGTTTTAATTTTCTGGAACAGAATGGGTCCCTTTAATTTATAATCTCTTCTAATTCTACTCAGCAAATCCAGTAGATGGCTTAAGAAAAGAACAGGTTGCAACTATTGGCCAGAATGAGGTTTTCGGATTATATATGACTTTCAACTTCCATGTCATCACCATGTCTTCTTCCTAGCACCACTGATAACCCAAAGCTGATTCTTTCTCCAGCTCCTATTTCTGCAACTTCCTGTCCTCTTATTTTTGGTCTCTGTCCTACTCTGACTTCTGTGTTGTGTAAGATATTCAGATCATTCATATATTGTTTAATAAAATTTGAAATGGACAAATAAACTCTCCCAGAAGAGTTTTATATATCTAATACCAATAAACTCTCCAAAAACAGTTTATTTGTCCAAAGGACATCTTTAAAGGACACTTCCTAGAAACTGTAGTACAGTCTAAGAGGTTATGTATAGGAAGGGGTGGGGAAAACCATGACAGTCAAAGACAGGCTTTCCAAATAGAAATTTCTTCTGTAATGCCATTAAACACATGACAAATGGCACAGAGGGATGAAATCCCAACTGGGGCTATGAATAAAGTATAAAAAATTCAAGATTCTGGAGAGAAAAAGAACCTTGGATTTGACTTACTTTCTCCCACTCCAACCCCGATTCCAACCCATTTACCTCTCTTGAACCTCTCAGCTCCACAGGCCAGTAGGTAGTGAGTGGGGCCTGAAGAATGTGGCTGTGGTATTATAAGCATCTTGAAAGAGGACTGGTGTAGGGCTTGCTCTGCTCTGGGCTCCAAGCAAGACCCGGAAGAGTTTTACACACATATAACTGCTCAAGTGTGGCCAGTCTCCCCGACCCCAAAAGTGCTCAGGGGGCATTCAAGAGGAGAGAGAATCCCCTCTACTCCAGAGGCTGGGAAGGCAAGAAGATTAGAAGGAATGCACAGCATCCTTCAAGTACACATGAGATATACAACACTCCTGCTGCCACAGTGCAGGCTGAGATGCCTGGACCTTCCATTCCTTATAGGATGAAAACAACCTAAGGTCCCCTAACAGCTCAACCAGAATCCAATGCACATATAAACAACATACTCAATGACAGGAACGAGAGGGAGAGAGCAGACCTAACAGATCTCCTGAAGGATAGAGACAAAAAAATACTGAGGTCAAAAATAGTATGACTACTTAAGGAGAGTTAGGTAGAGACCAAAAAATAATTTCTACAGATTTTTAGAAAATAAAATGAAAATTTAAAAAGTAAAATCTTCAAGCTGAATAATTCAGTAAATAAATTAAAAGAGAGGATGGACTCTGGTGAATTAGAGTGAATGAAGGTCCAACTGGAAGAAATCTCAAAGCATAAACTGAAAATATGAAGAGATGAAAATCATAAAGGAAAAAGAGCAAGGACTTAAAGAACATATTAAGGCAACCTAGCTAACATACCAACTACAGGAAGAGTTCCCAAAGAGTCTCCAGAAGGGGGAAGAGAAAAAGGTAGAAGAGAGGCAATAGCTAAAGTAATATGGAAGAAAATTTCTATGAACTAAAGAAAAGACTGAACTGCAACCTTATAGGTCTCTCCAAGATCCAGACACGACTAATGAAAGAAAAGGCACAAATTCTTAAACTTTAAGGATAAAAAGAAAATTTTACCAGTTACCAGAAAGAATAATTACTTAATACTAAAAAAAGAATCAAATTAACATTAGACTTCTCATTTGTAACACTGGAATTGAGAATAAAGAAGAGTAACATCTAGACTTCCAGGAAAAGAGCAGTACAAGCCAAACATCCTTCAGAGGGAAAGAACTGTTTTCCAAAATTTAAGGATTCAAAGATCACATCACCTACTGCCCCATTTAATGAAAGAACTTGAGAAGGGGTTCTAATGGAACAATAACTGAATCAGAATTGAAACCTTTCATGTAAGAAGAAACAGGAGTGTAATTATTTTGCCTTCTATACAGAATTAAATCTAAATGGATAAGAAACTATGGGGAATATGTAACATAAAGTGCTCAATATGAATTTTTGACACAGAAACGTCTAACCAAAATCTGGACCTAAAAAATTAAATTATCTCCAAAGAAATTTAGTAACATTAAAGGAGAGGATTAGTGTGTGCAGGTGGGGAAAAATGTTATCATTTTTCATGTTAAAGCAGGGGAAAAAAATTGGATTTATGAGCAACTGAAAGGGAAGGTGACCAATAATGAAATGGAAAAGTACAGAACAACTGACACATAAATAAGGGGAAACTGGGAAATGAATATCAACTTGAAAATATAAGCTAAATTAAGAAAAATGAAAAAAGTCACAAAGATAAATAAAAAACAAGGTAAAAAGTAACAAAATCAAGCACTACTCATTAGAATTTAAAAGAAAGCTGAATTCTCCCACTAAAAGACTGTCAGATGGGTTAAAAAGACAAAGATGATACTCAGACTGTTTATTTAAAAAAACACTTAAAATTGAATGACTGAGAAAAGTTTAAAATAAAGGAGGACTTCCCTGGTGGTGCAGTGGTTAAGAATCCGCCTGCCAATGCAGGGGCCATGGGTTCGATCCCTGGTCCGGGAAGATTCCACATGCCATGGAGCAACTAAGCCCATGCGCCACAACTACTAAGCCTGTGCTCTAGAGCCCACGAGCCACAACTACTGAGCCCATGTGCCACAACTACTGAAGCCCATGCACCTAGAGCCCATTGGCTGAGCTCCACAACAAGAGAAGCCACCACAATAAGAAGCCTGCGCATCACAAGGAAGAGCAGCCCCCTCTTGCCACAACTAGAGAAAGCCTATGTGCAGCAACAAAGACCCAATGCAGCCAATAAATAAATAAATTTATTTAAGAAAAGAGAAGAAAGAGAGGAAAAAAATAATAATAAAAAAAATAAAGGGAGGAGTCAAGAAATATCAGCTAAGCACCCCCAAAAGAAAGCATGAGTGTTATAATATCACACAATGCAAAATTCAAGGTTAAGACAACCAACCAGCATGAACAACTTAAAAGCTAAGTTATATAAAGCAAAGAGTATTGAATATGCAAGAAAAACTTGAAAAATATTTCAATGAAATAAGGAATCAGTACAGCTTTGTCAGAAATAGATCTAGTAAAGTGAAATGAATATAGATATAGTGAAATTGACTAATACAATCCATAAACTGAATAATTACATAGAAAACATTCTATCTCTTGAATAAAGCTTATAATTGTACACGTGCCCATGGAACACTGACAAAAATCAATCATAAAACTATCATAAAATGAACTTAAAAATAATCTTTTAAAAATATTTGAATAGATTGTATTGGTAGATCATACTTTAACACAATTAGAAAAATAAAGACAAAAAAGATCAGTCAAAAGAAAATAATGAAAAGACCATTTCATATAAAAAATCTAGAGGACTTCCCTGGCGGTCCCATGGTTAAGACTTCACTTTCCAATGCAGGGGGTGAGGGTTTGATCCCTGGTCAGGGAGGTAGGATCCCATAAGCCTCGTGGCCAAAAAACATAAAGCAGAAGCAATATTATAATAAATTCAATAATGACTTTAAAAATGGTCCACATCAAAAAAAAATCTTAAAAAACAAATCTACGGGCACAGCAAAACACATGCACAGAAGAAAATGTATTGTCTTTATTGCATTTATTATTTTTAAAAGAAGAGAAGAGGAGAGGAGAGAAATCAGGCATAAAAATACACTTAGTACTCACTCTAAGAAACTAGAAAAAGATCCACAAATATAATACCAAATATAATGAAGAAAGTAAATGAAACAAATTTCACCAACATTTCTGCTCTAAAATAATGGCTTTAAATGTATACTTAGGAATCAGATTCTGAAGAGAAATTTAACAAGTTAATTCTGATTTAAAGGAGATCTATAATCTACTTTTTAAAACCAAGAGAGGTCAAGTTTCTTGAATTTAAAATTTCTTACATATAAAATCATGATCCATCATAAAAGGAATAAAATCAATGAGAGGATAACAATTTACAAATATTTCAAAACAGGTAGGCAAATACCAGAAGATACCACCAAACAGTTCAAAATGATTGAGAGAGAAAGAGTTTGGGGAAGGGGAGGAGCGAAGTGGACTGCTAATAATTTTTATAGGCTTTTAGCACCATTTGAATTTTATACTATAAATATTTTATTAAAAATGAATATTACAACACATTAAGATGTGAAACAGAAAACATTTCAATAACAAGTGATAGAACTAATTTTAAAAAAGAATCAAAACTTAATCATCAAGGCTAAATAGAGGCAACAAGGCCCCAAATTTAACATTTATCAGTCAATGAATAGGGAACTGAAAGAACACTGCACAAATGGAAAAGAAATGGTATTTGAGAACAGTAACAAGGGTCTTTCATTCAATAACAATCTAAATGTCCTGTGCATAAAAAGAACATGAAATATTCACACACACAAGAAGGAAAAAGAAAAAGCGTGCCATTACAGGACACAATGCTTTGTAACATTTTACTTGTTTTGATTTTTTAATAATGTTGTACTATTCTTGAAGGTGATACTCCACCAGGAAATTGCGAGAACTCTACAATATACCCACAGAGCACAGAGAGGAATTTAAAAAAAAAAAAAGGAAAGGAAAGAAAAACCATTTCTAGACCTGTCCAAGCAGGGGCAGCAGACAGTTTTAGGGAAATGAAGAATCATCCTTAAACTCTTCAATTTGCCTGGATCTATATAATAGACAACAAATAAAGATATAACTACACCTGTAGAAATACTGGTAAGTCTGGATTTTGCACAAATGACGCAAGATGCAGCAATCATCCCATCAGTTAAGCATGAACCAACAAGTAACATGAAAGAGGATCAAGAGATGATGTTTATCATTCAAGGAGAGAATCTAAAAAAGAATAGCATATTCCCCTCAGCCATACCTGGCTGTGAGTTCTGCCAATTCTTCATGAAGAAAGACTGGCCATAATAACAGGTATAAAGAGCAGTGATATCTGGGAAGCAAAGGAGAGATTCACTTGAGCACTTTAAGGAAGAAGTCAATATTAACAACTATTCATCTACGGAAGATCATCCAGGAGCAATGTGGAGAGAGCCTGGAGTGGGTGGAGGGTGAAGAAAGGAAAGCTACTTAGGGAAGTACTGCACTATGGGATGGTGGTAGTGACAACGATGGTGGCAGTGGCGGCAGTGGGAAACAGCAGTAATGGCTCATTGAACATTTACTAGTCCAGACACTGATGTAGGAGCTTTATCATTATTAATTCAAATATCTGGGACTTCCCTGGCAGTCCAATGGTTAAGACTCTGCCCCTCCACTGCAGGGGGTGCAGGTTCAATCCCTGGTCAGGGAACTAAGATTCCACATGCCGTGCAGTACGGCCAAAAAAAAAAAAGAAAAATCAATCAATCAATCAATCAATCAGTATTTTTTAAAAAAAGCAAAATAACTCTTTTTTTGGGGGGGGGGGGGTACACCAAGTTCAATCATCTGTTTTTATATACATATCCCCGTATTCCCTCCCTCGAGTCCCCCCCATCCTCCCCCTCCCAGTCCTCTAAGGCATCTTCCATCCTCGAGTTGAACACCCTTTGTTATACAACAACTTCCCACTGGCTATCTGTTTTACAGTTGGTGGTATATATATATGTCTGTGCTACTCTCTCGCTTCGTCTCAGCTTCCCCTTCACCCCCCGCCCCCTCCCAAACCTCGAGTTCTCCAGTCCATTCTCTGCATCTGCGTCCTTGTTCTTGTCACTGAGTTCATCAGTACCATTTTTAGATTCCGTATATGTGAGTTAGCATACAATATCTGTCTTTCTCTTTCTGACTTACTTCACTCTGTATGACAGACTCTAGGTCTATCCACCTCATAACATATAGCTCCATCATAACTCTTATGAAGCAGCTTTTATTAGTCCCACTTCCCAAGTGAAGAGACTGAAGCACAGAACCCAAAATGCCCAAAGACACATATATAATTAGTGGTAGAACTGAGATTCAAGCCCTGTCTGGCTTCAGTGCCCATACTCTTAACCACTATGCTTCTATTGACTCTCAGAACAGTTGGTTTCAAAACCAACTGTTAATCTTGCCAACATAACCTGAGCTGGAAGCAAAAGAAGGATGGGAAGAAAGGGGGAGGGGCTCAATGGCTTTATAAGGACAACATTGAACCTGCCTGCTGCCTAGGCATAACTATATGAGGAAGTTCTATTTAGTTCCAGCAGAGGGGGTGCAACATATTACTTTGGGGTAGTGGCAAAGAACTTATTTTGAAATCAGAGGCTCTTCCTGTATACGTTTCAAGTGGCTTAAACTTTGAGTCTTTTGTTACCAAATAAATATTTCAAACTTGACAGACATTAAAACGGTTGTGTTCAGAGGGTGTGATATTAGAACATCAACCTTTCCTATAATATTCCTTGAGAACACATGATATCTTTAATTATTTTAAAGAGTATCACAAAATTATAACATTTCTCTCATAATTCAATGTTTTCAAAATCAATGTAAAAATCTGCCACATTATATAATTTGAAATGACAAAAATTTATAGTGCTCAAATAAAATAAATGCTCACCTCCAAAAAGGAGGGGGGTGAGGGGGAGGTCACTGAATAAGAAAACTGGAGGGATCCTATAAGGGCCTCCGTGGGAGGTATTTAGAAAGAGAGGAAATTTGGGACTTTTAGCACAGAAATGAGCCGACAAAGAAAACCAGTAATTTTTACAACCATAAAATAAATGGCTATATAAGAAAGAAAATGTGATAATAGTATACATCTTAACTGTGATAACTACACAGCTGTAAACAACATTTACTGATTTTCAATTTTTACATTTTTAACCTACTCAGCTCTACCACTTACTAAGTGACTTAAATTTCCTTGTCACTAAATTGGAGACCATAATATTACCTGTACCATCAAGGTTGACTAGATGATTAAGTTTAATATATATAAAATACCTGTCTGTATATACATGTATGTATTATAAAATAATATATATAATATATACAATGTGCTTGGCACATAGCCTGAATTATGTAAATGCTTTCAATTACTACCACTATTATTATTACTACTACTGATAAGCACAGAAAACTTAAAACTTGTATTATATAATACAATGTTATCACCTGTGACAATGCAAAAATAAATGTTTGGATGACAAACATGGAAGGTAGATACATGAACAGAGAAGGGAAAGAAACTCTAGCATACCCTGAGCCCACAAAGTTTACAATCAAGAAACACTGTGCATAGTCAGTGGAACAAGGAAAAAAGTTCTAAGTTCAACATCTAGAAAGTTATATCCAAGGTAAGAATTAAAAATGGTGTCATGTTGGGAGGAAAAGGAGATGGAGCAAATGGGTTAAGTTCTCCTACAGAAATAGAAGCAGAAGCATATAGTTTGGAAACTTCAGGCAGTAACCCTAGAACTTTAAGAAAGAAAGAAAGAAAGAAAGTCAAATTGCTTCCTTCTAGGGAGTGGAAAGAAGATTGGGGAAGAACACAATAGATGGCTTTTGGTTTTTCCTAATACCATCCTTTTCTTTTAAACCATGTAAGTGCACTATTTTGATAGAAAATAAATTTCTTCAACCCCCCAAACGTACTCTTATATTCTCTCCTCTTTTGTGTTCCCATTTGCACTTCAGAGATTTTGTGAAATAAATTTTGCATGAGTAAAAAAAAAAGAGAAGCTGTTTACCTATGACTGCTATCTTCCTGTGTTTTAAAAAAGATTCAGTTTTCCTTCTGATGTGGTTTCAATGTTATTTTCTTTTTTCTTTTTTTTAAGCAAACTACAATCAAGCTCTAAGCTACAAATTTAGCTTAGGATACTTAGATTGCATTTTGAATTTTATTCATTGTACTAAGATCATGAAAAAATGAAAATAAAATCTGTAAATCATATTCACAATTGAAAAATGGAAACTACTGAAAAAAATTTCAGTTCTAAAGTGAACAGAATTAACAGCAGTTACATTTTCATTTCCCTAGCCTTCTGTTCAAAAGCATTAAAAGTAAACCTAATAAATGTCTTCATTAATATTAAAAATATATTGAAATTTAACTGTAAAGAATCATTTGGCAAGATTATTCAGTATTTTACAAAATAACATTCCAAGTAGATAAATTTTCTTTCCTTTCTCAAATGACTAGTTTCAGCTATGTTCTATGTACTAAAAAATACTTTTATTTCAGAATCCAATCTCATTTAAAATGATCCTATTTATATACTACTCCCTGACTTGCTATGGCTTTAATTCTAAATTGTAATTAAGTACTGTTAACAGTAAGTTATATTTAGAAGACTTTGCAGTTTCAAGCAAACTTCTGTTTACTTTTGTGGTTTGAAACTAGAAACTAGAAGTAATAATTATATCACTTCTCTTTCTAGGTTTATGTATACTTAACTTTGTACAACTTCCGTTTCCTTAAACAAGCTTTAAAACATATTGGCCAGATCATTTTGGTTTTCTCTTTTAGTACTAGCTCAAGTTCTGACAATGAGCCTCAATGAGTAATTGTTACTCACAAAGAATAATCAATCTTCAATGTTTAATGTACAATACTAATCACAACAGAGTAGCTGGAAGTATAAGATGAAAAACGGTGTCTGACACATAAAAATTTAATCTATTGCATAAATAAAAAATCCAAAGAGAGACACAATTAAACAAGGGGAAAATACAATCAGGGTTATGATGCCTTGTCACCTTCTCTCAATAGTTATTCAATTCATATTTATTGAGTCTCCAACAATGCAAAGAACAATGCTGAAACTGCTAGACATACAGTTTTCAGGGGGGAGAAACCTTTTTTTAATTTGGGCAATATAGTGAACTCTTTGGGAATACAATTAGATATTGGATAATAGAAAACTGTTCATTGTGGAGCTTATAAAAAAACAAGAAAATTCCAAGAGTGATGAGCATATAAAAGAGATACAGACCAAAAGAGAAAAGAGGAGAAGGGAGGAGTTAAAAGGTGAACTGTGAGCTACAGTCAGGCGTGAGAAGTGGGGTTGTATAAAGGGCACTCACAGGTTCATGTTCTCATGGGTTTCTGAAGACCTAACCTGGGGCCTACAGCATATCTGGAGACCTGAACTTCAGAGTCTCTCAGAAATCCAGGAGAAGCCTTTACACATCTGCTGTTGGGGAAGAGTACTCTCAATTCAGACCTCAGGATTCCCAAAGTTCAACTAAATCAAATATGAACTCACAATTTAAAAATATCCCTAAACACAAAGAAATAAGCCACCATGTTCTGAGAGTCTATAAAAGCGTCTTTAGGATCTCAGATATTGGTATCATCAGATGCAGAATGTACAATAATGACATACAAGGTGTGGAAATGAAAAAAGTTGAGATCCAAAAGGGACCAAGCAACAAGAGATGAGTGAGAATGACCAGGTGACTGAAAAGAAACAAGACTTTAAGAAAAGGAGGGGGAGAAAACACTATTGGAATTAATATCTCAATGGATTGAAAAGCAGATTAAACATGGCTGAAAAGAATTAAACTGGAAGATAGATGTGAACAAACTGCCAACACACACACAAAGACACAAAAAATGAAAAATATAAAAGCTATCAAGAGACATGGAGGATAGAAGAAAAGTAAAAACTACCTGAGGCTCTGAAAAAATTAATACAAGTCATACAATGGCTGATAATTTTCTGAAGTAATAAAAATCATGAACCCATAGAAAAAGAAAGTGCAATATAAAAATAATGATATATCCATAAATTAAAAGGAATTTACTCCTAGACACATTGCACTAAAAATTAAAAACACTAAAGACAAAAAGATTGTAAAAGCAGTCACCCAAGGCTCACAAGAGAGCACCCACTGAAAAAAAACAACAACTAAAAGAGTGGTATGCTACAGCTGGTTAATGTAGGCTCACAAGAGCCTATTGTTAAATTTTCAGGAATTTTGTTAGCAGTTTTTAAACAAGGCTATTACTAAGTGTTAAATTATATACAAGAAGAAAAATATTATGATTACTTTTAATTAATTCTTTTTGGCTGTGTCAGATCTTAGTTGAGGCACGCGGGATCTTTTGTTGCAGCGCGTGGGCTTCTCTCTAGTTGCAGTGTGTGGGTTTTCTCTCGCTAGTTGTGGCGCTCAGGCTCCAGAGCGCATGGGCTCTATAGTTTGTGGCATGCGGGCTCTCTCACTGAAGCGCACGAGCTCAGGAGTTGTGGTGTTTGGGCTTAGTTGCCCCATGGCATGTGGAATCTTAGTTTCCCCACCAGGGATCTAACCCAAATCCCTTGAATTGGAAGGCAGATCTTTACCACTGGACCACCAGAGAAATCCCAAGAAAAATATTAAAAGCAGAGATAATAGATAATCAAAATTCATCACTCTCTAATTATTTTACTACGTGTTATTATTATCTGTGCTCTCGAGATTATTATTAACATCTATTGTAGCAGGATGGTGGAAATATTTCACAACTGTATGCTACTGCATATCTTTTCTCAACTCTACAATAACTGACATACATCGGAAGAGAGTATTTACATCACAGAAATAAGCAAACACTAAAAGTCAGGAAGTTTTCCTCCAGAGAGGTAGCTGCTATACCTCTAGCAGCATAACCCTGAATTAAACTGACATCAGATCTCAAAAAAACAAAAGTATTTTCAAAGCACTGAAAGTAAAGGTCAACCTAGAATTGCATAACCAACAAAACCACTTTTCATAATAGGGGCAATAGTCAAAACTTTTACGGATTAACAAAAATTGAGAGTTCACTAAAAAACAAAACAAAAAACATAACAACAACCTTCACTAAAAGAGCCTCAACAGGATTTACCTCAGGAAGAAGGAAAATGAATTCAAGAAGAAATTATGGTAATGCAATTAAGCTAAAAGTCAGACAATTTTTTTTAATTTAAAAATCTTCCACACATTTGGAACTGTAAAAACATACTTCTAAATAATTCATAGGTAAAAGAAGAAATTAAAACAGAAAATTTCAAATTCATCACATGGAACAAAGAAGACACTACACATTAATACTCGTGGAATGTAGTTAAAGAAGTACTTGGAGGAAAAATTTTAGCTTTAATGCTTATATCTGAAAAAATGACTGACAGAGAATTTTGCATAATGAACTCAAGCAAAAGCAAGACTTTAAAGATTAAAAAAACTCTAAAAAAAAGTCAACAAAATATGAAAAGAACTTTGAGAAGAATTAATAAAAATCCACTCCTCTTACTGAAATTGACCCAAAAAGAAATAAAAATCAAGAATAATCCTTCATTAAAGTCAAGTGAGCAGTTTAAAATCTCCCTACAAAGAAGATATCAGGCCCACAAGGTTTTAAAAGCAAGTTCTAGTAAAGATAATTTCATACTTACAGAAACTCTTCCAAAAGATAAAAAAGAGAAAACATTTCTCACTTTATGCAGTGAATGTTATCAAGAACAAAACTTGACAAGGAGAGAAAGAAACATACAAATTTACCTCAAGAATATGAACATAAAAATTTTAAATAAAATGTTAGCATAATTAATCCAATGGGGGAGGGACCCTAATGGAGCGCGAGACCAAATTGGTTTTATCTCAAGAATTCAAGAGGAGTTTAGCATGACAAAAATGTTTGTCAAGTACCACGCTGACCAATTAAAGAACAAAACCATCTATTCATCTCTAGAGATGGTGAAAAGTCTGATAAAAATCAACACCCATGTATGGTTTTTCTTTTTTAAGGAAACAACACTCTTAACCAACCAGTACTAGGAGATAAATGCCCTAACTTGGCAAAAGGTAGCTACTGAATTCCCACGCAAACAACATTCTAAATGGTCACTTGTTAGAATTATTCCCTTTAAAATCAGGAACATTTTACCTAATATTTTACTGGTAATCCTATTGACACAGGACCACAAGAGTCAGAGGAAGAAAAGAAAATGGAAAATAAGAGAGACATATGTCATTACTCACATGATATGATTGTCCACATAGAAAAATAAAAGGAGCTATATGGAAAAAATTACTGGAATTAATGTTTAGAAGTATGCAAAGGTAAACTGCATATTTACACATCAACAACAAACAGGAAACACTTAATATGCTATTTATAATAGCAATAAAAATATAAAGTACCCAGGAATGAACAAACCACAAAACTATCTAGACCTTCATCAGAAATATCTTAACACTTCAATGACACTAAAGAATGCCTAAATAAACTCATAGAGATTGGTTTCATGGACACAAATACTCATTACCTACAGATTCACTGTAATTTTAATCCAAATCCTAAAAGAGTTTTTCAAAGAACTTAAACTGATCCTAAAAAAGAAAGATGTAATAGAACTTGTCATGCCATATAGCAATTATAAAACTATAGCAACCACAACATTGTGCTACTGTTGCTGAGATCAATGAACTGACCAAGGGAACAGAACTGAACCATATCCCTCCAACAGATTCACAAATATATGAAAATCTGAAGTTTGACAGGGTGGGCACTGTAGATCATTGAGTAAGGCATAGACAACTCAATAAAATGTGTTGGGACTGATTTTCTATATAGGAAAAAATTTAAATTATACTCTTACCTCATACCATACATAAAATCAATTCCAGATGTTTGAAAATATTAAATGTTAGGCAAATCTTCTCAAACTTGTTGGAGAAAAAAACACAGGAGATCATCTATATTCCCATGGGATGGAGAACATATTAACAGGACACAAAAAGAACTAGCCATAAAAAATCTGACCTCATTAAAATTAAGAATTTCTATCAAAAGATTCCATAATCAAAGTTAAAAAGCCACTAAATGGGCAACCTGGAAAAGATATCTACAGTAAGTATAACCAACAATGCATTCATATTTCAGACTATAAAAAGACCTTCAATAAATAAATAGAAAAATAAGCAGAAGACATGAACAAACATTTCAGAGAGAAAGAAACATGAATGGCCACTGAAATGTACACTCAGCCTTACTACTAATCATTGAAA
Organism: Hippopotamus amphibius kiboko; assembly: GCF_030028045.1. Lineage (NCBI taxonomy): Eukaryota > Metazoa > Chordata > Mammalia > Artiodactyla > Hippopotamidae > Hippopotamus > Hippopotamus amphibius. Next base: position 83,468,316 of record NC_080187.1, on the reverse strand, counting down.
TACGAAATAAGATAACAATAAGATATCATTTTAATGCCTAGTAAATGGGCACTGATGAACAAGTTTAACTAGAAAAGAGAGCAATGGTACCTCTTTACACATGGTAGATATAGGATTCTAAATTGTGGCAACTACTGTAATAAAATAATAAACTGGTTAGAACCAGCTAGATCCAAGATGGCAGACGGGTAGACTTCCAGTGGACTCTGAGCCTCATTATATGCTCACTGCTAATACATTAGCTAAATGACACACCCACAGGCGTCTTGACAGTTCTGAGGTCCACCTGAAAAGGCCAAAAATTGGGTGGTGGCCCAATTCCAGGAAATCCCTGCCCCTTCCCCAAAACAGCTGGAATAATCCTCCCAGCCATTAGCCTATGAAATTACCCACCCCTATAAAACTGGCAACCCGTACCCTGGCGCCTCTCACCTTCTGAGACGGCCCACATTCTGTCTGTGGAGTGTGTTTCTTCCCTGGCCTCTTGCCTTCTGAGAGTATGCCCACACTCTGTGGAGTATGTATCTCCCAAAATAAACCTTCTTTCACTTTCCCATGGCATGCTCTTGAATCCTTTCCTGCATGAAGCCAAGTACTCACACTGGTGGCCCATCCCAGGGCCTCGCCTGAGACATGACCATTCTCCTTCCTCCCACTTTTTCCTACAACACTATGACTCAGCAATTTCATTCCTAAGTATGTACTCTAGAGCAGTATTTCTCAAATGCGGTCAGCAGGCCAGCAACAGTAGTATTACTGGGATACTTATTAGAAATTCAGATTTTTAGGCTCCATCCCAGACCTACCAAATATGAATCTATGCAGCAAGGCCCAGGAATCCTTACAGGTACTGACTCTCCAGATGATTCTCATGGGCCCTAGAGTTTGAACCACTCGCTTAGAGCAATATTATTCAAACAGAACCTGTTAGTGAGACTAGAAAGCAAGAGTGGACCGCATTGCTATTTATAAGTCAATTGGTATAAAACAAAGTAGATTGCATCCCAGGTAGTAAAGTTAAGCACTGATTTGCAAAATCTTTAATTTGTCTATGTATATTTATTTAAGTGGGTACTTGCTTATTATGGAAAATATATTTCTTACTACGGGTCACAGTCATGAAAGTTTGAAATCCACTACCCTAGAGAAACTCTTATATATGTGTACTGGAGACTTGCCCCAAAAGGTTTATAACTGCATTATTCACAGCCACAAAAGTAAAACAAAATAAAAAGGAATAATCTAGATATCTAGATAACAAGAGAATGGATATACCAATCATACTACATGGACTAGTATACCGCAGTGAAATCAACAACATGCAATAACAATGACAAATCTTACACAGTGCTGAGTAAATAAAGCTAGTCACAGAAAATTACATACAGTATTATACCATTTTTATAAAGATCAAAAATAAGCAAAACTGAACAAATATAAGAACACATACATTTGTGGTAAAACTATATTTAAAAGCTCAGGAAAATTCGGGAGCACAGTTACATCTGGGGAACACAAAGCGATGGACTAGGAAGCTGTATACAGGTAACCTGAATGGCACTAACGTTCTAACTCTCATTTTTAAGTTGAATGGTGGATTCATGGTGTTTGTTTTATAATTTACATATGAAATACATATAATCCTCATATGCATCAATTATGGCATAACATTTTTACCTTAAGAAAAACTCATAATACCTGATGTCAGAATCCTCTAGATTAGTAAGGGAAATTCACATTCAAATTCAACGGACACTTTTCTATTAGCTGCTTTGAGCAAAGCATACACATTGTCTCACTGAATCCTTCAAGAGTCCTGCGAGGTAGGCACTTGCCAAAGAAAAGGCAATCAAATATGTTTTGAGTGAATAAATGCTTGAATAATTTCATAATTCAAAAAGAGAAAGAGTTTGATTATATGCTATGTATGATGGTCCTACCCAGAGGAGTTAAACAAAATAACACAGATGATTAACTCTATTAATAGAAAGGAGCTTTATGATCTATTCTTACTGTTTCTGCATTCCACTAATTACTAAAAGTACAATGAAAAAAATCACTTTTCTCGCTGGAAGTATCTCTGGTTAAAGATTAAAAAAAACTAACAAACTACAGGGTGGAGCTAATTAATATAACATTCCTATCAATACATTACTTGGATTTCTATTTTGTACTTAGAAGCTGAGTTAGCTATATGCAAGGCACCAGCTCTCTTCAGGGTGGGGAAAAGCAGAGCTACAGTAATACAAGAAAAGAAATTACCACGCCTGAAAAAAAAAAAAATCTGTGACACATTTAGTCTGTGCACTTTAATAAGAACCACAGTTTAAAAAGTGCAAAGTCAAATCCTTTTTATCATTGAATACATATTAATATAAATGAACACACTTGGGGAAACGGCTGCCTCACAAAATCATTTCGATCCTTCACGAAGAACTATTTCCTTCACAGGGCTCCCACAAATGTATGTGTTTTGTTTTTCAAATTTAGCTCACTGTTTTATCCCCCCACCCCCAGCACCTGGAATAATGACCAACTCCTCATAGATGCAGAGTTAAGTATTTGTCTTTGAGTGAATTTATACACTTATTGAGCATTTACTATATAATAGGCACTCTGGGGATGCCAGATCAAATGTCTTATAGTCCCCATCCTCACAGAACTACCATGAATGATTAAGTCTAAACAAAATGCGCCCTTCCTCTTCCTGAGTAATGCAGTCCAAGAGCTATAAGATGGGACCAAGCAAAGTAGGCAACAGGAGGGGAGGGGAGGGCTGTGATGTGAGGAGGGGCATCCACGCAGCAGCTCAGAGCCACTGAAAAGGGCATGCTCCTTTCAAGAAATGACTAAATCCAGGGCTGGGACAGGGAAAGTACAAAATGAGCCTGGTACATCTTCTGGTAGCAAAAAGTCAGGAGGTATGTAAAGACTGATCACAGCAAGTCAAAAAGACATAGAAACCAAACTAAAGGGGCTTCCACCGACCAAATCAGGACAATTTTAGCATGTAAACAAATGTAATGGGTTATAACTCACTAAAATATATATATATGTATATATATATACCTATTCCATGTGTCCGTGATGATATACAATAAATATAAGAATAAACTTAAACTTGAGGAAGAATGGGATATTTACATTTTCTTTAAGTACCTCCCAATAAAATACTTATCAATTACAAAGAGAAAAAAGAGTAATTTGCAGTGGAGAAGCCTGGCAGACACCATCTGAATCAAGTGATCAGAGTAATATGGCAGTAGTAATAGAAGGGTACAATGGAAATCATGATTGTGTGATTGGGTGTAAGGAGAAGAGCCCAGTATCACTTCCTCATATATTCCTGCCAGAGAAGCATAACCTGAATCTGGCCATGAGGAAATGTCATGCAAACCCAAATTGAGGGCCATCTACTAAATAACTGGCCTGAAAATTTTCAAGTTCATGAAAGTCAAGAAAAGACCAAGGAACTACTCTCAGTTGAAAGAGACCTAAGAGACATGACAACTAAATGCTACATATGATTTTAGATGGGACCCTTTTGGTACAAAAATAAAGGATACTAGTGTAGAACTTGAATGGGATCTGAGCAGCAGAGGTTGGTAATGCATCAGTGCTAATTCCTGACTCTGATGGTATTAACATGTTTATATAAGAGAACGTCCTTGTTTGCAGAAAATAAACACTAAAGTATTCAGGGATGACGGAACACCACGTTGGCAACTTACTCTCAAATGGTTCAGGAAGAAAATCTCTGTGTACTAGTAACTTTCCTATAAGTTTGAGATTATTTCAAAAAAAAAAAAAACACTAAAGTAAATACAAGTATTTAGAAGAGCTCCATGTCTCAATCTGTGCCCAGTGGACTAAGGGACCCTGGGAAGGACATCAGAATCAGAGGGTGTCCAAGAAGCAGTCTCAGACTATTCAATTTGCTCCACTGGTTCTCTCTCCAAGGACTCATATTATGCTAAGAAGAGCTAAATTGCATCATACTCTTTTAAGTGGAATCTAAATACCTTTCCAAAAAGAACTAAGGCTTTCTAATAACCAGTTAGATTTGTCAGCTAAATCAAGGCTTTCCTAATATAAGAAAAGGCAGTGTTTTGCTTTCAAAAATGCCAAATTTATACCATACACAAAAACAAAGACAACAAAAACACACATGATCTGAAGTCCTAGTTCATCTCTCAATTAAAACCAATTGTTTTTGTTGAAGAACAAGACTATAAACTTGTAATATAAATTCAAAGAAGTATTTAGAAACAACTTATCAATGGCTTATTTTGGAAAAATCTGATCCACCTGGTAGAATCTGTTGTACGAACAAAACAATTTTATATACGTTCACTTTGACCATCTAACAGATGTACACAAAAGGCCAAATGAGAAAATGTTGTTGTTTTTGCCATCCTTGGTCTGCAGAAGCCCACAGAGCCTGCTTGAAGTAAGATGGGAATGGGGTCCAGCAAAAAAAGGTTTCTGGCACCACAGTAAAAATACTGAATGCCTCAAAGTACTGCAGCTTTTTCTCCTAAAAGCACACCAGCGCAGCCTGAACTAACAGCTAGAAATTTCTCTCTGTTTTCATTATTTTCATTCTTCTTTTTCTTTTTTTTTTTTTTTCTTATTTTCTTTTTTTTTTTAAGAAACTAAGCTGGATTATTTTAGTCCTCTGAGAAAATGAGAATGTATTATCCCCTGAAAATTGACCAAGAGTGGAGTTTGGTAGAAAGAAAGAAAATAAGATTCAGTGTTCATTCACTGTATACCCTGCATCTGGCATTAAGTGTGGCCCATTAATATTTTAAAAGTACTTATATTTTCTCAGGATAAGGCAAGTGTTAGGCTTTAAAAATACACACACACACACACACACACACACAGGTTGGTACCTGAAGACAAGGGATAGGACAAGACTTAGCAAGACTTAAGAAGGTCCTCTTAAACTTGATTTTCAGAAGAAAGGGAAATAGGCTTTGTTCAGGAAATTTCAATCTATGAAGCAAGGAACTAACGATAAAAACCTTCTGCCAGAAGTCTTCTAAGACTTGAAAGGCATCTTGGATTTCCTGAGCCTGTCCTACCTATCCTAGATTCAAATACTCTGAATCATCTTCAGGTCATGGATCTTGATTTTGGGCTGTGTGTGTGTGTGTGTGTGTGTGTGTGTGTGTGAGAGAGAGAGAGAGAGAGAGAGACAGAGAGACAGAGAGAGACAGAGACAGAGACAGAGACAGACAGAGACAGGGAGAGAGAGAATCTCAAGAAGTCAAAAGCGGCTTCCCCAAAGAAGTGGCAAGCCAGCCTCAGTAAGCTGACTCTAATAAAGTGTATTACCAGCCAACTTTCCAACCCTGAGGAGAAAATCTTTTAACATCTAAGCACTCAAAGAATCACTCCAACCCCATGACTTATTTGCATCTCTACTTTCAAAAACCTGGGAGATTACAAAGTTATTTGTTGACTTTATTATAGCCTTTTTCACATGCTGGTTAATGCCAAGAAAAACCACTTCTAAAGTCATGCATACCCTTGCTATCCAGCCGAAATAAAAAAAAAAAAGACTCCAAAAATTATGCTTGTCTCTAATTTATGGAAAATGAAAATGTAACCAATCCACACAGATAAGCTGACGCCGGCTTAAGGAAGTTTGGGTAGTGGGGGAGCAAATTCCTAATTATCATTTTCTTCACACAAATTGGATTTTCAGAAACAAGAAAAATACAGAGAACTTCAGTCTGTGAAGCAAGAAACAAAAGGAAAAAGTTGGCTACAAGCATCAAACGCATGGCTCAACTCTGGCAATTTATCTAGCTTGTCTTCAAGAAGGGGACTCATGCAAAATTGCCCTACTGGCCCAAAGGCAACTAAAAGAAGTGACCCTGGAGGTTTGATTATTTTTAATTCCTTGTCTCTTTTAGCTGCATTTTCAAAAGAAAACTAACAATACCCTATGTTGTTATAGAAAGAATATGCAAAAACCGTGAACAACAACCCTGACTTTCCCATCCCTTGGTTGGCCAATCATTTCAATATTTGATTCCGTAGTTTACTCATCTGTAAAACAGGCAGCTTCACCTATTACATCAAAGAATCTCTTCAGCTATAAAATTGTATGTATATGCATGTTTTCCTCATTTTACAAATAAGAAAACAGGAGAATAGAGATCAGTAATTTGTCCAAAGTTACACAGTTACTACGTGGCAATGCCAGTATCTGGAGAAAAAAAAAGTCTGTTTCCTAACAAAGTCTGCCCTTTCAACTGCTGTGCTATGTTCTCTTCACTAAATCAGAATAAGGTGTTCAGAAAACCAAGCAGTGAGAAAGCTACCACCTATTACAAGAATCCATACAGGTTTTATTATTGCCTTCAGGGCTGATGAATCAAGGACAGCATTTATCTTTGTGCCTGTGAGACATTCACCCCCTGTGTTACTCCGTAGTTCAGAGGCACATCTTTTTTTTTTCCCTTTTCCTTTTTCTTTTTTAGTCATGTCACACTGCTTGCAGGATCTTAGTTCCCCAACCAGGGATCACGGCCCCTGCAGTGGAAGCAGGGAGTCCTAACCACTGGACTGCCAGGGAATTCCCAGAGGCACATACATCTTTAACGTCAATGCATTTTCACTTAAGAAAGGTAAATCAGAATAAAGACTTAACTATAACATGTTTTTTCAATTAAAAAGAAAAAAGAACTGAAGCCAAAACTGGGAGTATGTATATAAACCACACAAATACCCCTTCAGGAGAAGAATAGAAAAAAGATGCAAGAATAGGATTCAGATAAGAAGATCCCAGGGCACAGTACAGATGGAGAAGAAGAGAAGCCCAAGAAACGACCCTGGCAGAGGGCATGATGGACATCAGAAATGAAGCCCTTCTTTATCAAGAGTAGGAACAGCAATCTAAGAAGAAAAAAATACAGAAGGGACGTAAGGGAAAGAAGACACAAGAACTAGTTCCATCCCTAGCCCAGGGCCCTACGTCAAGAGTCAAATCAGATAAAAAGTGCATCTTAAAGCTGGAACAAAGTGGAAGGCATTCTTATTAATGGTCACTGTTAAGATCTAGAGGAACCCTAATCTAGAGCACATCGATACTCTCTTTACCAAAGCACTCAAAGCTCAGAATTATCAAAAAGGAAAAGTCTACTTTACTTCATCATGACTTTAAAAGTAATAAATCACCACCCATTGTGTGAAACTCCCAACAGCAAGGGCAACATTATTCAACTGGTCTTTCAGTTTTTGTAGCCATGTCCTTTCAAAGGGTTAGCCTGGTCTCTTAGTCACTGACTTTTGAAACCCCTGGTTTTGCACAATGGTCTGATCCAAAAGTCCTCTTGTTCCCTGTGTTTAAACCAGATCTTTACAGTTAACTATGGATGATGGATAATAGTATCATATGCTAAAAACACAAAGCAGAGTGGCAGAACAAGAGGCCAGGCTAAACCTTGAAAGGACATGGCTATTCAAAACTGGGGAACAAATTTTCAAGACAGTTTTATTTATTATTTCCCTAGAAATAATAAATCACTCCTGTCCAGACTATCTCAAGCAAGATAGTTTTGTTTTAACATCAAAATCACTTTTTTGTCTGGATGTATAAATAGTGCCACAACTGTAAATGATTGTCCAGATGGTGCACTGCACAAGGATGCTTGGTCAAAGGGATAAGAACTAGCTGAGATCCAGCTATGCTCACCCTAGCCATGCCACGTTCCCCAGGCTAGGGCTTCATGGGGCAAACAGAGATGGAGGCACTTATTTCTAATTTGCCCAAAGACCATGGACACTGTATGGGCAGACTTCTGTCTCTATAACTATAACCTACTCAAATCCATCTCTTGAGCTACCAAGAGTTCATGTTAAGGTTGAAATTTGCAAAGTTAAGCAGATTTTTATTATATTCCATTTTTACTCAAACTGTAGTTGAATGGACCAGTTTGTTTTACGGATAAGGCATCCTTATTTACTCAGTGTTTCCATTAATGAAGCCTTTTTATAATTAACCATTTCATATTACTCTCAGGCCCCTAATCTACCCTATAAGGGTAGGAAAGGCAAAAATGACATTTACAAAGACAAGTTACCAAACCTACACCTACAATAATCTATATTAAAATATAAATTTTTCCAAATAACAGATCCAATATGGCCCATCTTGTTGGGAAAAAAAAAGCACTAGATCATCATACTTCTGTATTGTCAGAACCATTACAACCTCAAATCTGTAAGAAAACAGTTCTTTTGTTCCTAATTTCATTTATAGCATTTAGGCCTTAAGTCAGTAACTTTAATTGTGAGAAGCTGAGAGCCATAAGGAGAAAACAATAACAAACAAACAAAAAACATAGAACACGTTACTGGTAACTTCTCAACAAACAACCAAAATTTTTACATCAATCCTCTGAAGTGTGAGGACAAGTTTTTAAAGAACAAAAATAAAGTCAGTCATGTAGTTTAAAACTTACGCAATTTGTGTTTAACATATTAAGTATAAAATACAAACATTTTGTGGGATCTTATCTACATGAAAAATACAAAGTAAAACACAATGGTTATAATCACTAGAGGGATTATAAACAATTTCTTCTTTTTGCTTTTCTAGAAAGTCTATATTGTTCTAAAGTTAGCACATACTTATTTTAAAATCTGTAAAAAGAAAAACAACAGATTCCTTCTTAAGGCTAAAACATGTTCTTTCTAGTAGAACACCATTATTATGTCAAAGTCTTGATATGGAAATCTTTCATTTTCACCTTTCTAGGTAACAAACAATGTGCTTTAAACCAAAGCATAATAAAAAACCTACAGAAAATAAGAGGTTGTATCAATGAATAAAGCAATTATTTTCTGACTGTTTAACTATGTACCACATTTTATTTAATAACCTCAGGTGGAAGGAAGGGGGTAATTCAGATTTATACCAACCTAAAGCCCAAGGTAAATTAGCAGCAGATCCAAGAATTGAATTTGTGCCTTCAGATTTCAAATCAAACATTCTGTATATCACACCATGGCTGTGTCCCTTGTGGAATAAAGGATATGATATTAAACCACCTACCATTTGTCCTCACTCCTCGAAAATGAAACAAATATCTATTTTAAGAGTTTCAGACATTTATTTTCTAAACCGCTACCTACAGACCCTGATCACTGTCAAGTTTTCTTATAACTTACAGAAAAAGAAAAATTTAGAAAATAAAATGTTAATCACAGCTTCCCTTCCCTTTTTCTACTCCCTACCCCCCAAATTGTTTTTCTTTAATATTACAGAGTATGAACCCAAAAAATATTCAGTGGGGTCAATCAACACAGCAACTCCTTTACCATCCTAGAAGTCTGGGAACAGACTCAGATATATTAGATAAATTTTCTATGCAGCTTTGAAACAAGGGCATAAAGAACTACCTGAGCCAAGAAGGGAGACAGAAAGTGAACCAGTTTTCAATTATACTATTTTTGTATTTAAAAAGAGAAAGAAGTGTTCATTTTTTAATTTGAAATTCTCCAATTTTATGCCCCTTTCTGTTTATTTCTTATTTTCTTGGCTTTTTTCTGCACTGGAGATAGGAGCTAGGGGCAAGGTTATGTGATGATTTTCTTTCAGATGTTACATTATTTCCTTTCAAGACTAAACTAAGTTCCTACACATTGTCAGCTAAACTGCTGCTCCTGAGAGGTCGGCTGAAAGCAGCATGGCATACCATCCAACACTGACAGCTTAAACACTTGACAGAAATCTTCCTATTCCACACTCCAGGAATATCTACCTGTTTCATCTCCTTTTCATTTAGCCTTTGCTCAACTTATGCAGTAAAAATAGCTGAGCTTTGGACTGAGTGAAAAGTGTGCCCCTATTTTTTCCCTCCTTACTGAAAAGGTAAGCAGGTAATCAGGAAGGAAGGAACAAATGAAGGCAGGAAGATTTATACCACAGATGCTTTTTGGTGCATATTTTCAAAAGTCTTTAACTGTCCTTCCAACAATGTATGTGACTTTCAGAAGACGTTAAACCATAAATTAACTACGAAGTATGCTTAGTGACTTAACTCTTTTACTATCATGACCATACTTTCCCCTCAAATTTATGAGATTGACTTTACAATTGATCTCATAACTTGGACATTCTAGCTATCATTTATATGTACGTTCTACTTTCATGATTTAATTTTCTAAACTGTTGGTGGGGAGCAAGGGGGTGGGAGCCAAAGAAATAGAAAGAAGAAAATACCAAATATGACATAAAATTGACCTCAGCTCTGAGAAACAACCGAATAGATGGGGCTGCCTGGTTGATCTTACATTTATTTAAATAAATCACCTTTTATCAGTGCTGGTGAAAAACAGCAGCATCCTTTTATCTTTTGAGGCAGACATTTACAGGATGAAATATATCAAAAAATAACAGAAAGGCACACTTGTCCCAAAATAAATACCCCAAAATCCAATGAAGCTGTCCAGTAACAGCCACTAAAATAATTTTCAATGTATTATTTTCTTTGAGTTATTTTTAAAATAAACAGCCCGCTATCCATCTCTGGGCACTGCTAAGATGAGTTTGCCACAAAAGCCACTTATATTTTTAGAAGCCAAAGTCTTGACAAATCAGTTCCTAAGAACATAATTTGTTACATGCTGAAGAATGCCTAAAAACACAGACCTTGGTTAAATAGGCTTCCGTATCTTTTTGTAACTTTTCCAAATGTAAGTATGTGGGAAGAGTACTCATAAATTTAAGTTGAACCGAAACATTTAGAACATTTCCAATTTACAATGTGGTCTTTGAAAGGAAATGAAAATGGCTCTAAACATATGAAAAGATGCTTATCATCACTCACAAGAGAAATGTGAATTAAAAATGAGAGATCATTTTTCCCTCATCAGATTGGGGGAAAGATGTTTAATGAATCACTGAGTGGAGAAATAGGCACTCTTACACATTGTTGATGCAAGCATAGAATAGTATAACATCCTTGGCAGGCAATTTGTAAATGTCTATCAAAATTTAAATTCCACTTTGCCTTGGAGCCACGATTTTACTCCCAGGAATTTATCCTACAGATACACGCATCCATGCGCACAAATAACTATATACAAAAGACTGTTATTCACTATAGCGTCATCGGTGGCCTGGAGGAAGGTTCATTATATGTCATTTTGTATTGGATGTTTATTTACCTAAAAAAATTAAAATTTGAGAGGAAGAGAATGTGATCTGTACTGTTAAGAAATTCAAAGTGTTCTGAACTTCCCTACACCATCCTACACAAGATTCATTCCAAAACCCTGCAATAAAATGCTATGTTCAGGTTTGACACGGCTGCATTAGTGAAAGCTCCTTATCATAAGATCCCTTTGGCCCTTTAGTAACCAAAACCCTTTGTTGGGGGTCCGCTGTGGATCTGATTTCTACTTCACAATAAGTAGTGCTCCAGAAAGATTCCAATTTATTCCTTGCAAAAACATATCAGATATAAATGCAACTGTCACTTTGAGAAACAGGACTGCATTATGCTGCAGACTTAACACAGACTGAAAGCATGTTCCCTATGTCTTCTCCAGCAAATCTTGCCAAATGGGCGTCTGAAATGTCCTATTGAAACAGGTGGTGTCTGAACAGAATTGGATTTCTGCCTATAGAAACCCTAGTTTTAACAACTGCTGTGGTTAGTTTTAATTTTCAGTCCTCAAAATTAACTGCTTGCCAGTGATTCAGAAATAGACTGAACAACATGTTTAGACTTTGCCCTGTTTAATTGAGGAAAGAAAGAAAGAAGAAAAAAAAAAAAAAAGCCACCAACACCCTACCACCATCCCATAAAGAACAACAGAACCAAAGCAGACCACTTGATTTCCAGGCCAAAAAAAGGGAGCAGCTGTAAAACAAACTCAATTCTCCAAAGATGATTGCCCCTTTTGTGCTTTCTTCACAGAAGCACAAGGATGCATGTACATACTTGCTAAACATACTACTTAGGAAATTTTCTTAGGGTTTTGAGAGGCTTTTAACCTGCTAGAAATTTAGAATGAAGAACAATGGTAACAACTACTAATTTTTCAAACAAAAACGGACATCTTAAAATATGATATTCCAAACAGACCTTTGTTTCAGTTTATACAAGCAAAGTACAAACAGCCAAAATGTAAATTCCACGAAGAAAAATACAATGGGCTAATTCCCTTTAAACCCAACATGCGTCCATCAATGAGCTGGTCACACGAACTGGTGCTAAACACACTAACCTGTGACTAAAGCTAGAGTGCCTTACACTATATAACAGACCTTTTTTCACTGTACCATTAAGTGCTTGATATAAAAAATGGATAGAACTCTGATTTTCTAAACCAGCAATCAAAGGAAAAGGAATCAAGAGACTAGGTGTCTACTGTGAGCCGCACACCAGGACTACACATTCCCAATGAAAACAACACTGTCTTGTCCATTTCACAGATGATAAACTGAGATTCAAAGGAATGTCATAATTTTCCCAGGGCAATTCAGCTAGAAGATGACAGAGACAAGGTTTTAATTTAAATCTGCCTGATTTCAAAATGTTTCCAATTGTATCATACACCCTCCCAAAAGAAAATTCAGAGATGAGTTAGTAAGATGACAAGTTTCAGTTACATGACAAACACTGTGTCATTGCTTTGCCAACACCCAAAAGAAAAACTCATTCTCTTTCAATCAAAAGTAATGGATGTCAAATCCTTCTGCATTTTTTCAGTATGACTCAATTCCAGCTATTAAGAAGGTGATCAAGTAAACAGAGAGAAAAATCGTCTATTGTGATTATAACCCTTTAAAAAAAAAACCCTGACATCATAAAGAGCATATTTGAAAATCCTTCTACACGAGTTCATCAGTTCATTTAAAAAAAAGTAGGAACATCTCAGTGAAAGTGAGAGGTGCTTCTCAATGGGGAACATTTGGTCCTTTTGCTTAAAACTCAAGTATAAATAGATGACATCAGTCTTGCCCTCAGATGTTAATTGCTCACTGTCCTCTACCCCTCCTACCAACCAGAGAAGAAAATAAGACCTCAAAATGAAGGCATCTCCTCCAGACATTCTCAGGCTATTATTTCCCATTTTCTGACCCCTATCTTCTGTCTTTTTCTTACATAGGCCTGATTGGAGCTTGCTTGTAAACCGAATCTACAATTTCCCTAGCAAGCTCCAATGACACCCCTCATTTAGAGAAAACTACCTTCAGGGTCTTGTAAATGAACTCTTTCTGTATTTCAATATTTTCAGAAAATAATGCTTAAAATGCCTTTCCCACAAAAGTTTTTCTTTTTTCTTTGAAAGCAAAGATATCCTTAATTTTAGGGAGCTATTCAAGAGAAGAACACAGAGTACGTTTCTTCCAAGGGGGAAGCACACCAAGATTTCTCTGATAGTACTTAGAACAGAGTTATAACATAAAAAAAGAGCGAAAAGAAGAGAATGTTATTGACCCCAAAAAGTTGTCACATACCTACAGATTTATAGACTATGAAATAGAAAAAAATCTGCAATTTTTCAAGATTCTTCTGGCAAAGCATCCTTTGGAATCATTTTCTTCTGAGAGCTGAAAAGCATTTTTCTAAGATGCTGCCAGCTCTAAAAACAACCTTTCTGATCTCTTGAAAAGCCAAGTTCTACTTTTAATAGTGCTATGTACTTTTGGTTTCAAAGAAAAAAGTGAAAGAGAAGGAACCACAGCCAAAATGGTAAGTTTACTCTACTCATGCCTCGAGCTGTACATAATGATTTCACACAGTACATATGAAGAAGGGATCAAAATTTTTCCTTTAAAAATAGAGCATATACCTCTATGTTGCATATGTAATGTTTAAGTATAAGGAGCAAAAGCACCCCATTTCACCCCAAAATCCAGTCAAAAAAAGTTTATATGAAAGGTCATAATCATGAACAGAAGATCTCTAACAAACATCAGAAGCAAAGGTGACAAAAGCAAAAATAAACAAGTGGAACTATGTCAAACTAAAAAGCTTCTGCACAGCAAAGGAGACCATCAACAAAATGAAAAGGCAACCTACAGAATGGGAGAAAATATTTGTAAATCATATATGTGATAAGAAATTAATATCCAAAATACATAAAGAACTCATACAACTCAACAGCAAAAAAAAAAAAAAACCCAAACAATATGATTTAAAAATGGGCAGAGAATCTGAATAGATATTTTTTCAAAGAAAATATACAGATGGCTAACAGGTATATGAAAAGGTACTTGACATCACTCATCATCAAAAAATGCAAGTCAAAATAAGCTAGTACTTCATACCTGTTACAATGGCTATCCTCAGGAAGACAAGAGATGGTAAGTACTGGCAAGAATGTGGAGAGAACAGAACCCCTGTGCACTGCTGGCAGGATTGTAAATTACACAGTGCAGCCACTATGGAAAACAATATGGACGTTCCTCAAAACATTAAAAATAGAGCTACATATGATCCAGCAATCACACTTCTGGGTGTATATCCAAAGGACATTAAAACAGGATATCAAAGATATATCTGCACTCCCATATTCACTGCAGCATTATTCACAACAGTCAAGATTAGGAAACAATCTAAGTGTCCATCAACAGATGAGTGGGGATTTCCCTGGTGGTGCAGTGGTTAAGAATCCGCCTGCCAATGCAGGGGACATGGGTTCAATCCCTGGGCTGGGAAGATCCCACATGTCTCAGAGCAACTAAGCTCGTGTGCCACAACTACTGAGCCTGTGCTCTAGAGCCCGTGAGCCGCAACTACTGAAGCCCATGCCTAGAGCCTGTGCTCCACAACAAGAGAAGCCATCACAATGAGAAGCCCATGTACCACAACAAAGAGTAGCCCCTGCTCACTGCAACTAAAGAAAGCCCAAGCACAGCAATGAAGACTCAACACAGCCAATAAATAAATTTATTTATTTATTTTAAAAAAAAAACAGATGAATGGATAAAGAAGATGTGGAGGGGTGTGTGTGTTTGTGTGTGTGATGGAATATTATTCAGTCATGAGAAATAAGGACATCCTGCCATTTACAACAACATGGATGAACCTTGAGGACACTAAGCTAAGTGAAGTGAGTCACACACTGTATGATATCACTTATATGTGCAATCTGAAAAAGTTAAGCTCAAAAACAGAGGCTAGAATGGTAGTTACCAAGGGCTGGGAGAGAAGGGGAGGTGCAGGTCAAAGAGCACCAACTTTCAGTTATAAGATGAACAGGTTCTGGGGATTTAAGGTACAGCATGGTGCTTATAGTTAATAACAGTGAATTACATACTTGAAATTTGCTAAGAGAGTAAGTCTTAAATGTTCTCATCACAAAAGAGAAATGGTAATTTCATGATGTGATGCAGGTGTTAGCTAACACTGTGGTGATAATGATTTGGCAATATATAAGTGTATCAAATCAATATGTTGTAACCTTAAGTTATACGTCAATGGTATCTCCATAAAGCTGAAAAAAAAAAAAAAAAGATTTCTGGGCTTCCCTGTTGGCTCAGTGGTTAAGAATCTGCCTGACAATACAGGGGACACAGGTTCAGTCCCTAGGCTGGGAAGATCCCATATGCCATGGAGCAACCAAGCCCATGAGCCACAACTATTGAAGCCTGAGCACCTGTAGAGCCTGTGCTCCACAACAAGAGAAGCCATTGCAATAAGAAGTCTGTGCACTGCAATGAAGAGTAGGCTCCGCTCTCCGCAACTACAGAAAGCCTGCACGCAGCAACAAAGACCCAATGCAGCCAATAAATAAAAAATAAAATATTAAAAAAAAATTCTAATAAAATCAAAATGGCTCATAAGTTAGTAACACCATGACAGGCTGCATTAATAGTAACACAATGATAAATGTTAAAATGTCTGGTAACTTTGTGAAGACTTAAAGGGGTGGGATAGGGAGGTTGGGAGGGAGGCTCAAGAGGGAGGGGATATGGGGATATATGTATACATGCGGCTCTTTCACTTTGTAGTACAGCAGAAACTGACACAATACTGTAACTGTAAAGCAATTATACTCCAATAAAGATGTTAAAAAAAGAAGTCAGGTAAACATAAGTTATTGTATCCAAAAATCTTGGTAAGACAAAAAATGTTTATGTTCAAAAAATGTTCAGATTCTCCCATTTCCATAAAAAGACTATTTTAATCCTCGCATGTGAAATGGATAGAATCTATGGGATTCCTAGTATTTCAAATAAATTTTTAAATTTTACTACAAAATTTACTAGAATCAGTCACTTAACTTATGTCAAATAACTGGTGTGCTTCAGTTTTCACATTTCAACTTATTAGAGTTGTCAAGACACAATCTAAATCTAACAGGGAAAAAACATGCAGGCTTCAAATAGCACTTAAAGATACATAAAGAAGGAAAGTTAGAAGTCAAGGAGGATAATTCTGAGATAAAGGCTGAGTGGAGAAAAAGACAGAAACCTACTAGAGACCTTATCAGGATGCAGTGCTGCACTCTGCCGCATTATCACTGACCTGTAACCTCTTCTCCAACTCACAAACAACGCTTGAGTACCCTGGGACTAAGTGGATGTTTTAAAAAGTTCTTGTGTCATATTTACTTTTTCCGACGACCCTTATCAGAAGCCTGATGTACTCAAGCTCCATAATTCACACGCTCCAATCACCTACCTAACTTCATACCCAAGGGGAATAATCAGAGGCATAAAATGCCACCCTCATAAAAGGAAAATAGTGGGAATGTTTAGGATTTTAAATGGACAGGCTCATTTTTAAGGGCATAGCCATAGATAAGTAGCATCAACACCGTGCTCTAGATAACTATAAAAGAATCAAATAGGGTTTGTTTAAAAAAATTCCTTAATAAATAGATAATAAATCCCTAACTTTAAAATAAGCTGTATTACAAAAGCCCAGTTCTTCATGAAGATGCATTTCCTCATAAAATACTATAAATGGTCATTCACTTCCAAAGCTGGCCCATCAATACCTATTTAACCCATAATCTACGGACACACAGCACAGTGTGGAATGAAATGTGGTAAAAGTACTTGTAACACTTCAAATGCATATTTCTATCAATAGTTCAGCCAAAAGGATAGGAGCCTGGCAAAACAGATGTCAAAAAAATGGACTCCAGGGATTACACGTAACCCAAAATGTTTACACAATCATATATATATATGAGTGGTTTTCTTAAGAGAGGGTCCACAGTTTCCTAAGGTTCTCAAAGTGGTTATTCATATCCCCATAAAGGGAAAGGACTTCTGTGCTATATAAAATTCAATTCTTTCCTACAAAGCCCTCAGGCACAGTTTTTCAGTGAAATCAGGCATCTTGAGAAGTTATGGTCTATGCATGCTTATATACAATGATAAGCTCATGGATGAAAAACTATCAAAAACCTTCCAGTAAAACTAAGTGAAAGAAATCCTAAACAATGCACTGGGAAAAAAAAAAAAAAAGAATATACTGCAACATTTTATGGGGTCTGAACTGCCCACATAAGATGACACAAGAAGTTCATTTGACATATTCAATAGAAGCTGATGGTCCTGGGGTAGCCAATGTAAAGTAGATTTTGACCCATCAATAGTGTTTGTCTGCACAGCTGACTTAACTGCAAGCAAAAATTCCATATGCTTCTGTTCATGAGAAATTCCACTTAAAACTTTTTCCGCATTTTAGCCAATTCATCTTGGCAAAAAATTACCACACTACATTATCATTATCCTAAAAAGAAAGATCCTTCTATTACCTACACACAATTCAAATAAACAAAACAGTGCTTTTAAATGTCCAAAACATGTAATTTGAATGAGTACACATTTTCTATTAATACTGACCAAGAAAATTTGGACAAAAACACATTTGCATATAACTTTTGGTGTAACCTTCAACTTTAAAAATTTTCTGTATACTGATATAACAAAGTTAAGGCATTGTTCTTAACTGAGGATAGTTTCGTTTGGGATTGTTGTTGAAATAAGTTTGAACTGCTTAGACTGTAAGGCTGTTCTAACCAACAATGTAATTCAGACTTACATCTACTTAAAATATTGTTGAGGGGACAAAGATGGTGGCGGAGTAGAAGGATGTGGAGTGCATGTCTCTCCACAGATGCATCAGGAATACATCAAAAGACGCAATAATTCCCACAGAAAATTGGCTGAACACTAGCAGAAGACCTTGGACACCAAAAAGGACTGCAAAGATCCTGACATAATTGGGTAGGACAGAGGGCGGGGGAAAAGGAGAAAGAGGAGGAGAAGAAAGTAAAGGGATGGGTCCTACACCCTGGGGCAGGGGGAGCTGAAACAGAGGAGAGATTGCCGACTTCGGGTAGGCCCTCCTTATCCAATGGGGAAACCCCTCTTAAATGGGGAATTTGACTGGGTCAGAAGGGAGGCATTTGGGACTGTACAAAGAAGGTTGAAGGGGCTGATCTGTGGCAGACGGGAAAGACTGAGACGCACAGAGGGTCCATACCATGGCTCTGCGTGTCCTGGACTGAGACGTGGGTTCACAGCAGTACAGGGGGTCTGGGAGCTGGAACGCGGGAACTGGAGAACTGGTTCAGGGTGAGAAATATTGTTGGCTGTGGGGAGACAGACTGAGAGGACAGGAGGGAAGAAATCCTCAGCAAAGAATGCCTACTGTGGAAAGCTGGGCGGCCATGGTGGTGGGGCGCTACTGTGGATTCACAAGCAGGGGGAGGAAACACTACTGTAGCCTCTCTTTTCGTGCCTGTGACAAACAAAGGGAGGCCCACTCTGGGCCTGGCTGTTGCCAAGGGATAAAAAAAGCCCCTTGGGGTGGGGGGGGGTGGGGGGCGGCGGCAGGGCTGGCCTGGTGTGCCTGCTGCCGAGAGCCAGAAGTCCACAGAGTGGGCCAGCTCTGGAGACACTCCGCTTGTAGCTGGGCCACTGGCTTCCCTGTGCAATAGGTGCTGCCACCACCGCCAGGGCTCCCGCAACCCATGCAGGGCCCTACTGCTGACTCACACACAGGGAAAGGAGCCACTCTTGTACCCTCTCTCTGCCCACATACTGGCACCTACAGATGAACAATAAAGGAAGCTCTGCTGGTCACAGAGTAATACAAAAAGCCCCCCGAGGGCTGCCCATCAGGCACATTGTGCCGGGCACCAGCAAAGAACTACACGAAGGCTAGACTTCCTATATTCACAGCTGCTGCCAGCATCCCTGCGTTTTCGGCGTCATCCCTGGGGCTCCCATGATCCAAGCAGGGCCCTGAGTCACACAGAGGGAGAGGAGTCACTATTAAAGCCTCTCTCCCCACACACCTGCATCTGCACATGAACAATAAAGGAAATCCTCACTGAAGCAGACCCAAAGAGCTCCAAGGCAGCCTCAGGATAACACTGGTGATCAGACCACACACAGAAGCAGGGACAAAACCAAAGCTGAACACCAGGGACAGGGGGACTAAGGAAGAGGTTCTAAAATCTTTCCATCAGATAAACACACTGCAGACTAAATCCCCGTGATCAGCTACAGAGACCCTATGACTTTGGAATATCTGAGTAGACAATGAATGTTTCCACAAATGATAAAGGTCTAGCTCTGGCAGCTGTGGACTGTGGGAACAAGCACACACAGGAATTGGGCCACATCAGAGCCTAAGTGGAACCCATAGGACCCACAGCAGGTCGAGTCCAAACCAGAGGCAAAAGTGGACCTCTGGGGGAGGCGAAGGTGGCTGCAAACCGAAGGAAAAAGAATTATTATTATTAATTCTATTGATCTGATCCATTCTGTGGTGAGTTCTAGCTTTTTTTTTTTTTTTAATTACAATCTTAGCCCTAAGGAATCTTCATGTTTTATAATATATTTTCTATTCTTTTACTTTTTTTTTAAGCATTTTTATATATTTCTATTTCTAGCTAGCTTTTTTATACTGCTGAGTTTATTGCCCCTATCTTCTTTTCTTCTTTATGTTTAATGCATTTGTATTTCTTTGTCTTTTTCTTTTTCTTTCCAGTCATACTATGCTCTTCTGTTGCTCTGTGTTCTATCCTTTTTTATTTTATTTTATCTTATTATACTTTTAGTCAGTATTATTGGTCTGCTCTGTTTCTTTGCTTTATTCTTCAAATGACATACTGCTTTGGTTTTTGTTATTATGCTTTCTCTTTATCTGAGTTCTAATTATAATTGTTTGATTTCATTTTGGGAATCTTCAGTCTGTCAGGTTGTTCTCTTGCTCTTTGTTATATTTGTTCCTGCTTCTATTTGTTCCCTTTTATATTTGGTCCTCGTTTTCTCAATTTCCATTGTTTTTTGGTTTTCTGGTTTTGAATTTTTGTTGGTTTTCTCCTTAACTGTCTGATTGATTGCATTCTGGGGTTCTTCTATCAGGTTGTTCTAGTGCTTTATCTTCTGTTGGGTTCTGTTTCTGTGTTTCTTGTGCATGTATGTGTCTCCCTGATTCAGTATTTGTTTGTTTGACTTAACCTTTTATCATTAGTCTGAGGCTTGGATAGTCTTTATTGCTGGGACAAGCAATCTCTGGAGTCTGGATTCCTCGACCATAAGTCAAGTTGGAGGCTCTAGGGAGGGAGCACTGAGTCCAGGACACAGACTACTAGAGAGTCCTCAGCCACAGGGATGAGTAACCACAGAGAATTCCCACAGAGGCCTCTATCAGAGTCTAAGACCTGGCTTCGCCCAACTGCCGGCAACTGCCAGTGCTGGGTACCTCACACCAACCTACAAACAACACAGCAACACAAACCCACCCATGAGCACACAGACTACCTAAAGCCATATTAAGCTCACAGATACCCTAAAACATACCACCTGACACAGCCCTGCTCATCAGAGGGAAAAGATTCAGATTCACACACCAGAAAGCAGGCACCAGACCCTCCCACCAAGAAGCCTACTCAAGCCACTGGACCAACCCCAGCACAGGGGGCAGAGAACAGAAACAAAAGGAATTACCACTAGGCAGCATAGGGAAAGGAGATAGCAAACACTATAAATCAGACAAAATGAGAAAACAAAGAAACACCTGCAGGCAAAGGAGTAAGATAAAAACCCACAAGACCAAATAAATGAAGAGGAAATAGGCAAATTGCTTGAAAAAGATTTCAGAGTAATAATAGTAAAGATGATCCAAAATCTCAAAAACAAATTAGAGAGAAAATACAAGAAACAATTAATAAGGACCTTGAAAAACTAAAAAGCAATCAAAGAGTAATGAACAATGCAATAACTGAAATTAAAAATACTCTAGATGGTATAACCAGCAGAATGACTGAGGCAGAATAATGAATGGGGGAAATAACTGCCACAGAACAGGAAAAAGAAAAAAGAATAAAAAGAATGGAAGACAGTCTCAGAGACCTCGGGGACAACATTAAGAGCACCAACATTCAAATCATATGCATCCCAGAAGAAGAAGAAAAAAAGAAAGGGTCTGAGAAAATATTTGAAGAGGTTATAGTGGAAAATTTCCCCAACATGGGAAAGGAAATAGTTAATCAAGTTCAAGAAGCACAGAGTCCCATACAGAATAAATCCAAGGAAAAACATATTGAGGCACATATTAATCAAACTAATGAAAATTAAACACAAGGAAAGAAATTAAAAGAAGCAAGAGAAAAGCAACAAATCACATATAAGGGAAAACCCATAAGGATAACAGCTAATCTTTCTGCAGAAATTCTGCAGGCCAGAAGCGAGTGGCAGGATACACTTAAACTCTTGAAAGAGAAAAACCTACAGCCAAGAACACTCTACCCAGCAAGAATCTCATTCAGATTTGACGGAGAAATCAAAAGTTTTACAGACAAGCAAAAGTTAAGAGAATTTAGCACCACCAAACCAGCCTTACAACAATTGCTAAAGGAACTTTTCTAGGCAGGAAACAAGAGAACGAAAAGACCTACAAAAACACAGCCAAAACAATTAAGAAACTGGTAATAGGAACACACATGTCAATAATCACCTTAAATGTAAATGGATTAAATGTTCCAACCAAAAGACACAGACTGGCTGAATGGATACAAAAACAAGACCCTTACAATATGCTGTTTACAAGAAACCCACTTCAGACCAAGGGACACATGCAGAGTGAAAGTAACGGGATGGAAGAAGATATTCCATGCAAATGGAAGTCAAAAGAAAGCTGGAGTAGCAATACTCATATCAGAAAAACTGGACTTTAAAGTAAAGACTATTACAAGAGACAAGGAAGGACACTACATAATGATCAAGGGATCCATCCAAGAAGAACACATCACAACTGTAAATATCTATGCACCCAACATAGGAGCACCTCAATACATAAGGCAAATGCTAACAGCCATAAAAGGGGAAATCAACACTAAAACAATAGTAGTAGGAGACTTTTACACCCCACTTACATCAATGAACAGATCATCCAAACAGAAAATAAATAAGGAAACACAAGATTTAAATGACACATTAGACCATCTCAACTTAATTGGCATTTATAGGACATTCCATCCAAAAAGTACAGAATACGCTTTCTTCTCAAGTGCACACGGAACGTTTTCAAAGATAGATCACATCTTGGGTCACAAATCAAGCCTCGGTAAATTCAAGAAAATTGAAATTATATCAAGCATCTTCTTCTCTGACCAAAACGCCATGAGACTAGATATCAATTACAGGAAAAAAACTATAAAAAATACAAACACATGGAGGCTAAACAATATGCTATTAAACAACCAAGAAATCACTAAAGAAATCAAACAGGAAATAAAAAGATATCTAGAAACAAATGACAATGAAAACACAACAACCCAAAACCTATGGGATGCAGCAAAAGCAGTTCTAAAAGGGAAGTTTATAGCAATACAGTCCTACCTCAAAAAACAAGAAAAATATCAAATAAACAACCCACCCTTGCACCTAAGACATTTAGAGAAAGAAGAACAAGGAAACCCCAAAGTGAGCAGAAGGAAAGAAATCATAGAGATCAGAGCAGAAATAAATGAAAAAGGAAGGAAGGAAACAATAGCAAAGACTAATAAAATTAAGAGCTGGTTCTTTGAGAAGATTAACAAAATTGATACACCATTAGCCAGACTCATGGGGGAAAAAAGGGAGAAGATGCAAATCAACAGAATTAGAAATGAAAAAGGAGAAGTAACAACGGACACCACAGAAATACAAAAGATCATGAGAGACTACTACAAGCAACTATATGCCAATCAATTGGATAACCTGGAAGAAATGGATACATTCTTAGAAAAATACAATCTTCCAAGACTGAACCAGGAAGAAATAGAAAGTATGAACAGACTGATCACAAGTACGGAAATTGAGACTGTGATTAAAAATCTCCAACACACAAAAGCCCAGGGTCAGATGGATTCACAGGCGAATTCTATCAAACATTTAGATAAGAGTTAACCCCATCCTTCTCAAACTCTTCCAAAATATAGCAGAAGGAGGAACACTCCCAAACGCATTCTACAAGGCCACCATCACCCTGATACCAAAACCAGGCAACGATGTCACAAAAAAAGAAAATTACAGACCAATATCACTGATGAATATAGATGCAAAACTCCTCAATAAAATACTAGCTAACAGAATCCAACAGCACATTAAAAAGATCACACACCATGATCAAGTGGGGTTTATCCCTGGGATACAAGGATTATTCTATATATGCAAATCAATCAATGTGATACATCATATTAACAAATTGAAGGATTAAAACCATATGATCATCTCAATAGATGCAGAAAAAGCTGACAAAATTCAACATCCGTTTATGATAAAAAAAAAAAACTCTCCAGAAAATGGGCATAGAAGGAAATTACCTCAACATAATAAAAGCCATATATGAAAAACCAACAGCCAACATTGTTCCAAATGGTGAAAAACTGAAAGAATTCCCTCTAAGAACAGGAATAAGACAAGGGTGCCCACTCTCCCCATGACTATTCAACATAGTTTTGGAATTGTTAGCCACAGCAATCAGAGATGAAAACAGAATAAAAGGAATCCAAATTGGAAAAGAAGAAGTAAAATTGTCACTCTTTACAGATGACATATTATACATAGAGAACCCTAAAGATGATACCAGAAAACTGCTAGCACTAATCAATGAATTTAATAAAGTAGCAGGATACAAAATTAATGCACAGAAATCTCTTGCATTCCTATACACCAACAATGAAAGAGCAGAAAGAGAAATTAAGGAAATACTCCCATTTACCACTGCAACAAAAAGAAAAATTAGCTGGGAATAAACCTGCCTAAGGAGGCAAAAGATCTGTATGCAGAAAACTATAAGACACTGATGAAAGAAATCAAAGATGATACAAACAGATGGAGAGACATACCATGTTCTTGGATTCGAAGAATCAACATCGTGAAAATGATTATAGTACCCAAAGCAATTTTAGAGATTCAATGCAATCCCTATCAAATTACCAACGGCATTTTTCACAGAATTAGAACAAGAAATTTTACAATTTGTATGGAAACACAAAAGACCCCAAATAGCCAAAGCAATCTTGAAAAGGAAAGACAGAGCTGGTGGAATCAGGCTCTCTGACTTCAGACTACATTACAAGGCTACAGTGATCAAGACAGTATGGTTTCGGCACAGAAACAGAAATATAGATCAATGGAACAGAAGAGAGAGCCCAGAGATAAACCCATGCACATATGGGCAACTTATCTTTGACAAAGGAGGCAAGGACATACAATGGAAAAAAGACAGCCTCTTCAACAAGTGGTGCTGGGAACACTGGACAGCTACATGTAAAAGAATGAAATTAGAACACTTCCTAACACCATACACAAAAATAAACTCCAAATGGATTAAAGACCTACATGTAAGGCCAGACACTATAAAACTCCTAGAGGAAAACATAGGCACAACACTCTATGACATCCATCAAAGCAAGGTCCTTTTTGACCCACCTCCTAGAATCATGGAAATAAAATCAAGAATAAACAAATGGGACCTAATGAAACTTAAAAGTTTTGCACAGCGAAAGAAACCATAAACAAGACAAGAAGACAACCCTCAGAATGGGAGAAAATATTTGCCAACGAAGCATCGGACAAAGGACTAATCTCCAAAATATACAAGCAGCTTATGCAGCTTAATACCAAACAAGCAAATAACCCAATCCACAAATGCGCATAAGACCTAAATAGACATTTCTCCGAAGAAGACATGCAGATGGCTAACAAACACATGAAAAGATGCTCAACATCACTAATCATTAGAGAAATACAAGTCAAAGCCACAATGAGGTATCCCCTCACGCTGGTCAGAATGGCCATCATCAAAAAATCTAGACACAATAAATGCTGGAGATGGTGTGGAGAAAAGGGAATCCTCCTGCAATGTTGGTGGGAATGTAAGTTGGTACAGCCACTATGGAAAACAGTTTGGAGGTTCCTTAAGAAACTAAAAATAGACCTACCATATGACCCAGCAATCCCATTACTGGACATATACCCTGAAAAAACCATAATCCAAAAAGAAACATGTAGCACAATGTTCACTGTAGCACTATTTACAATAGCCAGGACATGGAAGCAACCTAAATGCCCATGAACAGATGAATGGATAAAGAAGATATGGCACAAATATACAATGGAATATTACTTACCCATGAGAAGGAATGAAATTGAGTTATTTGTAGTGAGGTGGATGGACCTAGAGTCTGTCATACAAAGTGAAGTAAGCCAGAAAGAGAAAAACAAATACCGTATGCTAAGTTATATATACGGAATCTAAAAAATGGTACAGATGAACCCAGTGACAGGGCAAGAATAAAGATGCAGATGTAGCAAACAGACTTGAGGACATGGGGAGGGGAGGGGGGCGAAGAGGAAGCCGGGATGAAGTCAGAGAGTAGCATTGACATATATACACTACCAAATGTAAAACAGATAGCTAGTGGGAAGCTGTTGCATAACACAGAGAGATCAACTCAATGAGGAGCAATGACTTAAAGGGCTGGGATAGGGAGGGTGGGAAGGAGTCGCGGGAAGGAGGGGACGTGGGGATATATGTATAAATACAGCTCATTCACTTTGGTGTACAGCAAAAACTGGCACAACAGTGTAAAGCAATTATATTCCAATAAAGAACTTTAAAAAAAAATATTGTTTGCTTACCTCATCTTCTCAAACCATGAGTCCACAGCAAGGCTATTAAGGTGCTTCATTTCTTTTACCTCTCTCAAACATTATTGTAGTTTTTGACACACTAGCAACTAGTTTTTTATGGGAAGGCTTTTTATAAGACCGCATCACTTACCCCTCCTGCCTTCAGCAACTTTCTCCTGAACTCCTCTGTGGGGTTGTTGAAAGTCAGCTTTTCACAGCGGAGGTGATTCACTGGTGGATGGCCTTCAAGATGCAGGAATAAGTCATAATCAAAGCGAACTTTCTTAGGTTCTTCCTAGAGGTTAAAAAAAAAAAGAAAGAAAACAGAAAGTTCAACATAAATAGAAATTTAGAAAGCAAAGATTTACTCCTGATAAGGATCAGAAAAGACCCAGACTATAGCACAGGGAACTCTACACAATGGTCTGTAGTGACCTAAATGAGAAGGAAATCCAAAAACGAGGGGATATATGTATACGTATAGCTGATTTACTTTGCTGTGCAGGAGAAACAAACACAACATTGTAAAGCAACTAGACTCCAATAAAAATTAATTAAAAAAGAAAAGGATAGAGACCAGGCATCTAACAGCTACAGTGTCAAAGAAGTACTGGGAAGAAAATCATCATGGAACTATCTACAAAGCAAAATGGAAACATCTGAAAAACTAGTTTCTCGTCTCAGAGGAAAACCAAAAAGAATAAGCTCATCGTCTTTCTTGCAGCCTCTCAAGTAGCAAGACACCACCAACACAGCTAAGTCACCTGGAAATCTAAGACACCCCTGAAGCCACTCCCTCCCCTTCGCACTCTACCACCCAACACAGTCGCCATCTTCTCTTTTAAACATTCCTTAAACAAGTCCTCTAACCCATACTGTCCTGCTCTTACTCATTGCTCAAACTACTATAAACTCCTTCCTCTAGTAGTTCTTCCTACCTCAGGGCAGATTATCAATTTCTTCTTCATTCAGGTCTCAAAATTGTCCACATGAAACAAAAATCTAGCCATTTTCACCTCTTGATTAAAATTTCACAAGTTCCCGATGTCATCAGAACAAAAATCTGAACTCACCTAAGCGCCACATGGGATTTTCACAATCTAGCTCTTGGTTCCATATCTCACCACACCATTTCCACCCACCTGGTGGTCCGGCCACACACTGAGGTTGGTTGCTCCCAGAATTTGCTCATTCTAGGTTAACTCTGGGTTTCATCCTTGCTGTACATTACTACCTCCATTGCCTACCCGCACTCCTCCACCTTCTGCTTTACCTGGATAACGTCTATTCCTCCCTCTCCACTCAGGTTATATTTGGGGGAAGCCTTCCTTGAACTCCACTCCCAATTGCCTCCCCTCTGTTCTGAGTGCCTCTCTCTCTTATTCCTGCCACATCTTAGAATAACTGTCTTCTTCTTATCTCCCTTTACCCTGCTAAATCATAGGATCTTTGAAAGTAGGAATAATGGTTGAATCATCATCGTACCCTTAACAACCAGTTTAGTGCCCTGTGCATGATAGAAATTCACTAAATGTCTGTAAAATGAATGAAAATATGGCATTTTTCTGGAGGACAAAGCAGCACCATATCCAAGAAAACACAATAATTATAATTCCATGATATTCAAGTTCTACTCTCCAGCCATTACTTTAGCTGGCTAAACATCTAAACCTCTCTAAAGACAGATTCTCAGGCATCCAAGGGGAAATGAATACTGAGGATAATACTAACTATAATATATATTTGAACATTTATCTCATTTAATTCTCACAGGTCTCCTTTGGGTCAGTTGTCAGCTCTGTTTCGCAGATGAGGAAATTAAAGCACTTAGAATTTATTACTTTATATAAAACCTCCTTGTGTATTTTAGATATTAACCATCTCTGTGAAATGTTATTTTTTTCATTTGCCTTTAGCTTTGCCATTTTATGTTTTTTTAATAACAGCTATTTATGTTTTTTTAATAACAGCTTTATTGAGAAATAATTCACATACCATAAAATTCACCCGTTCAGAGTATAATATTTAGCGGTTTTTAGTACATTCACAGAGTTAGGAAACCATCACCACCTTCTAATTTCAGAACATTTTCATCACTCCAGAAGGATACCTCAAACTCATCAGTAGTCATTACCCAGTCCCCCAGATCCCACACCCCCTGGCATCACCAATCTATTTCTGTTTCTATGGAGTTGCCTATTCTGGACATTTCATATAAATACATGAACATACATAAAATACATACACAACACGTGATCTTTCATGACTGGCTTCTTATACTCAGCATGATGTTTTTGAGGTTCATGCATTTTGAGGTTCATCCATGTTGCAGCACGTGTCAGTTCCCTTTTATGCCCAAATAATAATCCGTTATCTGGGTATACCAGGACTTGGTTGTCCATTTGTTGGTAAATAGAGATGTGGGCTGTTTCCACTTTGGGTTATTGTGAATAATGCTGCTATGAACATTTGTGTATAAGTTTTTGTATGGACATACGTTTTCATTTCTCTTGGGTATACACCTAGGAGTGGAATTTCTGGGTCATAAAGTAACTCTATGTTGAACACTTTCAGGAACTGCCTTACTGTTTTCCAGAGTGGCTGCACCATTTTAAAATCCCACCAGCAATGTATGAGGTGTTTATGGTTTTTTAAAACACAATATTTTCTAAAATTACATAGTCAAATAAAACAATGTTTTCCTTTTTTAAAAAAGAATGTTATATTGTTAACACGTGACAAAACACAGTGATTTGAACCCAGGTCTTTTGACTAACAAGCCTTAGCACCTGAAAGTGTCAGAATGCTGGCATTACCTAATACAAATTCATGATTTTCACCTCTTCATCCTAACTTCCCCAAATCATGGTCTCCACTCACTTACTCACTACCTCTCACTTCCATTACTAATCTGGCACGAAACTTGCTCCTTCTCTCCTTCATCAGGAAGCCATTCTCTCCTGGTTTTCCTCACACTTACTGGCATTCCTTCTGAGTTTTCTTCACAGGCTTCCTTCTTTCTTCATTGACCCTTAAATGTCCTTTATCTTTTTGCAAAGCTCCCCAGGGAGACAACACCCATTCTCAGGGAGTTAGTTCCTCCTACATGGCAGGGACTCCCCTCTCTTCACCTACAGCCCAGCTCCCACTTGACTGCCATACGCTCACGTTCCAGTCTAACCACACCTCCACAAGGGTGACCCGCAGCAACAGCAAATTCATGCGTCATCTTAAACTGCAGTTATCTTCATGGGTCCTTTCTCCTATACTCTATACCATGACAAACAGAAATCTTCATTGCTTCCCAAGGCTAAAATCCATAAATGTCATCACTAATGCTTCCTTCTCCCTTCCTCATCACAGTCAAATTGTCTCTCAGTTCTGTTTAGTATTCCCTCCTTAGGCACTCTCAAATCTATGCCATTTGCTCTAGTCAACATAACTGTTGCCTTAACTTAGACCTTCATCATTCTTCATCTGGTCGCCTCCTTGTTTTTGAACTTACCCCATTCTACCTGCCACAATGACAAGAGAGTGACCTTCTGAACACAAAAAAATCATACTGTATCTTCCCATTGATATAAAAGCCTTTAATGGGTCATCATTTTTTACAGGATAAAACCCTACTTCCTGGTAACAACCATTATAGTCTCTTAATACCTTTCCTGCATTTCCTTTGTTCTCTTACTCTACCTTGTCCTTCCACAATGTTGAAGCACTTGCTGTTCCCCAGTTCTTCATATGATCTCATTCATTTTGCCTTTCACATGTAGTATTCCCCATTGCCTAGAATGTCTTCCTGTCCCGCATACTTCCATCCTTTACCTGGTTGGTTCAAATTCACCATTCAAGACCTAGCTGAAGCATGAACCTTCTGAAAAGTCTTCCTAACCCTCCCAATCCCACGTGAATTAGACATCCCTGTTATATCATTCCTTTATTAATGCAATTATCACAATCATTTTTTATTACTTACCTGCCTTTCCTCTGAATTGTAAAATAGTCAATACAACCTTATAATTAATTTAAAAAATAAGAAGGGCCATTTTCTACCTTACAATTGGGAGTGTAAATTGGTAAAGCCTTTGGGAAGACACACTGGCAATATCTGTCAACATACTAAATGCATGTTTAGTATCTATAAACATACTAAATGTGTAACCCAGTAATTCTACTTCTAAGAATCTCTTCTACGGAAATATTCAAATATGTGTGCAAAAACATATAGACAGATATAGATATAAAATAAAACGTTCATGGTAGCACTGTTCATAATAGCAAAAAAAAACGGGGATGGGACTTCCTAGGTGGTGCAGTGGGTAAGAATCCGCCTGCTAATGCAGGGGACATGGGTTCGACCCCTGCCCCAGAAAGATCCCATATGCAACGGAGCAACTAAGCCCGTGCGCCACAACTATTGAGCCTGTGCTCTAGAGCCTGTGAGCCACAACTACTGAGCCCATGTGCCACAACTACTGAAGCCCACATGCCTAGAGCCCGTGCTCTGCAACAAGAGAGGCCACCGCAATGAGAAGCCTGTGCACCACAATGAAGAGTAGCCCCCACTCGCTACAACTAGAGAAAGCCTGTGTGCAGCAACGAAGACCCGACACAGCCAATAAGATAAACAAACAAACAAAAACAAACTTATTTTTTAAAAAACGGGGATGATGTGCACGTAAGTATATTCTTATCATGGAATACTATGTAGATATTTTTTAAAAAACTGACTTGGAAAGGCATATTGCTAAGTGAATTAAAGGCAAGTCAAACAAAAAAATATTAAAATTATGTATTATGCCCTTGCCAATCTCTACATAGACATAATTTTTATCTGTACAAATGCATGGGGAAAAATCTGGAAAGGCTACACCAAATAGTTAACAATGATTAAATAAAGTGAAAGGAATAACTCCTAAGTTTTATTCCACTTACTTTTACTAGAGTACACTCTTGCATACTTTTTTAAAAAGAAAAATACACTGATGAGTATAATAATTATCAGCAGAGTGAGGTAATAACATCACTTTATAGTTCACATCAGTTTAAAACCAAAAAGAAAAAAAAATATCACTTTTCAGTAAAACTAAGGCTAAGGATCACAGAAAATGATTATCTTTGTAGGAATCCTGAATGTGCTTTTCTTTTAAAGTTTGTTTGTTTGTTTGTTTTTTGGTAAGTAAAAAGTACCCATAAATTTGTGTTCTGACCAACTGAATATCTTTCTTAGAGGGCTAACATCAATATAATGTCAATTTATGCTCCATAGAAAAGATTCTTCTTCAAAGTTCAAACAAGGAAGCACGTATTTATTCTCCATATAAAACTAATACATTTCCTAGAAGTGGAAATCTGGTTTTGGCAATATCAAATTATCCCTCTCAGTCTGCTTCAGTCCTTGACATTCACTCGTGTACTTTTCTAGGACAAAATGAAAGAGAGAAGTATGGGATCCTTTCAAACCTGAAGTGCTACAGTCAATTATGTTCATTGGGCCTGTTGGTTTAGAGTTTCTGAAACACACATGATTCTCACAGATAGGCTTGTTTTCTTGAGTACAAACACAAAATAAGAGAATACACAAACACGAACTCGAAAGAAGCACTGACACTCCACCACCCCTCTTGACTCTGACCACTCAAATAAGTGAGCAAAACTGAAGACAAGCTTATTGTAAGCAGGAAGAGTACAAGATTGGAGATGCAACCAAGGGCAGGGTGATATATACACTGAATATGCAGTGGTAGGCCCCTTCCAACATCAGGTGGAGGTCTTTTTGCTGCTTTCTCTCATGTCCCGTGAAAACCTGAAATAATACTTTTTCATAAACCATTATTATAATGGATGTTCTTTCTTCAAGGCAGAGCTGAGTAAACTCCATGGATAAATAAAATGATGTACACTCAGAAGACCCATTAAATTTTCACCCACGGATCATTTCAGCAGGATGGAGATCCAGAATGGAAGATAGCAAAAAATTGGTTTCTAAGACACTCTAAGAAGATAAATTAAAAGAAAGGACAGAGTAATAATTTTACTTTAAAAATTACATACAGAAAAGTACTTAAAATACTAAACTCATGTTTTCCACTGAGTTTAAACAGATGTTAACACTTCCACCATGCTAATTTACCTTTTTCTTTAAAGAAATAAAATTTTATAAATATGAGCTTCTGCATCTCTCCTTCCCCAGTAAGCCATGCCCTTTAGTTCCTGTGCTGTCCTTTCAACTCATGCTCTTGTACTACATATGTGTGTCTCTGTAACCTTATTTATTCCTGACTTCAGTGGTTTATAAAAGCATACATAAGTGACATCATAACCACATATATAACTTCTATAACATTTAAGTCAACATCATTTTTGTCTTTGAGACTTATCCATCTTGCTACATTAACTGCTACATAGCATTCTGTATATTGCTAACCCACTAGTAACTGATCCACATCTCTACAATTAGGTGTATATTACTTTTTCATATTACAAACACTGAAATGTTTCATTGTGCACTTGTGAGAAAAGCAATAATTATTAAGTATAAAATCTTAAAGAAAATCTAAAACTAGAAAATAGAAATCAGCTAATCTGGACACTAAACAGAACATCTACCAAACAGTGGTCAGACAAATGTCTATTTTACAATGGCCTCAAAGGAATAACTGTTTCCCATCTCAAGTGCATCTTTCCTCTTTCATATTTTAAGGAACTAAAAATTCCTCACAAAGTGAATAAATAATACATCTTTCAGTCATAAGAATTGCTACCTAAAGTGCCAAGAAGACTGTGTGTGTGCACACGTGCACACATTACTTGCTGCCTCTTCATCCTTCATTTATTTTCTTTTTAAATCTGGTGGATGAGGAGATTCCAGTTATTTCTGTAAAGAAGGGAATTAGACAGTTCAGAAAATATATTTCTCTGAAGAAATGAGAGCTTGTAAAAGTGACCAGAAAAGCGAAAAACAATGTAGGAGAGAAGATACTTTACTGCAGCATTACTTCCAAACTGAAGCCTTCAATGTACCTTCACACATTGCTGCTAGGAATGTAAAATAGTGCAGTCATTTTGGAAAACAGTTTGGCAGTTCTTCAAAATGTTAAATTAGGACTTCCCTGGTGGCACAGTGGTTGAGAATCTGCCTGCCAATGCAGGGGACACAGGTTCGAGCCCTGGTCTGGGAAGATCCCACTTGCCATGGAGCAACTATGCCCGTGGGCCACAACTACTGAGCCTGCGCTCTAGAGCCCCGTGAGCCACAACTACTGAGCCCACGTGGAAACAAAAAAGTTAAATTAAACATAGAGTTACCACATGACCCAACAACTCGATCTAGTTATATACCCAGGAGACTTGAAAACATATGTCCACACAAAAACTTGTACATGAACGTTCATAGCAGCATTATTCAGAGGGCCAAGCTGGAAACAAGTCAAATGTCCACCAAATTACGAATACAAATATAAACAAAAATGTGGCATATTTATACAATGGAACAGCACTCGGTTATAAAAAGGAATAAGTACTGGTACATACTATAACATGGATAAACACTGAAAACATGCTAAATGTAAGAAGCCAGACACAAAAGGCCACATATTGTATGATTCCATTTATAAGAATTGGTCAGAATAGGATATTACATAGAGAACGGGAATAGATTAATCCCAGAGGCTGGGAGAGGAAGGAATGACGAGTGATTGCTGAAAGAATGAGGGTTTCTTTATGGGGTGATGAAAATGTCCTAGAATAGTGGTGATGATTGCACAATATACTAAAACCCACAGAGTTGTACACTTTAAAAGGATGAATTTTATGGTATGTAAGTTATATCTCAATTTTTTTAATAAAGAAAAAAAGAAAGCTAATAACTAATTTCTTAAGCGAAATCTTAAAATGAGAAAAAAATCCATACATCAGTGTGAAAGCATATTATATGAACAGACATAAATGCATCTCAACAAATTCTGATTTGATGAAAAATATGTGAACATTTCAGTAGTATGACTACTGAGGAAGGTAATCATTACTCTGGCAGAGTTACTGCTTCTAAGGCACAGAAGTTAAGAGAATTGCCAATGGAGAGAAAGATCTAGATCAAGAATCTGGTTTTAACACTTTTCAACTGTGCGTGGCGTTGGACAAGCCATGTAATCTTCCCATGACTCAGTTTCCTTTCCTGTAGAACTCAAAAGTTCTTATAAACCTACTAAACAAAGCAACATATGTAAAGGGCTTAGCAAACTGCCATGGACAAAGTAAGCACTCAACTATTTAACTACACAGAAATAGGTTACCACCAAATATGCTCCCAAAATATAAACATAAAGAAAAAGCAATTAAGTGTATTGTGTGAAGGAAGGCCATGGAGCAGGAATGTGGCACATGAGGAAACCGGCTTCAAAAAAACAAGAAATATGGAAAAAAAAAAATCTATCCCTGTTTTCTACACGTTCCAACTTTTCAGGATAGTTTCATTAATAGCTTTTTTAAAAGTGAATTATCTCTTAATCACAAAGAGATTTTTACTGAGTTGAAGGCTGGGCCTTCTATACATTGAAAAAGCCAGTGGAACACAATATTGTAAACCAACTATACTACAATTAAAAAGAAAAAAAGTCAGTGGGACACTGTTCCAGTGGAAGATACTAGTCACTAAAGAGTGGCTTATCAGGGGTTCTCATATTTTATGGTGTTTCTTCACCTGCAAGGCCAGTAAGTATGCAGATTCCGAGGCCCCCTCCCAGAGATTCTGATTCAATAAATCTGGGATAGAGCCTGAGAATCTCATTTCCAACCAGCTCTTGGGTGATGCTGATGCTACTGGTGCAAGGACCAGCCTTTATGGAGCACTGGCTTGGATAACACAACATTCTAATTGCTTGGTTCCTTTAAAAAAAAAAAAAAAAAACGTGAATTATCTCACTGTGGGGCAGATTTTAGGAATTATGATTAGTTAGGAATAAAAGGAAGAAACAGGGTGATTAAAAATAACAGCTAGCATTCACTAAGTGCTTACTTACATATGAAGCATTATTCTAAATACTCTACACAGCTTTATTTAATCTAATCCTCCTAGCCACCTTATGAGGTAGATACTCTTATCCTCTCCCCATTTTATAAATAAGGACAGTGAGCCCCACAGAGGCTGAGCAATTTGTCCAATATTACATAGACTGTGTTTTGCCATATACGAACTGCTGAAACTTTTAAAATTCAGTAGAATCCATAATATCTACTTGCTGATATAATTGTATATATGTGTCACATGTGTGTGTCAGACAAAGATAAATGATAGGTTATTCTTTGTAAGTCTCAAAATTCTAGAAGTATGAAAATGAGAAAAGGGTCATTTCACTGAAAAGCCAATAATTTCTCCTTTCTATTTTACAAACATATATTAATCTTCTTTTTCAAAATGACAATCACTCTTCTCTTAAAAGAAACATTTAATGAATTTCATATAACCTGACTTCACAGAACTGAAATTATCTTTCTCTAGCCACTTCCTCTTTAAGGACAACAATAGCCAAAATGCCTAGAAGACATTTAACTTTTATTTTAAAATCATCTAGTGATAGAAGTGCTTATGAATCAAAACTATTTTAAACATCATTTGGTTAATGAAAGATCTTCTATTGAGAGATTAATGAGTAAAGATTACATACCTTGTTTTTAAAATAAACCTCAATTGGCAAAATGAAACCAGCATACCCAGATTCTTCTACTTTGTAAGGTGGATCTTTGCACACTGCAACATTAAAAAAAGAAAATAAGTGAGATGAGAGTAATAGGCAAAAAGACATTATTCTTTCCTCAGAAGACAGTGGAAAAAATCCCATCCTACTACCTACATCATTCTCAATTTTCACAGCCCCTTGCCAAGCCCCAACTAATTCTCTGATTTATGCTTTATTTCTTATTTAGAATCTACAATTATAACATTCCTATGTAAATCAATTATGTAAGTTATTTATTCAAATCTTGATGGGGGACAGCACATCACAGTCAACCATGGTCATAAATGACTTGCTTTCAGTTGTTATCACCCTGCCCTAACGCTTTAGGGAAACTGAGGACAGCACCTTGTGACCAAAAGTTTCAAAACAACTATAAGTTTCCTAACAAATGTATTAACTATGTCTAGTCTTTGATGTACATTATTCTACCCCAAAGCCCTCAGTTCTCTGAGATATCCTAATTTCCATACCAAAAGGTGGCAGGACCACCCTCCTTCCTTAGAAAAATCCCAAACCCAGTGTCTCCCAATGTTAGTGGTGTTCATTAAGACTCACTCTCCCTCATTACCCCCTAAAAAAACACTTACTGAAATACTGTGATAAATACAAACACTTCAAATCTACTCACATCATAAGAATACATAAGAAACAATAAGGCTTTTGTATTCTTATGAAGAAAGACTTATTTAGACAAGACTATTTGGGCAAGCTCTTGGGAAATGAGAGATGCCCTAAGAAGCTAAATATGATTTCACCCCACTAAAATTTCCATTAAATCAAAATCACTCACAAGCCAACTGAAACTATTCTAGTTAAGACTGCATTCTGGTAGTATCACAAAGAAGTAAAAATGTACATGCTGAACATCAAGGCCATATACCACATAGTGCATCACCTGGTAGCCCAAGTCCTCTTCAACAGGACTCCAGTCTACCTTTTCAACCCTCCTCCTTCAGTCACCCACCAAACCTCCTACGCTTCACTCAACTGCATCCATTCCCCCAAAACATGCCCAGTATTTCCCAACTATGCTCTGTCCTCTTTCCTTCCTTCGCACTTTGATGCTACTCGTATATCCTCTGCTAGTTCAAATCCCAATTTCTTCACAAAGCCTTTCCACACCACAGAGTACTATCCTCTCTTCTCCTTTTACCCTCCCAAAGCATTAACTGCCTGAATCACTGATTTGACACTTAACAGATTTCCTTATTATTATATATTCAGGAACCTCGTCTCTAATTCCCTTTCGCTCCTCAAGGACAGAAACACTTTTTAAATTAATTTCTATTGGACTATAGGTGCTTTACAATGTTGTGTTAGTTTCTACGGTACAGCAAAGTGAATCAGCTATATGTATACACATATCCCTCTTTTTTGGATTTCCTTCCCATTTAGGTCACCACAGAGCACTGAGTAGAGTTCCCTGAGCTATACAATAGGTTCTCACTAGTTATCTATTTTATACATGGTATCAATAATGTATATATGTCAATCCCAGTCTCCTAATTCATAGGGACCAAAACATTTAGTCAGGAACACAGTGTCAAGGGCTCAGGCACACCTGGGTGCCAATCCAGGATGCACC
Source organism: Hippopotamus amphibius kiboko (assembly GCF_030028045.1). Lineage (NCBI taxonomy): Eukaryota > Metazoa > Chordata > Mammalia > Artiodactyla > Hippopotamidae > Hippopotamus > Hippopotamus amphibius. Next base: position 83,430,863 of record NC_080187.1, on the reverse strand, counting down.
TCAAACTAGCCAGGATATCTCTGGAAAGTTACTCCAGTTCTCTGAACCTCAGGTCCCTTGCCTGAACAGTGTGAGGACTAAACAAGATGATGTATGTAAAAGACACAGACAGGATAGGGCCTGGAACACATCAAGAAGTGACCGAAGTAGGCAGGAAATCTAACCTGTAAATACCTAATTGTCATGTAACATTTTCGGATGAAAATAGAAAGGAGAAAACAAGCACAGATTTGAAGATTCAGTTACACGGCCCTGGACCAAGGATTCTCTAGACAGCTCCAGTTCCATTCCCTTTAAAAGAGAGAAGAACACCATCTACACATTGTAAGCACCGCTGTCAAGACTCAAGAAGATTATGTATGTGGGGAAACACGTCTGAGGCATTTTTAATGCAGAGGATGATGCTGATGTACTTAAAAATTGGTTAGACGTTCCATGAATACAAATATGATTACAAAGAGGTATACCGAGGACAGGATTTCAACACCTGGCAGTCTCCTGTAGCCCACCTTAGGAAAGCTGCTTCAAACTGACATCAGAAGAAGTAAATGATGAATGAGGCATCTCACTTAACCTTACAAGTTTCTCTAATAAAAAATGAAAAAGCAAAAGGACTCGGAGTGGCTTCAGCCCTGCATCCACTGACCACCTGCCAACCTATCATGAATATTCATAAACCCTGAACACTGAGGGGGGGCGGGGCACTGAGGGCATGTACACCCCCCCACCCCACCCCAGCTAGAAAGCTAGTATTACATCCATGACATTTCCAGGCTGCAGAGCCCCTTTTCAGAACAGCAGTTTCAGCGTCCAGGTTTCTTGGGATTAATCACGCCAATGTCATTTGAAGGAAGTTTATGCTGTGGGCTGCTGTACATGCCAGAGAAGTTATAGCTGTTCCTCTATACACCCATTTGTATAATTCATTTTCTCTATTCTGCATGCAAAATGCTCCTATTATAGAAAACAGCTGTTAGTGAGCACATCTTATAGTTGAAGGTCTTAGATTTTTTTTTCCACCCTCTAAAGGAAATGATCTGTTATGTATTACTATTCCACAGAAGCCTAGTTCAACAGGAAACTGTTTACCAACTCATACCTCAATTATTTTTAAATGCAGTATTTTCATAAATAACAATGAACAATGTCTGTTAAGCACCCTGAGTTCCTAATTACAAGCAAACAATAAAAAGTTTTTATTCACAATAAACATGACAGAAAATCAGTAGCAATGCAAACACAAACTTACAGTTCTAATCTGAAAAAAAGTCAAATTAGGGGAAGTAGTTTATTTATTCGACTGTTTTATAATCAGTCATTAACATGAGTTTCTAACCTTAAGGATTTAAGATCTATGTAATAAAAGGTGAAATGTATAAATTTTGAAGGGATACCCATCTTTAGAAAGCCATCAAATATTTTTAGGTGACAATAAAATGGAAGGATTCATATTCATTCTTTAAACTATGCACATTAATTCAGTAGAAATCACTGGGAACTATTATTTTCGTCAGAATCCAGCCCAGATTTTAGCTCTTTCAGAATGTCTCCCTGTTCCTCTTCCAAGCTTCTCTTATTGCACTTACCAGTCTGGCTGATAACGTTCATTTATCTCTCAGACTCTTCACCAGATTGAGCAACTTGAGGTCAGCAACCCCAGAATTATTATTTGAGCACCAAATAATAGGTGCTCAATAAATGTTTGTTGAACTTAATTTCTTGAAGATTCATGCCACTCCTGAGTTTGGGGTTAGCAAATCCAAACTAGTATATATAGGATCGATAAACAACAATGGTCTACTGTATAGCACAAGGAACTATATTCAATATCCTGTGATAAACCATAATGGAAAAGAATATAAAAAACAATGTATGTGTGTGTGTACATACATATATATATAACAATCACTTTGCTATACATCAGAAGTTAACAGAACATTGTGTTCTGTTCTGTGACCAGAACTTCAATTAAAAAAAAAAAAAGATTCATGCCACTCTTTGCTGATCTACCATTGCTAAAGAAGTTGCTTTCTACAAGCAGCAATGAGTTGATATTAGCCAGTCAAATTCTTCTTCAAACTCCCTACAGTCAACATAATCTTTTAAAAATTAGTAGAGGTGATAAAAGTGTTGCCACAGAGAATTCTTCTCTTGAAAGCTGAGTATCTACTGTGAAACTGGTTCTAATTCTACAGTACCAAATTTTAAGAAATTGAGTCAACAAATGGGGCCAGAAGATCTCCAATTTCATTTTGAAACTAACACTACAGAGCCATAAACATTTCCCTTTTCCTCTCCTTCCTCACATTACTACCCAGGCACCCCAAGGCTCTTACCATAAGACATTTTCAAAACTCCATGCAGATCTAACCACATACAACAGCCAAAATTCATGCCTGAGAGGAATAGACCAAAGTTTTCATAATAATGAGTAACTGGGCTTTTTTTTCCCTGAAAATGGCTTTTCAAAATAATAGGCACAATACAAATCCATATACATAGCATTTAGTATGATGTTAACTATATACATTGACCATGAATCTATTTAATTTTTAAGTTGAGTGGAAAATGTACCAAAGGAAGAAAAACACATGAAAAGGAAAAAAAGTCATGATTTGGTTCGCCTGGAATAATTCAAATCCTTATTACCTGAGATTTTTAATATTCTTCCTTTAGGAGAAAAAGCTTGAAAAAGCGCTATGCTTGGTACAAAGAAATAAGTGCTCCTTAGATGAATAAATGAATTTGTACTTATATGATGTTACATATACAATAAGTAAATTTAATTTATTAAAAAATATCTCATTTTTAGCACTCCAAAAAAAAAAAAGAAAGAAAAGAAAAGAAAGAACAAACTCTTGCAGGTCCACAAGACCCTCATGCAATAAGCTTTAGAAAATAACATTAGGCAACAGTTTTTTCCCGAATTCTTAGGAAAATAGCTGGCAGATTCCTCTCCAGAGCGTCTCTCCAGTCTGTTTGCTTAGACACTACTATTTATGCCCATCTGAATACTTTCGATAAGGACATGGCCCACTTGCCCATTGATAATTATTGCTTTTACTTTATTTATTGTACAGAGCCCTCCCACACCAAACTGTATATATACAGACTGGTTATTACCATGGCTTTGTGCCCAATATCCTTCCAGCTTCAGCATTTTGGACTCCTCCTCTTCCTACTTCAGTTCCACCACATCAGAGCCCTTAAGAAAAGTGAAGCAGGGTACTACATGGCCATCTTGCTTTCCCCAACTGCTCTGTGCACCTGGAAGTCTAACAACTAACATCTGGCAGTCTGGGCTTCACCCTACCACTGAACACGACCAAGCCTTTACACTCCTGATGTTTTGAAAAGAACAAAAATCAACAGATTCTTTGTTTTTATATGTGGACGCATGCATACACACACACACACACACATACACACACACACAAAGAGAGATTGATTCTGCCACTGCTTATTTGCTCGTTTCAAAACAGGTATTTCCAAATAACAAAACCAAAAAAAATGTTTTCCCCCACTTCCTCATTTCCCTGAAAAAGGGTTAAAGATAACATTGGGCAATTTTTGAATTGTATTGCTGAGTTGTTTTTACCTTGACTTTTTAAAAAATCAAATGTAATTGTGAAAATCTAATTGTTTCCTATGCAATAAAGAACTGTGCCCACACACGATAACTGTCCAAATAACCTTCATAAAGTTACAAAGAAACAAACTAGATACAGTTAGCTAACTGGACAGATGTGACACACGTCTATGTCCACAGGATTCACCACTTAAGGACCAACGCAAATAGACCTCCTCTGGAGAGCCTTCTGCGAATACTCCAAAACAAAAATGGCACTGTCCCTTTTCTGGGGTCAACCTTTTTTCTCATTGGTCCTATTAGCTAATCCTAATATATATGCTAATATAAAGCCCCATCCTCACCCTAGACTAATTCTGTGTTTTCCAAGGGCTAAGGTTGCATCTCGGGCCTCTTTTCATCTCTGAACCCAGCCCACCCTTTATGAAACTGAGTAGAATTAATGAAACATAACTTTAGTATGACCTCAAGGGAAGAGATGGAACAAGCCTGGCACCTGAGAAGAAATGCATGGGTGGCAAACAGAAAGTATGAGCAAAAGCATCTGGAAAGTAACAGCAAAATGGAACAGTCAGTATAAGAAGCAACACTGAAAATGACAAATAAAACAACAAATGATATGGATGAAGTTTACACCTCTACAGAGAACTCGTACCATACACACTCATAAATTCACATCCAAACTCAGGGAGGGTAAAAATGGATAACATATATAAAAGAGGGGTCATTAATTTTTAATGTTACACAAAACTCCTAGATTTGGAATAAGAGTTCAAGACTCCAAATTGGCTATGTTGAAAAGTCTTCATGATGATACATAAAAATGACTTCATTGGTTAATAATTTGGAATCTTTATGTATAGGTTCAGAATATCCATGGCTCTGTCTCCAGAGTGGGGGAGAAAGAGAGGAATTTTTTTTTTTAATGTATGTACATTTTCAGCTGTCGGAGGAGTTGCATCACTAGCCCAGCTAGCTGAGGTTAATCAACACATTTCATCTGGAGAAAATATAACCATGATACTAAAATGAGACCACATTCACAATCATTTCTTCAAGGAACATATAACAAATAAGCCAACAAAATACAGAGATTGCCCAAAACTACATAACACTACGAACTGTTAGGAAATATTAAATATAAGTCTTCAAGCTTACATCTTTCACTAAAATTGACAGCACTGCTACCAACTTGTTCCAAGTTCCCTCAATATAACTTAGTATATAATAGCTTTGCTTCAGATGATTGGCCTAGTGGAAATAAATATCCCGGCTAATTTGATAAAAAGGGCAAAACTGTATCTTCAGAGAAAGTTCAACCTAGAGACAGACCTAATTCTTTTATTGAGAATCATTACTACCTTAAGGAGACCATCACTTTTAAAGTTAAACCTTGGGCAAAATATTTTTCAGAATACCACATTTCATAAGGTCCACCTGGAAAAGCAATATTAGCTACATGGAAAACGTTCTTCAGGGAAGTAACTAAGAACCTCCCAATATTTGGCAGGAGCATCTTAATTTCAATGTGTACTACTACATCAGAAAACACCTGGTCATCAGAACTACTGGTGGGAATGCAAATGGGTACAGGAACTGTGGAAAACAGTATGGCGGTTCCTCAAAAAACTAAAAATAGAACCACCATATGATCCAGCAATTCCACCCCTGAGTATACATCCAAAGAAAACAAAAACACTAACCGGAAAAGATACATGCACACCAATGTTCACATCAGCATTATTTACAACAGCCAAGATATGGAGGCAGCCTAAGTGTCCATCAGCACATGAATGCATAAAGAAGATGTGGTATACATATACAATGAAATACCACTCAGCCATAAAAAAGAATGAAACTTTGCCATTTTCAACAACATAGATGGAGCTGGAGGGTAATAATACCATCCAGGGTATTACGCTTGGTGAAATAAGTTAGAGAATGACAAATACTGTATGTTATCACTTATATGTGGAATCTAAAAAATAAAATGAATGAATATAACAAAACAGACTCAGATACAGAGAACAAACTAGTGGTTACCAGTGGAGAGAGAAAAGGGGGAAAGGGCTTAATAAAGGTAGGGGATTAAGAAGTAAAATTACTTTTTAACTTACCATTGTAACTTAGAACCCTTTCTGTGTCCATATATAGAAATCTTCCTAATTATTTTCTACACAGGTGCAGTGTTCCAGTCTAAGGGTATGTCACAGTATGTATAACCAGTTACTTATTGATAAACATTTGGGTTTTCCATTTCTTTCCTGTTAAACAGTATTACAGCAAATGACTTTGTATATATGAGACGTGTGCAAGAAAATCCACAGGATGAATTCCAGTGGATCAAAGGATATATGTATTTGGAATTTAAATAGATGCTGCCAAATTTTTACCATCATTGTTTTACTGATTTGTATTTTCATCCACAGAAGATGTGTGTGCCTACTGCCCCTCATCCTAGCCAGTACAGTGTATTCTTAAATTTCTGGAATGGTGACAATCTGACAGATAAAATATCTCAGTTTAATTACGGTTAACTATCCTTTAAAATGTCTAATATCCATTACAAAAGTTAGCCAACTGCAAAGTTATAGCGAACAGGCTACACAAAACCGCCCTCACTTCTGATACCACTTGCAAGTTCAGGGGTCCCCAAGACCACTCTTCCGTTTAACAATTTACTACAAAGACTCATAGAACTAACTCAAAGCGCTTATACTCACAGTTACAGTTTAGTGCAGGGAAAGGATACAAATCAAAATCAACCAGGGGAAGAAGGGTATAAGGCAGCGACCTAGAGTGTACCAAATGTGGAACTTCCAGTTGTCTTCTCCCCAGTGAGCCAGGATGCTGTTACTCTCCCAGCATCACTATATGATACTATACACAGAGTTCACCAAACCTTGGTGTTCAGAGTCTTAATTAGGGCTCCATGGTTCACTGCCCACATGGCTTTTATTCAATCCATTCCTCTGATGAATTTCCAGAATTTCATAATGTTGCATGATCTAGAAAGTGAACCAATCTCATCACGATGTATTATTCTTTTATTGTTGTATTGATACTATTCATGAATATTCTATGTAGGGTTTTCCCATCAATATTCATAAGTGAGAGTGCCAAAAAAAAAAAAAAGAAGTAAAACTACTACGTATAAAATAAATGTATGCATAAAAGCCATAAGGATATATTGTAGAGCACAGGGAATATAGCCAATATTTTATAATAACTTTAAATGGAGTATAATCTATAAAAATTCGGAATCACTATGTTGTACACCTGAAACTAATATAATATTGCTTTTCATTACTTAATCAAATATATAAAGAGCCACTGAAGAATCTCACTTCCTAAAATAATCACCTCATGACTTCTGCTTGGGATAGTCCTCTGGCAGCAAAGTTGTACCCAGTTTTATCCCAGGTTTTACACTTGGCCCCGCTATTCACTGAGACTGAGACTGCTTTTTATTTAGAGGAGAAAAGGGAATATAAGTCTTCATTTATAAAACTATCCTATCTTCTCAATAATATTAGCCTAATTAATTCAGTTCAACAGGCACTATAAAATCATAAGGCTACAAAGATAAGGTAGAATCCTGCTCTCTAGCAGATGACAGTCTAGTCAGAGACACTGTCCTCTAAATGCAGGTTCTATTCTAGGGACTTGAGATAGAGAGATAAACACAGCTGACATGGCCCCCGCACTTATTAACCTCGTGTTCACTGTTGGGAGGCAGGGAGGGTGAGGAGGAGAGAAGAAAGAACACACATACCAGAAAATATTGAGAGAGTACCGAGTAATGAGTGCTACAGTGAAAATACAGCAAGCTGATGTGCGGGAAATGGGCCGTTCCTCTTTATTTTAGATGAATATACCCCTCCTGAGAAGGTGACATTTAAGCTGAGACCTCAAAGAAAAAAAGGAGCAGGGTACGTGTTGGCCAGGCAGGAAAAAAGCACTATTTACGTTGCTTACAGAGACAGATGTGTAAACAACCTAAAGAAAGCCTGTCTTTATACCCGCCTCCAGGGCTGCTTAGCCCCTTACCCAGATTTTCCTCTCCCACTGAGGGGAAGGCTACTTTCTCCTTCCTGAACATTTTCTCTCATCCTGAATTCACCATTTAACTCTCACACAGGTTTGGCTCTTATGACTTCACAATCTCATTTCTCAAATCTTAAATTCCCCCAATGCTACGAACTCCCGAGAAAACAATTTGCATCTACTCATAAAATCTTCATTATGATTCTTCATCATGAAGGCTTTTTAGGTAGATACAATTCTTGGCAATTGTATGACCTAATTTTAAGTAAGAGATTTTTTTTTTTTAAGTCTGTCCCTTGAAATAGAGTTCCTAAGCACAGTACAGAAGGAAGCACCTGGACTAAGGAAGGTCAGCCACCAAAAAGGAGTGGATTTTAAGTGCAATCTGAGAAAAAGATCGCTAGTGTAAAGCTACCTACTCGAGGGGAGGGAAACAGTGCTGCAAGGGAAAACACCACATGGATCAAGAAAGGAAGAATACAAATGCGATGACACTCAAAATATCAGAATACAGAAGTTACGATTTTCTCAAACATTCATATTAAAGGGATATTTGTCAGCTTAATTTTTTCTCTTTTCATAAGTGCACAACGTGTAAGAGCCACTTTTAAATGTGGTACACCCATCTTTTCTTGCAGAGCATGCAATTTTTAATACTTGCCCTTTAAGTATTCAATGCAGAGGATGACGAAATGGTGTTACATGCAATAAAGCTATCAGCTGCATTAGGGTGACAGAAGTGGCAATGTGTTACAAAATAAGCAAATATAATCAATTAAAGTTAAGACTTACTTTCCATTGAATTAAAAAAAATACAACAGCCTAAAAGATCACCTAAAAGATTAACTTCATAGAAACACCAAAAGATAATCTTCCAAAAAATGTCAATCATCCAATTTTTCTCTTCTCAATTAATTTGTGCTTTATTCCCTTTTTCAGTGGGGAAAAAAAAATGCTTCCAGGGAAGGAATCAAAACTGTCCTAATTTTAGAGGAAGAACTAAAAACAAGATTCCTTTTCAACATCTTGTGGATTCTACTTTGTTTTTCCTGCTTGGCATTTGGCACAGAGATAGCCTATCCTAAGTATTCTAATTGACTTAAGCTCCATTAGACATTACAAATGAAGACAGAATGAGGGTGATATTAATATGATGGCAACTGTTTACACACTGTGCATACAAGAATGTGGTTCCTGTTCAGCCTGACAAGCTTTCAATCTTTCCAAATAAACCAAGGAAAATTCTGTAGCTCCATGCTCCTAAAGCAAGGGTTTTCAGACTGTGTTCCAGAAAATGCTACACCCCAGCAATGTGTATTGCTTTTACAAAAGCAATAGGGTGCTTGCCCCAAACAATGAAAATGTAAATAGCCTAAGGACCAATTCTGAGTTTTAGATACAGAATTAGGGTCCCTTCAGATTACAGGAAAAAAAAGTAAGCCACTGCTAAAATCAAATCTGACACCACTGCTCAAAAGTACATTATAAAAATTTAACTGTATCATTAAAGTAAATCTACTTTCACAGAGTATGATTTTTTGTTTGCGCATACTAAACAGAGTAGTGATCTACTATTTTCCATCTGTCCTGACTATGAAAGTGAGCTACACTGATTTCTCAGTGAGATGTCCAGTTCTGGCATGTCTTTGAGCTAAACAGAGACAGACAGTGAGAGAAGAAAACCAGCTTCCACTCTTCTTTACAGGCCAAATTTTACAAAATACCTTCTGATTACCAAATACAGTGCTAATTGCATTGCATGGTACCTCTCATGGTCTCTGAATTCCAGGAATTATTTAATAGGGGAAAATAATACAAATAGAAAAGAAAGAGAACTCAGAACAAACTCAAAAACCATTAATAGTCAATATTATAGGTGGGAACTCACAAACTGAAAAGCTCAGGGAACAAACCAGGGAGAAGCATAGAGGGAGTCAGTCATTGGGTTTCATTTTTGTGTGTTTAAAGAAAGCAGGCATGGGGAGTTCCCTGGCGGTCCAGTGGTTAGGACTCAGAGCTTTCACTTTCACTGCCGTGGCCCAGATTCAATCCCTAGTCAGATAACTAAGATCCCACAAGGTGCAAACTGCTGCCAAAAAAAAAAAAGAAAAGAAAAGAAAAGAAAAGCAGGTATGATATTGTCAAAAGGAGGAAGAAATTTTTAACAAGTAGTAACGGTTCTAGAAAAAGCTTAGGAGGAAAAGATTATAGCCCAAGCTGGAGTGTGGGAGAAACGTTCCACTGGATGGGTAACTGAATTAGGTATTTCTTTGCGATTCTTTTCAACCTTCAGATACTAAGGAAATAAGTTTTCTAAGAGGAAGGTTAAAAAACAACAACAACAGGACATTGGTAAAGAATTTAGGAGCCAAAGGCTAGCAGCTTTAATCTTATTTGGGAATAAAAGAGAATCATCTACTCTTTTGAGAACAGAAATGAAGGTATCCAAATAATGCCCAAGGCACACTGACTATTGCTCCAAATAAGCCAAGGAAAAGGGGAAGTGCAGAAAATTAAGACTGAATATGAAGAAAGAGGAGGAAAAAGAGTCTGCAAGTTAAGATGATGCTGGAAATTATCAGTACTACTGTATCCCAAATATAAGTGTGAGAATTCTAAAGTATATGGCCCAAGTTTACTGTAGGAATTATAAAAACGTTTGCTAACTTAAAGGAGAGCCCCTTGAAAACTACAGTTTAGCAGTAGGCGGCATTCTGTGGCAGAGGAAATCATGTGTAATGTGGAGGAGGAAGAGCTTCGCAGTCGAGAGCCAGAGCTTTTGAGAAGAACCCCTTGATTCAGATCCCACCTTGGACACTCGCATAATACATTCTGTTCTCTCAGGTATAAAATGGAGCTAATGCTGTTACCTACATCATACCGCTCTTCAAGCTTTAAGAGATCATCCACGCTAAAGGCATAAATGACATAATCCCATAAAGCTGTATAACACTTTCTGGAGCTAGAAATCATCTGCTAATCTAACAGTAGTCAAACACAAACCATAAACATTAGAGAACTTCTTTTGAACTTTCCCCAAAATCTTCCCAAAAAACAGATTTAAATTTACATACTTATCATCAGTGTAATTAAACATTCTTCTATCTGGTCTTATTTTTAGCCCTGCGGATTCTTGACAGGGATATATGAAAAAGGAAAGTATTCTTTGCTTTGGAATTCTTTTGGCTCAACCCACTACTAAAAGTACTAGGCAGGCGGTTCACATAGTCTGCCCACCTTCAAACTCACGAAGCCCAATCTAGCACATAATGTGAAAAAGCCGTAAATAAAGTTTCCAAGGTTATATATTATAAAGCAGTAACACCGAAATACTGCAATAAAACAAAACCAACAGAAAATAGAAATGCAATCTGAATTTGAGGCATGTGGTATAGTAACAGATGATTAGCAAGGAATCAAGAGACGTGGTTCTGACTCCATTTCCACCCCAAATCTGCCATCTGACCTTTGGAGAATTCCTTTCACCACCTGCCCCAGACCTCCCCTGTGATACAGGAGCCTGCGTCCATTTCAGAGGCAGCCTCTAGATTGACAATTCTGTTATTCCAAAGACAAGTCATATGTGCCACTTCTATTCTAACTTGAAGGTAAGTACATTTTTAGTATCTTCATTTCAGCAAAAAACACCTATCAGCCAAATACCATATCTGCTATAACACAGTCAGGAAACTAGGACAAAACAAACAAAAGAACAAGAGAAACAAAACAAAGATTCAGTATCACACTTGAATTTTTTTAAATGTTTCACGGTAAGTGTTTTTTAGAAGAGAATTTAATTTTTATTAGACCAATAAATAAATACTGAATTTCTTTAATAGAGGCTGCCCCTACACACACACACAAAATTCTATAAATTAGATTTTCATTTTCTTGTTTCCATTCTGATTATGAAGTCAGATTAAATCTACTGAGTGATAACCTGTTTTACCTGTATAAATGAAACTAGAAATTTGATTCCTCAAGAATTTGATATAATTTAATGATAGTACCATATCAGCTCAAGTATTAAAGCATGAAATATCAGAACATACTGGCAGCATTTATGAGAAACACCTCACTTTTAAAAAGCGAAAGTAAAAAATTAAATCAACTGTTTGCACATTAGGCATAGCACATTATGTAAAAAACCTTTCAGCATTATGATTTTACTGTATATTGCACTTGTAACACCCTTGTTCTTAATCACACTAAAACATATCACATTGCTTTTTAAATAGAATGCACCCTACCACAATGCACTCAATCTTAGTATTCCAGAACAGCATGCCCATATGAAAGATAGGTTGATGAGTAGGTTTATGTCCTATTCAAGGAGATGAAACAGCTCAATAGAAAGATTAAATAAGGCTCCTGCCAGTGGCTGAATCTTACAGTCAAAGAGAAGAACACAACTCAAACCAAATGTTACAGGCAAAGGTCAAACAAGAGAAAAATTAAGACCCTAACTTGAAGAGCTAGCTAATGTTCGCTCATTCATATAAATCAGAAGGAAAATTCCTCTTCTTAAAGTGTGACCATAATAATTTTCACTGAGTCGGTTCCAAAAGATACATCATAAAACTGAACGAAGGTGAAATAAGTCCCAAAATAACCTTCAGAGGGAACCACTTCTACTATGAAACTATTGGACCTTAAGTGCAAAATTCACTTTAAGATCCTACTGTCATATCATACTTTAAAAATTTATTCTAGTTTATTAAATATCAAATATTAATATAAATATGTATTTTGCTAAGAGCCTTTCAATTAATTTTTTGTAGAACTCTAACGCAATTCATTTATCTAAAAAGAAAAGAAAGTTTATAAGGAATAAGCCAGCAGTTTATGTTTCCAGGGTACTTTTTTGTTGACTTGATTGTCCCACCACTAGTTCTAACCCATTTTAACAGGAGATTTAACTGAATGCATGAACATACTTCTCTCTATATACACACACCACCTATAGAATGGAAATAAAAGCTCAGCTATGAGAAAATTGGGGAAGTATAAAATAGTCTTAAAACAATAGGAAAAAGAAAAGCTGCTTATCACACTAGTAAATATTTTGGAGTCATTGTAATCCCATTTGGAGAAAAGCCTAGTTTATTGAAATTTATCATGGGATAACAGGTACATTTGTGTTTTTAAAAAAATCATTCTCTAGGGACTTCCCAGGTGGAGGCGTGGTTAAGAATCCACCTGCCAATGCAGGGGACACGGGTTCGATCCCTGCTCTAGGAAGATCCCACATGCCCTGGAACAACTAAGCCCATGAGCCACAACTAAAGAGCCTGTGTGCCATGACTACTAAAGCCCACAAGCCTAGAGCCTGTGCTCTGCTACAAGAGAAGCCACCACAATGAGGAACCCGTGCACCACAATGAAGGGTAGCCCCTGCTCACCACAACTAGAGAAAGCCCATGTGCAGCAACGAAGACCCAATGCAGCCAATAAATAAGTACATAAATTTATTTTTTTTAAAAATCATTCTCTTCATGTACTGTCATATCCTCTTTTGAAAACACACTATCTAATTTAGTTTCTCTTCCAAATTGTCATATTTTTGGACAATGTCACTGATATCACCTAATAAACTAAGTAAATCATATGAATTAACATATACATACCCCTATGATGTCCATGGACTAAATATAATCAATCAGAAAGAACAGAAAGAAATCAAGTACTCCTTCCCTACTCTATCCATTTCTTTTCCTTGTTATTCTATTTTCATGAAGAAATGCTGGTAGATAAACCCTAAATTCATCCAACTGTAGTTTGGGCTCAGGGAGGATGGAAACTAAACAATAGGACTTCAAATATCACAGGAAGAAGTTTTTAATATTTTATAATGATGATTTATTTATAAATAAATGCATTTGTTCTCACACATACTCCCACCCAAAGAAACACATATCATACATTGCAAATAAGTCATTTTGTTTCCCACTTACGACAAAGAGCAGTAAGATATTTAAAGACAGCAAATTTCAAATAATTTCTTCCTCAGAGATAATAATAAAGGTATGATTTATTTAACACCTTTCACCAAGTCCCTGAAAGATCGCTGATGTCAAATAAATCCATAACGTAAGGAAATAAGTAGCACAAGAGCCCTGCCAGCCACCCCTTTTTACAGATGGAATATGACAACTTAAGCAATTTACCCAGAGGTCAGGGAGCTAATTCCTGGCATTCAATCAATAGATATTTATTAATGGCTTCTATGCCCAGCACTCTGTGCTGGATGCTTGGATGAAAAGTATTTTCTTCTCTTTCCTTATTTGTTGCTTCTCATTTTTCTACAAAAAAAAAAAAAAAAAAAAAAAAAAAAAAAAAACACTCTTACTTGTATAGTAAAAGAAAAATGTTTCAAACAATAATGGGATGCTGAATGAATTTGGAGAAGAACAAGGTTTCTGGAATTTGAAACCTTTGGATAGTAAAGAAAAGTGAAATCAAGGTCTCCCACCTGTGTGTACCTCCACCATACACCTTTTCCTATGAAACAAACACGATATATTAGTAGTTGAATTTTATAAAGAAACCTAATTTAGAGCTAGCAAATCTGTGTTCTCTGCCTGGCTCTGACATTTCCTAGCTGGAGTAATTAACTTTAAGCAAGTTATTTAACTCCTTTCTACCTCAGACTCTTCCATCCATAAAATTTTAAAAAGCATCACTGTGTAGATCCAATGTAATATATAGGCAGTTATGAGGAAATCATAAGTGCTAAATTCCTACCAAACATTAGTCTTGACACATGACTATTTTGCCAACAGTTATGCATATTTTCACTAAGTAGAGATAAAGGAAAGGTGCCATTTAGACAAAATTTCTGACAAACCAAGAGTTCAGTGTTAGATTAAAACGCAGCCTCTACCCTCATGTATATCTCCCACCATTTCACGGGTCTAGGACTCTAGTAGGAGATGGACATTATGCCCCTGCCAACAAAGCAGCAGGGAAGACAGAGACAAAGAAAAATGTTTTAACCAGATTAGGATAACATGATTCTGCTAAACTATTAAAATGAATGATATAAATTTGGAAGTTTCTTAATTAATTTTATGATTAATTTGGAAGTTTAATTAATGATGAATGATATAAATTTGGAAGTTTCTTAATTCTTTGACCAATATAGCTTACTTGGACTTCATATTTTATGAAATACTTTTGTTATCTCTCCATGGCTTTAACCCTAATTTCATTTAGATACTGTATATGGCTGTCCAAATAAATGTTTCTTGAGATTTGTTTTGATATCATTTAACTCTATTAGGGTTTTCAGCTTGCCTTAAATTTGTTGAGATAACAGAAACTATATTAATAAGCTAATACACAAACTTTTCAAATCATCAGCAGATTTCCTGTGGTGAGTTAATCTGGGATGGTTCCCACCAGTAACACCATGGTATAATTATTTCCAACAAGTGTGCTGCCGGCCATTCATTCATTCCTTTCATAAACACTGCACACATTACATACCATGACTAAAAATGCAAGCATGAAAAAAATGAGAATGTATCCTTAAAGAAATCATAAGCTAGGCATTTTCTATCCAGACACTTTTAACCCAAATTAAGAATTTCAATTAACTCCCCCCCTCCCCATCTCCAGGTTGCAGCATTAAATGAATGAACGTGCCAAGTGTCTAGTAGCAATAGTTGCACATTCCAGATAGAACAAAGTTCAGGATGGTTTGAAACTAACCATATATGTAAGCATATGCATGTTTTAATGCAACAGCTCTTAACCAAAAAAACAAACAAAAAAACAACAAAAAAATTTTTCATACGTACATAAGTTATAAACTAAAATACAATAATAAGTAAACCAAATTTAGAAACATATTACGTTATAAACCATATGATTTCCTTAATCATATTAGTTCAGCCACTTAATTACAATTCAGTCCTCTCCGAGTCAACCAAGAGTCAGTCACCCTCCCAAACAAACTTCAACTGCCAATTCTTTCCATATTCTGTGATGTTACCAGCCCTCTACTTAAAAAAATTTCATAGCTAAGACTCTGTTAGTTTAGTTACACTACAGCAGTGGTCTCTGGATCAGTAACATCAGCATCACCTGAGGAAATCATGCAACATGCCAATTCTCAGTCCCTACCCCAGACCTCTTGCATCAGAAACTCTAGGGAAGTCTCTGGCAATCTACTGCCCTAAGTCTTCCAGGTGATTGTGATGTCTGTGCAAGTGTGAGAAACACTGCCATCAACATTCTCTCACACATTCACCCTAGTCAGAGCAGAAAGTCTCTCTTTCTGGGAATCATTTTTTCTCATTGCTGCAGTTACATTGCTGTTTTTTTCCTTCACCAACTGTGTGAAGTTACTTCCTTCCTCATAAACTACATCCTTTTCTAACATATGGTTATTTTTTAAATGACCAAAGGATTGTGTACAATCATCCCCTAAATGTCTTTTTCTAACCCTATTTTAATAATAGAAAAACTGTTATAACATTCAATTTCTTTCACTGTAATTTGTTGGAAAAAAAAAGAGACAGAGAGAAAGAAAAAGAATGAACAACAACAAAACGAAAAGCTCAAGAGTACGCTTATGATTCTTAATGCGATCATAACACGCATAACACAAGAGGTATGTCTATTTACTAGATCAAGCAGTCCCTGCCAGGAAGACACGGACACGGTTGCAGAAGGAACTTTCTAAACATCAGAGGCTAAACAACAGTTGTTTTTCATTTGCTGGATAGGAGTAAGACTAGGTCCAATATTCAAGCTTAATCCACCAGATAACATGCAAACTTTTCCCATAAGAAAAGTCAATAACAAAGTAATCCCATAATGTCACTGCTATGAAAACCATAATCCTATTAAAAAAAAAAAGCAAAAGACAACAAAAAAAACCCAACTGTGCTAATAAACTCAAAGAGCAAAGTAGCTGCAGGCTGTAATGGACTCAAAGCCTGGCCCACGTACAACAATGAAGCACAATACATAAATAATTATTGTGCAACTCACAAATTATTACTGTACTTTCTAGTCATTGCACAAATAGAATTTACTGTACCACACTCTTGCTTGATGTCTGTTCCTAGAAGGCTAGCGATGATGCCCAATAGAAGTGTCAAATGCCTAGAGACATGGAATAAAGTCGACTCCTTTAGCTGATAAAATAACCAGCCCCTCAACACACGGGGACCCTGACCTTGCTGCAGCTGCTTCTGATTTGTGAGTGTCAGCTGGGAGTATCTTTTCCTGTCTCTTGGCTCCTAAACTTGCAATATATCATTCTGAGGATCCTGACATCATTTCTATAACTCTAATTATTGGACTGATTTGAAACCAAAGATTCTTCGGTCACTTCAGCTTAAGACCACACAGAAACTTTTATAACAACCTATTTAAATAAATGAGTTGTGTAAATTGGAAGAGAAGGTTTGGAGTAGTGGTAAAGAGTTTGCATTTGTTATAATCTAAACACAAGCTAAATTTAGAAGACTAGAACACCTTGAAAATTAGGTTTGGGCAGATATATAAATGTTCAAATACAGCTGCGAGTACTTTCATTTTCAATGACTAGCTGGCCCACGATCAATATTCACTATACTAAGTCAATTACTTTCAAGTTATTGCTGATAAATGAACTAGCCCTACCTTGTCAGTCTGTTCCTGTACATGAAATCCACTCACTCATATACTACAAGCCTCAGTCTGCACACAAAAGCCTCTGTCTCATTCAGCAGAGACCTTGAGTATCTTATACATCTTAGCTTCTATCCTTCTATTTGATTTCATCCTATAAACAGCTCCCCCTCTGATATAGTTGTTAGTTCAAGAAGACAGTACCCTAAAGGCATTTTGACTAAAGAGGATAAAAAAACAGACCAAAGAAGTATCCTATGACTGTAATGTAATGAGAGCAGTTTTCTCCCATAGTTTTTAAAGTAATTCTGAAGACAACATCCATAGAAAGCACTTTATTTATTTTTATTTATTTAATGGCTGTGTTGGAGTCTTCAATGCTGCATGTGGGCTTTCTCTAGTTGCAGCCAGCCGGGGCTACTCTTCTTTGTGGTGCCTGGACTTCTCATTGCTGTGGCTTCTCCCTTTGCAGAGCACAGGCTCTAGGTGCACGTGCTTCAGTAGTTGTGGCACGTGGGCTCAATACTTGTGGCTCGTGGGCTCTAGAGCACAGGCTCAGTAGTTGTGGCACACCGGCTTAGTTGCTGCGTGGCATGTAGGATCTTCCTGGACCAGGGATCAAACCCATGTCCCCTGCATTGGCAGGCAGATTCTCAACCACTGCACTACCAGGGAAGCCTGAAAGCATTTTAAATAAACCTACTCATTTGCAGGAATATGCTCTAAATATTTCTATTCCAAATCCCACCAGTACTTGTTAAATATCTTTAAATGGTTGATAGGTACAAGAAATAGTGTTCTAACCAAGAGAGGACTTTATTGTCATAAGTCAATATCCAAAGTTCATGGATGAACTAGAATAACTTGATTCTGTGAACTGGCTATGAGTCACACATCAAGCCAAAGCTTTGAGGCCACTTGACATTATGGAACAATGGCAAGGGAAAAGGAAAAGAAAGAATGAAAAATCCTTTGCCTTAAGATTGGATTCCTACATTTTAAAGGTCAGTATGATTTATACAACCTTAAGGCTCAAGGTGAAGTTATTTGCGCTGATGGGAAGGCATGCTAGAAAGCAGAAATTCAAACATAGCAGAAATGCCAACCACTTGACTGTTAATGGCTATGCTTTCTACAATAAATTTTTATAATGTGAAAGAGGGCAGCTAAACAGATATCCCTCAATAATTTATCTAAAAAAGGCACATTACATACCCCTAAGCCTTAACAAATTTTCTCAAAGATTAACCATCAAATCTCCCCCTCCTAGAAGCCATCCTGCACTTTATCTGCTTGATATAATTTTCAAATTCTGATCTGTTGCACTAAAAATAAGAAACAAATCACCTTCAGTTAAGAAATACGTAGGAATGTGTTAACATATATTAAACAGTTTCATACAATTTGCTACTATAAGGCTAGGGTATTAAAATGTGTCACGCATTTATTAAAGACAATCCAACAGCATCAGAAATGTATCATTCACGGCTGATCGGAAATGGTGCTTGGCTCATTGGGACTGGCCCAAAGTCCCTAGGTCAGGAATGGAAGCCCCCAATTTCACATTAGTTTTATGGAAAAATCACATTTGACTTCCACTGCTTTTATTTATATTACCTACCTTTTCCAGGAAATTGGCGTACTCTAAATATGAGGGCTATTGACCCACCAAAGTTGAGTCCTCCTCCAAAATATAGATATTTTGAGTGTTGAAGGTAGCGTACCAGTCGCAGTGTTATTTCACTTAGCAACAGAACTGTCCCACTGTAGCTAACTACACATTTCACTACAGCATATTTCCTGAATATGAAATATGAGAACGCTACCTAAAAATTTTCCCAATTGTTCCAAATTTACTTGCTCCAAAAGCAGTTAGGAAATAACTGTCCAAACATTAATGCTTCTATTTGGTGAAGACATTTCTGGATACAATGTTTTATGACAAATAAGCTAACAAAACACCAGGGAAAACTAATGTTTGGGAAATGCACAGGCTTTTTTGATTCTGTCCCATCTTCTCTACAAGCACTGAAGAGGCAAGTCAGTGAGTTGGTTTTCTAAACAAGCTAGAGAAGATCCAAATCAGAGAAATACTTTGAAACAGAGTCCCTGAAACAGCAACTTTACTTTGATGAATATATCCCAGAGTCAAATATGTCATCTAGTTCTGCATACACTTCAGCATGCCTCACCCACATGTTCCTTCTTTATTATGCTATGCAAATATAAGTTATAGCAGTCACCAGTGAAATAGTACCCCTCCACACACACACACACAAAGTCAAAGAATTTATATCCTTAAGACAAAAAAAGGAATGGCACCTTAATTCAAAAGTCATGGAGGGGGACTTCCTAGGTGGTACAGTGGTTAAGAATCGCCTGCCAATGCAGACGACACAGGTTCAATACCTGCCCCAGGAAGATACCACATGCCGCGGAGCAACTAAGCCCTTATGCCACAATTATTGAGCCTGTGCTCTAGAGCCCGAGAGTCACAACCATTGAGCCCATGTGCCACAACTACTGAAGCCCACGGGCCTAGAGCCCATGCACCACAACGAAGAGTAGCCCCTGCGTGCCTTGCCGCAACTAGAGAAAACCCGTGTGCAGCAACAAAGACCCAATGCAGCCAATAAATAGATAGATAGATAGATAAATAAATAAATAAATAAATTTGTAAAAATAAATAAATAAAAAAATAAACAAGACAAGACAAAACAACAAAAGTCATGGCAGAATGGATGTTAGAGTAAATGGTAATATATAATTATAAACCAGAAATTAAACAGAAATTTACAAAATTATACTGGAAGTGCTATTAATCATATCATACCTGGTTGAAATTCCTTGAAAACACCAATGAAACCCAATCTTCTAAGCATTTGAAATGAAGAACACTTTACCTTCTAAGGCAGTATCTTACCTTGAAGCCCCTCTATGCCCATCTAAAAATAAGGGGCATCTTTATCCTAAAGACTGATATTTTATTGATTACTCAACATCACACACTAATTGTTAATAATGGATATGATAAAAATCATCAGTTGGCCAAAATGCCATTGTTTAAATTCATGTCAATTACTATAGAGTATTAAGGAATCTATCCTTTGAAACAAAACAAAACAGCCTTTATCATCTGTGAATAAAAGCCAGGCTTTAAAACCTATGGTCTTTTGTTTTTTCCATCATGCTATAAACATGCTATAAATAGTCTGACAGACAGTTTCACCTTCAATTGAACCAACTCTGACTAGAACAGGGATATGGACTTTTGTCTCCTCCCTTCCCTGGGGCCCAGTGGGATAAATGCCAGAGGGATTCCACACAAGCTTTAGATGTCTTGGACTTAGACCCTATTTGTTTTGGAACCATGGGCTCCTTTCTTATTAAATTCTTCTACTTGCCAGGAGAAAACTGGAACAAAAATGAAAAAGTCTAATGTGTTGACTTCAAGGTTTGTTCCATCAGTCATGATAGGATATTTCAAGGCTTTTTCTTTTTTTTTTTTTCCTTTTCTTTTTAAAGTAATAAACTCAAGTTGCTTATGCCCTCTGCTTTTTTTGAAGTAGTATTTTAGAAGAGTGAAACGGTTAGAGACTCTGGTTTATAATGGCATTTGGCTAGCAAACCCTGATGCAGTCACACTCGTATCTCTAATTTAAAATCTTTGAAAGTAGACCTCCAAAAATGAAAACAAACTCTGCCACCCAAAACTGAAGCTGATCATCAATCTATCACCTTTATGTGAGCATATGACCAGAAGGATGATTAAACTGGACATAATAAAAGCTCAGTAATCCCCGCCTCTCCTGTCTGCTCTGGTCCTAGGTCTAGGCACATAGAGAGTCACACAACTTCTCCCTGAGACTCAGTTTCTCCTGCAAAATGAGGGGTGGATAAAGTGTCCTTTCAGGCTCTACAGTCCTTTTATTCCAAAGAGACACTGAGAAGAACTAATCCTAACGGTATGAGCTGTGTTTGCAACTTCTACCCAAAAATGGCATGACCAATCGCTGGGACATAAAAGCAACAGAAAAAAAACAAAAGAGAAAACAAATAGTTCCTGTGACTGTATATTACTAACCAGTAAAACATTTAAGTATTTAGGGTTTTTTTAAAAGTTGGGTTGCAGAGGAAGTGCTATTTTAGCCTTTGCCAACTCCATCCCCTATTTACAAGTGCAAAAGTAGGAAGCACAATCACCATTTGGGCTGGATCAAGAAAAACACAGCCTCCTTCAGGTACAAGATTCCCTACACCCATGAGTGTAGTTGTGGTTCCAGCCTGATGAGGTATGAGGAGGTCCTCTGCAACCCATCTGTGATCTCGGATTCCTGTTACATGGGCAATAGCTGCACCTGGGAGTAGCATCCTGTCCCTCTACCTCTGCACTCGCCTCTCTGATGTGTGCACTGAGGTTAACATGACACACTTCCTGACGTTTACAGGGCTCTACAAACATTGCTGGCTCCCCATGAAGAGGTGACCAGGGGAGAGGGGATGTAAGATCTGTGAAAACAGAGCTGTTCCACCTTGCTCTGTTCCCCAGTACCTAACACCATACCTTGCACAGAACAGGTGCTCAATAACCCTACAGCAGTTGACGGACAGAGAGGCCTCTGGAAAGTTTGCCAGAAACGTCACCCAGAATTACAGCTGGTGAAGAGCAGAGGGGGATACTGTACCCTGCCCAGGGACGACTCCAACTACTGATCATGGTCTTATAAAGGCTCCAAGATGACCTCAAACATCTCTTCCTCTGCAAACGATCGCTGCATTTAAGGTGGAAGAGACGGCTATGGCAAGGTGAGAAGAGAACAGGACTGGGAATAAGATGACCTGGTTTCGAATTCTAAATCCGCCACTTAAGAGCTATGAGCCGGGGCACGTCATTTTAACCTCTCAGCTCTCCTCCCATGGAACAAGGGAATACTACTTACTTCACAGTCTAGTTGTATTTAGAAAGGAGGCCACGTCTGTGAAAGCACCTGGAGGGAGGGTGGGTAGAGAGAAAGGAGAAGAGAGGGAGGAGGGACTGGCTTCAGCAGAGGGGAAGCTCCATCTCCAGGAACTCAGAATTTTCCATAGAGGGCCCAGAGTAGAACAGCAGCTGTGGGAATGCACTTGAGAGACTATGAAGAAAGAGAGTGACGGGACCTGATGACAGTCTGAATGTGAAGGCTCTCAATTAAAGAGATCCTGGCCTGCCCTCCTCTGGCAGGGCCTGAACTCTTTCCCTCCTGTTATTCCTAACATGATGGATCTCTTTGGTTACTGAGGGGGAGGGGTAATGTGGAAGGAACTGCTTAATATGGTTTCCTTCATAAGTTTAATTTCCTAGTATGACATATTCCTGCTGGCTGGTTTGGTTTTTTATTTATGTTTTTTGAGGGTGGGGATATTGCTGGCTCTTTTTATGCTTTCAGATTTCTCATCAAACCTTGTAACTTTGCACTAGAGCCCCAAGGCGATTACCGTGAAGGGCGCCCTTTAAGCACTAGAACTACTTCTCTAATTAATTTGCTTATGTTGTTACTGCTGTTGGCCTCTCTTTACATCTCAAGCAAACTATTTGTCTTCTTTCTTACAGCATTTTTTTTTAAAAGATGGAACACAGGTGATTCCCTGTCTCCACCCAAAAAAAATTCTAAAAAGAAACCATAAGTTTTTCAAATTAGTGCCCAGTTCTAAGCTGAGATCTTTCCCTGGGAAGAGCGAACTTATTTGACTCAAAGCAAGCAACTGAGACATAAGAAAATAATAAGGCCTAGAGAAATCAGGTACTATGGTTTAAAGTTCTGTGTCACCACTAACTAGGTAACGATGATACTTTAAGGTGAGTCAGAATTTCCCTGGGACTTGATTTCCTTAATCAGACATAGGTGGTAGTATCTGTCTTTGTTTTCTTTCCTGGGATGCTCTGAAAAACATTCTTGTAAGAAATAAAAGTATTCTAGAAATAAAGGGTATGAAAATCAACATTTGAAATGTCACAGAGATAATATTTATTTGTGGATAGAACCAAATTTGAATAAAGACAAATATTTTTCAAGAAAATCAAGCACCACAATGTTTTAATTTCTATAATGTAATAATGCTGCAGTATATATAATACAACAGGCTGACTTATGGGCAAATATGAGTAGAAATTACCTAAAGCCCATGCTCTGAACCACTGCAACAATGTAAAATGTGAAAATATCATAGCCCATAACAAGGTATTCAGTCCTTTCTACAAATACATGAGGTATGTTATCTGTTCCCTTCCTTTGCCAAACCCCACATGCTTTCTCCCACTGACTTGGTCTTTGGAAAGCAGGTGTAAGGCAACAAAGGAAGCAAAATGTAGAGGTAAAACACAGGAACTTAAATGAAATCGAAAGTCAGCAGAAAGAACTGATGCTGTCTCCTTGAGAGCCAAACTATAGGCCACAAACTTCTGGGGCGGATCTAGGGCCTTTCCATTTCAATCCTTCCTATGGCCTCCCCAAAGCAAGGAGGCCTAGAAATCAGTCAGCATGGGAAATAGCTCCTCCACTGGCTCCTCTGACAAGGCTTCCACTGCTTTCACTCCCAGCTCCCTGCCTTTTATATGGAAGCTTCTAGTTCTGGACGTTTCCCCTTCATGCAAACAGATATACTTGAATAATCCCTAGTCCGAGCAGAGCAATGACAAATTTCTACATGGAAACTCAATAATGGTGGATTCACAGCTTCAGATGGAGCCAGCCCGCTGCTGGCCTATTTCAAAGCTGCCTCTCTCTGCAAAGAGGGTCAAGATTCCTTTTCTTTCATATGTCAGAGAGCCAGCCTTGTTCTTCTGGCTGGGCACTTCAGAGTACCTTTGCTCTTCAAGACATAAGTATGTTTCTGAACAGCCCAGTGGAATCAAATCATAACCCAATTAATTCACAAAACACTCATGCACTAACTTCCTGAACAAGCCTTCCTACCCTTTTGGAAATAAGCAAAGGCCATCCACTAAGATCCCGTTTATTTTAAAATTTCAGTGTCAGGCCTTCCCTGGTGGCACCATGGTTAAGAATCTGTCTGCCAATGCAGGGGACAGGGGTTTGATCCCTGGTCCAGGAAGATCCCACATGCTGCGGAGCAACTTAGCCCGTGCACCACAACTACTGAGCCTGTGCTCTAGAGCCCTCGAGCCACAGCTACTGAAGCCCCTACACCTAGAGCCTGTGCTCCGCAACCAGAGAAGCCACCACAATGAGAAGCCTGCACACCGCAATGAAGAGTAGCCCCTGCTCTCTGCAACTAGAAAAAGCCCGTGTGCAGTGACGAAGACCCAACGCAGCCAAAAATAAATAAACAGGTTTAATTAAAAAAAAAAAATTTCAGAGTGCCTCATATAATGATGGGTACACAGTAGGTACTCAATTAGTTCTCACTGACCACCTGTTAAGCACTAGGTGCTACAAATACAAAGACTGCTGGAGCAGAAGGACGCTGTTTAAAGGAGAACAAAAGGCAAACCTGTAAAAATAAATTATTATAATGTCAGAATTGCAGTGTTGGAAGTAATGGAAAGGTAAGGATCAGGATGGGTTTCATAGGCGCTATTTAAGAGATATTCCTAAAGCTAAGCCTTGAAAAATAAGTATTATCAGTCAAAACTTGCTTATGATTCAAGAACCTGAGGCAGAGAGGATGAGAATGAGCAAACTGCTGCCCGTCACCCTGCTGAAGCCTAGCTCTCCTCTGTGAATCCTCTCAGTCTGGGGGAGCTGGAACATCAACAGCCTTTTCCTAATGATGAACCTACATATTTCAGCCAGACAGCTAAGAGTTATTAAATCTCTCATTAAGATTCTTAACCAGTTCTTAAATCAAAACTACCATGAGGTACCACCTCACGCCAGTCAGAACGGCTATCATTAAGACTACAGATAACAAATGCTAGAGAGGGTGTGGAGAAAAGGAAACCCTCCTACACTGTTGGTGGGAATGTAAAAGGGTGCAGCTACTGTGGAAGACAGTATGGAGGTTCCTCAGAAAACTAAAAACAGAATTACCATACGATCCAGCAATCCCATTCCTGGGCATATATCCAGACAAAACTATAATTCAAAAAGATACAAGCACCTCTATCTTCATAGCAACACTATTCACAATAGCCAAGACATGGAAACAACCTAAATGTCCACTGATAGCTGAATGCATAAAGAAGATGTGGTACATATATACAATGGAATACTACTCAGCCATAAAAAAGAACAAAACAATGCCATTTGCAGCAACATGGATGCAACTAGATTATCATCCTAAGTGAAATCAGAAAGATAAACACTATATGATATCACTTATATGCAGAATCTAAAATATGACACAAATGAACCTATCTATGATATAGGAACAAAATCAGGGACACAGAGAACAGACTGGTGGTTGCCAAGGGGGCGGAGGGTGGGAGAGGGTAGGAGTGGGAGTTTGGGATTAGCAGATGCAAACTGGTATCTATAGCATAAACAACATCCTACTGTATAGCACAGGGAACTATATTCAATATCCTGTGATAAACCATAATGGAAAAGGATATGAAAAAGAATATGTAAAAAATATATATGATAATCTCAATAAATGCAAAAAAAGGCTTCAAAAAAAGAACATGTACTTCAATTTATTTATTTTATTGAGAATTTTATTGAGATATAATTGATATATAATAAACTGCATATATTTACAGTGTACAATTTGATTTTTTTTCTTATTAGTAATGTATATATGGCAAAAAAAGAATGTGTGTGTATATATATATGAGTCAGTTTGCTGTACAGCAGTAATTAACACAACATTGTAATTCAATTATACTTCAATAAAAAATAGATTAAAAAAAGATTCTTGGCCAATTCTTGATTTAATTCCCCATTTGGTGTCACAGAAGCCAAAATTTTCCCATTTTCCTTAGGAATGTAAAGGACCTCAGACCCAGAACAATTTAAGAGACACCTGAATGGACAGCCTCAGATTCCACAATTATCTGATTTTGTCATCCCTGATGTCACTGTGAGGTACCTACTGGGAGTTAGGAACCAAATTGCTCCATACCCACTCACCCCCCATGTAGATCCTTCTCTCAATAATATATCACCAGTTAAAAATCCCTTCTACTTCTCAGGCATGGAGCACTGGAAAAAATGCAATTACTTCACATATACTTGGAAGAAGTTACAAGCTACTTATCAAAGTCAAGACTGTGTCTGAAAACCTAAAACTGTATTTTTCTAAAAGTCAAACAAAAGTTCCTTCCTTAGCACTAAAAAATAAGCATTGCCATTGATTTGGGCCAAAATCACACTAATGGCTACCTGAGCAGTGACAACTTCAGAGAAACAAGTCTTAACTTCTTCCTGTCACTGTAAGGGTGGTTTCCTAGTTAGTCAGAGCATATAAACAGAAAAGTCAATGATTTAAAGGGTCTATTACCCACAGGAGGACATGATTTTAAAAAAAGAGATTATGGCTACTACAGAGCAAATGGAATGGGGAAAGAGCTGGCTATCCGTTAAAATAACTGTGGTGGGCCAAATCCTCAGTACATGTTTTTTCAACCACAGCCTCATCTGGTTAACTTTCCTATGATTTCACCACTAGAACCAAACTGGCAAATTGTCTTTCAAAAGAATATTAAATTCTAGGACCAGAAGGAACAGAGAGATCATTCAAAACACCTGCAATTCAAGATGACCAAATCCTAAAGCCATCCCAAATAAATAAAAACTTAATAGCTTCTTAAAATTATGCAGAGAAGGCATTTTAAATGCCTAACTTGACTGGCTTCCATTTATTGTGTTTAGTATTTCAGGAAAATTGACTTCTCACCTAAGTCCCTCCTGCTGTAGCTTATTCTTATTTTGTCATTTCTTATTTCATCATTTCAAGCTATATTTTCTACAATTTTAAAGTATTTTCTGTATTTTGAGCTCTTCTTACTTCCAAATCAAGGCATTATATTTCATTTTTTCCTGTAGTTTTTGGCAATATACAACTTGTTACTATTTTAGATATTTTTTCTTAGAAATGAAAGTACTAACTTTGAATTAGATGAGCTCCCACTATTAGCTCTCCACTTTATTATGCAAATGAGAAACCAACTTACCTTTTTAAAAGAAGTTTATTGAGATACAACTGACATACAATAAACTACATAAAGTGTACAATTTGATATTTTTTCTTATTAGTCATCTATTTTATATATATTAATGTACATATGGCACTCCCAATCTCCCAATTCATCCCACCCCAACCCTTTCCCCCCAGCCCCCCCTGCTTTCCCCGCTTGGTGTCCATACATTTGCTCTCTACTTGTGTCTCTGTTTCTGCCTTGCAAACTGAAACCAACTTTCTTAATACATACAGAGAGGGCATTGTTCAATGAGAAAGATTTTTGTAAACAATGCCTTTTGAAAGTTCATCTTCTAATTTTACCTTATTAGCATGCCAGGCCCATGAGCCTCTCCCAACTCTTTGCCATCCAGAGTAGATAACCTCCCCCCCCTCATTTCTCCTGAAGCTAAATCCTCTGACACCCAGAGGGCCTTGTGCCTACCTTCTTGTTCATACACAAGTCTCCATACACACTCCGCCTGACAACTGAAACCTTCAACCTACACATGTTGAAGAAACGTGCTCCAAACTCAGTCTTATTTAGACATTATCTCTCAATCCAAGAAAGCCTGTAACAACCAGACTCTTCATCACATCCTCTATTTTTCTATCTTAGTCACTCCTGAATTTAAATATTTAAATTGTGTCATCTCATAAATATATGATAACATACCCTATTAGGAATCCCTGCCTATTACCAGTCAGGAAGTTGAACAATAGATTATCATAAAAATATAAGTTCTAATAAGTTCCAAAGAAGAAAATGCATAGCTGTTAATTAGTGTAAGAGGCATGAAAGGAGTGGTTTCATTTTACTATTATTTTTCATCTAAAAAGAGTTCAAATGAATGTACATTTCTCAGGTAATGAACCTCTTTCATGACAGGAGACATCCACACAGCTAACCTTGCCATTTACTTACTCCTGATTGTTTTTCTTATACAAATCATAAGTTAAACACATTATCCCATAGCCTGTCAGGTGACTGTTCACATCCTAAAAACAGATCTTCCACCTCTTGACTCACCCCATCTCCAACTGTCTTTGCTGATCTTAGAACTGTACCTGACTATTCAGATGCTAAGAACTAGAACTGACAAATGACAAGTATCCTGGCATCTTCAGATGCAAAAAAGGTGTGAAAAAGAAAAGGACAACTAGAGGGCAACAACTGTGAATCATTTCAGAATCCTTAAGCAAAACGGCAACCCCATACCCAGAAACCCTTATCAAGGCAATTGATCAGAAATGCTCCATGACATACCATCGTGGATATTCAACACAGCACTGAAAATAATTACAATTTCTAAAAGTAGAAGATATATATGGATTTTTTTTTAATGACAGACCAGCAAAACATTAACACCATACTTCAAGTGTAAGATGCCACTGACTGTAAGCTGATTCGACATTACTTTCTGCTACACTAAGAAGAAAATATAGCCAGAAAAACTCTTAGTACTGATTAGTAGGCATACCCGATTTTCAGAGATGTTAAAATGTAGATCTTAAAATCTATGAAATCCAATAGTGATATAACTACACTTGACTATTTGTGGGTACATGAACACATTATAAGAGATTTGGCTAAAGAAAATGTGCTCAAAGGGGTATTATAGGAAAACTCTAATACATGCTCTCCAGGTCATTCCTTTTAACTCTTTGCTCTTCTTTTCTAACACAGAATAGTCACATTCCACTATCATTACTCTACGCTGCTGGGTTGGAGAAATTTCTCCATTGCTTAATAATTCCTCAATCAACACACTCAACTGCCTGCAGTTTCTAGAGCCACAAAGGTTCCTATACTTTTGGCTTTTGTGCCCTCAGTACTATGACTCTCCCTACTATTCGCCCACCTGGAAAAAGCCTACTCATCTTTCAAAACTCAACCCCCAAATTATCCTCATTTTACTGAACTTGAAATTTGCTTCTCTGTACCTGATACTACTCTGTAACCTATAAAATCTGTCAGAAGAACCATTCTTTTTTTTCCCCCCTTTTATTTTGCTTGGCATTACCAGGGCCTAGTATGGTACTTAACCCAAAGTATTCAAAACATTTGATAAAATACTAAAAACAAATTGTGAACATAAGAACACTATGACCCAGAGAACAGTAATTATATAATTGCACCCACATCTTGAACGTAGTTAAATATTTTCAGAAGTTAAGGAGTGTGGCAAAGGTCTCTGAAAATATGAATCAAACATACAAATTCCCTACTGCGAAATCTATTTTTGTTAATCAGATTTTTAAAGCAATAGCATATTCAAGCCGCAGTTAATGGTTTGATTTTTACATATAAAATATCTGTTATATTTAAATTTATTTTAATTGGTGAAATTCTCTTAGGGAAATATAAATCCCACACATGATTTTAAGTCAGTTTTCAGCTAACAGGCTCCTAGAACAATTGATTTCTATATGAATGAAAACCTAAACAATTTATCTTATTTTCAAATAAAACATTTACTGTGATATATCTTAACTTGTTTATTTCTCATGTGCTCTAAACATAAAAAAACTATGAAATGTCACCACCTTAATAATAAAGTACGGAACACTGAGCCAAGACATTTAAAATGACACTAATCACACAGAGACATATATTTAATTGCTAAGTTTTTAAAAAGCTACTATACTTTCTGCTTTAAATTATCTCAGGGACTTCCCTGGTGGCACAGTAGTTAAGAATCTGCCTGCCAATGCAGGGCACATGGGTTCGAGCCCTGGTCCGGGAAGATCCCACATGCCACAGAGCAACTAAGCCTGTGCACCACAACCACTGAGCCTGCACTCTACAGCCCATGAACCACAACTACTGAGCCCCTGTGCTGCAACTATTGAAGCCCATGTGCCTACAGTCCGTGCTCCACAACAAAAGAAGCCATCTCACTGAGAGGCCCACACACCACAACGAAGAGTAGCCCCACTTGCAACAACTAGAAAAAGCCGGCAAGCAGTAATGAAGACACAATGCAACCGAAATAAATAATTTTTTTAAAAATAAATAAATTATCCCATATTTGTGAAAGGATACATAAGTGCACACACACACACGTGTGTGTGTGTGTGTGTGTGTGTGTGTGTGTGTGTGTGTGTGTGGAGTGATTTAATACATACAGAAAACACTGAAAGCCTACAAAACAAACTTAACAGTGCTATGCCCCTGGGAGTAAGATTAGGGAATAAGGAAAGCTTTTTACAGTCTTAAAATGATAAATAAAGCAGTGCCATTAATTGCAATAAAGCTGAGCAAACAGATTTCATTTGGCCTAAAATTTTTACTATAATTGATCAGCTGTCAAAATGATGATAAAATTATAAGAATGGATGTCTGCACACAGATGCACATATTATTTTCAGTCATAACGTAACATTTCCCTCACATGCCAAGTTCTGGTCAAGTCATACATTTCCTGAAATGTATTTTTGTCTGTCATCAGTTATATTCAAGTGCTGAGCTCTGCTTTTTTGTGTTTGCCAAAATGTTATCACGGAACTCTTGTATGTCTTCAACAAGAATGACCACTAATAACACCATAATTCAAAATTATTTTGAAAATCCTAGTGAATATAATAAAGATTTAAAAAAAAAACCAAGAGCCATATGTATTTACATGTAGAAGATTACAGTCTATTCAGAAAAACAAAGTCCATTGAAAAAGTATTAGCATCAGCAGGATTTCCAGAAATAAGGTAATACACAATACTATGTTGCTTTCCTCCATGGCAGCAATAACTACTTTCTGAAATAACTACTTCTGAAATATAATGGAACAAAGGGCTCTATTTATAAAAGTGACAAAAAAATGAACCCAAGAAATACAGATTACCTATAAATAAAGCTATATAACTTTAGTGAGACATATAAAATAAGGCCTGAATAAATGAAAAGACATAGCACACTCTTAGATGGGGAAGATGGAATATCACAAAAAGATTAATTTCCTATAAATCAATCCATACCTTTAACACAATTCCAACAAACATCCTGGCCCCTATAGGCCAACATTAACATAAAGTGGTCTTGATGATTAACGAGAGAAATGGGGAAAGCACACTATCTGGCAACCCTCCAAAGAAAATAGCAGCTAGTAAATATATGAAAGGATATTCCACCTCGCTGGGATCAAAAAATGCAAAAAATTTTTCTAAAAGATTGGCAAAGAGTTTAAAATAAGGTCACACTTATACAATGCGAATTGGTATCAGACACATAGCAATAAATCTTTCTACCTATTCTTCAAGGATCAGCTCATGGTCTGCCTTTATGAAAGTTTAAACTGTTGGTCAAAGGTGTTGCCACAGCACTCCCACCGCCCTGTACACTTGCTCTTTTCAGTGAATGTCTAAAAGCTCCCATTAGCTGGTTTATTCCCCAAAGGCAAGGCACATACGTTTTACTGTCTTTGTATTAGCACTTTGTTGATTAATAGAAAATTGCAATAGAGAGGAACCCGGGAGGAAATAAAAACCCACTTAACTACCCATGACATTTTCTAACAACAACAAAACCACCTTAGAATGTTATAGAAATGCAATCATGATTGTCAATTGTGTGTCAAGATTTTTAAAGTTACTTAGATAATGAAAAACAATTTATATACATAACCATCTATGTTTATCACCTAAAATTATAATACAAAGAACACTAGCTAAAAAGGTTCTGAAGCTGGTACAGAAAAGCTGCAAGACAGAACTAGTTAATACTAAAAGATTTCTTATCTCATCTTCATGAGTTCTCTCCTGGTCTACTAGGTGTAAGAAAGAGAAAAGCATAAAAGGGCTCTTTGTGAAGCCATCGTCTCTGTTTACCTGTAATTCTGATTATTCAAAGCCAAAATCTTGCTGCTATCTGGCCAAAATCATAGGCTCTTAACTACTAGAATGGAATTCTATTTATTTTCAACACATCACTCGGTTGTTTACAAAATGAACGAATGTAGCTATAATCCTGAACTTGGAGAAGCTTACAGCCACTTTCCAGAAGACAACCTAACTCATTTTCAATTCAAGTCTTGCTTTCCCATGCCAAAAAACAGAAAATTGGTTTATATTCCCTAATTAGTACTATTCAGGAAAACTCCTACTTTCCTACAGTAGGATGACAATTTGCCCCTATTCTAGGAGAACAGTGAGTCTCTATCAATAATTTAGTTATCAGGCAAAGTATCCACAATCCAAATGGTATAATTTATCAACACTGTACTCTTACTAAGCTAATTTCAAAACAACCTGTGGCATATGAGACACATCTATGTCAAAAATCAAGGCATTAGCTGTCTTAGAAAACAAGGAATTATTACCATTAAATGCTAGTAGGCACAGAATAAACATTCAAGATGGAAAGTCAAATAACCTGAAGAAAAGCCAAATTGAAAATATATATAGGGACTTCCCTGGTGGTGCAGTGGTTAAGACTCCACGCTCCCAATGCAGGGGCCTGGGTTCCATCTCTGGTCAGGGAACTAGATCCCACATGCATGCTGCAACTAAGAGTTCACATGCCACAACTAAGAATCCCACAAGCTGCAACTAAGACCCAGTGCAACCAAATAAATAAATATTTTTAAAAAAAGAAAAAATATATATACACTGGAAGATATGAATAAAAGTAAGACCCATAACTCAAAGTTCAAAGCTTTACTTCTTTCCTTTAAAGACTCTCTATTCTAAAGACAGGTTATAGTCAAATATTTCTAGTGTTCAAATCCTGCATATGAAAAGTAATCAAAATATAAAAGTCAGGTAAAGGTTGCTTATTAATTCCTTAGGCAGTAAATTAAATCAGATACCTATAAATCAAGTCTTTCTCCCTGTCCTCAGGCCCACCTCCACGCAGGCCTTGGAGGATAAATGCTTCTTAAGGTGAACAGTACAAAAACAAACCAATTAAGTCAAATTCATACAGACAGAAAGTAGAATGGTGGCTGCCAAGAGAAGGGGGAAGGGAGCGATGAGGAATTACTGTTTAATGGGTACAGACGTTCAGTTTGGGATGATGAAAAAGTTCTGGAGATGGAGAGGGGTAACAGCTGAACAGTGTGAATGTGCTTAATGCCACTGAACTGTACACTTGAAAATGGTAAATTTTATGTTATGTATATTTTGCCACAATTTTAAAAAAGTAATAATCAGACACGTTGATGCATAAGACAAGTTGAACAAGGTACACCAATAGAAAAAGACTGAAAAATTGTCAATACTTCAGAAAACTTTCAACAGTGCTAATCGCTTTCCTGATTATAAACTACTGACCTCAGAAAGAATGACAACTTCCTCCAATTAAACAAATACACTTTTAACTTATTCTGATAACATGATAGCTTTTCCAGAATAGTCAAGAATAAGCAATACAGAGAATGTGATTCTCTCAAAGAACTTCTAAAAGATTTCTTCTCCTGACAGGAAATTTGGTTTAAAAAAAAAAAAAAAAGCCTCAGATTCAGTTTAAAAGTAGTTGAAGTAAAGAAGCAAATGCCCAGTTTTCCATGAGAGAAACTGGACTGCCAGATGAATCTGTAAAACATACAGAAAGATCAAAGAAACAGTGAATGGACCTTGTTGATCCTAGATTTAGCAAAGGACTGACTATATGAATGCCCACCTAGCCCCTGTGATGAAATTCAAAGGCAGCAAGGTAAACAAGGTTTTTTGGCAAAAGGTGCTTAAATTTTCTAGCACAAAAGAGTTATTTCATGTTATGCATCTTTTTAGGTGGGGAAGATAGACAATATCTTAAGTGTCAGAAAAAGCAAAAAAGATTAGAAGACATCATTTATGAATGAGCGTAACAAAGTAAATACTATTCCACATAAAAGCCCAACACATGCTAAAAAAGCACAAGGCAAAGAAATTCAAAATGTGTGCTCCAATTACAAAAGGTCAGTTGTGGCAGCTTTCTGAAAAGGGACTAGCTGTTTTATCTTTGTGATTTGATGAAAATCAAAAGTAGGAAAAAGGTAAGGGGAAACTAAATGTTATGATTAATCTTTCCAAGAGGCACCAGAGAATTGAACAAAACACTTACACTGCTTTTACAAATTCAGAGAAAGAAAATGAATAGAATCAAAAGAAAAACTACATTCAAGCTATCAGCCAATGGCAGGTCTTTAAATAACTATATGACAAACTCAAAGGTCCTACGGATATAAAAAAGTAAGACATAGTGCTACCTACAAGGAATTTACAATTTACTCTGTGCTCCTCTGGTGAAGATACGATTGCTTTCATCACTGTCCGTCACCTCCAAGACTACTCCTCACCATTTTTGAACACCGTGATAGGTGGAATTCCAAAGCTGTCTCTCAAGATTCCTGTCCTCTGGTTATTCAATCAAAGACTAATCTAGGTACGGCTGTGAAGATATTTTGTAGACGTAATAATTAAGGTTATTAATCAACTAACCACAGGCTATGGAGATTATCCTGTATTATCCAGATGGTCCTGAGCTAATCACATGAGACCATAAAGCAGGGAACTTTCTCCAGCTGTAATCAGAGGGATGTGCTACAAGAGGAAGAAGAGAGATGCAGCAGAACGAAAAGTCAGAGAGATTTCCCAGCGTGAGAAGGCTGTGCCGTGTCCTTCCTGGCTCTGTAACGTAAGAGCCCACAAGCAATAACTGGAGAGAAGCCTCTAGGAGCTAAGGACTGGCTCTGCTGACAGGTCACAAAGCAACAGAGACCTCAGCCCTACAACCACACGGAACAGGATTCTGCCCACAACCTGAATGATGCTGGTAGTAGATTCTTCCCTGAACCTTCCAGCAACAGGCCAGAGGATCAACACGTGGATTTCAGGCTCATGAAACCCAGAACATAGAAACCAGGTGAGCCAATCCCAGCTCTGACCTACAGAATCCTGAGATATTTCCTTTATGTTGTTTTAAGCAGCTAAATTTGTGTTAATTTGTTCTGGT
This sequence comes from Hippopotamus amphibius kiboko, assembly GCF_030028045.1. NCBI lineage: Eukaryota > Metazoa > Chordata > Mammalia > Artiodactyla > Hippopotamidae > Hippopotamus > Hippopotamus amphibius. The sequence continues at coordinate 83,395,554 of NC_080187.1, read as the reverse complement.
AGCAATAGAAAATTAATGCAAGCAAGTACCTGAAAGTGCTTGGACATAGTAACTTGTATAATTCTCTCAACAACCCTGAAAAGTTATCACCTTCCACTTTACAGATGAGGAAACTGAGAATGGAAAAGTTAAATAACCAACTTACCAAAAGGAATCACTAATGACCAGTGTGGCTTACATATACAGTATTTAAGAAAGCTAATTGGCTTATACCACTTAAAACATGAGGTTAAAAATTCAGCTTAAAGATTACTAAATTTCACTCAACAAGGAAGTAACTTTTTTTAAAGGTCAAAAAATAAGAAGAAACTTTAAATAGTTCAAAATGAAAAACTTCTCTAAATCAGAGGTACTTTTTTAATATCCTTAAGCCAGAATATATAGTCAACCTGACATAAAGAACTGCATTGCTAAAAATAAATGCAAACCTATGTAATTACATACTAACATATATTCAAAAATCAAGATAGATATTTAGTCAATAAAAGGTTAAATTTTAATATAAACTCAATTTTCTTTTTATTCTTACTTTATAAATCTATTTTAAATATGGTAATATAAGCAGAAAGAAGTTAAAGTGTTTAGAAGAGCCATATGAGAGATTTTTAAAAGAAAAAGCACATCATTTGTACCATACTAGTCAGATGCTCACACTCCTTCTCAAGAAAGTAGAAAATTCCAGATAAAGACAATTATAATACAGAAAGAAAATCAGGCGGAAAATACAAGCCAAAAATGAAATCTATTATTTGGTTTGTGAGAAAGACTGCAAGACAGTTAATCAGTCACCGCAATGTCTATATGAGAGAAATAAAATTTGTTTCCTAATCCTCAAAGTGTTACTGCTAAAAACAACAAAGAATTTTAAAGAATATGGGTTTCTGTTCTTTGGGGTTCCATGAAAAATCAATTTCAGATATCAACAACCATTATATTTCAATACAGTAATTAACAAAAGTACAAATACTTTGAAGGGAAACATGGAGAAAACCTTTAAATAACCACATATAGACTTTAAATTTTATTAATATAGCACTTTCCTCTAGTGATGATGTTTTCTTGTTGGACTTTTAACCTTGGAATCTTGATTCCCACAGGGTTGGGGCAAAGCTCTGGGAATACAAAAGGTCCTTGGCTGATAAAATGCAAAATTTCCTCTCAAATAAACAAAACTTGGATTTCCAACAAGTAATGTGAATTTAAGTTTTTAAATGAACACCACTTTGGTGTATGAATAATGTACTCATAGTTTTTAGGTTCAGTAATAAAAGATTTTTCATATAGCCTTCTTAGAAAAAAGAAACAACTTCCTGTTTAAGAAATATGTAAGAAAAATTTTATATCTAGCCATAGTTAACATTTTCAATATAATGTCCTGTTTTTAAATGTCTTTGTTATTATGAATTATGTATGTGCATTGATATCCATCATTAATTTGCTGCTGTTCCTAACATAAATTGCATTTACCTGTTTAGATTTTTTTTTTAAGGCTAGTGGCATACTAATTATAATTTAGAAAAGTAGGCAGCAGGATCTTTTTAACCTGTACACTCTGCAAAACTGAACAGCCTAGGAAAGGAACTCGGAGATAACTTGGTCATGTTCTAGTTCTTAAATTGGATCGTAGCTTCAAGGATGTTCATTGTATAATCTTGCTCTGTAACTTACACATTACATACATTCTCCTATATGTACTATTAACTGAACAGGTAATACAATTTCTTCAAAATATAGTCACAAACATAAAAGTAAAATTATGAACATCATACTTCAGTACTTCCTATATGCATATAGACACTAATGCCTTGGAATTAATCGAAAAAATATTCTTTACCAAATTTTAACTATACAGAAGAGCACAAAATAGTTGCAATCCAGAAAAATGTAAATCCACTTGAAAACTAAAATTTCTAGACTAAACTGAGAACTTTGGTAAAATATACATAGAAAATATAGCTTATAGATCTGGTCTTGAAAACCTTTTGTTCTGGCTATAAATCCAATATAGAAGATTGTAGGGCAACTAAAATACTGCTAACTAATCAGAAGTTTGGGGTTGTTTTTTAACTTTATGGAGTACCTAGGATGGATTGATAACCTACCTATCCAATTGATTACCTTATCTCTAAAAATTGACTAAGAAGGAGTATTACAAATCAGTCTACAGTCTGAATTGTGAGCTGGCTTCTGTTTTTTTCTACTACAGGTATTTTTTTTTTTTTTTTTTTTTGGCTTAGTGAATCACAGCTATATCAATACTTTTGCCCTAAATTAAAGTTCAGAGGGTCAGGAGTTAAACATAACAAACTTGTTCTTATTATCAGAAACTTTATCTTCAAGTGCTCTCATTCTTATTTATTAGCAGAATATTTCTTAAGGCATTTGCCATGTTAACAACTCATTTCTTTAGAAAACATCCTACCTATCAAAACTTATCAAAGGACAAGTTTCTAGCCTTATTTTCCCCCCATTTCAACAAGTGTTAAAAATAGGCATCAAAGATAGAACCAGGTTAATCTGACCTGTCCAAATCCAGCTTAGTTTTTAACACCTTGTCATAACATCTTTATCTTTTAACACCCAGGAAGGCTTAGTATTCTTTGTAAACAGTCCCTCAACTTCACAGATCAGCTTTTAAGAAAAGGTTTTCTATAAGAATTAAGAATATGAATTTCAGTTCTGGCAATCTGACCTAAGCAAAAAATTCTCATCAAAGAATAGCATCATACACAGATGTTCATTATACTGTTATTCACCTTAGAAAAACATAAAAATCCACTTAAAATGGCTACCTAAGTGGTATTCCTTTTATAAATGGAATATTATGCAGCCATAAAAAATCATGCTCACCCCCAAAAATGTGCAATTACATGGGAAACAGCTTATGTTACAGGAAGCGTGAAGAAAGAGAAAATTACAATTTTTGAAAACTACATAGAAAAAAATATTAGAAAGTACACTGGGTATTTTTTATTGTTTTTTTCCCAAATGGTATACAATGTACATATCTAATTGTTTTTTAATACCACAGTTATATTCCTTCTGCTCATATTTTAAAAGACGCAGCTATCACGTACCACTTAGCCCCCATGGAGAAACAGCTCCTTGCTTACTTTTCCAGAATGCATACTTTCAACACATTCAACCATTTGAAACACAAATGAAAATTTTTCAGATAGGAACTCATAGCCTCTATCTTTTGGAAGACAGACTTGGGAAAGTGTTTATTTATTATCTGAAGACTATTAAAGTATCATAGTTAAAAATAATTGGGCTGTCAATGATCATAACAGCAGATAAACACAATCTGACTTCTAGGACCCCTGGGAATTCTTTTTCCCATGTGTTGGGATTCTAAGCAACTTTCACTGTTGCTAGATGATTTCAATGATCCATCACATCCTCTATAGAGACACATCTTTTCCCATTCTCAGGGAAGATCAGATTTATGCACTAATCCAGGAAGCTGTAAAGATGTTCATTTGCTCTCTTTTGTTTTTAATGTTCAATTACACTGTAAGGGTTTGACCTAAACTTAAGAAAAAATAGGTTATTTTAAAAAATAAGCAAACAATTCCTTGAAGTAGTTGATCTTATCTCTCTCTGAATATTTCTTTCTTAACCCCAAATTTTCACATTTCAATGATATCTCCCAGATAAATCCAGCTGCCTGAAGTTCTCTTTGAAAATATTCAAAACCAGTATATTTTAATTGTACTTGGGGCAATTTTACCAACATTTTCAGGCTGCCCATCTTAAAGGGTTTAAAAAAAAAAAGACAGTTAAAAATTTTCATATTGGTTTCCCATTTTCATCCTTCAAACAGACAAGTTTCCCCACCATGAACATTTCCTCAATATTGAACTGTTCTTCATAAACAGTCAAGTTGGCCCTGAGTTTAATATCCACCAAAAACTCATTCAATTTTACATACAATGACATTCAAAGATATAATTATTTTATTAGTTTTATAGATACCAAAGGGATATTTCCAGGGGAAAGAAGTAAGCCCACAGTTGTACGCCACATGTATACAAAATGATTTTCTTCCCTCCCAGGGAAATTTGCATCTCAATGAGTGACTGCCTTTTAAACTGGCCCACTTTCATAAATTTAAAGCTAGCTGAATGGGAAATGCTTGTACTTCATTCCTGCCAAACCATGAGCAAGCTATTTAATTAAAGGGAGTTCACCACTATCTTTTTGTCCTCAAGGAGAACTGGGTATATGTGAAAACAGTCATTTCTCTCTGTTTCCACCACACTTGCTGTAAAATGTTGAGTACTATGTTCAAACTACACCAAAAATTACACTCTGCTTCTCAGCATGCGGTCCACAAAGCAGTGACATCAACATCATCTGGGAACTTGTCAGAACTAAAAATCTCAGACTCCACCCCAGACCTATTGAATCACAATCTGTGTTTACCAAAATGCCCAGGTCATTTGCCTGCACTTGAAAGTTTGAGAAGCACTAGTCTAGAAGTTAAGGTAGAAGGCAGCGTGATAAACTGTCTCCTGCCTGCACATTCTAAGTTGTTGTGAAAAGCTGCAGAAAATCTACAGTCAGCAATGAATAAATCATTCCTAGAGATTGTTGATAAATCTTTTAATTAAATCAAGTCTTTCCACAAAGATAAAAAACATGCAGGCGGCTGATGCTTTGTGCCTATTAACAGCATTTTCACTGCACTACCAGAACTAGATATTTTTTAATAACATGCTGAAAATAGGTACATCTGTTCTCCATTCTCTATTAAGAAAGCATTCTTGCTAAAACATCTTCCTCTCCTTTTCAAATCTAAAATGGGTCTTGTGGATGAAATCTATTTTTAATTGTTGCAAGTTAAAAATGTTCTAAGGAACCTTAATATAAAAATCCTAATTGATGAATTTTAGAAACCAATTTAATTCACCTTACAAATGTATTAAGCATGACTGTTTGAGACAAATATGTAGGCCCTATCACAGTCCCTGGTCTCACAGTAGGTCTCACAGTAAGTACCTATAACAAAGGGTCCTCACACTTTCAAGAAAAACTTTCATAAGAAAATATCAAATTGCAGGCTTCTGGGAATTCATAATACAATTAGACTCACAAAGGTGTAATTTATGTAACTTTCCAGAGGTGGATCCAATACATGACGTGGTACACCTGTACTGACCCGTGCTCTGTTAGTCTACAGATTTTTAAACAAGATGCTTCTATAAGAACTTCAACTATAGCCTACCACAAAAGTGCTCTGGGAATAACTTTATCCCTCTACAATCATAGCCTTGTTCTAAACAGAGCCCTTAAGTAAATTAAATCTTTAGAAAAACACACTTTTTTGTTTGTAAAGAAAGAAACATTTCCTGAATGCTAGAGAATGTTTCCTTGAGAAACTGTTTATGTTACTGTGTTGAAAAGGTGTTTATGTTGCTATAAACACCTTCCTTGCAAGAGGGGGATGCAGTCTCTCCATTGTTTACACTGTAATCAGCCCTAATTCTGAAAAGATCTACCCTTTTTCCTCATGCCTGGCCCTCCATTCTGTCCCAATTAGATCACTCTCAAAGATATTCTGTATTTGTTTAGCATAATGGACTCATCACATGTGAACAAGGGAGCTTAGGTTCATCATCAGTACCACAATTACCAACCTCATTAATGAGCAAGCTGTGGTGATTTGTCCTATGTCAACTTCATTAAGCAGAAATTACACTTCCTGGAATATTCTTCTCTGGTTAGTTCCAGGTTAAAGTTGACCAAAAGCAGAATTTGCATAGACTTGGAAGGAAGGATCTGCACGGATTTGGAAGCCGTTACTCTCCGAAGGATGCATAATTAGTACAGTGACCAGACATGGCTGTGTGGGTGGGTTCAAGCTTACCTTTGCTCTTCTCAGATCCCTGTCCAATTTCCCAAGCTGGCCCTGCAGGTTAACAGTGACTCCAGGCCCACCAACAGACCCACAGTGGTGGTAACTACACGGAGGCAGAGCCTTCCACAGACCCTCTCCCGTGAGCCTTGTCTCATGCTTGGCTTCTCAGGCTGACCAACTGGGAACTCCACTGACCCTGCAACTTGCCTCCTGGACTTTCACTTCCCAAGTTCCTACCATAAATGTTTAAGGTTTAATTTCTATAATAATTCTCATACTCCATAATCAATTGTAGCCTTCTTCCACGATTAAACCCCAACTGATTCTCAAGGCTTGGTTTACCTGTTTGCTCCGGATTTAATGGTCTCTTGCCATTAAAGACATGGCATACTCAACAGTAAATGGCAAAACAAAACTTCACCTGCTAATGCTCCGCTGATAAGTGCTAAGATAGGGCCTGAGATTTAAGCTCACCACTAAACCGTACATTTTCCCCATATAACTTTTTTCTTTTTATTCTGGTTTCATTGAGACATAATTGACATATAAGAAATCTCATATTTAAAGTGCATAATTTGATATGTTTTGACATGATATACACTTAGGAAACTATCACCACAGTCAAGATAATGAACATATCCTTCAACACTAAAAGCCTTCTCATCTCTCTTTAGAATCCTTTCCCCTCCCTGCCCTGCCCCACCTCCCATCTCTAGGCACCACCGATCTACATCCTGTTACTATAATTACTTTGCACTTTCCAGAATTATATACACATGGAATCATACAATATGTACTCTCTTTTTTTTGGTGGGGAAGGGGGGTCTGACTTATTTCAGATTTATTCATATTGTGGTGTATATCAATAGTTCTCAATATCTCCTTTTTATTGTTGAGTAGTGTTTCATTACGTGGATCTACCACAATTTACTTATCCATTCACTTACTGGTGGACATCTGAGTTGCTTCCAGTTTGGGGCTATTACAAACAAAGCTCTAATGCACATCTGTGTACAAGTCTTTTCATGGACATATGCTTTCAAGTCCCTTGGGTAAGTACCTATGATTAGAACCAGGAAGGTGTATGCTTAATGTTTTAAGACAGTGAAAAACTATTTTCCAAAGTGATTAAACCATTCTAAGTATCAATCAGCAATGTTTGGGAGTTCTGGTTGCTCCACAGCCTCATCAACATTTGGTATCATCAGTCTTTTTAATTTTAGCCATTCTAGTGGTGGTGTAATGATATCTCATGGTAGTTTTAATTTGCATTTTCCTAATCACACATGATCCAGAACATCATTTCATGTGCTCACTTGACATCCATCTATCTCCTCTGCTGAAGTGTCTGTTTGAATGTTTTGCCAATTTTTTAGTTGGGTTACCTTCTTATTGCTAAATCATAAATCCTTTAAATATTCTAGATTCAAGTCCTTTGTCAGACATATGTTTAGCAAATATTTTCTCCCAGTCTGTGGCTTATCTTTTCATTTTCACAACTTTTGTAAAGCAAAGTTTTTTTCATTTTCCCTACTTTAGCACAAAATCTTTTATGCTAGAAGTCTGAAATCATGGTGACCAAGGTGTCAGCAGGGTGTTGCTCCCTCTGAAAGCTCCAGGGAAGAATCCTTTCCTGACTCTTCCAGCTTCTGGTGGTGGCTGGCATTTGGAATTCCTTAGCTATGGCAGCATAACTCCAATCTCTGCACCTGTCTTCTCACAGCATTCTTCATTATGTGTCTCTGGGTGTCTATACCTTCACATTGCCTCCTTATAAAGACACCCGTGATTGGATTTAGGGCTCACACTAATGCATTATGATCTCATCGTAACTTGATTAGATCTGCAAAAGATCCTATTTCCAAATAAGGTCACATTCACAGGTATGGAGGGAGTTAGACTTTCATCATCTGTTTTGAGGCAGACATGCAGATTTTAATATTTAAAAAAAAAAAGTACACTGAATGATAAATTATTCAGCATACGTGCTAGCCTCCTTGACAAGAGTCTGTTTTTGCCTCATTCACTGTTCCCATAGTGATACACCCAAGCTCATTTGCAGGATTTCTTGCCCATGGTTTTACTTCCCCAAAACAGATGGGTTCATTGCAATAGAGTCAGTTTAGTTTAAGCATCTGCCTTTGGCTAATCTCTCTTTACCAATTACTAGGTAAAGGTATATGAAGAGGGGGAAAAAAAGTTGCATGATTGTCTTTCATGATTTCTCCCCCTTGACCTTCCCCCAACTAGGGTATGAAATTTGAGGGTAACAGGGTTAATACAGTGACAACTCTAAATCTGCACTAAGAGATGTTTGTAATTCCAGACCTGCCCTCCTTCAGTATCATCTAGAAGAAAACAGAAAATGCTTCTCGAAAGACACATTTTCTAATTATCAATTGTTGCATAATACATCACCCTCAACTTAGTTTAAAACAACAGCCATTTTACTATCCTTCAGTCAGGACTTCAGGAAGATTTGGCTGGGCAGTCCTGGCTCAGGGTTCCTCACTTGGCTGCAGTTACATGGTCGGTGAAGCTGGAGCAGCAGGGGTCCAGGGAGACTGAGGGCCCTTCCCTGTGGTCTCGCCTCACAACATGATGGCCTCAGGACAGTTGGACTGCTCTCACATGGTGGCTGCAGGTTTCACAATCGAGCCTTGCTTTCCAACAAAAAAAGAGGAAGCTGCACTGCCTTTTATGATCTAACTTCAGAAATCACATAGTGTCATTTCCGCAGTACTCATCAGCTGAAACGCTAGAAAAGCCCACTTAGCTTCAAAGGGAAAAACATCAACCCCCACCTCTTGATAAAAGTGTCAAAATCAAATTGTAAGAAGAACATGTCAGATGGGAGATAATGTTGTAAAAATCTTTGGAAAATAAAATTTGCCCCAGAACATATCCTACCTCTCCCTGGGGCTATGAGAACAGTGAACTGCTCCATTCAAATTAAAGGCCAAGGTCAAGGTATATACGCAAATCCCTAGGGCTCAATATTTTCTCATTCTTGTTTCTGCCAATACTGTGTTCCATCTTGACTCCTACGGTCTAGCATACACTAGTGACTTAGGTCCTCCAGGTGTCCTGTTATAAAAAGCGGATCCAGAAGAATTTTTACTCAAAGTCATAAGAGAAACTAATGGCAACCACTTAACTCTCTGTGATTAGCAACTCCCTCCCCTCCAACCTCCTCCTCACAATGAGGGTCCAGAAACCTAGGTTCCACTCTAGCCCTCCCCCAAATTATTAAGAACCGTTTATAATTCACAGGTTCAAATCATTCTTTCCTTGATTTAAAGTCAATCTCTCATTGTAAAACACAAACACACACACACACCCCAATGCTTTCCTTAGCCAAATGTGACTGTGTTTTGGATAATTCATCAATTATGGTTCATGATATCTATTCACTATTCTGAGTGCCAAGGAATTATCATATTATTATTATCCTATTACCCTTTCTACTTCCATAAATTATGATAAATCACAAATCTTCATTCAAATACATCACTTTTAGGTACCTCATTTACTTTAAGATTCCCTCCTTCTCTATAAAATGTAATGGGAAATAAGCTAAATTCCATACAATAAATATTTATGGAACTCTCTGGTGTAAAACCACACACAAAAGAGATTACCTTTAAGGAAAAGTAGTTAAGTATTTGACAAGAAGAAAACGAAGGGTGTTTGTAGTAGGCAAAGAGAAACATAAGCAAGAAGCCCAGAGCAGAGAGAATGCGTGGCTTGATAAGGAAGCATAAGTGAACCGAAGATTCCTTATACAGATACACTCCAGGTACCTGGCTATCTGTGACCAACCATGAGGCTAGAAAGGCAGACAAGCGCCAATCTGTGATGTTCTTTACACAGTATTGTAAGAAGTTGAATTCTACAGGCAACAGAAAGCCACCAAATGCTTTTAAGAGGCAGAAAAACTTAAGGAGACCCATGTTTTCAGAATGATAATTGGCCACAATGTGGAAGATGGTTTGTGCGAAGAGAGTCTAGAAGTAGGAAAAACTACTAAGTTGGGGTGAAAGGAAAAAAGGGCCCAGAAATGGAATGAACAAAACAGATACAAGAACATCCAATCTGGTGACAGATACCTTGAACCAGGGCTGGGAGGTTGGGGGCAGGGGATAAAAGCATCCTGTCAAAATAAGAATCTACAGAAGTTGGTGAGAAGCATGTGTTAAAGTCAAATAGATCAAAGTCTAAGAGAGGAAATAAACCAAGACGACAGTGATTTTAAACTTACTTTCTGCAGGAAGCTTGGTTAATTATAGAAGAACATCACTAAACGGCACCCTAAGTGACAGACTATGAGCTAAGTCCATAATCACAAACTCAAGGAGAGTAACTTTTCATCCTGGTGATCATCTTACTCGCCTTATAAACCATGTTTCTCTCCTATGACAAAATTGGAAGGTACTGTAGAAACCAGAGGGCATGAGATGCCAGGGAACAAGAAACTTTAAAAACAAAGTCGTAAAGAGGAGTAACAGAATCAAAATGGAATCTGTACAAAGTACACATATATAACAGCAAAAATATCAACTGGCAGAGGATAAGAACTGGAAGAGGTTAGCCTGTAAGCTCTCAAATAAAAATGCTCCTGTCGCAGTAATTCCTCTTTCGTTCTTACCTCTGCTGCAGCACTGCTTCCCATGCCTCACTTGCAGATGTCTGAAAGGGCCACGGTAGCAAGCACTTCTCTTATTACAGACAAGAAATGGGCTTGTTGTTGCACCATCAGCCGGGGGGGCTTTCTCTCTTCCCCTTTGCTTCTCTATCCTCACCTTGGGAGGCTTATATTCCAGGTTAGCAGCAGGCCTGGCACGTAACATTAGAATATCTCCAAGCAGGAACTGCTTGTATTAGCTACTAGCATTAGATACCACCCCTGCCTGATCCAGCTCAGCCATTTTTCAGCTGTTTTTATGTGAGCTGAAGTGTCCTTTGTGGGCCATCTTCACATTCCCAAAGACAGCAAGGAAAATATGCATTTCTGTTTTGTCATCTCTGAAAAATAAGGGACAGTGGTCACTGACAGGGTCAGTGTCCCAAAGTCACCTACGCTGCTTATCCAGGAGAAGAGGCTGGTGAGCATTCCAGGGCCACTGGTCAGACTACTGGCTCTTCCTTGCCACTGCGGCCTCTCCATCCTGAACAGAGTTTCCAGAGCCATAACCATCGAGTAAATACTATTTTTTTTTTTTACCTTTTAAATATTGAACACCCATACAAAGCCAGTCTTCAGTGAAACATGTTGTTGGTATAAGGATACAGATTTCTGGCTTTGAATCACATCCAGTTATTATGCATTCCAAATCACATGCCAAAATTTTAATGAACTTTCAAATTTACATTTATGAAAACAGACCTTGGCACACATAAATGGGTTATTTTTCCATATCACTTTTCAAAAGGTGCCTCGTAGCTAAAACGATTCTGAGCTGTCTTCTGTCATTCAAGATGAACTCTACAAAAGAACTAAGTGTTCTTACTTTTACACTAATTTATTCTACATTGGTTTTACTCAGCATATGGTAAGCATATGGGAAAGAGAAGTGTATCTGGAAGCTGTTAGAACTGCATGTAATCAAAATCTACCAGTAGAAATCTAATTTGATTAATTGAAAATTAAAGTAGTAGTTAATCACTTGCTATTTGAGAAGGAGGGGGGATATCACTTAAAAATGAATCCTCAAACACACAAAATTAATTCTCTTTGTTCCAAATCAACACTTACCATTCAATTAGCAATAGCAAGAGTGTGAGGCACCCCTAAAATCTTGAATAGGTCCGCCCTGGCTTAACGCTAAAGTGAACGGCAAATTTTAAAGACAATATCTACTTTCGGCAAAGAACCCTGTTCCTTAAAACAACACTGTAAGAGCTAATTGATCTTTTAAGAGGGAAGGGGACAAGCTGAACCCAGGTCAAGTTTTCCAGCCATATCTAACTCCAAATTTTCATGCTTATATACAATCTACGAATTCACATAATCTGTTAGATGAGCATCTACAGCAATCCACTTCCTGACCCAAAGAGTATCAGCATCTGATGAAAAGCTGAGGAAATATTTCTTAAGTCTAAAATCGCTCGCTCCAAGTGACTGGGGCCTATGCTCAAAACTTCTATCATTTTTTAAAGATGACTATGGTATCACCACAGAAGATATTTACAGTAAGATCAAATTTTACATAACCTTTCTAAAGCTTGCCTTAAAAACCAGGCCTTTATTAGTTTCCTCCTTCCCTCCCAAACCTCTGGGATAACACAGTAATCAAAACCAAAATTAATCCCATGTTCAAAGCTAGCATATGATTTCTCAGGATTACCCAATTTCCTCCTGCCTGTGCATGCAGGATTTTGCTTACTAACTATAGCAAGTTCATTGTCTTCTTCAAAGGCAGAGCTGCAGTATTAGAAGAAAATTAACCAACCACATAATACCATGCAGCCTATTTCCAAAATGGAAAAAACAACAACAACAACTCAAGTCAGGACAACAGATAAATCAACAGGTTCAACATTTTAAATGTAAAATCATATCAAAATAAAATGTAAAGAAAAAGTGCATCTTACATTAAGAATGCATCATCAATCCAAATGACGTGTTCCCTCTAGGCTAAGAGTCAAAATATAACACATAAAAAAAGAATAAAAGAAAGCAGCTTACATGGCGGTTAAAGTAGGCACAGTAAACCTGAAAAATTAATTAGAAAGATTAAGATATTCAAACTTACATTGCCTGCTGCTTAACACAAAAAGGGAGGTTCTGTTTTAATCTCATCACAATAAAATATTTTAGGGTCCACTATTGACCAGAATCACACACAGTACCACTGCTTCTGAGACTGCTCTAAATTTAAAACATTGCAACTTTCTTGTCATAAAATCCATTTGTAATGGTCTCAGAAAATTCAAGGTAAATGAAAAACCCACAGAATGCTTGAAATGTATAATGAGGACAACAGATCTATTCCCTTACCTTTCCCCCACATTCCACCCTTGCTCTTTCATAAAGGAAAATGTCTTCAGTCTTATCAGTTTCCTTTCACAAACACTGCTTCATGTATCCTCAGGAGGCCCATCCACTAAAGGCAGAATGAAAGTGTTTACAGATGGTAGAAAGAGATAGGGGAGGACACCGCCCCGAGCCAACACTATCTTCCCAGGATCTAGGGACCCAAAGAGAAGAAATTCTAGTCCACAAAACCCCAGTCATAGCTTTAGTGAGGAACTGAAAGTAAATCTTGGAGGTAAAGAATGAAGACAAAACACGGTTAAAGACTCAGGCTATAAGAAAGGATCAGACAGATAAGCACTAACTGCTTTACAAAGTCAGACTCCAAACAATTCAAGTTTATAAGACTAACCTCTTGAATTAAAAAGCACCAAACAAAAAGTAGTAGTTTTTTTTTTTTTAATGTTTTAAACCCAGACGGCAAACTGTATTGGGCATGTTCACTAAAGTAAGTATACAGACCCCATCAGCCCAGCTGAAAAAAAAAGTATCACCAAGAATCCCAGTTTTACTGTATTCAAACCATTTGCATTTTACGGTATCACTAATGTATACACCTGTCATCTCTATAGCCTCAAGGAACTAGGAACCAAAAGAACATAGTACATGATTTCATTTTAAACAGTTCCATTTTAAAAGTCAGGTGATTTTGTGTTTGGAGAGGGTGGTGAAGGCATGACAAGGAATTATAAGCCAAAATAAGCCAGTGGGAATTAGAAGAACTAGGGCTCTGCTCTTTTCATGCAAAAGAGATACCTATTGTATCAGGCGCCATGTTTTTCCAAGTATGCACAATGCCCACAGTTAACATTTTGTGAAGATCTCAATGAACACGAGGTCTGCTTGGGCTCTTCAAACTCTCCCCATTGAGAGTCCAGACTGGGCCTCCTTCACATCCTGGTAGCACAATCACTGAAGCCTACCTAAGCTGGTGATCTATTTTTTGTGTGTGTTCACTGTGGGCAGTATGCTCATTAAAACGTGTGTTGAAAGGTATATTTATTCAGTTCAAATTTCAGATGAATATAGTGGGAAGAAGTGTTTACTATATTCTTTGTAACTCTGCTTTATCTCCAGATAAAAGTGGTTATTCCTCTCTAGCAGTGCCTGGTCTGAGTCATTAAAATATCCTCGCTGGAGGGCTGTTTCTTTTCTACCTTGCTTTTTCTCCTGAGACAAGTATTCACTAACTATCTGCACTTGAGGTTTGGGGTTGTTTTTAAGCATAAATAATTGAAATACTGAGTGATACCATGTTTAAAACAGCTCACCACTGCAAAACTATAATTATACCACAGCTCAAATCATTTCTGTAGATACATATCAATGCATCTTTCACTAACAAAATAACTTGTACCTTCTATCACATATATCTTTGAAAACAGATTACCATTATGTCACAAATACTACAGATTTTTGTTTTATATTCTGCTAAGTGACTTAAGAAACTTTCATTGTAAGAAGAACTATCAATTAGAGCACAGAGCAATGGCCAGGGTACAGTATTTTAAAAACAAATTAACCTGAACCTGGTCTGCACCACTTACAAATCTGGGCAGGCCACTTGGCTTCTCTAAAAATCAGAGTCCTTATCTAAAGGTGAGAATATCAACATTACACCCCATTTACCTCAGGTAAATTATGAGGATCAGATGTGAAAATGTTTTATATACCCTAAAATCCTATACAAAACCATAAAGGAAAGAACTGATAAACTGAATTATATAAACATTTAATATTTCTGTATGGCAAAAGGTAAAAGACAAAAGACAAATGATAAACTAGAAGAAAATAACTGTAACACATCTGACAAAGGATTAGTACCTCTAAAGAATTCCAAAAATTTGATAAACAAAAAGAACCCAAGAGAAAAAAATGGTCAAGAAATAGAAGAAATGCAAATAAATTAAAAGTATGTGGAAAGATGCTCAACCTCACTGGTAGGCAGAGAAATACAAATAAAAGATCATTTTTGCCAAAAATGAACATTCTCATGCATTGCTTTTTTTTGGGGGGGGGGGGGAGTATGAGTATCTACAGTCTTTTGGAAAGATACATGGTAAAATGTTATTATTTAAATTTTAAAAGTCATATATCCTTCAATCAAGGAATCCCACCTTTCATATTTATTCAACTGAATTAAAAGCACCAGTATTTAAAGATATATATTCAGGGATATTTTCATTACCGTTTAGAAGAACAAAAACTGGAAATGCAGCTCCCATCAACGGCATAAAAGCTGAATAAATCACAGTTGATTCTCTTTATAGAATATTTATCCAATCAAAATAATGAATTCTATGTCTCTGCATCTACTGATGTTGAAATATGCCCAAGATATGTATACGTTTAACTGAAAAATTCAACTTGGAGAATCACGTAAATGGTATTATCTAGTCTTGATATATATATATGTATTTTTTTAAGTTTTTACATGTCTATTTTATTAGCCAAATGAGAAAGATGTGGGAGAAACATACCATAATGTTAATACCGGTCATCATGAAAGGGTGATCCTAGCGTGGCTATGTGTTTACTTGCACATGTATATGCAGGGATGTTTATTAATTTCTGGGGTGACTGACTGACTTGTGAAAATTAAATGCATTACTTTTTATAATTTAAAGTTTTTTCAAGAAAAAATAAGTAATTAAGACCAAAAGAAACTAATCATAGCCAATATTAAAAAGAATATATGCAAATACATAATTAAAAATAAAAAGGCAATACTGCCATATCTTTTTTCAAATAGGAAAAAATAAATCTACCAAGAAAGTTAAAGTATAATACAATGAGTTCTATGCTGGATGCTTTACAATATTCTACCTCACAATTCCTGTGTCCCAAATTGCTACCATAAGTAAAAATCACAGAAGTAAAAGTAGAAAAAGTTAAGCTATGAAACATAATTAAACGCATCATTTATAGACGCACAGATATCACAAGTGCTCACACACACACTATCACTGAAGGGGAAAGAAAGGCAAAGGTGAGAAGAGAGACACCTGATGCTGAGGTTGAGGGCAGGGCATGGCAAGAGTAGCCACATCAGACATTAATAATCAATCATGTGCTCATCTCTGTGGAGCTGAGAGCAGCCTCAGAATTCCACTACTACCTCGGAGTCGTAAAGCAGGAGAAACCTATCTGCCTTCCCTGGCTCAGAAAGACAGATAGCCTAGCTGACCTTGCTGGAGGAAAAAGGTTTCCAAGTCTGAACCAATGATGAGATGCACGCCTCTGCCAACCCTTTCTTGCCTAAGCAGTTCAAGAGCAAGTTTTCAAAAGTATTCCCTCAGTAAATGGTACTAAAATGCTCATTCCTGATCAGCCTCCAAGAGAGGCCGCAATGATGTAGTTTTAGGGATTTTGGAACAATAGATGCCTCCCTACCTGGCGGGTGATGTGAAGTTCCATTAACATACATGTTTTTATTCCGTAATAGATTTTTCTTAATTTTATATGGCAATAGCATACCAGCATGGATTGGTAATATCAGACACTCGCCCATTTTGAAAGGTTTTGTATCCTCCTTACCTTAAACCAGCAGTTGTCAAATTGTGACCTCAAGACTAGCAGCATCAACGCCACCTTGGAACTTTCTGGAAATGCAAATTATCAGGCCTCACCCCAAAATGAATGAATTAGAAACTTTGGGGTAGGAAACCAGCTCATTTTTCAACAAGCTTTCCAGCTTGTTCTGATTCTGATAACCACTAAAGTTTCAGAACCACTGCCTCAAACTACCCATGTGAAGAAAAGCAGCTATAAGTGCAGGTGTTTTTACCCTGCATGCCTGCAAATTTTAACAGTAATAATGCTACTTCAATAGCATAACTTGTAACAAGATCATTAAGTAAAGTTCATTTGTTGTTTTTGGGTTTTTTTAATGTAGCTAATTTTTTTTTTTTTTTTTCAAGAAACTCTGTTCCTAGAAGTTGGTAACTGAGGTTACTAATGTAGCTATGGCCATCGCCAGAACTTCTTCTAACCTCACTGCCACAGACAAAGCAAAATACATGAGCAATATCTCTGCATACTAAGGATGTAGTTTGCAAAGCCGGCCTTTTGGCTATAACTCCTGCTATTTATGGTACTTGCCTTTTTTGCATCACCAGCTGTAAAATGACTTGACTTAAGTTAATATATAAATCCACACTCCAGTGTATAGGACAATTCAACAAACACAGATGATCTAACATCTACTATACATAAGACACCATATGAAGAACAGCATGTAAGGCCCTGACTTCAACAAATTTACAAACTAGTTGGAAAATACCATGCAGAATGTGGCAGAGACTCCCAGATTTCCACCAAAATCTGTTCTTCCCCCTTCCCTGCTACACAATATTTCCCAGCTTCCTTTGCAGTAGAGTGGTTGTATGAATAGCTCTTACTAATAGAATGTGAGAAGTGATATATGACTTTAGACATCTTAGACTTTAAGCAATTGGATATGCTTCTCCTTCAGTCCCACCCCCAGAAACCTGGACCTGGTGGCCACAGGGCTTCAATCACGCAAATGACAATACTGTGTCAGGGGATGCGGGCAAACAGACCTGAGTCTGGATCTCTGCATAAACACAGGTCCCCCAACCTGGATCGTGACTACGACTTACATAAATGAGAAAAACATCTTTGTTATTTAAGCCACTGTATTCTTAGGTCTCTCTGTTATGGCAGCCTAGCATACTCTGACTCAGGGACTATATAAATTCTTATATGCTAAGTGGTATACAATACATAAGGGGCTACAGAAAGGTGCTCCCCTCTATAGGGAGCATCACAGAGAAAACAAAAGTCATAGGAGCACAGTAGTGGAAAAGACTGTCGTCCCTCCAACGCCAAACCCCAAGCAAAGTAGAGGGAAGACCTGAGAGAAGGTGTGGCATTAATTTGCTGGGGAACAAGTTGCTGCATCTGGTGCTGTGAGTCATAATGCCATTCACAGGCATTTCAGTTTGATGGCCCTACTTACGGTTGGGTCTCAGTGAGCACGGAGACCGCAGTGGTTCTGAACCATTTCTGAAACCCTGATGAAACTTCAGACCATCCACTCAAAAATACATGTGCAAAAAAATGTTCTCACACATAAAAATTTCCATACCATTTGAAGAGGCTTGTGCCCCTTACCCCAAGTTCATGCACAGACCCACTGATACAAAGGTTTTGTGGTGGAGCTTCCATCTGAAGACAAGTTATGTACCTTCTGCATCAGAACAACATGGATTTTGTGAAGGTTTTCACACAAGAAAATGATGGACAAGCAAATATCACTAGATATGTTATGTACCATGGGAACCTAATACATAATGACAAAGAAATATAAAATGGAAGCAAAGTTACTAAGAAAGATATCCAGGAAACGTTAGCCATAAACCCCAGACCCAGCTCCATGTCTTACAGCTGTGAACATTAGCCCTGTTTCAGATCTCCTCCCAACTCCTACAAGACTTCACCAACCCCACCTGTGATCCACGTGTATATATATGTATACACACATGTACACACATATATATGCGTATATACATATATACGCATATATATAAAAGATATAGCCACTTTTTAAAAAATTGATGCAGAATTACATGTCATGATTCAATATTTGTAAATACTGCAAAATGATCACAAGTCTAGCTAGCATCACATTTTTTAAAAATCACAGTTCAATCTGATACGTAGCCTCACAAAAACATATAGAAAAGCATAAAACTCTAAATGTATACACACCCAAATACTTTAAATTACAGTTAATCAGAGAGCTTCAATAGTCTTACTGTTCTCATTCTTTGGCTTATCTCCAAAATTTTCATTACCTATCAGGTCCCCCTGTTATTCATCACTTTCTGTGTCTCAGGAATGTTATTTTATTAAATAATTGCCATGCCAAAAGGCACATACTACTATAAACATTTATTTGCTAGGCTGAGCAGAAACATCTATTTCTTTTCTGTCAAAACCTATTATAATGCTCTGTCACCTACAGAGTTGTGTAGAATCATTTCCAGATACACTTGAACCAAAAAAAAAAAAGAAAAGAAAAAGAAAAAGAAAAAAAAAAAATCTGTGTTTCTCCTAAAAGGGTGCCAAGTAGTTGCAATGATGTAGAAAGATTATGTGGGAATCTTGAGTTGATAACATATTTCTGTGAACTGTTTCCAAATATCTTCTTAACAGGTTCAATAAAAGACTAAAAGGTAAAATGTTTCCTAAGAAAAGTATATTATTTTTACAATACCATGAGATAATTGAAAATGTGTTCTAATTAAACTTGACTCACATATTTTAAATACCTACTAAATTTTCAGTAATATGCTGGAAATCACTAGCCAGTTGAAGGATATATGTTCCACTTTATAAATTAACTATAAGAAATAATTATACTTACGTGGTATTTGTATTTTTTAAACGAGTCTAATTCAATTTGTTAATAAATATTTATTTACTGCCTATGTGCTAGTATAGGTTTTCTGCAGACTCTTAAAGAGCTCAAACCCTAGTGTTATATAATACTTATTGAGTATCACAGTGTCATCAGAATTTTGGACAAATATCCTTAGTGACAAGAGAATGATGCTAAAGTCTATATTTGGAATTTTTTCAGTGGGCTAACAAGTCACTATCTACTGAGGAGGGCTATACAAATAATATCAAAAAAGAATCTCACACACTTACATCACAGTGCTCTCCACTGAGAGGAGACAAGAAGCAGTGGCACCCTGCAGCAATGATCACAAAAGAGTGCCCAGACCTTGCTTCCTACATACTAGTCCCCAGTAAAAGGAACCAAGGCTCTTTGAAACACTGGTTGAACCCAGGGCTGGGGCACTGAAAACATAAGATGCACTTGTATAGTCTCATGGGGTCAGAAAATTAAAAAGTGGGGCAGTGTGGGGCGGTGGGGGTGGGAGATGGAGATAGAAGTTTGTCTAAAGGCACAGGAGGCAACCTGCAGGAATTCCCACTGGCCAAAGTTGGGGCAACTTAAATAACACAATACACAATAATAGTAAAACTGAAATAAATATCCATGTGGCATACCGATATAAACAAACAAACAAACAGGGAGAAGGGACAACTTTTCCTTCTGGAAAAGTTCCTTCTCTTCCAAAATATTTAATAATCACGAAGAGAAAAATAATAACCTTACAGTGGAGAATCCTAGCAGATACCACCTTAACCAAGTGAACAAGGTTACAAATATTGACGATGCACTGTAAGAGTTCACCAAGGCTGTGCTATCTTTCCTAATAACACATAAGCACGGTCTAATCATGAGAAAACATCAGACGAACCCCAAATTCAGCGACATTCTACAAAATACCTGGCCAGGACTCTTTAAAAGTATCAAAGGTCATAAGAGATAAGGAAAGACTGAGGAACTGTCACAGACTGGAGACTAAAGAAACAAGCCAACTAAGTACAATGTGGGATGCTAGACTGATCATGGAACATTTAAAAAAAAAAAAAAAGGATGCTAGAAGAATGGATGAAATCCAAACAAATTCTATACTGTATCATAACTGTTCTATGTTTATTTTTTTAATTTACTTATTTATTTATTTATTTATTTATTTATTTATTTATTTACTTTATTGGCTGTGTTAGGTCTTTCTTGCTGTGCACGGGCTTTCTTTAGTTGCGGTGAGTGGGGGCTACTCTTTGTTGTGGTGCGCGGGCTCCTCATTGCTGTGGCTTCTCTTGTTGTGGAGCACAGACTCTAGGCATGTGGGCTTCAGTAGTTGCAGCACATGGGCTCAATAGTTGTGGCTCACAGGCTCTAAAGCGCAGGCTCAATAGTTGTGGCGCACGGGCTTAGTTGCTCCGTGACATGTGGGATCTTCCCAGAGCAGGGATCGAACCCGTGTCCCCTGCAATGGCAGGGGGATTCTCAACCACTGCGCCACCTAGGAAGCCCCTATGTTTAAATGTTAACATAAAAAGAAGCTGGGTGAAGTATAGACAGAAACTCTTTTTCCTATCTTTGCAAATCTTCATTAACTCTAAAATTATCTCAAAATAAAAGTTGTGAAAACACAAGAGAAAAAAATGATCCCAATTGCACCAGCAGCAAAAAATTACAAGATATAAACCGGACAAGAACCACAAAATAATTATAGAGAACATACATTATAAAATTTTATAGGACATAAAAAAGAAGGCAGGTGTAGGGAAAAATACACTAAATTCACAGGATAAAATAAGCTAACAATTCTCAATAAAGTTTAAGATGGATTACTATTTTGAATTTAAAAGGGGAAGGAACTGGACTTCTCTAAATATAATGTGGTATCTAGACTGGATATGAAACTCAAAAAGGATATTAGTGGAAAAACTAAAGAAATCTGAATAAAGCCTGGAGTTTACTTAATAGTGATATGCCAACATTAGTTTCTTAGTTTTTACAAAACTATCGTAGTAATGTAAGACTTTAACAGCAGGGCAACTGAGTGACAGGCTCAGGAACTCCCTATACTATCTTTGCAACTTTTCTGGAAATCTTCATTTATTCCAAAAGAGTTTATTAAATATAAATGTCTTATCACTTTCAGTTATATAAAGATTCCTGCATAGAAGCATGTCATTATATTAAGCCATATTGGACTTGATTATAATACATATATTTTTCTCACACATGTACGTACATATCTCATAGCATACATATCTCATGGTTAAACTCAGAATATCATTAAGTCTCAAATGGAATAAGCTGAGCTACAGTCACATATTTGGCTCACAAATCTCATCAATTATCAATTAAAAAGTACTTATTTTGAGTTGATCTTGTACCATCTAAGCCCCATCCCAAGTGCTGTGAATTCCAATTTCTTTCATGTAACATAAGTCTAGTAAAATAGAACAGCATGTAAATAACTACAGAATCATGTAAAGACTGATACAATCAAATAATTAGAGAGTCAGGGGAAGAACACCACAGTAAAGACACACAAGAGTTAGGCACACAAAAAAGAAGGGATGATTGATTACCTGGTAGACAGAACAGACTGTTTCCTAGAGAAGGTGGTAGCTGAACTGAGTCTGGAATGAAGACCAGGAATTCACCAACCATAATGAAGACAGGATGTTTGGAGAAGCAGGGATGATGTCTCAGAGGCTCAGGGACAGGAGAATCCAAGGCACATTTAGAAGTGGCAAAACGTTAAGGAGAGAACGCTAGCCCATGGCCACAGCACAGCAGCTACACAAAAAGCCAGAGAAGTAGCGGCGTGCGTATGTGTATGTATGTGTGTGTGTGTGTGTGTGTGTAAATGGGAGAAAATGAATGCTTAATTAAGTTCAAAACTCCCAAGTTGATAGAAGAGGAATATTTAATTTTAACTCAAATCCAAGTCTCTATAGAGACTCTCGGTTCAATACCATATTACGGGGACTTCCCTGGTGGTGCAGTGGTTAAGAATCCACTTGTCAATGCAGGGGACACAGGTTCAATCCCTGGGCCAGGAAGATCCCACATGTCACAGAGCAACTAAGCGTGTGCGCCACAACTACTGAAGCCTGCACACCTAGAGCCCGTGCTCTGCAACAAGAGCAGTCACCACAATAAACCCACACATTGCAACAAAGAGTAGCCCCCACTCACCACAACTAGAGAAAGCCCACATGCGGCAACGAAGACCTAACACAGCCAAAAACATAAAATTTTTAAAAAAGAATTCACTTCTAAATAAAAAAAAGTATATATTTTTATACACACACACCATATTACAGTAACTCTACCATAAAAGGAAGATTTAAACTGCAAAGAATTTTAAATGTACAGGCTCTAGACAGGAAGAAAATGGTAGGAAAATGTGTTCTCAAGTTATGTATGAAAAAAACAACTCTGCTTTCTGTTCTTTAAATCAGAATTGAATCCTGGATTTAATGAAGAGAAATCCCTTACTGTTCATGATGCCATAAGCAATTAAGACCAGCTAAAACTCATTAATTGCTGAAAAAATAGCCATAGTATTCTCATTCTATTTATCCAATGCAGCTTGGTGTTCAAGATCAACAGCAATCTAAAAAAGGGGGAATGGGACTTCCCTGGTGGCACAGTGGTTAAGAATCTGCCTGCCAATGCAGGGATCACAGGTTTGATCCCTGGTCTGGGAAGATCCCACATGCCATGGAGCAACTAAGCCTGTGAGCCATAACTACTGAGCCCATGTGCCACAACTACTGAAGTCTGTGCGCCTAGACGCAAGAGAAGCCACCGCAATGAGAAGTCTGTTCACCGCAACGAAGAGTAGCCCATGGTCTCCACAAATAGAGAAAGCCCGCTCACAGCAATGAAGACCCAATGCAGCCAAAAATGAATAATTAATTTAAAATAAAATAAAAAAGAAATTAATTAATTTAAAATTAAAAAAGGAATGAATAAATGCATAGGAACTAAAGGGAGAAAGACGCCATTTGATATTAAAAGGGAAAATTATTTAATTCTGTCAAGTTTTTTAACACTTGAAATCATGCTGTGAGGAGTTTCCTCATTAAACCAAATGTAAAAATGTAAAGAACATATATTCCTAGAACCCAGACTCAAATTTTCATAACAAAAAAATTTTTTATGAAGAAGACCCCATTACTATCACCACCAAACAATTCATGTTTTTTAAATTATCACTGAAGTAGATGAACAAGTTTTATATAGAAATCTCTTTGATAATTCACACTTCAAATAAGACCACCAAAGTCATCTCTTTCAACTTTGAAAGCCACCAAAGAAAGCATTAATTTAAAAAATTAAAATAATTGGATATTAAAGCTTAAACATTATTTGGAAGAAAGCATTGGCACATTTTAAAAATTAGCTTTTCCTCTCCAAAATACTGATAGAACCATTTGGACGACAGTACTAAGTCATGGTACTCCTTAGAAGATACAATTATTGGCTACTAATGTTTTGGTTTTTGTTTTTTGTTTTTTTAATACTTAAAGGTGTCTCTGTTTGTCTGATATCAAATTTTGAGGTCACATGTAACATTATTCCCTCTTGTTTCAAATATCCAGGGAAGCTCCTGCCCAGCATGTGCAGCATAAGAATAAGGAAGAAAACAAAAATAAATAAGTGTTCTGTCTCTTAAAATACTATTGGTATCAAGACACAGAATTAATATTATCCTTATCCTGGTTCTTATATGACAATCTCCATGAAAAAAAAAATCTATAAAACTGTTCCACAACATGATGGAATAATGAAGTATTTCTACCAGATGAATTTTACTATGTAAAATAAAAATTCTCTTCCTGACCTTTTAAAGCAGAGGAACAGAATTACTGTGCCTAACTAGAAATAACATTTTAAAATAAAAATACTAAAGAAAATGAGTGGGGTGCAGGGTAGGTAGCTATCACGAATGGCCCACCACAAGGTTTTTTGTGTTTTATTTTTCCACCACAAGTTTTATCCATGGTCTCAGGTGTGACTGCCACTCATATTCCTGCTTCCCCTTCCATTCAGAGGAATGCAGCCAATCTCTGAACGAGGCTCCTGCTGGGCACTGATGGTTCCCCAACTCCACAGCCCCTTTTCCCCTGCTGAATTTTTTCGATGTATCCCAAAGGGAGACAAGAAGTTAAACCTCTTCCTTCCAAAAGGAACAAAACAAATGATAGACCCTTGCTAGCTGCTTTAGTCAGAAGGGAAAAAGACCCCCTCAGGCTGCAGAGGGAAAAAGATCCCCCCAAGGCATCCTCAACAGTCTGGAAAGTAACCTACCCACTAGGAAGGGGAAGCGCGAGAGGAAAGCAGAGGAAGAGGAAAGAGAGGAGAGAGGATCCAGCATGAACAAGAAACTAAAGAACTAAAGAAGCAGGACCAGACAAAAAGGAGCAGGGAAAAAAGCACCCAGTTCCTTAACATAAATAAGTTCCACTAACAGAAAGACAAATTCAGCTCTTGGGTGGTTTTTTTGTTGTTTTTTTTGGTTTTTTTAAGGACCAAGGTTTTAAATGAAATTTAAAGCTCTTGTTTTCATTCCTCCTATCAAATGTAACAGTATCCCCACTACACATGCTTCTTATTTCATTCATCTGTAAACCATTCCTGTCAACTCTCAAATGCAAGTCTAGTCAATCTCAAGGTCACTGGGCACACATGCTTCTCCATTTAATAGGTTTGGGATACAACCTCGTTGCTATAAGATTTTTTTAGCTCTTTTAATGTGTCAGTCCAGGCTTTTAATACCTTTCATCAAACTATTACTCATAACTGGTCTCACAAGACCCATAGTAGTTTAGCTTAAAGCCTGACCCTCTACATTTACATGTTGTGACATTCTTTGAAGGAATTTATTAAAAATCATGGCAAGGATATTTGTACTGGGACCAAATAAGCAATATCTTTTGTAATTTTGGCCATGGCTAAGAAAGGCTTGAAGGTCAACAATGTGGGTGAGGGGGAGGGGGGAGGGTTGCTGTGGAGAAGATACGTATGTTTAAGATTAGAGCTCACTATAATATTTCATATGAAAAATTTCTTAAGGTACTAGGAATGTAAAAATCAAGTAAAACCAACAAATGTTTATTAGGCAAACAGGCACCCATGAGCTGCCGCGCACCCTGCTGACGATGATTTTTTTATATAAAGTAAACTTACTGAAGTTTAGTGTACATGCTTACAGAAAAGGGCAACAAATCATAAGTATACAGCTTGATGAACTGCTCACTAAATCAACAAACCAGAGTAACCACCACCCAGTTCAACAAATGCATTATAAGCTTCTCAGAAGCTTCCTCCTCCAAACTCAACCTATCCAAGGGAAGCATGATTCTTCTTCTGAACTTTTTAATAACAGAACCATAGACTACATATTCTTCCGTGTCTGGCCTCTTAAACTGTGATGTTTGTGAGATCCATTTACACTGCTGAGTATAGCAGTACTTGGTTCATCCTTACTAATGTACAGAACTATATTTTTCTACTGTAGGAACATTCTACAATGTATCCATTCTAGAGTTGATGGACAGTTTTAAGTTATTATGAGTAGTTCTGCTATGAATATGCTTGTACATGTCTTGTACATGTACCCACACATACACACACATTCCTAGGAGTAAAATATCTGGATTATTGAATATGTCTATGTTTAACTTTACTGGAAGTTTTCCAAAGTGCTTGCACCAGTTTACATTCCTAACAGCAGAGCGATAGTTCCAACTGTTCTACATTCCTGTCAATACTTTATTGTCTTTCTTAATTTTAGCCTTTCTGGTGGGCGGGTAGAGGAATTACTTTGTGGTTTAATTTGCATTTCCCTAAGGACTAATGAGGTTAGGCAACTTTCATATGCTTGTTGTACATATTACACACTCTTATGAAGTGTCTGTTAAGGTCTTCTATCCACTTTCTCTATCGGGTTGGCTGCCTTTTCTATATTGATATGGCCGAGTCCTTTATATATTCTGGATACAAGTACTTGGGCAG
Organism: Hippopotamus amphibius kiboko; assembly: GCF_030028045.1. Lineage (NCBI taxonomy): Eukaryota > Metazoa > Chordata > Mammalia > Artiodactyla > Hippopotamidae > Hippopotamus > Hippopotamus amphibius. The sequence goes on along the minus strand of NC_080187.1, from coordinate 83,369,223 downwards.
AAGCTTTTAACCTATTTGGTACAAACATGATATACACACATGAAAAACATCTACCTGTTACTTCTAAAGCCTATGATTTTTTCACTAAAGATCCTACATTTCAACAAGCAATGATGTAAGATTTAGTTTCTTCTATGGTAGCTCTTGGGAATTGAAGCCAAAAACAGTAATTGAATTAGAACATTAGAAGCTTCAGAACTTCATGTAGGTACTGCTTGCCTTCTAACCTAATGCATTGCAGAAAATGTGCTCAAACTGAATATCCAAGAGTCAAATCTGTAAAGTCAAACAACAGACGTGTTGAAGTGCCACAATTCTAAAACACATTAACATCAGTAACTTTGCAACATCTCTGGGTGAGGGAAAAATACACTGAACACACTTTCTGTAAGATATCTGAATTTCATAAATGAGAAAAGTGCTACACCTTAGACTCAAAGAAGCAGAGTAAATGTTGTAAGAGATGATCTATTTCCAGTGCAACAGAAGTTTATTAAAATCCCTAATTATCTCTCACGTTTTTAGAAACAATCTTCAACAAAACAGTTCCAACATTCGGTACATGTTCATTAATTGTGTTCTTTTGCTTCATCATTAAACACAGCTTAAATCTAATGAGCATCTAATTGAGGTTAAAGACCCATCCTAATGATGGAATGATTTCCATCTTTATCTCAATCACATTAAGCTTACAGGCTACACTACTATGTGTGTATATATATAAACACACACACGTGTGTATTCATATACATACACAAAACCTTTCTGTGATTTCAACTTATTTTTATTTATTTATTTATTTATTTATTTATTTTGGGGGGTACACCTAGTTCAATCATCTGTTTTTATACACATATCCCCGTATTCCTTCCCTCACTCGACTCCCCCCCCACCCTCCCTTGAGTCCCCCCCATCCTCCCCCTCCCAGTCCTCTAAGGCATCTTCCATCCTCGAGTTGAACTCCCTTTGTTATACAACAACTTCCCACTGGCTATTTTACAGTTGGTAGTATATATAGATTTCAACTTATTTTTATAAAATGGGGTAATGCAATTAAATATATAATGGATTACACAAATACATACTGCTGTGTACACAGGGATGGCAGGCCACCAAAACCCAACTGCTAGCTGAAAGGCAGCTATATTAGTTTCCTCTGACTGCTGTAACAACTAACCACAAACTTGGTGGCTTAAAACAGCACAAATTTATTCTCTCACAGTTCTAGAGGCCAGAATTCCAAAATCAGTTTCTCTGAGAAGAAATTAAGATGTCAGCAGAGCTGCGCTCCCTCCAGAGACTCTACAAGAGGATATGTTCCTTGCCGCTTAGCTTTCGGGGGCTGCAAACATTCCTCGACTTGTGGCCCCATCACTCCCATCCTTGCCTCTATCTTCACACTGTCTCCTCTGTGTGTCTGTCAAATCTCCCTCTTCTTTCCTTATCTTAAGAGCTTTACTTAATCAAATTTGCAAAATACTTATTTTCCAAATAAGATTTACAGATTCTAGGGACTAGGACCTGGACAAATCTCTGGACCACCTTTCAGCCCACTATAGCAGCTTACTGCAGGGCTGTTCAAAGTACTCATCAGTTCGTATATCAAAGCTCCAAATGTAGGAAAGGTGATGTAGGAAAGGTAATGTAGGGAATTTCGACCTGTACTGTATGAAAGTTCAGAGTGCACTAAAGTATAATGTTCAGAAAAAATCAGGCTGCCAGTGTCATACTATAAATGTCCATTAGAAATAAGCATCTGGCACAGGGTTATCAACTCTGGCTAAACATTAAATCACCTACTGATGCCCCACCTGAGATCACTAAAATTAGAATCTGAGTATACAGCCCAGGTTTGGAGAATTTTGTTTGCGCACTTTGTTAAACTCAAGTGATTCAAATGTGCAACCAAGGTTAAAAAACCACCACATCTAACAGAAAAAATAATAATAATAATAATAAGATGGAATACTTAATTATACAGGGAAAGATCTGTTTTGTTTTTATAACCAATTTAATGGAACCACTTTTTCTCCTTAGGAAGAAAGAGTATCTTTAAATAATCATGTTCTTAATTTAATTTGAAAATATGTTGAGGTCAGAAGTTCTAAAAACTTACATCTATAACTCTTTTAGCCAAATCAGAATATGCAAACAGGATGGCCAACCAAGAAACAGTACAAAGCTTTATTACAAGGAACCTCGTTTGTTCATTTAATTGACACTCCTTTAACAGTATCAAGCAATGCTTCCCTAGAACAAGCAACTCATGAAAATACTCATGTTATATTGAGATCATTTTAGAAGCATGCCTACTGTTTCATAGTTTTATTTTTATATGGAAGACCATTATTAAGGTATGGGAAATGACAGTCAAGACTCAAAGATGATAAGTCCAATTTTCTATCACCCAGGCGAATTATCCAAACAGGATTTTATGTTCACGTCTCTGATTACTCTTCCTCTTTTCTGAAGCTACTCTTTTATCCAGCTACCTAGGGGTTTTTCACCACCTCCATGATAGAGAAACAAGGGAAACCCAAAAATCAGTTGATTCTATTTCTAAATGTATATTTTTTGAAATTCTTTTTATTAGAAAAAGGGAAACTTACACATGCCAAAGGTTGGACATATAATGTTACTGTTTGTTAACTCTGCTTAGAAATATTTTTATTTTATTGATCAGTATGATAAGTAACTGCAAAGCCAGCAAAAAACAGTATCTCCATATACTGATTTCACAAATGAAGGAGGATCAGATCAGGAAGTAATAAAAAGGTTGAATCTCCATCATTACCCATACTTGCCATTGGATGAATAAAAAATAACCAAGACTAGGGCTTCCTAGGTGGCGCAGTGGTTGAGAATCCACCTGCCAATGAAGGGAACAAGGGTTCGAACCCTGCTCCAGGAAGATCCCACATGCCACAGAGCAACAAAGCCTGTGCGCCACAACTATTGAGCCTGCGCTTTAGAGCCCGTGAGCCACAACTATTGAGCCCATGTGCTGCAAATACTGAAGCCCACGTGCCTAGAGCCCGTGCTCCGCAACAAGAGAAGCCACGGCAATGAGGAACCCGTGCACCACAACGAAGAGTATCCCCCACTCAACGCAACTAAAAAGAAAGCCCGCACACGGCAAAAAAGACCCAACACAGCCAATAAAATAAATTAATTAAAAAAAAAAAAACCAAGACTAGAACTTACATGTTTTAATATGAAAACTGTAAGAAAGAGTCACTAAACCTTTGATTTGAGATATGCATTTCATTTTTATACAATGAAAGGCAAAATGTATGTCCGGGGAAAAAGCTTGTCAAAGCCCCTTAGGAAATATTACACCCAACTCACCTACCAAATTTTTCAGAGCTTAAATTGGCCAAGATACAGAGGTTAAGGTGTCAGTTCCTAGATGACATAAAGGGGAATTTATCCAACAACTTTCTTTCAAAATCTGAAAAATGTTCTTCAGAAATTCACACCTATTTTATGTGTCCTGTTCTCTGGTAAATATCTTCACAAAAACAATTACTGAATATAAACTGGTATTCAGTCAGCCACAATCTGAAAGTCTTTTGTAAATTGCTTACACGTTTTAGATGAATTATGAATTACATCTTTTATTCACAACATACTTCTTTTTTACCCAAATTTACTTTAATACATCTACTTATATTCTTTGATACCTCTTGTGTTTTCTCTCAAAAAGAAAAATCCAAGAATAGCCTAGTTTTGCTTTTAGCTTTTATCATGACAGAGCACCCTTGTTTCCCGCCCTCTATCCACTGCACAGTTGCTTTTTCAAATACATTTTCCTTTCAACTCTGTATTCATTTGTTTTCTTTTTATCTTTTTTAAAGCACTGCTTGTCTTTATTTTAATTCTTTGTCAAGCACTTAATTAGGATTTCATCTTGGTGGCGGCCACTCTAATTTGTATAGACTCCTCATTGAGAAGCAACTTTCGCTTCTCATTTATCTTCTCCTAAACTTTTCTCTTTTTTCTCACTTTCACTAGCAATATTAATTTCAATCAATTTCTAAGCCAGGAAGTATGACACTAAATGTGTAATTGCATTTTGCATTACACTAAAAAACTGCTGGTCCCCTGTCATATTCAAAATATAAAATACATAAAAAGGTAACTAAAAACAAATTTTAAAAACCTTTGAGACGAAGGATGGCTTGATGTCTCCTCTCATAGTCCCAGTAAGACCTCTCAATCATATCTGTTTAACAATCTGTGTAAACTACTGATTTACGGGAAAGCTAAAAAAACCTCAATTTTAGTTTATACTAAATAACTAAAACATTTACAAAACATTCACTATTTGTTAATATAGTGATAGCACTATTCCAAATCCCACAAAAATGACCAAATTAAATTAATCTCAAAGTTGTTTTCATAGCTGCATTCACTTACAGATTTGGTATTGGCCCTGAAATGTCATGATTTCAAGCAAAAGATTAAACCTTACAGCCTTCATTTAATCTGTAAAATTAAGACATTCTAGTATATGATAAAGTCTTTGCAATAATCTAGAAAATATTGCATGACCTTTTAAAAAGATTCACCAGTAACACTAAAGAGTTTTTTGTTGTTGTTATTGTTGTTACATATACTGTATGGAAAACCTAGAAAATGCAGAAATATATACATAAAAGTTAAAATCACTCATAAACCAACAAACTAGGACAAACCACTGTTAACATTTACAGACTGAAAGAAGGCACCAAAATGTTATGTGTTCATAAATGTGAAAAATTAACACAGTTGCAGTCATATGGTACATAATTCGGGCCTACTTTTTCAACTTATAAACTCTGTCCTCTGTCATTAGAATATCTAAGAAAATGTCATCTTAGTGGCTGACATCTACCACCAGAAAATTTAACAGCTATTACACAAATGCAGATTTTCAAAGGAGAAATATTTAGCAAATGTATTTGTGAAATTTTTGTAAGACATGTTTTTGGAAAGCTGCTTTTGTAGAGGAATTGTTCCAACTTTTAAAAAGCAAATAAGGCGAACAGCAATGGCAATGATGGAGAAAAAAAATCTTCATTATAGCTCCATGTTTAGAGTTTCCCATGTATGAAAAAGTTAGGGAAAGGTCCAATTGAAATGGTGATCCTAGGTTTCTGCTTCAGTCCTATATATAGGCAACCAAACAATTTCAAATAATTTAAAGTTTAAAATTAGTTATAAATTGACAGAACCACATGAAAAAGTTCTGAGCTTCAGTAGCATTGCCCTTCATTTTTACCCAAACTTGTCCTACCTGGATGAATGGAAAATAAATTTGAATTAAAAATATGCTGTTTTCTGCAGAACCCTCTCATAAGTACATGAAACCCACAAGAACTCACAAAACTAGAAAAAAAACATTGTTTAAAGCCGGCACTAACTGTGGTCTACACAAACAAAAATGAGCATTCCAAAATACAAATACTAATCCTTCCACAGGCACGTAAACATTAGGAAAGATATTTAGCAACAGCACAGTTAATCAGGTCTACCCCAGAAAGCTCTGGTGCCAAAGAGGCCAGAGCTTGCAATGCTTTTTTAGACACAACGGACTTTTAATAGAAACCAAAAGGAAGGAAGGAAATGCACATCCCAAAAAAATCAATCAGAAAACATTTGAGTAAATGAGAGACAAAGCAGTTACTGAAAGAAAACTGCATTTGCTCGGCAGAAACAGACACTGCAAGAAACACATTTAGGATTACAATAGGTACAATGTGATGCGCGCTGAAGCAGCAGGGTCTTAGAGGAGATGTTCCCCACAATTCAGTAGAGTCCAAGAGACCTGATTAGTCTCAACTCCCACCTGCTCCGCATCCCAAAGACCACACCACGTGCTCGAAAACTGTTTGATACTGGCGAATGCTAAAGCAGACAGAACTGGGAGGATGCCCAACTATATCTCCGCTGGAAATATCTGAGTAAGGCATATATTAAGCCCAAAGAGGTTGCCTTTTAATCCATCAAGAGGCAGACAGGGCTATGTGATTCTATTACTAACCAGGGGGTTGAGGCAGTGAGGGGAGAGTGCCTCAAATTTTTAAGGACCTCCTGCACTTATTAAACATAAAACAGCTTTTAAAAGTCCATCACAGGTATATTTCTGACTGTAATTTTTAGAGGGGGATTTTTCTTTCTTAATGTAGTCAAGCAGGCAAAAAGCCAATCAATCCATTAGAAAAATCAAAGAGACAGAAATCTATGCTTTGTCATTAATTCAGCCATGCAAAAAGCAATCCTACTGGCATCTTTTTTTTTCTTTTTTATAAAACTCAACAGCAGTGGATAAGTGGATAGCAGAACAGGAAGTGGAAAATGCCTTTGTAATATTTATCTTACAACTGGGGCAGAGCTCATACTTCTAGTTCATGCCATGTCCTTGGGCACAAGTAAGTGTCCCAAGTTTCAGCAACATGTGCAATGATAAAAGAAGAAAGCATGTCATCACAAAAAAGTCATTCCCGACTCTAGATTTTGATGGTTATCATTTAGGCAGAAAGAATATACTGCATTTATCCAACCCCTTCCCTTTCCCCGTGAGAATTTCATAAAAAACCACTGTGCTAGTGGTAAATTTAATATGCTATATCCCTATGGTTCGTTCGTTATCAGTCTAATGAGCCATAATTAGCTCCGAAGAAAAAGCTGAGTAAAGGAGAGGGTAATACCACAGGCGAGACAAAAAGACCCTACTTCCTGGTTGTACAACACTTTAATCAGAGTCTCTCCAATTTAAATTCACTCTTGAATTCTGACGAGTACTCCTGAAGGGTAACCTTTTGTAGACAGAACGGTTGTGTTTTAATAAAATCTATGTGCCCATTTTTTTAATTACAAAATTATTGCAAACTATCCAGCCAAGGCTATTTCTTCTCGGCTCCGGTATGTGACTCCTCCTGCAGGTAGTGGCTGTTTAACTAGAAAAACAAAAACACTGCCAACAGGCACATACTGTGCAGAAAATATAAGTGCTACATTTATAGACAGGAGCAGCTTTGTAGAACATCTAAGATCGGCAGCCCAAATGAAGAACAACCATCTGGTTCTTCACTTATAATCAGGGTTTCAGCCACAGGAGCTGAAGCCTAGGTGCCTGCTCTGCCGGTATCAAGCTATCAATGGGAAGCTACTAAGCAGCCAATTATTTAAGGTCATATACGAGGTGTTCAACACACCCATTCATGGACACTTTACTTTCAGTTAATTGCAGATATTAAAAATATTACACATTCCAAAATGGCTTGGAAAAAACAGACAAGCACTCAATGTTATTACAGCTGGGCAAGAAGCTGGTAAGACTCAATCAATGTATACTACCATAGAGGTTTGGAGCTTGCTATACACAGGTGTGTCTCCCTTGATGCCAGGGATGTACGCTACGAAAGTGAAAATATTCCATTTGTCTGCGGGAGGGGGTGGGATGATTTTTAATATGCTGAAGAAATGTAAAATGTAGAGGAAAATATGTGTAACATTCCTTTTGTACAAGAAATTTTAGATACACTTTCTTATCCAAAGAATGCTTTTACTTCCCTAGAGATGATCATCTCACCATTCACAAACATCTTGAATCATAAGCGCTTGTCCATGATTTTCCTAATAAAAGAACACTTGAGAGTGTTTATTCATTACAGCTTTAAAAAAAGGAATGAAGGAGGATGAAGGAGTCCTGCCCCTTGATATATATAAATCCAAACAAATCCTTGGTTCCGATGTGGACTTTCATGTGTTTATTTTTCAAATATTGAAATAATTCAAATATAAAGCAACACAAGCTATAAAAGTTCAATGTAATTAAAACACCAAGAAAATGAAATTTAAAAGCACTATCATTAAATTTAAAAACTTCAGACCCTTCAGATGATTTATTGCAATGTGAAAATTAAGTCTAAGCTGCAAAATTTATTTGACAGACATGGCCTATTATAAGCACTCGAATATCAAAGCGTCATCATGGTTTATGCTGTTCAAATGCATTAATCTTCATCATACCCTAGGTTTTATACATACATTAAAAAAAATAATTACAAACCAGAAGACAAATGATAAACTACATGGCGACATTTGTAATATCCCTTAATAGAAATGTAACGTTCATATAATCATTAAAAGATTTGGAAACCTCTACTGACCTAAGAATGTATAATCTCCTATTACACCATCTGGGTGTTAAGAGTTCTCAAGGACAGAAATAATGTGTGCCCCATTTGTTCATTATTTCTGGTGGAACTAGAAAGGTTGGCCACCTCAGAATCCAAGAATTTAGCAAGTGTTCTAGTTTTTATTTTTAATATTCAAAGTAATAAGACACACACTTATACAGCACTTAATATGTGCCAGGCACTGTATTTAATTCACTTTGCCCTCTGAATGTTCCTGTGAGGTAGTTTCTAACATTAACTTCATTTTATAGATGAGGAAACTAAAACAAAGAGGCAAAAAATAATTATTTACCCAAAATTTACAGCTAAGGTTCAAACCCGGGCAATCTAGCTGCTGAGTATTAACCTTTTTAACCACATTTCTAGAGTACAACATATTAAACAATCCCAACCTTCCTCCCTGCCTTCCAACCTCCATCTGAAGATCAGGAATACCTGAGGAGGCAAACATTCCTAACTAAATTCACACCATCTGCCATCCCTTTTGAATAAGTAGATTTACATACCCAAGTTGTTCCAAATATGCTTGAGGTGAAAGGCAAAAAGAGAAAAAACCAATTCCCTTAATACTTTTGGGAAAGAGATATACTGGATACAAAAATGCAAAAAGTTACAAATTATAAAGAATTGGAGAAGGCAATATCAATAGCGCTTTCTAAACAATCCTAATCAGACCCTTAAAAACATGGGGAAAAAAAACGATTTTTAAAATTTACTACAACAAGATAATCAGAACAGTAAAGCACTGGAATGACAGACACATAGACCAATGGAACAGAATAAAGAGCACGAAAATAGACCCTCGGGTATGTGGACAAATAAGCTTTGACAAGGTGCAAAGACTATTCAGTGAGAAAAGGATAGTCTCTTCAACAAATGGTGTTTGGAATACTAGATATCTACAAGCAAAAGAAAGAAGCTGGATCCTTATCTTACATCCTACACAAAAATTAATTCAAAATGAACTGAAGACCTAAACGTAAAACCTGAAACTACAAAACTCCTAGAAGAAAACATAGGGGGAAAGCTTCATGATATTGAATTTGGCAAAGATTTCTTAGATATGATACCAAAAGCACAGACAAGAGAAAAAGAGACACATGGGACTACATCAAATTTAAAAGCTTCTTCATGACAAAGGAAACAATCAAGAGAGTGAAAAGGCAACCTATGGAATGGGAAAAAGTATCTGCAAACCATGCATCTGATAAGGAATTAATATACAGAATATATATAACATCCACAACAACTCAATAACAAAAAACCCGCTTTAAAAATGGGCAAAGCATTTGAATAGACATTTTTCAAAGAAGATTTATAAATGGCCAAGAATCATATGAAAAGATGCTCAACATCACTAATCATCAGAGAAATACAAATCAAAACTACGAACATCATCTTATACCTGTCAGAATGGTCACTATCAGAAAAAAAGAAAATGATAAAACTTGATGAAGATGAGGAAAAATTGGAATCATCAACACTGTTGATAGGAATATAAATTCGTTCAGCCACTATGGAAAACAGTATAGAGGTTCCTGAAAAAATTAAAATAGAACTATCATATGGTAGCAATCCTACCTTGGGTATATATCTAAAAGGAGGGAAAAGAGGATCCCGAAGAGACATTTGCACACCTGTGTTCATTCCCGCATTACTCACAATAACCAAGTGGTGGAGCAACATGAATGTACATGGATGGATGAACGGATAAAGAAAATACTGTATATTCATACATTAGAATATTATTCATCCTTATAAAAAAGAAACCCTGTCATATGCTACAACATGGATAAAACTGCAGCACACTATGGTAAGTGAAATAAGCTACTCATAGGAAGACAAATACTCCATGTTTACACTTATATGAGGTATTTATATGTGAAGTCAAACTCATGGAAACATAAAGTAGAATGGTGCTTGCCAAGGGCTGGGGGGGCGGGGGAATGGGGAGAGTTGTTAGGTGAGTGTAGAGCTTCAGGCATGCAGGACTGGGGGGTTCTAGATCTCTGTTGCACAGCGTACATGTGGTTGACAATACTTCACTCTACATTTGGAAAGTGCAGGGAAGGGTGTTTTTTGTTATATGTATTTTTGTGGCCAAAAACAGGAATACACAACAGGAATATATTACCTATACCCAAAGTCTTATTTAATGACTTCATATTTTAGTCATGCCTCTTTAACCCTGTTAGATTTAAATCAACCGCAGCAGCAAATCTACTTGAAAAAAGCTCATTTGAAATCATAAAAGGGACAGGGTTGAGATTGTTTTTCATACTCAATAAACATTAACCTCATCATTTTATTTCCAGATGATTTTTATTTCTTATGAACTCTTCCAGAACATGACCTCCCAAAACACAGGAACATATGAGTATATTAAAAAGCTTCCAAATACAGATTACAGGGAAGCAGCCTAACACAGGGCTGCTTAATAGAAAAAGAACATGAACAACACATGTAATTTAAATTTTTCTAGTAGCCACATTTTTTAAAAAGTATACGGAATCTATCACATATACGGAATCTAAAAATTGTACTGATGAAATCAGTGACAAGAATAAGGATGCAGATGCAGAGAATGGACTGGAGAACTCGAGGTTTGGGAGGGGGCGGGGGGTGAAGGGGAAGCTGAGACGAAGCGAGAGAGTAGCACAGACATATATATATACCACCAACTGTAAAACAGATAGCCAGTGGGAAGTTGTTGTATAACAAAGGGTGTTCAATTCAGGATGGAAGATGCCTTAGAGCTCTGGGAGGGGGAGGATGGGGGGGACTCGAGGGAGGGGGGGGGGAGTCGAGGGAGGGAGGGAATACGGGGATATGTGTATAAAAACAGATGATTGAACTTGGTGTACCCCCCTAAAAAAATAAAAATAAATAAATAAATAAACAAACTGAAGAAACTGAAAAAAAAAAAGTAAAGATACTGGTGAAATTAATATTAATATTTTATTTAGTCTAATATATGTAAATAGTTTCCAATGTAATTAATATAAAATTATTGAGCTATTTTACATCCTTTCATTCACAGTGTCTTTAGAATCTAGTGTATATTTTACACTTAGAGCACATTCAATTTAGATGCTAAATTTTCACTGGCACTACTTGACAAGTATCTAGATTTCAAAAAGTTCATAGCTGAAAAAGTAGATTCACATAACCAAGTTGTTCTAAACATACTCACAATTTTCCAATAATTGAATCAAATCTGATTTAAATTTTAATTAAATTAAAATAAAATAAAATTTAAAATTCAGTTCTTCAGGCTGAGCTACATTTCAAGGGCTCAATTAGTGACCTCCATAGTGCACAGCAAGTGTTTCTAACAGGAACATGAAAAGGCATTAATTTCATCGGTCTTCGCTCTCCTTCAGTCCTACAACATTCATTTATGATTGCTCTCATGGCATCTAACTGGTACAGTCCCAGATTAGCCAAGCATTTCCTCCTCCCCAAGGAAACTGTTTTTGTTTTCTGCAAAGCAGTCAGCATTTAAAGTTTAAAAAATACAAAATGAAAGACGTGTAAGTCATGGCGGGGGGGTTAATGCAGATTAGATTTGATATCCCACTGGTTTACTTACAGTAAATGGATTTTCATTGTAATAATTAATTGTTGAAACACCAGAGGTAAAATATGCCTGCCCTAATTATGTGATATTGCCCTAACATCCATTTGGAATGGTCCTATCAAGAGTAAGATTCAAAAGAAGTCATCCCCTACAAAGGGGAACCCTCTTACACCGTTGGTGGGAATGTAAATTGGTGTAGCCACTATGGAAAACAGTATGGAGGTTCCTTATAAAACTAAAAGTGGAGTTACCATATCATCCTGCAATCCCACTCCTGGACATACATCCGGAAAAGACAGAAACTCTGATTCAAAAAGACACATGCATCTCAATGTTCATAGCAGCACTATTTACAGTAGCCAAGACATGGAAACAACCTAAATGTCCATCAACAGATGAATGGATAAAGAAGATGTGTATGTATACACACACACACACACACACACACACACACACACACACACACAGAATATTACTCAGCCATAAAAAAAGAATGAAATAATGCCATTTGCAGCAACCTGGATGAACCTAGAGAATATCATACTAAGTGAAGTAAGTCAGACAAAGACAAATATCATATCACTTATATGTGAAATCTAAAAAAACAAATGATACAAATGAACTTATTTACAAAACAGAAATAGAGTCACAGACTTAGAAAACAATCTTATGGTTACCAAAGGGGAAAGCTGGGGGAGGGATAAATTAGAAGTTTAGAATTAACAGATACACATATATATATATGAAATAAACAAGGACCTACTGTATATAGCACAGGGAACTATATTCAATATCTTGTAATAACCTATAATGGAAAAGAATCTGAAAAAGAATACATATATATTTATATAAGTATAATTGAATCACTGTGCTATACACCTGAAACTAACATACCATTGTAAAGCAACTATACTTTAATTAAAAAGAGAAGTCATGCCCTGTTTCAGGTGTAATCTTTCCTGAGAGCTCTGGGCAGCAGGCTGATCAAAAGGCAGTGAAGAGGGCTTCCTAGGTGACACAGTGGTTGAGAATTCACCTGCCAATGCAGGGGACATGGGTTCGATCTCTGCTCCAGGAAGATCCCACATGCTGCAGAGCAACTAAGCCCGTGCGCCACAACTATTGAGCCTGCGCTTTAGAGCCCATGAGCCACAACTATTGAGACCATCCATGTGCTGCAACTACTGAAGCCCACACGCCTAGAGCCTGTGCTGCACAACAAGAGAAGCCACTGCAATGAGGAGCCCGCGCACCACAACGAAGAGTAGCCCCCACTCACCACAACTAAGAAGAAAGCCCGCGCACAGCAAAAAAGACCCAATACAGCCAATAAAAAAATAAATAAATTTATTTTTTAGAAAAAGGCAGTGAAGAGCTACAAAGGGAGAAAACTACTCACCTGAATGTCTTTGAAAGTTACTCATGGACGGTATTCATTGTTGGGAATTTTAATCTGCTTAAACCAACACACTCATTTTACTCAAAGACATTAACAAAAATAATAAATTAAACAAGGTGTTACAAATATAGCCTTCATTTGGCAAGGCATAAACCACTCCAATCGCCAATAAATTATGGGAGTTTCCTTGGAAACTTCCCAAAAGAGAAAGGGTGACTAACTGTAATACGTGTGGACCCAAACACTGGACTGAAAGATAAAATTGACAACAGGCTTTGCTTTCTCTACAAAGAAACACCATCTCTGTTACCAACTCAACATGGTTTATGACAGCAACAACTAACTCTTAAATAGTCCCTAGTAATAGTAACAGTAATAATAATAATAGCTAACACATGTGTGTCACTTACTCTGTGCCAGAAATTGTTCTACCAGAAATTGCTCTAAGCATATATTACATATCTTACAAATATTATTTAATCTGCACTCTAACTCTATAAATACTTTATGATCCCCACTTTGAAGATGAGGAAAGTAAGGAAAGAGCAGTTACATGAACAAAGGTCACACAGGTGAATGGCAGAATACCACCTGAGATTTGAACCCAAACCGTCTGACTCCATAGGACATACTTTTAACAGCTACAATGCACAGCCAAGACTATGGAATTCACCTTGGCTGGTTTGAGAAGAACTGTAAGACCACTAACGACCCAGACCCTCAAATCCCAGCCTGACAAATATAAACAGATGATACTTCTCCCCAACCCTGCCCACCAAAGACGCCCAATGATCTTTCCACTCTGACCTTTGTCTCTTTTCCTAGCATACATGTGCAGGAAATCTGGTTCCAGAATGCTGTCCATAAAACCAAGTTAGGTAATTTCTATCCCACTGCCCTCTCCACTCCCAGGGATTTCATACAACTGAATGTTGATCCCAACAGAAATCCTGTGGCTTACCAGTGATCTACAGGACCTGTTCACCAGGTCCTTGCTCCCAATATCACAAACTCCAAACCACTCTGAGTAATGAGAGCATGAAGCATGCATTGACATCTCACCTACAATTTGAAAACTCACAATTCCACTTTAGACAGTGCTTCCAATCCCATACGGTTATACACATAGGGCTGATAATGAACTGCCAGCTACTTCAGGCTGACTCCTCCTATTTACCCCAAAAGCTCAAAGCACTGTATGAGGGACGTGGCTTATAACTAATGAGACACCCAAGTGGAAAAAAGGAAAACCAAGAACCTAGATATGCTGCCCTTCATAAATCAGAGATAGATGTTTAACCACAGCTTTCTACCCTGCTTGTTCTTCTTATTACATAACTCCCTCTTTTATTCCTTGGTGCCACTGGTTTAACTATATATCTATATCTATATATGTAGATACAAATATATATATAACTTCTTTAATATGTTAAAGTTTAATATATTTGTCTTCTCTAAATGACTAATGTTGAGGAAAAAAATACTCCTTATGAAAATTTAATAGGTAAAGAACATAAACCAACATCTTAGCTAAAATTTCCAAATGCCCTTAGCAGCCAGCAGACATGAGGATAAAGAGGAACACCTCCAATTCTTGAATTTATTTTCAGGCTCCCCAAGAATACTAACATACCTGGTCTAATTTCTAAGGTACTCCCATCTTGATAACTGAAGGAGCTTCTTTTTGTGGCCCATGCAACTCTTTAAACAAAGTATTCTACAAAGCAAAGACTGCTTTTAAAGCACTCTACTCAACCACCCTCCTCAGCCTCCTGCCCCAAAGGTGATATTTCCTTTTATCAATTCCGTTTCGGTAAATTATTACATGGAACTGCATTCCTTGGGAAAAGTCCAGAGGAAATCTCTTCTAATTAAAGGAATTTACCAAACATTCTGAGCCCTATAAATTCTCCTGATGGGTCATGAATTTAACAACCATCCTTTCCCGTGACATTTTCAATTCAAAAACAAACCCAAAGCAACCCTCAAAGCTAAAAGTGCTGAAATTCCAAAATCGGAAAATAACTTGCTTAGTGACCAAGATGACACACTTTCTGATTTCAGTATTCAACATACAGTTAGCCAAACTAAAATCAACTTTCATAAACTCCCAGTGATAATACAAACTATTTACCTGGAGGCTCCCAAAACACAAATTCTATGAAAGGAAGCAAACCACATATGTATTACAAGCTCTATTTTGACAGAATTTGATATCATTTTTTATTGAGCACTAATACCACACCCTATAGACAAAGTAATATTGCCTAGGATTTATGTAGACTTTTGTAACCTCCTGAAATTAATGTTAATCGTTAAGTCTATATCCAATCCCCATCCCCCTGTGTGCACATACAAACACACAAAGCTGCTCTGATAAAATCAACAATTACACTTGCTTCCCTTTCTCAGTTGCCAAGTCATCAGATCCACCCACCCGGATCCCCTTATGACTGTAAAGTTTATGGATTACTTATTTCTCATGTTTTTTTCCTGACACAATGTAACCATTTTCCTTTTATAGAACTCTGATCAATTCTCAGAAGTTTATCAGGGGAGGACAGTAAGCAACAGAAGCAAAGATGTTTTAAGATTTTTCTTTATTACTTCAGAGTCGTTTGCGAAGAACTTTACAGTCATATCAGAGCCTTCTTACAACACTCTAGAAAAGGAAGCATTCTTAATCCTGTTTAACACAGAAAAAAAATAAGGTTAAGCAAGTTGCAGAAGACCACCCAGTAGATCCAAGGTAGCGTTCAGATGCCAGGTAGCAAGTTCTGCCTTTTAAAAAATTATCCTTTTAATTTCTTAAGCTACCAAAAAAAAATTTTTTTTAATTACAGCTGATACTACAACCACCTCATTACCTCTGGCACCACTAGACTCTAGCTGCTAAGACAGCTCCTACTCCAGTTTTTATGGGGGTTAAAAGGGGAAAAATAGAGATTTTGAGATGAAGGGGTTGAGAACAGAACCTACAAGGCCAATAACTGATACAACATTGAGGATAAGCTTTGAGTTTCTGATAAACTGCCGTTTTTAAGACCCCAAAACAGTCTACCTTGGCACTCTTCATGAGTAATAGATCCATGTATATATTGGGTGACAATGCAATTTGTTATCTGAATAAACCTTAGATTTACTTGAAAAATAATTTTAATAGAAAGTTTAAAAAGTCAAATTCAAGACCGCATTACATAGTAAAAAATACATAGAATCTAGTTTTCTCACCTGGCAAGGTCCCAAAGACAAAATCAGTTTTAGTAACGAGCCTTATAAAAGTACATCCTAAATATTATAGGTTTATTAAAAAGTCTATGCTGGAAAAAAAAGGTTTTTAAAAAAAACAAAAACAAAAACTGAAAAACACACACTAAAACATTTTTTCTAATAAAAACTTTCTTTGTATTGGACATCCAGAAAGTACCAGAGAAAATCTGAGAATCTGACCTTTTATTATGAGTAATGGATGTTTATTCTTCACCACCAGAGGTCAGAATCCAGAAGTCCTTGTTTTATGGTCACACTTTTATACTTTAACTCCATGAATCTCAGAGAAGTTTTAAATGTCACTTAAAACAAAAAAAGCCCTCAATTCTCAACACTAAGTATAACTCTGCAGAAAACAGATTTATCAAGGAAAAAGAGAGAGGAGGCTCTCATTTTGGTTATTTCTCCTTCCAAAATATGAAGAGGAGCTAACACTCATATCCAGAAGGAGGTGGCAGTCCATGTGCCCAAATATACCTCATTCACAACAAAGGACCGCTGAGCACCACATGCCGGGCATGGTGTTAGGTGCTCTGAACACACTGAGTCAGAGAGAATCCCTGTCCTCTGGAAGCCCACCAATCCCAGCTGCTCTCAATTCATCCATAACACTCAGCAACACATATTGAGCACCTATTAGGTCAGCCAGTGTTTCCCACGCACATTTTGTTTTTAAGACTCCTGCTTATAGAATCCTGCTCATTTTCTTGCCTCCTTACTAGAGAAGGATTTATCCCTCACCTATGATTGAATACCCAACTCTAAATATTAATGCCAGCATTCACTGGGGCTTTCTCAATGAAGCTGGTCAAATTACTTGAACTTTTAAACACTCTTATCTTACAGCTCTGGAACACAGGAAACAAACAGGAGCTTGAATGTGTCGCTAAGTTTTTAGAACCACCTTAGATGCTTTCCTAATTTCTAGAAGACAGGAAACAATCTATTTTTTTTTAATTTACAATACACAAATATAGACATTCACAATACTGCTAGCAAAGGAAAATATCCCCAGAATATTAAATACTAACTTGTGTGAATTTTTAAAAACTAACATCACAAATCTCTGCATCAAGTATTTCTCTTTAGACAAAAGCAAATCAACTGTAATGGTCCAGCAGCTTTCCATACCCTTGAGAATGACAACTAATTCCTCCCACATAAAAATTTTCCTTTTCTTCTCTGTTCAATTCCAAACACACTGTTTGTTCAAACTAAATAAATTTCATATATGATTTTTAACTGGCATCACGCTCTCTGTCTAACATTTTTCATACAACTCCTCATTAAGGAGACATTAATGACTTCAATCAGACCAATTCCACTTCCTTACCCCAAAATTTAATTTCCTGTACAGTACTGCTTTCATTTCACCTTTGGAAAAAACCTCAGTTCACAATTTTTTAAAGACCTCTGTTCCCTATTATTTAAGAAAATTCATAGCCTGGCTCAATATAAACTAACACACATTGTTACAAGTTCTGTAACTACTTTCTGACAGAGGACAGCTTCTAGTAGAGTCATAAAAACAGTCCCACATTCAAGCAACTGTCCATCCCTAAAACTCATTTTATAAATTAATGAACACCAAAAATGGGTGATAGGAATAAAACATGTTCATGGAACATTACAACAGGCAATATTACATGCAATAAGAAAAAAAACTAATGAGAGAAAGATTCTTATTTACTGGACAAAACTCTTGATAAAACAGACTTTAGCAAAACAAAGCTAATTATTTGTATTTAACCTCTTAACTGACTTCAATTCCCTCACTCTGATAAGGGTACATACTCTCTCTCTGTAAAATACACAGGTGATATGCTCCAAATAGTAGATGCTCACACCTACTAAATACCCCTTGCACAATAATGTACTTACCACAGGCATTTTGTTTATTCCCAAACCTGCTTTGGTTTTGTTGGGGGTTTTTGGGGGGGTGGTGGAGAGTTTCTACTATTTGCATTTGCAATGAATCGAGGGTGGAAAAAGTACTACTTTTTTTCATTTAAAAAATGAAATGACAGTGCAAAAGTATTATAAAAAAAACTAGAGCAAATGCTTTGCAAATACTCAATGAAGGGAGCATCTAAATTATAATAACTGCCCCCACAACTTTGGAAAGATAATTTAAGACTGGAAGAAAAAAAATTTTAATCTGGAAAGATTCTAACCTCAGATTACAGAGCTTCAAATTCTTGCTCCACTTTTAAAATGGATGATGTATCTGCATGTAGTTAACACAAGAAAAACGACTCCCCAATAAGTGGAGAGAGATATTTTCAGTGATCTTTCCTCAGGATACTGGAGTATATATTTATGTATTCAGTTAAAATGTCTAAAATAAGTGTATATATTTTAATTATTATCTTAACTATCCTTTCTAACTAATTAACAAGCTAATTAGGATTAGGCTACATCAAACTTAAGGTTTCACAGAACTGAAGGATGATAAAGCACATGGTGGTGGCCAACCCCATCAACTCCCCTCCCACTGCGGCCAGCCCAGTCTTCTGCCAGCATTCCTCCTGAAGGTCACCTCACTGACCCCACAAATCATCTTCTTAATATAAAGCTGAGGGACTTCCCTGGTGGCACAGTGGTTAAGAATCCGCCTGCCAATGCAGGGGACACGGATTCAAGCCCTGGTCCGGGAAGATCCCACATGCCTTGGAGCAACGAAGCCTGTGTGCTGCAACTACTGAGCCTGTGCCCTAGAGCCCTCGAGCCACAACTACTGAAGCCCACGCATCTAGAGCCTGTGCTCCACAACAAGAGAAACCACCGCAATGAGAAGCCTGCGCACCACAACGAAGCGTAGTCCCCGCTCTCCGCAACTAGAGAAAGCCTGCGCGTAGCAATGAAGGCCCAATGCAGCCAATAAATAAATAAATTAAATATATATATAAAAACTTGAACTGGATTCTCGGGTTCATTTTCACACTGGAAAGAGCATTTTGGTTTAAAAATCAGTCTCCTGTGTAAATCTAGATGTACATAAGCACCCAAGTGACACTTTTAGAAGTGAAAACTGAATTCTTGAACACACAGAGCTGAGGAAATAAAAAAATCTTAAACCTCTCTGGTATACTACATTCTACAACGATGGTCTTCAAACTGAGTTATGCATACCCTTTAGGGTGTATGAAAACTGTTCTAAAGGAAAGAAATCAATTTCTCCATCTTCGAATTCCTTGTGTCCTCTGTCCCAAAAATGACATGCCTGGAAACGTCACCATTTCTCTCGTAACTGCCCGTTCCTCACTTGCTCAAGTGAGGACACTTCTCAGACATCTCATCAGGGCCATAAAGCTTCCAGGTCACCAAAGAAGAGAGGCACTGAATACAAGCTAGTCTAAGGGCAAAGAAACATGTAAGAAATAGAGGCATCTACAGGCAGGGAAGCAAATACTTTTGCAAGTCAGACTGTTTGAAAGAAAACTAGAGAATCCAATCTTTGAGCCATCAACCAATAACTAAAGATAATTTTTGATGATAGATCATTGTATGAATTTTGTCATGTAACTTTGGAAAGTACCCAAAGAATTGCCTGTCTTTGTCATAATACTCCCTTTTTCATTTGGGGAACAAGCTTTTTTAGAGCCTGCACATGAAGGAAGGGAGGGAGGGAGGAAATAAATTATGTCTAATCTTTTAGCGGCTACCAAAAATTGAATATGCGGGGAAAAAAGCACCCACAGACTTGTAAGAGACAATTTTTGAAGGAAACATATTTTTACTTTTTAGTTTTATCGTTTATGAGAATTTGTAATATAATCATGTTATTTTGATCAACTCCTACTAACAATTGAAATTAGTAGTTTAAACAACTACTTCTGGACTGAGTAATCCTTACAGACACATTTTAAAGATTTTATAAATTTTTATAAGTATGACATGAAAATCAACAAAAGACTCTGAAACATGAACATGTATTATATTAGAATAAAAACTGGGGGAGAAGTAGGATAAAAAAGAATTTAAGATTAACAGGGACAGATAAGTTTCCAATTAAAGAGCTTGTTTGCTTTTTTTTTTTTAATGAATGGCAGCTGGTACGAAAATGTTAGTTTTCACTGACTATATTTAAGGGTATCATGTAAAAGTTTTATTTTTAAATGTGAATTTTTACAATATGCCTGAAATTATATCTTCTGATACAAGCTAAACTTATGGCAAAAGTTTAGATATCAGCACAAACCTGAAGACCACAGAGCTACACAGGTAGCAGCCTGTTGTATCCAAGGACTCTCATTCAGAGGAATGCGCCAGCTGCCTTTCTGACCTTTAACTAACAGTAGCCAACAGCTTGTTCCTGCACTTCGAGTCTAAGAAACATCATTTCCCCCACTGGCTTTTGCACTTTCCCACCTCCCAGTCCCTGTCCAGACTGCCAGGAAGACAGACCCAGCCCTCCAAATTCTCCCATTCTCCCTTGAAAGACCAGCTTCTGCTCAGGTGCTGTGAACTGCTAATTTGGTAAGAGGGTAGAATAACATAGTGGGATTGATAGCATGGAATCCGGTGACAGGTGACCTTGTCTCAAATGCTGGCTCTGCCACTTACCAACTTAAGCCAGTTACTTAGCCTCTCTATGGTCCAGTATCCTCATCTATCAAATGAGGATTATAATCAACATTACCTGTTCAGGGTTCTGTAAAAATTGAACAAGCTAATGCATTTAAAATCCTTAAAACACTGCTTGACACATAATTTTTGCTACCTCATCATCAGTACTAGCACCACCACAATTATTACTACAACTACTATAATCACACTCTGGCCCAGATTTTTATTGTATGTGCTCAAGTCCACATCTCTATAAAGAGCTGCTTCCCATTCATTACCTATGTCAGGCTACTGTTTAGGTGGAAGGAACAGACAAGAACACCTATCCACCACATTTGTTCCCTCCTGGAGAAAGATGGCTAGTGAACACACAATCGGGCCCATAAAAACTCTACATAAATCAACTCATGTTAAGGATAGGAACACTAGCAAGGGTATTATAATTAACAAAAAAATTCTACCCTGGCCTTTCCTCAGGGCCTCAGCCTTTGTGTTTCAAAGACAGAAAAATCTAGTATCAAGAAATAGAAAGAGCCCTGAGAACAAACACTGGGGGAAAGTCACGCTGTCTGTCCTCAGGGCTTCTTTCCATTCCTTATCTTGCATCAAGAGACAATAAGTGGAAAATAATTGAGGTAGAGGGATAATCTCTATCAGTGACCAAGGAAAACCAAAATAGATCTGGATGGACTCACTCTTTAAACTGATACAGATATCACCACCTGCTCCCCTCCAATCATTCTGGCCTAGAGCTAGCTCTAAGAAGAAAAGGAAACTGCAGGAAGGAAGCCAAAAAGAGGACTACAATAGCAGCCCTGGAGAACATGGGCTGGCAGGTGTATGGCTACAGAACAGTCGATTTCACTGACTACAACACCCCTCGTCTACCAACATCCCCCACAAAATCACATCTTTTAGGAAAGCAAGGTTTTTTTAAAACAAATAATTTGCCATAATAAATGTGACCCTGTATTAGGCCTTGAGGAAGCACCTTTCTAAACATAACTGTCATAAACCTAACTGATTAATTGCAATAAACTTAAGCATAAGTTGCACCTAATGCAAACCAACATCCTCGGCTGCCAGGTGGAAGAACAGGTTCTCACCCATTCAACAGCACACAGAAGTATGAGAATTATCCTGGCTTTTTTTCCCAAATACTGATTCCTGGATCCCCCAGGATCAGTCTGTGGTAAAGCTCAAGAATCTGCATTTTTAAACAAACCCCCAGAGAATTCTTGAGTACATACACTACAATATTACAACCACTGCCTGAAAGACATCCCTGGAATACCACTCAGTAAATGCAATTCATATTCACTTTGCCCACTTTGAGAAACTCAGATGGGTTGGTGTCATTTTCATCAGTGAGCTCTGGCCCCTCAAGGCTGGAACCAGGACTGCAAACTGCTTTGGGATGGAAACTTTCTGCACTTGCAAATGAAGAGGAACGGGAGAGCATCTTTCTCACAGCTTCAGGCGGCACAATCCTGGCGAAGAGTTCCAGTTGGCCTGGCTTAGATGATGAGACTGCACTGCTTGTCTTCCTGCAAAAGGCTGGAGGGTGATGGTGGGTGGAGGCACTGAGTTTGGTTCATCCTGCACTGAGTCCACTGCGTGGCCAAGATCCCTGTACCAGAGAAAAAGGGCTCCATGCAACTGTGGCCCCTGGGGAATCATTCCTGATTAGGCAGTTTCCCTCATTTGTGTCTACTATAAATAAGCTCATATAAAAATATAAAGTTATTATGCTTTATTTACAACATGACTCCATTTAAAAATACGGATAGAAATACAAGTATTCTGGAATATTTATATTCCTGAAGCAAGCAGTAAAGGACACTGGCTCCTACTCCTTAAAGACAGATGTCTGAGTATTTTTAAAAGATGAGACCCTTTTAACTTCTGTTATGAAAAAGCAACATTAAGTAAACAAGCTCTGGTTAACTGGCTGAAGTGTGTGGTGTTCACGTTAACATCCCAGTTTCCAAGCTGCTTTTATGAAAAAACACCTCAGAGGGGGTGTTTTTTCATAAAAGCAGAGCAGGGGGCAGGAAGACACACTCTGGTAGGGTGAAAACCCTCTTCATTTTGGCAATCCACCTTATCTGACTTTCCCCTCCAAACACATTGCTGACTTTATTTGATGGGGATATTTGCTTCAAAGTCTCTTAAAGGGGCGGCATAGAGGCATGGTGACAGGCCTGGGCGGAAGAAACCTATTACAGAACCTTCTGCCAAATCACTTTGCTCCTTTTGAAATAAGTCACATTGCGTCCTTCAATTTGAGCGTCTGCTCCACCTGATTTATGTAGGATAAAGTACTTCGTGCTATCAAATTTTGGATATCTGTTATGACCACTGCCTGAAGGAGTATAAAACACCTATTTATGGGGCAGTCATTCATGAATGTCTGATACGCACTAACTTCCTCAAGAAGTTGTAGTAAAGAGAAAAACTGACTTTCTACCAAATACAAAGGTTTTGTAGTAGCAAGAGTACCAAATTGGACTCAGGTGACTGGGTTCTTAACCCTACTTATATACTAACCAAGCTAACCAGTCGTTTTACTTTGGGTGAAGCCAGGTAAACTCCCTGTGCCCTTGGTTTCACCAGATATAAAATGAGGGGGAGTCAGAAGACATGACTTCTGAGAGCTCTCACTCTATGACCTTATACTTTACAGGAAGTCTCAGGTCTTGCTCTTACCAACAAAGATGAAGCATATTGTAAGATTTGGGTACAAATTCACTACAGTCTGTCTATTCCTGCTGTGGGTTCTGGAATTATAAGCCTGGGAAAGAGCAAAATAATAACTGCCATGCACAAGTTGGGGGAAAACAAAAAGCAAAAAACAAGAATAACATCTGGATACCCAGGCACCAGATCTTTTTGAATATGCACAAGCAGAAGGTATGCAGCCATTTAAAAAAAACAAAGCCACAACTGCTATTTCAGAAGATGCTCTATATGAAAATTAGCAAAAGAGACAAAGTGATACATTTATACATACTAAAAAAACATGCTTTACACCAACTATACTATTACTTATTCAACAAATATTAACTGAGCACACATTATGAGCCAAGAGCTGGGAATAGAGCAGAAAACAAGACAGAAACAGTTCCTGTTTTTCTGAACCAGATACATAGCAGGAGAGCCAGGTTAAGGAAAATTAAAGAATTAATTATTACAAATGTGCTGGCTACTGCACCAGAGAAGAATGTAAAGGGTGTGTCCAGAAAACCTAATAGTGTAAGAAGCTGGGTCTGAGAGTCCTGCAGACTTTCCCCAGGGAATAATAATTTATCTAAGATGTGAGGGATTGTGGGGATACTGCAGGAAAGAACATTCCAAACACAAGAGAATAACCTTAGGATTGATCAAATTCTATGTCTATACGGCCAAGTTCCAATCCCTGCTCTGCCCTCCAGATTTAACCCTACCCATGAAAGCTACTTTATTAAAAAAAAAAAAAAAAGTCTATAAATGGAGACTGTTCTGACAACTCGAATACATTGTTGAACTTAATTGGAAAACAAAGGGAGCAGGGAATATGCATCCGCTTTAGAAAAACTGAACACTACAAAATTATACTCACTGTGACCAGGACAGAGCACATATATAGAGTCATTAAAAACAAAGGGGAAATCATTGGCACACATATATCCTTTTTGCCCTTTGAAAAATAACAATCAAGAAACTCAAACTCTTAATTCTGAAGACTATGCCCAAAACAATTAATCTCAAAATAAATTAGTATAATTAAAAGTTTTCTGATTAAAACTCCAGCCTTTTCCAGAGACCACCTGGGCAGCCTCAGAACTAGTATTCTACTATGTTAATGATTCCTGGTTTTAATTATCGTCTTTATGAAAAACAAATAATCATTGCATTCCAGTTGACAATTCGTGTTCCAAGTTTCCTTTCCAAAGTCGTCTTTAAAGTCCAAGGCAAATAAAAACCACGATACACAGTTGCTTACAGAACTGACAAGGACTCCTTTACTCCAACAGACCTGGTTGGCATCAATGATTCAAGCACATTATGAAAATCTCCACACCACTCAGAAAATTTTTAAGTACAGAGCTGAAGTTTACATCCACAAATCTGTTTGATCTCTGCAGTTGCAAAACCATATGGCACACAGAGAAAAACAAATTATCTCTGCTTATGAAATAAGAACCTTCTGTAGGCTTTGGGACAGACCAACAGCTACAATTGTCCTACTTGCTGCATATCACTATCATTAACTCTCTCTGATCCTTCTGAAGAATTGAGAGTTTTGTTTTGTGTTCGTCTGTTGGGGGAGGGGGTGATTAGAAGAGGCAAGAAGGAAGGTGGATCTCCACTGGGAGATGGGGAGAATACTGAGTAACCTCAGACACAAGAATTTCAATATTCTCTTTCTACGAATATTTTATAGGTAATATTTTTCTGCTTTATGTAATCATACTCATTACTGAGGAAATACACAGAGCCATGCATGTCAATATTTACAATGCTGTGCAGAGAGCTGTGCTGGGAGAAAGGCCTATGTCCTTATACTAAATGACTTTGTCATTTCCAGAATAAAACCAGTTTCATAATCAGTGTAATTCCCCACTCAGTGACTACATAGAAACAACAGCAAAAATATGGCCTGGCAAATGAAATTAAGCAATTTAAAATGTGGTTGAAATTTGTTGTCCCTGCTTCCATTCCTGCCACTAGTCCCCACCACCACCACTACCATTTACAAAGTAAAAGCTTAAAAATAATTTACACTTCCAAAAGCAAAAGGCATCTCTTCCTATCTCTAAAGTAGTAAAGCAAGGGGATTTAAGATTTGATCTGACACTAACAGGATTTAAGAAACTACTTCATAAATATAAACAGCCAACCAATGGGACTCTTAGCACCAGCAAAGACAATTTCAGAGACAATTTGGTTAAACAGATCCAGAAAAGTAATAAAAGAAAATGCAAGTGAAGAGTGACAACAATAAAAAAAAAAGGACTAAATATTTTTAAAGGCAGCAGGATCACCTCTTGTGGCTATACATGTGATTTTATATAGAAGGTGTATTTAGGGAGTGATTAGGTATAATTTGGATTTCCTAAGAGAAGACACTATTCTTAAGAATAACAGCCTCGCAGCCCTGCCTATCTTTCCACTTGGAGGGACTGGAATTGTGAAAGCATTTCCCTAACGCTTGATGTGGTGGAACAGGTGATACAGTAGGTTCTCCTCAGGAGGGCTAGCTTCGAGTCATGCCTAATGAGAGTTGTGGGATCTCAAAAACACTGAGTCACAGAAGCACTCCTGGCATTTTATTTATTTTACTCATACTGCACCCAACCCAACACCTTCCAGTAACACCCCATCCCACTGCCACCAAATCACAGCAGAGCCCAGCTAGCACTGGGAGCCGGGATCCCAAGGAGCTGGGGGGAAGGGGCATGACAGCCTGTCAGAGCTGTCACGTAGGCTGGGGAACGTGCCCGAGAAGCAAACTAGGCAGGGTTCAAGGGAGAAACATTACCTCTCATGCTATGATCACCTCCAAATTCAAATACCTTTAAAACATAACGATTACAAGTACAGTCCTAGGAAAACCAGTAACAAGTCACAGGGTAACAACATTTCATGGGTTTACCTGGAATTCAATCAGCTTCTTCCTAAACATCCTTATACTTTTTTTTTTTAAAGATCGCTTTCTATATAGACGTGAACTACAGTGGAGAATATCTTTTATTCATTCAGTATCTGATCGTGCTGTCCCCAAGCCGGGTCCCTACGGAGGTGGGGGTGGCATCATATATTTGGCAGCTAATAACTGAAGACAGCTTTTTCCTTTTCTTTTGGTTGACAGTTTATTCAGATAAGCCATTCTAAACACATTGCTGGATTCTTTCTGTGTGGGGGAGAGAAAAAGCCCCATAAAAGTCCAAAGGGACGTCCAGACTATGCAACATCTCTACCTACTCAAGAATAACCACGGCTTTTCTGCCTTCCCGATGGCACTGCTAATTCCTCCCACAACCTAAAGCTTCTCAGCTGGATTAGAAAGCCTATTGTTTTGCTCCCTTTCCTCTTTAGTGAAGGCCTTGTCTACACCTCTTGGCTACAGCCAGAGAGAACAAAGGGTAGTCAGACCTATAGATTTCTGTACTTGACCTTCTTTATGTGGTAAAGATGTTGGTGTCCAAAACTGCAACAAGAAAAAGGAATGTGAGTTGCAGGAATGACAAATAGAACCTACAAATGAAGAAAAAGAACCAGCCAGAAGTTCTTTGTTACTCAACTTAAGATATAACAAAAAAAGATGACTTTTCTACATAAATAAATTAATTAATTAAAGAATCTAGCCAGGACAGAAATTCACCGAGCAAGGAAGCTCCATCCACAGCATCATTTTTTTTTTTTTTTTTACAGTTGCATGTTGGCGTTTTCATGCTTTGAAAAATGAGACCCTGACTGATACACTTAGCCAAATATTCTGATCTGTCATCATTCTAAATATATGGGCCCATCTTTCAGCAAACAAATTAGCAGGTAACTATCATCACTGAATGCTCACCCTTCCCTGGAAGCTCTATAAATATAAAGTGATCATGACTGGCAGTTAGTGAGCTTAAAACTTAAAATACTACTAACTTCACTGGAACCACAATGCAAAAGTCCAGAGTATCAATCAGAAGGAGGGTATCAGGAAAAGTTTTATGCACTGAAATTCTTCCAGGGGAGGGAAAACAAGAAGACACCTCCCTTTATTTGATCATGAAGAAAAGAAGAATGGATCTTGGACGATGAATGACTCCAATATTTTTTTAAGCATGTCTACGGTGGGATAAGCAGCCCCAAATTTGGGAAAACTGCAAACTGAAAGGAAAAACAGCCCTCCTCCCCAATCCCCCCTACTAAGAGCAACGCAGAGCACATAAGCTTCCCAATACAGTAAGAGCTACAACGCTAGCTACTGCCTCCAGGACTCAGAAATGACTCATGCCGTCTCTAAGATTCTGATTTAAACAACAACCAACTATTTTCTGAGGGCAAAAGGGGAGTAAAGTTCTTAAATCATTTAATTCTGCCAATTAGTTCCGCAACTATGGCATTAAAGAACTATGGATATTTATCCACTGGAAGTGGATCAAAAAGTGGGCTCTCTTAATGCCTATTAAATAGTGCTGATTTTCAAGCATCACTGACCAAGGTCAAATCTGAACCAATGTGAAAGCCTCCACTTCCCCATCACTAATCCCTTGAGCCATCCATTCTTCCAAAAGGCAAATGTTTTGTAGGAAGGGGAAGAAATACCACACAGTATGTGTAGGCATTTAATATGACTGCTTTCTACACTAAACTCAGCTCACATGCCTACCATTTATCTATGGCTAAAGAATGAAAACACCCTGGAAACTTCCAGAAATGATATCACTACAATATTGACATGAACAGAGAATCAAAGAATTAAGTGCTTTATTCCACATAAATTAGGTTTAAATCTCTTGTGTGTTATTGACTGACCATGTACTTTTTTTTTTGGTATGTAGTTTTCTCCCATCAATTGGAAAAATAAAAGCATGCGTTTCCAATTGACAAGATTATCTTCTGCAAGTGTGCTGCTGATCAAACTGCACAATCATCAAGTTTAGGCTCCACTGGGTTATGAGCTACACTTAGAAAAAGTGGGGCTCAGGAGCTGGGAGAGATGAGTTTAAAAAAGCAACACCACTTGTGAGTTGTAAGGCAACTGTGCCCTTGGTGGGGCAGAAGACCTGAGAATTAACTTACCAATTCACTGCCCAAAAGGGAAAGCTTCCAGCGTGCCCCAATCGACCCAAGAACCTAATTGTTCACTTTCTTTATAGAACAACTTCCATAAAGACCAGCCCTGCCACCCTCCCAATCTAATACACACTGCAAGGTAATCTTCAGCTTAATGTTATATTCCTATTGAAACAAAGTTAACCACAGTCCAGTTTGTTCACATTTTATCACGAATTTTAATAAACCTAATCACCAATTATGGCATCTTTTCAAAAACACTGAATATATTTAAATATATTCAAGCAAATACATTCCAAGTCCCCAAAGAGAATATGATTGCATGCTACCTCTCCACTCCCCAGGAAGGAAAAGCTGTAGTGCCCAGAGATTTGGTGTAAGCGAGTCACTATTGAACCTCGGAACAAAACAAGCTGCTTTGTCAGTCTTGGGCACATTCTAGTCTCTCCTGCATGAAAAGCCTTCTTCCTATCCTTGCACTTTCCTCCTCCTATGTAGGGACGGGGCGGGGGGCGGGGGGGGGGGTCTTTCAAAAAATGTTCCTTGACTGCTACACTCCATTTTTATATGTTCCTTGTATCTATCACAACACATCTCCTCCTTAATTGCCTGAACAGTATATGCTTCTAACAGGTTCAAACATTACCTAGACATCTACAATAGAAACAGGTCCACTCGCTCCTCCCTCCAGCCCCTGCTAACCACTTGATATGTATCCTTCCAGCCCAGTTTCTATACTTAAACATATGCATGTTTATCAGTTTATAGATCTGTCACATCTAACAGCCTACAAACTCCATGAGAGCAAGAATTGCCTTACTCACCTCTGTATCCAGTGCCCAGCACATTGCTGGTACAAATAGGTGCTCATTAAATATTTAATCAACCAATGATTAAAGTTAAAGCAAGAGAGGAGCAGGAATCTACAAGAGTCCTGATGGGGGCTCCAGAGGCAAGAGGAAATGGATGTCAGCATCCTTACAGGTACCTCTGTCCATGCCCATATGAGATTCGGAAAGAGGGAAAGGAACAGATAGCATCTAGACCTGTGGCTCCAGGTGGTACGCCAAATGACCAATGGTTAGCCAACACAGGGACAATGAGGCACAGCAGCACATGTAGATGTCTTTTGTGAAACATATCCAAAGCAACTGACCTAAGAAGGAGATCCCTTTGGGATTCTGGAAGGCTGCTGTGTTCCTGATCTGAAGGGCTGTCCTATTGCCTTAAAGGCACCACCCAGTCCCTATAGGATTCTTAAGGCATCAGCCTCTCCTAGAAATAGCACAGTCACGGGTTATAAACAGTGTCTGAACTGTGTTTGAAAACATATAAACTTCTTAGGAAAAGAAGGGGGGGTTTCAGAAGCACTCACAAGAACAACAGAAAATGCTATCATTCAAAGGCCAAGAAAAAACCATTTAAGATGTTAAAACACAGAGTTAAAGCACTAAAATTAGGGTGGGTCTCTTTTCTCCAAGCATCTAAACGTATGGGCTTCCATAACCAAAAGAGCTGGAAGTAGTACTATAATCAGTAAAAAATTTTTAACACAAAGTATTTAACCAATTAATATATGATTCAATTTAATAGCGTGAATTGTTTAACTTTCCTTAACTTTGTTAAAAAGGTTAACAGCCTTGCTAATTGCAATCTCAAATTATCAAAATCATCAACTGATAGCCACCCCAAATAATAATGAGCTTAAACATAACATGGTATAGTTAACTACTCTATGTCAAACTCTGTTTTAGCAATTCTTCATATTTGAGCACTGAAATTACTATTAACTAATTCATCTTTACCAGTTCACCTTTTCCTTGCCAGGTTTCCAGAGAGCATAACTTTAAGAATTCATTTGACACAAGAAATGCTACACAACTTGGTCAGTAAAATAGCGCTGACCACATTATCATCATTACCCAGATTTATAAAACAGACCCAGTGACCAAGACATTGGGTACATGTCCAATAGTAATATATACTTTGAAATTAGCACATTGGCTCATACATTAACCAAGTAGGCCTTCAGTGCAGTAGAGAATGGCTTCATAGACTAACACTTGGCTTCTAACTCTGAAAGCTAACAGCCTTCAAAGTTCAGGAAGAAAAAAAAAGGGGGGGGGGCCCAGGTTTCAAGAACCCTTCCCACCCGCACACCCCTCAACCCCACCCAGGAAACTCTCCTACCTTCATCCCCTACCTGGAGCTGCCTTCAGGAACAAATAAGATGTTGACTTGGAATCCTGGTTTTATAGCTACACAACAATTCCAAATTAATGAAAAATCAGCTAATAGAACCCCCAAGCTAAGAAGAATTAAATACAGTGGCCAGAAATAGATACTCAAATACACCCTGAAGTATAAGAGGTACTTAGGGGTGGAGGTGGGGGTAGGGGAGTAGAAACTGTGATAGATCACATTTTAAAAGCATATGCCACTGAGATATTTATGGGTTAAATGATGAGATGTCTAGGACTGAATTCAAAATAAATTCATTCAGAGAGAGGGGGAAAGGAGGCTGGGTGATGGTACTGATGACACAAGACCGTCTGTGAGATAATTACTGAGGCTAAGTAGTGAATGCTATTATTATACTATTCTTTCTGTTTTTCTCACTATCTTTAAATTTCCATAATAAAAAGTGAGGGGGGGCATGAAAGTATGTATATACAGTAAAATGCTAATACTCACCTCCCCTCAGCGGAGGGATTCTGGATTATTTTATTTTCTTCCGTAAGCTTTTCAACAAAAATAACATCACTTTTGTGTTCAGAAAGTAAATATTTACTATTAGCGTGATGATGATGGCTAAAACATTTCTGGTGAAAAATGATGCTCTTATCTGGGTGCCTTTAGAAGCCACTCCTGTCACAGTAAACCAAGCTGTAGCAAGGTCCAAATTTAAGAGAAAACCGCTGTGCCCTGAGGCGCACACACACACACACCCAGAAATCCACATAAAGTTTCAAGCAGGGATGTAACAAGTACAGAATGAAAAGAATCTGACAAAAATATCCCAATAGAAAGTAAAACAAATTAATTCCTTTTCCTGAAGGGGACTATCATCTGTTTAAAAAGGGTTATTTTTCCCTTTTAGCTAAAGTTGATTGAGCCCTCGCTATGTACAAATAAGGTGACTGCACTCTCACCTAATCCCTGGAATAACCCTAAGAGGAAGTACAAGTATTATGCCCATTTCAGAAATGAAGAAACCCAGATTTAGAGAGTTTAAACAGAGTGGAGCTGGAATAGGGATTCCAACCAAGAATGTGATCACATCTTTGCCTACAGGATGTCTGAGAGAAAAACAGAAGAGGAAACGCCTAGGTAGCAAGAAATTAACCTACTTCAAAAAATTCCCAAAGTAAAACGACCCAGAGCCTGGAGCCTCTGTAAGAGTAGCATTTACATTCCTTACAGTCCATCCTCAAGACCAAGAGGGGAAAAATGACTGTGAAAAGAATACATCAAGAAGAATTAAAAGTTCCAAAAACCAATACACAAGCCGATGATTACAACCTGTAATAAAATTTCAGTAAACCAGCGCTATGGGAAACTCAGTGGCACCCTCAGTGTTCAAAACACCCAGTTTCAGAAAGAGACTTGGAATAAAGAGAATTTCAAATCCCAGCTTCTCAGTTTACAAGCACCATGACCCTAGGCATGTCATCATTTAGCCACTTCCAATCTCATTTTTGGTCCCTGTTAGTGGTACTAACAATACCTATTTATATGTAAAGTGCCTAACTCAGTGCTTGGCTCTCCACACCAAGCAGAAGTTCAGTAAAGGCTTCATCCCCACATAATGCGCTGTGGTCTGTACCAGCCAGCATTCTTCCTCCTCAGTAACCCCAAGGGGAAAATGAACCCTCAGCTCCCCATTTGTGGATCAAAGTAATGCCCCCAGCTGGCCCAAACTACTGACCCTCCCCTCTCATAACACAATAACATCTTTATAGTAAAGATCCTCAAATTGTGGGGATTTAGTTCAGTAACTCTCTTATTTTGCAATACTATAATTTTACTTTATTGGACTTTCAGATGGGCTTTGTTTGGCATTTGATTATTTCAGAGCCAACTTCCCACTTAAAATTCTAGACCTTGGCTTTGATAATAGAATATGAAAAATGCCAGGACATTATATCTGTCCAAGGGACAGAAACTCTGTGAGCAGCCAGGATTGTTTTATTTGTTTATACAGTGACAACAGTCAGAATTCCAAAGAATCAAGTCATAGAATCTTAATTTTCTTCCCGACTAGCTTTTTCTCCCTTACGAGCTTGGTGGTAATAAAAAGCAACTGAGTACTGAAAGTATTTTGCTTTTTCAATTTTGTATTTTGTTATTCTATGGCTTAATATAAATAAGAATAAGATTAATAAGGCTAAACACTACATTCTCAAACATAAAAATTATTTCTCTTACATCTATCACTGTTTTAACAATATTTCAAGCTAATTACTTCAAACTGTTTTTATTTGAATAAGATTTTTGGAACGTCTATGACAACAAAGATTTAGATGTATGCATATTTATGACACAAGCGCAAAAAGGAATTCTGAATCCTTAAGAAATTCTTAGTTTGTTGTATTTGTCAATGTGATACGGAAATTAAACATTTAAACAAAAATTTAAATCCAAAGGCCCACTTTAATGAATAACACTTAAAAAAAAAAAGGTTAAGTCTCAAATTAGTTGGTAATTCTAGGAATTCCAAGCAATA